>NC_081396.1:991113-3391113 GCF_030684315.1 Stegostoma tigrinum | reverse complement strand
CCTCAGACAACGAAATTAGCTTGCAGAAAGAATTATGGTCTTCAAGTGACCACAGACAAAGGCATAGACATACAGACATATCTACACACTGAATAACAATCATACATGCACAAACAAACATGGAACAAAACGACATCTTGTGTTAAGAATGAAGGAGAAAAAACACTCTTCAAACAACAAATCTTGACTCCCTGGAGCAGAATCAAATTTGCTGGAGAAACTTTGCAGGACGAGCAGCATCTGGTAACGATAAAAGGAGTCAACACTTCGGGTCCGGTGACCCTTCCTCAGAACTGTTGGAAAACGGGTATTTAAGTGCAGGAAGTAGAGACGTTGGTCGGTTAGGGAGAAAACGAGAGCATAAAAACCAAAGAGAGAAAAGGCAGTTGGACAGACAAAGGTGATGCTCACGATCAGCCTTGGACGGTGAATGTCTTTCTGGAGGCTCTTTGTCATTGAAATTTGAGAGATGGTGTCTCTACACTATCTTTCAAGAGGGGGATGAATTATGTTTTGCGTGAAAGAACAAAGCACTAATTATCGGCACACTTTTCTCTGAGCAATTTCCTCTCAAATGAGATGATCAAAAATACGTGTCAAGCAGTTGATATTTTTTGCGCAATGGTGCCTTTGGTATGGGATTAAATAACCTTTTCTATTTTCAGTAATTTGCGAAGTCAAATCTGGGAACACCAGTTCATGGCGATGAACTGGAGCAACAGCAAAATTGTGTTCTCTGTCGATCAACATCATTTTTCTGTTGTTGGTATTTTGAAGGGAGATGCAATGGCTGTGGTTCTCCAGTAGATGGAAGTGAAGGCTGATAGTGGATAATTCACTCAACATGATCAGACCTGTGAAGACACTCCACTGGAAAAGTTTAGCTAGATTACACGTTTTCATAAGGTCAACGGTCACTACCTTTGAATTTGTGGAAGAAAGCAATAAAAAGGGAAAGAAGGCACTGATGGAAGAAATTTATAGGGTGATGGAAATATATTTAAAGAAAGACAGAGAATATTCTGAAGACAACTACGCAGATTTAAAAAGGCATTACATTAATCATCGGCAAATTGAATCTTCACATGAATTGAAAAAAAAAGTCAGATTAGCAAAGCTAGTCATGAAAAAGAATTCATGGACTGCACATCATAGAGCATAGACCTTAAGACAGTAGAGCACAGCAAAGGGCCTGCGGCCCATGATGTTGTGCCAAACTTTTCACCCAAATCTAAGGTCAATCTAACCTCGACCATTATCTCAGGCTATCACCCATAATTTAAACTAACAGCTGCTTAAATGCCCCTAACAATGCCAAACCACTACCCTCTCCAGCATAGCATTCAGCGCCCCTGCCATTCTCTGAGTTAAGCATCTATCTCTGACCTCTCCCCTATATCTACATCCACTCACTTTTCAACTACGCCCCCTCGAAATAGCTACGTCCACCCGAGGAAAAAGTGTCTTGTTGTCCACTTTACCTATACTGCTGATCATCTTGTACAGCTCTTACCTTCAGCGTTCCAAAGAGAAAAACCCTACCTCTTCTCAAAATTTTCTTCAAAGGCCTTCCCACCATTCCAGGCAACATCCTGGTAAACCTCCTATGCACCTTTCCAACACTTCCACATCTTTCCTGTAATGAGGCAACCAGAACTGGACACAATATTCCAGACTTGTCCAGGCCAGGGTTTTGTTCAGCTGGAGCATAACATCACGGCTCTTGAACTCAATCCCACGAGTAACGAAAGGTAAGGCACCATAAGTCTTCTTAACAAAACTATCCACCTGGATGGCATCATTCAGGGAACTGTGACTATGAACCCCAAGATCCCTCAAACTCCTCCACACTGCTAAGAAACTGTCTGTTAACCCTGTTTTCTGGTTTCATGTTTGTCCTTCCAAAATTAATCACCTCACGCTTTTCAGGGTTAAACTTCATCTGCCACTTCTCAGTCCAGCTCTGCATCTTATCTATTTCCCTTTGTAACCTCGGACAGGCCCCCGCACTATTCACAACATGACACACGTTCATATCGTCCGTGAACTTAGTAATCCACTCTTCCACAACTACATCCAAATCATTTTCAAAAATCAAAAATTAAAGAGGACAATGAACAGATCCTTGTGGTACACCACTCGAAACTGATCATTATGTGGACAATTTTCTATTCAATACCACCTTTGTGCTTTAAGGTTCAGCCAATTCTGAAACCAATCTGCCACATCTGACCTGTCCAATGCCTTTTTCACTTTCAGCATGAGCCTACCATAGGGAACCTTATATCCATGCATCCCACAGCAACTGCTCTCACTCCAATCACGTGTTTGGCCACCTCTTGAAAGAATTCAAGAAGGGTTCTAAGGCATGACCTACCCCTCACAAATCCATGCTGACTGTCACACATCAAACTGTGACTACCGAAGTGATCATTCATACTAGGTCTCAGAGCCCTTTCCAATAATTTGCCCACCACTGAAGGAAGGCCAACTCATCTGTAATTTCTGGGGGAATCCCTATTTCCTTTTTTCAACAAGGGAATAATGTTTGCCTCTCACCAATCTTCCAGCACTTCACCTCGAGACAGTGAGACCGAAAAGAGCATCACCAAAGGCCCTCTGCTCTCTTCCCTCGCTTGCCATAGGTTCCTTGGATAAATTGCATCAGGACCAGGGAACTTGTCTATCTTCAAGTTCCTCAATATTCCCAGTACATCTTCCTTACTAACATCCATCTCCTGTCGCCGCCCAATGTGTTTCACACTGTTCTTCCCTACAACGAGCTCCCTCTCAATGGTGAAAACTGAAGAAAACTCTTGAGTAAGGACCTCTCCTATCTCTTTAGACTCTGTGCACTAATTATTTTTACAATTGTTGATCGGCCCTACTGTTTCGCTGGTCATTCCTTTACTGCTTCTGTCCATGTAAAAAGGGTTCAAGTTTTTCTTGAACCGAAACGCCAAGGTCTTCTCATGACCCTTTATTGCTTTCCTCTGATCTTTCTTCAGTTCCTTCCTGGCTAACTTTTATCCGTTGAGAGCCTTTTCCTCACTTTTTTTTTCCTATATATTATGTAAGCATCCTTCTTCCACTGAATCAGTCATTCGACCTCTCTTGAGAACCAATGTCCACTTTCTCAACCGTATCCTCCCTGCCATCGATGGACAAACATATCACGCACACGCAGTGTGCATGCCTGAAACAATCTCCACATTTCAAAAGTGTTCTTCCGTGGCAGCGTCTGTTCCTATTTTATGTTTTTGATTTACGATAATTTCCCCAAAAATGCTCTCCTCCCAACGGGTCTAACACTTGGCCCAGTTAATTGCCAAGCACAAAATCCAAAGTGGTCTCTCCTTCTGTTTTTGTGCATCCACACTGTGTCAAGAATCCTCCCTGAATGCACTGGGCATAATCTGTTCCATCTAAATTATTACAACTAAAAAGTTTCCAATCAACAGTTGGAAATATGAAGTCAACCATAACTCCAATCCTGTGACGTCTGCCTCTTTCCAATATCTGCCTCCCAATTCTCTCCACCACTTCTTTGCAACTATTAAGGGGTCTGTAAATAAATTTTTAAAAAGTAACTGCTCCTTTCTTGTTCTGGTCCTCAACCCAAACTGATTCTGTCGCCCTATCATACTCCAATGCCTTTCAGGAGCTGCTATCTCTGCCCAAACCAACCACGCCACTCCCTGCTTCTCTTACCGGCCTCCCTATTTCTTTGATAGCATCTAAATCCTGGAGCTTCCAAAAACTATCCCTGCCCCTGAGTTACCCAAGTTTCCATATTGGTCACATTATCGTAGTATCAAGTAGTGACCCATGCTCTAAGTTCTTCCGCCTTTTTTCTGAAACATTGACCATTGAAGTATACACACTTCAAACCATCCCTATGTTAACACTTAAGCTCCATCGAACGTACATTTTTATTAACAAGATCACTCCTTGTTGTGTCTGTTGGAAGGCTGAATACCACATCCACTGAATCATAAATCCCGTTTCCCACCCCCTGCCAATCGAGCTTAACCATGCCATACGGCTTCAGCAAACTTCCCTCCCATTGTCAGTCCTTTTTTCTACCTTTGTTCGTTGGCAATGATGTGTACCATGACCGCTGGTTGCTTTCCGTCCCCCTTAACGATCTTGAAAACACGATAAAAGACGTCACAGACCCTGGCACCCAAGCGGCAACATATATTCTGTTTGTCTCGTTCGCATTCACAAAGCGGCTTGTCTTTGCCTCTTACTATTGAATTTCCCCTCAAAAATTGCTTTCCTATTCTACCCCCTTCCCTTCTGCGTTGCAAGTCCAGGCTCACTGCCAGAGACCTGTCCACTACGGCTGTTTGCGGGACAGATTCCTCCAACAATATGTTGTGCATCCAACCTGACAACTCGACATGTTGGATCTGGTAATGCAGAATGAGGCAATTTTAGTAAATAATGACAGATTCTATGATTAGGTGGGAACAACAAAATTTAGTATTCAGTTGGAGAGACAGAAATTTGTGTTGGATACAAGCGTACATCAGGATAATTATAAAGAAATGAGGGCAGAGCTGGCTGGAATGGACTTCAAACGAGTTTAGCAGCGAAGAATTATGATGAGCAATAGCATGCATTCAGATTTTCATATTTCATGGCTCAGAGAAAAGGTATATCCCAGTGAGATGGGAGAATTATAGGAAGGAGTCAAGTTATTATGGTTAAGGAGGGAAGTTAAAGACAGCAAAAAAATGAATAAAAAGACATAACTTGAAATGTCATAAATATTATTGCTACAGAGAGTATTACGGAAGTTTAAAAAACTATCAAAGGGAAAGCAAAAAATTAATGAAGCGTGAGAAGGTAAACATTGAACGAAAAATTACAGGTAATATTGAAACGGACAGCAGAAACTTCCTTAAATGTATTGAAAGGAAAAGATAGGCCAAAATGAACAGAGCCTCCTCTTGAATGGAGCTGGGGATGAATGTTTAGGAACCATAATGAGACAGGCGAGTTGAAAAAATCCCGTGCATCTCACTTCACACTAGCATTCCAAAATGGCTAAATACGAAAGGGCAAAAATAAAAGGTGAAGAATACAACGCAGAAACTTTCACTGCGAAAAAGAGCAGATAAATCAATAGGACTAAATATAACTAATTACATTGCAACTAATGAGATCCAATTGAGGATTTTAAAAAAAGAATAAATAAGGGCAGAAGCGTTCAACATAGTGGATTTAACTATACGGCAATCATTTAAGTTTGGAAAAGACCCTGATGATTGGATAACACCTTTATTAAAAAAAGACAACATAAAGGGTGAGTAAAGTCACTTTGCTGAACATCATTACTGGGGAAAATGTAACAACATTGCGTTTAAAAATTACATAGCATAATCAAGAGGACAGAAAAGAGTTTCATGAAATTGAAATTTCGCCTAATAAATAACATAGAAAGATGTGACAACGTAGAATACAAAATAAGGAGGGTTCAGTTCTTGCAATATGTGGAGATTTTCCAAAGACATTAGATATGGTGCCACACGTACGATAACTTAACCAGATAAGAGCCCGTGGCTTTGGAGGTCGTGCAGTAGCCTGGACAGAGGATTGCCAAAATCAAAGCAGAAAGACACTTAGATGAAGAATTTTATTTTATAGGATGTCAACGTCTGACTAATGTAGCGTCACAAGAATCAGTGCAAGGTGCACAAATATTTGAAAGGTACAACAATGACTGAGTTGAGAAAAGTCAGTATGTTTTCGGTAAGTTTACAAATAAAAAAAAAATCAGAAAAGGTAAATGGTGAATATGGCACAAAAAAGCTGAGGGACATAGACAGGACGTGACAGTCAGCACAAAGTTTTCAAAAAATAAACTTGGCATATTAATGCAGAAGAGATTAAAAGAATGAGAATAAATGGAAAAGTTGAGGTTATGCAGTTTGAGAGCAAAAATATAGCAGTTAAATATTAGTTAGATAAAAATAAATTGAGAAATCAACACAACAGATTTGCGTGTGCTCGTCCTTAAATCACAAGAAAATCTAACTTTTTTAAATTTAACAATCACTTATAAGGAAGGCGAAAGTAGTGTTCAGCTTTATTTCCTATCTAATGTAACTTTGAGCGTAGGAGTAGAAGGATAGGGCATATGATTGTGTGGCTCACGATGTCTTGCAGGGGACAAGTTTTGACTTTTTGGACCGTTGGGATCTCTTCAGTGGTACAAATGATCTGTGTAAGAGGGAAGGTTTCCAGCCGAAATGGAAGACAACCAATATCCTTGAAGCGGTATGGGCTTACACTGTTTGTGATGCTTTATTTTAGTTGAGGGAATGGTATGGCAGTGGTGGGAACCAAAGCGATAGGAAGAAAAGAGTAAGTCTGAAACCAATACAGTAGATAATATGAGCAATTGAATAGTCAATAACGACAAGGCATTGACAAAGACAAAGTAAGACGAATTAATGAAACCATTGTTATTTGAAAGCAACAGGACTGACAGAGAATACAGATAGGCTTAAGGTATTTTCGGGAAGATTGCAATTAGAAAAACTGCGTCAGAGATGGACAGGACTGGCAGTTGATGTTCCAGGTGTACGGCCATAGGAAGGAGACAATGGGAAGCATGTCAGAAGGGGGAGTGGCGCTTTTATTTTGTGAGAACGTTACAGTTATACAAAGTGGATGTATTGCTGTGAAACCGGCTCGTGAAGTGATGTGGGTCAATTTTAAAATGAGAGAAGGATGATCATCTTATTTGGTGTGTGTTAGAGGCCTCCCAACAGTGTGTGGGAAAATCAGAAGCAAATATGCGAGTAGATCTCGGATATCTGGAAGAAAAATAGCATAATGGGAGAGGGTTTTAACTTTCCAAACACAGAATGAGACTGTCACACAGTTGAGAGCTTGGACGTGGAGGAAAGTGACACTATTCACAAGAAAACGTTCTTATTCAATATGTGGTTGTACCAACTGGAGATTTTTTTCCTTGACGTTCTGTTTCGAAGTAATGCAGGGCAATTGACTAAAGTCTATGTGGAGGGTAACACTTGGGCTAGTGACTATAATTATATCAGTTTTAAAAGAATTAGGGGAAACGAGAGAACTGCGCAAAAATAATATTCTGAATTAGAGTAAGGACAATTTTGATAGTTTGAGGCAGGAGCTGTGCGAAATTGATTGAGAGAAGATATTCAAATTTAAAGGAATGTTTGGGAAGTCGGAGAACTTTAAGGATGAGATAACGGCAGTTCAGCTCCAGGACGTACCTATTTGTGCAAAGGGTATGGCTGTTCGAGTAGGGAATGCTGTCTGAGTAGAGAATTTGTGTCTCTAGCAGACTAAATGAAGGCAATCATGAGGTATGGATAGCTTGGATCGAGTGTATATTGAGAAGAGTGTAATTGCAGAAATAGTATACCTGAGAGGCATCGTAGTAGGGCAAAGGTGGACATTAGACAGAATGGTAAATGAAGATAATGAGAATCTCAGTGTTTCTTTGATTGCATTACGGGCAATTCAGTGACTCGGGTAAAAATGGAGACCCTTAAAGATCAACGTGGCCGTCTATGCGTGGAACCAAGGGAGATGGGTGAGGTTCTACACAAATATATTGGGTCGGATTTTACTGTGGAGAGAGGAGTGGAATCTCGGGAGCTGGGAAACTAGGGAAATGATAACGTGCTCCGGAGAGCTTAATCTGAATATGGGGAAGAGAGTTCGAGGCCCTTTACTGAGATATTCATACCATCGACAGCCACAGGTGAGGTGCAGGAAGACCGGAGTGTGGCTTATGTTGTGCTACTATTTAAATAGGAAAGACAAGATGAAAAATCGAAGGAACTACAGATTGGTGAGCCTGAAGACAGCAATGGGTGAGTTGTTGAATTCTGAGGGATGGGATTTGCATGCATCTGGTATAGCCAAAACTGATGAGAGATAGTCATCATGATATTTGGGTGGAAAATCTTGCCCCATAATATTGATTCAGTTTATTGTGGAGGTGACCAAATGCATTCACGGAGCAGAGCAGTGGATTGTGTTTACTTGGACTTTCATAAAACCTTTGACAAAATTCCGCTCAGTAGACCTAATCGTTATGTTATGGATTCAGTCTAAGGTTGCCAATTTGGTATTAAATTCGCTTAATGGCAAAAGATAAACATGGTCGTGGAGATAACAAGGTGCAGAGTGGGATGAACACAGCAGGCCAAGCAGCATAAGAAGAGCAGGAAGTCTGATTTTTCGGGTCTCGACACGTCATTGGAGGGTTGTTTTTCGGAATGGAAGTGTGTAACAAGAGGTGTACAATAGGGTTCAGTTCTGAGTCCTCTTTTGTTCATCATGAATATAAAAGACTTAGATGAAAATATAGAAGGCATGATTAGTATGTTTGCGGTTGACACCAAAATTGGTCTTACAAATGACAGTGAAACAAAATCCATGATGATAAAAATATCTTGATTAATTGGGTCGGTGGACTGAGGAGTGGAAACCAGACTTTAAACAGGTAAATGACTTCATGTTTAGGAGGCAACGGTCGGACGGTGCTGTCGAGGTCTACAAGGCAGCCAGAAAGGAATCGAAGAATGCATTTATGAGACTTTCAACCATGTACAAGATAACATTGACAAGTAGGATCAAGGAAAACCAAAAGGATTTCTCCGTTAATATCAGGAAGAAGAAAATCGGCAGAATGAGGGTCAGGTCATTCAGGGATAGTGGTGTGAAACTTTGCATGGAGGCACCTGGAGGTGGTCGAGGTTCTTAATGAGTATTTTGCTTCAGTATTTACCACTGAGTGGGGCGTTGAAGTTTGTGAATATCGCATGAAACAGGCAGATATGCTCGAATAGGTTGATGTTAGGAAGGAGGATGTGCTGGAAGTTTCGCAACACATGAGCACAGATAAGTCTCCTGGGGCAGAAGGGATATAACCAAAGGTATATACAGCAAGCAAGGGAAGCGATTGCTGCCCTTTTGACAATGATCTTCGCATCCTAACTATCCACTAGACCAGTGCCACATGATTGGTGGGTGGCAAATGTCATTCCCTTGCTCAACAAAGGGAATGGGGATAAATCTGGAAATTACAGACCGGCCAGGCTTCTTTTTGTGGTAGGCAATTTATTGGAGAAGAGTCTCAGAGATAGTATTTATGGATATTTGGAAAATCACAATTCGATTACAAGTGGTCAACATGGCTTTGTGAGGGGCACGCGGTGCCTGAAAAACTTTATTGAATAATTTGTGGATGTGAAAAAAAAGACATTGATGAAGGTAGAGCAATGGATGTGGTGTATATGGATTTTGGCAAGGCATTTGGCAATATTCCTAATGGTAGGCTCATTCAGAGAGTAAGGAGGCAGGGGTTTCAGGAGCATCTGTTTGGCTGGATACAAAACTAGCTGTCCAAGAGACGACAGAATATTTTAGTAGATGGAAAGTATTCAGCCTGGAGCTCGGTGACCAATGGTGTCCCCCAGGGATCTGTTCTGGGAGACCTGCTCTTTGTGATCATTACAAATGGCTTGGATGAGGAAGTGGAAGGATGGCTGAATACGTTTGCCGATGACACGAAGGTTGGTGGGCTGTGGAATGCATGGAGGACTGTTGTCGTTGCAACGGGACATTGACAGAATGCAGAGCTGGGCAAAGAAATGGTAGATGGAATTCAAACCAGGAAAGTGTGAAGTAATTCATTTTGGAAGATAGAATTTAACTGCAGATTACAAGCATAATGACCGGATTCTCAGCGGTGTGGAGGAACAGAGGGATATTGGGGCCAACGGCCATTGATCCCTCAAAGTTGCTTTTAAATTGATAGGGTTGCAAAGAAGGTGCGTGATGTACTCGTGTTCATTGGCAGTGGGCTAGTGTTCAAGAACTGTTAGGTCATGCTGCATCTCTGTAAAGTTCTGTTTGGACACCATTTGGAGTATTGTGTTCAGTTCAGGTCCACCGCAGCACTGGTGAGATGTGGAATCTTCAGAGAGGGTGCAGAGGAGGCTTACCAGGATGCTGCCAGGACTGGAGGGCAGATCTTATGATGAAAGGTTGAGGGTGCAAGGGCTTTTTTTCCATTGAAGTGAAGAAGTGCGAGAGGTGACTTAATAGAGCTGTACAAGATGATGGGATGCACAGATAGACTGGATAGTCAGAGACATTTTATTTTTCAAATGGCGAAAATGATGATTATGAGGGGACATAATTTTAAGGCGATTGGAGGAAGGTAAGAAAGACATCAGAGGTAATTTCTCAAATGGAGAGTGATGAGCATGTAGAATTTGCTTCCAACAGTGGTAGTGGAGTCAGACACTCTGGAAACTTTTGACCCCCTCTTGTATAGGTGCATACAGGAGAATAAAATGGAGGGGATGCAGAGTAGATTGATCTTAGTGGTATTACAGGTCGCCACAACATCATGGGCTGAAGAGCCTGTCACAGCTGTTCTATGTTCCATGTTCATTTTATTTCAATGTGATGTGTTGTGCTTTCGTAAAACAACTGAGTCATGACATGTTTTGAGTGACACTGGTGCTTTATGTCGTATTTTAGTACCAAGAGACTTATTCTTTGAAGTTTGTTTCACATGTTGTCGGAATGGTTTAGAAGGCGTTAAGCATGCATACCTTCATTTCTCAGACTGTTGAATATCAGAGTCACAATCCGATATTGAGTTTCTGCAGGAGATTGATGAGGACCCTTCTGCCGGACTGTATCCAGCTCTAGTCGCCCTATTATAGGAAGTATGTTATCAAGCTGGAGAGGATGCAGAAATGATTTATCAGGATATTGTGGGAACTGAAGATTTGAATTATAGGGAGAGACTGTATAAAGTCACAGATTGATTAAAAATGGACAACACAGAAGCAGACACTTCAGTCCAGTTCGTCTGTGCTGATCAAATATTCTAAATTAATCGAGTCTCTTTGCCAGCATTTCGCCGACATCCATTGAAACAGTCTTATTATCTCCCAATTCTGATACATTTTAACGGTTTCAATGACACCAGCTTCAATCACTTCCTCCAGCACTTCATTCTGTCCATGCACCACTTCTGCGGGTAAGAGTTGCTCCTTTTGTCGCTTCCAAATCTGTGTGCTCCGAACTGAAACTTACACCATTTGTTTTTTTTTTACACTCTGACAGCGGGGAAACGACGTTGGCTCTTCATGATACACATCTCCGTCATGCTTTAATAAACTTTTGTAAGTTCACCCCTCAGCCTCCGAAGTTCCACGGAAGATACACCCAGCCTATTCAGACTCTCCTTGTAGTTGAATCACTCCAAATTTGGCGACCTTCTTCTGACCCTCATGTGCGGTTCCGCACATAGATGGCCTTGCTGAACTTTAAGGTCCTAATGTCTCATCAGTTAATCTGGTGTCCTGAATGCATTTGTGAAATCACCCTGTATCCTCCTGAAAAACTTTTGCCAAAGCTATCTCATGTTCTGGAACTGCAGATTTTGATAGAAGGAGGAGTTGAATAGATTGTGGCTTTTATCTCTCGACTGTAGATGTTTGAGGGGTGATCCTAAAGTTTGTTTTTTTTTAAATATTTATCATGACCTGTATAGATAAGGTGAACAATAGGTATATTTTCCCTTTTTTGGTGTGTTCCAAGACCAATTTGCATATTTTTAAGGTTAGAGGATAAAGATTTAGAAACGAAACGAGGGCATTTTCTTTTACACAGAGATTGGTTCATTTGTGGAAAGAACTCCCAGAGGAAGTGGTCGATACTAGCACAGTTAAAAGATTTGGAAACATTTGGACGTGAACGTGAATCAGAAAGATTTGGACGGATATTGGCCAAGTGTCTGCACGTCTTTACATTGGAGTTATGGTCTTCAGGAATGGTCGGTCTGGCAAATTTGTTTCTGTGCTGTAAGGAGAAGAAGACATTTGGCACATTTGGCATCATTGGTCAGAACTTTAGTGCAGGAGTTGTGATGTCATGTTGCAACTTCATAGGACATTCATGTGGGCACTTTTGGAATACTTCACACAATTGTATTGGGAATTATATCGGGAGGGTTTTGTTAAAATAGTGGAATTTGAGAGAATGAAGCTAAGATTCGCATGGATGGTGCTGGAACTGGAGAATTTTTTCTATCGGCAAGGGCTGAATAGACATTTGCTCTGCAGCATCGGAGGCTGAGAGATGACCTTATTGAAATTTATAAATCTCAAGGGGCTTTGATTGGTTGAATCTCCAAGGACTCCTTTTGGTGTGTGTGAGCCCAAAACTCGAGATTATTTGATTAAGGCGGGAGGGGAATTTTTAAAAAGGATCTGCAGGGTATTTTTTTCAGGCAGAGGGTGCTGCGTCTGTGGAACGGGCTGTCAGAGGAAATGATGTAGATACATAGAATGACAACATTTACAATGAACCTGGATGGGTCTGTGAATGCGAAGAATTTCGAGGAATGTGGACCAAATGCTTCCAAGTCATACTAAGTTAGCTTGGGATCTCTACTCGGTGCAAATAAGTTAGACTGAAAGGCTTTCTCGGACAGTACAATTCTATGAAATTCTCCACCTTGTTAAAGCTACACAATCACCCGTCACAAAACAGATAGAATGCTGGGACCTGCTTTGGGCTTTGTGTCGAAGAGAAGATGCAGTCGAATGTGAGATAATCGGAGATAATGGGAACTGCAAATGTTGGAGAATCCAAGAAAACAAAGTGTGAAGCTCGGTGAACACACCAGGCCAAGCAGCATCTCAGGAGCACAGAAGCTGACGTTTCGGGCCTCGAGGTTTGATGAAGGGTCTCGGACCGAAACGTCAGCTTTTGTGCGCCTGAGATGCTGCTTGGCCTGC
This sequence comes from Stegostoma tigrinum, assembly GCF_030684315.1. Lineage (NCBI taxonomy): Eukaryota > Metazoa > Chordata > Chondrichthyes > Orectolobiformes > Stegostomatidae > Stegostoma > Stegostoma tigrinum. Next base: position 3,378,283 of record NC_081396.1, on the reverse strand, counting down.
TGTGTTCATCCAGCTTCACACTTTGTTATTATGCGAGATAATCGGCATTTGATTCAGTTGAATGATCCCAAGAATGTAGGGACTGTCTTGTGAGTGAAGGTTGAGTATTTCAGGGCCGGTTCTCAACGCACTGTAGAATTTTGCATGGTGACGCATTGAAAGATGTATTACTTTGCAGGAACTGTATCGTTTTAGAAATATTATTTCCTTTTTGAGAGAGTTTAGGAGCAAAGGATATGGTTTCTGAATTAGAGGTCACAAATTTAAGGCAGACGAGAATTTCTTCTCCATAAATGCCTTGAATCTGTGGAATTCTTTATCAGAGAAGAATGTTGTGGTTGGTTTGTAATATATTTTCAAAGGCGAAAAGAACAGATTTTTAATTGGTGATGGAATCAACGCTCGCGAGGACAAGGCTGAAATGTGGAGGTGAGGATTGAATATTCAAACATGATGTCATTGAATGGAAGAACAATCTCCATCGGTAGAGTGTTTACTTCTGGTTCCAATTCTTCTGGCATTACAAGTGACATTTGCTCTAAGTTGGTCAGTGAGAATTAGTATACACCTCTTCAATATTTACCCTGAGATTCATGTTTTACAAGAACAGCCCACGCTCTTCACGCTCATTTCCTAGTGAAAAAACCTCTCCGTAATATCGTCCGTAGATATTCACTCTCCACTTTGGTGTAATTGTATCCTATCTCAAACGTAAAAACTAAAATTATGCATCTTTACTGTAGTTGAATATTTGTCGAACAAAGCAAAACAAAGAAATAAGTTTAAAGGCAGATTAAAATGATATAAACTACCCTATGACACACACGATTGGCCTTGATGCATGGGATGTACACATGTTACACATAGCATATATTATGTAGCTCTACAAATATAAGACAGAAATCTGTAATGCAAAGGATTGATGCGGGAATTTGTCCCTGTTGTCTCTGATATCAAACAATGCGAAATCAGGAAAACAATGTTGTGAGTTAAAGAATTCTTTGTATTGTTGCATCAGATGTTGGCAGTGATTGCACAGACTCAGTATGTTCAGAAGAAATATTCCTCTATTTTATTCAAATTAACATTATCAAGTCAAATATAGTCTGATTTCAGCGCAGTGTCGAACTGCAACAACATTCCTTTCAACACTAACACTCCTCGGGCATGTATGCCACACTCTCGTTGGGGAGTAAATATCCACTTCACTTTAATTTTCAACATTCCTTGAGATGTGCAATAAAGATTAATAATAGACTCAACGTGTATTGCATTCTAACATTCCTCACCCATGAGAAATACTGGTGAGACACAACGAAAAGCCATTTCAACACTATCACAGTAAAGCCTCACATTCTCGAAACATGATATACTAGATCTTGTTTAAAGACCACTCCATCCGTTATCGTTGAGCAATTCCAGATTGCTGGATTCACAGAGACAGATTTTCGAGAAAACCTTCCTCAAGTGACTCAAATGCTGACGCATTAGTTGGACTGAGAGTATATGTTAGTTGTGTGTTGACTTCATATTATGGAGGAAAACATTTTCCATGGTGGAGCAGCAGAACACGTCGTCAAGTAGCAAAAAAATGAAAAGGAGAAAACCGGATAGGAAGAGAGAAAGAAAGACAGACATAGACAGAGACAGAAACATTGGCTGTGCCAATCTATCTTGCAATTCATGATGCATATTTTCACTAACCGTGAATATTAGTATCATTTGATTGTCCACTCATAAAACAATATGTTTTAAAAAGCATTCACGTCAATTGGTGTTTGACGAGTGTGCTGTGATTGTGGGAAAGGATAAATTGTGTTTTTCTTGCTCTATAATCTATTCTGAGAGTTCTGTTTCTGTATATATTTACATAAACGGTTCAATGGTTTCAAACAAGTGCTGATGGAGACAAATGCAAATGATTGAAACTTTTTATCAGAAAATTTCAAATTAAAACAAGTTTATTTTAAGAAAGTTGACAGTGGGCAGAAATGAATACAAATTTCTTGCACATTAAATGCAATAGATGTTATTTATTTCCAAACGATAAGCACGAATTTTATAAGTTTAATTTAGGTTAAAAATTCAATCATGGATGTTCTGAAGCCACAGTCAAGGAAACGCTTCTGTGCAACTGGATTTATTTTGAACTTTCTTTTCATTACACTTCAATCCGTTTTGACCAGAACATATTCAAGAACTCAACATAACTCGAAGCTTGTGTTAGAATTTTCATTAAAAATGCTTGAAAGGCCAATAGGACCTGCCACAGCAATTTAAATTAATTAATATTGTTTAGTGAGTTTTAGTGACGTTCATATTTTATTTTATTAATTTGTGGAATGTCGACATTACTGGTCCGGCAAGAATGTGTTCTTATCCCAAATCGCCCATTGATTAGTTTGCCACTGCCACTCCAGAAGGCAGGCAATTACATTACTCTGCATCTCGAGTCACATGAAGGCCACACCAAGTAATGCTGACAGATTTACTTGTTAGTTGACATGGTAAAACAGGATAATCTTTTATTTTCTATTGACTCTGGTTATAGTGATGCCATTAGACTTCAGTTTTTCATTCCAGGCTTTCCTTTAATTCAAATTTCACGGATCAGTGGACTTCCTACTTTAAAAAAATCCGAAAGAACTGTGAAAGCTGTAAATCAGGAAGAAAAACAAAGTCTTTGGAAAAGCCCATAGGTCTGACAGCATCTGTGAAAAAGGAAAGGCAGTTTTGGCGTTTCTGGACCACTGACCCTTGCACAGGTGTCGAGCACAAGAGGATGTCATGATGCATCATTAACTTGACATTTCTGGCTGATTATTGCTGTTAATTCTTCAGCCTTAACATTTGCATTGATGTGTTGGCTCTTCCATCTTTGAAGATGGCAATATCTGTGGAGCTTGTTTCTCCAATGTGTTATTTAATTATCCATCTCACATCATGACTTGATGTGGCGTCATGACAGAGTTTAGACCTGATCAGTTAGTTGCATGTTCACTCAGTCCGGTTCATCAAGTGCTGTTTATGCTGTTTGACATCATCATAGTCCCTCTGTCGTCGCTTCACTGTGTTAAAATCTCTTCTCTATTGCTGTTCCACGAATGGCATCCTGTACTTTCCATTAAACCGGGTCTGATGCCCTCTCTTGGCGATAATTTCTGAGTGAGCAATATGCAGCACTATGAGGTTGCACATTGTACTGGAGAATAATTCTGATTATTTTGATGGCCCAATGACCTCATTATTGCCAAGAGCTGTGTTACTTTATCTGTGCCATTTAGAACGCCGAGAGTGCCGAAAAACACAATGGAGAGTTTCTTCAATATGAACTTGAGACTTGCTCTCCACAACGGTAGTCTGGTTATCATTTTTCTTATTATATTTTGTGCAGCCAAATAGAAGTAAGGGTAAGTTCAAACATATATTTCCCCTCTTGTTGCTTCCATCACCAGCTGCGTCAGGCCCAGTCTAACATCTCTGTCTGTTAGGACCAGAGGAACTCGCACAGGAGTGTGGCCATGCCTAGTAGTGTGCATTGAATTCCCCTTCCCCAAATACATTCTGCTTCTTTGACACCTTCGGTGCTTAACTCAAATGCTGTTCAACGTGGAGGAGGACTTATTCATCAGCCAAAGGAAGATGGCACATTGTAATCAGTAGTTCCTTTCTTTGTCCATGTTTAACCTAAAACCGTATAACTTGGCGGTTCCAGCATCAATACTGAGGGCAAGTTGCAGTTAACTGATGACTGTATCATCAGGCTGTACCTTGAAATATATGTGAAAAGGTTATAAGAAGGATACTATTCGGTTGGAGCATGCTCAGGAATGATTCATTAGCATGGAAGGTGAGCCTCACTGGGGGAGGCTGGATAGAGCCATAACGACGTAAACCATAGATATAAACTCTTCCATCAAATTCGTCAATGCCAATGAGATGTCCTAAATTAATCTAGCCTCAGTTTCTTTCATTTTGCCCATATCCCTGTAAAAACCCTTCAACTTCATGCCTGCATCCAGGTGATTTTCAGTATTGTAATTGTACCTGCCTCTCCCACATCGTCTGGCAGTTCATTCCATGCATTCACCATCCTTCCCATGGAACATTTGCCCATTATGTCTTTTCAAAACCCTTCTGCTGTCAAATTCAACCAATGCCCATTCGTGTTGGTCTACACTTGAAAAAAAATATATCTTGGCTAGTCACCCTATCCGTGACCCTCATGATTGTATAATCTTCTATTAGATCACAACTCAGCTTTCGACACTTCAGGCAAAATTATACCGGACTATTCGGTCTCTCCCTAACGCTAGAATTCTCCAAACTAAGCAAAAAAAACTTCTACCTCCTCTCTGAAAATTTTCAATTCAATTGCATCGTTCCTGAGGCAGGGAGTCAGCAATAAGTGCACAATCCAAAAGTGGCTGAAACAATGTCTGGTACAGCAATACAACGATAATATGACGCCCCATTTCCCATCCTCGGTGCACTTATCAGTGAAGGCAAGCACAATAAACGCCCGACTCACGGCCCTGCCTTACATGTTATTCCACATTTGAGCAAATGAAAAACTGCAGTCCAGGGTATGTTTGTTTGGCAACACTCCCAAGGACTTTAAGTATATGAGTTATGACCTGATTTGTGCGAACAAAATGCAGCAACACAAATATACCGAACTTTGCTCCATCTGAAACTTTTTGGACCATTGTCCCATTCGATGACACATTGATTGCACCCGAGGTTCAGCTTCTTGGTTGTCCATTTCATGATGAATTTTTGTGATTTCCGGAAACTTACTAAAAATTGCTACTATATTCACTTTCAAATCATTTATGTAAATGATGAAAAAATAATATATCTAGCTCCAATCTTAGCTGCACACCGCTTGTTATAGTCCTCCAGTCCGAAAAACATCTGTCCACGAACATCCACTGTCTCCTATCTTCCAGAAACTTATGTTTCCCAAAGATTAGTTTCCCCTGAATTCCGTGAGCTTTAAACCTGTTAACCTGTCTACCATGCAGAACCTTTTCGAAAATCTTATTTGAGTCCATATCCTATGCTTTGTGTTCTTCAATTCTCTTCCACGTGCCTTCAAGAATGTCAATCAATTTAGTGAGCAACGAATCTCCGTTGACTCAGCCATCCTTTATACTCTAACCAATTTCTGCCTTTCCAAATGCATGTTAAGCTTTTCCCTCAGAATCCCCTCCAACACCTTGGTCACCATTGATGTCACTCACAGATCCTGTCTACAGATCCGTGACTTTTCCTCACCACGTTGCTTTCATAATGTCAACATGGTGGCTCAACTCCATCTGCCACCATCTCAGATATCGTTATTGATGATGCCGCTATCTCAACAAGGTGCCCAACAATCACTTCCCAAGCTTTCCAGAAATTTTCTGGGCCAGACCTGACGGAGTCCCGGAGGTTGACCAACGTTAATTCTTTTTCAAGAGGTACAACACATCCTCCTCTGTAGTGTGGATATTGTTCATGCCACTGCGCCTTATTTTCCCAACATCCTCAGCTTATATAACTTTCTCCACAGTGACATTGATGCAAAATCCTCGTTGAGTATCTCATCCACCACCTGCAGTTCCATGCACAGTGGCCTCAGTGATCTTTAAGGTGTTATGTTCTCTAGCTTGTTATTCTTTTGGTCGTTCTCCATAATCGCATTTCGCAATGCTATCTCATGTTGTGGGAGTCGAGAATTAATGGGACATGCTGAAGCTTTTATATCTCAAACGTCGACTTTTGTGGGGTGATCTTATGGAGGTTTAGTAAAATCATGAAAGATCTCGATCAGGTGAATAGCAGGTATTTTTTTTTCCCCTGCAGTGTGGGTGTTGCATGACGAGTGGCATATTTTTAATGTGAGAGGATAAAGACAGGATGACTTTAATTTTGCAGGGAAACTGGTTCAATTGTGGAGTCACTGATTGATACAGATAAAATTACAGCATTTAGAAACACTTGTCAGAGAAAGTGAGCAAGAATTTTTTGTTGGGACAAGGGCCAAGTGCAGGCATGTGGGACTAATTAAAATTGGGAATATGGACGGCATGGAAGCTTATATCGTCGATTTTGTTTGCTTGTTGTATGACAATGCAATTCTGTGAGTGTCAGTTGTGGATTAATTTAGAAAATGTGAGGTGTTGCATTTGGTAAGGCATAGCATGTCAGGACTTACTCACTTAATGGAAGGGTCCTGATGAGTGTTGCTGACCAAAGAGGCCTGGGGTGCAGATGTATAGTTCCTTGAAATTGGAGTTGCAGGGAGGCAGGGTGGTGAAGTAGGCTTTTGGCACGCAAAACTTCTTTGGACATAACTTTTAATATCGGTGTTTGGATGTCATGTTGCTTTTGTCTTGGACATTCTTGACGTCATATTTGGAATGCTGTGCACAATCCTTTTCGACATTTGATTGGAAGGATTTGTTTAACTTAAGAACGTGAAGCAAAGATTTACAAAGATGATGTCAGACTTGGAGTTTTGTAGCTGCAGGCAGGTGCTGAATAGGCTGGGATTCCATCACCGCCCCCCCCACCCAACCCTGCACCACCACATCGGAGGCTGATGTGACTTGATTGAGATTTACAACATCATATCGACTATTTATGGAGTGAAGAACCAAGAGTATTATACATTGACGGTCGTGTCCAAAACTACAGGATATAGTATTCGGGTGACAGGGAAAACGTCTAAAAATGGCCTGAGAGTGTAAATATTTCACCATGGCAGGGGTCATGGCCGGGGCCGGGGGGCGGGGGACATGGTGGCGCTGGTAGAGGAAGTGGTGGAGGCATTTACAATTACAACATATAAAACACATCTGTACGGGTATGCGAATGGGAAAAGTTTGGAGGAATGAGACAACTGCTTCCAAATGGAGCTCGGCCAGATTGGCATTTCTGTTTGGTGTAACTATGCAAGCACTAGGCACACAAAAGCTGGAATACTGTGAGATGTTCTGGGCCTCGTATCGGAGGGCGGATGCACGGAAATACAAAGCAATCTATACAAGGTTCACTTCACTTATCCAGCGGATGGATGGTCTGTCTTGGGAGTGGAGATTGTATGTTTTTGGCCTGTCGTAATTGGAATATAGAAGATTTAGTAGTGACATATTGAAACAGGTTTTAACTTCCGCGAACTTGTCAGTTGAAATGCACAAATGTTTCCACATTGGTGAGATTTCAGTAGATAAGGAAATCATGTCTGAATTAAAGGCACGAATTTAAAGCAGAAGACAATTTCCTCAAATTGAATGTAGTGAATCTGTGGAATTCTTTACCATGGAAGATTTTCGAGATTGGTTCTTAAGTATTTCCAAAGGTGAAAGGGGCATATTTTGAATTATTGATGGAATCAATGCTTATGAGAACAGGATTGAAAAGTGGAGGCGAGGGATATCAAATCCGCCATAATGTCATTGACAGGAAGAACAAATTCCATTGGAAGAATAGCAAATTCTGATTTGAATGTTTTCACATTACAATTGATGTTTGCTTTAAATTACTGACTTCAGAATTATTATTGTCCCCACCGATATTCCTCCTCAATTGCATGTTTTCTGAGAGCCACACAGGCGCTTCAATTTCTTCTCCTCGTTAAAAAAGAGACAAGCCTTCAGACCATCATCCATAGATCTCCTCTGGCCCTCTTTGACGTGATTGCATCCTTTCTCTCAGATAGTGACTAATTATTCATATCTTCAAGTTTGTTGAAGATTTATCAAAGACAACCAAGACTGCTACAGAAAAGGTTAAAGCAGATCAAAACAACATTTAAACTGCCATATCAAACATACCGTTGGTATGTGGATTATGGAAGTTATGCACATTACACAAAGAATACATTTTCTACCTCCACACACGCAAAACAGAAATTTGGTTCGCAAAAGTTCGATGCAGGAATTTGTTCCCATTTTATTCTGGTATTAATCATTCCAAAATCACGAAGACAAAAGGAGGAGTTAAAGGCTCCTTTACACTTTTACACCAGATATTTTCAGTTATTGCACAGCTCACATTGCGTTCAGAATAAATCTCCCACTACATTGCTCCAGGCAACCAAATAATTACAGACGAATAGAATCCTTGTAGTGTCAAATACAGTACGTTTTGGATGCTGGATAGATCTACATCGAATATTCCTTAAAAATGACAGACCCTAGGTTCTGCACAACACAGCATCGAAGCAGAGTCTTTTAGACAGAAAGTGAATTACATTGTGCGATCAAACATTTTTTAGACATGCGCAATACTGGTGAAACACAATGAAAAGCCCTTTGAAGACAATCACAGGAAAGTCTCACAGCCACGTTACAAGACAATTTTGATTCGGTTCAAAGACCCCTCCGTCGGTTCCAGTCAAGCACTTCCAGGCCACTGAATATTCAAAGATACATTTTCCAGAAAACCTTGTTCTACGGTCTCAAATGTCTTTGGAAAGAAACGCATTAGGTGAACAAAAGTATGTGTTATTTAGGCATCGACTCCAAGTTACGGAGGAAAACGTTTTCTGATGGTGTAGAGTGAAAACATGGTGTCACACATTTATAAAAACTATCCCGGAGGAGATGAGAGAACATGAGACAGACAGAAACAGAAAAATACACAACACACACGCACGCGCGCACACAAATACACACACACACACACACACACACACACACACACACACACACACACACACACACACACACGTACGTGAAAGCGAGGAACTCGGACGGGAAGAGAGGACGAGAGAAACAGACAGAAAAAGAAATATTGGCTGTATCAATGTATCTCACAATTATGAATGCATTTGTTGGCTGTGCGTCAGAGTTTGCATCACGCTGATTCTATAAATTTTGAAATGAAAGTTTACGAAGTCCTCACATCAATTACTATTGGAATTTCGAGAATTATTTGCAGTTTAGCCAACAATTGTGTGCTGTGTTTATGGGGAAAGATAAAGCACTTTTGTTGATCGATGATCTATTCTGACAGTTCTATTTCTGCTTATTTACGTACATGCTTCATTGATTTCAAAGAAGAGTTGATGGTGACAAACCAGATGATCAGCGTTATTTATTGACTTGCTTAAAATCAAAACAAATCTATTTTAAGCTTGTTGGCAGTTAGCAGAAATGAATACAATTTTTCTGAAAATCAATTGCAACAGATTTTACTTATTTCCAAATGATAAGCACAAATTTAAAATTTAATTACTGTTATGAATTAAGTCATGGAATTTTTACAATCACTTTAAATGACAAATTTCTCTATGACGAGATTTCGTCTAAACGTTCAATTGTTTGTTACATTAATCCATTTTGATGGCAACATATCGAAGAGCTCAATAAAGCTCAAGTCGCGTTTTAGAATTTTTAAAAACAAAGTAAATTACTTGAAAGAGACATCAGGAAGTGCCACAAAAAAGAAATTAATTGATATAGTTTAGTGAGTTTTAGTCACACTTTTATTTTATTCATTCACTGAATGCTGATGTTGCTGCTTCAGCCAGCAATGAGTCATTATCCCAACTCGCACATTCAGTCGGTTGCCACTGCCACTCCATGAGGCACTCAATCATATTTCTGTGTGTCTGGAGTCACATGAAGCCCAGGCCAAGTCAAACCTGATGATTTCTATCAAATAGGCATGAATGAACAATTTCTTTTGTATTTTCGATTGATTCTGGTTATACTTTTGCCATTGGACTTTATTTTTCATTCCAGGTTTTCTTTGAATTCAAATTTCAAAAACAGAAATACGTGCGATTTCACATCCTGTCAGCTAAACATCCAACTGGAGTTCAGAAATCCTGGACCAGTGATATTACCACAGCAATCTTGATTCTCGAAATGTAGTCGGTAAGTACAGAAAGCTGTAACAAACAGAAGAGCAATAAATTTCACATTTCACGTCAGAAATAAATATTGGAGTGGAATATGGTGAGAATTATTTCGCATTTGTAACAAGTTCAAAGGAGACTTTGCATCGAATAATCGATCTCAAAACTGGAACAGATTGTCCCTCTGCTGAACCTGAATCACCTACTGCCTGTTACCAGTATTTTGTTTCAGACTTCTACTCTCGAGCACACTTTGCACTTTCGAAGCACTTGTTTGAAATTTGAACAAGTCAGTTATGTATCCCAAGAATGTGATCATCACTGAACATTTTGTAATGCTACTGTCTAACTGGATTAATTTGGCTTTTTTATTCAGAAGTAGCTTTAAAACGCATTGCTGGCTTCATATTCACATTCGGGACTGTAAAGGAACAGGCGCCTTAACGTGGAACAAGTTGGACAGACCAGGCAGAAAGAACAGACTGCTTCCTCCGAGGAACAATACTGAGACATGTGGTCTTTTCAAAAAAATTAGCAAGTGCGTGATTATCGCTGATTCAGCTGGCTTTTTCGTTTCAATCCCTTTAATTAATTGAAGCTACCATAACAGAAATTGAAATCCTCCCCCTGCGAAGTGACTGCACCCTTTAAAATGTTTCTCAAATACTCACAATGCCTCCTGAACCGCCTTATCAAACTGTCGAGTTTGCTTCAAGGATCTTTTGTTAGGTTGATTGGTGGAATACAGGCGGACTTTATTTCCTGTCATTCGTTCTCTGAATTAGATGGTGTTGAGCTGCATTTCTGAAATGTACGGTCGAAAATCCCTTCAGGAATGGAATTCCAGGATTTTGAGTCAGTTACTCTAATGAATGGCTGATGTAATTCTAAGTCATAATGGTAAATATCGAGGAGGGGAGCTTGTTGCTGCTGCAGTTCCTGTGTATCTGATCCTCTTATCCTTTGAGATAAAAGTGGTCATGAGTTAGGAAGATGCCGTCTAAGGATATTGATATATTTCAGCAGTATATCCTGTATATACTACATACTCAAGCAGCTCAATGTCAGATTTGTAGACACTGGTTGCACGTGGATGTGCGACAATTCAAATGGACTGCTTTGTTTCTGATTCTGTCAAGCGTCTTGAGTGAAATTGACGCGACACCCATGCAGGCAGACGGGGAGGCATGCCATTACACGTTCGTAGATAATGGGTGGCTATGGCGACTCAGCAGTATGGGCTACTTGTCGCAATATTTCTGGCTATTGACCTGCTCTTATCACTGTTGTGTGGACATGTTGCTTCCATTTCGATTTCAATTCAATAAGAAATCACAGACTTTTGAGATTGGAGGATTCAGTGATGGCAACATCAGTGAATGTCAGGTGGCTGTGGTTAGAATGTCTCTAATTACAATATTTATTATCTTGCAGTTCTGTGGTGTGAATGCTACTTGCCTGTTGTCTGCGCACATCTGGATATGAGACAGCACTTGAATTTCAAAATATATTGCCCCTATATCTGAGCAGTTACAGAAGATGCTGAGCATTGTGACATAATCAGTGCCTATTTCACACCTGATCTTGTGATAGACTGGAGATCATCAATGAATTAACTGAAGATAATAGGACCAGTGAAGATTCTCTCCATAATTGGGCCAAGGGCACGAGCCACGAACTCTGACAGAGACGTCCTGGAGCTGACGCGAATGAACTCAAACAGCCATAGCTGTCTTCATGTTTACAAATGATGTCTCCAGGCAGTGAAGAGTTTATCATCTGATGTGCATTGATTGCAGTGTTGGAAAAGCTCACTCGATGCCACACTCAGTCGAATGAGCCCTTGATGGCAAGTTTTATCACTCTTCCCTCACTTGTAGAACTCAGTTTTTGTTCATCTTTGATCCCAGACTGATATTCATCCAGGGGCTAAGTGCCCCTTGTATAAAATTCACAATGCGTCACTGAACAGGCGATTATTGAGCTATTACTGCTTGGTCACATTGTTGATGACAGCTTTGCTAACCTTACTTATCAGTGAGGAAAACATACTGAGGCAGTATTTCGCTGGACCGTATTATTTTATTGTCTGAACAATTTTCAACATTATCTGGTTTTTGCCAGTGTTGTAGGTGTTTTGGAAGTGCTAGGCTCATGGAGTGGCATGTCAGAGCACATTTTGTCAGTCCTGTTGACAGAATCTCGTCAGGTCCAATAAAATTTGCTCATCGACCACCCCCAACCAAATGTTAATATCCTTGGAGATAATCGAATTGGTTGAAGACTGGTATCTGTAAAACTAGCGACACTTGGAGGAGGCCAAGAAGGATCATCGACTTGGCACCTCTGGTTGATGATTGCTGTTAATTCTTCAACCTTAACGTTTGTGCTGATCTTTCGGCACCATCTTTGAAGATGGCAATATCTATGGAGTTTCCTCTTTGAATGAGTTGTTGAATTGTTCACCTCAATTCATGACTTGATGTGAAAGCACAGAATTGTTTATATATGATCCGTTAATTGCAAGTTCATTTAGCTCTGTCCACCACGTGCTGTTTATACTGTTTCAAATGATAGTAGTCCCTGTATTGTAGCTTCACAAGGTTGAAATCTCTCCTCTGGTACTATTCCTGGGCTGGCATCCTGCACTTTCCATAAAACCAGGGCTGATTACCTCGCTTGGTCATAATGTGCGAGTGGGGAATATGCAGAACCATAAATTTACATATTCTAGTGTAGTTATGCCAATGGCCAAATCACCTCATTAATGCCAGGTGTTGAGAGGGCCAAACAACAGAACGAAAGGTATTCTAAATGTGAACTCGATACTTCATTCCCACAACGGCGGTCTGGTGATTGGTCTTATTAATATTGTCATGGACAGATGCATCTGCAGCCAGACTTTTGAGAAGAATGAGTTCAACCACACATTTTCCGCCTTGTCGGATTCCTCCTCAGCTGCTGCAGACCCACACTAACACTAAGTCCTTCAAGGCTCGAGAAACTCGGTCAGTAGTTTTGCCGTGTCCCCTCACAGAACATAAATGTATCCTTACCACCATCAGTGCTTTCCCCAGATGTTGTTAACATTGAGGAATGCATTTTTGTAAGCTGAGAGAAGACAGCACAGAGTAAGCAGAAGGGTTTTTTTTCCGTTGGCCATGTTTAACCTGAAGCCATGAGAATTCCTGGGTCCAGAAGGAACGTTGACGGCTGTGAAAGAAACTCCTTTCGGTCTGTATATCACTGTGTTGCCACCTGTGATGGTGATGCCCTGCTGAAGGACCATGGAATATGCAGGGGTAGTGATGTTTGGATTATTGCAGTTAAACTATGAATGCATAATCAGGCTGTTGCTTTACCAGTCTTCCATAGCTTTCTGACCTAATTCATAATTCTATATCGCTCTTCATTGGAAATAGATATGTGAAATACAATTTCAAATATATCAAAGTCATCCAGCACTACAAGAATTCTGCAGTTAGTTTCTGCATCAGTCCTAATCTCTTTCTCATTATTATCTTCCTCCCTGTGTACTTCTACAGTTTGACACGAGTCACCACATGTTTGGCACACAGGGCCATTGGTGCCAATATCTCTTCCAATGCCTAGGTCAATGTCGGGTTGCCAATTTACTTTCATTCCATTGTTGCAATTCTGCAGCAACTGGTAAAATTGAGTGGCTTGCGAAACCATTTGACAGCGAACCACTTTGCTTTGTGGCTGGAGTTGCATGTACACCAGACCACGTGAGTATGAAAATTTTCCTTTCCTGATTGACATTACTGATTTTTTTCTGACAATTAGTAATGATTTCATGACCTTCACTAGAATGTTACCTCCAAATATGTTCTTAAATTTAAATTCCAGCATTTAATGATATTCAAAAATGGACCCACGAACGTTAGTTGAATTTGCTGTATTAATAATAACATAACTAACAAAAATAGCTCTAAATCATCTCCTTCACGGCAAAAGGGATATGTACAACAAGTGACCGCTTAAGATTTGTATTTTGTGGGGAACAACCACGCATCATTGTTTCTCTTCAATTGATAGTCCTGGAACATGCATTCATTCACACGTTTCGGGGCAATATTTTTTCGTTCTTTGTTCTGCAATCTATAGCATACCTTGGCCTTAGGTTTTCCGCCTGGCTAATTGCAATACCGCACGTTTTTCACCTCGTCTGTAAACTTTGTCATCAAAATTCCTACACTCAGGAATCGATCATTCATGAACACGACGAACAGCACAGGATGCTGCACTAAAAAGCTTGCAATGCACCACTGAACACAGGGTTTAGTCTCAAAGACTACCTTTGGCCTTTACCTTCTGCTTTTGACTGATGCCACAAAGTAAATTTTGGAAACGACTTCCCAAATTGCATTTGATTCTGGTATTTCTTAAATAATTTAGGATGCAAGATCTCGTCAAAAACTTTGTTAATGTCAAAGCAGATTGCATTTTTTCACCCTTAATCATGCATCTGATTGCCTCCTTGGAAGATAGGATCAACTGTGCAAGGTGTCATATCACTTGCTTCAAAGCCAGGCCGAATTTTCCTACTTACATTTTACATTTACAACTTTGAATCAAGGTTATCTCTCCGATTTCTTTTCCAAATTCTTTCCCTGGCACTGATACTAGACTCGATCGCCGGTAAAAAGAAACCTGAATATTTATTGATTCAACATACTCATTGAGCATTCGTGCTCTGGCAATTTCTGGTTGTGCAAAGACGATTTTAATATTACTAACTGGGTCCTTACAATCCAATCCCTTGCCCAGGATACTGGGACTCATACCTGAGGCAATTGTATGCCCTCTAAAAACTCAAATACTTATTCCAGCTCAATAGAAATTTCTGAAAATTCCACAGCTTTCTGACCTAATTCATTACTCGATATCGTCCTTCGTCAGAAATGGAGATGTAAAATACAATCGCAAATTGTATCAAAGTCATCCAGCACTGCAAGATTTCTCCAGTTAGTTTCCACATCGGTCCTAATCTCTTTCGCATTATTCTCTTCCTCTGTGTATTCCTAAAATGCCTTTTGGTATTCGTCTTTTTAAATTAAAATTACCTCTCTTTCGAATTAAAAAAAATCTCGAAAAAAAACTTCCGACAGCTTCTACAGTCTTCTCGAGCTACTGATATGCTGAGCTTTGCTGGAGTCTTCTTTTGCCTACTCCTTTACGTTTCGCCACCTAACGTAATGTTTTCAAATCTTACATCCAGTCTTCCCCTTTCAGGAATATTTTTGGCCTGCAAATTCGTTATTTTTCACTGCAAAACCCCCCCACTGCTCTGGTGTAAGTTTTTCTGTAGGTCATTGCTCTCATGACCACATTGGCTAGATTGAGTTTGATCAGAACAAAATCGACCTTGAACCAATTCAAAACCATTCCTTCTCGCTGATCATTGTCACTTTCCACCGATAGGTAATATCCAACAGAGTTGCATTCACTATCACCAAAATTCTCTCCAAATGACTGCCCAACATCTTGCTGAGCCTCTTCCCGTAAAATGATGCACTGCATGGCAGGACTTTGTGGCAATTTGTTGTTTCAAGTCTTGTTTCATTTTTTTTTAAAAGCCTCTCATGGACACGTTTTAAGAATTCAGACCCCTCTGCGCAATTCACATTGGTGTTAACCCATTTAATATTTGGGAAGTTCAAACGCATTATTCATGTTGGATCGTAGTGTGTGCACTTCCTGAAATGTGCCAGATAGCCTGCCTTCCATCTCTCCATCAATGTTTGATAGACTAGTGAACACTCCCAGAAATATTATGTAACGTTATTTACTCTCAGTTACCTTCTGGAATTACACAGCTGGCCACTCAACTGATTGACAGTTCGAGTTGGGTCACAAATTCTAGCTGTGTCAGCGATATTCTTATGGGAGGAAATTCAAATACACAGGCTATTCCCCTGGTAATTGGTGAGGTGGGAATTTTTGTTTTGTTGATTTGCTGCAGAAGATCTCTCCTAGTATTACATGTGGCTTCATCTTAGGATTTGCTGCATTACTTCAGACTCATTCATGCGTTAACTTATCTGTATCTGACCTGAAATCATAATTTAGCTTCCAGATTCTTTTTCAGTTATTAATGGAATTAACATTAATACAGTTCACTGCAATGTAAAATACATAGACAGATATAGATAACGAAAGTGTGAGATGTACAACTGAGTAATAATGCAAACAATTCCGCATAAACACAAGAAAGCCCAACTCACCGACCCCGTTCAGCCATTTAGTTTGCATACCCATCTACATCTAATAATCGTTCATTCCCTTGTTAAGCAAGAATGCATCTGCTACTGCCTTACAAAAAGGTAGAAATATATTATGCTTCAAAGTTTTTTCATCAAGAGAGCTTCAAAGACTACAATCGAGCAGATATTCTTAATGTATTTTAATGTTCAATGGAAAAATCCTAATTTATCAACTTTTACCAGCAGTTGCAAAAGAGGAAACGTGGTTTTCCCCATTTACCATATCCAGATGATTTATGTTTTCGTAGGTTTGAATGAAGCACTCGGCACTTGTTCAAACTTAAGTTTGTCTCAGCCTATCCCGCCCAAACGTTGCTCATTCATAGTCTCATAATTTTTCACTGAACTTCTACCATGGTAATTTCATGTGGCCTCATTCAATGTATCATATACATGCATCATGATCTTTATGTATTTGTTTTCAACTCCACTTGGAATAAACCGTCACAGTCTGTTAGTTTTCGGAGGGAATTGCAGTTCCTGTATTCTCACCTTTTATGATTCATGCACAAGGAAATTCTGCTGCCTCTGCATCACAGTTTCTACTTTGCAATTCCTGAAATCATAGACATACTGTGAATTTAGACATGATTCTCGAATTGGTTCAACTTTTCCATTCACTTAATCGGTATCTATCTGTTTGTAACTTCCTCACGTCCTGTTCGCAGTGAACAATCCTGTTTATCAATGTGTTTTCAGCATATTATCAACCACTCTTTTCGCCAATTCAGCCGAGTCATTTAAAACTGTACAGCCTTGAGGCTGCATTACTGATCACTTCCCATCTGGCTCATTGAAATCTTGCCAATCAGAAAAGCACCAAGTTATGTTTGCTCTTTAGAGAGTGTAAGCTAGCCATAGTCAATCCGTTCCAATGTGGAAACACTTGACTCTGACCTTTTATGTTCTGCCAAAAAATTTCATGTGACACTTTATTCATGGACTTTTGGAATACCGATGGAGCATTAGCCATGTTTGCCCAGTGTTTTTAATACAGGCGGAGTGAGCCTTCTGAAAAAATAAATTGTATAAGGTCTTTCTGATAATGTAACTGACATACGGATTTCAGTCACGGTCGCATTATCTCAGTAAAGCCATTCCTACTAGCTGAGGGATTACCTCAAAAGTTTTCCAGATTATGATCTGCTATGATCATATTGAATCACACAGCAAGCTCAGTATTATGAATAATCATCTGCTTTTCTCTCTTTTCCTAGTTTCCCATAATTTCTGGTTGTCTGAGTGCTGATGCGGCTTTATCAACTGTATAAGTTTACTTGTCAAAATTCTACGATGAACTCTAGGCATGCTTTTCCCTTTACAAAGTACTGTGGATTCCACCTGATAGTTTTGAAGTTCTCTGTCAGTTGTTCCTTAATAATAGGTTTTGGCATATTCCGTATGCCAGAAGTCAAGTTAACTGGCAAGCAGTTTTCTGCTTTCTGTATCGTCCCCTTGTAATAAATAACTTCAATTCACAACTGTACAATCCATTGGAACATTTCCCGAATCTCGGGAAATCTAGAACGTAAAAACTAGTACATGAAATATTTCTCGACTCATTTCTATTAATATCTCAGCATAGACCTCACACAACACACAGCTCCAGCTATTTTGTCAGTAACACGTCACTACCAGTTGTAATTTTATTGCTATCTTAACCATATTTTCGTTTTCTTGATTTACCAGTTAATTCTGGTGTCTTATTGATGTCTTCTATTGAAAGAGTTGTCGTAAAGTACCTTCGATTAATTGCCCATTTTCTCATTGTTGCCAGTTTCAATCACTATAGCTTTGAAGTAAATGAATATTATCTCTGTCTGTTTAATCTTCTCAGATAAGTTTATTTTTCGCTCTGATATGTTCTTCATTGTTTAACTTTTACTCGATACATTTTCCATATTCTGTCCTGTCACCACGACAATCGTGAGTTCGGCATTGTTGCATTATTTCTAATCATCGATTGTGACACTTTCTCTTGATTTTTTTTGTTTTCTCACTTTACAGAATTTATCTGTGCGTTATATTCTGAAATATCTCCTTATATTTCTGTTTTTGTGCAAAAGGTTCATTATTCCCTTAAATGTTTTGCAGGCACAATAAAATTCGTTTTGCTTTCGTGTGTTCACAGTTGTCTTTATTTCATTTGATAACGCTCGGCATAAGCTCATTTTTTTCGACATGAGAACAAATGCAGATTTCTTGAGGTCTTTGCTGCTAACTTAAGTGGCAATTAGATGCTTAGGTCGCAACTGATTATAATTTAGTAGCATGGAACCAGTTCCAGGAAAAGCTTCATTCTTGTCTCAATCATTTGCTAATTCTCTTGTTCAAATAAACACGGTCTATGGCTGACAACCCAAAAGAAAAAAGGTGCCTTGCTTCATCGTGAAAACTTATATGAATTAAAAGAGGCGAACGCCAAAATATTACCAGACGAAATTTCAACGGCAGAAAGACCTGTTCACTGTTGCAAACTCGCCTTTCTTTTTGTCCCTGAGATAGCGCTGAACTTCCCTAAAATGTTCTATTTTTTAATCAGAAGGTTGAGAGCGAATCTATTCATTGTCTTTTAGCCCCCTTTTGCAGTGATTACACTCAGCATTTTTTTTCTTTCACAGTTAACATAGAGTAGTTAAAATACTCTTCTGTGTTATATGTTGTATTCTAAAAACAAAAAGAGAATGGAGTTGAACACAGTGTTAAGACCAAAAGCAATCTGCAAACTTGTTCCTGAGGCTGTCAGTGTGTTTTCACCCTCACACGCAGGAAGTTTGTTTGTGCTGATAACATGAAAGGGACTCCTGTTGTATCGTTCTCATCTGATACACAGCTTCCTGTTTCTCTGCTGCTGGCAAGCCACACGTGTCGCTTTTGATCAGAAAATAAGTCCCTTGAACAATCTGGAGGAAACATCTGCCAACGTGGCCTATATTTGGACAGAGAGTACGTGGGCAGTGATCGATCACATTGAAGTGACATGTATTAGACACTTATTGTGGTCTGATTAAAGGCTGGTTCCAGGACGTTGTTGGACAAGTCTCTGGACATTGTAATAAACTGATACGTTTCTCTCAATTCTGGAACTATAAGATTGCACCTTTAGTGTTTTGATCCTTTTTATATTTTGTCACTTACTTTTCTTTCGATTTAATGTCTCTTTGATCAGTTTTAGATTCTGTATCCATCATATCCCCATCCTGATACTTCTAGTTGATCTAATTATTATGTTATTACACTAGACAAGGGCAAAAAAAAAATAATATTTTGCACAGACAGTTGTGTCGTTGCAGAAGACAACAGAAATAATATATAGAGGGAACCCCTTTTCTGCCGCGACTCTGATGATTATCAGCTTCATCTGAAGCCACAGGTGAGGTACAGTGGCTCAGTGATTAGCACAGCCAGTCGCGTCAAGGCCCTGCATTTGATTCCATCTTCAAACCACTGACTGTGTGGAGTCTACACCTTTTTGTATTTCTGCCAGCTGCTCCAGTTTCATCCACAACCCAAAAATATGCAAGTTGGGTCGATCAGCAATTCTAAATTACCCAGAGTGCCTCGGGATGTGTACGTTTTCTGTCTGAGTTCCGGGAAGGGTGAGGATGGGGCGCCCTTTGGAGAGTCGCTGGTGACTCGGTGGGACAAAATGCCTGATTACACTCTCTAAGGATTCTACTATATTCTAATTTCATAATTTGGAAATTCTCTCACTTTGAAAGAGCTTGTTGTCAAGGTTGATTACAGTCTGATATCTGTCAGAAACCATGACTACTTAAAAAGTCCACCTTGGCCAAAGTTTCAAATGTTATTACAATTATGATACTGACATTCTTTCTGTCAGTGTCTCGTGTTTAATGTTTTTACTTATAATTTGCTTCTCGCAGAATATTCAAACACTGATTTTTCCGAACTTCCTACTGTGGCTCCTGCTTGTTGAGAAAAATTGGTAAGCTGTTGATAAGAATCAGAATACATAGAATGTTTTTGGATCCTGTAACATATGTTCATTGTTTTAAAATTCGTTTTTTGTACGGGCTTCTCTGTCTAGCCGGCATTACTGCCAATCCTGAGTTTCACATGAGAAACTGATGGTGAGATGCCTTTGTTTGAACCACTGCAGTCCATTATACCATTAGCGGGGGTATTCCAGGATTTTGACCCAGTTGTCGCAAAGGAACGGTGATATATTTCCAAGTCAAGATTGTGAGTGGGTTGGAGAGGAAATTGACCATGATGGCATTCCTATATGTTTGTTGCCCTTCTCCTTCTAGATTGAATTGGTCGAGCATTTGGGAGATAGTGTCTGAGGATGTTTGATGATTTTCTGCAGATTACCTTGTAGTTAGTACAGACTGCTGCTACTGAGCATCAGTGCTGAAAGGAGTGCATGTTTGTGAATGTAATGCCAATCAAGTGGGATGCCTTGCCCTGGATGGTGTCGAACTTCTTGAGTGTTGTTGAGGCTGCACTCATCCATGCAATGTGGAGTAATCCATCATACATCTCACTTGTGCCTTGCAGATGTTGGACAAAATATGAGACGTAAGGAAGTGAGTTATTCACCGCAGTATTTCGAGCTTCTCACTTGCTTCTGCAGCCACTGTGTTTCTATTGTAAGTTCAGTTGGAATTTCTTGCCAATGATAAGCCCAGGATGTTGATAGTAAAGTTTGCAATGATGATAACACTGTTGAATGGCGGGGGTCCTGGTTAAATTGCTTCTTTATGCATGTTAGTTACAACTTGATATTCCTGTGGCGCAAATGTTACCTACTGCTTGTCAACACACAACTGGATATCGTCCAAATCTTGTTGCATTTGAATATGGTGTGCTTCAGCCACTGAAGAGTCGTGAATAGTGCTGAATATTGTGCATTCATCGTTAAACATCCCCACTTCTGACCTTATGATGAAGGGAAGGTCATTGATGAAACAGTTGCAGATGTTTGGGCTTAGGATAGTAGCCTGGTGAATTCCTGCAGAGATGTCATGGAGTTGAGATGACAGACCTCCAACAACCACGACTATCTTCCGTATGTCAGGTGAGAATCCAAACACCAGAAATTTAGCCTATTCATATACATTGACTCCAATTTTATGCGGGGTCTTTGATGCCACATTCATTCGAACGCAGCCTTGATGATAACAGCGGCCATTAAAACCTCACTTTTAGAATTCAGTTCTTTTGCCCATGTTTGGAACAAGGCTGCCATGATATCAGAAACTGAGTGGCATGGCGGACTCCAAACTGGGCATCACTAATCAGTTTATTGCCGAGCAGTTTCTGCTTGATAGCATCGTTGACGTCACCTCACACCAATGTGCTGATGATCGACTTCAGACTGATTGGGCAGTAATTGCCAAATTGGATATAGCCCCCTTTTTTATGTGCACATCATTGGCAAATTTCCTCATTGTTGGACAGATTTCAGTGTTGTAACTGCACTGAAACGACTTGGCTCGAAAAGCAGCAAGTTTTGGAGCACAAGTCTTCATTTCGATTGCCAAAATGTTTTCACATGGAGGCGAGACCAGTTGAGGATTGCAGCTTTCCTTCCTTGAAGGACATAAGTGAATCAGTTTTTTTTTTCTGACGATCAGCAAGGCTTTCATAGTTATCAGTACACTCTTAATTCCAGTTTGTTTGAAGTTGAATTTAATTTCCAACATATGCCCGGGCGGGATGACACCTTCAATTGTGCTAAATCCAAGAGGCCACTGTGTCTATCCTCCAGTTGGGAAAATAAAAGAAAACAAACAATTCAGACTCAAATGTTGTCAGTTCTAAACACATCAGGAATGAAACTTGCACTCAATGGAGGGCTGTGTCTTTTATTTTCTTTCCTGCAACAATAATTTCATAACATTGCTGAACAAGTAAGCGTCTGTTGCTAATCTACACTAGATCCTGCCGTTGTCTGTATCATAGAGGTTAGCGTCTTTTTTTTATCTTACCCAAGATCCATTCCCTTTGAGTACAGCATTCGTCTTTATCTTCCCTTATGCTCCACCGAATTCTATTGTTGTTATGAGCGTAATGGCAAACATTTCTGCCAATATTACACCAAAGCCAGACCTGATTAACCAAGGACAACACAGAACAGTCAATGGCAGTTTAGTCAACGTTAAAACAAAACGTGGAATAAGTTTAGAGATAATGTGAACTGCAGATACTGGAGAATCCAAGATAAAAAGTGTGAGGCTGGATGAACACAGCAGGTCAAGCAGCATCTCAGGAGCACAAATGTTCCGTAAGTTAGTTGACATTCCGAATGCTTCGATCATAATAATATAAATCGTATAAAATAAAAGCTGCTGATAACGGGCTTTAAGAACAAGAACAGAAGTGAAGGCTCTTGTAACAGTACGTGAGGAATGTTGCGTAGAAAAAGCACAGTGCGATTTTGATTTACATCTCAGAATGTCATAGTGTAATATTATCCATGACATGATTGAGCATAGTCTCACATAAGAATACCAAATCAAATTTAAAGAGGATTTTGGTTCAATGATGTATGTACTACTAATAATGAGCTTATGACAGAAACAACTAAGAAAAGATTTGCGTTGACATGGTCAACGACAAGATTTAGTGAAATGCATTGTGTGTTAACGCTGTGGAAAAAAAAATCATCTGTTCCAGTTGTGCCTTTTGGCATTTGCACTGCATGAACAGAATTGTGGAGTTTCTGCGATTTCTGTCTGCTTTAAACCTCTGAAAAGTCAATCACTTTGATTGTTTCTATTTTAGAAAATTAGCGAATGCCTTCTGGAAGTATGCAGTTCCTGCTGCCTGCACTATATTCTGAAGAAGTGCTTTCCACGACCTAGCTACGTATTATGTCATGAAATTTGGTTTCTTCAAATCACCGTTGGTCCACTTGTTTATGCGGTCAAGCCCCTTATTATTTTTAACATATCTATCAATCACCTCTCATACATTTCTGTAACAAAAAAGCTGCCCAACTTCTACAACATGCCTCCAAACTGACTGCATTCTGTGCACTCAAATCTAACCCTAACTTTGTCATCAACCCTTCCAATAAGGGGCGTGTTGTTGTTGTCTCGCATACTGACCTCTACGTTAAAGAGGATGACCACCAGCTCGCAAATAACTCCTCCTACCTTGCCCTTGACCATGAATCCACCATGGCACATCCAGCCATTGTATCTACGATGCATATTGATCTCATTTCATCCGGTAATCTCCCCTCATCTTCTTCCAAGTTAATAGTCCCTCAACACGCACAACTCGTTTCTACCTCCTTCCAAAAATCCAAAAACGGGGCTGTCCGGGCAGACCCATTGTTTCAGCCTGTTCATGCCCCACAGATCTCATCTCTTCCTGCCTTGACTGAAGCTTCTCCACCGATTCCATCCGTACCCACATACATCCATGATTCATCTGATGTCTTAGGATGTATTCAAAAATTTCTCTTTCAACTCCTCTCATTTTATTTTTCAGATAAGAAGGATTGCCATGGGCACCCACATGGGCACGAGGTACGCCTGTCTCTTTGTCGGGTAGGTGGAACATTCTTTGTACCAGTTCGATTCCAGCCGCCACCCACGGCTCTTTTTCAGACATATCGATGATATCATCGGTGCTGCTGCCCTTTCTCGTCAAGAATTGGAAAAATTCATCACTTTCACCAGCAATTTCCACCCTGCCCTGACTTTCACCTGACCTATCTCTGACTTCCCCCTTCCCTTCCTCGACATTTCTCTTTCCATTTCTGGGGATAGACTGGCCACTAATATAGTCCATAAACCCACCGACTCCCACAGCTACCTGGACGATACATACTCACACCCGTCTTCCAGTAAAGTCTCCATCCTATTCTCTCAGTTTCTCCACCTCCATAGCATATGTTAGGCTGAAGCCAACTTCGACAAAGGAGCCTCTGAAATGTCCACATTCTTCCTCAACTGAGGATTCCCCAGCTCTGTCCCAATCAGGTCCAACCTACCTCATGCAACGAACCCAACCCTAACCCTAAACCTATTCTTATCGCCCTCATGCCTTCTCTTCCCTCCCACAACGGCAATAGCGTTCCCCTTCTCCTCACCTACCATCCCACCAGCATCCACATCCAGAAAATCATCGGACGCCATTTCTAGCACCTCCAGCAGGATGCCACCACCAGGGACATATTCGTTTCCACTCCGTTGTCTGAATTCCGCAGGGACTGTTCCCTCTGGGAAAACTTGGTCCATACTTCCTTCACCCGCAACACCCCTCCACAGCCCTAGGGCACATGCCCCTGTAACTGGCACAGATGCAACACTTGCACATTTACCTCCACCTTCCCCGGTGTCCAAGGGCCCAAACATACATTCCAGGTGAAGCAACACATCACTTGCACGTCCAAGAATCTCGCCTACTGCATTCCCTGCTCACACTGTGGTCCCTTTTACATTGGGGAAGCGAAGCATAGACTTGGTGACTGCTTTGCAGAACATCTACGTTCAGCTCGCAAAATAGACCCTGAACTATCTGTTCCCTGCCACTTCAATGCACCACCTTGCTCCCTGGCCAATATCTCTGTCTCTGTCTTTCTGCAGAGTACCAGTGAAGCCCAGCGCAAGCTGGCTGAGAAAAAGAATTCATTTTCCACTTGGGGACCCTCCAGCCCTCTGGGCTCAATATTGAGTTCAATAATTTGAGGGCTGAAACTCTCCCATGTCCCAGCCCCCCAGCCCACACACCAGGACTCGTTAACAAATAGCCTGCCACTCCACACCCCACGTTTGTTAGTCACTAAGAGTTCCCATTCACAACTCTTCACCCTCCCAACCTGATCATTAGCAAATCTTTTTTCTGTCCAACTGTCTTTCTCTCTCTTTGGGCTCTATAATATCCATAAGTCCCGACCCCACCCACATCACAATTTTTGCATGTAAACTGACGTTTTGTCCAGCCGCCATCTGTTCTGAGGAAGGGGCCCAGATGTTAACTGTTTCGTCCTCCACAGATGCTGCCAGGCCTGCAGAACATTTCCAGCAACTTTGTTTTTGTTCTACAACATGCCATTTAATGAAAGCCCCTTGACTGGATGCACATTCTTGAATCTTGAAGACATGTTTTATGTCAGGCCTTGAATTGCTACCCAAAGATGAAGATGCACTCCAACTGAGGTCTAACCTGTAGGTTTCAAATACCCTTGTTGTTTTATGCGATATTACATGTTGTACTAAATCTTCTGTGTTCTCGCTCCACACTTTTCCGCCCTTAGTAAATCATGTCAAAAGCTTCTGTGCTGAATTTCATGGATCTCTCCGAGACCCAACCCACAAACCTCACGAGATCCTTATGAAATTCTGAACCACGTTCCTCCAGTTCAGAATAGTTGCCAGTTACTTGTTGTAGCAAATTGTGAAATACGTCAATGTCTTTGTCAAAAGCATAAAAGCAAACAATCAGAAGTCGAAACATTGACACCTACAGAATACCGCTGTGGACTTTCCATGAGTCCAAAGAACAACTGCCGATTTTGGTCCATGATTTCTTGAATTTGCTCTACTGTCTGTTATGAAGGACGTGTCTAATTAATCAGCTTGGAGCAACTTCCAGTGTGTTAAACCACAAAGAGGACCAAACAAATTTGTTCACACTCGTTGCTGTAAGGAATCCACCTACTATGATTCGAACAAAACCATTCCTAATGCCATGAGGGCTCATCTATCTGCGGTGCAATGTTTTGAAACTTAAGTTATGTCTACTGCAGATGGACCTGGCTTATTTGTATCAAAGTAAGTTTAATATCTTTAACATTGTTCATTCATTTTGCTGACCCTAGCTGAATAATGGGACGTTGCCCTGGGCATCGTCTGTGGAACATTAGATCGTTAATTCGCTAAACAGGCAGAGTTTAAGTTTATTGAAATTTGATATGATCGAAATGGAAATTTGGGACATTCCTTTTATAAAGCAGGTGAATTAGAGCCTCTGAATTGCACGAGCATGGATTTCGAGCTATTGAAGATTTTCACCATAGAAACAATGAATTCTCCTATTGGAACTGTGCCAAAAGAAAACAGAACCTTCCAGCCTCTGCCTACTGTATGGCGTATTAACTGTAAGACTGAAGGTTATAGCACTTGAAGTATATCACCAAACACATTTTAAATGTTTTGACTGTTCCTACCTTCACCATCATTTTTCTGAACTGAGCTTCCTGAACCTTCCTGCCGATCACTTATATCTCAGCGTTTTATTTACAGAGCATGCCCCTACGTTAAAGAGGTTTTTCTCACGTCTTTTGTGCAGCATGACATTTGTGTACATCTCAAGAAAAAAAGTCCTCTCAAATTCCAATGTTCCAACATGAATAAATCCACCCAAACTACAATTTCCTGACTGGTGCTTTTGTTTCCCAATCTTAACTGATCCGACTAAACATACTATAACGTGTTTACGTTCTGTCTATAATGAGTTGTGTGTGTGTTTGAGTGTGTGTGCATGTGTTTTTTTTGTATTCAATGTGTTTGTGTGTACGTGTGTGCGCGTGCTCACAAGTATGTCTGTGTTGGTGTGTTAATTTGTTTCAATTGCCATGGTTTTCCTTGTTCTAGTGAAAACTGATTGGTAGCTCATTGACGAATGCTTCATCAGGAACTGTGGAAATCATTCGTTGTTCTGGGGAATTTGCAACAAAATTTGAATAAAACAGGGAACAGATAATGAGCAAACATTGCAGTCAGAAAACACGTGTAAGATATACTCCAGTTTTGAAGACAGATATGATCTCCCATGCTGTAAATACTAGCTTCTGGAGGAAATGTGAGTGCTGCCTTTGCTTGTGATGAAGTAAACAGTTGTTGTAAACAGTTGGCTCAGATCTGAGAAGCTGAATGCCCCGGTTCTATCTTTTTATTTCTACAGTCATTCGAACTATTCTAGGTTTACTGATCAAAGTGAGCTGTCATGGCAATTAAATCTCACATATTCCATGTAACAAATCACAGTCAACTTGACTTTAATCAGACAAGAGCAGCAACATAAATTAGCGAAAGTAAAGACACATGCCTTTCATTGATTTATGCAACTTAGTTTTCACGAAGACCAAAGCAAATTGGTTATTTGAGGGTTGGTTCACTATTCCCTCGTGTCGCCTTGCGCTGATGAGCAAGAGATGCATCTGCAAATTACACTCAGAATGGTATTGTAGACATTTCAGCAGGCAATGTGTTCACAAGGACTACCAAAAAAAAACAATGTTGTCATGATGTAGTCATCTAATTTTGTGACTGTGGCTGAAACAATATAAAATTGACCAATAACACAGGGACAATTCCCTTTCAGTTCTTTGAAATAGCACTGCGCAATCCTGTATGTGAAACTGGGTTAGCAGAAGAATCTTGGTTTTAACACTGTCAGGGAAGTTCAGGGAATGGAGCCACAATTGGCCTTTCAGATAATTACTGCCAGTGCAGAAGACATTAATAAAATGAAAACCACACATTCAATGGCTGAACAGCAACTTCTGGATGCATTTGTAACTCAGACTGACTCCGCACCTCCCAATGACCACCCTTGTGCAACCTTCCTGATACGACTGGGAGCAGTTCCCGATGTTGGATGTTTCAGGAACCAGGGGTCACAAACTAATAATTCGGGCGGAACATCGAGGACTGAGATTAGAAGCCATTTGTGCTCTCGAAGAGTGGTGAGCCCTTGGAATTCATTACAACACGGAAGAGTTGATGGCAAAACATTGGATGCATTCAAGAGGTGATTACATATAGCAATTGGGGCGACTGGGATCAAAGGTAATTGGCGAAAGCATGGTTGGACGACAAACCATGATTGTGATGAATAAAAAGGCAGGCTCAAATAGTAGAATGGTTTTCTCTTGCTCCATTCTTCTGTTTTACTCTGTTTCTCCAGACACTGACTGTGATTGTGGCCTTGAAGCCAAATCCACATTAGCTCTATTATTCTGGGAATTACACTATAAGAAGCAAAACATATCAAAGGCCTTACCTCGAACTACAAAGTAATTCAACCGAATTGTGCACAACCTGGCTTATCTTCTTTGAATCAAAAATGCATTTTATCAGTCTGCTGATTGGAGATCAAAAATAGATTGCAATTCAACAATTAATTTAAAGTGATTGCAATGTTCGTAATCATTAATAAAACGGGAGACATCAATCAGTTACCAGGAACCAATGGTTTTATAAAATAGAA
The DNA here is from genome assembly GCF_030684315.1 of Stegostoma tigrinum. Taxonomy (NCBI): domain Eukaryota; kingdom Metazoa; phylum Chordata; class Chondrichthyes; order Orectolobiformes; family Stegostomatidae; genus Stegostoma; species Stegostoma tigrinum. The sequence goes on along the minus strand of NC_081396.1, from coordinate 3,349,948 downwards.
ATTGTGGAACACTGAATGCACTGAAATGGTGCATGATGAAGGAAAAACTAATTTCGTATTGATACTTCAGAATTGTGAACATTTTAAGGAACGTCAATTGCTTTCTAATATGGTGGTCTGTGAAATAATCATGGGCTGGAATTGTGATTTTACTCATATTTCCCTCCTTCTGTTCGTTGAAGCTGAAACAGTTATTGCTATTCGTTGTTTTTTGAAGGCAAATTGAAACTGCACACAAATTGATTTGACAATCTTAGTTTATGGGAGAAAGCCTCTGAAAGTGAGGAGGACCGCTCAGTATTGATCAATTTTTCAGCTATTTCCGAAATCACTTCAGAAATTACTGATCAATAATAATTGTTTATTTTTCTTTACTATGAAACACTTTAAAAAGATCTTCTGTTTTCAATGAAAACAAAACAGAAATCTGCCCAGCAGGTTATTCGCCAATATTCTCATGTTGATGCATTGTTGGAGGCTTTCCCCATCAACAAGTCAGTCTCAAAATGCTCATCAAATCTCAAAACAGAGGGGCAACTGCATGAAAAGGGGCAATTGAATTGCTCGCATATCACAGTAACAAAACACAAGAGTAATAAGCATCTACTTTTGATGTGATTGAATTAAATTTGGTGAAGATATGTTGATTGTACTGTAACAGAGCCACATATTTGAAATAGTGAAAGGATTCGTCTGAATCTCGGCGTGTGCCCGTTTTGTATCTTTGAGATGGAGATTTACATTCAGCAGAGAACAATCTTGAGCATTGTAGGTGGATATGCAAGCTGCTATTGCTGAAATTCATTTTGTCATTTCAGGACACTTGTGGTATTTTAATTTTAAGGGGATTGGGGAAGAACAGAAGGTAATAGGCTGACACATTTTAAAAGTAATTGTCCTGCCTCGAGTAAAGAAGCTGGCAAACAAAATTTAGAATTACGAAGGCCGTGTCAATTTCAGATAAAACAAGAAATTCATAAGTCATTCCGTCGAGTCGTTCGTGCATCCATTCATTGTTTTTTTTGTCAGTCTCTATTTCTATTATTCCATCTCGATCACATGGTATTCATGGTGAACTTACCATTTGGATGCACAAATGACTAAACGGCAAGTGACAGAGAGTGATGGTGGAGGGTTCCTTTTGGACTGGTCAAAATTGCTGATTTAATGGAACTTGAAGTACGTTATTTAAGATTTCAAAGAGACCTTGATCAAAAAGACCAATGAGTTGAAGAGTGCAGATGGAGTTCAATCAAACAGAGAGAATAGTGGTTAAGGATCATAGTTCATTGACGTTTGCATCAGAGAATGATTAATAAGCCATGTAGCAGGCTTGCCTTCATTGTTCAGTCGTTTTGAGCAGAGGAGCTGGGAAGTCATGTGGAGGTTGTACAGGACATTCTCGAGGCCTCTTCTGGGCTAATGTCTCCAGTTGTGGTCTCATTGTTATAGAAAATATATCATTTAGTGGAGAGAGTTGAGAAAATATTTTCCAGGAATTTGCTTGGATTCGAGGGCTTTAGTTGTAAGGAGAGTCTGGATGAAATGAGACTTCTTCTGTGAGAGCTTAGGAGGTGAAATGGTGTCTTTATAAATGTTCATAAATTCGTGAGGGATACAGATAAGATTAATGACACGTGTCTTTTCCCTGGGATAGGCAAATTACATGGTTTGGGATTATTTTAAAGGTGGGAGGAAAAGGTATTTTTTTTCAAATTTCTTCCGATCCAGGAGCCTATCTTAAAATCATGATGTACTGAAGCGTTCCTCCACGAGATAGTGCATCTTGCCGTAGTGTCTGAGAATGTTCAAATATTTCCTGACACAAGAAAGTGACACAATCGAAAAATAAACTTTTCTCCTGCGCTAGTGCTTGGTTTATTTGTTTATGCCGAGTTGCTGGGCGCGTTTTGAAACTGGTTTTTAACCAAGCAGTCAACAGTAACGAAAAGAAAAATCTCAGATTTTCTCCAGAAACTGCAGATTCTTCTATTAAATGATGCTTTGAAATCCAGGATCTTTTTCTGCAGTCGGCCCAATTTCTGCCAGATATTGTGCTTTGCAAATTAAAGCCATATTAATCAACTCAGATAAAACATCACTAAACACATTATAATTTGCCATTTGCACAAAACGATCTATGTCACTCAGCATGTCTTCTTTGAAAAAGGTCATTGAATACAACATTCCCTGGGTGGCTATGAGAAAACTGGAAATTTACTGTACGCCAGTATTTTTTTTTATTCCATCCAAACAAAGGTCGTTCGATGTTGTTAAGCTGTTTATTAACTATTTGAAAGCTCTCTAATGTGAAATCAATGGATCTAAACTTGCTTTGCAGTGATATTCGTTATCATCTCAAAGTACATTTTGAAAATTTAGTTTGTTCGAGCTCGGATGCCTTGTTGTACCATTCCCTGAACTTTTCAGTTGAGTGTGCCTTTTACAAATGTCTGACGCTGATGCAATGTAACACTTACTTTTTGCTGATGACTATTATTCAACAGGACCCCTCATAGCTTCCAATGACCTGTTTATGACCTGCATCAGTTTCAATGATTGTATACTCTCTAACTGACTATACGGTCCAGATGTGCACACACAGTTGCCAGCAGTTATTTGGATGCTGCAGCGATTTTTTTCTTAATTTATCGACTGGTCTGTTTTGATTCATTGGACTACCTTTCAAAAGTCAATCTGAGGGTAATGGTTGACGGAAAACTCACTGTTTATTTATCAGTAATGCAGTTTTCCTTGGCTGTGCATTTTCAAACGATTATGTTCGACTGGACCAATTTGAAGAAGATTAAAGGAGAGATGTTCTGCAAGGAAAGGAACTTTATCTCATCTCTGAGTGTAAACTTTTTCATCACATACAAAATATTCTAAACATAATCATTGTGGACATGATCCACATTAAGTTGTCAAACTTGAATTCAGAAACACCTCTTCTGAATTATATGCTGTTTTGTTGTGTAACAGTGATCTGGAGTGTATACGAAAATGTCAGCAATTTTATTAGCTGGTAATATTTTTCATATTTTTAACAGAATTATCTGCTTGTCAATGAATTTCAAGATATAAAGGGATTTAATTTCCAATTGGAAATTTTACTGCCTGAAATAAAATAAGAAAAGTTGTCATCTGAACCAGAACTGTAGCTGTTAAATATTACTTTCATCGCTAAAAATATGCCCAAACAAGATTTACAGCAAAACAAATACCGCAAGACGGAACGATGCCCATGCTTAAACTCATGTAAATATATCAGCCCATCTGTAAGGGCTGCGGGAGGTGGTAAGAAGATCTGGTCACAGCCTCCTGCCAACAGGCGGAGCCTCAAAATCTGCCCCCTCTGATGAGCATATAAATTCTGGTCACTGCACCTTCATTCAACACTCCTTGATTTGGGGTTTGTTTAAAAAGTTCTTGACAGAACCTTTTCTCCCAAGTTACCAGAATGACAACGTCGACGATTTTTCTCAGTTTGTTTCTGACTTTCTTATCCTGTGAGTTTTTTTTTCTCCAAGTTTCTGTTTGTTACCATTTACGTGTTCACCTACTCCTGGAATGTAAAAGATGTAGGAATCGTTTCATCAGTAAAACTGTTCATATTTTATTTTCTTTTTGAAGGTGTCCAGTCGGAGGTTACTTTGACTCAGCCAGAGGCAGGGAACAGCCAACCTGGAGGCTCCCTGACACTGACCTGCAAAACCAGCGGGTTCAATCTTGGTAGCTACACCATGGCTTGGGTCCGCCAGGTTCCCGGACAGGGTCTGGAGTGGTTGGTTAGCTACTATAGTTCATCTACCAATTACTATGCGCCAGCAATTAAAGATCGATTTAGTGCGTCCAAAGACACTTCAAACAACATCTTCACGTTGGACATGAAGAGCCTGAAGTTCGAAGACACCGCCATCTACTACTGTGCAACAGACCACAGAGTGAGGAACAATGGCTGGACATGTACACAAACAGCACGAGGAGACACTTTGTAGATTCCCCTGTAAACTAATCGTGAGTACTTGTCTTCAATGTGACATTCACAACTATAATGCGAAGTAGAACTCAAAATGCTTCTGACAAAACTATTACAGAGAAAATGAGCAATTAAAACTTACAAAACAAGCAATTTAAAAAAGTATGAAGTTTTAGGCATGGCGTACGTACTGCTAATATTTCCATAAATGAAAGAATTGAACATTATGCTAATTTGATTTCATCTGTATCCTCATGAAATCTCTGCGAAATGCATTATGCAAGTTATGGCATTCATTCCACAATGATCAGTACTAAATCTCTATTCCACATCAAAATTGAGACAGAATATGGAACAAACAATGAGGGCAGCTTCTGTGTGGGCTTACATCACTGTGATACTACAGTGGGTCACAGTGATGTGAACAATGGCATCGTCGTTCAAAAACCACTGGCAAGTGTTTCGTTCAAATTGGCGACTACGGCCATAGCAGGAGAGACAAATAATATCAGACTTAATTAAAATGCAGACCAGTAAAGTTCATTTGTAGGAATGAACACAATTCTTCTACTTTATTCCGATAGACCGACACGTTAAAAGTACACCAAATATGATATTATATTGCAAGCACCTTTAAAAATACAATGTGAAGTAAAATTAAATTTTTGCGCTGCATAATTTTTAGAGGAGCCTGAACCAGTTTTTTTTTAGGATTCAGTGAACATGGGAATCTGCATTTTACGGGATACAGCACACCATAGTATTTGATATCATGCATCTCACAGTGACCTACTGGGGCAGCACAGCCAAAATGATCAATACATAAACACGTTCATCTCTCATTGTTAGAAACTGGGTCAGTAATTACTTTTTACAAACTATCTGAATGTTCAGTGCAGTATCAGTTCTGTGGGGTATTGCCGAAAACCACGGTTTAATTTGTTAAAACGGCGATAATTATTGACAATTATTTGGTGATATTGACAATCACTTCATGTGTTATTCTTAGGAGTGTACAATATTAGAATCTGTTATCAAGAATGAGCAGACACCATTTGCACAATTATAACGTAATGAAGATTTGTTGTTATTTTATTTTGCCTCTAGTTATGATGATTTAAAATAATGATAGTTTTTGTTTGTTTTGTGCAGAGACAGTTACTGTGTGACCCACTCCATGGAATGTAACATTGTGACGACTTGGATACTGGGGACAAGGAACCATGGTGACTGTGACTTCAGGTAAGAAACCTGAACGTTCTTAGCAACGGTTATGTTTGTTAACTGTCTATTCATTTGATTAATTCATGATGCAAATGATACACGGATTCTGTCCTGAGTTTAGTTTTGTTCCAATTGTATTTTCTGCAAAGTAATTATAAAATTCATTTAAGTCCCAGGAAATAAACAAAGTGCTGGTGAGTGATTCAGTTATTCAGCGGTTCTCTCATTTTTATCAGATGGCAATAGTGTTTAGCTGGGGTAATTGAAAAAAAAAGTGCCTTAAACAATACAACGTTTAAACAATGATTAATGCCAGTGAGAACAAACTTTACGAATTTAAAAATGTCAAAAAACAAACATTAACAAAATATGCTGAAACGTTATTGTCAATTTCTTCAATATATTTCTCCTACATGTTATATTTGTGTTGTGCTTGTACTTTGTGGTTGAGAATGTTAATTTTCATGATTTCATGATGATAAACACGTTTGATTCTCTCTTGACATTTCATTCTGTTGATTTGAGTTGATAGGTTTGAACAACTAAAATGATTGTCAATAATTTCAATCAGTTGATTTCAGTTAATTGTATTCTGAGTTTGTTTTACTTTATTCTGTTGAATTGAGTTGTTCGGATTCTGAATTTGTTTTATTTGATTTTGTTGAATTAGTTTGATTGCATTCTTTTTCTCTTTCGTTGAATTTGTTGTTTTGAGCATGTTGAATTCTGATTCTGTTTTACTTGACTCTGTTGCATTGAGAAGTTTGGATTTTCAATAACTTTGTGGAATAGAGCTGGGTTTTAAATGGGTTTCATGATTTTCTGTAATTGATGTTTTCTTTATTTCCCTGTTGATAATCTTGTCCATTAATTGCTAATATTTGCGAAGTTCTTTGCTTTTCCTGCATCTTTTCTGCTTTTGTTGAACTCATTTGGCGCCATTGGTTGATTGAAATCATTATATCCATTTACAACTGTCTGAAAACAGACTTAACATAGACAAACGGAAGGTTCAAGGCATAAAAATTCAACATTTTAGTGCAGTCAGAGATAGTAGGAACTGCGGATACTGGGCAATCTGAGATAACAAGGTGCAGAGCTGGATGAACACAGTAGGCCAAGCAGCATCATAGGAGCAGGAAAGCGGATGTTTCTGGCCTGGACCCTTCTTCAAATTCCTGAAGAAGGGTCTTGGCCCGAAACATCAGCTGTCCTGCTCCTATGATGCTTCTTAGCCTGCTGTGTTCATCCTGCTCTACACCTCGATATTTTGGTGTATTGATTTTTTTAATCATTCTAAATGTAAAATAAGTAAAATCTACTCTTACTAGCCTCAGATAAATGCAATCTGGAACTTACATCTTAAAATGTCGAATTGACCAACTTTCACAACTGAGAATAACGTTAATATAATGCACAATGTAAATGTGCTAATATGCGTTCATTAAACTAATCTTGTTTTGACATTAATGTCATGAATCGACAGATGAATCTAGCTGCTCTGCTGCGCAGTGCTCACAATTTACACGACAGAATTGATAAACAGGTTTAAATAAATTGAAATGCAGCTCAAATTTTATTTTTAAAATGTGCTTTGCTTTATGTATTGTTACATACGTCACCTTGCAATCAAGGCTGCTGCTCCGGCTTCTTATTTGTATATAAATTAATGATTAGCTGGTTAATGGTGAGCAGCATTTATGGATCCCAATTTGAGATTTCTTCTGTGATGTTACAATTCTGCTGAAAATGCCTGCGGAGCTATTTCTGCTGCAAACACACGCCTCTCCCTTAATGTTGTGATTTGCCAATTTTTCTTCTGTTGAAAAGAGAAAATGCTTGGGGGCAACAAAGTCGTAATACTTGTGAAGTGATTTCTGATTTCTACATCTAATTCTCATTGTTTACATGGTTGTCGAAATGGCACTCTCCAGTTTCCCAATCTAATGAAACCCGCATTCGAGTTGAAATTTCCTAAAGCCAAATATTAGGTGAAAGGCAGGTGGCAAAGGTTTGGAAATTGAGGAAAAACAGATAACCTGTGGAACACTTTTTACTGATATGTAATCGTTGCAGTATAACCTATTCCATGTTTTGCAATCAGCTATTTCAATCGTAAGATCTTTCCTTGCATCGTGTAGAAGTCACAGAGAAAGACGAACAGAATTTCAATAATATACTGTTCTATTCATTATTGATATTGAGCAAAAATGCCATAACGTTGCTCAACAATCACCTTTCAATTCTGTCAGATATTACAAACAAGATTTCTGGCTAGGAAAGATAATTGGCAAAGGCTAATCATTAATTCTTCCAAACCCTTGGATGAAGAACAGATCTAGTTCACTATTTTGATCATTTTCACAAGCAACTTGTTTTAATTAATTGTTATATCCCTGATTAAGCTATGTTTGCGGGAATAAAAACAAATTTTAAGTGGGCGAAATATTTGGCACGGTGTTCTATGTTTTCCCAATTCAGGTTGTGTAAATATATAGAGTTTCGTTTTACAACGTCATATCAACTCAAAAGTCACTCATTTGGAGGCAACTGATGTCAGGGATTATGTGGCCAAGGTTAGAGTTCGTATGAATTAAAATTGTCCAAGCATGAACTCATCGTGTGGACACTTGCTGCAAATGCAGAGAATGTGTTATATATCAATGCGTTGGGGCATCTGCAGAGTTTACCATTTTGCAGAAGAATTAACTGCAGTGGATTAGAACACATTACATATTTCAAGCAATACAATTGAGTAATATTTACTTTAATTAATATACTTGACCAACTGATGCAACTTAGCCATCTGAAGAATGTTGTTCACATTAGTTAAGTGTGATGATCATTTATTTCGACATCAGGTAAAGTAGGCAACTCCCGGCAGAAACATATTCTAAATTCAGACATGTTAAAGACTTATCATTCATTGCAAAGCAGTTCATAAGAAAACTAACTATCCGTTGCAAAGCAACCTTGACAGGAAATATTTACCTTAAGTTATTCAATAGAAACTGTTTTCCACAATATATTGCAAATTGATTTTGTACAGTGCGTGCAAAATCTCCAAATTTAAAGAACTCTTTTAAGAATACGTAAAATTAATTTCGAGTATTATCTATTTCCTCTTGAGCTTTGCTTAAATTGTTGAAATTTCTCACCTCAAAATTTGGTTTATCATGATGATTTATGAAGTTTATTAAAGGAGAATGTAATCTCTGATCGATTTGAATGTACTCCCATACACATTATTGCTTACCTCTGACTAGTTTATTTTATGAAAGTTAAATTAGAGTGAATCTGTGGTCTTGAACGTTGTAAATTGTCTGGTTCTGTCTGCTGTATTTGAAACAGTTGAATTTCATCTATTGCTTCAAAAATGCTTTGACCTGCCGGTAAAATAACATTTGATTGGCGCCTCAGAAATGAAAACCCTGACCAAATCGCTAAAATCAGAGCAAATAATTCAGAAAGTACTGCAGGATTTTTGAAATCGATTTTTAGCAATAATGTGTCTGCCTTGGGAGCTTTTTGATTGAGTGAACTGATTGATTGAGTGAGGCAGTGGAAATAGCGTGTTGTAAATTTTATTCCTCACTCAGCTTTCCGTGACAAGCTAGGTGGCACAACGTAGAATCAGAATTTATTTTGCATCTTCTTCTTGGAGTAGCTATCGTGGGCTGTTCGTGCGACTGTTAACGATAAAAGTACACTTCAAAATATTTTTCTTTATTAAGTTATAGCGGATAGTCTGGTGCAGTAACACCCATGATTCTGTTGGAAAGGGACTTCCCCAAGGTTAAAATCTAGTGGCACTGTATTTATCGAAATGCAATTCCAGTTTATTTCAGTTTTATTCCAGTAGTTCTTGTCGAAATTGTCTAATTCAGAAGGACTATCAAAGAGCGTTTGAATAATTTTTGAAATTCGTGAAAAGACTCTATAACTATGCCTGGTTGCTGAAAGGAGTTAATAGATAACATTGTTTATGTACTGTCAAACAAGTGGGCTCTATTGTCCAAGATAGTGTCGAGCTTTTATATTCTGGTCTCTTGCAGTGCAGTGGTGGTGACCCTGAATTTGAGATATGTGGCCCGTGTTCAATTCCAATCTGTTACAGAGGTACATAATACCACCGCTGAATGGGTTAAATCGGAGAATAAAAAACACTGTAATTTCTGTCGGTGTTTTCAGAATTTCAGAAATAGAGTCCTGATTCAAAACCTGTCTTAACAGCAGCTGGGATTGGGTGGGGCGTTGGGGGAGATCGATTTAATTTAAATAAAAGCAATATTTGCTCTTGGGATTTGGGTGATGCGAGTGGGGTTAATTCAGTTACTCCCAACAGAAATTCCAGTTGTTGACTTAATCATCTATCAATAATATTAATTTAAAAATCCTCGTATGAATAGACCCCAAAGAATACTTGAGGTGACAATGTTGAGGACACAATGTGGACTTCACCAGTTTCAAAATCTCCCCTTCCCCCACTGCATCCCTAAACCAGCCCAGTTCATCCCCTCCCCCCACTGCACCACACAACCAGCCCAGCTCTTCCCCCCCACCCACTGCATCCCAAAACCAGTCCAACCTGTCTCTGCCTCCCTAACCGGTTCTTCCTCTCACCCATCCCTTCCTCCCACCCCAAGCCGCACCCCCAGCTACCTACTAACCTCATCCCACCTCCTTGACCTGTCCGTCTTCCCTGGACTGACCTATCCCCTCCCTACCTCCCCACCCACACCTTCTCCACCTGTCTTCTTTACTCTCCATCTTCGGTCCGCCTCCCCCTCTCTCCCTATTTATTCCAGTTCCCTCCCCCCATCCCCCTCTCTGATGAAGGGTCTAGGCCCGAAACGTCAGCTTTTGTGCTCCTGAGATGCTGCTTGGCCTGCTGTGTTCATCCAGCCTCACATTTTACTATCGTGACAATGTTGAGCCTGTTTTATTTTTTATCAAACCAACAAAGTACCTAATCAGAATAGTTTGACTGTTCAGGAGGATGAATTTTCCGCTGAATCCAACACTGAGAGCAAATGGTGGCAGATTTTCAGACAACCTTTCGTTTATACCTCAGTTTGTCCATTACGTCTCGGAAGCATCCGTTTTCCAGCAGAAGCCAAACAAACTTACACAAAGCCGAACTGAATTGATGTTTGTTCCCATACTAGAAAACATGAACATAATTTGCTAAAGAGTGCTCGAAAAATTATCTTTGCGTTTTCTCTCCTCTGAATTTGTCAGACCGGCTGAGATTCTTCAGTAATTTGTGGTTTTATTTCAGGCTTCTCACATTCAGTTTGTTTTGATTTTTCGGTAAAAACATGCTCGAGGTCAGTGGAACAACTTCAGATGTTCATCGAGAAAATGTGTTAAAGTAAATTAAGAATGTTCAGTGATATTTAGTATCAGATAATCATTGAAAGTGAGTAACCCAATCTGCAGCCGTGGTTTCAGGACAAATAGTATGATGAGAATCAACTTTAAATCTCTGACAATTTCCAGTTCTAACAGGACAATCAAGTTCGTCAGACCATTTTAATGAAACACTATATTTCGTTATTCCAGGCAATATTAACATATGGTTACAATGTTTAAAATGAGGAAACCTTCATTTCCATTAAGTAATGTAGAGACAGTTCTGTTAATTCAGTGAAAACAGAGCGGATTAACACAGAAGGATGCTGTTTGGCACGTGGTCCCTGAATGGGCACTCAACAAGTCCCTCAAATATATTTCAATCCGTCGAATAGTTATTTGTGTCTCTAGACTTACCTGGAAGTGTCAGAACTCTTACATCTCCTTGCGAACTTTGTAAGCACCAGCCGACTTGAATTGCTACGATTCAAGTGGCATTTGTAGGTCTACAGTGCTGTTAGAAAGTGATTTTAATAATTGTGGTCCTGAAATAGGAAAGGGACAGAGAAATATTTGCAAGTGAAACCAACTGTGATTTGGAGGTGAAGTTTCAAGTGAAGCACTTGCTTTCCTGTCCGTCCGGTGTCCTCAACGTCAACAGTTTTGGGACGTGCTGCCGAGAGAAAATGTGAGGATACTGATTAGAGGCCGATGAAGGTCTCTTGGCACATTAAGAATGTTTGTCCATTCATGAGATCATGATATTTCTTGAGTGCAACAGTCTTCCTAACACCCCATAAAATTTTACTCATTTGTTTACTGTTCACCTGGAGCGTGGGGAACCTCTTGAATATTCTGCCAAAGGAAGTGATTGAGGCTAAAACATGATTTTTTTTCAAAAAATTGTTAAAGGAAAGCGTGGTTATGAGGGAAAATATGAACAAGACACAATATTCGGCCTTGAAACTTGAAAACAATGAATGTTTAGCAAGTTTGTGATGTCAACAAAATGGGTCATAACGTGGTCGATGAAGAGCTTTTTTTAAATGTTCAAAGGGATCTTGATCAGCAGGATCAATTGGCTGAGGAGTGACAGATAGAGTCCAACTGAGATGAATGAGTGGTATTGTATTTTGATGAGGCAAACCAGCGCATGAATTACACAGTTCCTTGTCGGGCACTGGGGATTGTTGTCAAACAGAGGGACGTTCGGGATCAGGTACATCGTTCCTTGCAAGAGGTATCACGGATAGAGTAGTGATGAAGGCTTTTGGCATGCTTTTGTTCATTGGTTCGAGCGTTGAGTATAAGAATCAACAGTCAATTGGCTGTACCCGACATTAATGAGTGATAATGGGAACTGCAGATGCTGGAGAATCCAAGATAATAAAATGTGAGGCTGGATGAACACAGCAGGGATGAAAGGTCGAGGCCCGAAACGTCAGCTTTTGTGCTCCTGAGATGCTGCTGGGCCTGCTGTGTTCATCCAGCTCATATTTTATTATCCCGACATTAATGAGGCCACTTTTGGAGTACAGTGTTTAGGTTTTGTTGCCCTGCTGCATGAATAATCTTGGGAATTGAGAAAGAGTACAGAAAATATTTGCCGGATGTAACTGAGACTTGAAGTTTTGAGAGATGGAAAGTGGTTGTTTGCTTTGGATGTTTCTTTGAATTTCGTGACTTTAGAAGATTTATAAAAGGGTATATGTGGCTTTATAAAGTTTTGTATAATCATGAGGGAAATAGAAAAGGGGAATAGCAAAGGTTACTCTTTCTTTCCATTGCAGAGGAGATCAAAACTAAATGCCATAGTTTTAAGTTAACAGAGATAGCTTGAAAGGGGACCCGTGGGGAACTTTTTCAAACAGAGGGTGGTTGGTGTGTGGAATGAACTGGCAGAGGAAGTAATAGATGCAGGTACAGCTATCACATTGAAAAGACATTTCGGCAAGTAGACGAACAGCTTTGGAGACACTTGCACCAAATGTAGGCAAATGGGTTTACTTTAATTTGTGAATGCTGTCGGCCTTGGTGATTTGGACTGAAGGGGCGTTTTCTACACTGCATGACTCTATAACTCTGTGGCCACATTATGGAGCATGCCTGATGTTCTCAGGTGGTGAGACAGTGAGGGGAAAGAGTGTGAGCTGGTCGGCTTTGATGTATTGGGTGGCTGCTGCATGAGCTGGCATGCATGTAGCTGGGCAGTTTAGAATCCAGGCAGATGACTATGGTTCCGAGGAGCCAGCTTGACTGAGTGGTACTTGTAAAGTGAGGGGTCGTTTTAGTGGAAATATTGTCGGTGCCTCAAGTGCCAGACTGGCTAGTTGACAGGTCAGCAGTATGCGGGACTGTTTTGGGTGGGAGGTGATCACAGCAATGAATTGGCAGGAGGGCATCATGCACAATGTAAACCTCACAGTTTAGCAAAGTGGCAGGCAGTAAACAACGGATGAGAAGAGAGGTGGGATGCAATGTTCGCAGCTTGATTCGGTGAGATGAGTGTTCAATGATCAAGGCCTTAAACTCATGTGTTGGGGAGTTGGATCCCATGATAGTGACAGGTACTGTCAGGGCCAGATATAAATGGGCCATCTGCAGATTGGCAGAAGGGGAATGGATTGTAAGGAATCGAGAGTACATATCCAGCTGAGTAAATGATTATCTTGGAATGTGTATTATTGTGTGAATGCGCTCATGCATTCCAGAGTGAATGGCTATGTGACAGTGTGGGGGTGATCAACATCAGTTGAGGTTCTAGGACAGAATGAGAGGGAGTGGATGTCAGACTGAGAAATTAGAGCTTTGCAGTGAATTCGGTGTCAATTTGTTAGTTAAAGCGCACATGTTAATTTTTTGAATCGTTCCTGCGGAATTTGCAGCTGACTATAGTTCACCAAAGTCTCTGATTGTCAATGGAGGACCGCTTATTTGCAGAGGCCTCCAGCATTCGGATAATTGCCCGTTATCAGTTTAAGCTTCCAGATAATTGGCATGAGGTCAAATATGACAGAGCTACTCACAGCTCGTGTCCTCTGATCCTTTGGGCACTGCTGCAATGAACTTCTTCTGAGAATAAATATTCTGACTTGCATTCACAATGGAAAATAAGTTTCACAACGCATTTGTGCCCAATATATTCCATCTCTCAGAAGACTGACTTTAAATACTTATCTTGGTAATGTTATTATCATTGATGAATCCCACATCATCAACATGCTGTGGGCTGTCATTTAAAATAAAAATGAATATGATTTACGATGCAAATGATATGGTACCAAGAAAAGGTCTGAGGCCAGACATTTTCGGCAAGGAATTTACCTGCTATCCCCAAACGCCTACTCACCAAGAAGGCACGAGACAGAAGTGTGATGGGATACTATTCACTTTTCTGGACGAGTGAAGCTTCAGTCGCGCTGAAGAAGCTTTGCACCATTCAGCACGATGGAATGCACTTGTTTGGCATCCCATTTATCAAATGCAATATTCACTCCTTTACTTCGAATGCAGTGGGACCGTTGTTGGTTCTCTGCTGGTTCCACTCTCGAAACACGGCCAGACTCCATCCCCAGCAAATTTCGAGCCCAGGACCTCTCCCACTAAGAAGGACGGGGCAGCAAATGAAAGACAACGCAACCAACTGAAATTGATCTCTATGCTAAACGATATCGCCGCTTTTTCACGTTATTTCTGGGCCTACCACTCCCGTCCAAGCATAACTGTAAATATGTGCTTTGTAAGGTCAAGAAAATTGGAAGAAAGCAACGGTACACACATCCCCATCGATAATTAGCAAAGGGCAAAGATAGCTTCTGTTGACAGCAATTTCGAATCACAGGTACAAGTATAATCAACGAATGTGTGGACCAATTTTTGTTTCACACTGGGCAGCAATTTGCCTTTCATTACTTGTATTGTGATGCACATTGAAGTCTCTCCCATGAGGGCAGCCACTGCAAACATTATATTATCTATGTCTTCCAACTGGTTTTCAAATAGGAAGAACATAGAATTATCAGTCAAGATTCTGTGGCATGGCAGCATCAGACGATAAGAAGGGCCCTGCCTCACCCATTTCGTTTCTCAATTCAAGGCAATTCATGGACTCAGAAGTCAGTGTTGACATCTGTCCTGGAAACGTTACTCTAATGTTGGCCACTGCCCTGGAAACTTTACTTTAATGTTGAAATAATTGAAATTTATTGGCTTGCAAAGAACAAATATCCTTTCAGACACATCAGATTTGTATCATGTCAGGGAGGGATCAGTCAGAAAGCGTTCACTCCAAGTCTCGCAACCCAGCACGTCATAAAAGACTCTTCATATTCCTCCATCATCTTTTTATTCTGATTGTTTTATTGTAATCCTGTAAGTCCAACTTATACAGTCACTTCTGAGGATCAGTCACTTTTAAATTCTTTGGGCACATGGCGAATCTGAGGTAGTATGAGATGATCAATTGCAGTGAACTTCCTTCCACAAGAGCAATCATAGAAAGGACAAGGCAATTGATCATTCACACAACTTTCATGATTGGGAAATGTAGACCTGGTAAATGAACAATGAAAATCTGTCTGTCTCTCTGACCCTCTCACTATGTCTCTCTCTCTCTCTCTCACTCACACACACACACACACACACACACACACACACACACACACACACACACACACACACACACACACACACACACACACACACACACACACACACACACACAGTGCTTTGGTTTTAATTCGTTTAACGTCTCCTCTATTCACTTGTAATCCAAATGAATGTCAATCCTCTTTATGGTAAAATCTTTCAAAACTGAATTGTGGTGAGCTTGGAGTGTTCTTATTCCTTAGTGATAACATAATGGTGAAGGTACAAGGCATGTTTCTGGAGATCGAAATAACAGAACAACAAATAACATGAACCAAAAATAAGCTGATTGTACGTTGCTATCAGCACCGCGATTGCTTTCAACCTCGAATAATTGTCTGTGCCGGATTTGCACATTCTGAGCGTATCTGCGTATGTTTCTAAAGGGTTTTCCCATTCCCTCCCACAGTCCAAGGATGTCCAGGTGAGCTGGAATGACCATTCAAAATTGCACACAGTGCCCAGAGGGATGCACACTTGGTGGATTAGCCATGTGAAATTCAGGATTTTCGGGGATGGAAATGGTTCTGGATAGGATGCTGTGCCGACTGGCAGTGTAGACGTGTTGGATTGAATGGTCTGTTTGCACTCTGTCAGGATTCTATGAATTAACAGAGTCTAACTTGCTTAATCTGGCATTCTTTCCCAGTGACACCGTCTTCCCCGATACTTTATGGTCTAGCCTCCTGTGGGCACCACAGCACTGACAGCTCTGTGATTTTTGGTTGTTTGGCGATGGACTATTCTCCTGACACCACCAAAGTGACCTGGAAGAAAGGTGGGGAGCCGATTCCGAATGGAGTTAAGACATATCCATCGGTGAGAAACAAGAAGGGAACTTACACCCTGAGCAGTCAGTTAGTGCTCACCGAGTCAGAGGCAGAATGCGAAAAAATTATCTGTGAGGTTCGACACAGCGGATCCGACACAAGCACTGAAATGCCATGTAAGTGTTGTGGGAACCAGGTAAACCGATGTGTGTGCTTTATGTGAATAGGGCATGATTCTTTGCACTTTTCACAGAATCATAAATGCACAAGAGAGAATGACCTTTGTCCCATCGATTAAATGCCAATCTAAGAAAACTACACAACTATTCTGATACAATTTACTAACACAGGATCAATTGCCTTGTTGATTTGACAATGCAAGTATTTGCCTCAAAGCTTCTGATATCGTTAGGGTTGCACCTTCAACATGACTCTCAAGCACTCAGCTTCAATTCCAACCTTGTCTGAATGATTCATTCCACTCGAAACGAGAGGATGATTTAAATTAC
This sequence comes from Stegostoma tigrinum, assembly GCF_030684315.1. Lineage (NCBI taxonomy): Eukaryota > Metazoa > Chordata > Chondrichthyes > Orectolobiformes > Stegostomatidae > Stegostoma > Stegostoma tigrinum. Next base: position 3,333,464 of record NC_081396.1, on the reverse strand, counting down.
AGAGAAAGGCTGAATAAGATGGGGTTAATTTCCCCGGAGAGTTGAAGACTAGAGACCTGATAGAAGTTTATAAAACTGTGAGGAATATGAACATAGTGCACAGCCAATGTGTTTTCGTTGGGATATGGGAGTCCAAAGCTTAGAGGGCAAAGGTTTAAGTTGAGAAGGCCAAGATTTAACAGGGGCCATCCAAAGGGAGACATGTGAACCACGTGAGATGGCAGAGGAACTGGTGGAGTAAAATTACAACATTTAAAAGTTATCTGGATGTGTACAAGAACTGGAAGGCTTGAGAGGGAAATGTGGCAAATGCTGGCAAAAGTTGTCAGATTATTTGGGATATCTGTTCACAATGGACGTGTTAAACCGAAGTGCCTGTTCCCAAACTGTACATATCTACGACTCTATGACTTTTTGGCAAGTCTCTGAGCGATAAGCAAGAGGTAGGCATGCAGAAATCTCGCGCATCTCAGGATTCCACCACTTGCAATGTCAAATCTTACTTTTTTTCAGCATGCATGCATCACCTCACACTTTCCCAGAAGGATTTCTATTTGTCATGATCAGCCCATCGAGTCACCTTTTTCTTTTTCAAATCTCCTGTGCTGCACAATTTTTGAGGTCAATACTTCCGGCTCAACAATTTTCATTCCATCTGTGAGACTTCTGGTCAAATCTTCCAAATTAAAGCCTAAATTGTTGGTAGACATCACAAACAGCAACAATATTTATGCTGAAACCCACAGGCCACCACGAGGCAACGACCTCCAGTCACAAAAACACACCACGACCATCACTCTCCAATTCCTGACACTCAGCCAGTTCTGGATGCAATCAAATTTCCTCAGATCCCATTGCCTCTTAGTTTTGCTATCATCTACCCATATTGTCAATCTTTGAAAAATTCCTACATGTTCGTTCGAGATGACTACACCTCAATAAAATTTGACAAGTTTTTTTTTTAATTAAACTCTTCCAAACGAAGATTAATTGTGTTTATTGGAATTGCTTCCAACATTTTTCCTGCGTCTGCGCCGAGTTTGACTGCCCCCGATTCTGTGGTTTATATTTTGCCCCCTTTTTCTCCGTGATACCACTTTGACTGACCCACAGCCATTTGGGCTATCCCCTGAGGCCAAAAATGGCTTCAAAATTATTGCCATCAGCTCAACCATTTCCTCCTTTTCCTCTGTCAACACCCCTGGGTACATTTCATCCAAACCGTAATACAACACAGAACATCCATTCATCTAATGCAGATTTCCTAAAACACATCACAATTATTCTCCATGATTTCTACACCCGCAACTTCACTTTAATCGTGAACTGCGACACAATGTATTCATTTATAATAGAACCGACGGGCTGTTAATCCAGGCAAATAATACTTCTCTTGCACTTAATGAGCCCTATTGTTTCCATTGTTATCCTTCTGTCATTAATCAACTTGTACCTCAGCTCTTTTTTTTATTTAACATATTTTACAATATTGTGCCAACAGAATTTTATGTTTTGTGTTTCTCGCTGAATTTCTCTTCTCAAACTTGCTCTTGCATATTCTGTACGTCTTGAGAGCTTCCACTGTTTTGAACATTCGATGCATGCCACAAGCTTTTTTTGAATGTCTTGAGATAATCCAGTATGGCTTTGGATGTCCAGGGCTCACTTCATTTTTCATCACATGTCCTTTCTTTGTTGATACATGTTCGCCTTTTAGTCTTTGCACTTCCTCCTTGAATGCACCCTCCTGTTCCAACTCACATTTACTATTAAATGTCCGTTCTCAGTTCACTCTGGTCAAATCGTACCCGATCATTACAAGTTTGACCTTTTTATGTTTCATAATTTGGGTTCAGGCCTATTACTCTCACTTTGCCGAACAATATTGAATCCAATGAATTTGTGATCAATCTCTGCAAAATGCTTCTCCATTGATATATAAAGCACTTTTTCAGTCTCATTACCTAAAGTTAAGTCCACGTTCAGCCTCGCTTGCAAAGCCTCCAACGCACTATTTTCAAAAGCTCAATTTCACAAATCTGTTCCTTCTGGACACTTGAAACGATGCATGACCAGCCTACATTGGGGAAATCGCAATCCTAACAATCATTACCCTATTTATGGACACTTGTCTGACAATTTGCTGATGTATCTGCACTCATATCTCTCGGGCCTGTCAAGGAGCCTTTCTTGCGCTCCTCGCAGGCTTTTTGCTTTATTTTGGTTTTTTGGTCCTTTTCATGTGCCTTCATTTGAGGAGGTATCGACGATTTCGTTCCTCATTACTACGGAAGGCATACTGCTCGATATTACGACAGAAACCATCACCTCCTCCACCTCCCACCTCTGTTTCATAACTTTCTGTGACTCACCTGAAGGCTGTATCTCCAGTCATAATGTGCCGTTCCCCTCTCTCAACATATCTCTGTGATGTCAACTGCTTAATTTCCTCATTTATCTCTTCAACTCGTTGGAATTCTTTCCTTGATTTGATTGATGTATAATTTCTGTTCCACATTGAGTACTTGTTGTTTCTTCCAATTTTAGGCCTTGATATCAACCTGCTGATCTTTCTGCCTGAATGACACCTTTTGCTCTATTCTGCATAAATAGTATCCTTGTAATGTTTCATCAAGTATCTATTAGCCGCAATGAGCATTGAAAGAGAAGAACTGACAATATTTGTTCTCAAATCAGATAACTTACACGATCTGTTTTCGAAAGGTAACGGTAGTGCCCATCCAACTATTCTCGTAACTGTGAGTTCCAGTGAAGAAATCGAGCACAGAAAAGTTGCAACCATCGTCTGTTCAGTCTTTGACTTCAATCCAAAGCAAATCTCTGTGACTTGGTTGAAGAATGGAGGAGAGGTAAAATCTGGTATCTTCACTTCTGCCGTGTGTGAAACAAACGGAAACTTCTCAACGACCAGTCAGCTGAGAGTCCCTTATAGTGAATGGTTCAACAGAGCAGTCTATACATGTCAGGTCGACCATGAAGGGCTTATTCAACGTCAAAACATCACTGGGCCACAGGGTAAGAGATGCATTACTACAGAAAGAATCCTAATACTGATCACTGATGCAAATCCAATACACTTACTATATCAAGCTCAGTAAACAGCATGGGAAAGTTCATAATCTGAGATCATGCAGGGTGTATCTCATTTCATTGTGAGTTTTCCATCACCATTGCTCATAATTCAAATCAGAGAATCATGCTTTCCACTATTTTGATGACACATGATAGTTAATTGGATTCATTTGTCGTTTGACAATACTTGGAGAGGTAGTGTGAATACAGAATCCACTGCTGGTTATGGATTCAAGGATAAAGGAATTGTGGGGTTTGAAGCCCTCGAGAACAGACCTCGGTTAAACTTAGAAAGCACTGAGAAACTGGGATAGGTTTGGTGTGGAGAAAATGTTTTCACTAAAAATTTGACAAGGGTCTGATGACACAGCCTCAAAGTCAAAGGGATGACCATATAGAATTGGACCAAGGAGGAATATCTTTAGCCAGGGAGTGACTATTCTGTGGATCTCACTGCCCCAGAGGGCTGTGGAGGTCACGTCTTTGGGAATATTTAACATAGAGTTCGATTGGCTGGTGCTTAGTACTGGGAGAAGGCGGGAGAATGCATTTGAGAAACATATCAGCCATGATCGAATGGCAGAGGAAGCTTGACTGACTGAATCTTCTGGTTATGCTCTTTTGGTTTGAAGTCAGAAGATGACATGGTAAGGTATTAAGTGACTATTATTTGAAAATAAAGCAAATTGTGTTCAATATTTCGTTCCAAGATTAGGAATTGCCTGTTGACCTGGAGCGTTTTCTTGATTTTTTTAACATGTTACATGGCTCATTAACTTTAATCATGGCACTAAAACAGTGACCAATTGAGGATACAATTTGATTAACAGTTATAAACTTGATCTTATCGAGCATGTTTTAGGCGTTTCCTGTAATTAGTGGCAATGACAGGACAATTTGTGCTGTTTGGAATGCCGCAATTGGAATGAATGGACTCAGCATGAGAGCCAATGTATTTTAGCCTTGTTTCAGGATGGATATGTTGAGGCAGTGAGTTGTGGAAGGTTGAAATTTTTCACTGCAAATATCAGGTGAGTTTACACATCAATGTTAAACTCTCCCGACTTGACTTTTTTTTTCTGTGAAGAAATTTAAGATTGTCGTTCCCTAAATAAAGTGGAAGTAGAGCCCAATCAATGTCTCACTGAAGAGGGCGTAGTGGAGGGAAGTCTAGAGTGGACGAGTGTCCTACTCTATTTCGAAGGCTGTATTCTTTGTCTCTTTTTAAGGTCTTCTGCAAATTCGGCACACGAGGAATAATATTTCACGAGCTACTTTTGAGAACGATCTCACACCAATAATGCAACTTAATTTCCATTACGTTAAATTACATTGAATAGAATTTCCGTGGAAGCTCCATACTCCTGTAACATCGGAAAATATCCATAATTACACGAGGAATAAGAAACTAACTAGTTAGATTACAGGTTTGCTAAAATTGTTAATTGATTTGGCACCCACCATGACAAGCAGCATTTCCACACATGCCTTGTGAAAGGGAAAGAATAAATTCATTATTTTGATTGGAGGTTAGTTTTGCCAAAAGTATCAGTAGTTGGCCTGAAGTGAGACAAGAAATCTGAAAGGAAATTAGTCCATGGGTTAAATCGTGGTACCAGTGATGATTTTGTTTATTTACACAGGATTCATTTGTTGCAAAGCTGGTTTTCTTTGATAGTAATTACACAGGGCATTTCATAGGTAATCAACAATGTTTTCACAAATCAAAATATATGAACAAAAGGAAATATCATTGCAGGAACAGTTCGAAGTTGCCCTCTCGAAAGTGATTTCTTCAAAGTGGGAGTCAATTGACTGAATACCGGTGTTTTCTTTCTCAAGAGGCATTTTTTCATTGATTCTGACTTCTGTTCCAATGTAGTTTCAGAGTGCCATGATTACACAGCTAAAATACTACCGCCACCAGTCGAACAGGTCTTACTGGAGGCGACGGTGACGTTAACCTGCATTGTGTACAACCTTCATTTTGAAGCCAACTTCACCTGGATGCACGACAAGAAGACTCTGAAATCAGAGATTGTTGACCAGTCCGGAGAGCATTCGGAAGGTGTGATCAGCAAGTTAGATATTTCTACTGAGGCCTGGCTGAGTGGGGATACATTTGAATGCGTGGTGAACAATCAGTATCTACCAACTCCACTGAGACACTCTATCCACAAGGAGAAATGTGAGTGAAGAAATGAATGCACAAAATATGCCATCTCTAGTTTAGACCCCTTAAATTGTTAGAATGCTTTGATTGATGATGAAGTAACACCACTGGGAGGATTAAAGATCATTTCCTGCCAAGAAAGCTAAATAACTGATAAAAACAAATTGAACTCAAGGATGTTCTGTTGTGATAAGTCAAACAAATTGGGAGGAGACCTCGAGTTTTGTTATGTAAACACCAGTGACGACAAATGGACGAAATTTCCTATTTCTGGGCTGATAACATGGAGACCACTATTGACCGAAACGTTTTTTTTAATGAATAGAATGAATACCATTCTGTTTCTTTAAAAAATGAAAATGAATAAATCCCAACGTAAACATGGAATATTTGAATATTCGGTGAAATTCCAATATTGCTTCTTGAACTTTTAAAAGTAATTAATATTTGTTTCAAATATTCTGCAGTGATAAATCCGTTGGAGCCATCGGTTTCTGTCCTCCTGCCAACGACAGAAGACGTCTCCGCACAGAAGTTTGTTTCGCTCACCTGTTTAGTGAGAGGTTTCAGGCCCCGAGAGATCTTTGTCAAGTGGACAACCAATGACAAGCCGGTTAATCCCACTAACTATAAGAACACCGAGGTGACGGCAGAGAGCGATAACACCTCCTTCTTCTTGTACAGCCTATTATCCATTGCTGCGGAGGAGTGGGCCAGCGGTGCTTCTTACTCCTGTGTGGTGGGGCATGAAGCGATTCCATTGAAGATCATCAACAGAACAGTTGATAAATCCAGCGGTAAACCGAGCTTTGTGAATATTTCGCTTGCACTCATGGACACCATTAATTCATGCCAATGAAAGTCTCAAGGTTACACATACGAATTAAATAAAATTAATAAACCATTTTCTTTCCTCCAATTGTGATGTAAATTGACAACAGTTTAATTGATTGTGTTTCCCACTTTTAAAAATATTTTGTCCTGCCAGTCGATGTCGGCAGTTAGCACGTCTATAACCTTTGCTTGCACAGTTAATGGTCCTTGCTCAGATCGGCCCTGTTCAGTGATAGACTGAAGTTCACTAATCGCAGGATTCTGCAAAGTACCTAATCCAACCTAAATCACACTTTGACAAAATTTGGCAATGCCCAATTCATCGCAAATGAACATCACGAATTATGATTTTTATTTCCCTGATTCCTCAATGTCCCATGTCTATAAATTTCATGCCAGCTTTAAACTGCTCCATTGCACTAACTGAGAATATAAACGTTAGAGACATTTAAAATTATTCTCTAAAAGAACAGTCCAACAAGATAGTACTGCTTTGGGCAAAAAGCATGTAGTGTTCAGAATGATTTGAATTTATCCTATTTTTATCTGGAGACTGCCAGGGATCTCGCAACAGTGCATCAGTCGACACAATTTATCTTCACTTTCATGTGAAATATGACAGGGAGAATGTTTTTTTTTCTTGTCGAGCTGAGGGAGAAGAGAGTATAACAATTAACAGACTATCTGCTCAATCCCCTTGCCGAGTTTTCACGTTGTACGCCCGCTGCAATGTGATTTTGCAGCTTACAGGAACAATCAGCTTCTTCCTTACAACCAATGATTTAAATTTTCCACACAACATACTTCCTTTGAAGCCTGTTGGACACGCTTGGTCCATTAATCATTTGTTAAAATTGGTTCTGCATCATTCAAAGCTAAACTGGCATTATTCCAAATATTTTCCACACTTTTGAATCAAAATCCTGTAACCCGTGGACTCAGTTCTGGGATACAAACACCGAATGTCACTTTCTTTCACATGCCTTGTACATATTTTATGTCCAACATTCCTGCATCAATCACAAAGTGCTTATGGATGGAAGTTTGCTCGCTGAGCTGGAAGGTTCATTTTCAGACGTTTCATCACCATTCCAGGTAACATCAACCGTGAGACTCCGGTGAAGCGCTGGTGTTATGTCCCGCTTTCTATTTATGTGTTTAGGTTTCCTTGGGTTGGTGGTGTCCAAGGAAACCTAACACATACACAAATAGCAGGGCATAACACCTGCGCTTCCGCGAAGGCTCACTGATGATGTTACCTAGAATGGTGACGAAACATCTGAAAACGAATCTTCCAGCTCAGCGAGCAAACTTCCACCCAAAACCTGAGCTATAAATCTTCTCAAAACTCCCTAACAAAGTGTTTATCTCCCCTTAACGGCGAGAAATGTTCCCCACATCATCTGGATCAGATGTAATCAATGGTAATCGATTAAAATAGCTCAACAAGGAAAAAATAACAGTCTGCTTTCAGACCTTAAACAAACACAGATTCAGACAAACACTCACAAACGCTCTAAAGACACGTATATACAAGCTCTCACTTGAAGGGACAAACATGTGTGCTAACAGAAATGCACATACAGATAAGCTGTCACGGATGGATACACACAGGCAGGCATACTTGCATATGATATCTGAGCTGTCGTGTACATTCTCACTAAAAAAGACCAAAGGCCAGTGCATAGCAGGAACACACCCAAATAAACAGTGATAACTGCACATAATCACGAAAAACGTAGACACACCTCAGCACACAAATGCTCATGAATGCATGTCCATTCACACACCATAATACGTACGGACATGCATTTATAAACACACATACAATATCCCAGATGTATCCTTCCACAGGTGCACTCAAATAGACATATATGAGAGCAACATAAATTTTAAACTCATTATTACCCCACTTGCAGAAAGGATAGCCATATGAAGAAAGATGCAGCTCAGTTACGTAATTTTAAACTATTTGATCAGCACAGAAACACGGTCACGCAGACACACAATTTATGAGTCTCAAATGCCGACTTAGAAGTGCAAAGTTCAAAACACAGTGGGATATTGGCAACAAAACGGGAATGGCACAACAATGAACATTCACATGCATTCGCACAAGAAATCGTATCAGGGAGATGGGTGAGGATGCATTGCCAAAGAAATCACGTTATCACATAAATATACACATCAATCAAAACATGAAGGTATATACTAACGGAACACATTTATGGAGTACAATCATGAAAATAATCTAAGTCTGGGAGATTCGAAAAAATCGATACTTTAACACACGTTTTCATTAGCACGACACAACATAAAAATCACAAAATCAATAAAAAGTAAAGATAGGTATCAACGAATGAAGTGGCATCTTAAGATATTATGGCTTACACTTCTGAACTGAACACAATTTACCTACACATGCACAAAGATGTGAATGAACACATCAGCACCAAGGTGACATGAACATGTTCAGTTATGCATAAGCTTCAACGTGAAAAACTGTGAAGGGAGAGACACTCATAACCACATACCCAAACAATAAAGCAAAAACACAGGAAAAGTTCACAAAAATAAAAAAACAACAGATCTTACTCTGAATCCAAATTTTGGTCATGATTTTTCAAGCAATTGAACGCATATAAATAAAGAAGATGAGTCATCACATTTGCACTCTTCTCCAATGATGACCACAATATTCAACTTTAACAGCTGCCACAGCCTGTTTTGAAAATATAATGAGCGAATTACTACAGTCATTCCCAAACAGTACACCTGGAATGATAACAATGATCATACTCTCCAAGAACATTTTAAATGATAAAATGCTTCGAAATGTTCAGACATGGATAACAAAGGAAGAGCATGTGAAATTAGTATTAGCAAGTTATTCCTGAGAGTAATTAACTCAATAAGAGACAGAAATCAAGAAACAAATTTGAGAACAACCTGACTGCTTGAAAAAATTGTAATGGTCCCTGATGACATTATTTAGAGAAAGATTTGTCATTTGGACCAATGGACAATCTAAATCCATTGTCTCGGCTTTATATTCATAGATTCGATAGATCGTAATTGGATTGAAGATTTTGAGGATGATAACGGCAACATCTGGGCAACAGCTTCAGCATTCATCACCTTGTTCTTCCTGAGCATTTTCTATAGTGCTGCTGTCACGCTGGTAAAGGTGAGAATAATGAAATCATTCACGCTTCAAACAGACCATTGTGGCTTGTGAAATCTCAAAGTGTGTCATTAAATTAAAATTAAACCCTGAATGCCCTGACCATCGATATTTAAACCATTCTCCAATCACTCTTTTTCAGGTCAAGTGAATGAATTTGCCACGTCATAGAACTTCCTGGAAGAAATTTTATGTGTATCGAGGCCACTGGGATCCAAATATACTATCTGTCCTTTTGTTGACACTAGCAGTGAGATCAATTCAGTTTATGAGTGTGTAACTCAGAAACTATTCAATGAGTTTTCCAAATTACCTTGTTTGATCGTCAAGATAATTATTGTTGCAAAATTTTGTTGTTTCCCAATTGTTTGAAGTCAATTTGTGTTTTTGTTCTTGTCATTCCTAATTCAGAATTGTTCCCTGTCCTTTACGTTGAGCCCATTTCTTATTTTTTCCTCTGGTTACTGTTACCGATGAGCGTAAAATTCAGAGCTCAGAGCTCAGGCATTATCATCTCAATGTGGCATCGAGTCGTTATGTTCATTTTTGGTGATTTTGACATGAACTTTTCGGTACAAAAGCTGTCTGAAACGGTAAATAAACCTTGAATGAATACGCACAAACCTTGAATTTGCTTAATTCTTTCATCAAGGGTCATCAGTAATTCTATATCTTCCCAAGTTTGTACAGCTTTATACTGATATCTGATTTTGTTTCATGCAGTCATTTAGGTTAATGCTTCAATAACTTGCCACCCATTAATGTAAGCCCACCTTTCACTCAATATGTCTGAAGGCTTAATCCACAGGCTGAATGATGAGTGCGCAAAAAGTCACCTTTTGTGCTCCTAAGATGCTGCTTGGCCTGCTGTGTTCGTCCAGCTCCACATTTTGTTATCTCAGACTTTCCAGCATCTGCAGTTCCCGTTATCTCTGTTTCTGTAGACGTATCATTCTCCAAGTGCCATTCAGCAGCTGCTATATCAGCCCAAACTAACAATGCCATTCCTCTGCCTCTCTTACCAGCCTCCCTATTTCTTTTTTCTCATCTGAATCCCAGAACTTCCAAAAACTATTCCTGCCCCTGAGTGACCCAACTTTCTCTATTGGCCACAACATCGTACTTTCAAGTACTGACTCATGCTCTAAGTTCATCCGCCTTATTTCTGAAACTTCAAACATTGAAGTATGCACACCATAAACCATACCTGTGTCCGCACTTTTGTTCCATCCAGTGTATATCTTTGTTAACAAACTCACTCCCTGTTGTGTCTGTTGGAAAGCTGAATACCATGTCCACTGAATTACATATCCCATTCCCCATCCCCGCCAATCTAGGTTAAACCATCCCGTACAACTTGAGCAAATCTCCCTCCCAGGATATTTGTGCCCTTCCAGTTCAGGTCCAGCCCGTCCTTTCTGTACAGGCCCCACCTTCCCCAGAATATGATCCACTTATTCAGATAATAGAAATCCTCCTTCCTACATGAACCCTGTAACCACTTATTTAGAGGCATACTCTTCCTATTCCTTACCTCTTTATCACGTGGCACTGGTAGTAATCCAGAGATAGGCCCACGAATTTTTTGCGGACTTCAACTTCCAACCTTACTCCCAGCACTCATTTTTCACATTCTCAGTCCTTTTTTCTACCTTTGTCATTGGCAACGATGTGCACCATGACTGCTGGTTGCTCACCTTCCCACTTAAGAAACTTGAGTGACGCAATCCACGATGTCACAGACCGTGGCACCTAACAGGCAACATACTTTCTATTCATCTCGTTCGCGTTCACAGATCTGCCTCTCTGTGCCTCTTACTATTGAATTCCGCACAACAATTGCTATCCGATTATACCCCATTCACTTCTGTCTTGCAGGTCCAGGCTCACTGCCAGAGACCTGTCCACTGTGGCCATATGTGGGACAGATTCCTCAAACAATATGTAATGCATCCAACCTGATAACTTGACATGTTGGATCCAGTAATGCAGAAAGAGGCAAATTTGGTAAATAATGACAGACTCTAAGATTAGATTGGAACAATAAAATTTCACATTCAGTTGGAGAGACAGGAACTTGTGTTGGAAACAAGTTACAGAAGAGTAATTACAAAGAAATGAGGGCCAAGCTTGCTGGAATGGACTTCAAACGAGTTTCGCAGCAAAGACGTATGAAGAGCAATGGCATACTTTTAAGATTTTAATATTTCCTGGTTCAGAACAAAGATATATCCCAGTGAGAAGAAATGATTATCAGAAGGAAACAAGTTATTACAGTTACGGCGGGAAGTTAAAGACATCAAAAAAATAATAAAGAGGCATTACATTAAATGTCATCATTATGATAGGTCAGGAGAGTATTCAGATTGTTTGAAGAAATATCAAAAGGCAAACAAAAAATTAATGAGGCGTGAGGAGGAAAATATTGAAATTAAAATTGCAGATAATATTAAAACAGACAGCAAACGCTTCCTAAAATATATAGAAAGGAAAAGAAGGGCCAAAGTGAACATAGCGCCCTCATGATTGGAGCTGCAGAATGCATATTTCGGAACAATTTTGAAATAGACATTTTGAAAAAATACTGTGCATCTGCCTTCACAGTAGAATTCCAAAATGACTGAATATGGAAGGGCCAAATAAGGGTGAGGAATACAACAAAGAAAGTTTCACTGGGGGAAAAGAAGCACATAAATTAATAGAACTAAATATGACTGAGTGCATAGCAAATAATGAGATCGAATCAAGGATTTTAAAAAATGACAGAAGCGTTTGTTATGCTGGGTTTAATTTTACAGCAGTAATAAAATTTCGGAAAAGACTCTGATGAATGATAACACCTTTATTTAAAAAGAAGAGGGCAACATGAAGGGTGAGGAACGCCATTTTGTTTAACTTCATTTACTGATAAAAGTAACCACAGTCCATTTCAATATTACATAGCATAATCAAGAGGACAGAAAATAGTTTTATGTAAGTGAAATTTTGCCTGATAAATAACGTAGAAAGATTTGACAACGTAGAATACAATAGAAGGAGGGATCAGGACTTTCAAGATGCTGAGATTCTCTGAAGACATTAGATACGGTGCCACACGTATGATAACTTAACCAGCTAGGAGCCCGTGACTTTGGGGGCAGTACATTAATGTGGACAGAGGATTGCTAAAATCAAAGTAGAAAGATATTTAGATTTAGAATTTTACTTCACAGGATGTCAACTTCTGACGAAGGTAGCATCACAGGAATCAGTGTTTGGTGCACAAATAATTGAAAGATACGATAATGACTTACATGAGAAAAATCAATGTGTTGTTGGTAAGTTTGCAAATGAAACAACAATATCAGAAAAGGGAAATGGTGAATATGACACAAAAAAATTGTTGAGGGATATTGGCTGTACCTGAGAGTCAGCAAAATATGAAAATAAAAACTTGGCATATTCATGCCAAACAGATGAAATAACTGAGAATAGATGGAAAAAGTGAGATCATGCAGTTTGAGAGGTAAAACAGAGTGGCTTAACATTATTGAAATATGAAATGAATTCAGAAATCAACACAACACATTTGCATGTCCTGGTCCTTAAATCACAAAAAAATCTAACTTTTTAATTTCACACCCATTCATAAGGAAGGCAAAATTAGTTTTGGCCTTTATTTTGTATCTAATATACCTTTGAGGGCAGGAATAGAAGGATAGGGCACGTGATTGTGTGGCTGATTATGTCTTGCAGGGGACAAGATTCGCCTTTTTGAACCATTTGGGTCTCTTCAGTGGTACAAATGACCTGTGTGAGAGGGAAGGGCTCCAGCTGAATTGGAAGAGGACCAATATACTTGAAGGGGAATGTGCTTTCACTACTTGTGAGGCTTTAAGTTAGTCAGGGGAATGTATGGCACTGGTGGGAACCATGGCAATAGTGAGATTAAAGTAAGGCTGAGACCAGTGCAGTAGGTAATATGAGCAATTTAATAGTCAAAAACAACAAGAGATTGACAGAGATAAAGTAAGACTGATAAATTTAACCAGAGTTATTTGAAAGCAGCAGGACTGAGTGAGAATTCAGATGGGCTGAAGGCATGACTGGGAAGATCTCAATTAGAACAAAATGCCTCAGAGATGGACAGGACTGGCAGTTGATGTTCCAGAGGTATGTCTCTCGTAAGGACAAAATGGGAAGCAAGACAGGAGCAGGAGTGGCTCTTCTATTTTGTGAGAACTTTACAGCTGTACAACGTGGAGATATTGCTGTGAAACTGACCAATAAAGTCATTTGGTTCAATTTTAAAATGAGAGAAGATTATTATTTTGTTGTGTTTTTATTAGAGGCCGACAAACAGTTTGTGGGAAAATCAGAAGCAAATATGTAAGTGGATCGCAGGTATCTGTAAGAAAAGTAGCAGAATGGTCCAGGGTTTTAACTTTCCACACACAGAATGAGACTGTCACCCAATTGAGAGCTCGGATGTTGAGGAAATTGACACTGTGTACAAGAAAACGTTCTTATTCAATATGTGATTGTACCAACTGGAGAAGAAATTTTGTTTGACGTTCAGTCTGGATGTAACAGTGGTCAATTAATGGAAGTCTTTGTGGAGAACTTTGGGGCAAGTGATCACAATTCTATCAGTTTTGAAACAGTTAAGGAAAACGAGAGAACTGCTTAAAAAATAAAGTTCTGAATTAGAATGAGGCTAATTTTGATAGCTTGATGCAGGAACTTTGCGAAATTGATTGAGAGACGACATTCAAAAGGAATGATTGGGTAGCCGGAGGACTTTGAGGATGAGATAACGAGAGTTCAGATCCAGCTCTTACTTGTTTGTGTAAAGGGTAAGGCTGCTCGGTGTAGGGAATCCTAGATGAGGAGATAATTTGAGTCTCCAGCCAAATAAAGGAGGGCAATTATGAGATATGGATAGTTCGGATCGAGCGTGTATTGAGAAGAATATAATGATAGTCGAAGTTTATATGAGAGAAATCTTGGGAGGACAAAAGCGGACATGCGATGGAATGGTAAATGGAAAGAATGAGAATCTCAAAGTTTGTGTGATTACATTAAGGACAATTCCGTGACTAGGTAGAAAATAGAGACCCTTAAAGAACAACGTGGCCGTCTATGCGTGGAACCAGAGGAGATGAATAAGGTTCTACAAAATATTTTGTGTTGGAATTTACTGTGGAGAGGGGAGTGGAAACTCGGGAACTAGGAAACTAGGAAAATGATGAGGTGCTCCCTAGAGCTTTATGGAAATCTGGGCAAGAGATTTCTGGGCCCCTTACTGAGATGTACGTACCATAGATAGCCACAGGTGAGATGCAGGATGCCTGGATTGTGGCTCATGTAGTACTACTATTTAAATAGGAAAGGCAAGATGGAAAATCGAGAGAACAACAGACTGGTGAGCTGTAAGACAGTAATGGGTGAGTTGTTGGATTCTGAGGGACAGGATTTGCATGCATCTGGAACAGCAAGAACTGATTAGAGATAGTCATCATGACATTTGCGTGGAAAATCTTGCCTCAAAATATTGATTCAGTTTAATGTGGAAGTAACCAAAAGCATTGATGGGGCAGAGCTGTAGATTGTGTTGACTTGTACTTTTTTAAATACTTTGACAAGTTTCCGTTTGGTCGACCTATTAGCTATGTTATGATTCAGGGTGAGGTTGCCAATTTGATGTTAAATTCGCTTAATGGCAGTAGTAAAAGATGGTGGTGGAGATAACAAGGTGTAGAGCGGGAATAACACAGCAGGCCAAGCAGCATAAGAAGAGCAGAAAGGCTGACTTTTCCGGTCTCGACCATTCAGTGGAGCGTTGTTTTTCTTTAGAATGGAAGTCTGTCACGATTAGTGTGCAATAAGGTTCAGTGCTGGATCCGTTTTTGTTCATCATTTATGTGAAAGACTTCGATGAAAATATAGAAGACATGATTAGTATGTTTGTGGATGGCACCAAAATAGGTCTTATAGTTGACAGTGAAAAAAACCCAAGATTATTAAAATATCTTGATTGATTGAGATTGTGGACCGGGGAGTGGCAAATCAACTTTAAGCAGATAAATTACTTATGGTTTAGGAAGCAAGATTCGGGTTGTGCTTTTGAGGTCTACAAGGTAACCAAAAAGCAATTGAAGAATGCACGTTTGAGAGCTTCAAGCATGTGCAAGAAAACATTCACGATTAGGATCAAGGAAAATCACAAGGCTTTCTACGTTTATATGAGAAACAAGTCAATAGCCAGAATGAGGATAGGGCCATTCAGGGATAGTGGCGTGAACCTGCGCATGGAATCGGCTGGAGGTGGCTGAGCTTCTTAATGAGCACTTTGCTTCAGTATCTACCACGGAGTGGATCGTTGAGTTTTGTGAGTATCACATGAAACAGGCAGATATGCTCGAACAGGTTGATGTTAGGAAGGAGGATATGCTGGACCTTTCGAAAATCATGAGTACAGATAAGTCTCCTGGGGCATAAGGGATAGAACCAAGATTATAACAGCAAGCGGGGGAAGCGATTTCTGCCCTTTTGACAATGGTATTCGCATCGTAACTGTCCACTGGGGCAGTACCAGATTATTGGAGGGTGGCAGACGTCATCCCATTGTTCAACAAAGGTAATAGGGATAATCCTAGAAATTACAGACCGGTCAGCCTTCCTTCTGTGGTGGACAGTTTATTAGAGAAGAGTCTGAGAGACAGCATTTATGGTTATTTGGAAAATAGCAGTTTGATATCAAATGGTCAACCTGACTATGTGAGGGGCACGCCATGCCTCAAAAGCTTTATTGAATTCTTTGAGGATGTGAAAAGAACACATTGATGAAGGTAGAATATTGGATGTGTTATGTATAGAATTTAGCAAGGCATGTGGCAATGGCCCAAATGGTAGACTCATTCAGAAAGTAAGGAGGCAGGGGAATCAGCAGCATCTAGCTGTCTGGATACAAAACTAGTTGTCCAACAGAAGACAGAGGATTTTAGTAGATGGAAAGTATTTAGCCTGGAGCTTGGTGACCAGTGGTGTTCCCCAAGGATCTGTTCTGGGAGACCTGTGTTTTGTGATCTTTACAAATGGCTTGGATGATGAAGTGGAAGGGTGGGTCAATAGGTGTGCTAATGACACGACGTTTGGTGGGTTGTGGACAACATGGAGGGCTATTGTTGTATGTTGCAAAAGAACATTGGCAGAATACAGTGCTGGGCAAAGAAATGGTAGAGGGAATTCAACCCAGTAAAATGTGAAGTGATTCAATTTGAAAGGTAGAATTTAAATGCAGAATGCGGGCATAATGACAGGGTTCTCAACAGTGTGGAGGAACAGAGGGATCTTGGGGTCGATGTTCATTGTTCCCTAAAAGTTGTTGTAAATTTGATACGGTTGTAAAGAAGGTGTGTGATGTGTTGGCTTTCATTTTGCAGGGGCCTAGAGTTTCACATCCGTTCAATTATGCAGCAGCACTTTAAAACACCGTTGGGACCACAATTGGAGTATTGTGTTCAGTTCTGGTCAACCTCATCACAGGAAAGATGTGGAATCTTCAGAGAGTGTACAAAGGAGGTTGACCAGGATTCTGCCAGGACTGAAAGGCATATCTTATGATGAAAGCTTGAGGAGCTAGGGCTTTTTCCAGTGAAGCAAAGAAGTTTGAGAGGTGACTAATTACAGGTGTGCAAGATGATGGGATGCATAGATAGAGTGGATAGTCAGAGACATTTTTTTTTCCAACGTGGAAATGATTATTATGAGGGCGCAAAATTGTAAGGTGATTGGAGGAAGATAGAGAAGACATCAGAGGTAATTTCTCACATAGAGAGTGGTGAGCACGTAGAATATGCCTCCAACAGTGGCAGTGGAGTCAGGCACTCTGGAAAATTATGAGCGACTCTTGGATAGGTGCATATACAGGAGAGTAAAATGTAGGGTATGCAGAGTAGATTGATCTCAATGGTAAAACGGGTCGCCACAACATCATTGCCTGAAGGGTCTGTACTGTGCTGTACTGTTCTATGTTCTGTGTTCTTTTAATTTCAATTCAAGGTATAGTGTTTTGGTAAAACAACTAGGCCATTTTGTTTTACCGTGAAACTGGTGCTTTATGTGGTATTTTAGTGCAGAAAGACATATTCTTTGATGTTTGTTTCACATGATGTCAGAATGGTTAAGAAGGCGTTAAGCATGCATGCCTTCATTTCTCAGACTTTTGAATATTGGAGGCGCAAATCGATATTGACTTTCTACGGGAGGCTGATGAGTCCTCTGCTGCTGGACAGTATCCTGTTCTCGTCACCTGATTATAGGGGATATGTTATCAGGCTGGAGAGTGTGGAGAAATGATTTATCAGGATATTGTGGGAATGGAAGTTCTGAATTATAAGAAGAGACTGTATTAAGTCGTAGATTGATAGAAATGAACAACACAGAAGCAGACACTTCGCTCCAGTTTGGCTGTGCTGATCAAATATTCTAAATTAATCGGGTTTCTTTGCCAGCATTTCGCGTACATCCGTACAAAATCTTCTCATTGTCTCCCCATCCAGATGCATTTTCAATGTTTCAATGACACCAGCTTCAATCAATTCCTTCGGCAGATCATTCTGTCCGTGCACCACTTCTGCGGGTAAGAGTTGCTGTTTCGGTCTCTTTCAAATCTTTGTGCTCCCAATTTAAAATTACGTCATTTGGTTTTGTGACACTCCTATAGCGGGGAAACGACTTTGTCTGTTCACTATATCCATGCCCGTCATGATTTAATAAACCTTTATCAGTTCACCCCTCAGCCTCTGACGCTCCATGGAAGATAGTCTCAGCCGATCAGACTCTCCCTGTAGTTGAAACCCTCCAAATTTGACAACCTTCTTCTGGCCTATCACCTTGCTAATCTTCTGGGGGTCCTAATATCTCACCAGCTAATCTGTTGTCCGAAATGCATTTCTAAAATTACTCTGTGTTCTCCTGAAAAATGTTTGACAAAGTTATCCCATGTTCTGGAACTGGAGATTTTAACAAAGGGAGGGGCTGAGTAGACTGTGGCTTTTATCGTAGATGTTTGACGGGTGACCTGATAGTTTATATACATATATATATATATATATATATATATATATATATATTATATATATAATTTTGGCGTTTTGGCGTGTGTGAGTACGAAAATCGAGATCATTCTAATAAGGTGAGAGGGGAAATGTTTATAAAGGATCTACTGGTTAATTTTATTTTCACGCCAAGGGTGCTGCGTCTGTGGAAGGGGCTGCCAGAGAATGTGATGTAGATGTATAGAATTACAAAATTTACAACGAACCTGGATGGGAACATGAAAACGAATAATTTAGGGGAATCTGGACCAAATGCTTACTAGTGGTATTCAATTAGAATGGGACATCTCATCGGTGCAAATAAATTATCCTGAAAGGTTTTCTTCTCATAATACGTTTCTGTGAAACTACACACCTTGTTAAAACTATACAAGCAGTCGTCACACAACAGATGGAAAGTTGGGAACTGCTTTGGGCCTTGGATCAAAAAGAAGGTCCAATCGAATGCGAGGTCATCGACATGTGATTCAGTAGAATGATCCCGAGGATGTGGGGACTGTCTTGTGAGTGAAGATTGAGTATTTCAGGGCCTGTTCTCAACAGAATGTAGAATATTGAATGTTGACATATTGAAAGATGTGTTTCTTTGTGTTCAGGTGCTTTATTGTTTTAGAAATGCTATTTCCTTTTGTGAAAGAGTTTTGGAGCAAAGGGAATGGTTTCTGAATTAGAGGTCACAAATTTAAGGCAGTTGAGAATTTCTTCTCCCAAAATATCGTGAATCTGCGGAATTCTTTATTGTAGAAGAAATTTTTGGTTGGTTTGTTGTGTGTTTTCAAGGGCGAAAAGGACAGATTTTGAATTGGTAATGGAATCAATGCACGTGAGGACAAGGCTGAAATGTGGAGGTGAGGATTAAATGTTCAAACATGATGTCATTGAATGGAAGAAAAATCTCCATCGGAAGAATACTTACTTCTGGTTCCGATTCTTCTGGCATTAAAAATGGCATTTGCTCTAAGTTGATCAGTGAGAATTATGATAATCCTGTTTCATATTTATCCTGAGTTTCATGTTTTACAAGAACATACGAGGCTCTTCACGTTCACTTCCTCTTGAAAAATAAACTCCTCCTAACATCATCCATAGATCTTCCCTCTCCCACTTTGGTGAGATTGCATCCTTTCTCGAATGTAACAACTAAACCTATATACCTTTACTGTTGTTGAATATTCGTCAAACAAAGCAAAACAAAGAGATAAGGTTAAAGGCAGATCAAAATCGCATAAACTACCCTATGTCACACACGATTGGCCTTTAGGCATGAGATGTACACATGTTATACATTCATATATCATGTAGCTCTACAAACACAAGACAGAACTCTGTAATGTAAACGTTTGATGCGGGAATATTTCCCTGTTGTTTCTGATATCAAACATGGCGAAACCAGGAAAACAATGGCAGGATTTAAAGAAGTCTTTACATTGTTGCATCAGATGCTGGTAGTGATTGCACGGACACAGTATGTTGAGAAGAAATATTCCTCTATTTTATTCATATTAACACAATCAAGTCAAATATAATCTGACTTAGATGCAGAGTCGAACTGCTTTCAACATTCCCTTTAACGCAAACACTCCTCGGGCATGTGCACCACATTCTCAATAAGGAGTAAATACCCAATTCACTTTAATTTTCAACATTCCATGAGATATGCAGGAAAGATTAATAATAGACTAATCGAGCATTGCACTGAGCCATCAAACATTCTTCAGCTTTTAGAAATACTGATGAGACACAATGAAAAGCCATTTTAACACTATCACAGTAAAGCCTCACATTCTCAACACATGACAGATTAGATCCTGTTTAAAGGCCAGTCCATCCGTTCCAGTTAAGCAATTCAAGATTGCTGGATACTCAAAGACAGTTTTTCGAGAAAACCTTCCTCAAGAGACTCGAATGTCGACGCATTAGTTGGACTGAGAGGATATGATATTTGTACATCAACTTCATGTTATGGAGGAAAACATTTTCCGATGGTGGATCAGCAAAACACGTCAGTACTCAACAAAGAATTGAGGAGTGAAAACCGGATGGAAGTGCGAAAGAGAGACAGACAAAGGCAGAGATAGAAGCATTGTCTGTTCCAATGTAGCTTGCAATTCGAGATGCATGTTTTGGCTAATGGTGAAAATTGATATGACTTTGATTGTATACTCATAAAACAATGTGTGTTAAAACACATTCACGTCAATTCATGTTCAAAGAGTGTGCTGTTTTGTGGGAAATGATAAATTGTGTTTTTGTTGCTCTACAATCTATTCTGAGAGTTCTATTTCTGCATTTATTTGCATAAACGCTTCAGCAGTTTAAAAGAAGTGCTGATGGAGACAAATGTAGTTGATCGAAGTTATTTATCGGTAAGTTTCAAATCGAAACAAGTTCATTTTAAGAATGTTGACAGTTAGCTGAAATGAATGCAAATTTCTTGCACATTAAATGCAACAAATGCCATTTATTTCCAAACAGTAGGCTCGAATTTTATCAGTTTAATTTTGGTTAGGAATTCAGTCATGAATATTTTGAAGCCACACTTAAGTAAACGCTTCTGTGCAATTGGATTTACTTTGAACGTTCAGTTCATTGCACTTTAATCCGCTTTGACCAAAACATATCCAAGAACTCAATACAGCTCAAAGTTCGTGTCAGAATTTCCATTAAAAATGCTTGAAAGGACATTAGGACCTGCCACTGCAATTTAAATTAATTGATATTGTTTATTGAGGTTTAGTCACGTTCATATTTTATTTTATTAAATTATGGAATGTCGACATTGCTGTCTCGGCAATAATGCGTCATTATCCCAAGTCACCCATTCAGTAGTTTGCCACTGCCCCTCCAGAATGCAGGCAATTACTTTACTGTGCGTCTGGAGTGACATGAAGGCCAGACCAAGTAATGCCTACAGATTTCCTTGGTAATGGACATGGTCAAACAGGCTATTTTTGTGTTTTCGAATGACACTGGTTACATTGTTGCCAGTAGAATTAACATTTTTTTTCATTTCAGGCTTTCCTTTCATTCATTTTTCACGGATAATTGGACTTCCTACTCCGAAAAATAAACCCGAAAGAGCTGTGAAAGCAACAAATCAGGGGGGAAAAAACAACGTTGTTGGAAAAGCCCACAGGTCTGGCAGCATCTGTGATAAAAGAAAAGCAGACTTAACATTTTCAGACGGGTGGTCCTTGCGCAGAACTGGAAACCGGTTGCTGACATAGAACATAGAACAATACAGCACAGAAGAAGCCCTTCGGCCCTCAATGTTGCTAAGAACCTGTGAACTAATCTAAGCCCATCCCCCTCCACTATCCCATCATCATCCATATGCTTATCCCTGGAGGGTTTAAATGCCCCGAATGTGGCTGAGTTAACTATAATGGCAGGCAGGGCATTCCACGCCCTTACCACTCTCTGAGTAAAGAGCCTGCCTCTGACATCTGTCTTAAATCTGTCACCCCTCAATTTGCAGCTATGCCCCCTCGTACAAGATGCCATCATCATCCTAGGAAAAGGACTCTCACTGCCTACCCTATCTAATCCTCTGATCATTTTGTATGTCTCTATTAAATACCCTATTAGCCTCCTCCTCTTCAATGAGAGCAGACCTAAGTCCCTCAGTCTTTCCTCATAAGACATTCGTTCCAGTCTAGGCAACATCCTGGTAAATCTCCCCTGCACCTTTTCCAATGCTTCCACATCCTTCCTATAATGGGGCGACCAGAACTGTACACAATATTCCAAGTGAGGCCGCGCCAGTGCTTTGTACAGTTGCAGCATGACATCACGGCTCCGGAACTCAATCCCCTCTACCAATAAAACCTAACACATCATATGCCTTCTTAACAGCACTATCAACCTTGGTGGCAACTTTCAGGGATCTATGTACATGGACACCAAGATCCCTCTGCGCATCCACACTAAGAATCTTTTCATCCTGCCTTCCTATTATTCTTCCCAAAGTGAATCACCTCACATTAATCCGCATTGAACTCTATTTGCCACCTTTGAGCCAAATTCTGCAGTTTATCCAAGACTCCCTGCAACCTGCAACATTCTTTCACACTGTTCACCACTCCACCGACTTTACTGCCATCTGCAAACTTACTAACACATCCACCTATGCCTGCGTCCAAGTCATCTATAAAAATGACAAACAGCAGTGGTCCCAAAACAGATCCTTGAGGCACACCACTAGTAACTGGAGTCAAGGTTGAATATTTTCCATAAACCACCACTCATTGCCGTCTTACAGAAAGCCAGTTTCTAATCCACGTCAACTGCCCGACCCTCATGCACATGCTTGGTCACCCTCAAAAAAACTCAATGATGTTTGTGAGACGCAACGCCCTTGACGAATCCATTTTGACTATCTCCAATCACATTGTTGCTTGCCAGATGATTATAAGTTCTTTCTTTTATAATCCTTTCCAAAACTTTTCCTGCAACAGAAGTAAGGCTTACTGGTCTATAATTACCTGAGTCATCTCTACTGCCCGTCTTGAACAAGGGCACAACATTTGCAATCCTCCAGTCCTCTGGTATTAACCTGTAGACAATGATGACTCAAAAATCAAGGCCAAAGGCTCCGCCTTCTCCTCCCTCACTTCCCAGAGAATCCTCGGAAAAATCCCATCTGGCCCAGGGGGCTTACCTACCTTCACACCTTCTAGAATTGCTGACATTTCCTCCTTACTGACCTCAATCCTTTCAATTCTAATAGCCCGTAACTCAATCTTGTCCTCCATGATACTCTCCTTTTCCTGAGTGAAAACAGATGAGAAATATTCGTTAAGCACCTCGTCAATCTCCACAGGATCCACACACAACTTCCCACTTCCGTCTTTGACTGGCCGTATTCCTACACTAGTCATCCTCTTATCCCTCACATACCTATAGAAAGCTTTAGGGATCTCCTTTATTCTACCTGCTAATGTCTGCTCATGTCCCCCCCCCCCCCTTGCTGTTCTTAACTCTCTCTTTAAATCCTTCCTAGCTAACCTGTAACTCTCCATTGCCTCCTCTGAACCATCTTGTCTCAAAGTCACATAAACCTCCCTCTTCCACTTAACAAGAGATACAATTTCTTTAGTAAACCATGGTTCGCCTACCTTATCAATTCCTCCCTGCCTGACAGGGATATGCCTATCAAGGACCCGCAAGAAATATTTCTTAAACCAGCTCCATATTTCGATTGTCCCCATCCCCTGCATTTTGCTACCCCATTCTATGCCCCCTAAGTCTTGCCTAATCGCTTTATAATTGCCCTTCCCCCATCTATAACTCTTGCCCTGTGGCATGTTCCTACCCTTTCCATCGCTAAACTAAACGTAATCGAACTATGGTAACTATCTCCAAAGTGCTCACCTACCACTAAATCAAACAACTGGCCTGGTTCATTACCTAGTACTAGATCCAGTGTGGCCTCCCTACTTGTCGGCCCTTCGACATATTGTGTCAAGAAACTGTCCCACACACATTGGATGAAAACTGATCCATCCAATGTGCTAGATTTATAGTGTTTACAGTCAAGTTTGGGGAAGTTAAAGTCTCCCATAATGACCACCCTGTTCTTTTCACTCCTGCCCAGAATCGTTTTGCCAATCCTCTCCACCACATCCCTGGACCTTTGCAGAGGCCAATAAATAAATTCCCAGCAGCGTGGCCTCTCCGCCCCTGTTTCTGACCTCAGCCCATACCACCTCAGTAGACAAGTCCTCGTCAAAAGTCCTTTCAGCTACCGTTCTCCTGTCCTTGACTAACAAAACGATACCTCCCCCTCTTTTACCACCTTCCTTAACCTTTACGAAAGCTCTAAATTCAGTAACCTGTAACATCAATTCCTGAACTTGCTTTATCCATGTCTCCGATCTGGCCACAACATTGAAGTCCCACATACCTATCCATGCTACAAGTTCACCTACCTTATTCCAGATACTCCTGGCATTGAATTAGACACACTTTAAACCAGCTTGCTGTCTGCCAGGACACGCCTGTGACAGTGAAATCATGTCCATGTCCTCCCTACTCTCATCCTCCTGCGTACTGGAACTACATAATAGTTTCCCGTCCGCCTGCTGAGCTTGTTTAAATCCACCCGAACGATACTCGCAAATTTCCTGCCCAGGATATTAGTACCCCTCTGGTTCAAGTGGATACCGTCCTGTTTGTAGAGGTATCAACTTGCTCAGAATGAGCCCCAATTATCCATGTATATGAAACCCTGCGTTCTGCACCATCCCTGCAGCCACATGTTCAACTGATTTCTCTCCCTGTTCCTCGCCTCCCTATCATATGGCACACGTAACAAGCCAGAGATAACCACTCTGATTGTTATAGCTTTCAGATTCAATCCTAACTCGCTGAAATCCTGCCTGACATCCCTATCCCACTTTCTACCTATGTCGTTGGTACCTGTGGAACGCGACTTGGGGCTGGTCACTCTCTCTCTTCAGGACCCCAAAATCAAGACCTGGGACATCACGGACCTTAGCACCTGGGAGGCAACACACCAACCCTTTCGTTCCCAACAAACTTTCTATCAGTCCCTCTATCTATTGAGTCCCCAATGAATAACAGTCTCCTCCAATACCCCATTCCCTTCTGTGCGAGGCGGACAGATGCTGTGACCATGAGAGGATGCCAATATGGATCACTCACTTGACAGTTCTGGCTAATGATTGCTGTTAATTCTTCAGCCTTAACATTTACATCGATGTATTGGTCTCTTCCATCTTTGAAGATGGGAATATCTGTGGAGCTCTCTCCACCGATGAGTTATTTAATTATCCTTCTCAAATCATGAATTGATGTGGCATCATGACAGAGGTTAGACCTGATCCGTTAGTTGTGTGTTCCCTTAGCCAAGTCCATCATGTGCTGTGTATGTTGTTTGGCATCATCATTGTCCCTCTGTGTTAGCTTCACCATGTTGAAACCTCTTCTCTACTGCTGTTCCAGTGATGGCATCCTGTACTTTCCATTGATCCAGGGCTGATGTCCTCTCTTGGTCATTTTTTTCAGTGCACAATAAACAGCACTATGAGGTTGCAAATTGTACTGGAGAATAATTCTGATTGTGTTGATGGCCAAATCACCCCATTAATACCAAGCGTTGAGTTACTTTATCTGTGTCATTTGGAATGCTGAGAGTGCCAAACAACACAATGGAGAGTATTCTCAATATGAAGTTGAGACTTGGTTTCCACAATGATTGTCTGGTTATCATTCTTATTTGATATTGTCTGCAGCCAAACAGTAGGGAAGAGTAAGTTCAAACACAGATTTTCCCTCTTGTTGCTTCCCCCACCAGCTGCTGCAGACCCAGTCGAACATCTACGTCTGTTGAGACCCGAGCAACTCGCTCAGGAGTGCGGCCATGCCTAGTGGTGTACATTGAACTCACCTTCCCCGAATGCATTCTGCACCCTTGACACCTTCAGTGTTTAACCCAAATGATGTTCAAAATAGAGGAGGACACATTCATCTGCTGAACGAAGATGACACATAGTAATCAGAAGGTCTTTTTTTGTCAATGTTTAACACGAAACCATGTGGCTTTGTGGTTCCAGAATCAATATTGAGTGCTAGTTTCAGTTAAATGATGGCAATATCATCAGGCTGTACATTGAAATACATGTGAAAAAGTGATAGGAAGGATACTATTAGATTGGGGCATGATCAGGAAAGATTTATTCACATGGATGGTTTGCTTTACAGGGAGAGGCTGGATAGTGTCATAAAGACAGAAGGCATAGAAACAGACTCTTCCACCGAATTCGTAGCAGCCGAACAGATGTCCCAATTTAATCTGGTCTCAGTTTCCAGCATTTTGCACATATCCCTGTAAAGCCTTCCATTATTTCTCTTCCAAATTCTTCTGCTGTCAAATAAAACTGATGCTTGCAAGTATTTGTCTGCACTTTAAAATATACAACTCAGCCTCCGACACTCTTGGGAAAATAATACCAGCCTATTCAGTCTCTCGCTAGCGCTATAACTCTCCAAACTTGGGAATAAACTTTTACATCCTCTCTGAAAATTTTCAATTCAATGACATATTTCCTAAGGCAGGGAGACAGAAATAAATGCACATTCCAAAAGTGCCCAAAACAGTGCCCGGTGCAGCTGTACAACAATAACATGCTGTCCCATTTCCAATCTCAGTTCACTTCCCAGTAAAAGCAAGCACAATAAACACTGTACTGACGGCCCTGCCTTACACGTTATTCCACTTTTGAGGGAATACAAAACTGCAGTCCAAAGCCTGTCTATTTGGCAACACGCCCGAGAGCCATAAGTATATGAATGCTGCCCTGATTTGCCCTATCAGAATGCAGCACCACTAATATATCTAACTTTGCAACCTCTGTCACTTTTTGGGCCATTGTCCCTTTGGATGACATTTTGATTACACTCTAATGTAAGCTTCTCTGCTGTCCATTTCATGATGAACTTTGCTGTCTTCCGGAAACTTACTAAAACTTGCTGTTATACTAACATTCAAATCATTTATGTAAATGATGAAAAAAAAATAGATCCACCACCAATCCTAGCGGTACACCACTTGTTATAGGCCTCCAGTCTGAAAAGCAACCCTCTACTTCCATCCACTGCCTGCTATCTTCCAGTGAATTATGTTGCCCAAAGATTGTTTTCCCCTGTATTCCGTGGGGTCTAAACCTGTTAACCAATCTGCCATGAAGAACCTTTTCAAAAGCCTCACTTGAGTCCATATCCCATGCTTTGGGTTCCTCAATTCTCTTCCACATGCCTTCAAAAATATCAATTAAGTTAGTTAGAAACAAATTACCATTGACTCAGCCATGTCTAGTATTCGAACCAATTTCTGCCTTTTCAAATGCAAGTAAAACTTTTCCCTCAGAGTCCCTTCCAACACCTTGCTCACCATTGACCTCAGTCACAGATGCTGTCTACAGATCCCTAGCTTTGCCTCACCACGTTTCTTTGTTAATGTCACCACATCAGCTCAACTCCACTCTGTCGCCATCTCAGCTGTAATTATTGATGATGCAACTATCTCAACAAGGTGCCCAGTGATCACTTCCCAAGCTTCCCAAAAATTTCGAGGCGACATCTGATGGAGCCCCGGAGACTGATCCACCTTAATTCTTTTTAAGAAGTACAACACATCCTCCTCTGTAGTATGGATATTGTTCAGGCTTTCGCTCCTTATTTGCCAAACATCTTCAGCTTATATCACCTTCTCTACTGTGACACTGACGCAAAATCCTTGCTGAGTATCTGATCTATCACCTGCAGTTCCACGAACAGTTGGGCTCATTGATCTTTATGTTTTCTAGTTCTCTGTCTGGTTACTCTTCTGGGGTTTCTCTATAATTGCATTTCCCAAAGCTATCTCATGTTCTGGGAGTGTTCATTTGTGGAATGAAGTTTCAGAAGAAGTGATTGATATGGATACAATTACAGAATTTAGAAATATTTGTTGGAGAATGTGAGCAAGAAAGCTTTGGAGGTAGAAGGCCCAAGAGCAGGTATGTGGGAATAATTTAGTTTGGGAATATCGTCGGCATGGATTGGTGGTACAGTTGAGTTTGTTTTTTTGTGTATGACAATGCAATTCTGTGATTGTCAGTTGGGGTTTAGTTTAGAAAATGTGAGGTTTGGCGTTTGGCAAGGCATAGCAGGTCGGGGCTTATTCAGTTAATAGAAGGGCACCGGTGAGTGTTGCTGAACGAAGAGGCCTGGGGTACAGATGCATAGTTCCTTGAAAGTCGACTCGCAGGGGGACAGGGTGGCTCAGAAGGTATTTGGCTTCATTGGTCATAACTGCAAATAATGGAGTTTGAATGTCATGTTGCTTCTGTGTGGGACATTCGTGAGGCCATTTTTGTAATACTGTGCATAATCCTAGTCGACCTTTGATAGGAAGGATTTGTTAAACTTGACAGGGTGAAGCAAAGATGTACAAGGATGATGCCAGATTTGGAGTTTTGTAGCTACAGGCAGGGTCTGAATAGACTTGGATGTTTCTTCCCGCGACTTCAGAGGCTGCCGTGACTGTGTTGATACTTATAACATCATGAGGAGCATTGATAGA
Source organism: Stegostoma tigrinum (assembly GCF_030684315.1). Classification (NCBI taxonomy): domain Eukaryota; kingdom Metazoa; phylum Chordata; class Chondrichthyes; order Orectolobiformes; family Stegostomatidae; genus Stegostoma; species Stegostoma tigrinum. The sequence continues at coordinate 3,304,992 of NC_081396.1, read as the reverse complement.
TTGAATGAACAAGACCATTATACTGAAATGTCGAGTCCAAAACTACAGGATATAGGATTAAGGCGACAGGGGAAACGTTTAAAAATGACCTGAGAGGGTAAAGCTTCTGCCGTGGCGGGTGTGGTGGGGGCGAGGTGGTGATGCTGATAGAGGAAGTGTTCGAGGCGTTTACAAATACACCACATTAAAGACATTTGGATGGGCATTCGACTGGGAACACCTTGGAGGAATGAGCCAAATGCCGGCAAATGGAAGTAGGCCAGATTGGCATGTCTGTTCAGCATAACTATGCAATCACTAGACACACAATAGCTGGAATATTGAGAGATGTTCTGGGCCTCGTTTCGAAGGGAAGATACATTGCAATACAAAGCAATCTATATGAGAGATAATGGGAACTGCAGATGCTGGAGATTCCAAGATAATAAAATGTGAGGCTGGATGAACACAGCAGGCCAAGCAGCATCTCAGGAGCACAAAAGCTGACGTTTCGGGCCTAGACCCTTCATCAGAGAGGGGGATGGGGGGAGGGGACTGGAATAAATAGGGAGAGAGGGGGAGGCGGACCGAAGATGGAGAGTAAAGAAGATAGGTGGGAGGTGCAGTTGTTTGTTGCGAACTGAGCGGAGGTGTTCTGCAAAGCGGTCCCCAAGCCTCCGCTTGGTTTCCCCAATGTAGAGGAAGCCGCACCGGGTACAGTGCATGCAGTATACCACATTGGCAGATGTGCAGGTGAACCTCTGCTTAATGTGGAATGTCATCTTGGGGCCTGGGATGGGGGTGAGGGAGGAGGTGTGGGGACAAGTGTAGCATTTCCTGCGGTTGCAGGGGAACCTGTTCGCAACAAACAACTGCACCTCCCAGTCGCAAACCATTTCCACTCCCCCTCCCATTCTCTTGATGACATGTCCATCATGGGCCTCGTGCACTGCCACAATGATGCCACCCGAAGGTTGCAGGAACAGCAACTCATATTCCGCCTGGGAACCCTGCAGCCATATGGTATCAATGTGGACTTCACCAGTTTCAAAATCTCCCCTTCCCCTACTGCATCCCTAAACCAGCCCAGTTCATCCCCTCCCCCCACTGCACCACACAACCAGCCCAGCTCTTCCCCCCGACCCACTGCATCCCAAAACCAGTCCAACCTGTCTCTGCCTCCCTAACCGGTTCTTCCTCTCACCCATCCCTTCCTCCCACCCCAAGCCGCACCCCCAGCTACCTACTAACCTCATCCCACCTCCTTGACCTGTCCGTCTTCCCTGGACTGACCTATCCCCTCCCTACCTCCCCACCTACACCCTCTCCACCTATCTTCTTTACTCTCCATCTTCGGTCCGCCTCCCCCTCTCTCCCTATTTATTCCAGTTCCCTCCCCCCATCCCCCTCTCTGATGAAGGGTCTAGGCCCGAAACGTCAGCTTTTGTGCTCCTGAGATGCTGCTTGGCCTGCTGTGTTCATCCAGCCTCGCAATCTATATGAGGTTCACTTGACTGATCCTGAGGGTGGTGGCCTGTCTTGGGAGTGGAAATTGTATGTTTTTGGCCTGTCGTAATTGGAATATAGAAGATTGAGTAGTGACATTTTGAAGCAGGTATAATTTTAGTTTAAATGCACAGATGTTTCCACCTTTCAGGAGCAAAGGATGTCATCTCTGAATTAAAGGTACAAAGCTCAGGCAGAAAATAATTTCCTCAAATAGAAGGTAGTGAATCTGTGGAATTCTTTACCATGGAATTTTTTCGAGGTTGGTTCTTAAGTATTTCCAAAGGTGAAATGGACATATTTTGAATTAGTGATGGAATCAATGCTTGTTAGTAAAGGATTGAAAAGCGGAGGTGATGGATATCATTTCAACCATACTGTCATTGTCTGGACGAACAAATTCCATCGAAAGAATGCCAACTTCTGGTTCAAATTGTTTTGACATTATCATTGACGTTTGCTTTTAATTACTGACTTCAGAATTATTATTGGTCTCACCTATATTCCCCCTCAATTGTATGTTTTCTGAGAACAACACAGGTGCTTCAATTTTTTTCTCCTTGTTAAAAAAAGACAGGTTTTCATACCATCATTCATAGATATCCTTTGGCCCTCTTTGACGTGATTGCATCCTTTCTCTAAGATAGTGACTAAATATATATACCTTAAATTTTGTTGAAGATTTATCAAACACAACCAAGGCTTCTACAGAAAAGGTAAAAGCAGATTAAAACAACATTTAAACTGCCATATCAAACACACCGTTGTCAGGTGGATTGTGGAAGTTCCGCACATTGTACATATCATATGTTTTCTACCTCGACACACACAGAACAGACATTTGGGACGCAAAAGTTTAATGTAGGAATTTGTTCCCATTTAATTCTGGTATTAAACATTCCGAAGTCAGGGAGACAATAGCAGGAGTTGAAGGCACCTTTACACTGTCACATGAGATATTTTCAGTGATTGTACATCTCACATTGTGTTCAGAATAAATCTCCCACTACATTGCTCCAAACAACAAAATAAATATAGAAGAATAGAATCCCTGCAGTGTCAAATGCTGTATGTTTTGGATGCTGAATAAATCTACATCGAATATGCCTTAAAACTGACAGACTCATAGGTTCTGCACAACACAACATCGAAGCAGAGCCTTTCAAACAGAAAGTGCATTACACTGTGCGATCAAACATGCTTTAGACAGGAGTAATACTGGTGAGATACAATGAAAAATTCTTTCAACATAATCACAGTAAAGTCTCACAGCCACAATACAAGACAATTTTGATTCTGTTCAAAGATTCCTCTGTCGGTTCCCATCACGCACTTCTAGGACACTGAATACTCAAAGATACAGTTTTGAGAAAACCTTGCTCTACGATGTCAAATGTCTCTAGAAAGAATTGCTTTAGTTTGGAAAAATATATCTTATTTAGGCGTTGACTTCAAGTTATGATGAAAAACGTCTTCTGATGGTCGAGAGTCAAAACACGGCGTCACATATTAAAAAAAAATGAACCCCGGAGGAGAAGAGAGAATGAGAGACAGAGAGAGACAGAAACACACACACACAAAGACAAAAAATTCGTAGGGGAAGAGAGAACGAGAGAGAGAGAGAGAGACAGAAAACGAAGTATTGGCCGTGTCAATGTATCTCGCAATTATGGATACATTTGTTGGACATACAAAAGATTTTGTACACCCTGATTCTATAAACGTACAGCTTAAAATTTATGAAGCCTTCACATCAATTACGATTGGAACCTGTTGAGTCATTTGCATTTTCGCCAACACTTGTGTGCTGTGTTTATGGAGAAACACAAATTGTGTTTTTGCTGTTTTATGATCTATTCTTAGAGTTCTATTTATGTGTTTATTTACATATATGCTTCATTGATTTCTGCGAAGCGACAAAGCCAGGTGATCGAAGTTGTTTACTGATATCGTTCAAATCAAAACAAGTTTATTTTAAGCTTGTTAACAGTTCGCAGAAATGAATACAAATTTTCTGAAAATCAGTTGCAACAGACGTTACATATTTCCAAACGATAAGCACAAATTTAATTTTTAATTTCGGTTATGAATTAAGTCATGGAAGTCCCACAGTCACTGGAAATGACAAATTTCTGTACGACTAGATTTAGTCTAAAGTTCAATTGACTGATATATTCATCTATTTTGATGGGAACATATCGAAGACCTCAACATAGCTCAAGTTGCGTTTTAAAATTTTCCAAAAAAAACTTGAAAGAGGCATCAGAATGTGCCACAGCAATTGGAATTAATTGATATTTGCATTTGTAATAAGATCATAGGTGACTTCGCATTGAATAATCGATCTCAAACCTGTAACAGATTCTGTCTCTGCTGAACCTGAATCACCTACTGCCTGTTTCCAGCATTCCTACTCTGAATTCCTTTCACATTTCTGCTATCCAGCACACTTTGCACTTTTAAAACTCTTGGTTGAAATTTGAACAAGTTAGTTACGTATCCCAAGAATGTGGTCGTCGCTGACCGTTTTCTAATGTTACTGTCTTGGTGAACTAATTATGGCTTATTTTTCTGAAGAAGTTTTAAAACAAGTGACTGTCTTCATATTCAGATTCGGGACTTTAAAGGAACAGGGCCCTTATTGTGGAACAAATTGGACAGACCAGGCAGAAAGGTCAGACGTCCTCCTCTGAAGGACATTACTGAGCCATGTGGGCTTATCAAAAAACTTTGGGAAGTGCGTGATTATCGCTGATTTGGCTAGCACTTTCATTTCAATTCCTTTAATTAATTGAAGCCATAATGGCAGAAATTGAAATCCTGCCTCTGCGAAGTGACTGCAAGCTTTTGAATGCTGACCAAATACTCACAATGTCTCTTTAACCACGTTATCAAACCGTCGAGTTCGCTTCAAGAATCTTTTCTTAGGTTGACTGGTGGAATACGGGGTCGGGGGTGGTCGTTATTACCTGTCATTCGTTCACTCAAAAACATTACGTTGAGCTACCTTTCTGAAATGCAGGGTCCAAAATACCCTTAGGAATGGAATTCCAGGATTTTGAGTGAGTTACTCTGATGAATGGCTGATGTACTTCGAAGTCATAATGGTGAGTATTTTGGAGTGGAGCTTGCAGGTGTTACTGTTCCTGTGTATCTGACCCTCTTGTCCTTTGAGATAGCAGTGGTGGTGGGTTAGGAAGATGTTGTCAAAGGATACTAGTAAATTTCAGCGGTATATTCTGTACACACTACATACTCAAGCAGCTCAATGTCAGATTTGGAGACACTGGTTGCTCGTGGATGTGCTACAATTCAAATGGGCTGCTGTGTTCCTGATTATGTCAAGCTTCTTGAGTGAAATTGACGTGACACCCATTCGGGCAGATGGGGAGGACTACCATCTTCGATAATAGGTGGCTATGGGGACTTAGCAGGACGGGCAAGTTATCACAGTATTCCTGGCTATTGGCCTGTTTTTATCACTAATGTGTTTATATGTTGCTCCATTTCGGTTTCAATTCGATAAGAAATCCCAGACGTCTGAGATCGGTGAATTCAGTGATGGTAACACCATTGAATGTCAGGTGGCTGTGGTTTGCTTGTCTGTAATTATCATTTTTGATTGTCTAGCAGTTTTGTGGTGTGAATGCTACTTGCCAATTGTCTGCCAACGTCTGGATAGGAGACAGAACATGATGAATTTCAATAGATATTGCCTCGATTTCTGAGGAGTTACGGAACATGCTGAGTATTGTGACATCATCAGTGCCCATTTCATATCTGAACTTATGATAGACTGGAGCTCACTGATGAAGCAGCTGAAGATAATTGGACCAGTGAATCTACTCTACATAATTGGGCAAATGACACGAGCCACAAACTCTGACAGAGATGTCCTGGAGCTGGCAAATGAACTCAAACAACCACAACCGTTTTCATGCTTGCAAGTTATGTCTCCAGGCAGTGAAGAGTTTGTCATCTGAAGCTCATTGATTCCAATGTTGAAAGGCACACTCGATGCCCAACTCGGTGGAATGAGACCTTGTTGACAAGTGGTGTCAATCTTCCCTCACTTGTGGGGCTCAGTTTTTGTTCATCTTTGAACAAAGGCTGGTATTCAGTCAGGAGCTGAGTCGCCCTTGGAAAACACCCACAATGCGTCACTGACCAGGCATTTGCTGAGCCAATACTGCTTTGACGCACTGTTAATGGCATCTTCAAACACCTTACAGATTATAGAGGGTTACATTTTGCTGCAGTAATTCGCTGGGCTGGATTATTCTACTGTCTGAAAAATTTTCAACATTATCTGGTCAGTGCCAGTGTTGTAAGTTCTTTGGAAGCTCTTGGCTCATGGAGTGGTAGGTCGGAGAACATTTCGTCCGTACTGTTGACAGAATCTTGTCAGATCCCATAACCTTTGCAGTGTCCAACAGCCCCAACCGAATGTTAATATCCTTGGAGAGAATCGAATTGGCTTAAAACTGGTATCTGTAATATTAGTGACAACTGGTGGAAGCCAAGATGGATCATGCACTTGGCACTACTGGTTGATAATTGCTCTTAATTCTTCAACCTTAACGTTTGTGCTGATACGTAAGGCTCCAACTTTGAAGATGGGAGTGTCTTTGCCGTTTCCTCTTCGGATGAGTTGTTGAATTGTTCACCTCAATTCATGGCTTTAGATTAGATTAGATTCCCTAGAGTGTGCAAACAGGCCCTTTGCCCAACAAGTCCACACTGCCCCTTGAAGCATCCCACCCAGACGCATCCCCCTATAACTGACACAGCCCTGAACACTACAGGCAATTTAGTATAACCAATCCATCTTGACTGCATGTCTTTGGACAGTGGGAGGAAACCTGAGCGCCCAGAGGAAACCCACACAGACACAGAGAGAGTGTGCAAACTCCACACAGACAGTCGCCCGAGGCTGGAATCGAACCCGGGTCCCTGGCGCTGTGAGGCTGCAGTGCTAACCACTGAACCATTGTGCCATCCCTGACTTGACGAGAAAGCACAGAAGTGGTTAGATATGATCCGTTAATTGTAAGTTCACTTAGTGCTGCCCATCACATGCTGTTAATGCTGTTTGGAATGTTAGTAGTCTCTGTGTGGTAGCTACACAAGGTTGAAACCTCTCCTCTGGTACTTTTCCTGGGCTGGAATCCTGCACTTTCCATAAAACCAGGGCTGATTGCCTCTCTTGGTCATAGTGTTCGAGTGGGGAATATGCAGAACCATAAGGTTACATATTCTGGTGGAGTTATGCCAATGGCCAAGTCACCTCATTAATGCCAGGTGTTGAGTTACTTTTAGCATGCTGAGAGCGCCAAACAGCACAACGGAGGGTATTCTCAATGTGATGTTGGTGCTTCTTATCCATATTGGTTGTCTGGTGACCGGTCTTATTAATATTGTCATCGACAGATGCAACCGCAGCCAGACCTTGGGAAGGATGAGTTCAAACATTTCATTTCCCTCTTGTCGGTCTCCTCATCAGCTGCTGCAGACACAGGCTAACAGCTATATCCTTCAAGATCCGAGAAACACGGTTCATAGTTCGGCAGTCTCCCATCCCAGAATGTATTCTGCATCCTTGCCACCTTGAGTGCTCTCCCCAGATGTTGTTCAACATTGAGGAATATTTTTTCATTAGCTGAGAGAAGACCCATGTAAAAATCACAACGTGTTTTCCTTGCCCATTTGTTTAACCTGAAACCATGAGAATTCACAGGACCAGAAGGAACATTGACAGCTATGAAAGTAACTCCCTTCCGTCTGTATATCACTGTGTTGCCACCTGTGGCGGATATGCCCTGCTGAAGGAACATGGAATATTCAGGGATAGTGATGTTTGGGTGATTGTATTTAAACGATGAAGATATAATCAGGCTGTTGCTTGACCAGTCTGGGAGAAAGCTATTCTGAATTTGGCACTTGTTGCCAGATGTTAGTAACAGGGAATTTGCAAGTTTGACACACAAGGTTGTTTGTGCCAATATCTCTTCCAGTGCCTTGATCAATGTCGGGTCGTACATTTACTTTCATTCCATTGTTGCGATATTTCCAGCAATTGTTAAGACTGAGTGGCTTGCTAAGCCATTTGACAGTCAAACATTTTGTTTTATGGCTGGAGTCGCATGGACATCAGACCACGTGAGTATGACAATTTTCCTCCCCGGAATTATATGACTGATTTTTTTTCAGACAACTAACAATGATTTCATGGACTTCAGTAGAAACTTAGCTCCAAATATGTTCTTCAATTTGAAGTTCAGCATTTAGTGATATTCGAAAATGGACCCCTGAACGTTAGCTGAGTTTGCTGAATTAGTAACAATATCTCTCGTAACAACATCTCGAGATCATCTGCTTCACAACATAATGGATATGTACTGCTGGTAACCGCTTATCATTTGTGTTTTGTAGGGAACAATCACGCATCATTGATTTTCTTCAAATGATAGTCCTGGGAGATGCGTTCAATCACAAGTTTCACGATAATATTCTTTTTAGCTTTGTTCTGCCATCTATAACATACCATAGCCTCAGGCTTTCCTCCTGGCTAATTGCAATACCGCACGTTTTTCGCCTCATCTGTAAACTCAGTGATCAAAATTCCTGCATTCATGAATTGAGCATTCATGAACACTACCAACAGCAAAGGATGCAGCACCAAAATCTTGTAATGCATGACTGAACACAGGATTTATTCTCAAAGACCACCTTCAGCCATTACCCTCTGCTGTCTGACTGATGCTACAAAGTAAATTTGGGAAATGTCTTCTTGTTGCAGCTCTATAAAACTTTGGTTAGACCGCACTTGGAATACTGCGTCCAGTTCTGGGCGCCCTATTATAGGAAAGATGTGGATGCTTTGGAGAGGGTTCAGAGGAGGTTTACCAGGATGCTGCCTGGACTGGAGGGCTTATCTTATGAAGAGAGGTTGACTGAGCTCGGTCTCTTTTCATTGGAGAAAAGGAGGAGGAGAGGGGACCTAATTGAGGTATACAAGATAATGAGAGGCATAGATAGAGTCGATAGCCAGAGACTATTTCCCAGGGCAGAAATGGCTAGCACGAGGGGTCATAGTTTTAAGCTGGTTGGTGGAAAGTATAGAGGGGATGTCAGAGGCAGGTTCTTTACGCAGAGAGTTGTGAGAGCATGGAATGCGTTGCCAGCAGCAGTTGTGGAAGCAAGGTCATTGGGGTCATTTAAGAGACTGCTGGACATGCATATGGTCACAGAAATTTGAGGGTGCATCCATGAGGATCAATGGTCGGCACAACATTGTGGGCTGAAGGGCCTGTTCTGTGCTGTACTGTTCTATGTTCTATGTTCTATGTTCTAAATTGCATTTGATCCGTTATTTCTTACTTAATTTAGGTTCCAAGATGTTGTTGAGAACCTTGTTAATGTCAAAGCAGATTGCATCTATTTTTTCCACCCTCAACCAGACATCTCATCACCTCCTTAGAAGAAGGTATCAACAATGGGAGACATGATACAACTTCTGTCAAAGCCAGGCTGAATTTTATTGTTTTAAATATTACATTTACAACTTTTAATGAAGATTGTCTCTCAGACTTCTTTTCCAGATTCTTTCCCTGGCATTGATATTAGACTCAATCACCGGTAAATAAAAATCTTGAATATTTATTGAATCACCATGCTAGATGAGCATTCGAGCTCTGGCATTTGTCAATTGTACATGGACAATTTGAATACTACTACCCGGATCCTTGCAATCCAACCCCTTGCCGAGGACACTGAGGCTTGTGCCTAATGCAATTGTATGCCCACTAAAAACGCAAATACTTCTTCTAGTTCAATAGAAATTTCTGAAAATACCACAGCTTTCTTACCTAATTCATGACTCTATATTGTTCTTCATCGAAGATAGAAATAAACCACAATATCAAAACATATCAAAGTCGTCCAACACTGCAAGAGTTGTCCAGTTAGTTTCTGCATCGGTCCTAATCTGTTTCTCATTGTTTTCTTGCCCCCCGTGTATTCCTACAGTGCATTTTGATATTTAGCATATTACTCCATTGGTTTTTCTTTGTTAACATTGCACCTCTTTAAATTCAGAATTCATTTCTAAAGAACTTCCTACAGTTTCTACAGTCTTCTCGGGGCTCTGATATGCTGAGTTTTGGTGGACTCTTCCTTTGTCTACTCCTTTACGTTCCACCACCTACAGTAACCATTGGAATTCTTACTTCTAGTCTTCGTCTTTGAGGAATATTTTTGGCCTACAAATTCATGGTTTCTCATTGCAAAATCCCCCACTGCTCTGGTGTAAGTTGTCCCATGGGTCGTTGCTGTCATGACCACATTGGCCAGATTGAGTTTCATCAGAACAAAATCGACCTTTACACAATTCAAAACCTTTATTACTCATTGATCATTGTCACTTTCCACAGGTAGGTAATATCCGACAGAGTTGCATTCACTATCACCAAAATTCTCTCCAAATGACTGCCTGACAACGTGCTTTGCTTCTTTCTGTAAAATGAGGGTTTGCACGACAGGAGTTTGTGGCAATTTCAAATTGCAGGCTTTTTTCTTTTAAAAAAAAGCCTCTCAATGAGACGTTTCACGAATTCAGACCCTTCTGGCAATTCGCAATCTTATTGTCCCAATTAATAATTGGGAGGTTGAAATCCGTTATTAATATTACATTATAGTTTGTACACTTCCTGAAAGGTACCCGATAGCCTCCCTTCCAGCTCTCTGTGGCTGTTGGTAGACCAGAGAACACTACCAGAAGTATTCTGTAAAATTATTTACTCTCAGCTACCTTCTGGAATTACACAGCTGCCCACTCAACTGATTGAGAGTTAACGATGGTTCATAAATTCTATTTGTGTCAGCGATATGTACATCGGAGGAAAATATTTTTCCAATGCAGTCGAATTTCAAATACACAGGTTATTCCACTGTTTATTGGAGAAGTGAGAATTTTTGATTTGTTGCTTCGCTACAGAAAATCTCTCCTAGTATTAAATGTGGCTTCATCTAAGGATTTGTGTCTTGTCTCCGACTCATTCATGAGTTACGCTATCTGTACCTGACCTGAAATCATAATTTGCCTGCCAGATTCTTTTTCAGTTAGAAATGGAATAGACGTTTATACAGTTCACAGCAATATAACATACATAGACAGAGGTAGACAACAAGAGTGCCAGATGTACAACTGAGTATTAATGCAAACAAATCCATGGAAATACAAGAAACCCCAACTATTCGACCCTGTTCAGCGATTTAGTTTGCATCCCCGCCTACATCTAATAAACGTTCATTCCCTTGTTAAGCAAGAATGCCTCTGCCACTGCCTTGCAAAAAGGTATTAACATATTCTGCTTCAAAGGTTTTTGATCAAAAGAGCTTCAAAGACGACAAAAATTAGATTGTTTTTAAAAGATTAAGTTCCCTACAGTGTGGAAACAGGCCCTTCGGCCCAACAATTCCACACTGCTTCTTGGACCATCCCACCCACACACCCCTGGACACTATGGGCAAATTAGCATGGCCAATTCACCTAACCTGCACATCTTTGGACCGTGGAAGGAAACCAGAGTACCTGGAGAAAACCCACGCAGCGTCGGGGAGAATGTGCAAACTCCACACAGACAGTTACCTGAGGCTGGAATCAAACCTGGGCCCCTAGCCCTGTGAGGCTTCAGTGTTAACCACTGAGCCACCATACCACCGAAATTTTCTGACCCTACTTTTGTGTTCAACGGAGAAATCCTGATTTCTCAACTGTGACCTGTAATTTCAAAAGAGGAAAAGTGTTTTCCTCATTTACTGCATCTGGATGATTAATGTTCTTGTAGGTTTGAATGAAGCACCCGGCACTTGTTCAAATTCAAGTTTGTCTCAGCCTATCCTGCCCAAACTCTGCTCATTACTAGTTTCATAAATCTTCCCTGAACTTCGACCATCGTAATTCCATCCTTCCATCCATAAGGATCATCCATCTATAAAGGCTGCTGATGCAGCCTCATGCAACGTACTGCATACGTATTTCATGATCTTTGTATTTTTGTCTTCAACTCCACTCGGAATGCACCGTCACAGTCTGTTAGGTTTCCTAGGAATTGCAGTTCCTGTATTCTCACCTTTTACAATTCATGCACAAGGAAATTCTGCTGCCTCTGCATCACTGTTTCTACTTTACAGTTCCTGAAATAATAGACATACTCAGAATTTTGACATGATGCTCGAATTTGTCCAACTTTTCCATTCATTTAACCATTATCTATTTGTAACTTCCTCGTGTCATATCCAAAGTGAACAATCCGACTTATCAATGTGTTTTCAGCATATTATCAATCACTCTTTTCGCCAATTTAGTCAAGTCATTTGAATCCTTCGAGCCTTGAGGCCGCATGACTGATCACTTGCCATATGGCTCATTGAAATCTTGGCAATCAGAAAAACACCAATTTACGTTTGTTCTTCAGTCTACGTAAGCTACCCATAGTCAATCAGTTCCAATGTAGCACCACTTCAATCTGAAATTTTGTATTCTGCCACAAACTTTGCTGTGACACTTTATTCATTGTACTTTCGGAATACTGATGGAACATTAGCCATGTTTACAAGGCGTTTTGAATACAGGCAAAGAGAAGCCTTTAAAAAAAACTTGTATAAGGGCTTGCTTATACTGTAATTGATGCACGGTTTTCAGTCATGGGCACCTTATCTCAGTAAGGACATTCCGAAGAGAGAGAGAGTGCCTCAAAAGTTTACCAGACCTTGATCAGCGATGATCGTATTGAATCGCACAACAAGCTTGCTGATCTGAATAATTTTCTGCTCGTCTCTCTTTTCCTAGTTCTTCTGTGGTTTCTGATTATCTAAGTGCTGCTGTTGCTTTAACAACTATGTTAGTTTAATTGTCAAAATTCTACAGTGAACTGCAGGCATGATTTTCCCATTTCAAAGTAATATGGATTCCAGCTGATAGCTTCAAAGTTCTCTGGTAGTAGTTCCTTAAAAATAGGTCCTGGCATATTCCTTCTGCCTGACGTCAAGTTAACTGGCAAGCAGTTTTCTGCTTTCTCTACCGCCCCCTTTTAATAAATTACTTCAATTCACAACTTTACAATCTACTGGAACATTTCCTGAATCTCTGGAATTCTAGGTAGTAAAAACTAACGCATGAAATATTTCTCGACTCACTTCTATTAACATCTCAGCATAGAGCTCACGCAAAAAGGAACTCCAGATATTTTCTCATGAATACTTCACTACCGGTTGTAATTTTATTGTTATCTTAATTTATTTTCGTTGTCCTGATTTATCAGTTACTTCTGGTGTGTTACTGATAACTTCTGTCGAAAGGGTTGTAGTACAGTGCCTTCAGTTAATTTCCCATCTTCGTATTGTTACCAGTTTCACTAACTAGAGCTTTAAAGTAAATGAACATGACCTCTTGTATGTTTAACCTTCTTAGATAAGTTTCATGTTTCCTCTGATATGTTCGTCAGTGCTTATCTTTTAATCTTCAAATTTTCTGTAATCCATCCAATCGTCTGACCTGTCACCGCAGCAATAATATAGATTTCGTTTGAGGTAGGTGTTGTCACTTTATTTTTAAAGATCGATCGTGACACCTTCTATTGGTTTTTGTTTTCCCACTTTACAGAAGTTATCTGTGCACTATATTCTGAAATATTTCCATAAATTTCCGTTATTGTACTGTCGTTCATTATTCCCTTCAATGATTGACAGGCTCACTGTAATTCGTTCTGCTTTCGTGCAATCAGTAATTCTTATTTCATTTGATAATACTCGACTTCAGCTCATTCTTTCTGACCTCAGAACAAATGCAAAATTCGTGAGATGTTCGCTGTTATCTTCGGTAGCAATTAAATGCTTAGGTCGCAACTTATTCCAATTTTGTGTCATGACACCAGATCCAGGAAAAGTTTCCTTCTTCTCTCAGCAATGTATCTAATTCTCTTATTCAAATAGACATGGTCAATGTCTGACAACCCAAAAGCAAAAATATCTTACTTCTTCGTGAAATCTTATATGAATGAAAAGAAGCAAACGCCAATATATTACCAGAGAAAATTTCAGTGGCAGAAAGACCTGTTCACTGATGCAAACTTTCCTGTCTTTTCACCTGAGATAGCGCTAAACTTACCAAAAGTTTTCAAATTTTAATGAGAATTTTAAGAGCGAATCTACTTATTAACATCTAGCACCCTTTTCAGTGACAACACTCAACTTTCTTTCTCTCGCCATTAACATAGAGTAGTTTAAATACTCTTATGTGTTATATGTCGTATTATTAAAAAAAAACCAAAAAGGGAATGGAATTTAACATGCTGTTAAGACCAACAGCAATGTGCCATTTTATTCCTGAGGTTGACAGTGTGCTTTCACCCTCACAAGCAGGAAGTTTGTTTGCGTCCATAACATGAAAGTGACTCCTGTTGTATCATTCTCATCTTACACACAACTTCCTGTTTCTCTGTGCCTGTGGCAAGCCACACGTGTCACTTTTGAACAGAAAATAAATCTGGAGAACAATCTGGAGGAAACATCTGCCAAGGTGGCCTGTATTTGGACAGATGATACGTTGGCAACCATCCATCACAGTGAAGTGACATGTACAACTCGACTTCTTGTTGTCTGTTTAAAGGTGGATTCCAGGACGTTGTTGGACGAGTCTCTGGACAATGTACTAAACTCATTCGTTTCTCTAAATTCTGGAAGACATAGATTGCACCTTTAACGTTTTGATTTTTGTATTTTTTTTTGGTTAATCTCTTTCTTTCGATTAAATGTTCCTTAGATCAGTTTTAGATTCTGTATCCACCATTTTCCCACCCGATACTTCAGATTGATCTATTTTTGACATTTTACTCAACTCGACAAGAACAAATAAAAATTGCACAGATAGTTGTGTCTTTGCGGCAGTAACAGAAATAATATGTAGGGGAAACTACTTTTCTCCAGCAACCCTGACCAACACCAGCTTCAAACAAAAAGCCACAGGTGAGAGACTGTTGCTCAGTGATGGGCACTGGCAGGAGCGCCAAGGCCCCGCTTCGATTCCATCTTCAGACAACTGAGAGTGTAGAGTCTGCACTTTTTATCTATACCTGCCAGCTGCTCCAGTTTCATCCCACAGCCCAAAAATATGCAATTTGGATCGATCAGCCATGCTAAATTACCCACAGTGTCCAGGGATATATAGGTTATCGGTGTTAGCTATGGGAAGGGTGAGGGTGGGAGCCTTTTGGAGAGTCGCTGTGGACTCATTGGGACAAATAGCTTGGTTCCACTCTCTAAGGATTCTACCATATTCTAATTTCATAATTTGTAAATTCTCCCTCTTTGAAAGAGCTTGTTGTCAAGGTTGATTACTGTCTGAATTCTTTCAGAAACCATGGCTACTTAAAAATTCCACCTTGAGCAAAGTTTCAAATGTTATTAAAATTATGATACTGACATTTTCTTCTGTCAACACATAGAGTTTAATGTTTTTATTTATAATTTGCTTCTAGCCTAATATTTAAACACTGATTTTTCCTACCTAACTGCTGTGGCCCTTGGTTGCGGAGAAAAATTGCAAGCTTTTGATAAGAACTAAAATGGATAGATTGATTTTGTTTCCTATGTCATGTGTTCATTATTTTAATTTTTTTTTGGATATGAGCATCACTGCCAGTCCTTACGAAAGTGATGGTAAGCTTCCTTTTTTGAACCAATGTAGTCCAAGATGCTATTGGCGGGCTATTCCAGGATTTTGACCCAGTGGCATCAAAACAACAGTGGTACATTTACAACTCAAGATTGTGAGTGGCGTGGAGAGGAAATTGATGATGAAGGAATTCCTCTCTGCCTGCTGCCCTGGTCGATCTTGATGGAATTGGTCAATCATTTGGTAGGTGATGTCTGAGGATCTTTGGTGAATTACTGCAGTTTACTGTTTAGTTCGCACATACTGCAGCTACTGAGCATCAGCGCTGGAAGCAGTGTCTGTTTGTGAATGTAATGCCAATCAAGTGGGCTGTCTTGTCCTCCATACTGTCGAGTTTCTTGAGTGTTGTTGAGGCTGCACTTATGCATGTAAATGGGGAGTAATCCATCACATTTCTCACTTCTGCCTTGGAGACGTTGGGCAGACTTCAAGGAGTCAGGAAGTGAGTAACTCGCTGCAGTATTCCCAACTTCGTACCTGGTTTTGTAGTCACTGTGTTTCAATGGGAGGTTCAGTTGAATCTTCTTGCTGATGATAAGCCCAAAGATGTTGACAGTCAGGGTTGCAATGATGATAACACTATTAAATGCAAAAGAGCAGTGGTTGAATTGTGTCTTAAACACGTTCGTTATAGCTTGATATTCGAGTCGCGCAAATGTTGCCTGCTACTTGTCAGCACACACCTAGATATTTTCCGAACATTGTTGTTTTTGAACATATCTGCTTCACTGCCTGATCAGTCGTGAATGGTGCTGAACATTGTGCATTAATCTTTAAATATCCCCACTTCTGATCTTATGTTGAAGGGAAGGTCTTTGGTGAAACAGCTGTACGTGTTTGGGCTTAGGATACTATCCTGAGGATTTCGGCAGAGATGCCGTGGAGTTGAGATGGCACACCTCCAACAACCACGACGACCTTCCAAATGTCAGGTGAGAATCCAAACACCAGACATTTCGCCACCTCATACACATTGATTCCAGTTTTGTGCGGGATCTTTGATGCCACATTCATTCAAATGCAGCCTTGATGATAAGGGCACCCAATACAACTTCACTTTTTGAATTCAGTTTGGACCAAGTCTGCAATGAAATCAGGAGCTGAGTGCCCTGGCGGATCACAAACTGGGCATCACTGAGCAGTTTATTGCTGAGCAGGTTCTGCTTGATCGCCTTGTTGATGTCACCTCACACCAATGTACTGATGATTGCCTTCAGACTGATTGGGCAGGAGCAGGCCAGATTGGATTTGGCCTGCTTTTTATGTGCACGACATTGACGATTTTCCTCATTGTTGGATACATTTAAGTGTTGTAACTGCACTGAAATGATTGGTTCAGTCAGCAGCAAGTTTGGGAACGCAAGTTTTCATTTCTATTGCCAGAATATTTTTACATGAAGGCTAGCCCAGTTGAGGATTGCAGATTTCCTTCCCTGAAGGACATTAGCGAACCAGATTTTTTTTTGACAATCAGCAAGGATTTCATAGGTATCAGCAGAGTTTTAATTCCAGATTGTTTTAGGTTAAATTCAATTTCTACCACCTGCTGGGGCAGGATGGCACCTTCGATTTCATTAACTCCAAGAGGCCACTATGTCTATCCTCCAGTTGGGGAAAAATATAATTGTGACTCAAATGTTGTCAGTTCTAAACACTTCAGTAATGAAGCTTTCACTCAACTTTGGCACTTTTAATAGAACTATGATGCTTCCTATAACACTGTTCTCAGCACGATACTGTCAAACCGTTTTGCTCTTTGGTTTCCTTTTAAATTCGGATCTGTATTAGATTCGCCGGTTACTAGATATAATAGCAGTGATAATTATGGTCATTTCAGGTACGTTTACACAGTTGGTCGGGAAGTACAGGATCCTTCACAGCTCTGAAGAGAGAAAGAATGTTTTCTTAAGTTACGGGCTGGCATTTGAAATCCTCTATTCTCCATAGGAAAACATCCCTTTGTTGTAATGACATTCTGCAAAGAGAAGGCGTGTCTTCCATTCCCTTCACCTTTTCTCACTGTGAAAGAAAATGCAATACAAATCAAGTCAAAATTAATTATACCACACCGACCACCATGAACATTTTGCCACAATGGACGATCAACTCTGGACTTATTGATAAAACTCATGCATGACAATGATCCAAATTCTTGAATATAGCCTCATCTGTTTGCAGTTCTTTTTAAATGCCAGAGAAATGAAATGTCGGAAATGGAAGTATTCATTGCTTAAATTAAGTGACGCCAGTTTTGCTGAAAACTCGGTGCTTTGTTTCTTTCAGTGATGTCGTCTGATATGCAGCTTTAATTACAATGTTTTCTCTTTTTTATTTTTTCCAGCACTAAAATAATTCATTTCCAGTAATGCTGAAACTGCATTAGATTATATTCCTCGACGCTCTGAAAGATGTCAATGGGACCTGACTCTTTTCCGTAGTTATATCAGACACAATCTTGAATTAATTGCACTAAAATATGACTTTGTCATAATTACACTGTATTCTGTGATATGTCAAGTCATGCATTGAGAATTACCTCATGGATATTTCTGCAGCAAACATTGTGCTTGTTCAAGAAACTTCCCTGTTACGTGTGCCCACTCTTGTTGTGTCAGACTCTATCACTGCTTTGGCAATGGTAAAATCTAAACATCCACTCAAATGAGGCACCAAATGATTATTATGATGCTGGAAACTTTGTCACTGTCAGATTATATCCCCTTACACTTTTATTTCTGTTAAGGACTGTGTCTTTTATTTTCTTTTCCGCAACCATAATTTCATAACATTGCTGAACTAGTAAACATCTGTTGCTAATCAACACTTGATCCTACCGTTGTTCTTATTGTCGAAGTCAGCATCTTATTTTATATTAACTGGAGATCCATTCCGTCTGAATACAGAATTTGTCTTTATGTTCCCTTATGTCACACCGTATTCGACTGTTGTTTGGAGTGTGCTGGCAAACTTTTCTGCTCGTATTACACCAAAGCCAGGTCTGTTTAACCAACGATCACACAAAACAAACAATGACAGTTGAGTCAACGTTAAAACGAAACGTGGAATAATTTTAGTTGACCTTCTGAATACTCGGATCATAGTAATATAAATCATACAGGAAATATAAAAACTGCCGATAACAGGCTTTAAGAACAACAACGGAAGTTGACCATCTTGGAACAGAAAGCGATGGATGTTGCAAAGAAAAAGCAGAGCGTAATTTTGATTTACATCTCGGAAAATCACAGTGTAATATCATCCATGGCATGATTCAACATAGTCTTAGATAAGGATTCCAAATCAAATATAAAGAGGATTTTGGTTCAATGGCGTAAGTACTGAAAATGAGCTCATCGCAGAAACAACTAAGGATTGACCTGCGTTAACAAGATCAAGGACAAGATCTAGTGGAATGCATTGTTGCTGTCAATGCTGTGAAAAACGTTCACATCAGTTGTGCCTTCTGGCATTTGCACTAGATGAACAGAATTACAGAGTGTTCAGAACAGATTATGAGCCATTCGGCCCTTCTTGTCTGCTTTAATCCTCTGAAAAGTAAATTGCTTTTTTTTTAAAATTTTAGATAACATTAAATGCCTTCTTGAAATATGCAGCTCATTCTGCCTGCATTCTCTTCTCAATAAGTGTTTTCCAGAACCTAGCTACGTATGAGGTTGTGAAGTCTGGCCACTTTATGTTTCTGATGGTCCGCTTATTTATCCATACAAGCCCCTTATTATTTTGAACATATCTATCAGTCACCTCTCATTCATTTCTCCAGCAAAGAAAGCTCCCCCTTTGTCTCCAGCATTTCCTGCAAATCATTGTCACACCCCATCCTGGCAATAGAAACCAAACAAAACTCCCTCGTCCTCATGTACCACCCCATCAGCCTTCAGATCATATACATCATCCTCTGGCACATCCGCCATTTGCCATCCAACCCCACCAGCAAAGACAGTTTTTCCCTCCCCACCATTATCTGCTTTCTAGAGGGACCAAACACTCCTTGACTACCTCGTCCACTCCACACTCCCCTCCAGACAAACCACACCCGGCATTTTTCCCTGCAACTGCAGGAAGTGCTACACCTGCCCCTACACCTCCCCCATTCCCCCATCCCAGGCCCCAAGAAGACTTTCCACATCAAGCAGATGTTCGCCTGCACAACTGCAAATGTGGTACACTGCATCTGGTGTTCCCGTTGTGGTCTCCTCTGTTTTGGGGAAACCAAGCAGAGGCTTGGGAATCGCTTTGCAGAACACCTACGCTTGGATCATACTAAACTTCTGCACCTACCGGTCGTGCAACCTTTCAAATCCCCCTCCCATCCCTCTGACGAAATTTCCACCCTGAGCTTCTTGCAGTGCTGCAACGATGATCTCTGAAGTTTGCAGCAATAACAACTCATATTCTGCTTGGGAACACTGCAGCCCAATGGTATCAATGTGGACTTCACAAACTTCAAAATCTCCCCTCCCACTTCTGCATCCCAAAACCAGTCCAGCTCGCCCTCCACTCCCTAACCTGTCCTCCCTCCCAACCAAGCCCCACACCCATCTCCTACCTACTAACCTCATCCCGCCACCTTGACCTGTCCATCCTCCCTCGACTGACCTATCTCCTCCATAGCTCCCCACCTACACTCACCTCTACTGGCTCCATCCCCGCCTATTTGACCTCCCTGTCTCCTCTCTAACCATCTTCTCTTCTATCCACCTTCTATCTCCCCTAACCTGCATACTATGTGGGTTTCAAATATCATTCTTGCTTTCAAATGATATTGCATGTTGTACACATTCTTCTGTGATATGTCTTCACACTCTTCCACCCTAAGTTAAGCATGTCAAAAGCTTCTGTGCTAACTTTCACATATGGCCCACAAACCTCCCCTTCTCTCCCTACTTACTTCACAACACCCGTCCCCTCCCCCATTTCTGAAGAAGTGTCTAGGCCTGAAACGTCAGCCTCCCTGCTCCTGTGATGCTGCTTGGCCTGCTGTGTACGCCCAGCCCTGCACCTTATTGTCTCAACTTCTACAACATGCCATTTAATGAAAGTCCCTTTACTGTGTGAACATTCTTGAATCTTGAATCTTGAAGGCACGCTTTATATGAGGCCTTGACTTGCTGCCCAAAACTGAAGATACACTCCCAGTGAGGCCTAACCTGCGTACTATGTGAGTTTCAAATATCTTTCTTGATTTTAATTGATATTGCATGTTGTACACATTCTTCTGTGATATGTCTTCACACACTTCCACCCTACGTTAAGCATGTCAAAAGCTTCTGTGCTAAATTTCACATATGGCTCCTCAGCCCATTCCGCAAATCTCACTAGATCCTTCTCAAATTCTGAACCAACTTCCCCTGGCTCAGAATAGTTCCCAGTTTCTTGTGGCAGCAAATTGTGAAGTGTGCCAATGTCTTTGTCAAAAACATAAGTAAAAACAGCCAGAGGTCGAAGTATTGACACCTACAGAATACCTGTGGCATTCCAAAGAACTACTGTCGATTTGGCTCCATGATTTCTTGAATTTCATGAAGGGCATGTTGTGGGCGTCACGGTGGCTCAGTCGTTAGCACTGCAGCCTCACAGCGCCGGGGACCCGGTTTCGACTCCACCCCTCGGCAACTGTCTGTGCAGAGTTTGCACATTCTCCCCGTGTCTACATGGGTTTCCTGCAGATGCTCCGGTTTCCTCCCACAGTCCAAAGATGTGCAGAGTAGGTGGATTGGCCATGCTAAATTGTCTATCGTGTTCAGGGGTGTGTGGGTTATGGGGGATGGCTCTGGGTGGGATGGTCCAAAGCGGGGTGTGGACTTACTGGGCCGAAGGGCCTGTTTCCACACTGTAGGGAATCTAATTTAATAAATTTTGGAAGTGCATATGGACCACATAAATCGGATTGGAGCAACATTTAGTCTGTTAATCCACAAGGAGAATCAAACAGATTTGTTCAGATGAGTTGCTCTGAGCAATCCATCTGCAATGGTTCGAAAAAAAATTATTCCTAATGTCAAGAGGACTCATCTGTCTTCTATGCAATGTTTTGAAACATAAGTTGTGCCTACTGCAGATGAACCAACCTTATTTTTAACAAAGTAATTTGAATGCCCTTAACTTTGTTCATTCATTTTGCTGACCTTAGCTGAATAAATTGATGTTGTCCTGGGCATTGTCTGGGGAATGTGAGATCGTTAAATTCCTAAACAGACAGGGTTTAAATTTATTGAAATTTGTTACGATTGAAACGGAAGTTTGGGAAATTTCCCAAACAAAGCAGGTGATTCAGAGCCACTGAGTTTGACAAGCTCGGATTTCGAGTTGTTGAAGATTTTCATCACAGAAACAATTACTTCCTCCATTGGGACTGTGCCACCCAAAAACAGAACCTTCCAGCCAATGCCTATTGTATAGTGCATTGATTGGAACACTGATGGCTACAGCACTTAAGGTATATCTCCAGATACATTTCAAATGATTTGATTGTTCCTGCCTTCACCATCCTGTTATGAACTGAGCTTCCTGAATCTTCCCTGCGACTTCACCGCCGATCACTTATATCTATAAACTTTATTTACATCCCCACGTTAAAGCGTTTTTCTCTCACCTATTTTAACCAGCATGACATTTGTGTACTTCTCAAGAACATTTCCGCTCAAATTCCTGTGTTCCAACATGAATAAATCCAGCCAAACTAAAATTTCCTTATTGTTGCTTCTTTTTTTTCCAGTCTTAGCATGATCGTACCAAAGTCACTATAAAATACTTACGTTCTGTCTATAATGAGCTGTGTGTGTGTGTGTGTGTGTGTGTGTGTGTGTGTGTGTGTGTGTGTGTGTGTGTGTGTGTGTGTGTGTGTGTTTCTTTTTTGTGTTTGATGTGTTTGAGTGTACGTGTGTTTGCGTGCTCTCACGTATGTCTGTGTTAGTGTGGTAAATTATTTCAATTGCCATGTTTTTCCTAGTTCTCGTGAACACTGATTGATAGCTCTTTGACTTATGCTTCGTCAGGAACCGTGGAAATGATTTGTTGTTCTCGAGTATATATAACAAAAAAATGATGAAAACAGGGAGCAGGTAATGAACAAACAATGCAGTCGTAAAAAGTGTGTAGGATATACCGTAATTTTGAGCACAGATATGATCTCCAATGCTGTAAATGCTAGCTTCTGGGGAATTTGTGAGCGCTGCCATTGCTTGTGATGAACTAAACAGTTGTTGTAAACAGTTGGCGCAGTCCTGAGAAGCTGAATGGCCTGTTTCAAGAGCTTCTTTCTCCAGTCATTCGAACTCGTCCAGGCTTACTTATCAAATTGAGCTGATATGGCAATTAGCGCTCACATATTCCCACGACTTTCCCCAAACAACATGCCTTCAATCAGACAAGACCAGCAACATAAATTAGGAAAAGCAAAGACACATCCCTGACATTGATTTATTGTTGACGACGCAGTTTTCAGTAAGACCAAAGCAAATTGGTCAGTTGAGGGTTGGTTCATTATTCCTTCGAATCAACTTGCGCTTATGCGCAAGAGATGCTTTTGCAAATTATATTCAGGATGGTATTGTATGTATTTCAGCAGGCACTGTGTACACAAGGAGCGGCAAAAAAAAAACAATATTGACATGACACAGTCATCTATTTTTGTGGTTGTGGCTGGAACAATTTAAAATTGGCCAATGACGTGGCGACAATTCCCTTTCAGTTCTTTGAAATAGCACAACGGGATGCTTTACATAAAACAGGAATTGCAGAAGGATCTTAAGTTTAACACTGCCAGGGAGCTTCAGGAAATGGAGCCACCGTCGGAATTTCAGATAATTACTGCCAGTGTGCATACACATCAAGCAGACATAAATAAAATGAAACCTATACATTCAATGGCTGAACAGTAATTTGCGGATGCATTGGTAACTCAGATTGACTGTGCATCGCCGAATGACCGCCCTTGTGCAACCTTCCTGATACTACTGTGAGGGCGTTCTGATGGTGGCTGTGTCCAGAAACATGGGTCACATTCTAATAATTCGAGGTAGACTATAGAGGACTGAGATGAGAAGACATTTGTGCACTCAAAGAGTGGTGGGTGAGTCTTTGGAATTTATTACAACACGAGAGAGTTGATTGCAAAACACTGAATGCATTCAAGAGGTGGACAGACCTAGCACTTGGGGTGACTGGGATCAAAGGTTATGGGGCAAAAACATGGTTCGACAACCAAACATGATCGCGATGAATAAAGCAGCAGGCTGAAAGAGTAGAACGATTTTCTCTCGCTCCAATCTTCTATGTTGCTCTCTTTCTACAGGCCTTGCCTGCGAACGTGGACTTGAAACCAACTCCATTTTGGATCGATTATTCTGGGAATTTCGCTATAAATTCAAAACATATCATAGGTCTCACCTCGAATTATATCGTAATTCAACGGAATTATGTCCAAGATGGTTTATCTTCTTTGACTAAAATTTATTTTTATCAGTCTACTGATTGGAGATCAAAAATAGATTGTGATTCACCAACTAATTTAAAGCGATTGCAATGTTCGCAATCATTAATGGAAAGGGTGACACCAATCGTTTACGAGGGACCAATGATTTTGTTTTAGAAAATAGAGAATTATTGAGCTCTAAATGTACTGAAATGGGGCATGATTAAGGAAATTCTAATTTCATATTGACACGTCAGAATGGTGAAAATTTTAAGAAACGACAATTGTTTTCTAATATGCTGGTCTGTGAAATAATGATGGACTGGAATTGCGTTTTTGCTCGTATTTACCTTCTTCTGTTTGTTGATGCTGAAATGGTCACCGCTAATAGTTGCTTTTTGAAGACAAATTGAGACTGTGCACAAATTGATTTGACAACCTCAGAATATGGGAAAGAGCCTCTTTAAGTGAAGAGGAGCAATTGCCATTGATTAATTTTTTCAGATATTGCCTAAAACACAGCAGAAATTACTGTTTTTTTTCCTATGAAACACTCTAAAAAGATTTTTTGTTTTCAATGAAAACACAACAGAAATCTGCCCAGCACTTTATTCTTCAAGATTCCCATTTCGATGCATTGTTGGAGGCTTTCCCCATCAATATACCAGTCTCACTATGCTCACCAAATCTCAAAACAGAGGAGCAACTGTATGAAAAGAGAAAAGTTAATTGCTCACATATCACAGTAACATTACACAAGTCTAATAGGTATCTGCTTTGGCTGTGATTGAAGTAAATTCGTTGAATTTATGTTGATTGTTCTGTAATGGAGCCACATATTCGAAATATTGATATGAGTCCTCTGAATCAAGGTAAGT
Source organism: Stegostoma tigrinum (assembly GCF_030684315.1). Classification (NCBI taxonomy): domain Eukaryota; kingdom Metazoa; phylum Chordata; class Chondrichthyes; order Orectolobiformes; family Stegostomatidae; genus Stegostoma; species Stegostoma tigrinum. The sequence goes on along the minus strand of NC_081396.1, from coordinate 3,280,460 downwards.
CTCCGTTTTACATCTTTGAGATGAAGATTTACAATTAGCAGAGAACAATCATGTGTACCATAACTGTATGTTTAAGTTTCTCTTGCTGAAGTTCATTTTGCCATTTCTGGATGTGTGTGGTAATTTAATTTTAATAGGACTGGGGAAGGATAGAAGGTAACTGACTGACACTTTTTTTTTAATAATTGTCCTGCCTCGAATAAAGAAGCAGGCAAACAAAATTTAGAATTTTGAAGACCATTTCATTTCCAGGTAAAACCAGAAATCCATGAGTCATTCCATCTGGACATTCACTTTTTTGTCTGTCTCTATTTCTATTCTTCAATCTAGATCACATGGTATTCGTGGTGAACTTACCATTTGGATGCACAATTAGCTAAACAGTAAGTGCCAGAAAGTGATGGTGGAGGGTTCCTTTTTGGACTGGTCACTTGTTACCATTGATGTTCCACAGGGATCGGTGCTGGGTGTACTTTTGTTTCGCATTTATGTGAAAGATCTCAATGACAAACTAGAAGGCACGGTTAACATGTGGATGATTGACATCAAAATTGCTGATTTAATGGACAATGAAGTACCTTATTTAAGACTTCAAAGAGATCTTGGTCTATAAAATCAATGGGCATAAGAGTGCAGTTGGAGTTCAATAGAACAGAGAGACCTAGTGGTTAAGGATCATAATACATTGACGTTTGCGTCAGAGAATGGTTAAGAAGGAGTGCAGCAGACTTGCCTTCATTGCTCAGTCGTTTTGTGTAAGAAGCTGGGAACACATGTGGCGGTTTTACAAGACGTTGCCGAGGCCTCTTTCGGGCTAATGTGTCCTGTTACGGTCTCCTTGTTGTAGAAAAGATATTATTCAGTGGAGAGGGCTGAGAAAATATGTTTTACAGAATTTTGCTCGGATTGGAGGGCGTCAGTTACAAGGAGAGAGTGGATAAACTGGGACTTCATCTGTGAGAGAAAGGAGGTTAAATAGTGTCTTTATAAATGTTCATAAAATCGTGAGGGGTATAGATAAGGCGAATGACAGGTGCCTTTTTCCCTGGGATGAGGAAATTACAAGGCTTGGGACCTATTTTAAAGGTGAGAGGAGAAAATATTTTTCAAAAAATCCCGAGCGACAAATTTTTCAAACAGAAAGTGGTTCTTGTGTGCATTGAACTTCCATGGAAAGTGTTGCATACTGGTAGATTTGCAACTTTGAAGGTCACATGAGCAAATGTATGAATCAGGGGTGTATTAGCGGATATTAGCCAAGTGCAGGCAAGTGCGCCTCCGTTAGTTTGGTCTTACGGTCGGCATGGACTGATTGCACTAAAGGGTCTGTCCTTGTGCTTTTTAACTCATTCGCTATCTGAATATCTCCCTATCTCTACATCTAATATTTCTATCTATCTATCTATCTATCTATCTATCTATCTATCTATCTATCTATCTATCTATCTATCTATCTATCTATCTATCTATCTATCTATCTATCTATCTATCTAACTATCTATCTATCTCACTATCTATCTATCTTTCTATCGATCAATCTTTTGACCTACCTATCTACCGATCCTCCTATCAAGGGATCCGTCTTTAAATCATGATGTGCTGTAATGGTCCTGCACGGAATGGTGCATCTTTCCATCAGGTCTGAGAATGTACAAGCAATTCCTGTCATGACAACGTGATGCAATTGACAAATAAACTTTTCTCCTACGTTATTGCTGGCTTTATTTCCTTGTGCAGAGGTGATGGATGTGTTTTGAAACTGGTTTTCCGCCAAGCTTTCAACAGTAACGAAAGAAATCTCTGATTTACTACTGGGACTGCTGAAACTTCAGAATCTCCTATTAAATGACACTTTGAATTCCAGGATCTATTTCTGCAATCGGCTTGATTTCTATCATTTTTTTATGCCTGGCAAATTAACACCATATGAATCAACTAAAACAAAACATCACCAAACTCGTTATGTTTTGCCATTTCCACAAAAGATCTATGCCACTTGGCATGTCTTCTTTGAAAAAGGTCATTGCATACAGCTTTCACTGGGTGACTATGAGGAAACTGGAAATTTACTGTACACCAGTATTTTTTATTACTTCCAAACAAAAGTCATTCGAGATAGTTAGGCTGTGTATTATCTATTTTAAAGCTCTAGGTTGTGAAATCAATTGATACAAACTCGCATTGCAGTGACAGTCGTTATCATCTCAAAGTACATTTTTAAAGTTTAGTTGGTTCGAGCTCGTATCTTGTTGTACCGTTCTCTGATCATTTAAGTTTAGTGGGCACTTGCAGTTTGGTTAGCGCTAGTGTAATCTCACGCTTATTTTTTACTGATGTCTATTATATAACGATACCTATCATAGATACCAATGAGCAGAGAAATGAACTGTTTATGACCTGACGATATACATACACGCCTGCCTGCAGTGATTTGGGTGCCTCGGCGATTTTTTCTTAATTTATCAACTGGTCTATTGTCATACATTAGATTAGCTTTCAAAAGACTGTCTGAGTGTTATGATTTTCTGGAAACTCATTGTTTATTTCTGAGACGTAGTTTTACTTGGCTGTGCATTTTCAAATGATTATGTTCAGCTGGACCAATTTGAATCAAATTAAAGGAGAGATATTCTTCAAGAAAAGGAGCTTTTTCTCATCTCTGAGTTCAAACTGTTTCGTCACATACAAGACATTCTAAACATAATCATTTTGTACATGGTCCATATTAAGTTGCCAAACCTGAATTTAGAGTCGCCTGTTATGAATTATTTGTTATTTTGTTGCGTGGCAGAGACGTGGAATGTCTACAAAAAGAGTCAGTGCTTTTATTGGCTGATGATATTTTTCATGTAATTTTGGCAGATTCTTCTGCTTGTCAATGAGTTTCAAGAAATAAAGAGATTTAACTTGCAATTGAATTTTTACTGTCTCAGATAAAATAATAAAAGCTATCATCTGAACCAGACCTGAAGCTGTTTAATTGTACTTTCATCGCTAAATATATGGCATTATGTCCAATCAAGATGCACAGCAAAACAAATATTCCAAGATGGAAAAGTGTCCATCTTTAATAATAACCTCATGCAAATATATTAGCCCATCTGTGAGGACTGTTGGAGATGCAGCCACAGCCTTCAGCTGGAAGCCAACAGGCGGAGCCTCTAAACCTGCTCCCACTGATGGGCATATAAATACTGGTCACTGGACCGTAATTCAACACTCCTTGATCTGGAGTTTGTTCAGGAAGCTTTTGACAGAAGCTTTTCTCTCAAGCTACCAGACTGACTATGTCGACGATTCTTATCAGTTTGTTTCTGACTTTCTTATCCTGTGAGTGTTTTCTTTTTTTCTCCAAGCTTCTTTTTGTTATCGTTTAAGTGTTCCTCTACCTCGAAAATGTAAAAGATTCAGGAATCATTTCATTAGTAAAACTAGTCATATTTCATTTTCCTTTTGAAGGTGTCCTGTCTGAGGTTACTTTAATTCAACCAGAGGCAAGGAACAGCCAACCTGGAGGCTCCCTGAGACTGACCTGTAAAACCAGCGGGTTTAGTCTTGGTAGCTACTACATGGGTTGGGTCCGTCAGGTTCCCGGACAGGCTCTGGAGTGGTTGATTACCTACTATGATTCATCAAACAGTTACTATGCGCCAGCAATTAAAGATCGATTTATTGCATCCAAAGACACTTCAAACAACATCTTCGCGTTGGAAATGGAGAGCCTGAAGATTGAAGACACCGCCGTCTATTACTGTGCAAAAGATCACAGAGCGACGAACAATGGCTAGACACGTCCAAAAACACCTTGAGGAGACACTTTGTCGATTCCACTGTAAACTGATGGTTTGTACTTGTTTTCGATGTGATATTCACAACTATAATGTAAAGTAGGCTTTAAACTGCATCTTCCAACACTATCACAGAGGAAATGAACCATTAAAACTAACAAACCAAACAATCATATAGGGTAAAGTTTTTGGCATCTTGGATGTCGTGCTAATCGTTCCAACAATTAAAGGCTTGGGCATTATGTGAAATTGAACGCATCTATCACCTCAGGAAATTTCTGTTAATTGTGTTATGCAAGCTATGGCATTTATTCCACAATAATCAGTACTAAATTTCAATTTCACATCAAATTGAGACAGAACGTAGAACAAACAATGAGGGCAGCTTCTGTGCGGGTTCACATCACTGTGGTACTTCATTGGCCGTTCATCCTGGGGTAGCACAGCCATTATGATCAATACAAAAGCCCGTTCAGCTCGAATTGTTAGAGACAAGGTCAGTGCTTACTTTTACAAACCAACCAAACATGCAGTGCAATGTCAGTTCAGTGGGGTATTACCCGAGTATCACGACTTAATTTGTAAAAACGGAGATATTTATTGATGACTAGTTGGCGATATTGGCAATCAGTTCATGCTTTATTCCTTGAAGTGTAAAACGTGAGAATCAGTTGTCAAGAGTGAGCAGAATACATTTGCACAATTCTAACGTGATGAAGAGTTGTCGTGATTTTATTTTGCCTCTGGTTATGAATATTTAAAATAATGACAGTTTTATTTGTTTTGTGCAGAGCCAGTTATTGTGTGACCCCATCCAGTGAATGTAACATTGTGATGGCTTCGATTCCTGGGGACAAGGAACCATGGTGACAATGACTTTAGGTAAGAAACTTGAACGTTCTTAGCAACCGTTATATTTGTTTTAACTGTCTATTAATTTGAGTAATTCATGATTCAAACGAAACTCAGATTCTGTGCTAAGTTTCGTTGTGTTCCAATTGCCTTTTCTGCAAATAAGTATAAAATTCATTTAAGTTCCAGCAAACAAGTAAAGTGCTGGCGATAGATTCAGTTATTCGGCGTTTCTCTCATTTTTATGAGACGGCAACACTGTTTGCCTGGGTGAATTGAAAAAAGTGTCTGAAACAGTATGACATTTAAACAATGATTGATGCCAGTGAAACTCAATATCTGCGAGTTTTATTATCAACACCAAACGTTAAGAATGTTTTGAAAATAAAAATGACAAAATATGCGAAAATATTGTTGTTAATTTCTTCAATATATTTCATCTACATGTCATATCCATGTCATGCTTGTACTTTAAGGCTTAGTATGTTAATTTTGTTGATGATAAACATAGTGGGTTCTCTCTTGAAATTTTCTTATGGTACTTTCGTTCATTCTGTTGATTTGAGTTGATTGGCTTGATCAACTGAAATGATTGCCAATCTTTTCAGTCAGTTGATTTCAGCTGATTAGATTCTGAGTTTGTTTTATTTGATTTTGTTGAATTCAGTTGATTGGATTCTGTTTCTATTTCAGTTGAATTTGTTGCTTTGAGTTGATTGACTCCTGATTTTGTTTTTCTACACTCTGTTGACTTGAGTTGCTTGCATTTCCATTAACTTTGTGGAATAGAGCTGGGTTTAAAACGGGCTTCATGCTTTATGTAATTGGTGTTTTCGTTAATTCCATGTTCATGGGGTTGTCCATTGAATTACTTTTAATTACTTATACTTTTGAAGTTATTTGCTTACCCTGCATCGTTTCTGCATTTGCTGAACTCGTGGCGACATTGCTTGATTGATGCCATTATATCCGTTTGCAACAGTCTGAAAACAGACTTAATGTCAACACACGGAATGTCTGAGGAGTAAACAAAAATGGCATTTTAGTGCATAGGCTTCAAAAACAAAATGATTCTAATTGGAAAATAGTTAAGTCTGATCTTACGAGACTCATATAAATACAATTTGGGGGCAACATCTCAAAATGCCTAATTGATCGATTTTCATAACTGAGAACCAAGTTATTATAATGCATAATTATAATGTGGTAATCTGTGTTCATTGAACTCATCTTGTTTTGACATTAAAGTCATGAATCAATTTATGACTCCAACTGCTCTAATGCCCAGTGCTCACAATTTACATGAGCAGAAAAGCTAAACAGGTTGGAAATAAATTAGATTGCACCTAAAGATTTTTAAAAAGTGCTAAGACTTATGTGTTGTTACATAAGTCACCTTGCAAACAATGCTGCTGTTATGAATTCTTATTTCTATATTATTTAATCATTAGCTTGTTTGATGGTGAGCAGCTTCGATGGATTCCAACTTGCGATTTCTTTTGTGGTGTTACAGTTCTGTTGAAAATGCCTACACAGCCAATTCAGTTGCAAATGCATGACTCTCCCTCAAGTCTGCAAATTGGTTATTTTTTCCTTTATCGAAAAGATAATATGCTTGCGGGCATCAAAGTCGTAACGGTTTCTGGTTTATACATCCTTATAGCATTGTTTACATGGTTGGTGAAATTAAACTCTCCGGTTTCCTCATTGAATGCAAACAGCATTCGAGTTGAAATTTCATAAAGCCTAATATGAGGTGAAAGGCAAATGGCAAAGCTTTGGAAATTAAGGAAGAACAGATAACCTGTGGAGCACTTTTTCCTTATACATAACAGTTGCCGATTAACTTATTCCGCTCCTTGCAATCAGCTATAGCGATCACAAGATGTTTTCTTGTATGCTTTACAAGTGACAGAGAAATCTCAATAGAATTTCAACAATACAATGTTCTATTCGTTCTTGACATTGAGCTAAAATGCGATTACTTTGGTCAAGAATCAAATTTCAATTCCATCATATATTACAAACAAGATTTCTGGCTGGGAATGATAATTGGCAAAGACTAATTAGCAATTCTCCCGAAATACTTAGATGAAGAGCAGATCCAGTTCACTGCATTGATCATTTTCACAAACGACTTGATTTATTTAATTTTTCTATCCTATTAAACTATGTTTGTGCGAATGAAAACAAAATTTTAACTGAGTGGTTTAATCTGCACAGAGTTCCATGTTTTCGAAATTCGTGTGGTTTGAATAAATATAATTTTATTTTGCAATGTCATATCAACTCAAGGGTCATTCGTTCGAAAACAACTGATGGCGGGGATTATGTGACCAAGGTTAGAGTTTGTATTGATTAAAATTATCCAACCATGAACTCTTCATGTGATTGCCTGCTGCAAATGCAGAAAATGTGTTATATATCAATGTGTTGAGACATACACAGAGTTTACAATTTTGTAGAAACAGTCAGTACAGAGAGTTAGAACACATTGCTTACTTGAAACAATAAAATTGAGTAATATTTACTTTATTAATATACTTGACCAAATGGTGCAACTTTTCCTTCTGAAGGATTTTGTCCACATTAGTTAAGTGTGACGATCATTTATTTAAATATCAGGTAAAGTGGGCAACTGCCGACAGAAACCCATTCTCAATTCATACATTCTAAAAATTTATCGTTCACTGCAAAACAACTGCAAAGCAACCCTGACAGTAAATATTTAGCTTAAGTTATTTAACAGAATTTTTTTCCACAATATGATGCAAATTGGTTCTGTACAGTGCATGCAAAATCTCCAAATTTACCGAACTATTTTCAGAATATGTAGAATTAATTTCGAGAATTATCCATTTCCTAATGATCTTAGCTTAAATTGGTGAAACGTCTCACCTCAATAACTTGGTTTATCATGATGACTTATGAACGTTAGTGAAGGAGTAGGTAACCTCTGTTCAATGTGAACGTATTCCCATCCGCATGAATGCTTACCTCTGACGAGTTTCTTTCATGAAAGTTAAATTTGGTTGAATCTGTAACATTTGATGAGATGGATTGAACAAATTTAGCCACGAGGATCAAGACTGTTGTACAGTTTGTGTCTGTGCTATTTCTGACCATTGTAACTCGTCTGGTTTGACCTCCTCTATCTGAAACTGTTCGAGTTCAGCTGATTCTTCAAAAATGCTTTCATCTGCTGATAAAATAATATTCCATTGGCCCCTCAGAAATGAAAACTCTGATCAAATTGCTAAAATCAGAACGAACAGTTCAGAAATGAAAGACAGATTGCTGGAGTTTTGAAATCGGTTGCTCACAATTATGTGTCAGCTTTGGGAATTTTTTGATTGAGCGAGGCAGTGGAAAAGGCATCTTATGTATTCTAATCCTCCCTCAGTTTTCCGTGATATCTTTGGTGCCACAATATAGGATCAGCATTTAATTTGCATCTTCTTCTTGGAATAGCTGTCGCGGGCTGTTATTGTCACTGGTAAAGATCAAACTGTACTTCAAAAGATTTCACTTTATTTGGATTATAGCGGATCTTTTGGTGAAGAAACTCCTGTGATTCTATTGGAAAGGGAATTCCCCAGGAATGAAATCTAATGGCACTAAATGTATCACTATGGAATTCCTAGTTGTATTCCACAGCAGTTCATCCAGAGATTTTTAAGTTCAGTAGGACTATCAAAGTGCGCTTGAATAATTCTTGAAAAGACTCTGTAACTATGACTGCTTGCTGAAAGGACGGACTAGTTGACCTGGTTAATGTAGTGTCCAACAGGCTGGCTGTATTTTCCTAGATAGTGTCGAGCTGATTGAATTTTGGTCTCTTGTAGTGCAGCTGTGGTGCCCCTCACTTTCTGATATGTGGCCCATGTTCAATTCCAATCTGTTACAGAGGTGCAGAATGCCATCTCTGAACAGGTTAAATCAGAGAGAAAAAAAAACTCTTCAATTTCTGTGGGTGTTGTCGGAATCCAAAAATAGACTCCTGATTCAATCGCTGCCTTACATAGTAGATGGAATTTGGCGGGGGTTTGGGGGAGCTCAATTTAATTTAAATAAAAACAATATATGCTCATTGGATTTGGGTGACGCTAGTGGGGTTAATTCAGTTAAGCCCCACAGATATTCCAGCTTCTGACTTGCTCTTCTATCAATAGCATTAACAACAATCGTAGTATGAATCATCTCGAAAGAGTACGTGAGTTGACAATATTGAGACTGTTTTATTTTATATCTTACCATTGACTTAGCTGATCAGGAAAGTTTGACTGTTCAGAAGAATGAGACTTCCGTTGAATCCAACACTTGGAGCAAATGATGGCAAATTGTCAGCTAATCTTTAGTTTATATCTCAGTTCGTCCATTACCTCTCCAAAGAAACCTTTTCCAGCAGAAGTCGAGCAAACTTAATCAAAACCGAACTGAATAGATGTCAATTGCTGTGCCAGAAAACATGTAAACAATTTGCTGAGGCGGGGTATACTGGGCTCGAAAAAATTGTCTTTGCATTCTCTCCTCAGGAGCTCCCAGACCAACTGCGATTCATCTGTAATTTATTCCAGGCTTCCAGCATTCAGTTTGTTTTTTTGTTTCATTGAAATCATGCTCGATTGTTAGTGAAACAATGTAAGTTTTTCATAAAGTGTGTTATACTAAATTAAGAATGTTCAGTGATATTTAATATCAGATAATCATTGAAAGTGATTAACCCAATCTGCAGCCGTGGTTTCAGAAGGAATAGAATCATGAGAATCAATTTTAGATCTGACAATTTCCTGTTCTAACATCACAATCAAGTTCATTAGACTATCTTAATTAATCTTTATATTTCTTTATTCCTGGCAAAATTAACATATGGTTACAATGCTAAAAATGAGGAAACCTTCATTCCCATTAAATAATGAAGAGACAGTTCTGTTAATTCAGTGAAAACACAGTCAAACCACACAGAAGGAAACTCTTTGGTGCTTGTCCCTGAATGGACACTCAACAAGTCCCTCAAATAAGTTTCAATCCTTCCAGTAGTTATTTGTGTCTCTAGACAGACTTGGAAATGTCAGAAATCTTACATCTCCTTGAGAACTTTGTAGTCACCAGCCTACTTGAATTTCTACATTTCACGTGGCATTTGTATATCCGCAGCACTGTCAGGAAGTGAGTTCAAAAATTGTCGTCCTGAAATAGGAAAGGGACAGAGAAACAGTTGCAAGTGAAACCAAGTGTGATTTGGAGGTAAACGTTCAAGTGAAGCACCTGCTTGCTTGTGCACCCTTGTCCTTTGCGTCGATAGTTTTGGGAAGTGCTGCCGAAAGAAAAGCTGAGGATACTAATTAGACGCCGATGAAGGCCTCTTGGCACATTAAGAATGTTAGTCCGTTCATGAGATCATGATATTTCTTGAGCACAACAGTCTTCCCAACACACCATAAAATTTTACTCATTTGTTTGCTGTTCAACTGGAGCGTGGTGCACCTCTGGAAATTTCTGCCAAAGAAAGTGGTTGAGGCTAAAACATGAAATATTTTCAAGGAATTTATTAATTGTTTAAGGAATGAAGGAAGAAGTGGTTATGAGGGGAAATATGAACAGGACACAATATTTGGCATTGAAACTTGAAAACATTGAATGGTTAGCAAGTTTTTGACATCAACAAAATTAGTCATAAAGTGGACAGTGAAGTACATTTTCTAAAAGTCCAAAGGGATCTTGGTTAGCAGGATCCGTCAGCTGAGGAATGACAGAGAGTCCAACTTAGATGAATGAGTGGTGTTGTATTTTGATGAGACAAAGCAGGGCAAGAAGTACACAGGATTTGTTGGGCACTGGGGAGTGCTGTCAAACAGAGGGACCTAGGGGTTCAGTGACGTCGTTCCTTGAAAGAGGTGTCACTGATAGAGTGGTGATTAAGGCGTTTGGCATGCTTTTCTCCATTGGTTAGACCGTTGAGTAATAAGAGTCGACATGTCAATTTGCAGCTGTACCAGACATTAGTGAGTCCACATTTGGAGTACTGTGTTTAGGTTTTGTTGCCCTGCTGCACGAACAATCTTGGTAATTGGATAAGCACATGGACGTACGTGGAATAGTGTAGGTTAGATGGGCTTGAGATCGGTATGACAGATCGGCACAACATCGAGGGCCGAAGGGCCTGTACTGTGCTGTAATGTTCCATGTTCTATGTTCTAATTAAGGAAGAGGACAGAAAATATTTGCTGGACGATACTTAGACGTGATGTTTTGAGTGATGGGAAGGCATTGTTTACTCTTTTTATTAATCTCGTGATTTTGGAAGATTAATTCATCGGTTTATGCAGTTTTGCATAATCATGAGGGAAATAGATAAGGGGAGGAGCAAAGGTTTCTCTGTTGTCCCATTGCAGGGCAGATCAAAACTCAATGCCATCGTTTTAAGTTGAGAAGAAAGTTTTAAAAAGGGACCGAAGGGAAACTTTTTTTTCACGCTGAGGATGATAGGCGCCTGGAATGAATTGGGAGAGGATGTGGTAGATGCAAGTACAGCTGCAACGATGAAAAGACTTTTCGGCAAGCACATGAACAGCTTTAGAGACACGTGCACCAAATGTACGCAACTGGATTTAATTTAATTTGTGAATGGTGTCTGTATTGATGATTTGGACTGAAGGGACGGTTTCTATACTGTCTGACTCGATAACTCTGTGACCATATCATGGAGCAGGCTTGAAATTCACAGGTGGTGAGCCAGTGAGGGGAAAGAGTGTGAGCTGGTAGGCTTTGGTGTTTTGAGTGGCTGCAGGATGAGCTGACATGCACTTAGCTTGGAAGTTTAGAATCCAGGCAAATGATTATGGTCACGAGGAACCAATTTGGCTGAGTGGAACTTGTTGGGTGAAAGGTCGTTTTAGTGGAAATATTTTAGGTGTCTCAAGTGCCAGACTGGTAGGTTGACGGGTCAGCATTATGCGGACCTTTTTGGGTGGTAGGTGATCACAGTAATGAAGTGACAGGGGGGGGCACCATGCACAATGCAAAGCTTGCAGTTTGGCAAAGTGGCAGGCAGTAAACAACGAAAGAGAAGAGAGGTGGGATGCAATGTTTGAGATTTAATTGTGTGAGATGAGTGTTAAATGATCGAGGCCTTGAAATCATATGTGGGGAAGGTGGGTCCCCACTACAGTGACAGGTACTGTCAGGGCCAGCTACAAATGGACCATGTGCAGATTGGCAGAAGGGAAATGGCTTGTAAGGAATAGAGATTACATGTCCAGATGGGTAAATGATTATCTTGAAATGTGTGGTATTGTGTGAATGAGCTCATGCATTCCGGAGTGAATGGCTATGTGACAGTGTGGGAGTTATCTATGTCAGTGGAGGTTCAGGGAAGAGTGTGAGGGAGTGGAGGTCAGACTGAGAAATTCGAGTTGTTGCGGCGAATTCAGTGTCAATTTGACAGCTAAAGCACACATGTTAATTTCTTGAAGCAGTCCTAGGGAAATGCTTATCAGCTGACCATAGTTCACCAAAGCCTCTGATTCTCAATGGAGGAGCACTTATTTTCAGAGGCCTCCAGCATTCAGATAATTGCCCATGATCAGTTTAAACTTCCAGACAATTGGCAAGACGTCAACTGTGACAGAGATTCTGACTGCTCTCGGCGTCTGCTCCTCTTGGAACTGCTGCAGCGAACTTCTTCCGAGGGAAAATATTCTGACTTGCATTTGGCAATGGAAAGGAAGTTAAATAACACATTTTTCCCAAATATATTCCATCTCCCAGAAGAGTAATTTTAAACATTCATCTTGACAATGTTATTGTCATTGCTGAGTCCCACGTAATCAACATACTATTGGCTGTCATTCAAAAAAAATATGATTTACCATGCAAATGTTCCGGCGCCAAGAGAAGGTCAGAGGCCAGACATTTTCGGCAAGTAATTTACTTGCTATCACGAAAAGCCTGCTGACCATCAACAAGGCACGAGACAGAAGTGACTGAAACTTAATTTGTGCTTAGATTTTTGGAACCATTCAGCACGAAGAAATGCACTTGTTTGGCATCCCATTTATCACGCGCAATATTCACTCCTTTCCTCCTGATGCACTGGAACCGTTATTGGTTCTCTGCGAGTTCGACTGTAGTAACTCTACCAGACTCCACCCCCCGCAAATTCTGAGCCCACGACCTCGACCACCAAGAAGGACGGAGCAGCAACTGAAACACAGCACAACCAACTGCAATTGTTCTCTTTGCTTAACGATATTGCCGCTTCTTCACGATATTGCTGGGACGACCACTGCCAGCTAAGCAATACTATGAGTATCTGCTTTGTAAGGTTAATAAAGTTGGAAGAAAGCAACTCTCCACCACATCCCCATGGATAATTAGCAACGGGCTAAGTGTGCTACTGCTGACAACAATGTCGACATCACACGCACGAATATAACCAAAGAAAGTATGAGCCAATTTTTGTTTCAAACTCGGCAGCTATTTGTATTTCATTACTTGTATTGTGATGCACATTGAAGTCTCTCTCATGAGGGATGCACATTGAAGTCTCTGTCATGACGGCAGACACTGCTAACACTTTATTATCTATGTCTTCCAACTGGAGCTCAAATCGGAAGAACATTGAATTATCAGTCAAGGTTTTGTGGTATAGCAGCATTAGATAATAAGAAGGGTGCTGCCTCACCCTATTCGTTCCTCAATTTAAGGCATTTCATGGAGCCAGAAGTCAATGTTGATTACTGCCCTGGAAACTTTACCCCAACTATCTAGCAATGTACTGCTACTTCAATTGAATCGGTGTGGCAGCTGGAATATGATTTTTGTTTAATGGTGAAACAATTGAAATTTGTCAGCTGGCAAAGACTTAATTTCCTTTCAGGCACATCAAATTTATATCTTGTTAGACAGGGATTAGTCGGAAAGTGTTCACAACGAGCCTCACAACTCAGAAAGTCAGAAAAGCCGCTTCATATTCTTTCATTTTTTTTATGATTGTTTCATTGCAATCCTGTAATTATGGATTACAGTGACTTCAGAAGTTCAGTCACTTTAAAATCTTTGGGAGCATGGGGACTCTGAGGCAATATGAGCTGATCAATTGCCATGATCTTGCTTCGACAAGAGCAGTCATAGAAAGGACAAGACAATTTATAATTCACATAACATTCTTGATTGAGAAATGCAAACATGCTAAATGAACAATGGAACTCGGAACTCTCTCTTTTGCTCTCTGTCCCGCTCTCTCTCTCTGTTTCTCTCTCTCTTGCATGTCACACACACACACACACACACACACACACACACACACACACACACACACACACACACACACACACACACACACACACACACACACACACACACACATACACACACACCAGAAGGTTGTTTTTCTGTTCTCATTTATAGCACCCACGGTGTTTTGGGTTTTAATTAATTTAACTTCTCCTCTATTCACTTGTATTCCAAATGAAATTTCAATTTTGTTATTGGTGAAATCTGTCAAAACTGAATAGTGGTTGGATTGAAGTGTTCTTATTCCATAGTTATAACATAATGGTCAAGAAATAAAGCGTGTTTCTGGAGGTCAAATTAACAGATCATGATCAAAAATATAAAAAAAAGCAAAAATAACATGAACTTATGTTGCTATAGGAACTGGCATCGCTTTCACCCTCGGACGACTGTCTGTACAGATTTTGCACATTCTCCGTGTACCTGTGTGTGTTTCTAAAGGGGTTTCGCATTTCCTCCTACAGTCCAAAGATGTCCAGGTTAGCTTGAATAACCATTCAAAATTTCCCGCAGTGCCCAGGGGTATTTATGTGTGGTGGATTAGCCATGTGAAATTCAGCGTTTTCGGGGAGGGTCATGGTTCTGGATAAGGTGCTGTTCGGAGTGGCAGTATGGAACATGTTGGACTGAATGATCTGTTTGCACACTGTAAGGATTCTATGAATTAACAGAGTCTAACTTGCTTAATCTGGCATTCTTTCCCAGTGACACTGTCTTCCCTGAAAATTTATGGTCTAGCCTCCTGTGAGCACCACAGCACTGACGGCTCTGTGATTTTTGGTTGTTTGGCGATGGACTATTCCCCTGACACCACTAGTGTGACCTGGAAGAAAGGTGGGGAGCCGATCACGACTGGATTTATGACATACCCATCGGTGAGAAACAAGAAGGGAACTTATACCCTGAGCAGTCAGTTAGTGGTCACTGAGTCGGAGGCAGAATGTGAAAAAATTATCTGTGAGGTTCAACAGAGCGGATCCGACACGAACACTGGAATGCCATGTAAGTGCTGTGGGAACGTGATAAACAGGCCTGTGTGCTTTGTGTGAATAGGGCATGATTCTTTACATTTTTCACAGAATCATAAATGTAGATGCAGAGAGAATGACCCTTTGGCCCATCTATTAAACACCAATCAAAGAAAACTACCCAACTATTCTAATACAATTTACTAACCCATGATCAATTGCCTTGTTGATTTGACAATGCAAGTATTTGTCTGAAAACTTCTAATATGTTATGAGGGTTTCAGCTTCAACATGACTCACAAGCACTCAGCTCCAATTCCGCCATTGTCTGAATGATTTATTCCACTCAAAACGAACGGATGATTTAAATTACAGAGAAAGACTGAATAAGATGGGGTTAATTTCCCCGGAGAGTCGAAGACTGGAGTCCTGGTAGAAGTTTATAAAATTATGAGGAATATGGGCAGAGTGAACAGCCAATGTCTTTTCGTTGGGATAAGGGAGTCCAAAGCTTAGAGGGCATAGGTTTAAGTTGAAAAGGCAAAGATTTAACAGGGACTATGCAAAGGGAGTCATGTGAACCAAATGAGATGCCAGAGGAACTGGTGGAGTATAATTATAACATTTAAAAGTTATCTGGACGGGTACATGAACAGGAACGGTTGGGAGGCATATGTGGCAAATACTGGCAAAAGTTATCAGATTAATTTGGGATATCTGTCACAATGGGCTTTTTACACCAAAGTGCCTGTTCCGATGCTGTACACGTTTACGACTCAGTGACTTTTTGGCAAGTCCTTGAGCTATAAGTAATAGATGCGCATGTGCACTACAAAAAAATCTCGTGCATCTCAGGATACTTATAGTGTTAAACCTTGCATTTTTTCAGCATGCACGCATCACCTCATACTTACCCAGAAGGATTTCCATTTGTCATGATCAGCCCATCGAGTCACGTTTTTTTAAAAAAAAACCTCCTATGCTGTACAATTTTTGAGCTCAATACTTACAACTCACCAATTTTAATTCCATCTGCGAAGCTTCCAATCAACCCTTCTAGATTAAAGTCTAAATTGTTTGTAGACATCACAAACAGTAAGAATATTTATGCTGATCCCCACAGAGCACCACTAGACACAGACCTCCAGTCACACAAACACACCACAACCATCACCCTCCAATTCCTACCGCTCAGCCATTTCTGGGTCCAATCATATTTCCTCAGATCCCGTTGCCTCTTAGTTTTGCTATCTACTACCCACCTCGTGAGTCTTTGAAAAATCCCTTCAAGTTCGTTAGACATGACTTCCCCTCAATAAAATTTGCCGACAATTTTTGATTAAACTCTTCCAACTGAAAATTAATAGCTTCCAATATTTTCCAGAAGACTGAGCCTAGTTTGACTGTCTCCTGATTCCATGGTTTATACTTTGCTCCATTTTGCTCCGTGGTACTACCTTGACTGGCCGACAGCCACTTGGGAATCCCCTGAGGCCAAAGATTAATTCAAAATTATTGCTATCACTTCAATGATTTCCTCCTTTTCCTCTCTCAGCAGCCCTGGATATATTTTATCCGACCTGTAATACAACACAGAGCATCCAATCATCTAATTCAGATTTCCTAAAACTGATTATAATTCTTCTCCATGATTTCTATACCCGCATCTTCACTTTAATTGTGAAGTCTGACACAATATTTTCATTTATAATATTACCTACATGTTGTTACTCCAGGCAAATAATATTGCTGGAGCACTTATTGGGCTCCATTGCTTCCGTAGTTATCCTTCTGTCATTAATAAACTTGGAACACAGCTCTTTTTTATAAAAAAAAGCTTTCCAATATTGTGCCAATATATTTTTGTGCTTCGTTTTTCTCTCTTAATTTCTCTTTTAAAACTTGCCCTTGCATGCTCGTTACGTCTTAAGAGATTCCATTGTTTTGACCATTCGACAATTGCCATAAGCCTTCTTTTTTCTCTCTCTCTTTACATAATCCAGTATGACTTTTGATGTCCAGGGCTCACTGCATTTTTCATCACATGGCGTTTCTTTGTTGGTACATGTTGGGCTTTCAGTCTTTGCATTTCCTCCTGGAAAGCATCCTCCTGCTCCAACTCACATTTACCATTAAATGTCAGCTCTCAGTTCACTCTGGTAAAATCAGACCCTGTCATATTAAACTTGGCCTTTACGTGTTTCACAATTTGGGTTCAGGCCGATTATTCTCACTTTCCAGAACAATATTGAAGCTAAGGAATTTTGTGATCAGTTTCTGCAAAATGCTTCTCCTTTGATATATTAAGCACTTTTTCGGCGTCATTAACTAAAGTTAAGTCCAGCTTCAGCCTCGCTTGCAAGGCCTCCTGCATACTGTATTAAAAAGCGCAGTTTCACAATTCTGCTCCTTCTGGACATTTGAAACGATGCCGACGTTGAGGAAGTTGAAATCCTTACAATCATTAGCCGATTTATGTACTCTTTTCTGCAAGTTTGCTGATGTATATGCACTCCTATCTCTCGGACTTTTCGAGGAACTTTCCTTGCTCTCATTGCAGTCTTTTTGTTTCATTTTGGTTTTTAATTCCTTTTCATTTGCCTTCATTTGAGGAGGTATCTACGATTTCATTCTTCTTTCCCACTGAAAACCTCCTGCTCAATATTGCGACAGACACGACCCTCCGACTTCCATTTTATAACTTCCTGCAACTCGCCTGAAGGCTATATCTCCTCGAATAATGTGCCCTGTCTCAACATATCTCCGTGATGTCAGTTACGTAAATTCCTCATTTTTCTCTTCAACTCGTCGGAATATTTTGATTGATTTGTCTGATGTATAATTTCTGCACCATATTTTAAACTTGCTCTTTCTTCCAATTTTAGCACTTGATATCAACCTGCTGATCTTCCTGTCTGAATGCCAGCTTTTTCTGTATTTTGCGTAATTAGGATCCTTGTAATGGTTAGGCAAGTATCTACTAACCACAATGAACACGGAGAGAAAAGAACTGACTCCATTTGTTCTTGAATCAGATAATTTACACGATCTGTTTTCTTAAGGCAAAAATGGCGGTGTTCCTCCAACTGTTCTGCTAACTGTGAGTTCCAGTGAAGAAATCGAGAGCAGAAAAGTTGCAACCATAGTCTGTTCAATCTTTGACTTCAAACCAAAGAAAATCTCCGTGGTTTGGTTGAAGAATGGAAGAGAAGTGAATTCTGGTATCTTCACTTTTCCCGTGTGTGAAGCAAATGGAAACTTCTCAACGATCAGTCAGCTGAGAGTCCCATATAGTGAATGGTTCGACAGAGCAGTCTATACATGCCAGGTCGATCATGAAGGGCTCATTCAAAGTCAGAACATCACCAGACCTCAGGGTAAGAGATGCATTCCTATAGAAAGAACACTAATTCTGAATGCTGATGCAAACCCAATACACTTAATTTATCAAGCTTAGTGAACAGCACAGTATAAGTTCTAATTTGAGATCATGCAGTGTGTAATTCATTTCATTGTGAGTTTGATGTCAGCATTGCTCATAAATTAAATCAGAAAAAGGTGTTTCCCTCGATGTTGATGACATATGACAGTTAATCGGATTCATTTGATAAGGTTCCCCATGGTAGGCTCATTCAGAAGAACAGGAGGAATGGGATACAGGGGAACTTTTTTTTTTAGCTGCCTGGATACAGAATTGGCTGGCCAACAGAAGACAGCGAGTGGTAGTAGAAGGAAAATATTCTGCCTGGAAGTCAGTGGTGAGTGGGGTTCCACAGGGCTCTGTCCTTGGGCCTCTACTGTTTGTAATTTTTATTAATTACTTGGATGAGGGGATTGAAGGATGGGTCAGCAAGTTTGCAGACGACACAAAGGTCGGAGGTGTCGTTGACAGCATAGAGGGCTGTTGTAGGCTGCAGCGGGACATTGACAGGATGCGGAGATGGGCTGAGAGGTGGCAGATGGAGTTCAACCTGGATAAATGCGAGGTGATGCATTTTGGAAGGTCGAATTTGAAAGCTGAGTACAGGATTAAGGATAGGATTCTTGGCAGTGTGGAGGAACAGAGGGATCTTGGTGTGCAGATACATAGATCCCTTAAAATGGCCACCCAAGTGGACAGGGTTGTTAAGAAAGCATATGCTGTTTTGGCTTTCATTAGCAGGGGGATTGAGTTTAAGAGTCGTGAGATCTTGTTGCAGCTCTATAAAACTTTGGTTAAACCACACTTGGAATACTGCGTCCAGTTCTGGTCGCCCTATTATAGGAAAGATGTGGATGCTTTGGAGAGGGTTCAGAGGAGGTTTACCAGGATGCTGCCTGGACTGGAGGGCTTATCTTATGAAGAGAGGTTGACTGAGCTCGGTCTCTTTTCATTGGAGAAAAGGAGGAGGAGAGGGGACCTAATTGAGGTATACAACATAATGAGAGGCATAGATAGAGTTGATAGCCAGAGACTATTTCCCAGGGCAGAAATGGCTAGCACGAGGGGTCATAGTTTTAAGCTGGTTGGAGGAAAGTATAGAGGGGATGTCAGAGGCGGGTTCTTTACACAGAGAGTTGTGAGAGCATGGAATGCGTTGCCAGCAGCAGTTGTGGAAGCAAGGTCATTGGGGTCATTTAAGAGACTGCTGGACATGCATATGGTCACAGAAATTTGAGGGTGCATACATGAGGATCAATGGTCGGCACAACATTGTGGGCTGAAGGGCCTGTTCTGTGCTGTACTGTTCTATGTTCTATGTTCTATGTTCTATTTGTTGTTTGACAATACTTGGAGAGGGAGTGGGAATGGAGAATCCATTGCTGGTAACGGCCTCAAGGAGAAGGGGCTTGGGCGGAGAGGAGACGTCAAGAAGCGATCTCATTGAAACTTAGAAAACACTGAGAGATTGAGATAGGGTGGATGTGGAGAAGATATTTTCACTCGTAGTTGACTCGGGCCCGACGACACAACCTCAGAGTGAAAGGGGGGACCAGAGAGAACTGGACCAAAGATAAATATCTTTAACCAGGGAGTGATGAATACGTGGATCTCACTGCCTCAGAGGGTTGTGGAGGTCAAGTCGATGACAGCATTTAAGATCGAGATAGAATGGCTGGTGCTTAGTATGGGGAGAAGGCAGGAGAATGGGGTTGAGAAACAAATCAGCCATGAATGAATCGCAGAGCAGACTGGATTGACTGAATCTTTTGATTCTGTTCCTATATCTTTCGATTTTGTCGTCAGAAGATGACACAGGAAGGTATGAAGCGACTAATGTTTGAAAATAAAACAAGATGTGCTCAATACTTTGTTCCAAGATCAGGAATTACCTGTTGACCTTGAGCATTGGACGACAACTTTTTACATATGATGGGGGTCGTTAACTTCAATCATGACACCAAAACGGAGACCAAGTGAGAAGAAAACTTCATTAACAGAGATAAACTTGATCTCATCCAGCCTCCTTTAGACGTTTTCTCAAATTAGTGGATGTGGCAGGGCAATAAATTCTGGTGGGAATGCAGCAATTAGAATGAATTAACTCAGCATTAGAGCAAACATATTTTAGCCTAGTTTAAAGATGGATATGTTTACGCAGTGAGTCTTGGAAATCTGAAATTTACCAGTGCAAATATCATGTGAGATTGTACGTCAATACAAAACTCTCCCTGCTTGACTTCTTTTTGTTCTGTGGTGAAATTCAAAATTGCAGTTAGCTAAGCAAAATGAGAGTTGAGCTTATTCATTATCTCACTGAATAGGGAGTGGTGGAGGGAAGGATTGAACAGACAAGTATCCCACTCTATTTCCGATGCTGTATTCTATGTCTCGTTTTCAGGTCTACTCTAAATTCGGCACACGAGGAATAATATTTCATGAGCTACTTTAGAGAACGATCTCACACCAATAACGCAACTTATTTTCCATCACGTTAAATTGTATTGAACAGTACTTTCGTGAAATTTCACAATTCTTGTAACATAGGAAAATATCCATAATTACACGAGGAATAAGAGAATGACTACGTTTGATTACCGGTTTACTGAAATTGTTATTTGATTTGACACTCACCATGACCAGCAGCATTTGCACACATGCCTCATGAAAGTAAAAATGAATTCATTGTGCTGATTGGAGATTAGTTTTGCCAAACGTATCAACAGTTGGCCATAAGTGAGACAAGAACTCTGAAAGGAAATTGCTCCATGGGTTAAATCGTGGTACCAGTGATTTTTTTTTCTTTTCCTTTTTTTTAAACAGAAAATTCACTCGTTGCAAAGCTACTTTTCATTAGTAATAATTACACAGGGAATTTTATAGATAATCAACAATGTTTTCACAAATCAAAATATATGAACAAAAGTAAGTATTGTTGCAAGAATAGTTGGAATTTGCCCTCTCAAAGGTAGTTTTTTGACATTGTGAGTCAATAGACTGAACACTGGTGTTTTGTTTCTCAAGAAGCATATTTATATTTTAATTGATTCTAATTTCTGTTCCATTGTAGTTTCAGAGTGTCATGATTACACAGCTAAAATACTACCGCCACCAGTTGAACAGGTCTTACTGGAGGCCACGGTGACATTAACCTGCATTGTGTACAACCTTCATTTTGAAGCCAACTTCACCTGGATACATGACAAGAAGTCTCTGAAATCAGAGTTTGTTCATCAGTCCGGAGAGCATTCTGAAGGTGTTATCAGCAAGTTAGATATTTCTACTGAAGCCTGGCTGAGTGGGGATACATTTGAATGCGTGGTGAACAATCAGTATCTGCCGACTCCACTGAGACAGTCTATCCACAAGGAGAAATGTGAGTGAAGAAATGAATGTACAAAGTATCCCATGAGTAATTTAGACCCCTTAAATCGTTAAAATGCTTTGATTGGTAATGCAGTAACGCCACTGGGAGGATTTATAACAAATTTCTGGGAAGAAAGCTAAGTAACTGATAAAGAGAAAATGTCTTCAAGGATATTCTGTTGTGATTAAGTCAAACAAATTGGAAAGAGACATGGAGTTTTGTGATGTAAACACCAGTAATGACAAATGGACGAAATTCTGGGCTGATAACAGGACGTCACTTGTGAACTGAACATTTTTTTCATGAATAGTATGAATATCATTCTGCTCCTTTCAAAAATGAAAGTGAATAAATCCCAAATTAAATATGGAATATTTGTATATTCAATGAAATTCCAATATTGTTTCTTGATTTTTTGAAAATAATTCATTTTTGTTTCAAATATTCTGCAGTGGTAAACCCGCTGGAGCCATCGGTGTCTGTCCTCCTGCCAACGACAGAAGACGTCTCCGCACAGAAGTTTGTTTCACTCACCTGTTTAGTGAGAGGTTTCAGGCCCCGAGAGATCCTCGTCAAGTGGACAACCAACGACAAGCCGGTTAATCCCACTAACTATAAGAACACCGAGGTGATGGCAGAGAGCGATAACACCTCTTTCTTCATGTACAGCCTATTATCCATTTCTGCAGAGGAGTGGGCCAGCGGTGCTTCTTACTCCTGTGTGGTGGGACATGAAGCGATTCCATTGAAGATCATCAACAGAACGGTTGATAAGTCCAGCGGTAAACCGAGTTTTGTGAATATTTCACTTGCACTGATGGACATCATAAATTCATGTCTATGAAAATTTCAAGGTTACACTTCAGAATTCAATAAAAGTAATAAACCATTTTCTTTCCTCCAATTATTATATAAATAGGCAACCGCTTAATTGATTGTGTTTCCCACTTTTAAAAACATTCCTTCTTTCTAGTTAAGGTCAATAGTTAGCAGGTCCAGGACTTTTGTCTGCACACTTATAGCTCCCTGCTCAGAGTGGTCCCTGTTCACTGACAGACTGAAGCTCACACATTGCGGAATTCTGCAAAGTACCTTCTTCGACTTAAAATCCCACTGTGACAAAGTTTGGCAATGTCAATTTCATCACAAATGAACACCATGAATTATGATCGTTGTCTTCCTGATTCCTCAATGGCCCATGTCGATAAATTTTATGCCAGCTTTAAATTGCTCCATTGTACTAATTGGGAACATAAACTTTAGAGACATTTAAAATTATTTTTGATTGGAACATGCCAAAAAGAAAGGATTGCTTTGGGGAACTAGCATATCATGTTCAGAATGATTTGGATTTATCCATTTTTATTTGGGGACTGCCAGGGATCTCACACCAGTGCATCAGTTGACAGAATGCATCTTCACTTTCACACGCAAGATAACAAGGAAATTTCTTTTCTTCTTGTCGACCAGAGGGAGTTACAGGTACAAGGATGAACAGACCATATGCTTACTCCCCTTGCCGTGTTTTTACATTGTACGTCCTCTGTCATGTGATTTCGTAGCTTACAGGAACAGTCAGCTTCTTCCTTACTAACAATGATTTAAATTTTCCATGCAACATACTTCGTTTGAAGGATGTTGAACGCACTCCTTCCATCATTCATCTGTTAACATCGACTCTGCATAATCCAAAACCAAACTGGCATTATTCCAGCTTATTTTCACCAGTTTTCACTCAAAATCCGAGAACCCACGGAATCAGTTCTCGTATTCAAACACCGGATGTCATTTTCTTTCACTTGCCTTGTACATATTTTATATCCAACATACTTAGAAATGCGATATACATCTCCGGAGTCATAGAGATTTGATCTCGGGGCTTTTATCTCGGAAACAGAAATTCTGTCTTTACATCAAGTGTCAATCACAAAGTGCTTATCTCCCCATAAGGGCGAGAAATGTTCCCTACACCATCTGGATCAGAAATAATCATTGGAAATCGATTAACATTGCTCAACGATGAAAAGAAAAAGTCTCATTTCAGAGCATAAACAAATACAGATGCAGACAAAAATTCACAAGCGCTCTAAAGACACACATATACAAGCTCTCACCTAAAGGGACACACATATGTGCTAACAGAAATGCACATACAGATAAGCTGTCGCACAAGCATATATGCAGACAGGCGTATTTGCATATGATATATGAGCTGTCATATACACTCTCACAAAAAAGACCAGTGCAGAGAAGGAACAGACCCAAATAAACTGTGATAACTGTGCATAATCATGAAAAATATAAGCATTCTCTAGCACACAAATGCTAAATAATACCCATCCATTCATACACCATAATATGTACAGTCATGAAATTATAAGTGCACATACAATATCCGAGATATATCTTTCCACATGTGCACTCACATCGACATATATGAGCGCAGACATAAACTTTAATCTCATTATAATCTCACTTGCAGAAATATAGTAATATGAGGAAAGAGGCAGCTTATTTCCTTCCTTTTAAACTATTTGATCAGCACATAAACGCAGTCATGTATACACACAATTTATGAGTCTCAAATGCAGACACAGAAGGGCATAGATCAACACACAGTGGGATATTGGCAACAAAAGTGGAATGGCACAACGACAGTGAACATTCACATGCAATAGCACATGATATCGCATCAGGGAGATGGGGTAGGATGCTTTACTAAGAAAATCATATCATCACATAAATATACACATCAATCAAAACATGAAGCTACATATGAACAGAACAAATTTATGGAGTACAAACATGAAAATAATCTAAGTATGGTAGATTTTGAAATCAATACATTAACACACATTTTCATAAGCACTATGCAAAAGAGAAATCACAAAGTCAATAAAAAAATACAGACAGTTATCGATGAATGAAGTGGCATGTGAAGATATTGATTCTTACACATTATGAAATGAACACAATTTACTCACACAAGCACAAAGATGTGAATGAACACACCAGCACCAAGGCAACATGAATATGTTTTGCCATGCATAAGCTTCAACGTGAAAAAGGGCGAAGGAAATGACACTCATTACCACGTACGCAAACAATAAAGCAAAAACATACTCACCAGGCTATAGACGAAAACAAACTAAGGGGCAGTTCACAACAAAAAAATCATACTCTAGATCCAAATTTTGCTCATGATTTGTCGAGCAATTGATCACATATAAATAAAGAAGATGAGTAATCACATTTCCACTCTTATCTGCCACAGCCTGTATTGAAAATATAATGAGCGAATTAATGCATTCGTTCCCAATCAGTGTACCTGGAATGATAACAATGATTATACTCTCCAAGAACAGTTTCAATGAAGACATGCCTCAAAGTGTTCAGACCTGGATAACAAAGGAAGAACATGTGCAACCAGTATTAGCAAGATATTGCTAACAGTCACTAACACAATAATAGATAGAGATCAAGAAACAAATTTGAGAACAACCTGACGGCTTGAAGAAGGTGTAATGGTCCCTGATGACATTATTTTGAGAAAGTATATCGGATTGGATCAATGGACAATCTAAATCCGTTGTCTCGGCTTTATATTCATAGATTCGATAGATCGTAATTGGATTGAAGACTTTGAGTATGATAACGGCAACATCAGGACAACAGCTTCTACATTCATCACCTTGTTCTTCCTGAGCATTTTCTATAGTGCTGCCGTCACGCTGGTGAAGGTGAGAATAATGAAATCATTCACGCTTCAAACAGACCATTGTGGCTTGTGAAATCTCGAAGTGTGTCATTGAATTAAAATTAAAACCTGAATGCCCTGATCAGAGATATCTAAACCATTCCCCAATCTCTCTTTTTCAGGTCAAGTGATTGAGTTTTGGACACCATAGAATTTCCTCGAGGAAATTTTATTTTTATTGAGGCCACTGAATTCCAAATGTACAGTCCGTCCTACTGTTGACACTAGCAGTGAGATAGATTCAATTTATGAGTATGTAACTGGGAAAATATTCAATGGGATTTCCAATTTACCTTGTTTGATCGTCAAGACAATTAACGTTGCAATAATTTGTAGCTTCCCAATTGTTTGAAGTCATTTTGTGTTTTTGTTCTTGACAATCCTTATTCAGAATTGTTGCCTGTCCTTTATGTTGAGCCCGCATTTTGTTTTTTTCTGGTTACTGTTACCGATGAGCATAAAATTCAAAGCTCATAGGTCATGCATTATTATCTCAATGTCGCATCCGGTCATTATGTTCATTTTTGGTGATTTTAACAGAAACGTTTCGATACAAAAGCTGTCAGAAGCAGTAAATAAATCTTAAATGAAGATGTACAAACCTTGAATTTGCTTAATTCTTTCTTGCAGGGCCATTGGTCAGGATATACTTGCCCAAGTGTGTACACCCCGCTCCAATCCCAGCCAAATCCCAGCTTATGTCTGATTGCGGTTCGGGCAGTCATTTAGGTTATTGCTTCCCTAACTTGTGGCCCATTAATGTAAACCCATCTTTCACTCGATATGTCTGATGGCATAATCCACAAGCAGAATGATGAGAGCGCAAGCCGGCCGTCGATGGTTCCCATTATACACAAAATGTCACAACCTTTTATGAAGTTACTATAAAAATCAATACCATTGTTCGACCAGAAAGCTGCTAAAGACAGGCAATGGAGCTAGAAATATTTTTTCGATTCTGTCTAAAACCACAATACTTCCAACATCAGTAGACCATGAGTTTCTAACAGATATATTTCCATCTAACATGCCCAATTAATCGTTCATCAGCCAAAAATATCAAATTCAGTCAAGAATACAGATGCATTGAGACCTATGTGGCACAAGGCGGACTTCAGCAGCAATAAAAGGAATCGTTCTCAGTGTCTGGAACCTATCTATTCTGGACACCCTGAACCTTGTTGCATTTTATTTATTCTGGGAACTATGCATGTAATACAAATTCCTTAAGAAAACAGCTGTTTCAAATAAGATTTTCCTCGGCCAGATCTGTTATCGTGGTCTGCCTGGATACAAAAACTAAGTGATTATTTCAGACATTTTCTTAACTTTCTTAAATTACCATTTAATCCTTAAACTTGAACCTTATGTCTCAACAAGAGATTAATGATCAACTTAAATACACATAATCATTTCACAAGTGAAAGTGTAAAAAAATTAAAATGAATTGCTCATTGAATTAAATTGGGTACACACAGAGACTCTTCCAAACTATTGGAGCAAGCGTTCATACTTTCACCACCGCTGGAATTTTTAAATGTGCAAGCTGTATAAAAGAAATACACAGGCATATTTACAGTGTGGAATTCGAAATGACAAAGGCATTGATAGGAGACAAAACATTAAGAAATTGACAATAGAAGCTGTGCTCCTAAATGTGGGAGATTCTCCGACAGATTTCCGTGGTTACTTTTTCACGAACACCGACGTCGCTTCTGATCAATCACAACTATGCTTTCAAAGCATCTCGCTAGTCCAAAATACTTTTGAATGACCCGAATAATCCTGAGTTCACAGCACAGTTTGCAGGAGGTTTAATTCTCTGAAACACTCGCTGCATTGAAATAAGCTTCACTTTGTCTAATTTTGAGTTGATCCAATTGCCAATTATATTTGACCAGCGCCTGAATGTTTCCAATCCTTCTTCAATGGAAGCAGGTTCTCCTTATCTAACTGTACTAAAATGCATCAGGAATTTAATGAATTCAACCAAATTGAAAATTGTTGTTCAACAGAGGAGAATAGGCCCGACTTCGCAAAGTCAGTGATGTGCATCATCCCGTAAACAGCACTATGATTAAATCATGCCCCTGTCTCCTGAGCTTGCATTCTTTCAAAAAAAAATGTGATGGCTGAAACTGGATGCAGTTTCCTAGGTGAGGTAAGATTCTCTTTTTTTAATTCAGTTTAACATAATTCCTTGCATGTGTTCCCTCCAATGATATTTCTGAAAAAATGCGTTGTTTGCTGTTCTCTTGCCATGCCATGGTACATTTGCTGACTTGTGCACGTATTCAGGGAGGATCCTCAGCAGATTGGATGACTGAGCGAATCTTTTTTACATGCTGAGCAGGTGAATGGTTTCTTCCCAGTGTCAATTCGCTGCTGTGGAACGAATTTACATGACGGCTTGGGCCTCCTTCTGCAAGCAGGAGGATGGTGGACTTTTAAACTCCTTTCCACACATGGAGCAAGTAAAGAAATTCACCTTCAAGTGCGAATTTCCCAGAAATTCTTGACTGCAGGGCCCACATATCCATAGATATTCTGTGGTGCTGGTCTCCTTATGACTGTGGTCATGTTTTACAAACCTATATGGATAATTAACTACTCTCCCATAATTCTTACATTACCACAGTTTCTCCAATTTGCCGGTGTCCTCGTGTTTCTGCAGTTTGGATGATCAGTGGAGTCTCATATATCAACAGAACACCTAGTTTCCTGTGAATGTCAGCAGTGCATTTTTTTAAATTTATCGTCAATTAAAAGCCTTCCCACATTCATTGAGGTGGAAAACTCTCACTGAAATGCATGTGTGCCTCAGAGAATGTGGTGATCTTTGAACTGTTTTCGCA
Organism: Stegostoma tigrinum; assembly: GCF_030684315.1. NCBI lineage: Eukaryota > Metazoa > Chordata > Chondrichthyes > Orectolobiformes > Stegostomatidae > Stegostoma > Stegostoma tigrinum. Next base: position 3,252,155 of record NC_081396.1, on the reverse strand, counting down.
TAGACAGAGCAGGCAAATTTTTTCGTCTCATATTTAAAGATCAATGACATTCAGGCACAGATAATTCAGTCGATTGTCAAATTTTGATGCCTTGTTTGGTTTGTGTTTCTATCTGAAAGTTGCAACACTCTATAAAAGGAATTTACAAAAGACATCAATGTAAGTACAGGATTAAAACAAAATACTCATGAAACAATGCAAGTTTCTAAGCGTTTAGATACAAACCCATTCTCATTATTTCTTCCTTCAACTCTCAGAGTTCTACTATCATATCCCATGTTTAGGTTCAGTTGTCCTGCTTGTCGACAAACTGAAAGGTAAATCAAGGATTGTCTCACCAGGTCACTGACGTCTTGGATGTTTCTTCTCCATCCCTACAAATTCACGGGTTCGTTTGTGGTAATTTAAAAACTACCTTTGTGGGGTTTTTTAAAATTTTCTGGAAGCCACTCTCACAACATTTTCCTGTTTTTAGGGCTCAAAGTCTAAACTCGGAGCCAGATGTCTCAAGAGAATTTAGCAAACTCTCGCTGACGCAAAATTCTGACACAAAATAGAAATTTTGTCTCAGAATTGACATTTGACCGTGTTCTCACCACCATCGCCACCAGTAAGCTACACATGATACACACGTGACCAGAGATGCTCTTATTCGGGGCCTCAGGCCTCACCCAGGAGATTCCAGTCCAACTCTATTTGACAAACTCTACCCCTGGAAGCAGTAGCATCTTGACGTTCAGGCCTGGAGACCTCCCCAGAATGTTATTGAAACTTCCCACTCAACTAATAGCCTCATTCCTACCGCATGTTCGGAGGTTTTGCTTCCAACCTGCTGCGCATGTCACAGGTCACTATAGGGATTGGATGAATGATAACAGCTCCTGCCAAGAGAAAGAGCTGCGCAGGAAGAGGGCTGAGAGCAGAGGCTGCTTTTGCAAACAATCGGGTGCATAAATGGTGCGGTTGAGCCCATGTATCGCTCATTGATTGAAATTCTAACTCATTTGGAAACCCACGTTGCCTGACACTCCAGGAAGTAATTGGATCTTTCTACTGGGGGCCTCTGAATGCCTGTGGGGATGATGAAAACATTTCAGCATTTGTTACTGTAATGAGGGAACGTAGTGAAATTATTTACAAAGAATTGGAGTACTAGCTTATAGAAATAACCACACAGACAGTAGTGTTATCATTCCAACAAAAGTTAAAAAAAAGACTGAGAAACTAAGCACTCTGACAGCATCTTTGGAAAGAAAACAGGCTCAATATTTCAGGTCGAGTGATGCTTCTTCAGAGCTGACTGCAGCTGGAAATAGAGATCTGTATGCTAAAGAAAGGGGATGTGGGTTGGCGGGAGATGGTTGCATTTCGTAGGATGGAAATAGAGGGAGATGGAACTCAAAGAGAACAGCAGTTGGGCAGACAAAGATGTGCATAATGGTGAGCTGGGGAGCAAGAAAAAGTGATAATAAGGACCATTTGTGAATGCAAATGGGTTGGCAGCGATGAAAGCAGCTCGTGTGACAACAGTTCATTTCTCTACCACTTCTGAACTTGCAATGATCATCAAATTTACACCACATTTGTTCATCATGATTCATTCTGCACTACCCCAAAAAAAATTCTTTTTTACCACCCCATGGATACTGTATTGTTTTTGATGAGTGTAGACTCGATGGGTGTGATGGCTGTTTTCTGTGCTGGAGGCCATTGTGAATCTGTATCCACGCCTATCCTGCAGACCAGCTGCAGCATTTCCTCTCTTTGTTTCAAATTTCCAGCAGCTGTAATATTTTGTGATTAATTAAAAGAGGCCTTGCTCATGGATCAGAGCCTAGAAATACAGATGGATAGATTAAGAGAGATAGTAGCAACAGCCAATGCTGGAGAATATGAGATAACACAGTGTGAATCTGGATGAACACAGCAGGACAATCAGCATCTAAGGAGCAGGAAAGCTTGGCGTTTCGGTTAGGGACCTTTCTTCGGAAATGGGGAAGGGGAAGGGGATTATGGAATAAATCGGGAGACGGGGGAGGCTGATAGAAGATGGATAAAGGAGAAGACAGGGTGAGAGGATGTCAGGTGTGAGATATCCATCCTGGGCCTCCTGCATTGCCACAATGATGCCACCCGAAAGATGCAGGAACAGCATCTCATATTTCACTTGGGAACTCTGCAGCCCAAGGGTATCAATGTGCACTTCACAAGCTTCAAAATCTCCCCCTCCCCCGACCACATGCCAAACCCAGCCCAGCTAGTCCCCGCCTCCCTAACCATTCCTCCCAGCTCAAGCCCCACCCCCATCCCCTGCCCACTAACCTCATCCCACCCCCCGATCTGTCCATCCTCCTTGGACTTACCTATCCCCCCCAACTCCCGCCTACATTCACCTTCACTGGCTCTAACCCTGCCTCTTTGACCTGTCTGTCTCCTCTCACCCTATTTTCTCCTTTATCCATCTTCTATCCGCCTCTCCCTGTCTCCCTATTTATTTCAGCATTCCCTTCCCCTCCCCTATTTCTGAAGAAGGGTCCCGACCCAAAGCATCAAATTTTCCTGCTCCTCTGGTGATGCTGGGCCTACTGTGTTCATCCAGCTCCACACCGTGTTATCTCCGATAGTGTAAGAGATTAGTGTCATGAGGTTGGATACAAGTTTTGTGTTTGGTTCATGGCCTCCATTTCCACTGAGATACTGAGTAATGCAATGGCTACAATACATTGCAACTGGGCTGTCTCTCTGCAAGAGAATGTCAACTAACCCTAAATTCACTGAGGAGAATCCAAAGTGATTGGACAAAATCATTAAGGAAAAAACAGTAGCTGGGGAGAGAATAGGGCCCCTTAAAGTTCACCAAGTCTGCCTTTGAATGGAACCGCAAGAGATGGGGGAGACACTAAACAAACATTTCGCAAAAGTAATTAATGTGGAAAAGGATATGAAAGAGAGAAAACTTGGGAATTAAACAGCAACATCTTGAATAATGTCCATGTTGCATAGGAGGAGATGTTGGACTTCTTAAAATACGTAACGATGCTTAAATCCCCAGGAGCTGATCAGGTCGATCCTAGAACTATGTGGGAAGCTGTGGAAGTGATTGTTCGACTCCTTGCTGAGATTGTTGTGACATTGATAGCCACCGATGAGGCGTTGGAAGACTGGAGGTTGGCTAAAGTGGTGACAATGTTTTAAAAAGGTGGTAAGTAAAAGCGAAGACACAATAGTTCAGCCTGATAAGTTGTTTGAGTGGATCCTGAAGGACAGGATTAACATGTATTTGAAAGGCAAGGGCCGATTAGGAATAGTCAACATGGCTTTGTGCGTGGGAAATTGTGTCTCACTAACTTGATTAACGAAGAGGATTGATGACGGCAGAGTGGTGGACATGATCTATATGGACCTCAGTACTGCGTTTGACAAGGCTCTGTATGGTAGACTGGTTCATAAAGTTAGATCACACGCAATACAAGAGAACTTGCCATTTGGATACAGAAGTGAGGTACGAGACAGACGTGGTAGTTGAGGGATTTTTTTTCAGACTGGAAGCTTGTGACCAATGGTGTGCCATAAGGATTAGTGCTGATCCACTGCTTTTCATCATTTATATAAATGATTTGCATGTGCAAGTATGGTTTTTGAATTTGCAGACGACACCAAAATTGCTGGTGCAGTGCCAGCGAGGAAGGATACCTCAGAGTGCACAGAATCTTGATCAGATAGGCCAATGTTTGGCAGATGGCGTTTAATCTAGATAAACGTGAGGGTTATAAAGCTGTAAAGAGCATGAATAGGATGAAGAAGTGAGATATTTTCCAAAGGGTAGGGGAGTCCAAAATTAGGGGGTATAATTTTAAGGTGTGAGGGGAAAGATATGAAAGGGAATTAAGGTACAATCATTTTGAATGCTGGTAAAATTACACAGGTACATAAACAAGAAGAGTTCACAGGGGTATGGGCCAAACCTTGGCAAATGGGATTAGATTAATTTAGGATATGTGGTCGGTATGGACAGTTTGAATCAAAGGGTCTGTCACTTTTCTGTAGAGCTCGATGCCTCAGAGATTGCTGTATTTTGCCCAATCCTGAACTACATGTGGAGAATTTGGTGTTAGAGTTATTTTTTGAACTGGTGCATTTCATGTGGTGTCGATACGGAATGGAAGAATTCTTAAGGTGCACAGTCAGTTCATGCTGTCTGCACCACTGTCCAATGAACGTTATTTTAGTTTAAAGGAGGAAAGTGAGACAGAGAGGCAGAGAAGCTTCAAGAGGAAAAGCCAAACTTTGTGGCTTTTGCAGCTGGGGGAACAGCCAACTATTTCACCTTGCAGTGAAATATTACATCATGGTTGTGAACAGTCCATTTCAGCCTCAGACATTTGCCAGAGAGAGGGATGGAGTCTGTGGTGAGGGAGTGCATTTTGGAAAAGGGAATAAAAACAAAGGATTCAGTCTTTACAAAGCTTTTGTTCACCCAGTACTGAATGTCAGGTTAACCAGGATGCTATGTGACTGGGTAGTAAAGGTGTTCACATACAGTACATCTGCTACCCTGAGCCTTCTGGGTGGTGAGAATTGAGGGACGGCGAGTTTCTGTTGAAATTCTGGATGCATAAGTTATATCATGTCTCTCTCCTTCACCACTTGCCTGTTCATTTCTCTTATTCTCCCATTGAGGTCAGATTCTTGTGATAGCTTGGATTGGGTGTGAATATTTTGCTCAAGTCATAGACTATGTGAAATCCTTCATTCTCTGTCTCTTGCAAATCATTTTCACTGTCTTCTTCTCCCCTACTCAATCACCCTATTAGAAATCTGTGTTTGTGACAGACTAAAATGACATGCTCCCTTCCTTGAAGAATGGTTGTGAACCAGTTTGATTTTTGTTACAATCCAGCCACTTTCATGATACCTATTTCCCAGTGACGGTTCACATAAATTCCCAGATTCGATTAGGTCCGTTTGTTAACTTGCTATTGCCTTTTTGTGCCTTCTCTTACACTCCTTTTTCATGTTTTAAACAAATTCCAAATGATATTGGAAGAACAGGATTTTCATTTGGCAATTCAAACCAGATATCCCATCAAGACGTAACAGAGTCACCCAATTTATGCTAACCTGAATATCCTTGAATTATGAACATGAAAGGAAACAGTGTTATTCTCAGTTCGGACAAATTGTTCACTTGGCATCGGTGTGAGAAAGGCTTTACTAATTCATTCTACTTGCTGGCACAGGATCGAGTTCATGCTAGAGAGATGCTGTTCAACTGATGCCAATGTGGGAAGGAATTCAATCGGTCATCTAACTTCCAGAAACACCAGGAAGTTCAACTGCGCTGTTTGTGGGAAAGGTTTTGCTTGGTCATCCAGCCTGCTGAGACAGCAACACATTCACACTAGAGAGAAACTCTTTATCTGCTCTGAGCATAAGAAAGCAGTCAATCACACATCTAAACTTCTGGAACACCAACACATTCATGCTGGGGAGAAACCATTCAACTGCTCACAGTTTGGGAAAGGATTCTCTAAGTCATCCAACCTGCTGAAACACCAGCGAGTTCACACTGGGTAGAAACTGTTCACTTGTTGCCTGTATGGGAAGGGATTCACTCAGGCATCCATCCTGTTAACACACCAATAAATTCATAAAGAACCGTAGTTTGGAAAAAAAAAGTTCTTACTTACACTGAGGAATGAACCAAGGTAATCGGGCTGTTTGTACTGACGTTATTAAACCCACTCTAATGGTTAGCTTCTATCTATCTGCCCAATGTGTGTGTGGGGCTTTACCGGTTCATCAAGGTTGCATGAACGCCAATGAGTTCCCAACTCACTGTAGAGTTTGGATTTGATGTTATTGAATCCAACCTCTGTGTGGAAAAGGCTTTACTAATTCATTGTACTTGCTGGCATTTGTGTCATTGACACCCGTCTCCAAACCATGTTTGCAGTAGTCTGCTACTGATAATGCTTGGAAACTCTGCAAGTCCAATTGACTATTTGGAATGAAAATAAAATGATTCGGCCTCCTATTGTTACGATCCTGCATCAAGTCTTTAACATATTTCTGAGGCAGATGAGTCGAAGTGAGGCCTCATCGGAACAACTTGATTCATTTTTTTTAAGGAGGCTTCCAGGTGTAAAAATGAGTGATTTGCTTTGGACGCTGTCCACCTGGATGTAAGTAGGCTTTTTATAAGTTTCCATGTGTGAGACTGGCAGCAAAGGTAAGGGCCCATTGGATCAATTGAAATTCGGCAAATTGGATTTACAATTAGCTGAATGGCAGGAATATGATTGACGGGTGATTCTCTCAGTGGAACTCTGTGTCCAATGGAGTGCCGAAGTAGTCACTGTTGGAGCTCTTACTGTTTATAATTTTAAAAAATAATTTAGCTATGTAAGAGCATTGATTAGTTAACTTGTCGATAATTCAAAAGGTTCCATGATAATTATTGTGGGTGAAAGCTCTCGATGACAGGACGATGTAGGAAAACAGCAGCAAATGGAATTCCATCTTGAATAAATATGAGCTTAGACAGGACAATTACTGAGCATGATCAGCTGTTACCTGCAAAATTAACGGCTTATTGATCAGACAATGATGGAAGTCTTGTTGACTTACTCATGCATCAGCATACTCCATGATCAAGTACTGGAATATCAATCACGACATTGGCTGCAAGATGATTTCTCCAAATCATGTCTGCGTTGTAATCCCATGAGGTGCCAAACAAGCAGATTTTTAATGCATAGTGCTCTAAATTAGGAAGAAACGAATTGGAATTTTGGGCTTAATTTCTAAGTGTTAGGGTTCAAAAATCGGGGTATTTTGATATTACCGTACAAGGTGTTTATGAAGCTTCTCCTTATGGACTAACGACAGTTCTGGCTCAATTATTCAAGAAATAGTATTTTAACTTCGAAAGCATTCCTAAAACAGCTTCACGAGGTTGGTTCGTCGGATAAAGGATTTGACTGGACAAGGGTGGCCAAGCACGTTAGGCCTTCATTCATTAGATTTTGGAAAAACGTGGGGAATCTTTATTGAAACATAAAAGATTCTGAGGGGCCTTTGCAGGGTAAACGATGACAAGAAATTTCCACCAGTGAGCAAACCTTGGACTTGGACATAATGTTACAGAATAATAGACAGTAAATTGTAACTGAGCTGCAAAGGAATTCATCTTTTTCAATGGAAATTAATTTCTGGACTTGTCTACCTCAGGGAGTCGTGAAAGTTAAATCAATGAAACCATTTCGATACGCAGCAAATACATTTTAGAAATGGTGAGGAGTTGTCAGCTTTGGAAACGTGGCATGAAAGGGAGGCTGAAACCTTAGCACAAAAGTCTTGATTTTCAAGAATGGCAGCCGAGACCTGAAAGATAAATAATCCATTTGAACCCAATTGTGCTGCTCGATGAATGAGGCTTAGTGAGGAAAATTGCAAACCATTGTTCAAACGCCTGCCAGGGCAGGGCTTGAACAAAAAAGACTGAGGTTTTCAGGCTTCCTAAAACAATCAATCAAATCCTATTTTATAAAGAGACAAATGTGGTATTCACCTGGACCTTCTGTGCGTTCTGAATTCCCAGGATGATGACGTCAGCTTGTATGAGAGGGCAGAACTACAAATTGAGGTGTGATAGATTTAAGACAGATGTCAGAGGCAGGTTCTTTATTCAGAGATTGGTAAGGGCGTGGAACCCCCTGCCTGCTAATGTAGTTAACTCAGCCACATTAGGGGCATTTAAACAGTCCTTGGATAAGCATATGGATGACGATGGGATAGGGTAGGGGGATGGGCTTAGATTAGTTCACAGGTCGGCGCAACATTGAGGGTTGATGGGCCTGTTTTGCGTTGTGTTGTTCTATGTTCCATGTTCTATGACGGTAATTGATTTACAAAATCCCAATGTTGCATTTCATTCCTTGCAATCTCCAGTTATGCTGCTGGCATCTTCCACATTTCAGGTTTAACCCCTTCAGAATATGGTAATCCAATTTCAGTCATTGTTCCAGGATTTAATGTTTAATATTCATGTTTTGATGTTGGCATCCTCATTTTTAAGGATCACTCCCAGACACTCTTTAAGGCGATGGATAAATGTGAGCATCTGCCTGAATAACCCATTCATCTCTGTTACAGAAAGAACTGTTCCTCTGTCTGCTGAGTAATACTGAACACTTGCAAAAATTTCTTCATTCTGTACATCAACAACTCGGGCCACTTCTCATTTTGTGGACTGGATTTTGAGATTTTGGTAACAAAGAACTTCAGGGCAGGAAGAACCTGCGGCAGCCATTGCCATGTTTGAAAAGTATCTTTCATATGAAAAGAAACTTTCATGAGGAAGAAATTTCCACAAGTGCCAGCTGACGTTTCCGGATGGAATCGCAGAAAAAGTCTCACTCCCTCTGCCTTGTTTAACTTCTGCTCGGATGTTTAGTGGGTGCTTTCACTCACTACATGTATTGTTGCATCGGTCTCCCTTTTGCCTGGCATTGTTTGGCCATGGATGAACTGCCATCTCTGTCAGTTTGATCCCCTCATATTTGTTTAGTGCTCTTCTACTGTTTGCCCCACGCCCCACACTATACTCAAACATGATGTGTGAATGGAAATCTGTTTGGTAACAAGTGATTCGAAAACAGGAAGTTAAATGTCATAGCATAGCATCAGTCTGCGGCTTTAATGCATGGCAGTATAACTTATTTCATACTAGTATTAGTCAGCTATCCCATTTCATTTTGCATTCCATATTTGGAAAGCTTCAAAAGGAATTTTATTTTTGCTTCTGATGGCAGCTCCACTACCCATCATTCCAGTCGCGATTGAAAGTCTTCTCTTCACGATGCCTGCGTATGCACGATGTATGCAGGCGTAGAGTTGATGTACAATAGAGAATGCATAGAACGAGTGGCACTGATGACTGTGAAGTTTTTTTTTCTAATCGGCTCCGGAAAAGTCATAGGTAAGGGGAGGGATGATGTTTCGGATAGGTAGCTTGAAAGATTTCGTAATTATCTTAACTAAGATACAAAACCCAGAAAATGACATTGGACAGACGGCCTGAGTGTAGCAAAGGCGAATTAGAGACTGGAGGTTTTCACGCAAAGACAAAACCCATCACTGAGGGATGCCATCTTTATCGTTGGCACTGGGCAGCAGGGGCTGCTACCATCTTTGTAGGGGTCAACGTTTTTGGTGACTGGGAGGAGCTTGCTGCCCATTGTTCAGCATGAAGACAACTTGTCCGACGAGCCGGAAAAACGTCAACTTCCCAGCACCTCTGATGCTGCCTGGCCTGCTGTGCACCTCCTGCTCCATACTGTTGTTTCTGACTCCAGCATCTGCAGTTCTTGCTATCTCTGAACGTATCCGTCGAGATGTAGTAACCTTTCACACCCAATATCTTATTGATTTGTCAGAGCGGTGACGCAGAGGGAAAGAAAAGGTGGCAAATCCTGTCTGGATCCCATGACCTATATGGACATCCTGCCCCATTGATCAATAATCTGTGGTTCTGTTCAGGCCCATGAAGACACAGAACAGAAACTCTTGATTCTGAGTAGACTTCATCCTCGAATCGAGATTTTGTTGGCTAGAAGGAGAGACAATGAGCAGCGGGGAATATGCGAGGTCGTCCTAGGACAGGAGGGGGCAAAAATTGTGAATTTCTGTTCTGAACTGACAAAGGTAAAGTTTTAGGCTTAGGAAGGGAGGGTCTATACATAGTAAACTCAAATCAAGAGACTTGTTTGCCTCTTTTAACTGTTTATCCCCGACTGATTTTGATAGATTTTGAAAATGCCTTCTCTTGGATTTTCAATGAGGATGAGGTGACATCACCTACAGCCTAAGTATTTTCTCAATTGTGAGACATATCTCTGTCTCCATCCAGTTTATTCTGATATCTTTCCAGCCAAACACTCCAGTGTTAGATTTCAAACTTGGAAATTGATGTTGTTCCAAAGGTGAGTGTTTTTGATCATTCATCTACAGTTTTGAGCTGTCCCTGATGTTTTGTGTTATCTTTGAGGTATTTGATGTATCTAGTTCTGGTGTGGTTCATTTAGAAGTTTTTTTTTATTTGAGAGCATTTTGGAAAGAAGTAACATAGGGCAGATATTTAGTTTGTTCCAATTCCAGTACAGACAAGTTTCGTTTGAAATCTGCATAATCTGGGAGAATTTAAGCTTTCCGCGTTGTGATCATTTGCTTGTGAAAATTCAAGGACAGTTCAAGGAAAGGAACTGGGGAGAATCAAGCAAGTAAAAATAGTGGATTTTGAAATAGCGGTTCAATTTCCCTGAATTTCAGTTTCTGTAAACTGATGATATTGGGAAGTAGGTTGAAAAGTTTGTTTTGTTGCAGGTTTAAGATTTTTAATCTCTTGTTCTTGGTGCAAAGACTGATTGTTTTGCTCCAATTTCAATGTTCTCTTCCGGGAGAAAGCAAGTGCTGCCTCCTGTGAATATGTCTCAAGTATAGTGCAATATTTTCCCCAATTAATGAAGGCAGTAAACCTTTATTAAGCCAAGTTTCATTCTGGAATCTGAATTATCCAATTACCCCAACAGCTGGAATCAGAGCAGTTACGAGAATTAACTCTAAAGATAAAAATAAAAGAGAATGGATGAAAATGTCAGCAACCAGTGAGCTTAGACTGGATTCAGCTGATGTTGCTAAGGTGGAAGTTGACGATCTTATTGATGATGGGGATATGTGGTCAGATAGTCATCACGGGGAAATACTTTCTGAACACTCTGAGTCAAATGTAGATTCTTACTAATTATGGGGTGGAGGTGGTGAGAAAAATTCGTAGTTGTCATTGGGCTATGAAGAAAATAGGTTCTGTCTTCCCAATATTTCAATTTCAGCTCATTCAGCACTGGGTTTTCTGTGATTTGTAGGTTATGTGTTCATGAAACTCTACTATCCTTGCCCTGCTGGGAAGTAGGGAGTGAAGGGTGTGGAGTTTCTGTCAAAGTTCTGATCAAGTTCTCGAGAACTGAACGATTTGAAGTCTCTCTCTCCTTTACCCCCTACACTTCTCTCCATTCCAGTATCTCCCTTCTTCCGTCTGCCTCCTTCCACCTTTCCTTCATCCCATAGAAGGCAGAGTCTTATATGGGTCCAGCCTGGCTGATGTGTTGCCTTCCTTTGGGATGTTAACGAACCAGTTTGGATTTTCCAACAACTTAGATGGTCACTTTCTCCTGTGGCCAGCTCCACAAATTATTATAATTCATTCCCATCTATTTTGCAACCTGCCTTGGTGTTTCTGTGAGTTCTCTCTCACTCCCTGATTTCCGTTTCACAGCAGTTTGACCAGGTATTAGAAGTGGAGAATCTACAGCCTGGAAGCATCGTGCCAAGATTTGTCAGACCGACCTGGTTTGTCATGATCTGAACGTCATTGGATTTTGAAAAGGTTCAACATTAGGTAATGGGCAGAAACTATGGGAATGTAAAGTCTGTGACAAGGGTTTCAGACCCTAACTGCACTGGCAGTTCATCGGCGAATTCACACCAGAGAGAGGCCTTTCACCTACTCCGAGTGTGAGAAGGATTCACTCAGTTATCCCACCTGCTGATACACCATCAAGTCCACACTGGGGGCAGGACATTCACTTGCACCAAGTGTGGAAAGGGATTCATTTGATCTTCTAACTTGAGGACTCACCAGTGAGCCCACACTGGGAAGAATCCGTTTCCCTGTCTAGTGTGTGGGAAAGGGTTTGCTGATTCAAGCAGTCTGCTGATACATGGATGGATTCACACTTGGGAGGGATCTTTTACCTTCCAGGATGATAAGAAGTGTTTTCAATGTTCGAGGGATCTGATTGGCCATCAGCTCATTCACACTGATGAAAGACCTTTTTTTTAAGTTCGCACACTGTGGGAGATGTTACAAATATTCTGCAGAATTGCTTTGCCAACAATGTATTTGCACTGATGAGAGGGTTTTCAAGTGCGATGACTGTGGGACTAGGTTCGGTACATCATCTGACTTCACTGTACACTGCCAGATTCACACTGTGGAGTGGCCATGCTCCTGCTCCGATCATGGGAAGTGTACGAAATGTCATCTACCCTTGTGAAACAACAGCGAGTTCACACTGAGGAGTGGCCGTTCACCTGCTCCAAGTGTGGAAAGCAACACACTCAGTTAACCAGGATAATAAAATGTGAAGCTGGATGAACACAGCAGGCCAAGCAGCATCTCAGGAGCACAAAAGCTGACGTTTCGGGCCTAGACCCTTCATCAGAGAGAAGGGTCTAGGCCCGAAACGTCAGCGTTTGTGCTCCTGAGATGCTGCTTGGCCTGCTGTGTTCATCCAGCCTCACATTTTATTATCTTGGAATCTCCAGCATCTGCAGTTCCCATTATCTCTGACACTCTGTTAACCAGTCTGCTGAGACACTAGCAAATTCACAATGGAGAGAGACAATTCACCTGCTCTAACTCTGGCAAAGATTCACTAATTCCTCCAGTCTTCTGGCACATCAGCGTGTTCTCACTGGAGAGAAACCATTCACCTGTTCTGTTTGCAGGAGGGGATTCACCTGCTAAGACACGAGCAATTCCACAAATAGCTCCAATAATTAGATTTTACTTTGAATGATATCAACTCTGTATGCATTCAATAAAGTGTGTGGAACAGGTAAATAAATGATATTTCCTGTCAAATGTGAACTGGATTCATTCAGCTGAGAAATTCTCTCCTCCTTAAGTCTTGAAAAACTTGTGCCATTTACATTTCACGACATGAGGTGCAGAAAAAAAACGGTGATGAATGTGAAAACAGTTGTGGTTTCCGTGTGAGGGTTGACATCCTGTCTAAGCCTTACCTTGGTTTGCAAACTGTAACATTTCACACTTATATACATTTAATTGCATTTGCCAATCCTTAGCCCATTTTGCCATCTGATTAATATCCCTCTATAATATTGGTAATCTTTTTTCCTATCAACGATACCCCTCCAAATTTTGTATCATTGGCAAACTTATTACTCATGACTTGTACATTCACATCCAGATCATTTGTGTAAATAACAAATAGCAAAGGTCCCAGCACCCAACCCCTGTGGCACACCACTAGTCACAGGCCTTCAGTCTGAGAAACAACCTTCAACCATCCTCTCTACTTCCTACCATTGAACGCATTTTGAATCCAATTGCCTTGCTCTCCCTGGATCCCCTGCAAACTCACCTCATAACTAGCCTTAAGAAAGGCCTTACCAAAGTATGTTCTTTCAGCCTTAATGCCACCAAAGAAAACTAAGTCAGGAGAAGGTTGGAAATTCATGTGGAGGAGCTTTTGGAAATACTGTTGGCATTTCTCGTTGGTGAAGCACCATGACCAAATGAGATACATCTAAGGCACTGAAAGAAGTCACAGTGGACATTGCAGGGATATTAGCCAGAATTGTTCAGCATTCCTTGGCGCAGAGCATGTTCCAGAGTACTGGACAATTTCAAGCAATAATGCCCTTGTTTAAAAAGAGTTGGAAAGATGAGCCCAGTAGTAACCGAGCAGTCTTTTTTTTTTCACTCACTTGTGAGTTGAGGCTATCACTGACTAGGCAGCATTTATCACTGATTCCTAATTGACCAGAAGACAGTTAAGAGTCAATCACATTCCTGTTGGCCTGCAGTCACATGGAGGCCATTAGGACATGAGTACACCAGATGGTTTCTTCAAACAATCAGCAATAGATTTATGGTCTTCATTAGCGTCATAATTTCAGGTCATTCAAGTTTCACATCTGTTGTAGCAGGATTTGAATTCAGGCCTCCAGAACATTGTCTGGATCTTTGCATTAATAGTCCAGCCAAAATACCAATAGGCCATTGCATCACCCCCACCTCCATCCCACCCCCACCCCGAATTTTACTGCAGGAAACATCTCAAAACAATAGTTGAGGACAGAGATAATAATCACATGAACAAAAGTGTTCATTTAAGGAGAGCCAGTTGGATTTCTTCAGTAAAAGTCATGTGTAGTCAAGTCGTTGGAGTTTTTTTTCTAATGACAGCAATTTTGTTGATGTGATGAACGTTGACTATCAAAAAGACATTTGATTCATTGCCTCACAAGAAAAGTGAGTGTGTTAATCACGTTTCTCTTGTGTTAATGCATGTAGACTTGCCACTGCTTGTACGTTTCTTCTTTACTCTATTAAACGTGACTGAATTTGTGTTTGATTCAGCAGTTTAATGGGAACAAACTAGCTGTAGACATGAAACAAAGGCATTATGGCCAATGATATATCATTTTCATGTAGTGATGCCCGTAAAGAAATTTAAAGCTCACAGAATAAAGTTGATACAACGTCAGCAGAGTACTGGGAAGCAGTGTAATGTTTTATGGGGATCTTTCGTGCTGGAGGAAGGATGAATATTGTGATCCTTCCTTATCCAGATTTTTGTGAGTAATCAAGATCCTGGTATACAGCGGACAATTTCAAACTATGAGAACAGAATAAAGCTGGAAAACATTGTAAACTATGGGCAGAAGAGAGGAGGATTTCGGAAGGACACAGATAATGTGCTGGGAGAGAGCTAACAGTTGGCAGATGATGCTCAATTGAATGAAAAGTTGAAATGATCGCTTCTTGTCAGATAATCAGCATTCTCTTGTCTCCTACAGTATATATATATATATATATATATGTAGTTCTCCATTTATAATGGTGTTGTGAATTGTTCTGATGAGTGCACGATGGAAACTTCCGACAAAGTGTAGTGGGAAGATCCGTGGTAGATGCAGTTTAATAAGGAGAATGTGTGGTGGCAGATTTTGTTGTAAGGGCTATAGAGAGAGAGAGAATGTCCTAAAATGAGTATTGTTCTAAAAGCTGCACAGTCCCAGAGTGTGTGTGTGTGTGTGTGTGTGTAATAAAAAATACAGGTGTTTGGACAGCTGGAGAGAGCTTTTCAGAAAGCAGACAGTATCCATGGCTTCATCATTAGCTTCACGAAGTATAACAGGAACAAGTTTATGGTGAAATTGTATAAGACGTTGATGGGTCTTTGTTGGAGTATTGTCTCCTGATCTGGTACTGCACTTCAGAGATGTAAATGCATTTTGACCGTGCAGAAGAGGCTTGTGATAATGGTTTTGTGGATAAGAAATTTCAGATATGAAGTTAGATCAGAGAAGTTGGAACAGATTTCCTTGGAGAGGATGTTTGATGCAATATTTCAAAAATATGAGAGGTCCTTTCAGAGCCAACTGGAAGAAGCGGTTCTGGTCAGAAAAGGATCTGAATAGGATGGTACAGATTTGAAGTATTTTAGAAGAGAACCAGATGTGAGATGACACAATCGTTTGTTCACATAGAATGTAGTTAGGATCTGGAACGCACTGCATATATACAATTGCTGCATACATGAAGGCATTGGACTATTGTTTCTATCGCATTGATGCACAGAATATTGAGAAAAGGCGGGAGAATCCAGTAAGGTGTGAAAAGTGAAATTTAAGAATCTATGTTCAATCATAGCTTGTGACAGCAAGCTAATGACTGTAATGTTGTTTGTTTAAACTTCACTATTGAAGTATAAATACTGTTGGGCAGTTGTCAGTGAATTGGAATGTCGCAATCCAGGAAGGAGCATTGTGAATTGAGCAGAGTGTAGGAGGTTGTGGGTGAGTAACCTTACAGAGGCTGATAGAATGATAGGGATGCATCGATAAGGTAAATCGTTAAGGCATTTTCCTTGGGGTAGGAGAGTTCAAGGCTAGATTTCTAAGGTTTAAAAGTGATGGAACTTGAGGGCAACTTTTTCGTTCAAGGTGGTTCGTGGGTGGAATGAACTGCCAGTGGAAGTAGTAGATTTAAGAACAGTGACAACACTTAAATACATTTCCACAGGCACATTAATAGGAAATGTTTAGAGAAATATGGTCAAAATGCAGGCAAATAGGATTAGTTTAGTTTGGGAAACGTGTTCGGCATGTATGAGTTGGACAAAGTGTCTGCTTCCATGCTGTATGATTCTATACGTGTTACTCAGTTATAATGTTCATATGCAGAGCCACTGCAGATGTGATAGATCAAATGGCCTCCTACAACGTAACAGTTGTGTCATAATTTGGGACATAACCATGTTCTTCGTTGTCTGTTTCTGTTGATGTAAATAAAGCCAGTCCTAGTAGCCTGTAAGGCACAAGTCAGGAGCGGAATGTCAGCCTGGATGAACGCTGCTCCAAAACACTCAGCACAACACCATCCAGTGCATCATGGTCTATCTGACCGACGAAATTCCTATTGGCTTCAATATCCATTCCCTTCACTGCTGAATTGCAGGGTGTACTATCTACAAGCTGCATTGTTGTACCTCACCAAGGCCCTTTCCATGGCAGCTTCCAAACTCACAAGCTCTACCGAGAAGGACAAGGGCGACAGAACGGTCAGAAGACTTCTAAGGAATGATTCATCTTGTGTTGGGACCACATTGCCACTAACGCTCTGTCGCTGGGTCAAAATCCTGAAAGTCCCCTCTGCACAACACTGTGGGTATCCCGACACCACATGGACTGCAGACCTTCAGAAAGCAGCTCACAACCACCTTAAATTCAAGATGTGCAATAAATCTCTGCAGTAGAGACCAAATCCCACGGACAAATAGAAGATGAAGGCTTTCTGATATTTGGAGAGAGAGCAACTCTGACAATTACCCTTTGGGCTGAGACAGTTAAGCAGTGCAAGCAATCGCGGTGCCAGTTTGCTTCTGGGAGTTTTTGTCTACGGACTTAGAATTATTTACATTGGCTGAATCTTTGGTAACTATAAAAGTCAGCTTTCAGATAATTGGAAAATAATGCATGGTGAAATGTGGGGATTGTTTTACTCACATTCTGCAGATCTAGAACAGACTAAATAGTAGATGAAAACAGGTTCTGCAGTAATTTTCAAAAGTGGTTTGAAATTCAACACAATGAGGAAAAACGTAGAGAACTTTGACAAAGGGCAGGGAAGTTGAGACATATTTGCAGCATTTCTCAAGTGAGAGAGTGTAGCCGCAATGGGCCGAATGGCCACCGGCCGCTGTGGTAAGTGATTCTGCACCGTTCACTGTGAATGGCAGGGCTCATACCAGGGCAGCAGAGAGGGTGGCTTTTGAATTGAGGGAAGGATCGCAGTCAGAGCTTTTAAAAACCCACTTTACTGGAATATAGTCCACATCGCCCATGGGTTGCACACTGGTTCCATTCTGGAGTTAGAACATAGAACATAGAACATAGAACATAGGACATAGAACATAGAACATAGGACATAGGACATAGAACATAGAACATAAAACATAGAACATAGAACATAGAACATAAAACAATACAACGTAGAACAGGCCCTTTGGCCCACGATGTTGCACCGACTTGTGATCTAATCTAAGCCCCTCCCCCTACACCATCCCGTCTTCCTCCATATGCTTATCCAAGGACTGTTTAAATGCCCCTAATGTGGCTGAGTTAACTACATTGGCAGGCAGGGCATTCCACGCCCTTAACACTCTCTGAGTAAAGAACCTGCCTCTGACATCTGTCTTAAATCTATCACCCCTCAATTTGTATGTATGCCCCCTAGTACAAGCTGAAGTCATCATACTCAGAAAAAGAATCTCACTGTCCACCCTATCTAATCCTCTGATCACCTTGCATGTCTCTATTAAATCCCCTCTTAGCCTCCTTCTCTCCAATGAGAACAGACCCAAGTCCCTCAGCCTTTCTTCACAGGGCTTGCGCTCCAGGCCAGGCAACATCCTGGTAAATCTCCTCTGCACCTTTTCCAATGCTTCCACATCCTTCCTGTAATGGGGCGACCAGAACTGCACACAATATTCCAAATGAGGCCGCACTAGCATTTTGTACAGTTGCAGCATGACATCACGGCTCCAGAAATCAATCCCTCTACCAATAAAGCCTAACACGCTGTAAGCCTTCTTAACAGCACTATCAACCTGGGTGGCAACTTTCAGGGATCTATGTACATCGACACCAAGATCCCTCTGCACATCTACACTACCAAGAATCTTTCCATTGATGCAGTATTCTGCCTTCCTATTATTCCTCCCGAAGTGAACCCCCTCACATTTATCCATATTAAACTCCATTTGCCACCTTTCAGCCCAATTCTGCAGTTTATCCAAGTCTCCCTGCAACCTGCAACATTCTTCCACGCAGTCCACCACTCCACCGACTTTAGTGTCATCTGCAAACTTACTAACCCATCCAATTGTGCCTGCATCCAAGTCATTTATAAAAATGACAAACAGCAGTGTTCCCAAAATTAAAGTTTATTCGCAAGTGGATTTGTAAGCAAGTTGTAACGCAATGTAGGACAATATAAAGGAGCCGTTTGTTAGGACATAAAGTGGTTATATTTTGGTTCTTTAAAATTACACCCTTTGTATGTACCAGCTTTTGTACGTTGTAAATCAGGGAACCCATATGTATGACCAGTTAATTAGGTTGGCAGCATTAGTAGGGATTACCAAGGGACTATCAATATTGTATGTGATTAACAGCAGCAATAACAGTAGAATCTAACACCCACAGTTACTCAATGATCATGCTGTGTGTCAATGAGTGCTGTCAATGTAACAAAGAGCAGGTGAAAGGCTCTCCCCTGTGAGAGTGTGCTTTTGTAAATACAGGCTGCCAGATGGAGGGCATATCTCCACCCACATACAGAGCAGGCGAATGGTCTGTCCCTAGTCTGAATTCTCTGGTTTGCAGTGAGCGTGGATGACTACTAAAACCTCTTTCCATGGTCAGTGAATTTGAACAGGCTTTCTTCTGTGTGAACTCGCTGGATTTAATGTGAGGCAAGATGGCTTAGTAATTCCCTTCGCACATACAAAGCAGGTGGATGGTCTCTCCCCAGTGTGACTGTGTCAATGATTTTCCAGCTGGGATGGATAATAGAATCCTTTAGCACAATTCTCATATTTCTATGGTTTCTACAGAGTTCCAGCACCAATTTGACTATGACAGTAGTTTTCGAGCAGTGATGAATAATTAAATACTTTATCACATTCCTCATATCTCCATGCATTTGTCATAGTGGCCGTCACCTCATGGCCCACCATCTTACAGAATTTTTTGCACCCTTACTTACGAGTGTCCAGTGTCTCTCCAGTGTAAATCATTGGATATATGTTGAGGTTGTGTCATTGGATCAAATTCTTTCCATAGTCAGTTCGCTGGAATATTCTCAGTTGGGTGTGTGTGTCTGCCTCAACGATGTTTGAGTTATTTTCCCATTGACAGACCAAACGGTTCTCCTTACATGTTCAAAGTCTCATGATATTCAGGTCTCAATTAATCGTGCAGCTTTTAGATATTGGCCAGAGTTTAATTTGAGTTTCCTGTTCCAAGCCCTCAACTTCAATTCCAAAAGTTTACAAAGTTCGATATTGTCTGGCCAGGATACAAATTCTGAATAAATTCCAGTATCTAGAGAACATTTGTTCCCCTGTCTTCTGACCCCAAAGTTGTACATCCCAGTCCTGTGCACTCTCCCCTCTCTCCATCTTCTGGAACTCCACAGAATTACCTTCCACAGTTGGAGCAGGTGAATAGCCTCTCCCTAGCACTCGTGAGCTTCAAATTCAGGTGAGAAACCAAATCTCTTCCCACAGCTTGTCCCAATCATAACTGCATTTGTGCATTGACAAAGTAGCTGATGGGCTGCAGCCTCATGCACACACAGAACACATGTATTGTTTCTCCCTGGTGTCAACGGCACTTTCTTTTTTTCCTTCCGTAATCACAACCGAATGATTTTTCAGGTTGTGAAAACTTGCTTGATTCTGTTTGATTCAGCTGTGATGTTTGACTGGAGTTTCCCAAATGGAAATCCACTTAATGCCATGTGAAACCAACTGAAAGCAAAAGAAAGGGAGTAAAAAGAACCCACAGAAGAAACAAAAGGCAGGTTGTGAAACTGAGTTGAATGAAGCCAGTAATTTCTGACACCAGCACCGGAAGGAATGAACGGCGACAGCCAGCAAATTATCATAAAAACCGAACTGATGGACTAATATCTTACGGGGAAAGGAACTTGCCACCTGGCAATCTGGACTATCTAAACAATCTTGATACTGGACTCCATGCAAATTGAGAGGGAGAGACATATGAAAGCATGATTTTACAAACTCAGAACACTAGCAGAACATGACAAAATCTTCATGTCAAATAATGCTTCATAACATTTCTGTAAATTGTTGGAATGTTCTATTCTGTCTAAGGTGCTGTGGTTGCAGTTTCCCTCTATTTTCTCGTGCTTCTTTATATAGTTAGGGAGGTTTGTGAGCTGTAGGAGATTATAGAGCAGGTGATGATTGTCAGGGCTGGAGAGGATTATAGGAGTAGGGAGCTTGTGAACCTGAAGAAGATTACAGAGATAGAGAGGAATGTGAGGGTGAAGGAGATTACAGAGACAAAGCCTTGTCAGGGCTAGAGCAAGTTACAGAGATAGAGACGTTTGTGAGAATGGAGAAGGTTACAACTGTAGGGAGGATTGTAGGTGCTGGAGGGGATTGTAGAGACAATAAGATTTCTGAGGCTGGAAGATGTGAGAGAGATATTGAGGAATGTAACGCTGCAGGGGATTGCAGAGACAGGGAGGGTTGTGTGTCAGAATGGGATGTTAGAGTTAAAGGAGAGTTGTGGCACTGCAGGAGATTATAGTCCAAACAGCACTGTAGTGTAGTTACAGCACTTGGTCTACACCAGTTCACGAACAAAGTTCACTACCACTTTTTCCAAGCCAAAAAAAAACAAAATGAACAACAAATACTGGTCTGCCCTGCAAAGACTATACCCAATTCATGAATTAACATTCAGATAGGTTTTCGGTTTTTTTTGGGTAGCCAGTAGAGGATCAGATCATTCTCCTTGGAGTTGAGAATATGATTTAGTCGATGTTTAGATTTCGTTTCAGGGTATTTCTTTTGCAGAGAAAGAAATTATTCACATTGTCACGATACTTGGTAATCACGATTTCAGATAATTGGCAAATAATGCAGGGTGAAAAAGTGAAGATTATTTTACTCAGCTAGTTCTGAGGATCTGGAACAGTCTGAAGAACAGCTGGATGCTGTTTCAGCAGTTTTCTCAAAATAGGTTTAGAATTTAACTTTTAAAGGAATGATTTGCAGGCTATGGCAAAGTGCAGGAGAGTTTGGACAGATTTGCAGTGTATCTCAAGTGAATGAGTACAGTCATCGCGGCCTGAATGACCACCTACTCTGTGACCTGTGATACTGTCCGATTCACTGTGGATGATGAAGCTCATCCCAGCATAGCGAAAGGGAGGATCGCACTTCCCAAATCACGCTGCGCACCTGCTGATAAGCAGTCGTTCACTGACCAACAGGACGGGAGTGGGCGGTCCAAGCGGAAGTGGGTGGTCCTCTAAACAGAGATAATGGGAACTGCAGATGCTCGAAAATCCAAGACAATAAAGTGTGGAGCTGGATGAACACAGCAGGCCAAGCAGCATCTCAGGAGCACAAAAGCTGACGTTTCAGGCCTAGACCCTTCATCAGAAAGGGGGATGGGTGAGGGTTCTGGAATAAATAGGGAGAGAGGGGGAGGCGGGCCGAAGATGGAGAGAAAAGAAGATAGGTGGGGAGGAGAGTATAGGTGGGGAGGTAGGGAGGGGATAGGTCAGTCCAGGGAAGACAGACAGGTCAAGCAGGTGGGATGAGGTTAGTAGGGAGGAAATGGAGGTGCGGCTTGGGGTGGGAGGAAGGGATGGGTGAGAGGAAGAACAGGTTAGGGAGGCAGAGACAGGCTGGGCTGGTTTTTGGATGCAGTGGGGGGAGGGGAAGAGCTGGGTCGCGAACCATTTCATCTCCCCCTCCCATTCTTTACATGACATGTCCATCATGGGCCTCCTGCAGTGCCACAATGATGCCACCCGAAGGTTGCAGGAACAGCAACTCATATTCCGCTTGGGAACGCTGCAGCCCAATGGTATCAATGTGGACTTCACCAGCTTCAAAATCTCCCCTTCCCCCACCGCATCCCAAAACCAGCCCAGCTCTTCCCCTCCCCCCACTGCATCCAAAAACCAGCCCAGCTCTTCCGCTCCACCCACTGCATCCCAAAACCAGCCCAGCCTGTCTCTACCCGCTAACCTGTTCTTCCTCTCACCCATCCCTTCCTCCCACCCCAAGCCGCACCCCCATCTCCTACCTACTAACCTCATCCCACCTCCTTGACCTTTCCGTCTTCCCTGGACTGACCTATCCCCTCCCTACCTCCCCACCTATACTCTCCTCTCCACCTATCTTCTTTTCTCTCCATCTTCGGTCCGCCTCCCCCTCTCTCCCTATTTATTCCAGAACCCTCACCCCATGCCCCTCTCTGATGAAGGGTCTAGGCCCAAAACGTCAGCTTTTGTGCTCCTGAGATGCTGCTTGGCCTGCTGTGTTCATCCAGCTTCACACTTTGTTATCTTGAATTCTCCAGCATCTGCAGTTCCCATTATCCCAGAAAAATGCTTGTCTTTTTCTCGATTTCTGTCCTGGAGCGACAGTGATTTTTCTTTTGTGAATTCCTTTTACAGGGTATTAATCAAGACTAGGTGTGGCACAGTGGTTCGCATTGCTACCTCCCAGCACCAGGGACCCGGGTTCAATTGCACCCTCGGGAAACTGACTGTGTACAGTTTGCACATTCTGCGTGGGTTTTGCTCCGGTTTTATCCCACCGTCCAAAGTTGTGCAGGCTTGGTGGATTGGCCATGCTAAATTGCCCGTAGTATTTCGGGCATAGGTCTGGGTGGGATGCTCTGATGGTTCAGTGTGAACTTGTTGGGCCGAAGGACCTGTTTTCACACTGTAGAGATTATAATTCTTAAACAAAAATTGCAGACTCAGAAATGAACACAAGTTCTGGCAGTCAGCAGAGTGATCAGCGTGTGAATATCATTGGCAGTTAGCTGTGGAAGAAAAGGGTTCTATCGGTGGGAAAGTGGCTCTGATATGTTTGTAACATGAAAAATAGCAATATGTTCAAATTCGTGGTCAGGTCGCCCTCGGGGTATGTGTTCTGAGATACAAACACGTGGAAATTTCTGTTTCTTGAAGACATTCGTGAACAAGTTTGGTTCTGACAACTTTCCGAGGGTCTGCTCCACAAATTACCGCGTTATTGTCCTGATTTCGCCCCATGTTTCCCCCACCCCATTTTCTTTCCAAAATCAACTTCACAGGATATAAGATGTCCAGCCAGCGAAACGTAAGCCAAACATCACATCAGTATCTGATAGAGTGATTCAGTTCAAAAGGACCTGAATATCATTAGCCTTCAACGATGGCAGCCAGAAGCACCAATCGCTCTGATGAAAAGCTGTGGAAACAGGGGCACTGTGGGCAGGAGTTCAATTATGCACTGAAACTAGAAACTCATCGCCTCAGTTATGCCGGGGAGAGAAAATTCATCTGCCCAGTGTGTGGGAAATGTTTCACTCAGTTATCCAAACAATTGAAACCCCGCGAGTACATACTGGAGAGAGGCTGTTCACTTGCTCCGCAAGTGGAAAAGGATTCATTCAGTCATCCCACCTGCCGACACACCAGTGAGCTCACACTGAGGAGACGCGTTTTAAATGCCTAGACAGCTGGAAGCATTACAAAAACTCAGGAGAACCGTTCAGGTGCTCTCACCATGGGTCGGGGATCAAGTAATCACCTCAACTCATGGCAAGCCATCGGGTTCACAGTGAGAAGAGGCCATTCGCCTGCTCTGACTGTGGGAAGGGATTGACTCAGTCATCTAATCTGCTGACACACCAACAACTGTACAATGGGGAGAAACTGTTCATTTGTTCTAAATGTGGATTGGGATTTATTTCACCATCCCAGCTGCTGAGACACCAGTGTGTTTAAACTGAAAATAAAGACTTTTTAAGTGGCCAGACTGTGGGAAAAGCTATAAATGTTCCAAGGATCTGAAGCCCCACCAAATTGTTCACACTGACGAGAGACCGTTCAGGAGTTGTATTGGACTTTGGTGGTGTCGTGGGGAGCAAAAAAGGCTATCTCAGAATACGACAGGGCCTTGATCAGATGGGCCAGTGGGTCGAGAAATGGCAGAGAGAGTTTAATTTAGTTAAAGGAGAGGTGCTGCAGTTTGGAAAGGCATATCAGGGCAGGATTTATACGCCTAATGGTAAGATCCTGTGGAGTGTTGCTGAAGAAAGAGACATTGGCGTTCCTTGCAAGTGGAATCAGAGGGAGATAGCACAGTTAAGAAGGCATTTATTATCACAGATAATGGGAACTGCAAATGCTGGAGAATTCCAAGATAATAAAATGTGAGGCTGGATGAACACAGCAGGCCAAGCAGCATCTCAGGAGCACAAAAGCTGACGTTTCGGGCCTAGACCCTTCATCAGAGAGGGGGATGGGGAGAGGGAACTGGAATAAGTAGGGAGAGAGGGGGAGGTGGACCGAAGATGGAGAGAAAAGAAGATAGGTGGAGAGATTGTAGGTGGGGAGGTAGGGAGGGGATAGGTCAGTCCAGGGAAGACGGACAGGTCAAGGAGGTGGGATGAGGTTAGTAGGGAGGAAATGGAGGTGCGGCTTGGGGTGGGAGGAAGGGATGGGTGAGAGGAAGAACAGGTTAGGGGGCAGAGACAGGTTGGACTGGTTTTGGGATGCAGTGGGTCGGGGGGAAGAGCTGGGCTGGTTGTGTGGTGCAGTGGGGGGAGGGGACGAACTGGGCTGGTTTAGGGATGCAGTAGGGGAAGGGGAGATTTTGAAACTGGTGAAGTCCACATTGATACCATATGGCTGCAGCGTTTCCAGGCGGAATATGAGTTGCTGCTCCTGCAACCTTCGGGTGGCATCATTGTGGCACTGCAGGAGGCCCATGATGGACATGTCATCTAGAGAATGGGAGGGGGAGTGGAAATGGTTTGCGACTGGGAGGTGCAGTTGTTTATTGCGAACTGAGCGGAGGTGTTCTGCAAAGCGGTCCCCAAGCCTCCGCTTGGTTTCCCCAATGTAGAGGAAGCCGTACCGGGTACAGTGGATGCAGTATACCACATTGGCAGATGTGCAGGTGAACCTCTGCTTTATGTGGAATGTCATCTTGCGGCCTGGGATGGGGGTGAGGGAGGAGGTGTGGGGACAGGTGTAGCATTTCCTGCGGTTGCAGGGGAAGGTGCCAGGTGTGGTGGGGTTGAAGGGCAGTGTGGAGCGAACAAGGGAGTCACGGAGAGAGTGGTCTCTCCGGAAAGCTGACAGGGGAGGGGATGGAAAAATGTCTTGGGTGGTGGGGCCGGATTGTAAATGGCGGAAGTGTCGGAGGATAATGCGTTGTATCCGGAGGTTGGTAGGGTGGTGTGTGAGAACGAGGGGGATCCTCTTGGGGCGGTTGTGGCGGGGGCGGGGTGTGAGGGATGTGTTGCGGGAATTACGGGAGACGCGGTCAAGGGCGTTCTCGATCACTGTGGGGGGAAAGTTGCGGTCCTTAAAGAACTTGGACATCTGGGATGTGCGGGAGTGGAATGTCTTATCGTGGGAGCAGATGCGGCGGAGGCGGAGGAATTGGGAATAGGGGATGGAATTTTTGCAGGAGGGTGGGTGGGAGGAGGTGTATTCTAGGTAGCTGTGGGAGTCGGTGGGCTTGAAATGGACATCAGTTACAAGCTGGTTGCCTGAGATGGAGACTGAGAGGTCCAGGAAGGTGAGGGATGTGCTGGAGATGGCCCTGGTGAACTGAAGGTTGGGGTGGAAGGTGTTGGTGAAGTCGATGAACTGTTCGAGCTCCTCTGGGGAGCAAGAGGCGGCGCCGATACAGTCATCAAATGTAACGGAGGAAGAGGTGGGGTTTGGGGCCTGTGTAGGTGCGGAAGAGGGACTGTTCCACGTAACCTACAAAGAGGCAGGCATAGCTGGGGCCCATGCGGGTGCCCATGGCCACCCACTTAGTCTGTAGGAAGTGGGAGGAGTCAAAAGAGAAGTGTGACGGAACCCCGCCCACGGCCGACGACCTCATCGCTCCGCCCACAACCTCCACAGCCAGCAACCCCAGAGGAGACAGCCACACTGAACCCTGCCGCATCTTCACCGTCCCCCCAGACCTCCCACTGACTGAGGACGAACGGTCAGTCCTTAGCAAGGGGCTCACCTTTGTCCCCCTACAACCACACATCAACGAATACCAGTCACGGTTGGACATAGAGCAGTTTTTCCGCCGTCTTCGCCTCCATGCCTACTTCTTCAACCGGGAACCCAACCCTCCCTCCACTGACCCCTTCACCCGCTTCCAACACAAGTCCTCCTCCTGGACACCACCCTCAGGCCTCCTACCTTCCCTCGACCTCTTCATCTCCAACTGCCGTCGAGACATTAACCGCCTCAACCTCTCCACCCCTCTCACCCACTCCAACCTCTCCCCCGCAGAACGGGCAGCCCTCCGCTCCCTCCGCTCCAACCCCAACCTCACCATCAAACCCGCAGACAAGGGTGGCGCAGTGGTAGTATGGCGCACTGACCTCTACATCGCCGAGGCCAGACGCCAACTCTCCGACACCACCTCCTACCACCTCATCGATCATGACCCCACACCCGAGCACCAAACCATCATCTCCAACACCATTCACGACCTCATCACCACAGGGGACCTCCCACCCACAGCCTCCAACCTTATTGTTCCTCAACCCCGCACGGCCCGTTTCTATCTCCTTCCCAAAATCCACAAACCTGCCTGCCCTGGTCGACCCATCGTCTCAGCCTGCTCCTGCCCCACCGAACTCATCTCCACCTATCTGGACTCCATTTTCTCCCCTTTGGTCCAGGAACTCCCCACCTACATCCGTGACACCATCCACGCCCTCCACCTCCTCCAGGACTTCCAATTCCCTGGCCCCAAACACTTCATATTCACCATGGACGTCCAGTCCCTGTACACCTGCATTCCACATGGAGATGGCCTCAAGGCCCTCCGCTTCTTCCTATCCCGCATGCCCGACCAGTCCCCCTCCACCGACACTCTCATCCACCTAGCTGAACTCGTCCTCACACTCAACAACTTCTCTTTTGACTCCTCCCACTTGCTACAGACTAAAGGGGTGGCCATGGGCACCCGCATGGGCCCCAGCTATGCCTGCCTCTTTGTAGGTTACGTGGAACAGTCCCTCTTCCGCACCTACACAGGCCCCAAACCCACCTCTTCCTCCGGTACATTGATGACTGTATCGGCGCCGCCTCTTGCTCCCCAGAGGAGCTCGAACAGTTCATCGACTTCACCAACACCTTCCACCCCAACCTTCAGTTCACCTGGGCCATCTTCAGCACATCCCTCACCTTCCTGGACCTCTCAGTCTCCATCTCAGGCAACCAGCTTGTAACTGATGTCCATTTCAAGCCCACTGACTCCCACAGCTACCTAGAATACACCTCCTCCCACCCACCCTCCTGCAAAAATTCCATCCCCTATTCCCAATTCCTCCGCCTCCGCCGCATCTGCTCCCACGATAAGACATTCCACTCCCGCACATCCCAGATGTCCAAGTTCTTTAAGGACCGCAACTTTCCCCCCACAGTGATCGGGAACGCCCTTGACCGCGTCTCCCGTATTTCCTGCAACACATCCCTCACACCCCGCCCCCTCCACAACCGCCCCAAGAGGATCCCCCTCGTTCTCACACACCACCCTACCAACCTCCGGATACAACGCATTCTCCTCCGACACTTCTGCCATTTACAATCCGACCCCACCACCCAAGACATTTTTCCATCCCCTCCCCTGTCAGCTTTCCGGAGAGACCACTCTCTCCGTGACTCCCTTGTTCGCTCCACACTGCCCTCCAACCCCACCACACCTGGCACCTTCCCCTGCAACCGCAGGAAATGCTACACCTGTCCCCACACCTCCTCCCTCACCCCCATCCCAGGCCCCAAGATGACATTCCACATAAAGCAGAGGTTCACCTGCACATCTGCCAATGTGGTATACTGCATCCACTGTACCCGGTGCGGCTCCCTCTACATTGGGGAAACCAAGCGGAGGCTTGCGGACCACTTTGCAGAACACCTCCGCTCAGTTCGCAATAAACAACTGCACCTCCCAGTCGCAAACCATTTCCACTCCCCCTCCCATTCTCTGGATGACATGTCCATCATGGGCCTCCTGCAGTGCCACAATGATGCCACCCAAAGGTTGCAGGAACAGCAACTCATATTCCGCCTGGGAACACTGCGGCCATATGGTATCAATGTGGACTTCACCAGTTTCAAAATCTCCCCTTCCCCTACTGCATCCCTAAACCAGCCCAGTTCGTCCCCTCCCCCCACTGCACCACACAACCAGCCCAGCTCTTCCCCCCGACCCACTGCAACCCAAAACCAGTCCAACCTGTCTCTGCCTCCCTAACCTGTTCTTCCTCTCACCCATCCCTTCCTCCCACCCCAAGCCGCACCTCCATTTCCTCCCTACTAACCTCATCCCACCTCCTTGACCTGTCCGTCTTCCCTGGACTGACCTATCCCCTCCCTCCCTCCCCACCTACACTCTCTCCACCTATCTTCTTTACTCTCCATCTTCTGTCCGCCTCCCCCTCTCTCCCTACTTATTCCAGTTCCCTCTCCCCATCCCCCTCTCTGATGAAGGGTCTAGGCCCGAAACGTCAGCTTTTGTGCTCCTGAGATGCCTCTTGGCCTGCTGTGTTCATCCAGCCTCACATTTTATTATCTAGGCATTTATTATTCTTGCCTTTGATGATCAGTGTATTGGGTACAGGGGTTGGGAGGTAATCTTCCATTTGGGCAGGACATTAGTGAAGCCCCTTCTGGAATACTGCATGCATTTCTGGTCTCCCTGCTATTGGAAGGATGTTGTGAAACTTGAAACGGTCCTGAAAAGAATTACAAGGCCGTTGCCAAGGTTGGAGCGTTTGGGCTAGAGGGAGGGGCTGAATACACTAGGCCTACTTTCCCTGGAGTGTCAAAAGGCTGAGAGATGACCGTATGGAGATTTGTAAAATCACAAGGTGCATGGATAGGATATATATACAAGGTCTTTGCCCCAAGGTGGTGGTGTCCAAAACTAGAGTCTATAGGTTTAGAGAGGGGAAACATTTGAAAGGGACATAAGGGGCAAGATTTTCATGCAGAAGGTGGTCTGTATATTGAATGAGCTGCCAAATGAAGCGGTGGAGGCTGGTACAATTACAACAATTAAATGGCATCTGGATGGGTATATGGATAGGAAGGGTTGAGAGGAATATGGGCTAAATGCTGGCAAATGAAGCTATATTTATTTCGGACAGCATGGGCGCGTTGGACCAATGGGTTTATTTCCATGCTGTATATCTCTCTGACTCTCTGTCTTGCAAAGCAACATTTCTATATAGCGTGGTCCGTGTGTGGAATGAACTGCCAGAGGAAGTGGTGGATGCACTCTCGAGGTGAAATGTAATCACCTTTGGGTTGTCATATATTTGCACAATATACAGCGAGAGATCAGGTGGTATTGTCATGGGATTCCTGCAAACCTCCTTAGTGAGTTCCAGAAGAAATGTGCCATCAATAAAATGATCCCGAGCCTATCCGTTTTTGAAGTGTCCAAATAGCTTTTAAATGTTGTAATTGTACCTGTATCCATCACTTCCTCTGGCAGTTCATTCCACATATGAATTACACTGTGCTAATGAAAAAGATCAGTTAGATTCATTCCATTTATGGCATGCTTCTCCAGGAACCCAATAAGGATTCCATGACAATATCATCTGATCTCTTCCTTTGTATCATGCAAAATCATGACAAAACAAAGGCAATCACATTTCACCCTGAGAAGTGCGGAGCTGGATGAACACAGCAGGCCAAGCAGCATCCCAGGTGCACAAAAGCTGACGTTTCGGGCCTAGACCCTTCATCAGCTCTCTGATGAAGGGTCTAGGCCCGAAACGTCAGCTTTTGTGCTCCTGAGATGCTGCTTAGCCTGCTGTGTTCATCCAGCTCCATACTTTGTTATCTTGGATTCTCCAGCATCTGCAGTTCCCATTATCTCCCTGAGAAGTGCCCTGTGGACCTTAGATTATCCTGGTTTGGCAAGGTATCTCAAATATTTGAGTATCAGGTGAAGCCAGCTGATTCAAACTGCTGTTACAATTAGGAGTAACAAGATTGGTGTTCAACACAAACGGAATGTTATTATCCAAACAAAAAAAAATTCAACGTATCACATAGATGTGTAATGTTGGATACGATATTCAGTGTCAGTGTAATGCCAGGCAAGTAGGCCACAATCCTGAAGGCAGGCTGATCATATCAAACAGCATTTCCCTTTGGATTTTTTTTTGCAATGGCAGGGTATTGACCATATTTAACCAGTCCATTCTTGCAAACTTCAGAACATTGTATCCAGCATTAAATGCATTTCTGCAATTGGACAATATGTTCAAAGTATTCCATAGTTAATGACTACAATTGCTAATTTCCAAGAATTCCACTCACAACCA
The DNA here is from genome assembly GCF_030684315.1 of Stegostoma tigrinum. NCBI lineage: Eukaryota > Metazoa > Chordata > Chondrichthyes > Orectolobiformes > Stegostomatidae > Stegostoma > Stegostoma tigrinum. Next base: position 3,221,648 of record NC_081396.1, on the reverse strand, counting down.
TTTCAGACTTGTCAGTCCAGCTCACCATGTGGTGTATTTGGATGAACTGGAAGCCGTGTGTGTGAACACATAAGGCCCTGTGATTTGCGCACAGAAAGAACATGTACACACACTGCGTCTCTTTCAACTCAACAAAATAGGTGTCAGCCATTTGGTGGGTAATTTCTAAGCAACGCCAAGAACAGAGTTCCGTCTGTTTAAAACTTAAACTGCACTGTGGAATGTCTGCTCCAGCCCCACAGGGTTCCATCTGTTTAAAGCGACAAACAGAAAAGTTCACTTTTCTCCTGGAGTCTGAGAGAAATCAGGTTTCTAAATGAGGCAGAATTTCAGCCATTGGGGGCCTCTGCGCCTCACCCCGCTCCTCGGTCATCCTGAATGGGTTGGAGGACTTGCCATTTACGCTCGCCTTCCAACCAACAGGAACATAATTAACACGTGGCATGGGCAGTTGAAAACCATTCTAACTCTCAATAATTAATTGGAAAATACGTGAGTTATGATGGCTTTCTCCACAATTTCTTAAATTTTTAAAAGAGCTTTAATACTCCACCATCTAGGTAAAACTGAGCTTTTAAAATGTTTTGCTACTTCCCATTCTGATCGGTACTGAAGGGTTGACTCTTGTTGTGTTCAGTCCTATGACCACTGGTTCCCCTCTGGTTCTCTACCTATAGACAAAGTGAATCCCTCCCCTCAAACAGAGCAGGTGAACAGCGACTCCTCAATGTGAATGTGTCAAAATTTCAGAAGTTGCGACGCGCGTTAATTATCTTACCCACATGGAGCAGGTCAATGATCTCTCCTCAGTGTGAATTTGCTGGTGTGGCACCAGGGCAGATAACCGGCTAAATCCCTTCCTACACGGAACAGGTGAATGTTTCTCTCCAGTGTGAGTGTATTGGTGTCTCAGCAGGTTATTGCTGCTGTCAAAACTCTCCTCACAGTCAGAACATGTGAAATTTCTTATCTTTGTATGAACTCGCTAGTGTCTCAACAGGCTGGATGAATTAACAAACCCCTCTCCCCATGCGGTGTAGATGTTTGGCCATTGCCCAGGGTGGGCACACTGATGTACAGAGAGTTCAGACGATTTTCTGAATCCAGTCCGGCAGTGAGAGCGCCTGAAATGGAAGCTCCGAGAATAGCAAGTGAATGGATATAGAGAGGTTAAATATATGGGCAAAAATGGCAAATGGATAAAATGAGAAATCACACACTTTGACAAGTAGGATAATAAAAGTTGATTATTCTTTCAGTGTGGTGGAGATGCGGAATGCTACTGTTTTGAAAGAATTGGATGTCCTGATACATGAATCACAATAGTTAGAATAACATTACCATCCTGAAAACATGGCTTAAAGAGTGGGAACATAGCAGTTGAACATCTGTCAATATACAGTTGTCAGGCAAGGGTGAGGGGGGATGAAATTAAAATAGAGTTTTTGCATTATTGATTAATGAATCATAACTGTGATGTGGGATGCTGTAATAAACAAATCATAAGACCTGATGGGTTGCACTCCACAGACCCTGCCAGTTTGTCCTAGAATGGAAACTTTAGACAGAAATAACAGCTACATTTTAAAATATCATTGCAACGTGGTCTGTGGGGCTCTGCGCTGATGCTGTGTCCAGATGCTTCCACCAGATACTGGTCCCAGATTTATTTTTTACTCAGAAGTGAGAAGTGTGGTTTCAGACTGGCAGCAGAAAAAAAGGAAGCTGTGCTTTCTGAGAATGAAAAAAGCAGTCAGTTTCATGTTATCAGCATGAACAGACTTCCTGTCTGTGAGGTTGACAGCATCGAGAACAAACACACAGATTGCTGCTGGTGTCAGCATGTTAATTCAACACGATCTTTGATGCCTCTCTACACATGCCAATCATTCTCCATACTTGAGTTCAATTGACACAATTGTTGACTTCCTTGTCTGGAGCTGAAGAGCTTTTGAGAGGCAGTGGCAGTTCCCTACCTCTGGGCCAGAAGGTTCAGGTTTAAATCATACTTTCCTCAGAGGTTTGCCGTAATCAGCGATTGCCTATCATATTCAAATATGTGATAAACTCTCAATTGTCGAGCGTCATTATCAGGGCTATAGTTTCAATCAGTGGGATTAACAAAGCTGGTAATTAAGCAACGAAGGTTTGTCCTGCTGGTTTATAAAGCTGATGAAAAATGATGATAATGAGCAGTAACTGACAAAAAAAAACAATTGGGCAGTCAGGAACTACACATCTGCAATATTTCAAGTCTTTAAAAGAAAGATGTATGATCCATTTCTCTAATCTACTGAGATGTTATGACACACCTCTGCAACAGGTTCGACTTGAACTCAGATCTCTCTGTTTAGGGGAAGGGATACAACTGCTGCACCATGTGAGGACTCAATTGCAAAATTTCCCTCTCTATACATAAATCGTTTCCAGACTATCACGTAAATACTGTCTTTCATTTCTTCCTTCACCAATTGGTTATGAGGAGCATTACAACAGGGTCTGGATTAATACTCATTAAGGTTAACCTTATAACCCAGCAGGACAAACCTTCGTTGCTTAATTACCAGCCTTGTTAATCCCACTGATTGAAACTATATCCCTGATAATGACGTTCGACAATTGAGAGTTTATCACATATTTGAATATGATAGGCAATCACTGATTAGCTGTTTGTAATAAAATACAAGAATTCATAAATGTCACTGCTTCAATTTTTGTTGTTTGCTGACAATCGGAATGGTCTGAGCATTAAATATAATGTATGCATTGCTAACAAGCACATGCATACCTGTTCTAAGGTGTGAATGTTGTTACAAAAGGCTCTGGATTAATATAAACTGACATAAACTGGAGAACAGTGATTACTCATGCAGCCTAGATTTTCATCAACCGACACAGTTTCTCATGCAGGAATTCCTGATTTAGGCCCTAGGTTAAAGTAAACTATAACCTGATCAACTGTAGCGATAACTGTTGTAGTATTAAGTGTGACTGGTGCAGTACAATTGAGATAAACTCATACGTGTCCAAATGAAATCCAACAGAAACAAAATTGGTGTCTTTTATTGGTTCAGATCGTTCCCAGAAAAATGGCTTTTTTTATCACTGCTTTATTGAATATCTGATTAATCTAACCAGGCTGTGCATCAGATGTCAAATCCAGAATCTAGTGATTTTGAAATTAGATTCAGAACTACAGGTTGACCATAACATTGGCTAACACCGCTGCTGTTAACCTTCCAAATGCTAATAACTCCAACACCAACTTCAATAATGAAATTGTATTGATTTAGATTGATTTGAGTGAAATTCCATGAATAATGGAATTTGACAGGAGAATAAGGCCATTTGGACCATCCATTCAGCTGTTTTAAACAACTGACCAAATATTCCACATCTCCAATCTTTCGCTGTAGCTTTTAAAAAATTATTTTTCGAACAGTTTCCTTTTCAAAGTTCCAATTGAATTTGCTTCCTTCAGTCTTTCAGGGAATGCATTCCAGATAATATTGACTCACCAGTAATGATGTGTTACATTTAAAAGACAATGATTTGGAAGCAATATCAATACTAGAGGAAATTCTTGGGCACAACGCAGGCCCTTTATTTATCTGGATGGAACTATTCTCATTGCAAAAGTTATCTATAGATCCAATTGTACACCACCATCTTCAATTTTACTACAGATTTAACTAAAGAAATTTAAATGAGTTTGGTCAATACATCAGGGCTTTAATACAAATAGGTTCAATTGTGGCAAAACTATCAAGTGCCATTTTCAGGCGTGAAAATTAAACCTGCTGTTTCAGTCAAACTAGATCAGAAACACACACATCTATGTGTTTCAGATCTCCAACATCTGCAACTCTTTGTTTTGTACTCTGAAACAATTCACAGTTTTGAAACCAACGTCTGATTTTCCAGCATGTTTCCAGCATTCATCATTATTCTTCCTGACACATTTGCAAGGAAGCTGCTAATCTGTGTCTAGCACTCCGAACCAAGGAAGAGAACGACTCAAATCTATTTCTAATGCACTTCAACATTGAAATTACGATAACAACTGTAAGTGAAGAGAGATGGCAAAGATGAAAGCCCCATTTGTCACTGTCAATGTGACCCTCCTGGACTGTACCCAAGCTAAAGGGCTGTTTCTGACATGTGATCCTCTTCCCAGATTGTCCTTTATAATCCAGGCAGGTGATGTTAAACACTCAGGTGGCAAAGACAGAAGTTACAAAAATGTCTCAAGAAAAGTTGACTAATTTTACATTTTTGCACAATATATAAACCTATCAACAAATCAGGATCATCAGAATGAACAGATTCCTGGATGTGGTCAGCAGCATCAGCAAGTGCAGAATTCAAACCTTGCATTTCTAATGAACTCACTGGTGTGTTTGCAGGTGGGCTGGCTGAATGAATCCCCACCCACAAGCATTACACGTGAATGGCCTCTCACAAGTGTGAATTTGCCGGTGTTTTCATCAGGTTGGATGACTGAGTAAATCCCTTCCCACATGTTAGATAAATGAATGGCTTCTCTCCAGAATGAACTCGCTGGTAATTCATTAGATTGGAGGATCGAGTGAATCCATTTCCACACACAAGGCAGATAAAGGCTTCTCTTTCATACGAACTTGCTGATGTCTCAGAAGGTTACACAAACCAGTAAATCCCTTCCCACTATCAGAGCAGGTGAAAGGTCTATCTCTTGTGTGAAGTTGCTGGTGTATCAGAAATTTGGGTGAATTAATGAATCCCTTCCTAGAAAAAGTTCAGGTGAATGGTCTCTCCCCAGTGTGAATCCGCTGGTGATACAGCAGGCCACATGGACGAGTGAATCCTTTCTCACACACACAGCAGGTGAATAGCCTCACTTCTGTATGAGTATATTGGTGTGACAGCAGGTCCTGTTTTTTTGCTTTTAAGGCTTTTCTCGCAGTCAGAACAATTAAAAAGCTTGTTATCAGAATGAGCAAATTGGCATTCCTGAAGATGGGATGACTGAGTGAATACTGTCCCACAGACACAGCAGGTGATTGGCCTCTTCCTGGTGTGGAGACGTTGATGCGTCATCAGACCCTTTCTGCAGCTAACCCTTCTCACAGTTTGGACATTTAAACGGACTAAGTTGGTGAGTCACAATGTGTGATGATCGATCAAATCCCTTTCCACACACAGGAGAGGTGAATGGCCTCTCCTCAGTGTGAACTTGCTGATGTGTCAGAAGGTTGCACGAATGGATAAATCCCTTCCCACACACAGAGCAGGTGAATAGTCTCTCCCCAGTGTGACTGAGCCGATGAATTTCCAATTGAGATGGGTAATTGAATCCTTCCCCACAGCCACCCCATTTCCACCATTTCTCCATGGCTATATGCCCTGGTGTCTCCCCAGTTTGGATGATCAGTTGAAGTGTCACCTATACATGTGCAGTTTCTCTTTGCTACAAATATGTGACACTTTTCTTCCAGGGTGTGTTATAGAACAGTCTCCTTCAGTTATGTTTGTGTGTCTTGTTGCCTTTCCAGTCTGACTGACGTTTGATATCTTCTCCTTTTGACATAACTGAAACCATTTCTCCTTCTATTGTCAGAGACTGCTGACATTCAGAGTTGAATGGATTCTGTCAGATGTAGATGTGGCACTTGGTTTGAATTTCCAGTCTGCAATCCTCTTCCAATGCCTTGTAAAAAGAGATGACAAAAGTCCTCACTATCAGCACAGGACAGAAAATCAGAGCAGCCAGTTGCAGTTTCCCTGAAACATTTCCTGTTCTCCCAGAAATCTGATCCAATCAAACCAAAATAAGTCAAAATGAGTAACACTGCATCAAGAGATACAAAGAGAGCCTTCCTAACAAAGTCAGAAGGTTATTCCCAAAATCTATGAGACAATCCACACCCAGGCTAGACAGTATCTGTGGAAACTATCACGTGGCCTCTCAAGTAAATAATAGTGCCCAAGGACTAGGAAACCAGACAAACTAAAGCCCACCCACTCAATTGAATATCACGAAGCTGGAATGTAAGTGCCCTGCTCCCTGTGGATGTAAACTTGCATCTGCAAATGTAAACTTCTTCCCAGGGACAAGAATCCAGGACTTCCAGATTTTTTGGTGTATATAATAAGTATTGATATACACTCCCCGTCAACCCCCCAGCACCAGCATTTCCTCCGTGGTCCCACATCCTCACTGCCTGCAGTTTACAAAGGTTATTTGGAATATGGGAACAGGAAGAGGCCATTCTGTCACTCATGACCCTCAATGACAGAAGAGCTCTGTGACCCAACTCCACTTACCCAGGTATTTACTTTAATACCAGCTCTTCCAGTCTGTTACAATCTGATTTAAAAACTTTTCTTTTACATCACATCTTCAGATCGGAAAGTGTCCTGACATATATTTTAGAAACATCAACTCACAGGGGTGATTGGTGAGCAGGGCTGGGTATGGGAAAACACACAGTAAGCAGAGATTTGAACGATCCCATGCACCCAGGTGTGAGGCTAGTCAGGAATGCATTGCAATGGTCAAGTCTGAAGACAACACAGGCTTGGATGAGGGTTTCACCAGCAGATGAGCTGACATCAGGTGGCAACGAATAAGAGAATTGAAACGTCTGGGACTATTATTAGTATTACATGTGGTCAGAAGGTCATGCTGCAGTTAAATATATGCCAGAGATTGTGAACTGTGTCTTTCAGTTTCATAGTTCCAAAGGAGAGGGTTGGTCAATTCAGAATCATATTTTTGTAATGACAATTCAAGACCGTGGCTTTGATCTCGGTAGTTTTTAATTGGAGGATGTTCCCCCTCCTCCAATACTGGATTTGGGATAATTCGTTGGATCACTAAGTAACAGTGCAGGAAAGGAGATCAATGGCTGTGAGGGTGGAGCTCAGTGTTGTCATTGGATATGTGAAAACTAACGGTACTTCCGGCTTACGTAACCGAGTTGTAGCTGAAAAATGACGAGCGAAAGATAGATCCAGGGTGGCTCATTGGTTAGCACTGCTGCCTCACAGTGCCAGGCTCAACTTCAAACTTGGGTAGTGATAATGGGAACTGCAGATGCTGGAGAATCCAAGATAATAAAATGTGAGGCTGCATGAACACAGCAGGCCCAGCAGCACCTCAGGAGCACAAAAGCTGACGTTTCGGGCCTAGACTCTCTGATGAGGGGTCTAGGCCCGAAACGTCAGCTTTTGTGCTCCTGAAATGCTGCTGGGCCTGCTGTGTTCATCCAGCCTCACATTTTATTATCTTCAAACTTGGGTAACCGTCTCTGTGTGGTTTGCATGTCTCCCTGTAGCTGTGCGGGTTTCAACATCATGTAAAAGTGAGGTGGATTGGCTATGGTAAAAAATGACCTAGTATGTGAAAGTTAGGCGAGTTAGCCCTGGGAAATCCCTTGTGGGGTGAGGGGGATGGAGTGAGTTTGGATGCGGTGTTTTTTGGGTTGGTACAGACTCAGTGGGCTGAATGGCTTCTTTCTGCTCTGTAAGGATTCTATGATCCTCAGGGGGACACCAAGTCTAAGGAAAGGAGGTGGAAGTTTGTGTGGTAATTTGCTCAAACATTGGAGGTGAAGGGATTTTTTCAGGATAGATGACGATGTGGATTTCAAGGTGAGGGAGAGAGAATCTTTAACAATAACAGTGAACATGGACTGATCATCAGTTCAGTGGGAATAGAGTTAACAGACTATAGGTTGGGTCTCACAGACACAATGAGCTTTGTCAGAGAGAAGCTGGAGAAAGTTGAGAGTTCAGGGGTCAGACAGGAAGGAACTATAGAGGCAGTTTTACCCAGTGAGGCAGTGGGAGGAAAGGAAACAGCCAATCAAATTTTCTCAATCTCACTGAGAAAGCAGGTCCATGATCTCCACACACTTGGTGTTGTTGGTGAGGATGGAAGAGATTGGGAGAGGGGCTGCCCTTCCAAACTAACCCACTCAGAACAAATGTGTGAGAGATACAAAATTAACTTCACACATTGCGTTTACTCACAAAACTGGTTTATATTATTCTGGATAAAACTAAAATAGTTAAAATTCAGCTGGAATTTATTAACCAATGAACATGGTTCAGTCCTGGACATGACTAACAGCAATGCCCAACTCGTCGTTACGTGTGAACTTGTTGGTGAGTCAGCAGGTGGGCTTTCCAAGTGAATGCTTTTCCACACTCAGTGCAGGTCAGCGGCCTCTCCATAGTGTGAATTCACTGGCAGACAATGAAATCAGATGAATGCTTGGACCCAGACCCACAGTGAGATCATCCGAATGGTCTCTCCTCAGTGTGAACACATTGATGGGTCATCACGTCCTGAGAACTTTTAAAGCATTCCTGAAGGTCTCTCTTCAGAGTGAACTCACTTGTGTCTTATGAGGTGTGATGACCCAACAAATCACTTCTCACAGACACTGCAGTGAACAGGCTCTTCCCCAATGTGAATTCTGTGGTGCACAGTGAGTTCAGGTGATGCCTTGAATCTTTTCCCACAGTGACAGCACCTGAACAGTCTCTCCTCAGTGCAAACTCATTGACGGGACAGCAGTTCGTCATAGCACTTTGCAACAGGTGTGCATTTAAAAAGTTTCTCTTCATTATGAACTTGCTGGTGGGTTGTCAGTTGGGACAACTCAATGAGTCCTTTCCCACACTCAGAGCAAGTGAACAGCCCCTCCCCACTGTGACTGTGCCAACGGATATCCAGTCAGGCAGGGATTTGAATCCTTCCTCACAGTCCCCACATTTCCATGGTCTCTCCCCAACGTGACTGTACATGTGTCTCAACAGGCCAGATGAACGGTTGAAGCTTTGTTCACACACAGACCACGCATAGGGTTTCTGTTCTCTGAGAAGTGTCCTTGTTCCTTCCAATTTCAAAATCCAATGACATTCTGGCTGTGATAAGTCGGACACCTCCATTACACACTGTGGGCCTGTGATCCCTGACTGTAACTCCTCCTCCTCTGGCACCCTTTGAAACTGTTTTTGAAACAGAAACTAAAAAGCAGTGAGAGAACGCCCTCAACAACACAAAGGCAAGTTCTGACATTGAGCTGAACTGAATATGGTAATTTGATGGGCCAGCGCTGAGAGAAATTCATCATGAAACCTGCCAGAACATTGCAAAAACACAACTGGCTCATTAATGTCCATCAGGAAGCAAAACTGCACCCTCACCACTACCAACACCACGTCCCCCCGACCCTGCCCCAAGCCTGCACATGGACAAGACAGAGGTGACAGTGGGAAACAAGAGAAATTGCACATACTTACAACTTGACCAGCACCTTGAAAAGAATCTCCCAAACTCTCCAGCTTCACTTTCTAGAAGGGCCAGGGTAGCAGATGGACGTGAACACTATCACCTCCAAATTCCATCCAAATCTCACACCATCCTGAGCTGTCAGACATCCAGAACTGGACAGGCAGAAATATCCTCCATTGAAACTGGAAAAATGAAAACAGCTGCTTCAGTCTCAGTTATAAACTCAACTTCCTAGTCCACAACATCAACGCTCTCTCCTGTAACTATCTAACGCTGAAACAGTCTGATCAGAACAATAGTGTTATGCCCGAATTAAACTAAACAATATAGTCACAACATCACCGAGATGGTCTACTACCACAGTGACATCATCAACTAGCCCTGAGTCTCAGCAGATCTGGTTTTGATTCTGCTCGATTCTCTTAGTATCGCGAGACTTAGCCATCTTCCTGCACTCATAAATGGAGGCCATGGACTTGCGGTATTCTCACTGGATGATAATGTAGTAATAATGACCTGGTAATGTCCCAGGGACCCAGGTTAGATTCCCACCAAAGTACATGGGTTAATTTGAATTCAATAAAAAATCAAATCTAGAATTAAGTAATGATGACCATGAATCCGCGGTCAATTGTCAGAAAAACTCATCTAGTTCACCAAAGTCCTTTCTGGGAGAAAAACAACATCCTCACCTGGTCCAGCCTGCATGTGACCTCAGACCGACAGCAACAGGGTTCTCTCTTAAACTGCCCTCTGGGCAATTAGTAATGGGTAACAAATGCTGGTGTAACCAGCAACACCCTCATCTTGTGAATGAAATTAAGAAAATCTTCCCAACTGGCCTCACGGTAATTTTGAGGTGATCCAAAATACAGCTGCTTGTGTTCATACCGGCAATAGGTGCATCTGTGTTTCCAGACTTGGTTGTAAATTCAGCAGATGCTGAAAATCTGATACAACAAGAGAAAAATAGTGGAAATAATCAGCATGTGAGGAAATAACCTGAGAGAGAAAAAGAATGATATTTCAACATGAGCCGAATAAGTTACAGGTAATAAAAATTGTGCAAAATGTCACTGTCTACATAAGCTCAGAGGCAAAAAATGCACCCTAGTGGAGGAAAAGCAGTTTCAGGTGAAGGGAAATTAAATCCGGTATATTTGTAGCACCCTGTTGGGGCAGTGGAAACTTCATTTAGATACAATCTGCAGAAACAACAACAAAATATGAAACACGGTTAAAATACAAACATGGTTAGAGGCAGTGAGCTGATCAGGGAAGGCAGAGGTGTGACAAAGCAATGGATGGATATGGATTTGGATCCGGATCCACAGTAAGGGAGCCTGACCAGCTCCAGAAATGTGGAGGAGGAGAGTAGAACCAAAACTTCAAATTGCAAACAAAAGCTCAATAATTTTAACCTCTGATACAATTTCATTGTTTTCAATTTTAAAATCCCTGGCTGGATCCATATTCTTGAGGAAAATCAGAGACACTGGAGAAAAATCTCACGATCTTCAAATCTTTTAACTCCCCAGAAAAGGATATCATGAATGTCAATGACAAACAGAATTTGAGAGGAGACAATTATTTCCATTGGTTTGAGTTTGTAATGTGTAAATCGTCCTGTTCCCTCCCCTGCAAGAAGACTTTCTAAATTCCCTGTCTTTCAGTCCAGACAGAAATATACAATATGACCTTTCTGCCTCCTGAGTGAGGATGTCTTGCACATAGTCATTTATAGTGATGAAGGATGCTGTAGTTTGCAGAGAGACATAGATAAGCTGCAGAGCTGGGCTGAGAGGTGGCAAATGGAGTTTAATGCAGACAAGTGTGAGGTGATGCACTTTGGTAGGAGTAACCGGAAGGCAAAGTACTAGGCTAATGTTAAGATTCTTAGTAGTGTAGATGAGCAGAGAGATCTCGGTGACCATGTAGACAGATCCTTGAAAGTTGCCACCCAGGTTGACAGGGCTGTTAAGAAGGCATACAGTGTTTCATTAATATAAATTTCTTTTATTAGTACAGGGATCGAGTTCCGGAACCAAGAGGTTATGCTGCAGCTGTACAAAACTCTGGTGCGGCCGCACTTGGAGTATTGTGTACAGTTCTGGTCACTGCATTATAAGAAGGATGTGGAAGCTTTGGAAAGGGTGCAGAGGAGATTTACTAGGATGTTGCCTGGTATGGACGGAAGGTCTTATGAGGAAAGGCTGAGGGACTTGAGGCTGTTTTCATTAGAGAGAAGGTGGTTGAGAGGTGACTTAATTGAAACATATAAAATAATCAGAGGGTTAGACAGGGTGGATAGGGAGAGCCTTTTTCCTAGGATGGTGACGGCGAGCACGAGGGGGCATAGCTTTAAATTGAGGGGTGAAAGATATAGGACGGATGTCAGAGGTAGTTTCTTTACTCAGAGAGTAGTAAGGGAACGGAACGCTTTGCCTGCAACGGTAGTAGATTTGCCAACTTTAGACACATTTAAGTCGTCATTGGATAAGCATATGGACGTGCATGGAATAGTGTAGGTTAGATGGGTTCGAGATCGGTGTGACAGGTCGGCACAACATCGAGGGCCGAAGGGCCTGTACTGTGCTGTAATGTTGTGTGTTCTATCCTCAGTTTCTTTTCAGATGGCAACCCGTCAAGCCCCCAGGTTTCTCAATAATTTTTCTCATGGTAGAAAACAAAAGCATCTTTGGAAATAATGAGCTGTCAATGGTCTGACAAAACTAGGAAGTTATAGAAATCAGTATGAGCAAAGACAGTGTAGAAATCAAGGTGACTAAATTACAAGACTCCTCCTGAGTAAGGAGTTCCATTTTAGGGTTTTAAAAACTGAGCTGTAGAGAGTGGTTCCTTTGATTCCAATCTTCCATAGATTAATTGAGACACTGACAATCATTGTTCCCTCAACAATTCATCCATTGATGTAAGACAGATAAGGAAAAACAAGCTGAAGAATATATGTCATTCATTAGGCCAGAACTCAAATCCTGCGTGCAGACTAGTCACTCCATTATATAAAGTGCGTAGTTATACTCAATCTCAGCAATATTTCCAAAGGGCTAAACATCCTGGAATTCCCTCTGATAGGGAGACCCACAATGCCCTACAGCACAGGGGCTATAGCCGTTTAGGAAGGTATCTCATCACCACCTTTTCAATGGAAACTAGGGGTGGGCAATATGCGCTGGTCCAGCCAGTGATGCCGCCTTGCCACACATTGTGTTCAAGCCTCATCTGCCACAGAGGTGTGTCATCTCATGCCCAAATTGACTGATGAAAAGGAAATATGTAATTGCATTGGTGAGGGGATATTTGGTCGGACTGGAAAGTTGCAGCTAGGAGGAAGGGTTGTTGAGGCTGAGGTTGTCAAGGCTGAGCCCCTGAAACAGAGGTAACCGGGGTAAGATTAGATTGAGGTGTATTGATTGGAACAAAGCCAGGCAGGTGGCCCTCACAGAATACGAGTTCCCCAGTTGGGGCTGTTAACCTGGTCCAGTTAGGGAGCCCTGGTTAACAAATAAGAACAAGAGTATCAGACATCCTGTTCAGTGTGAGGGAGCTGGATCACATGTCAATAAAGGTTGACTTGCTGACAGGAAACCAGCCTACCTATGTCATGTTCTTTTAAAAGGTGTCCAAGGTTGAGAGGGTCCTCGATAGACTGGATGACAAAGAGCTGTTTCCCTCAGCAGGGAGCTCAGTGATGGGGCAAAGTTGCGGGGGGGAAGAAGAGAAAGAGGGGTGGAGCAACAGGGTGATAGAGATTCAAAGGGATTGGTGGAATGACTAGAGGAGGAGGGAATGGCTGAATCCTCACCCAATCCAATCTGGTATCTCTGCTCAGAAAAGGCATTGTTGCTCAGATTGGAGGGTTTGAGCTTGAAGGAGAGGTTGAACAGATGGAGCTATTTTCTCCGAAGCGTCAGAGGCTGAGAGCAGATCGTTATAGAAGCTTAAAAAATGCACGAGAGGCAGACATGGGGTGAATAGCCAGTTGTTTTTTTTTCCTCCAGGGTAGGGGAATCCAGAACTAGAAGGCATAGTTTTAAGGTGAGAGAGGAAAAAGCATTAAAAGGATCTCAGGGGCAATTTTTTTTTCATGCCGAGGGTCATGCATGGATGGAATAAGCTGCCAGAGGAAGTGGTGGAGGCTGGTACAATTATAACATTTAAAAGGCATCTGAATGGTTCAATGAATAGAAAGGCCTGAGAAGTAAACAAAAGGTGGTGATAGAGCCCAAGGAGGGAAGAAAACAGGGGAACAGACAATGAGTCGTGTGAGGAAAGGTCAGTCGCGGAGAATGAATAGCTGCTAATGCGGATGTGGTAGCAGCCTGTGCAATGACAAGGCCAAGATAATAAAATGTGAGGCTGGATGAACACAGCAGGCCAAGCAGCATCTCAGGAGCACAAAAGCTGACGTTTCGGGCCTAGACCCTTCATCAGAGAGCCTACTGTGTGGGCTTTGGAGTGAGGACATGGGAGAAGGTACTCCAGTCCTAAAATTGTAACTTTGAGTCCAAAAGAGGGCAAAGTTCCCAAGTGGAAACTCAGATGTTTTTCCAGCTTGCACAAAGCTTCCCTGAAACCCCGCCCCTTACTCACTCCCATTGGCTGGAGGACCAACCGCACACGCTTTTGGTCCAACAAGGTGAAGAGCTAGATGAACACAGCAGGCCAGGCGGCATCAGAGGAGCAAGAAAGCTGACGTTTCGGGTCTGGGCCCTTCCACGTCAGCCTTCCTGCTCGTCTTGCCGCCTGGCCTGCTGTGTTCATCCTGCTCTTCACCTTGTTATCTCCTCCGATCTCGCACGCGTTTGGTCATCCAGCCCCGCCTCCTGTTTCCTATTGGCCCAGAGCTGCTGTCAATCAGCCTTGTCCCTTGCGGGATGCCGCTTGCACAGTTCGGGCCCCGCCGTTGCACTGAAGCGGCTTGCATTGCGTTGTTACCTGGTGAGGGTCCCTCGGAGGAACGGGGCGTGTGTTGACTGGATTCAAAAACACACCGAGACGAGAAGCCAGTCAATGCCGAATGAAAGCTACTTTTAGGCGCTTAACCTGACGGCAGTTTCCAGGATGTTGCTCACAACCGCCATTTTCGCCGGACCCGAACAACATAGCGCATGCGCGACGCTCATTGGCCTGTCAACGCCCTCATTCACTCCCATTGGTTGGAGGACGACACCGCCCCTCGTTTACCTCCATTGGTTGGAAGACAGCCACGCCCGTCATTCACTCCCATTGGTTGAAGGGACAGTCACGCCCCTCGTTCGCTCCCATTGGCTCAGAGATAGCAGAGGGCGAGGAGCAACAGAGCGGGCGGGGGAGAGGAGAGGTTTGACCTGATTTGAATTGATTAATTATCATCACATGGACCAAAATAGAGTGACATGCATTGTTTTTGCTGCTATCCAAACAAATCCTACTTTACATAAGTATATAAGGGTAATACAACAGAATGCAGAACAAAGTGTTAGAGCTACTGAGTAGGTGCCGAGAAAGAACAACTGCAATGTATGAGAGGCCTGTTCATAAATCTCCACACAGTTGGGAAGAAGCTGTTCTTGAAACTGTTGGTACGTGTTTTCAAACTTCTGTACCTTCTGCCTGTTGGAAGAGGGTGCATGAGAGTATAACCAGTGTGGAAGGGATCTGTGATCATGTTGGTTGCTTTCCACAGACAGCAGGATGTGTGAACAGAGTCAATGCAAGGAATGATTCGCGACTTTTATGATTGACTACGTTGTGGTCACAACTCTGAAACCCTGGAATAGGTCTCAGACTGTGCATGGGAAGCTCACAGTCCCCTCCAGTTACACTGATTCTGCGACTGCAGGGCTTTACATCGGATTAGGTCCCGGGTTTACAGCCACCATTGTTCTGCAAGGCAATGGGATGACCATTGGCCAGCAGTTGGCCAGCATTCTTATCGGGGATCAATGGGCAGTGGAGTGACTGTTCCACAAGCTAAGTAGTGTTGTATTTCTGGTCACTTCATTTTACAGAAAGGATCCAATCCTCTTACTAGAACATAGAACATTACAGCACAGTACAGGCCCTTCAGCCCTCAATGTTGTGCTGACCTGTCATACCGATCTGAAGCCCATCTAACCTACACTATTCCATGCACATCCATATGCTTATCCAATGACGACTTAAATGTACCCAAAGTTGGCGAATCTACTACCATTGCAGGCAAAGCGTTCCATTCCCTTACTACTCTCTGAGTAAAGAAACTACCTCTGACATCTGTCCTATACCTTTCACCCCTCAATTTAAAGCTATGCCCCCTCGTGCTCGCCGTCACCATCCTAGGAAAAAGGCTCTCCCTATCCACCCTATCTAACCCTCTGATTATTTTATATGTTTCAATTAAGTCACCTGTCAACCTTCTCCTCTCTAACGAAAACAGCCTCAAGTCTACACTTGCTCCCACACCTCCTCCCTCACCCCTATCCCAGGCTCCAAGATGACTTTCCATATTAAGCAGAGGTTCACCTGCACATCTGCCAATGTGGTATACTGTATCCATTGTACCCGTTGTGGCCTCCTCTACATTGGGGAAACCAAGCGGAGGCTTGGGGACCGCTTTGCAGAACACCTCCGCTCGATTCGCAATAAACAACTGCACCTCCCATTCTTTAGATGACATGTCCATCATGGGCCTCCTGCAGTGCCACAATGATGCCACCCAAACGTTGCAGGAATAGCAACTCATTTTCCGCTTGGGAACCCTGCAGCCCAATGGTATCAACGTGGACTTCACCAGCTTCAAAATCTCCCCTTCCCCCACCGCATCCCAAAACCAACCCAGTTTATCCCCTCCCTCCACTGTACCACACAACCAGCCCAGCTCTTCCCCTCCACCCACTGCATCCCAAAACCAGTCCAGCCTGTCTCTGCCTCCCTAACCTGTTCTTCCTCTCACCTATCCCTTCCTCCCACCCCAAGTCGCAACTCCAACTCCTACCTACTAACCTCATCCCACCTCCTTGACCTGTCCGTCTTCCCTGGACTGACCTATCCCCTCCCTACCTCCCCACCTATACTCTCCTCTCCACCTATCTTCTTTTCTCTCCATCTTCGGTCCACCTCCCCCTCTGTCCCTATTTATTCCAGAACCCTCACCCAATCCCCCTCTCTGATGAAGGGTCTAGGCCCGAAACGTCAGCTTTTGTGCTCCTGAAATGCTGCTGGGCCTGCTGTGTTCATCCAGCCTCACATTTTATTATCTTGGATTCGCCAGCATCGGCAGTTTCCATTATCACTATCACAGCTCAAGTCCCTCAGCCTTTCCCTGTAAGACCTTCCCTCCATACCAGGCAACATCCTAGTAAATCTCCTCTGCAATGTAATTGAACCAGAGATGTGCAGGTGAGATTGACATGATTGTTTTCCTGGACTGGGAGTAAATGCAGCTATGTGGAAAGATTACATTAACTGTAGGGAGATAGGAGGAACTGTCAATGCTGGAGAATCTTAGATAACAAGATCTAGAGCTGGATGAACACAGCAGGCCAAGCAGCATCAGAGGAACAGGAAAGCTGACATTTTGGGTCTAGTCCCTTCTTCAAAAAGGGTTCGCAGTAGTGTTAAAATTGTTACAGAGATAGTAGGAACTGCCAATGCTGGAGAATCTGAGATAACAAGGTGTAGAGCTGGATGAACACAGCAGGCCAAGCAGCAAAGCTGATGTTTCAGTCTCGACCCTTCTTCAGAAATGCCCTTCTTCTGAAGAAGGATCAAGACCCCAAACATCAGCTTTCCTGCTACCCTGATGCAGCTTGGCCTGCTGTGTTCATCCAGCTCGAACATCTTGTTATCTCACATTAACCGTTGGCTCTTTTTGAACAGAGAAGGCTGAGGGAAAATGTAATTGAGAAGGTCCTGAACAGAGTGGCAAGGAGCCACTTACACCAGCAGAGAATCCAGTGACTAGGGAGCATGGTTTTGAAATGATTGGTAGAAAGATTAAATGAAAGATTAGAAAAAGTATTTTCCCCAAGAGGACTTTTGTGATCTGGAACTCACTGCCAGAAACAAGAGGAGGCGGAAAAACTCAATTTATGCATAACATGCCTGATTTGGCAAAGCTACAGGCCAATTGGTGGTAAGTGGGTTGGGGCTGGTTAGCTTATTTTCCAGCCAGTACAGATGTAATGGCCCAAGCGGCCACTTTTTTATGTCTCAACCTCTAAATGACTCTGTGAAGCAGAGCCAAAGTCAGAAAAATGTTCTTCTTTTCCTGCTTTTCTATCCTGGGCTGATAGTGATGATTTTTGTAATCTCTCTTTGCAGGGCATTGCATTGAATGTCTTGGGAAAACAAAACACTACACAATCTGATGATGACCTTGATTATTCAGGCTGTGGATGTTATCGGCCTTTGATTGTCAGTGTATTTCTGCAGGCCTTTGCTATTCTCAGTTTATATGACTTATCCTCCCACTCTCTACATACTTGTTGAAAATTTTAAATCAGAGTCTTGTAATCATTTTACTGTCTGCTAATGAGAAGCATTTCTTTATTTTATCCAACTATCTTTAACTTGCACATCTCACGAGAAATCTTCCTCCAGTACAAAAGACAACTGTTCATGATGACTCTGTTCCCTGTTACTCAGCCAATTTCAGATCGATGTTTTTACCCTTTCTTTTATTCCTTTTGATTTAGGTTTTGCTCATTGGGCATTTTCAGAGCATTTATCAAATAATTTTTGCCAGTCCATGTTCATCCAATCAATGAGATTATCATGATCAACACCCAATCTTATCTCATCAAAAACTCAAGAGATAGTCCATCACAATTTTCTGTTGACAATTCTAGCTTTCTTAAATGAATGTATTTTTCTTCAAGTGCTTCTCATTTTGTCTGATGTGATCATTTCTAACATTTTTTCAAAGCACTCAGGTTTAACTGACTGTCCTGTCAGCAGCAAATTAACTGATAAAAGGTTTCACACGTCACAATAGAGGAAAGTAGTAATGGGGATGTAACAACAACAAGAAGTATCCAGATGAGCCATGAATAAGACAAGGTAAAGGCAAAATTAGGTTGTGATAGTGTTGATCTCGATCACACTTTCAGAAACTGGCAGAACTGCTTTTTGTACGCCAGATTTCCAGCATTTTGCTCCTGCACTTGTTCGGAGTTCTTCGGACTGAAGGGATCAAAGGGTGTGGGGAGAAAACAGGAACAATTGCCTCATTCAGTCGTTTATCTCCCCGCTGTACCTCTTCTTTTGTACTTTTGTGCAAACACTGACTTTAATGTTAGGTTAATCCAAGAGGTTACTTGGTAACGTTTCTCCCCAGCTATTGGCTCCACAAAGAATCAGGTTAGTTTCTCCCAACTTCACAATCTGTGTATGTTCTTCTGGTTTCTCTCTCACTACTTTTTATTTTCCATTTGAAAGGTTGATTTGCAATTAGTGGAGCCATCTGAAACCACACCCAGGTCTGAGAAGCATCCTATTTATTGGAATTTAATCCTAATCGCATTATGGGTTCAACTCACACCTGGAGGACTGCAGTGGTTCAAGAAGGCAGCTCACCACCACCTTCTCAAGGGCAACTAGGGATGGGCAAGAAATGCTGACCAGCCAGCGACGCCCACATCCCACAAATTAATTTTTAAAAACTGTATTATCCAAGTATTGTGAACGTGGAAGGAACAAGTGCTTTCAGCACTGGGAAGAAACAGACCTACTCTGTGTGAAAGAGTCTGCCAGCATTTATCTGAACTGACCAAACACTACACAGTCGCACAGGAAAAATACTGTAGGAATGTGCAGGTTGCGGGAAAGGATTTTTTTACCCATCCCAGCTGGAAACTGACCAACGCAGTCAAACTGGGGAGAAGCCATTCACCTGCTCTGATTGTAGGAAGAGATTGGCACAGTCATCAAACATTCTGACACACCAGCGAGTTCACACTGGAGAGAGACCGTTCACTTGCTCCAGCTGTGGTAAAGTATTCACTCAGTCATCCAACCTGCTCACACACCAGCGGGTTCACACCAGAGACAGATCAGTCACTTGCTCTGTGTGCGAGAAGGCATGCACATTGTCATCCACTCTCCAGATGCACCAGCAAGTTCACACTGCGGAGAAACGGTTCAGCCGCTGCCAATGTGGGAAGAGATTCATGCCATCATCCTCCCTGCGGAGACACCAGTGAATTCACACTGGGAACAAACCATTCATGTGTGGGACAGCATTCACTCCATGTGTGGGACTGTATTCACTCTCACAACTGACCTGCTGAGATTCCAATGAGTTCACACTGGGGAGAAACCCCCATTCACCTGCTCAGTGTAAGGGAAGAAATTTAGTCGAGCAGCCAACTTGGTAACACACCAGTGAGTTTGCGCTGGAGAGAGACCATTCACGTGCTCTGCTCGAATGCCAACAAATTCATAAATAACCACAGCTAAAGGATGGTTTCTCTTATTCACACCAAGGAATGAACAACGATTTTTGACAATTATAATGTTAATAAAATGTATATCTGGAGGACATGGTTTTGTAAATGATCACAACATTGTTGTATGTGCACACATTCACACTGGGTAGAGACTGGACACCTGTGATGTGAAGTAACAACTAGAACTGTTGGAGAAAGTCAACAGGTCTGGAAGCCTCTGTGCAACACATTCTGAAGAAGAATCATTGGAATGGAAACATTGAGATAACAAGGTGTAGAGCTGGATGAACATAGCAGGCCAAGCAGTATCAGAGGAACTGGAAGGCTGGCATTTCTTCAGAAATGGGGGAGGGGAAGGGGGTTCTGAAATAAATAGGGAGAGGGGGAGGCGGATAGAAGATGGATAAAGGAGAAGATAGGTGGAGAAGAGACAGACAGGTCAAAGAGGCGGGGATGGAGCCAGTAAAGGTGAGTGTAGGTGAGGAGGTAGGGAGGAGACAGGTCAGTCCAGGGAGGACGGACAGGTCAAGGGGGCGGGATGAGGTTAGTAGGTTGGAGATTGGGTGGGGCTTTAAGTGGGAGGAAGGACAGGTTAGGGAGGCGGGGATGAGCTGGCTGGTTTTGGGATGCAGTAGGGGGAAGGGAGATTAGTAGGGGATTAGTAGTTTGTAGGGGATTACCAACTAACCTCATCCCATCCCCTTGACCTGTCCATCCTCCCTGGACTGACCTATCTCCTCTCTACCTCCCCACCCACACTCACCTTTACTGGGCTCCATCCCTGCTTCTTTGACCTGTCTCCTGTCCACCTATCTTCTCCTCTATGCATCTTCTATATGCCTCCCCCTCTCTCACTATTTATTTCAGAACCCTCTTCCCCTCCCCCATTTCTGAAGAAGGGTCTAGGCCCAAAGCGTCAGCCTTCCTATTCCTGTGATGCTGCTTAGCCTGCTGTGTTCATCCAGCTCTACACCTTGTTATCACAGATTCTCCAGCATCTGCGGTTCCTACTGTCCCGGAATGGAAACATGAACTGTTCCTCCATGATGCAGCCAGATCTGCCGAGTTTTCCAGCACTTTGTTTTTACAAGCACCTTGAAAGACCCTTCTTTATTGATACGATAAAGGTAAGGGCCAGTCCAACCCTCCTCGACTCAATAGGAATTTGCTTTAACAAAGAGCTAAAACCTTTGGGATTTCAGTATTGCAACAATAACATGATTTAATATGGATTGATGAAAACAAAATTTTTAAAAATCCTAGAAAGCTGAAAAGAACAAACATGTGGATCGGTCCCACATCATTAGGAAGTGATGAATTAATGGAGACAGTTTCAGGTGAGAATATTTCAGAACGAACACTTCCCAGCACAAACACTAACCCCGATCACACCCTCTCCTGACCAATCAATGTGTGTTGTGTATGTCGTTGTTTAAAAAATGAAGTTAACATTTTGTCAATCTCCCCCATTGGTCACAGTCTTGGTGAAATAGAATTTCTAGCTCAACTTGGATTGCGAAACACTGTTTTATCTCTACCAATGTAGGGGAAACTTGAGGCGACAGGTTCACTTCCAGTCAGGAACAGATCACAGTTTTATACTCATCTCTGATTTGAAGCATATTTCCAGCATTCACCATTGTTCTTCCTGTGACTCTAAACCCTGTTGTGAACGAGATTCTATTCTGTGTCTCGGAGCTCTAACCCATGGAAGATGGTGGCCGGGACACATTTTTTACACACCAGGGCTTTGCTGTCAGAGAAGGCAGACAAGAAACACCAAAGTGCCATTTGTCTCTCTCAGTGTAACCCTGAAGGAGTGTGTCCTGGCTGAAGTTCTGTTGCTGTTGTGCAATCCTCCCTGAGCTCCAGGTGATATTAAATACTTGGGAGAAATACGACAGTCTTCACTGACACGTTTGAAGCAAAACTGATTCATTTGACAGTTCTTGAGAACGTTAAACTCCAGTCCAATATAAGAGGTTCTTGGCATCATCAGAAACAAACTCCAGTTGTCAGAATAAAAACATCAGAAAGTTACAGCACATACCAAGGCCAGTTGGCCCATCATGTTTGTGTTGGCTGAAATAGAACTATCCAGGCTGATCCCATTCTGCTGATATCAGACCATAGCCCCGATTTCAACAATAACATTATATTTTTTTTAAATAGTGTGGGTTTCTTCCTGTACCTCCTCCTCAGGCTGAGAGTTCGATCTCCCCACCATCTCTGGATAAAATTAGTTCTCACCTCCGCCTCTTTCTGTAAAGTACTTTAAATCTAAAACCTCCAGTTACTGGCCTCCCTCTAAATGAATAACTCTTTCCTATCCACTCTCTCCGGACTCCTCATTATCTTATCATTTCAATTAAATCTCACCTTGGTCCTCTCTGTTCCACAAAAAACAACCCCAGGCTATCCAATTCTTTGTCCAAGCTAAAATTCTCCAATCCTGGAAACGTCCTCATTAATTTCCTTTGCACTGTCTCTGATGCGACCACGTCTATCCTGGAATGGGGGACCAGAGCTGAGTGCAGTACTTTAGCTCTGTTCGAATATGCGTTTTCATCAATCACAAGCACTATGTCCCTGGCATCACAGGTGGGCAAGGTGACAAAGAAGCTATTTGGCACGCTTGCCTTTGTTGGTCAGAGCACGAACTACAGGAGTTAGGATATCATGTTACAACTGTACAAGACATTGGTGAGGCTACGTTTGGAATACTGCATACAATTCTAGTCACCCTGGTATAAGAATGATGCTATTAAACTTGAAAGGATGCAAAAAAGATTTACTAGGATATTACCAAGATTGAAAGATTTGAGCGAAAGAGAGAGGCTGGACTGCCTCGTACCTACTTCCCTGGAGTGTAGGAGGCTGACGAGTTGATGTTACACAGGTTTATAAAATCATGAGGAACACAGATAAGGTGAATAGCCAAGGTCCTTTTCCAAATGTAGACAAGTCTCGAACTAGAGGGCATGGGTTAAGTTAAGAGGGGTGAGGTTTAGTAGAGTCCTGAGGGACAACTTTTACACACAGAGTGGTTCGCATTTGGAACAAATTACCAGAGGTACTGGTAGAGGTGTATACAATTATGACGTCCAAAATGTTTGGACAAGTATGTGGATAGGAAAGTTATAAAGGGATATGAGCCAACCGAGACTAATTCAGTTTAGTAAATCCAGTCAGCATGAATGAGTTGGGCCAAAGGGCCTGTTTCTGTGCTGTCACTCTCATTATCCTGGTTTTCCCACATGGAAATGGATGTGCACTTGTGGGACTGGGATACACTACTATGTGTTTGTTTATTAACTAAACCGAAATAAACTTCAGATTAAAACCAAGAATGACTCATTAGCTACTCACCAATCAACTTCTTCCATTACACAGAATTCATCTTATTTAACAGGAAATTAACCAAAATGTTTTTTCTTAATTATTGTTATTGAAACATGGCAGATTTTAATTTGCTGAACACTTATTTTTACTGTTACAATCGCTTGTAGTTAGATTTATCTTTATCCACTACATGTGATGCATTCAACACTGACAGTAATTAGATAAATAAATTGATTTCAGTTGATGATAATTAATATAGTCTCACTTTCTAGCTGATTAAAGAGATGACCAGAACTCAGTACTCCATCTGTGCTCTAACTAACATTTTCTAAAGTTTCAGTTCTTATTTTCGAGGCTCAACCAAATGCCTCACTGATCTCCTTACCTGCCTGTCCAGCCACCTTAAGGATCTGTGGATGCCACTCTGAGTTCTCGATGTGCCTCGACATTTCTCAGTATCCAGCCAGTTACTGTGTATTTCCTTTGCCCTGTTGGCCGCCTTCCCTCCCAGATTCATTATCTCCAGAATTAATTCCATGAGCCATGTTTCTGTCTCTGAGTTCTCTATTGACATCATACAGTCTACAGCTTTATTCCATACTGGCTACCACAACTTCTTTGCTATCTACAAATTTCTTCATCACAGCCTCTACATTAAAGTCTAAATCCTTGGTATATTTCACATAACTATGGAACCCAGTGGGAATGAGCAGCCAGACAAGGTTCAGTCCTGGATGCAATTAACAGCAGAATCCAGTTGCTGCTCTCCTAGGTGAAGCTGCTGGTGTCTCAGGAGGTTGTGTGACTGAGCGAATCCTTTCCCACACAAGGAGCACATGAACGGCCCCTCCCCCGTGTGAATTTGTTGATGTTTCAGCAGATTCTGTTTACTTTTAAACCTCTTTTCGCAGTCAGAACACTGAAAAGGTCTCTCATCAGTGTGAACAAGTTGGTGTGTGGTCAAGTGGGATGATTGAGTGAATCTCTTGCCACACAGTGAGCAGATGTATGGTCTCTCCCCAGTGTGAACTCGCTGGTGAATCAGAAGGTCGGATGAATCAACAAATTCTTGTTTGCAGTCAGCACAGGAGAATGGCCTCTCCCCAGTGTGAACTCGACGGTGTCTCAGCAGGTGGGATAATCGAGTGAATCCTTTCCCACAGACAGAGCAGGGGAATGGCCTCTCTCCTGTGTGAATGTACTGGTGTTTAAGAAGATGCTTTCTGCTTTTAAATTTCTTCTCACAGTCAGGGCAGCCAAAAGGTCTCTCATCAGTGTGAACAAGTTGATGTGTCAGAAGGTAAGATGAACTAGTGAATCCCTTCCCACACACAGAGCAGATGAATGGTCTCTCCCCAGTCAGAGCACGTTGGTGGTTCAGCAAATCCTTTTTACTTTTAAAGCTCTTCAAACAGTCTGAACATTTAAAGGGTCTCTCATCCGTGTGAACAAGTTGGTGTGTCAGGAGATGGGATGATTGAGTGAATCCTTTCCCACACACTTTGCAGATGAATGGTCTCTCCCCAGTGTGACTGCGTTGATGTATCAATATATCCTTTCTGCTTTTAAAGCTCTTCTCACAGTCAGAACATTTAAACGGTCTCTCATTAGAATGAACCTGTTCGTGAGTCCGGAGGGTTGACAAAGCATTAAATCCCTGCCCACACACGGGGCAAGTGAATGGCTTCTCTCCAGTGTGAACGTGCTGGTGTGTGTAGAGGCTGGACGACTGAGTAAATCCCTTTCCGCACACCGAGCAGCTAAAAGGTCTCTCCCCAGTGTGTGTGCGCTGATGAGTTTCTAATCCTGATGGGTAACGGAATCCCTTCCCACAGTCACCACATTTCCACGGTTTCTCCATGGTGTCAGTGTCCTTAATTCTTTCCAGGTTCAATGATTGACTGAAACTGATGTCCACAGACAGATCACATGGACAAGTCTCTCCCTGTTGTGAATGGTGTAATTAATTTTCAGGCTGAGGAACCAATTAATACTCTTTCAAATTATCCCTCGAGTCTGTGTGTCTCAGTGCTTTTGCAGTCACACTGATGATTTGCTCAGAGATATGCATTTCTCCCTGCACATTCGCAGGCCAACAATGCCCACATTCTGATGAATTGAGTGAGTGTCAGATTTTGATGTGATGCATTTTTTCACCTCCTGGATGTAAATACAACCTTCTGAATAGCCTGCAAAAAGAGTTTAAAATGAAATAATCAGAGTATGAAATAAACAAACAGGCTGTTCAGTCCAATTACTCTGCTGATTTTATGTCTTCCCTTCCATTTCATTCATCTCATCTCAGTTTTCTGACTTTTTTTGTCATCCCTTTTTCCTCATACCATTCTAGTTGACTTTTGAACACAGTTTGCTGAATTCCATTTTAATCATTCCAAGTGAAGAAATTTCATTTGGAAACATTCTCTACATTTTCGCCCCGTCCAAAACACTGATCATTTTAAACTGATAAGCCTTCCTCAAAGGCTCCAATGGCTGCATTATTTTAAGTTTATAAACCCCCAACTGCGTGGTTGCAGAATGGAGACTGGGAAGAGAAACATTTCTCCGGATTGCAGGTGGAAGATCCTCCCCTTCTCGCCTCCTAGAAAAGGAGCTTATAAAACCCATTTATGTCAGTCCAGCTTCCCCCTAGTAGCTCACTGTCCCCGCTCTTCACAAACTCCGACACCGGGAGCTCCTTCCCCCGGCCTTTGCGGCCACACACCCTGTTCCCAAAGGAAGTCGCACCGTCCAGCTGCTGGCTCCATCGCTCCCTCCGCCCGGACCGCATACTCAGCAACCGGACTGCGCATACTCCAAGCACTCGGTTTGCGCGTCACACGCCTGGAAGATAACTAGGGGACCTTCAGCACCGCAAGGGATGGTGGGTAATGATACCGCCATTCATCCGACCTAATTGTAGTTTCAGAGATAATGGGAACTGCAGATGCTGGAGATTCCAAGATAGTAAAATGTGAGGCTGGATGAACACAGC
The DNA here is from genome assembly GCF_030684315.1 of Stegostoma tigrinum. Lineage (NCBI taxonomy): Eukaryota > Metazoa > Chordata > Chondrichthyes > Orectolobiformes > Stegostomatidae > Stegostoma > Stegostoma tigrinum. Next base: position 3,195,592 of record NC_081396.1, on the reverse strand, counting down.
AGGCCAAGCAGCATCTCAGGAGCACAAAAGCTGACGTTTCGGGCCTAGACCCTTCATCAGAGACCTGTTTCGAAATTATGGGATAGAGACGAGGGGGAGGAAGTACAAATAATAAATGAAACAATTTGTACATAAATCCAACTTCATGATTTTGTTTTCATCATCCATCAATAAGGAAGAGAATGTGAATATGCGGAGGAAGAATTCACCATCCCAACAGCAGCAATGAGAGAAGAATTCAAAACTACAGTCACATCTGAACTCAGCAGTGTCTCAGTGGATTGGATGAACAGCCCATGCATAGAAGATAGAAACAGCTTCTGTTTGGTGTTATTGCAATGATCTTGTAACCTTCTCTGTAAACTTTCAAACAAAGTAAATACTCACATTTGTGGAGCATCTGGAAAGAAGAACGAAGAACAATACAGCAAAGGAACAGGCCGTTCGACCCTTCAAGCCTGTGCTGACACATTTTGCCACTGCATGTTAAAATAGTCTTTAATTTCAGGATCTGTATCTCTCTATTCGATTCTCATTCACATCTTCATCCAAGCGTTTCTTGCTGCTATTGTGTCTGCTTCCAACATCTCTGGCAACACATTCTAGGCATTCACCTTTGTGTGAAAGCCTCGCCTCTCAAATCTCTTTTAAACTTTCTACTTCGGACCTTGAACCCATACCTCCTCGTAATTCACCCCTCTATCCTGGGAAAAAAAAACCTCATACTTTTCACTCCATCCATGTAATTTCCAACCATATAAACATCTAGCAGATCGCTCCTCAACCTTCTGCAGTCTAGTGAAGAACCCAGTTTGTCCATCTTTTCTTCATACACTGTATCTAAAATCACTCATTCCAGGCAACATCCTAATAAACATTTTCTGTCACCTCTCCAAAGCACTTACATCCTTCTGGTAGTGTGGTCGTGTGTTGTGTGCAATATTCCAAGTATAGCCTAACTATAAATTCTATAAGACTGCACCATAACTTTCCTACTCTCATACTCAGTGTCATAGAGTAACACAGCATGGAAACAAGCTCTTCTGTCCATACTGGTCCTTGTTGACCATAGTGTTGTCTCAGCTAGTTCCAATTGCCCGTATTTGGTCTGTATCCCTCTAAACTCTTCTCATCCATGTACCTGTCCAACTTTTTTTTTCAATGTAGCTATTGTGCAAGCCTCAACCTTTTTCTCTGGCAGCCCATTCCACATACACACTACTCTCTGCGTGAAGAAGTTGCTTTTCAGGTCCTTCTTAAATCTATCCCCTCTCATGTTAAACCTATGCCCTCCAGTTTTCAATTTTCCATCCCTGAAAAAAAGACTATATGCGCTCATCTGTATCCATGCCCTTCACTCACCTGGCTGGGCTTATTTCCCAAAACCAGGTCCAGAAAAGCCCTTCTCTAGTTGAACTGTTAATGGTCTTTACATATTCTGTGCCATCCAAGATCCTACAACAAAATGAATTTCAGTCAATGTAGGAGAAGTTAAAGTCAACCAATACAACACCTCTGTTTATACATCTTTCCAAAATCTGTCTATATATTCTGTTGCCCATCTCTTGCTGGCTGTTTGGAGGCCTATAGTATATCCCCAGTACTGTGATTTCACCGTTCCTATTCCTGAGTTATATCCATATTGTTTCACTGCACGAGTCCTCTGGTGTATCCACCCTCAGTACATCTGTGAGATATTCCTTTACCAGCAATGCAATTTCTGCACTGTTTACCTCCCTTTCTGTCACATCTGAAACATTGAACACCTTGGACATTCAGCTGTCCCTCTTTCAGCCAAGTCTCCATAATCTCAATGATGACATAGTTCCAACTACTAACCAAATCTCTGAGTTCATCTACCATGCCCATTATGTTTTTTTCACATTGAAATACATGCATTTCAAACCACCATCCCCGTTCATTTTCAGCAGCTTGTTCCTGTCTGTTCCTGTTCTTAGACTTGTTTGTCTTGGTTTCTACCTCCCCCTAAATTTCTTCATCTACTGCCCTATTTTTCTGGTTCCAACCCCCCTCCCCAACCAGTCTACAAAGTATCCCCTTGAAGATAGCAGTCTGGTCCTGTACAGGTCCCATCTCCCCTGTCTGAATAAAATGATTGCACGGTACAAATGCTTTTGGAATTCTGAAACAGAAATTGTGTTGAAGAAGTTCTGTAGGTCTGTGGAAGCTCTGAAATAGTCAAACTGGATTTGAAATGTTAACTCTCTTTCTCTCTCCACAGATGCTGCCAGCCCTTCTCAGTTTCTCCAGCATTCTGTTTCATTCCGACGAAACAACCACCACCAAACATACCGGCAGCATTCCATTAGATCACAACATCCATTTGTCCAACGACAGCATATTCCCCTATTATGGGCTGTATCTCTTTTTGTTCTGATTTGCTTAGGTATTATATCTAACCTGTGTCGTTTGAACAAAATGATCATGACTTGAACACCTTTTTAGGTAGTCTGTGACTGCCAGACGTATACCCTACATTTATCCAGCAGAGGAACTAAAGATCTGAGAACTGAAATAATCTGGAGAAATAATAGGGCTTTAGTCATGGCTCAGTGGTTGCATTCTCATCTCTGAATCATGAAGTTGTCAGTTCAGATGATGCAATTGGGCAGAAGGACTAGGTTGCTACTCTGATGCATCATTGACAGTGCTCTGGACTGTCACTTTGGACGCAAAGTTCAACTACGGCCCTGTCTGACCTCACGTTTAGGTGTAAAAGTTCCCATCATGTTATTCTGAAGACGAAGGAAGTCCTCTCTGGTGAACTGTTCAATACTTATCCCTCAACAAACACAACAGAACTTAACACCTTGTCAGAATCACAGTTCTCTTTGTGGGATATTGCGATTTTATTGTGAATTGTTTTAATTTAGAAACTACCACAACACTTCAAAAGATGCTCACTGGTTATAAACCACTACAGTGCATTCTCAAGTGCGAACAGTAATATAAAAAAAAGTGTTCCATTAGAACAGTCGGTAAGAGAACACCAATCAGCGTCCTTTCTTTCTTAGACAAATCAAAGACTCTTAACAGTCTTAACTTAAAACTGATTTATTTAATCTATTTCTGTAATATTAACCAACAGCCCAGCTACAGGGGTTATTAACATCAATTGAAAGAAGATGCAACTATCAAAGTGAACCTGGTTCTCTCCTGATGTGATGTGATAATGGGTGCTGCCAATGCTGGAGAGCCCATGATAATAAAGTGTGAAGCTGGATGAACACAGCAGGCCAAGCAGCATCTCAGGAGCACAAAAGCTGACGTTTCGGGCCTAGACCATTCATCAGACATGGGGATGGGGAGAGGGTTCTGGAATAAATAGGGAGAGAGGGGGAGGCGGACCGAAGATGGAGAGAAAAGAAGATAGGTGGAGAGGGGTGTATAGGTGGGGAGCTAGGGAGGGGATAGGCCAGTCCAGGGAAGATGGACAGGTCAAGAAGGCGGGACGAGGTAGTAGGCAGGAAATGGAAGTGCGGCTTGAGGTGGGAGGAAGGGATGGGTGAGAAGAAGAACAGCCTAGGGAAGTGGAGACAGGCTGGGCTAGTTTTGGGATGCAGTGGGAGGAGGGGAAGAACTGGGCAGGTTTTGGGATGCAGTGGGGGAAAGGGAGATTTTGAAGCTTGTGAAGTCCACATTGATAACATTGGGCTGCAGGGTTGGGGCTGCAGGAGAACGGGGACTGCTTTGCAGAACACATCCGCTTGGTTCGCAATAAATAACTGCACCTCCCAGTCACGAACCATTTTAACACCCCCTCCCATTCCTCAGATGACATGTCCAACATGGGCCTCCTGCAGTGCCACATGATGCCACCCGAAGTTTGCAGGAACAGCAACTCATACTCCACTTGGGAACCCTGCAGCCCAATGGTATCAATGTGGACTTCACAAGCTTCAAAATCTCCCCTTCCCCCACCGCATCCCAAAACCAGCCCAGTTCGTCCCCTCCCCCCACTGCACCACACAACCAGCCCAGCTCATCCCCTCCCCCCCCCCGACTGCATCCCAAAACCAGCCCAGCCTGTCTCCGCTTCCCTAGCCTGTTCTTCCTCTCACCCATCCCTTCCTCCCACCTCAAGCCGCACCTCCATTTCCTACCTACTACCTCATCCCGCCTCCTTGACCTGTCCATCTTGCCTGGACTGACCTATCCCCTCCCTGCCTCCCCACCTATACTCTCCTCTCCACCTATCTTCTTTTCTCTCCATCTTCGGTCCGCCCCTCCCTCTCTCCCTATTTATTTCAGAACCCTCTCCCCAACCCCCTTTCTGATGAAGGGCCTAGGCCTGAAACGTCAGCTTTTGTGCTCCTGAGATGCTACTTGGCCTGCTGTGTTCATCCAGCTCCACACTTTGTTACCTTCGGCTCTCCTGATGTGTTTACCAGTTGTAACAATAGCTGAATCCAACACCTGCAGTCACTTGTGAACTCACTCATGCCACAATAGGGGGTAATGAATGAGTGCACCCTTTCCCAAAATGGGTGCAGATGAATAGTTTGTCACCAGTGTGAACAAGGATGGAAAACTTTGTGAATGTTTTTCCACATTCAAAGTAGGTGAAGGGTTTCTTACCTGTGTTAACCCGCTGATGCATTCTCAGGTTGTAAAACTGAGAGAATTCTTTCCCTCTCTTGGAGCAGGTGAATGGCCTCTCCCCATTGTGAACGCACTGGTACATTAGCAGATACTCTTTCCTTTTTTTTTATTTTCTCACAGCTTTAACATTGAAAAGGCCTGTTCTCAGAGTGAACAGTTTGGTGTGAAGTGAGGCTGAAAATTGAATGAATTCCTCCCAGACTTGGAACAAGTGAACAGCCTCTGCCCAATGTGACCGTGACAGTGAATTTCCAACTGGGATGGGCATCTGTATCCCTTCTCACACTTCTCACATTTCCACATTTTCACCATAGTACTGCTTTCCTTGGCTCTCTCCAGATGATTTATTGAGAGTCACGTCTGCAGAAAAATATACGAACAGCTTCCTCCCACTGTTATTGATGCAATGTATTTTCAGGTTTTTATCTTGTTAAATCTCTTTCCACAGGCAGCACCCTCGAAGACTCTCACTGCAGTGTGTGTGCGTGCCTCAGAGCTTGTCCATTCCCAATTTAAATAGTCAATTTCCACAGACAGAACATTTCTCCCTCTGCAGTCAAAGGGTCGTGATTTTGTCGCCCTGCAGAAGAGCCATTGTCAGATTTTGATGTGATGTCTATTTCAATCTGGATAATAATCTTGAACCAAACCCTGTAAAGAGAAATGACGGCGCCAGGTTCACAAGCAGCAAGGCACAAAAAACAAACGTTTTGAGTTTTCTTTTGTGTGTGTGGAACATTCTTTCGTATCATTTCCCCAAATATGAGAACAAATCAATCTAAAAGAAGCTAAAATCAGCATAAGGTTCCCCAGAAAGCTGCCTCTCCAAGGTTACCCGTGCAAAGACATGACCAGGGCAGAGAAGCTGATAGGCAGTGCACCTCCACCTTGGGCCCACGCTTTCTGCTCTAGAATTTTCTGTTTGAATCAGGACCAAGAGTTGATCCAGATGACAAACTTCTGAGTTACACAGCTTCCTTCCTCCACACTTTATATCCTCCTAGACTTAGCATTGAGTTCCACAATTTTTGAGCTTTAACTTAGCGTCTTGTTTTGATTCCTTTGTTTGTTTCATTGTGTTTATATCAGTCAGCAGCACATCTGCTCCCAGCACATTTTTTTATTTGTTTTTTTTTCAAGGGACTAATGTTTCTGTCATTTAATTGCCTTTGTCCTCCACACTTTGCCAGACCCACCATTTATCATGGGCCCACCTATTAGTTGTACAAGGCCCATTCAATGTCTGTCATTCTCCAGATCTGATGAAAGGACATAGACCTGAACCTTTTACTCTGTTCATCTCTCTCTGCACAGAAGCTGCCTGACATACTGTGTGATTTTCAGCATGTTCTGGTTTTGAAGATTTGGATTTTGCAACAAATAACTCAGTGTTGAAGTTTGCAGTTGATAACAAGCTGTGTATCTAAACTGAGAAAGATGTAATACGACACAAGACAATGTTACAACACTCCCAGTTTGGGCAATTCAATAACAAATAACACAAATAGAGAATAGGCTAGAGTGCACTTTGGTGGGAGGAGTGTAAATTTCACCTGGTCCTTGGAGAAAAAGGAAGTGAATGGAAAAGCAGAAACAAACCTGAACTGTGCTATGACAATCAGACTTCGTAAACTCTACTTTAAACTGTCTGCTCGAACTAGAATACCACATTTATGCTTTGTGTATCCATGCATAGGATGTGGAGATTGTTGATTTGGCACGTGCTGTCCACCCTAATAGCCCAGGCAATCAGTTATACATCAACCACATTATTGTGGGTCTGAAGTCACATGTAGGCCAATTAGATAAGGCAGCGGATTTCCTCCACTAAAAGGCATTCATGAACCAGATGGTTTATGAAACAAATTCAAACTTCGCCAGCTACAGAGGTGGAAATTGAACCCATGTCCCCAAAATGTTAAACTGGGATTTGTGGACTATAAATCTAGCGACATTATCACTACGCCACAACCTCCCAAGCAATCCAGTTAAGGAGTGGTAACTTTCATTTTCAAAGTTGACAGGGTCCAGAAGACTTTCAAAGAGAATAAGTCACAGGATTTAACGATTTTGAATAAACAGCAACAGGCTTTACTATTGTGGGTAAGTTTAGACAGAGAGGGCTAACTGAAGCTAACATTGCTAAACAATGCAAAAGACCTTTAAGAAGTAACACATGATTTCATGATAATAAAAACCTGATTTAATTTCAATGTAATGCTCGAAGTTATGAATCAAGGCACAAAGCACTAATAATAAGAGATAAGGCTGTCAATAACCATAGCAATATAATTGGATACTAGATGGATAAACAAATAAAATGTCACTGCTCTCTAAGTTCAATTTGATACATATTTCAAAGATAACAATATTCGTTAATTCCATTATAAAAGACTAAATTTAAGCTCAGACAAATTTATGTAAAATATATTTTATAAAGTGTTTTGTGTTGAATATTAATCCAGAACCTCCTTCCAACCTTTGAAGCCAGAAGTCGCGTTAAAATTTACACACAATTCAACAAATAATATAATTCAATAAACGCAATAGTCATCATCAGCAATAAATTAAATGAAGATGTGTTCAAACTCAGATTAAGGAAAGGTATTTAACAGTTTATGTTGTATTATCAGGGATTATTATGCCCAAATGTAAGGCCAATGAACCTCAATTAAACAGATTGCCAGCCAAAGTGTGACAGGATCCCGCTAGTACATGCAGAGGGAAGGTTTTGAACTTTTGTCAAAGGATAAAAGTCTCTGCTGCTTTTCTCCCTTCCCTTGAGGGCTGCCCAAACTGTCCCGAATGTTTCCATTTGCCCAAGCCCTCAGTTTCTCTCCCAACTTTCCCATTCCTCCTCAGGTCTCACCCTGTTCATGAGCTCCACCTCCTACACCATTGACATTATTCTCACAAAACTGCTGAAACTAAACCTTGTTGAATGCCTTACTGATGTCCACATAGATCATGTCCACTGCTCTGCTCTAATCAATCTTTTTTGTTACTTCTTCAAAAAAACTCAATCAAGTTAGTGAGACACAATTTCCCAAGCTCACAGTCATGCTGACTATCCTCAATCGGTTCTTATCTTTCCAAATACGTGTAAATCCTGTCCCTCAGGAATCCCTCCAATAATGTGCCCACCACGAACATCAGAATCACTCGCCGATAGTTCTCTGGCCTTTCCTCACCACATTTCTAAAATAGTGGCACCACTTCAGCCTACCTCCAGTCTTCCAACACCTCTCCTGTGGATATTGATGATTAAAATATCTCAGCAAGGGACCCAGCAATCATTCCCAAGCTTCCTACAAATTTTGAGGGTACACCGGATCAAGTTCTGGGGATTATTCACCTTTATGCATTTTAAGACATCCAAAACCTCGTCCTCTGCAATAAGGACACTTTTCAAGATATCACTATTTATTTCCTCAAGTTTTCTAGCTTCCATATCCTTCACCACAGTAAACACTGATGTAAAATACTCGTTTAGTATATCACCCAACTCCTGTGTTTCCATACATAGGCAGCCTTGCTGATCTTTGAGGGGGTCTATTCTCTCCCTAGTTACCTTTTGGTATTTATATATTTGTAGAATATCTTTGCAATCTTCTCAACTGTATTTGTCAAAACTATCTCATGTCCCCTTTTTGTCCTCCTGCCTTCCCTCTTGAGTATACTCCTCATGCCTTTATACTCTTCTAGGGATACACTCAATTGCTGCAGTCTACACCTGAGATATGCTTCTTTCTTGACCATATCCTCAATGTTTCTGGTCATCCAGCATTCCCTGCACCTCCCCATATTGCTGTTCACCCTTACAGGAGCACACTGTCTCTGGGCTCTTGTTAACTTATTTTTGAAGCTTTCCTACCTTCCAGCCATCCCTTTACCTGCAAACATCCGCCCCCAAATCAACGTTTGTAAGCTTTTGCCTGACACTGTCAATATTGGCCATCCTCTAATTTAGCATTTTACATTTTATATCCAGTCTATCCTTTTCCATCATAATTTTAAAATGGATAAAATTATGATTACTCACTCTAAAGTGCTCCCCCACTGACACCTCAGTCACCTGCCCTGCCTTATTTCCCATGAGAAGGTCAAGGCATGTTTTGCTCCTTCTCTAGTTGGTACATCCACATACTAAATCATAAAATTTTCTCATGTACACTTCACAAATTCCTCTCCATCCAAGCTCTTAACACTATGGCAGCTTCAGACTGTTTGGAAAGTTAAAATGCCCAACAATTACCACCCTATTATTCTTACAGATAACTGAGATCTCCTTACAAATTTAAACCAAAAGTACTGTGAATGCTATAAATCAGGAACAAAAACAAAGTTACTGGAAAAGCTCAGCAGGTCTGGCAGCATCTGTGAAGGAGAAAACAGAGTTAACATTTCGGGTTCGGTGATGGTTCCTCAGAACTGATGGTGGCTGGGAAAACATCAGTTTATATGCAGAAAATAGGGAGGTGGGTGGGGTGGGGAGGAAACGATAGGATAGGTTCCATAGAGAGAGAAAGACACTTGGACGGACAAAGGAGTTGCTAACGATCAGGCTGGGAAGGTGAATAGTTGTTAACGGGGATTGTTGGTGACTAGCATCAAGGGCTGTGTAATGGCAGGCTCGGTGGTAACAAGGCCTGGTGTGTGGGGTGGGGCCTGGGACATGGGAGAGTCTAGGCCCTAAAATTATTGAACTCAATATTGAATCTGGAGGGCTGCGGGATCCCCAAGTGGAAAATGAGGTGTTGTCTCTCCGGCTTGTGTTGGGCTTCACTAGAACACTGCAGCAAACCAGAGACAGAGATGTTGGCCAGGGAGCAAGGTGGCGCATTGAAGTGGCAGGCACGGAATTTGAGGGTCATTTTTGCGAGCAGAACGTAGATGCTCTGTGAAGTGGTTGCCAAGTCTACACTTTGTTTCCCCAATGTAGAGGAGGAGGCCACATTGTGAGCAGTGAATGCAGTAGACTAGACTCTGGGAAGTGCAGATGAAGTGTTGCTTCATCTGGAAGGTATCTTTGGCTCCTTGGGTACTGAGGAGGGAGGAGGCAAATGGGCAGGTGTTGCACCTTCGCCAGTTACAGGGGCAGGTGCCACAGGGCTGTGGGGAGGTGTTGGGAGTGAAGGAAGTGTGAACCAAGGTGTCAGACAAGGGAGGGGAGCGGAATGTGTGTCTGGTGGTGGCATCTTGCTGGAGGTGGCGGAAACGGCATCTGATGATTTTCTGGATGTAGGTGCCATTGGGATGGTAGGTGGCGATAAGGGGAACCCTATCACTGTTGCAGGAGGGAAGAGAAGGGTTGAGGGTGGAAGTGCAGGAGATGGCTCGGACCTGGTTGAGGACCCCGTCAACGACAGAGCTGGGGAATCCTCGGTTGCGACAGAAGGTGGACATTATTCTTTTTCTCCTTACAAATTTTTTGTCAAATTTCAGGGAGTCTGAAGTACAATCCCAATTAGGTAAACATTCCTTTCTTATGACTCAGTCCCACCCAAATAACATCCCTGGATGGATTCCCTGGAATGTTATCCCTAATTAAAAATGCCACTCCACCTCCTCTCTTGCACCCCTTTCCCTTCCTGTCCTTTTTGGTCCATCTATAGCCTGGAACATTAAGCTGTCAACCCTGCCAATCCCTGAGCCACATTTCTGTAATAGCTGTAATATCCTCGATCAATGTTACCAAACATGCCTTGAGTTCACCTGCTTTACCTGTCAGGCCTCAAGCATTTAAATATGTGCAGTGTAATTTATCAGTGCTACCTCGTTCTCTGCTTTGCTCCTGACTGCCTTGATTATTTGACATGTTCCTATTTTCAGCCTCACCAGGCTCAGAATGATCTCATTTCTCACTATCTCGTTGGCTGTCATCCACCAACTTACTAATTTAATTCCTCTCAGGTAGCTCTACCAATTCTCCTCGCTCGTATATTAGTGCCTTTTTAATTGAGGTGTAATCCCTCCTCCTCATACAACTCACTGCAACCCCAGAAGAGATTCCTATGATCCAAAAATGTAAATCCTTCTCCTATGCACCTGCTCCTCAGCCAGGCATTCATCTGCTGTGTCCTACTCTATTCCTACTCTAACCAGCACACAGCACCGGGAGTAACACAGATATTACTACTTTCAAGGATCTATTTTTTTTAAATTCCTAGCTAACTTCCTATATTCTCTCTGTAGAATCCCGTCCTTTGTTCTTCCTAGGTTGTCAATTCCAGTGTGTACAATGAGCACTCGCTGCTGTCTCTCCACTTCGAGAATATTTTGCACCCTCTCCAAGACATCTTGACCGTGGCACCTGGGAGGCAGCACACCATTTCGATATCTCATTGTCAGCCAGAGGAGTGCCCATCTGTGTCTGTGACAAGAGAGTTCCCTATCACAATAATTCACTTGGAACCTGCCATTCCCCTCATTACATCAGACCCAGTCTCGGAACCAGAAACCTGGCTGTCAGTGCTACATTCTCCTGAGAGTTCATCATTCCCTACATTTTCCAAAACAGCATACTTGTGTAGGATGTAGATAGCCATAAGAGACTCCTGAACTACCTACCTACCTCTCCTACCTTTCCTAGAGGTAGCCCATCTAACCAACTACATACGCAGTATTTCTACCTTTCTGAAACTGCCGTCCGTCATATCCCCTAGCTCCTGTAAATTCCTCACTGCTTCTAAGTGCTGTTCCAACCCATCCATGCAATCTAATAGGATTCACAACCAAACACACCTTCTTGCAGGCATAATCATCAGTAATACTGAAATTCTTGTTAATCTCCTGCATCCGACATGGAGAGCACATCAGTCTACTAAAGGTGATCTTTGCACCTCAACAGCATACAGACACAGAAAATAACAGTATTACTGCGCTAGGGTAACTTGGTTCCGATGTGTTAAATTTTAAACCACAGTTTAATCTACACTCAGTTTGCAAAGAAACGTATATTATATTACATACATATAATATGTATATGTGTGTGTGTTTCTATATATATATATATATATATATATATAAATTCATCCTACTCACTATTGTAGATTTACAAAAAAAAAGGAATATGGTTAGACTTAAAAGAAATAGCTTTTTCTCTGCTGTGAGCAGCTCCCTATACTTGAGTTTCTCCAAGGTCAGCTATGGAAGTCACTTTTTGTTTATTTTTCTGAGATCAAACTCCACTGTTAAAATGACTTTTGATTGATGGGATTTTCCCCAAACTGAAACAAATATTCATTCTTCTAAACCAAAAATAAGCTAATTGGTTTTCTCCAATCTAAAACAAAACTTAGTACCCAAACAAATTCATATTATCACTGCACGAAGACTACAAATACTCACACTCCAAATTATGGAACCAAAAATACTGAGTAGATTATTAAACACCTTCATACTAACAGATCAAAGCACATGCCACTATTTCAAAATCCAATTCTAAAATAAATTATACACAAATATATAAATTACATCACCATTGCTATGAGTCATCTGTTTTACAATTCCTGACAACAGGGATCTGAGAGCATAGGCCTCAGAAACCAGTACGTTGGTGCTCTGACTCAGTTCAAGGTTATTCACTGTATGATTCAAGAGATGTGCAAAGGTGCTCACTTATTTCCATACATGTTCATCGAGTTCTGCTTCAAGGAAATATGATCTCACCACAGGCTCAAGGTCACAGAAGTTGCTAAGCACTTCAAGCAATGTTATTGAGCCTGATCAAGCAGTGTGTACTATCTACAAGATGCACCGCAGAAATTCAGCAAAGATCCTCAGACAGTACCTTCCAAACCCACAACCAGTTCCACCCAGCAGGGCAAAAGGAACAGACATGGAATGCTACCATCTTCAAGTTCCCCTCCACCCACTCAGCATCCTGACTTGGAAAGATATTGTCATTTGTTCACTGCTGCTTTATCAAGATCCTGGAATGCCCTCCCTCATGGCATTGAGGGGCAAACCCCAGCACGTAGACTGCAACAGTTCAAGAAGGCAGCTCACCACCACATTCTCAAGGGCAACTCGAGATGGGCAAGAAACGCTAGCCATCCAGTGACACCCACATCCCACAAAACTGAGTAGAAAAATAAAACAACCGATTTTCCTTCATTCTTCATCTTGAAACTGAGAGATGTGGTGCTGTCGATTTGTGCAATTCATGCATGAACAGAGCAGCTGAGCCTGGGAGATTTGTTGGACAAAGCCTTTTTTTGATTATCTCCTTTGTTTGGAAATTGATGGTTTTCGTGTTTCCCTTTCACAGGATATGTGTTCCTCCCTCCAAACACATTTCTCAAATTCAGGATCACAGTTGGTGTTTTTAAAAAAGGACACTCAGTCTCAAAAATCAGTGTCACATCCAGAAATCTCAAACTCCAACCAGTTGTAGCTATGTTCACATCAGGACAAATAAATCTAATATTCTCAGATTGCAAAACTGGGAAGTGACAAACAGCAACAACTGCGGGGTCCAATTCTTTTCGAGGAAATGGGAATCACTGGTAATGGATAATGGTATACTGTATCCATTGTACCCAGTGTGGCTTCCTCTACATTGGGGAAACCAAGCGGAGGCTTGGGGACTGCTTTGCAGAACACCTCTGCTCAGTTCGCAATAAACAACTGCACCTCCCAGTCGCGAAACATTTCCACTCCCCCTCCCATTCTCTAGATGGCATGTCCATCATGGGCCTCCTGCAGTGCCACAATGATGCCACCCAAAGGTTGCAGGAACAGCAACTCATATTCTGCTTGGGAACCCTGCAGCCCAATGGTATCAATGTGGGCTTCATCAGCTTCAAAATCTCCCCTTCCCCCTCCGCATCCCAAAACCAGCCCAGTTCGTCCCCTCCCCCACTGTATCACACAACCAGCCCAGTTCATCCCCTTCCCACACTGCATCCCAAAACCAGCCCAGCCTGTCTCTGTCTCCCTCACCTGTTCTTCCTTTCACCCATCCCTTCCTCCCACCTCAAGCCGCACCTCCATTTCCTACCTACTAACCTCATCCCACCTCCTTGACCTGTCCGTCTTCCCTGGGCTGACCTATCCCCTCCCTACCTCCCCACCTATACTCTCCTCTCCACCTATCTTCTTTTCTCTCCATCTTCGGTCCGCCTCCCCCTCTCTCCCTATTTATTCCAGAACCCTCACCCCATCCCCCTCTCTGATGAAGGGTCTAGGCCTGAAACGTCAGCTTTTGTGCTCCTGAGATGCTGCTTGGCCTGCTATGTTCATCCAGCTTCACACTTTATTATCCTTTTATTACCAAGCAAGTACAAGCTGTGGAGGATCACTGTACTTAGCCTGGCAGAGAGCGCAGAGTCTCACAAACAATTCTCCCCGAGCAGCGAAAAGTCCCCGTTTTTTATACTTTACAAAAGACATAATACATAAAAAGATTTCACAATTTACAATGGCATGATACATAAAACAATTACTACAACAGACAAAAACAGCGTACCAAACAATTATTACATCAAGAACATAAAAAACTAGGGTATAGTATCGATTGCTAGTGAAGTAGCTGCTAATGGCAGGAGGCGATTTTGAGTTGTTGCCCGGGACAGATTGTGAATTCAAGTTGCCAGTGTGTCTGGCTAGAACAAAGTCAGTGCCCTGACCCCTTTGTCAGTGACAGAAGTTACATGCTTTAGAGGTTTCACACCTTTACAAATTTTCCCCACCTAACCCTATTTGAAACAGTTTAATTCTAATTTTAATTCAGTTAGGAAGCTTAAGACAGTGTCTGCATACCGATGTGTGGGAAGATGATGAGTTACAAAAGCTTTACACTGAATTCCTAGCTGGGCAGGAAGCTTCAGGGCAGTGCCTGCATATCTATGTGTAGGTAGATAAGAGTTTACTTCTATAAATTAAAGTCTCTGTATAGGAATCAAATGCAGTCAAAAAGACTTTAATTTATAGAAATATAGACATCAATGAGATGTTATCACATTAACATCTCAGTGCAATAAGAGTGGACGACTGCAGGAAATCTTTCCCACATGAAGTGTTGCTGAGCGATTTCTCTCCAGAATGAATTTAGTGGTGTCTCAACAAACTGGATGACTGAGGCCACCCCTGCCCAAACACAGAGCAAGTGAATTGCTTTTCCCAAGAGTGAATTCACCCATGTTCAACAAGTGCAGATGAATGTGTGATCTTCTTTCCACAGGACGTGCAGGTGAATTGTTTCTGCCCAGTGTGAATGCACTGGTGTGATCGAAGGCCAGATTAATGAGGGAATCTCTTGCCATGCACAGAACTGGTAAGGACCTTCTCCCCAGTGTGAAGTCGCCGATGGTATATTCAGGTGAAATGAAGAACGAACCTCTTAGCACAGTAACTGCAGCTAAATGGCCTCTCCTCAGTGTGAATCCGCTGGTGTAACATTAGGCAGGTTGTCTATGTAAATCCCTTCCCACATTCTGAGCAGATAAACTGACTCTCCGCAGTGCGAATTCATCCTTGTGACACAAGTTTTGCTGCCTGAGTGAATCGCTTCACATGCACAGAAACGTAAACAGCTTCTCCCCAGTGTGAATTCATCGATGGATTTCCAGTTGGGAAGGATAATTGAATCTTTTACCGCAGTCCTCACATTTCCACTTGTTCTCCATGGTGATGTTGTCTTTGTATCTCTTCAGGATGGACAATCAATTGAAGCCTTGACCACACACTGTTCACAGTGTCTTCCCATTGCAAATGTTTTTTTTCGATCTTCTTGACTGGTTTAAGTTCTTTTCTCAGGAAATTCACTGGAATGCCCTCACATGGGACGGGTACCAGAGTAAAGCTCTTTCCATTGACTGCTGACTAGAAGGCAATCACTCAGGTGTAAGTATCACTGGGTTCTCTTCATTCACACCGATGTTTGAAATAGTTTCCCACAGACAGAACAAACATTTCCCCTTCACACTTAGGTCGAGATGATTTGTATAAGGCAACCAGACCTTGGCAGAAAAGTTGATTTGTGTTTAATATCTCTGAAGCCTTTTCTTCCCATATCCTACACAAGGAGTTTACAAAAGTCATCACGGGTAGCGCAGCATAGAAATTCAGAATACAGTTCATGTTTGTAAAGAAGATTATTTTCTTTTCTTGCTCCCCAAATCAGTAAATCCTGGCTCCACCACCCGTCCTTTCTCTTTGGACTGAAATCCAAACCCATTTCCCCGTCTCTTTCCTCCAGGCCCAGTTTTCTCCCTCCCTCCCCTCTCCCTGAATTCAGTTCTCCAGCTCCTGTCTGCAGATGGATAATCAAATCAATGAGTTTGATTCAGGGTTGGGGTGTCTCCAGTGGGTGGTGGTAGTCAATCCTCTCCACCTGCCTCTCCCAGAATTTTCTTCCTGATCAGAGCTTCATTGATTTCCCCCCCAGAATGATGCTGTGGAAGCATCGGTGTTGGACTGGGGTGGGGAACATCAGATATCACATGGCACAAGTTATTGTCCAACAGGTTTATTTGAAAACACAAGCTATCGGAGTCGCAGTCCCTCATCAGGTGCGAGTTAGAGATGTAGTATCAGACACAGAATTTATGAGTGAAAGAACAAAGTTTCACACCATTGATGGGGGTATTCTAAACAAACTTAAGATGTTGTTAAATACTTCATCAGTTTAAAAGTTTTAATTGATTAGTATGTATATCTCAATCCCCAAATTCCTTTCAAGTCATGGTCCTGAGAGAACCTAACGATGAGCACCTTGCCAAGAGGGAAATATCTTCCACCCAGCTCATCCCCCTTTTAAAAAGCTTTTATCTTATGCTGTGGGTACCCTCATAATGCATTCCATTTAATCCTCCACCCCTTTTTTCACAATAGAAAGGACAATTTTCTAGCTCTTTTCAATTGCAAAGAAAAATTGCAATAGATTAAAAGCATTAACTCCTGTTTTTCTCTCCACTGATGCTGTTAGACCTTTTCAATAAAATAGCTCTCCATTTTTAAAGAGACTGGTTGATCAATAATTCTTTTTGTGAACAGTCATTTAAATAATTTCAGTCCATTTATGAAACAAAAACCGAATTTATTTCCTAAAGACACTTCAGAAGAAATCAGAGAAGATGATTCAGTTGAATTGATGTCTTGGATTCTCACTTGGATCTGTAAACTGAAATCTTCTTCTGTAGCTCAGAATGGACAATGCTAGAATGAAAGGCAATAGTGGGCTAAATTACATTAAATATAAAGCACTGAAACGCATGCAATTGAAAAAAGAAATGAAAGTAAGCCCTCTGACACTGACCATGACTGTACATATCAAGTCGTCCCTTGACTCTAGTTGTACTGTTATTTAACAACAGTTCCCTCATTTTCAAAATATCTTGAAGGTCCTTATGACGCACTTCCATCTTCTGCATTATCTTTCTCAGCATGTCAGTGAGAATCTGTTCTTTCACTTCTGCTGCCTTTTCTAAAATAATATGATTCCTGTTCAGCCCTGCACCCCATCATTTCACTTTCCAGCTCCCATGTGAGTTTGTAAGTAATGATTTGGTGCCATCAAGATGCCTAAGAGAACTGAAGAATGCTCACTGAACCTGAAACATTAACTCTGTTTTTTTCTCCACAGATGCTGCCAGATCTGCTGAATTTCTCCTTCAACGTCTGCTCCTGTTTCTGATTTCCAGCATTTACTGCTCTTTGGTTTGCTGTTAACTATTGAACTGGCCACTTCCTGCCTCAAGGTTCACTGCCCTCACTAAGGTCACCTCTCGGGCTCCCCCCCCCCCCCCCCCCCCCACATCGATCCAAGCTAGACAAATTGCCCTGCATTATTTCTCCTCAAAAAGTTCACCAAGCAAGCTACAGATTACCCATGAGCAAACACAATACATGCACAGACTTCCCCCATTGTTAATGGTATGCAGTTTGTTGCGGCTGTTTAGCTGGTTGAAGCCCTTTCCACACAGCTCCCACGGAGCACTCTCAATCAGGAGCAAAGGTCAAGTTGTTTTCTGGTGACAATGAAATTTGAAAAAAAAACAACTTATGAAGCATCAGAACTGTCAAATATTTCTCTTTCTAGATTCACAGGCCAATGGATTTCAAGTCCCAAGGAGTCAAATGGCAGTGCAAAACAAAATCATTAACATCAGAATCACTGTTAGTCCAGGATAGAGAGTCAGAACACACAATTCTAGTTTCAATCAAGTATTCTTTCCTCTCTTGTTCCCCAAAAATCTTGCGTGTTCCAACAGCTTTTCT
The DNA here is from genome assembly GCF_030684315.1 of Stegostoma tigrinum. Taxonomy (NCBI): domain Eukaryota; kingdom Metazoa; phylum Chordata; class Chondrichthyes; order Orectolobiformes; family Stegostomatidae; genus Stegostoma; species Stegostoma tigrinum. The sequence continues at coordinate 3,177,745 of NC_081396.1, read as the reverse complement.
CCATTTTCACACTGCTGTATCGGGTATGCACTCACTCCTCAAGGTGATTATTCATGCTGAGTGACAGACCCATATTTCCTGTAAACATGAAGATATTCGGTGGACTAAAATGAGCAATATGCAGAAAGTAATGAATGATGAGATGCGCGAGGAACGTGAAAAATAATTCTATTTTGTTGGCAGGCGACTATGACTGGACCACTGCCATTTTTATACTTATTCATTCAAAGGATGTGGATATAATTGTCTAGGCCAGCATTTACTACCTATCTGCTTCTGACAAGGTGGCTGTGAATTACGTTACGGTTGAAACAAAAACAATCAATAAATTGAAATCGAAATCTGATGGGCACCTAATGCATGTAAACTTGCAGGGCTACAAACATGCAGAGGAACAAATGAGAATGAGTGCATTGCTTTGGTACTGGTGTGGACTCGAGAGACATTTAGAACCAGCTAAACAGCCGCAACAAACTGCATACCATTAACAATGGGGAAAGTCTGTGCATGTATTGTGTTTGCTCATGGGTAATCTGTAGCTTTCTTGGTGGACGTTTTGAGGAGATGGTGTCCTGTGTCATAATGGCTTTCAGATTGTAAATGTATTATGTAGCCACATTATTCTATTACAAGACTAGAAACAAAGGTAATCGTACTATGTTTATAGATCTGGAAACAATGTTGAATATCTGTCATAATAACACAAGAAATATCTATAAGTTATGGTTCCCTTAAATATCAGCTTTTCCCTGAGTAAATCATTCTTTTAATTGTGAATATTCAGGAGAATGCCATCTTTTCAGCCAGACAGGAAAATGTGTCAAACTTAGACAGCAAAAGATGTCAGTGTCTGTAAGAAAGGCAGGAATAGGAACTAAAACAAAATCTGCACCTCCTGGATTCACTTTCTTTCCCTTCGATTGCTGCTCGTGAACAGTTGCCCCCCTCCCTCCCAAGACGGCGCACAGAGGAGATAGTTTCAGTGTGAAGCTCATTGTTTTCCAGTCACAGCAATGTCTGGAACAGAGAGTATCGTTAGCACTTTCAGATTCAAAGTTCAATGATATTCATATCCACTGGGTCGAGTGATTCTGTCAGATCTACAGATCAAGCTCGTTTAGAGAGCGACAGCTGCAGATACTGCAGTGCCCTGTACGAGATATTTGCCAAAGTCACGCCTAGAAGTGGAGACGATGGATTACGTCAAAATTTATTGGAAGGGGCACTTGAAGGAAATAAACTTGCAAGGCCGTCGGGCTTTAGAGGGTGGATACTACTAACTGGGTTATTCTAAATTTACAGCTCCTTAAATCCTGACCATCTCAGACAGAAATCCTTTCATTGTGAACATTTAGAAAGAGGCCAGCCTTATTGCCAGGCAAATGAATGTGGGAAGCTGAGAGAACAAATAATGACAATAACTTTAAGAGACACATATACACTTGATTAATCTTTCCAGTGTCCGTTGCCTCACTGGTTTCACTTCCTATACCTTCAATTGCTGTTAGTAAACAATTTCCTTCTTCTCACTACCTCCCAGAAAGAGAAAAGAAACGGACAACTAAAATGAAAAGAACGGGACATTGCTTTGTTCCTAGATGTTGCACACAACAGCTTATCCACTCCACTGGGCAACCACTGCGTAGTGACATCAGCGCCCGGGACGGGGAACGCCTGAAGCAGCCAATAGGAATCGGGAAACCAGTTGGTGACGTCACTTGGTTGCCGATCTGAGCGCAGGCACACGGAGCCCCGCCTCCACCCAGTTTCCTCCTCCCCCCCTTCACGGAGCCGAGGTTTCCAGGCCAACCGGCTGCCACCTCGGGCCAGAGCGAGAAGCCGCCCCTCCCCATTCTTCCGCGGTTGCTGCTCCAGAAAAGAAACAGATCGAGGCCGACGCCGTCCCTCGAGTGAGAGAGTACAGTTCCAACGGGTTGAATGGTCACCAACCCCTGTGCTCTGAGATGTTGAAGCTCATCGCAGGGCGGGGAGAGGGTGGATTCCACCATTCATCTCACAATGGGCCTCAGTGATTGACGGCAGCTCAGCTACCATTAAGAGGTGAATGGGCGGGGCTGGCGGACCACTCGGATGCGTATGGTCCTCTAACCAATCGGAGTGAGTGAGGGGCGGGGAGAGCAGGACGGCACGTGATCATTAATGTTTCCAGCGCCTGCGCAGCACTGTGACTGGTCACTCAATGAATGCAGGAGAATTAGAAGACAAAATGGAGTTAATCTGAACTGGGAGGCTTTAAACAGACCCCGTGTCAGCTACCATACCTGAATTTAGAAATTCCCGGTCCCGCGTTTGCAGCAAGTGGGAAAACGGCTGCAGGCTCAGGCGGTGATAGGCCTTTGGTTAACTGTGCCATCTTTCTTGGGGGCAAGATGCAGTTGTGAGCATGCGTAGTTTTCCTCCCGTGTCGGGGCGAGGTGATTCGAAAAGGTGCTTTCACACAACCAAACTGAAATCAAAAGAAATGCTTGTCCTTTCTAGATTTCTATCCTGAACTGACAGTGATTTTTCTTTTGTGAATTAGTTTTAGAAGAATTTGCAGACCTGGATCTCAAAACAATTTCTGACAATCAACAGAGTCGTCAGGATCTGAATAGCGTTGGCACTTAACTGTGGAAGGAAGAAGGTTTGTCTGTTCTGTCTATGGGAAAATATCTCTCTTGTAAATCGAAAAGGAGCAATATATTCAAACTTATAGTTGGATCACTGTTTGGGGAAGATGTTCAGTTCTGGGTCCTGCAACTGAGGGATATGTGCCTGAGAGGGGTACAGATTTACCCAAATAACACATCAGCTTTTTGAAAGAACTGTCGTATTTGGTCCCAATCACCCACTTCATGACTTTAACCGATACATTCCTCATTCTCAAATACCTGCAAACCTCTCTTTAAAATTCACGTGTACTTAAATTCTGGCACCCTATCAGGTGGAACATTCCGGAACCTAACAAAGATTCCGTTGGCCCTGAACCTACTGAAGTCTATGTTGAAGGTTATCACGTGCTGAATTGAAAGATGAGCTGCAATGAGGTTGAAGTCTGAGTAGGCGTGAGCAGACAGTTAAAATGACAAGGCTGCACTGCCAGTGCTGTAGAGTTGAGTGCTTTGATTCAACAAGTTTTGTGAGATAGGGAGAAGGTGAAGCTGAGAGATTGAGTGTGGTGCTCAGTCTCAGTTCAGAAGGTAATTTGGTCCCCATGGAAACAGCTAATTAGAAAGTGATACATGCAGAGAATTTTCTTAGTTTTAAAAAATATAACATTTAGCTTAAATACAGATAGAGCTTTCAATTGTGATGGAGGTGTTTGAAATGAGGCAAGATCCTTATCTCAATTAAATTCTGTCAAAGGAAGTAACTAGCTTAAATTGGGGAGAAGTCATGACAGGAGACCTTAGACCTGTGGTGTGCTCCTCTTGCACAATGTGGGAAATAAGGCATGCCTCCAGTGTCCCTGATAGGTTTGCGTGCAGAAGGTGTGTCCATCTGCAGCTGCTGGCTAATCGCATTTTGAGCTGGAGCTGTGGCTGACTCATTAAGGAGCATCCATGACGCTGAGAATGTTGTGGATGGCAAGAATCCCTGCAGTGTGGAAAGAGGCCATTTCAGCCCAACAAATCACACTGGTTCTTCAAAGTACATCCCACCCTGACACAGCCCCCTACACTATCCCTATAACCCTGCATTTCCCATGACTAATTCACCTAACTGTCACATCCCTGAACACTGTGTGTAATTAGTACAGCCAATCCATCTAACTCGCGCATATTTGGATTGTGGGAGGAAATCAGAGCAACTTGGTGGAAACAAAATGTTTCGATGATCATACAAACTTGGGAGGACTTGCAAAATCCACACAGATGCTTGTTTCAGTGTGGAATTGAACCCAGGTCACTGGCGCTGTGAGGCAATAGTGCTATTCACTGAGTAACCACGGTCCCACTGTTTTTCAAGGTGGTGAGAATTACATAGGCAAAAAACGAATGGGTGACCATCAGACAAAGTAAAAAGACTTCTGAAGGAAGTGCAGGAGACTTCAGTGGCTTCAAACAGCTATAATGCTTTGGATAGCAAGAACTGCAGATGCTGAAGTCAGAAATCAGCATGCAGCTGGAGGAACCCAGCAGGTCAGGCAGCATCAGTGGAGCAGGAAAGTTGATGCTGTCTGGCCTGCTGTTTCTCTCCAGCTCCACACTGTGTTATGATGCTTTGGATACTGTTAGGAGTGGTCGCAGGTGGCCTTTCAAGGTAAATCCGTCAGAGCCAAGCTCATGACGCCGCATGGTCTGCTGCATAAAACGGGAGGAAAACGAATGTCAGGGCTGGAGTGACAGGATTCAAAATAGTAAGTGCTACAATTTGACATGAATCCAGGATGATACTTTGCCTCCCTGGTGCCAGAATGAAGGATGTCGTGGAGTGGCTGCAGGACATTCTGAGCTGGAGAGTGAACAGCTGGTGATCTTGGTTCACATAGGTAGCAACAACATAGCTAAACAAATGGATCACGGCCTGAAAGCTGAATATGAAATGATAGAAAATACATTAAAACACAGAACCTCAAATGTCATGATGTCAGACTTACTCCCAGTCACACATGCTAGTGAAAGCAGGAATAAGAGGATAGGCCAGATAAATGTGTGGCTGACGAAATGGTGTACCTGAGAAGGGTTTATATTCCTGAGGCACTCGGACTGTTTCTGTGGAAGTTGGGACCTGTATAAGCCGGAGCTGTGACACATTTCCTCTTGCACCATGTGCTAGTTACGTTGATGATTTTTAAATTATGGGAAGGGAATGGGAACCAAAGCGTAGTCTTAGATGGATTAGATTTAGTTTGGGAAATGAGAGGTAGAATATTAGTTAGTGATGCAGTCAGTGTTTCAGAAAGACAAAACAAAGGAGGATTAAATGAGCATGGGGTCTCTCTTCGCACATTGCAGGAATCAATCTGGTGAGCCTTCTTTACCCTTGCTTAAGAGCCAGGGCATCCTTCCTTGGGAGAGGAGAACAAAGATGCACCCAATTCTCCAGGTGTGGGCTCACCAAAGCCCTTAGAGAAAGATATCCCTTGAATCCTCTCATGATGAAGGCCTACATATCATTTGCATTCTTCCCTGCCTACCTCTTGTGACTGCTTACGTATAGTCACAGAGAAACACAGAACAAAATGGGGTCAGAGCCGCGGATGTACAATTGTTGAACACAATGTCCCCATCGTGTTGTTGCAGGTTATCAAGCAGCTATTTGCTCTAGACCCAACATGTAACCTATATTGTGGTGCTTTGTATGATCATCGAAACATTTCTTCAAGGTTGCAGTGGTTTCTGCATCTGTCCCCGTTTCAGATGCTGCAAGTCCTGCTGAATGTCTCCAGCCTTTTCTGATTTTATTTTGGATTTCCACCATTTTGCTGAAAACAGAGTGGTAGCCAGAACGACCAATCCAGCTTGTCAATGCTGACCAGATATTGAAAATAAATCAAGTTCCATTTGCCTCATATCTCTCTAAACTCCTCCTATTCATGTATCCATGCAGATGCCTTTTAAATGCTGTAACTGTACCTGTCTCCACTACCACCTCTAGTAGCTTGTTTCATACACATATAACCCTCTGTGTGTAATCGTTGCTGCTTAGGTCCCTTTTAAATGTTTCACCTTTCAACTATATCCACTAGTTCGGAACTTGCCTATCCTCGTTAAAAGACATTGGCAATTCAGCCTATCCATATTCCTCATGATTTTGTAAACCTCAGTAAGATCATTCCTCGACTTCCACCACTCCAGGGAAGAAAAGCCCTTACCTGTTCAGCTTCCCCATGTGGTTCAACTGTCCAACCCCAGCAACAACTTTGTAAATCTTTTCTAAGTACTTTTCAAGTTTAACAGCATCTTTCCTACAACAGGGACACCAGAACTGAACACAGTCTTCCAAAGTTGGCCTAACCAATGTCTAATACAGCGGCAACATGACCTCCCACCTCTCTGATATTCAATGTGCTGACCAAGAACAGCAAGCATTGCAAATGCCTTCTTCACCACCCTGTCTACCTGCAACTCCACTTTAAAGGAACTATGCAATTGTTCTTACCCTTTAATCTCTCCACAGGGCTATGGGGAGAAAACAGGAACAGGATTAAGTTCGAGATCTATAAAATGCCTCTGCTTCCTGCCAGGCTCTTCCACCTCTTTCTCTTTCTGTGGTTTTGTGCAAACACTGACTGGTTCCCTTCTCTGAAGGAGATTTATAAACCAGTTCAGTTTTGATGATAATCCAGCAGTTTCCTTCAGTGTCATCTCCACAACTGACCGGATTAATTGTGCTTAGTTACACAATCTGTGAGCCCTTGTGGTTTCTCCTAATATATCGGATTTCTGTTTGAAAGGTTGACTTGCAATCGGAAGGAGACTTAAAACACAACTATGTCCGGATCTGACAGTCACTCTGTTTACATAAGCTAATCATCTCAGGACTTTGAACATCCAGGAAAAAAGCACTGTTCACACTAAGAAACACATATTGTCTATGTGTTAAAGAGTCTACGAAGATTCATCTGAAATGTCCAAACGCCAACACAGTCATCCTAGGGAGAGACTATGGAAATGTGAGGATTGTGGGAAGGGATTCCTTTACCCATGTGAGCTGAAAACTCACCGACGCAGCCACACTGGGGAGAAGCCATTCACCTGCTCCAATTGTGGGATGGCATTTACTCGGTCATCCAACCTGCGGATACACCAGCGGGTTCACACTGGGGAGAAACCTTTCACCTGCTCAGTTTGTGGGAGAGCATTCGCTCAGTCAGCCAGCCTGCTGATACACCAGCGAGTTCACACTGGGGAGAGACCATTTACCTGTTCTCAATGTGGGAAAGGATTCACTCGCTGTTCGAAACTACTGGAACACCAGCGTGTTCACAATGGAGAGAGACCATTCACCTGCTCTGATTGTGGGAAGGGATTCACTCACTCATCTAAACTGCTGGAACACCGGGTGGTTCACACTGGAGAGAGACCATTCACCTGCTCAGTGTGTGGGAAAGGATTCACTCGATCATCTAACCTGCAGATACACCAGCGAGTTCACACTGGGGAGAGACCATTCAGCTGCTCGATGTGTGGGAAAGGATTCACTCGATCATCCAAACTGCTAGAACATCAGCGAGTTCACACCGGAGAGCGACCATTCATCTGCTCAGTGTGTGGGAAAGGATTCACTCAGTCATCCAGCCTGCGGCTACACCAGCGAGTACACGCTGGGGAGAGAGCATTCACATGCTCCCTGTGTGGGAAGGGATTCACTCATTCATCTAAACTGCTGGAACATCAACAAGCTCACGCTGGGAAGAGACCATTCACCTGCTCAATGTGTGGGAAAGCTTTCGCTCAGTCAGCCAGCCTGCGGATACACCAGCGAGTACACAGTGGCGAGAGAGCATTCACCCATTCTGAATGTGGAAAAGCATTTGTTTGCCCGTCTGAACTGCTGGAACACCAGGGAGCTCACACCGGGAAGAAACCATTCACTTGTTCTGAATGTGGAAAAGGATTTACTCACTCATGTCGACTGCTGGAACATCAGCGACTTCACACTGGAGAGAGACCATTCATCTGTACTGAATGTGGAAAAGGATTTAATCGCTCATCTAATCTGCTGCGACACCAGCGAGTTCACACTGGGGAGAGACCATTCGCCTGTTCTGAATGTGGAAAAGCATTCAATTGCTCATCTAAACTGCTGAAACACCAGCGAGTTCACACTGGGGAGAGACCATTTGCCTGTTCTGAATGTGAAAAAGCATTCAGTTGCTCATCTAAACTGCTGATACACCAGAGAGTACATAGCGGAGAGAAACCATTCACCTGCTCCGATTGTGGGAAGGGATTTGCTCAATCATCCAACTTGCTGAGGCACCAGCGAGTACACACTGGGGAGAAGCCATTCGCCTGCTCTGATTGTGGGAAAGCATTCGCTCAGTCAACAATCCTGCTAATACACCAGCGAATTCACATGAGCGAGAAACCATTCAACTGCTCCAATTGTGGCAAGGGATTTACTCAATTATCTGACCTGCACAGACACCAGCGAGTTCATGCTGGGGAGAAACATTCACTCAGTTAACTCACCTGCTGATAAACCAGCCTGTTCACTCTGTGGAGAGACTTTTTGCTTGTTTCTGCACATGGGAGGGAATTTCAAACTGTTAGCACACCAGTGAAATGACAATGGATGGATCCTGTTCACGTGCTCCATTTGTGAGAAAAGGCTTTGCTGTTTGTTAACACACCAGGAAATTCACAAAGAACCACAGGTGAAGGGTTTTCCTCTTACTTACACCAAAGAAGGAACCTTGATCACTGAGCTGTTGTATTAATGTCATCAAACCTTGCTGTGTTCAAGGTGCTGATACAGAGGATAAAATGTTGATACATTGTGTATCAGTAGGATAGATTTTGAGACTGATATTTTCAATGTTAATGAACACATTTATGTTGGATAAAGAGTGTCATCTGCATCAGGATTGGTTAAACAACAACGAGTTCTCCAGGAACTGTCAGTGTTGCATTTTGATGCGATTGTTATCTATGTCCAAAGCACGCTTTCTGGCCCTATTTATGACGTTTGTAAACCCCACAGGTTCATCTACCTATTTGGAATAAAAATAATACAAATGAGCTTTTTGTTCAAACTAAATTGCATCGAGTCTTTTTCTTGTCTCTAAGGCAGTCAGAATGAGGCAATCAGAACCCTTCACGTGAGCAGTTGAGAGAAGGCACATCCAGAGAGAACCTGAAATGCTGGGAATTTAGTCACAAGTGCTGATGCGGCGCTTGGTTTGACATGGTTGAATGGCATTGATATTAATGCTAAGAATTTGAGCAAGGCGGATGAGTTGAGGATATAAATTGACAATGGGATATGATGATATTGCTGTCACTGACACATGGTTGACAGAGAGGCAGAATTGGAAGCTCAATATGCTCAGCTACAGGATCTTCACACAAGACAGCGAAGGAGGCAAAAGAGGAGGAGGGGTCACAATAATGTCTTGAACTGATGACAGCAATAAGGAGCGATCACATCTTAGAAAACTCCTTCAATAAACCAGTATGCGTAGAACAAGTAGCGGTGGTAAGAAGGCAAATTTTAAGGAAGGGTGTAATAAATAGGGTTGAGATAGTGGGATTTGAATTTCCCCAATAGCAACTGTGATGTTGTGTGAAAGGTTTAGAGGAACAGTTAAAATAGATCCAGGTCAGCTTTTGAAACCAGTATATCAAAGTCCCAACAGGAAGGGGGCAGGGGGTTGCTGGACTTAACTCTGGGTGACAAAGGCTGACAAGTGGTGAAGGATCAGTGGGCGGGGATTTTGCAGACAGTTATCATAACTCTTAACGAGATTCAAAATTATTATGGAAAAGGATGGGTCTCACCCACGCCTTCCACCTCCTCCAAGACTTCCACTTCCCTGGTCCCAACACCTCTTCACTATTGACATCCAATCCCTGTACACTTGTAACCCCCACGCAGATGGCATAAAAGCCCTCTGCTTCTTCCTCTCCAGCAAACTCAACCGGTGCCCCCCACCCCAACTGACACCCTCCCACTTCACTGAAGTCTTCCTTACCCTTAACTTCTCCCTGAACACCTTCCACTTCCTACAGACTAACGGGGTGGCCATGGGCCTAAGTTATACCTGCTTCTTCATAGAATATGTGGAACAGCCCCTTTTCCATTACTACATTGGCACTATATCCCACTTCTTCCTCTGCTACATCGATGACTGTATCGGTGCTGCCTTGTGCTCCCACAAGGAGCTTGAACAGTTCATCAATTTTACTAGTGCCTTTCACCCCAACCTCAAAGTCACCTGGACCATCTCCAATACTTCCCCCTCCTTCCTGGACCTCTTTGTCTCCATCTCTGTTGACTGCCTCGAAACTGACATCTATTTCAAGCCCACCGACTCCCACAGCTACCTACACGTCTCCTCTCACCTTCCTGCCAAAATGTGATCTCCTGCTCCCAATTCCTCTGCCTCCACCACGTCAACTCCCAAGATGGGGTATTCCACTCCTGCACATTGCAAATGTTGTCCCATTTCAAGGACTGTAACTTCTCCCTACCAGTGATCAACAATGCCCTCAACCACGTCTTCCTGCACCTCTGCCCTCACATCCCCTCCCCCAAACAAAAATAAAGGCAGAATCCACTTTGTCCTCATAAATCACTCCACCAACCTCCTCATCCAGTGTATCATTCTCCAGCACTGCTGCCACCTAAAATCTGACCCCACAACAAAACGTATATTTCCCTCCCCACCCCATCTGCCTTTCTTAGGGATGCTCTCTCCAGGACTTCCTCGTCCGCTCCATTCTCCCCACTAACACCACCACACCCAGCCCCTTTTCCTGCAGCTATCTGTCCCTACACCTCTTTGATAACCCCATCTCATGTGGCCTCCTCTACATCAGAGAGACCAAGTGGAGACACGGAGACCATTTTGTACAGCATCTGTGCTCTATTTCCGACAAACGACAACATGTTCCGGTTGTGAACCATTTTAACTACCCTCCCGCTCCCTGGATGACATGTCCATCCTGGGCTCCTCCAGGGTCACAATGATGCTATCCAGAAAGTGGAGGAACAGCACCTCATATTCTACCTTGGGAGCCGACAGCCCAAAGGCCTTAACACGGATTTCACCAGTTTTAAAATCTCCCCACCCGCCCCCGGCCGCATTCCATGATCAACCCTCCCTCAGGTTTTGTAGTAGATCTGTAGCTCAGGTTGAGGCGAATACCCTCCCTCTCATCTCTGCATCCCTGACCCGACACAACATGTCTATCTTCTCTCCTGCCTATCTGCCCATCCCACCTCACTGATCAATCCCCACCACTCCTTACCTGCACTCACTTGTCAACATCCCACCTAACTTGCCCAGCCCTACCTCTCTTCACTATTTATTTCTGAGCTCCCTTCCCCCTCCCCATTTCTGAAGAAGGGTCCTGACCCGAAACAGCAACGTTCCTGCTCATCTGATACTGCCTGGCCCACTGTGTTCCACCAGCTCCACATGGTGTTACCTCCCTTTTTCTGCCCTGTGAAACTGATTTCAAAGAGAAAAACAGGAATGAGAGGGAGAACTCACAAAAAAAAACACATATACAAGTTATGAAATTGTGCTGAATGAATCTGGTCATTTGTGGGGATAGCTGGAGGAGAAAGTGACCACAAAAGTTGCCAAACTGGTGTAAAAACCCAACTGTTTCACTAATGTCCTTCAGGGAGGAGAACCTGTCACCGAGCCTGGCCCTGCACAAGTCTCTGGCTTCTTTGAAGAAGGGAAGAGGAGAGAGAGAGATGAAGATAGAAGCAGCAGGGAACAATGGAATGGGGATTTATATTTCCAGAACACAACCAGAGCTTTGAAAGAATCTCCCAGATCTTCACCTTCCGTCTCCTGGAGGGGCTAAATCAACAGCTGGATGTGAACACCATTCCCTCCAAGTTCCATTTACCTCACACACCATCCCCACTTGTCAGACATCAAGATTAGATGAACAGACCCTTCATCCAATCAAATACTAAGGAAAACTGGCATCATTGTCTTCAGTCCCAGCCACAACGCCACTCCCTCACCACCAACTCAATCCCTCTCGCCTGGTGACTGAGCTTCTTCACGACCGGGATATCATATTTCACTGGAAGATGAGCTTCCAACCCCCACTCGACCCCACCTCACAATGTGCCGAGATCTCTGTTCCCCTCTAATTCTGGCTCACGACAGTCCTGATTTTATATCCCATCATATTTGCTGAATATGCCTTCAGCTGACAAGGCCAGAAGCTCTGGAATTTCCTCGCTAACACTTTCTGCCCCTCAACCTCACTTTCCTCTTTTAGGATACTTGTTAGCATCTAGCTCTTTGAACAGTTGCTTAGTTTCTGCCCAAACATCTCATTGCATCACCATATGTTGAATGTTGCTTCTAACATTCCTCTGAAGTTCCATATAATAGTCTGGCATTTAACAAGTACCCTGATAAATACAAGTGGATACACATTGTTGTTCATTTATCATCGGTGCATGAATAAGCTGCAGCTCCTCACCTCATAGCACTGGACTGTCTGTGATCCTAGACTGAGGTCTTTGTGCAACTCCTACATTTCCACATTTTCCCCATGGTGTATGTGCGCTGTCTCTCTCCAGGTTGCATGAGTGGTTGAAGTTTCATCCACACAGACTGTGTGAATGATGTGATGTAGTAATTGGTTAAAGCTCTTTCCACAGTCAGTGCACTGGAACACTCAGGTACGTTCATGTCCCAGTATTTTTCCAGACACCCTAATGTTTGAAATCTTTTCCCACAGACACAACACCCAGAAAAACATTCTCCTTCCACATTCAAAGGTTGGTGGTATTCCGATAAATCAGTGAACCTGTTAGATCTTAATTAATGATTGGTTTGAGATTCCTGTCTGCTAATCATCACCCTCCAAAACATATCTCATTCTGAACCTTGGATAATAATTGTCAGCATTAGTTTCACTATCAGTCCAGGATACATATTAAGAAATTACTATTCTAGTTTTGATGGAAAATTCTTGCCCCTGTCAAAATTGTCGAACTTGTGGTTCAATTAAACTCAGGCAAAATCAGCAACAATGACTCGACAAATGTAACAGGAATTTTTCAAAATAAATCTGAAAGTTGGCCCCACTGTCTGTGCCCTGCAGTGCCCATTAGTTATGAAAGGTGCTGGTAGAATTGTAGAAATATGGAATCGTACGAGTAGACACTGCATGTTGTCTCTACTGAGAGAGGCACAGACCAGGAAGGAGGTTGGCAGCTGGAGTGAGCCCCACTTTCTTGGAGATCATCTATCCTAAATTGACGGACTGAAGCTTCAGTGGAAGAACGTCTGACTTGCGCAGACCCCTCCGCACGGGTCTATCAAACATCAGGAGTGTGGGGCTGAGATGCAACCAATGCTGATCCAAGCAGCGATGCTCACATCCCATGAATGAACATATGGAGAAATCTGAACCCCGTTCAGCCGCGCCTGGCTTTTCAAATCCCCATCCTTGGTTTCAAACTCCTCCGAGATCTTCCCTCCCTATTTCCACACGCTCCATCGTACCCCACAGTCGGAGCAAAGCTCAATCCTCCCACAGTCAAAGGCTGATCATATTCACCTTCTGATCCATCAAATGACTGTTTTAGATCATGGCCCAGTTCTTCTCTCGAAACATAATTCACAAACCCTGGGTTATTACATTACCTGGAGGAAAATGAAGGGTTACAAAATGTTGCTCCCTTCTCCCAAGTGCCGTCCAGCCCAGGAGCAGTGCAGGCTCGCTATCCAGAGAATGCACAGAACAGCCGCTGCCCAGCATTTAGGTCGATCAGTCTCTTTTTGGAGCAGCAGCCACCAAAGGGAGGGGGAGCTAACCGAGCAGCTTCGTGGTCTGTTCTGAGCCGACAGCCACTTGCCCTGGAAACCTTGACTCAAGGGGCGGGGGAAGGGAAGCAGTGGGTGAGGGACCGGGCTCTGGTGCCCGCGCTCCGCGTTCTCAGCCTGCAACCTGAGGCTGTCACCGCCGAGCACAGCGATTCCGATTGGCTGTTTCACGCACACCGCCGCCCCCCCCTCCCCCAACCAGCGATGGTGGACAAGGCAATGCAGAAGAGAGAGCAAGAACTACAGATGGAGTCAGAGATGACACAGTACGGAGCTGGAGGAACACAGCAGGCCAGGCACCATCAGAGGAGCAGGAAATTTGATGTTTCGGGTCGGAACGCTTGTTCCTTCCCTCTGCATTTCTAAAGGTCCCGACCCGAAACGTCAACTTTCCTGCTCCTCTGGTGCTGCCTGGATCGCTGTGTTCCTCCAGCTCCACACAGTGTCATCACAATGCAGAAGTTGTCCAACGAACTTAAGAATGAAACTTCCTCCTTTTTGCAACAGTTGGGAGTAACGTCTCCCCCTTTCCATTTCTTTTCTCATCCTGGAAGGGAGAGGGGAGTGCTTTTCACATGCAGCATCTGATGGAAGAGGAATTGAATCCAGGGAGGGAGCATGCTCTGGAAATGTTGGTTCAGGTATGTTTTGAACTCTCAGCTTCAAACATTTATTTGCCTGCCTCAAAGGGTGGCCTTTTTCCTCGTGTTCACATTATAGGATTTCTATCACAGGTGGTCAGAATTTACCGGGCAGAAGATTATAAGTATTGCACTGATATAAAACAGGTAATGCCTTACATAACATTTATACATGCATATACAATTAGGCTCAGGCCAGCATGAAAAAAATCATGTCTGTGTGTCCTGGACAGCAAGCACTCAGCAATAAAACTGAAACAAAAAAACTGCAGATGCAGGAAATCAAAAACAAAACAGAAATTGCTGGAAAAGCTCAGCAGGTCTGGCAGCATTTGTGGAAAGAAATCAGAGTTAACATTTTGGATCCAGTGACCACTCCTCACAACTGAGCAGTGATCCGTTGAACAACAAGACTTTCCACCTTGAGGAGGATGAGTTACAGTCGTGTTTGAAGGAAGGCAGAGTATGTGGAAAGGTGACTTCCGATTTTTGGAATTAAAAGAAAATCTCACATTGAACTTGGAATTGTCTGTTTTGAACAATTACTCTGCACTGGTAGCAACAGCTTTTTACACCTCCTTTCAGATGACATTGCAAGGGAAGGAATTGCAGGCAGAAATCTCAAAGCTATCATATTTTGCACCTTGTAAAATAGGATTTGTATACTTGCTACAGGAGGCCATGTTAACGGAGTTAGCAGAAAATGCACTGTTTAATTTGCAATTAAGTCTCAACTTTATTTTCTTTTCTTCATAACTTGGAGCACCATGCATTAGAAGCTGTCTGTTCAGGGATCGTGGGACAACTGTAAAACGAGCAGCATTTGGGCAAAATTGTTTCACGTCCAATATCCCTATTTACAAACTAGCACTGCGTTGCCGAGCATGCTGCTGGAGTTAAAAAGGAATAAGCTTCTTTCCTTGGCTGGTTTTGCAACCACTAACCTTTCAGCAATAGCCAAATGCAATGACCAATTATCCTGTTCAAGCATGTCACTTCATACTGATCCAGACTGAATTTCATTCACCATTGATCAGCCCATTGGACCAGCTTGTGTATATCTTCCAGTGTAGGCTAAGGCTATCCTCCCCTTGATCATCCATTTTTTTTGTATCATCTGCAAACTAAGTGATAATCCTACAACATTCAAGTACAAGTCATTTACATAAACCATAAACAGCAAGGGTCCAACATTGACCACTATGGGACCCCACTGCCCACAGAATTCTGGTCAGGAAAAATAAAACACCGCTTAACCATCATAATCTATTTCCTGACCATCAGCCGATTGTGGATCCAGTTTGCCAATTTTCAATAAATTCCATGGTGTCTTCCCTTTGTTATCAGTTTCCTATGCAGGACTTGTCAAAGGCAGGCAGACGTCTGAACAGACTAGGTCAAAAATATTGCCCTCACTGACACTTCTGGACATCTCAACAAAAAAAATTGAATCAACCTTAAGAAGTGTCATCTGATTCTTCATGATTAACCCCTGCCTCTTGACATGCAAATTATTTCTGTCCCTCACAATTACTTCCAATTACCACCAACGTGAGACTGACCGGCCAGTTGTTTCTTGGTTTATTCTTTTCTCCATTCGAGAGTAAAAGTACCACGGGATGTGGGTCAGAGGGGTCAATGGGCCGAGGACTAGCAGATGGAGTTTAATTTAGATAAACGCGAGGTGCTGCCATTTGGAAAGACGGATCAGGGCAGGACTTATTTACTTAATGGTAATGTGCTGCATTGTACTGCTGAACAAAGAGACCTTGGAGAGTAGGTTCATAGTTCCTTGAATGTAGAGTCGCAGGTAGGTAGGATAGTGAAGAGGGCTTTTATTGGTCAGTGCATTGAATATAGGAGTTCAGAGGTGATGTTGCAGCTGTAGAACACATTGGTTCAGCCACTCTGGAGTGTTGCATGCAGTTCTGGTCTCCCTCCTATAGGAAGGATGTTGTGAAACTTGAGAGGGTTCAGAAAAGATTTACTTGGATGTTGCCCATTTTGGAGAGTTTGAACTATAGGAAATGACTGAACGGGTTGTTTTCCCCTGGATTGTCAGAGTCTGAGGGGTGACCTTATAGAGATTTATAAAATCATGACGGGCATCAATAAGGTGAATAGGCAAGATCTTTTCCCTGGAGTGGGGGAGTCCAAAACTAGAGGGCATAGGTTTAAGATGAAAGGGGAACATATAAAAGGGACCTAAGGGGCAACTTTTTTTTCCATGCAGAGGGTGGTGTGTGTATAATGAGCTGCCAGAGGAAGTGGTGGAGGTTTGTACCATTACAACATTTGAAAGGCATCTGGATGGGTATATGGATAGCAAAGGTTTAGAAGGATGTGTGCCAAATGCTGGCAAATGGGACTGGATTTATATACGAAATCTGGTCAGCATGGACAAGATGGCTCGAGGGGTCTGTTTTTGTGCTGTTGGACTCTATGACTATTCTGCACTCCTCTAGCACCTTTTCTGTCATCAGTGGGAAACTGAAAAAGTTTTGCAAGCGCCCCTACTATTTCATCCCAACGACATCAAAAACATTTCATCTCACACAGGAGGTTTGTCTATATTTAAGCTTGCTAGACTTGTCAAAACCTGCTCCCTCTCGATGTTAATTTCTTTAATTTCTATCACAGACATTCACCTTGATTCATCTCTCTCACGAGTGAACACAGACACAAAGCATTCATTTAGAACTGGGCTACATCATCCACTTCCACACATTCACACTGTGGTCCTTAATGGGTCTTCTTCTCTGCCACATTATCCTTTAACCATTAATGTACCTGAAAAAGTTGAATCAAGTTGGTCAGGCATGAACTCCCCTTACAGATATGCATGCCAACTGTTCTTGATTAATCCCTGCCTCTCCAATATAAATTAATTCTGACTCCCAGACGACTCAAAACCTCCCCTCTGTGCATTTTTTTTTAATTTGATGACAGATCATCTCCCTGAATCATCTCTCACTAATGAACAATGACACAAAATATTCATTAAGAACCAGGCCAACATCCTCTAGCTCCACACACAGGTTACTGCTGTGGCCCTTAATGGGTCTCATTCATTCCCCCTTTGTGCTTTCAAGATTAATGTTGCTGTAAAACAATTGAGCATTTTTCTTTATTTTACCTAACTGCATCAATTCATTTTCCCCTTATAGCTCTCCACATCTACTCATTTAAATTCCCTCTTGCACATTTACCTGAAAGAATCTGCTTCCTGCACACTCCAGCCAAATTATTACCTGGTCTGATTAAAAAAAATCAAACAATTTAGAACTTTCATTTGAGGCCTATCCTTGTCCTTTTCCAGAGCAATCCCAAATATTTTTGGAAGAGTTATGGCAACTATCTGCAAAATACTCCCCAGTTGATCCTTCAACTTTAGGCAACAAAAGGTGACAAGTGGTTAAGTACAGGACCTACCCATTCCTTGTTGGGACTTTTGCACACTGGCTTCGAAAGCTGTGCTGGATCGATTTTAGAAGTTCCTTGAAACCTTTCACACTGTGATAACCACTGTGAATTTTGGGCAAGTTGAAATACCCCGCTATCGTGACCTTAGCACTTTTACAATTCCTGAAATTTGCCTCCTTACCTGTGCTTCTAGCTTTACCTGTCCAGGTTTATTAAAGGAGTTTTCTAAGAATGTCATCTCTCCTTATCGCCCGAATAAATTCCCTAAACACAACTGGCACACCTCTTCTTCTTTTGTCTCCTTCGCTATATCGCACGAAGACCCTGCATGAAGACTGTCATTAGTACCTATGCGTTCCAATCCTGCCATTCTCTCAAACATATATGAGTTACAGCAATGTCATCACACCCTATTTTTAATTTGTATTCTGAACTCATCTGTCTTGTCCATCAAAGTCTTAGCATTATTATCAATGCCATTCAATCATGTCAAACTCCCTTGTACCTGAACTGGCTTGTCATGTCGATGCCTTCCTGACGCATTTATTGATTCTTCTCTTTTCTCTCTGGATCCCACCCCCTGCCAAATTAATTTGCACATGCCCTAACAGCACTTGGAACTAAATTCCCAGCATTTCTGGCTATATCTCACTCTGGATATGCTTTTTCCCAGTAAAGGATACTGATTATCTTATCTCTAAGGCATTCAGGATTAGACAAAGATTTGATGCAACACAGTTTTGACAAAAAGCTGATTTGTATTTTTATGGTGGACAGTCTTTACCCAGTGTAAGTATGATGTACAGCAATATTGTGATCATTTCCACAACCTATTCTTCTGATAGATAACTGTATCACCATTTTATCTACAATATCACCCCTGTCATGGACCAGGGTTTAATAATGTCAATACAAATGGCAAAATGACCGAGGTTCCTTCCTTGGTGTGAGTAAAAGCAAAACCCTTCACCTGTGGTTCCTTATGAAGTTGCTGGTATATTAGCAAACAGCAAAGCCTTTTCCACAACCACAGCAAGTGAACAGGATCCACCCAGTGTCATTTCACTGGTGTGTTAACAGTTTCAATGACAGAGTAAATCCCTTCCCACATACCGAACAAGTGAAAGGTGTCTCCATGGAATGAACAGGCTGTTGTTTCAGCATGCAAGTTTACTGAGTGAATCTTTCTCCCCAGTGTGAACTCGCTGGTGTCTCCGCAGATTGTACAATTTGGTAAATTCCTTCCCATAATCAGAGCAGGTGAATGGTTGCTCCCTGGTATGAACTCGCTGGTGCTCCAGCAGTCTGCTTGAGTGAATGAATCCTTTTCCACATTCAGAGCAGGTGTATGGTATTTCCCCAGTGTGAACTTGCTGGTGTTTCAGCAGGTTGGCTGACGAATTGAATCCTTTCCCACATTCAGAGCAGGTGAATGCTTTCTCCGCAGTGTGAATCTGCTGATGTCTCATCAGGTTGTATAATTTGGTAAATCCCTTCCCACAATTAGAGCAGGCGAATGGTTTCTCTTTGGTATGAACTCGCTGGTGCTCCAGCAATCTACATAAGTGTGCGAATCCTTTCCCACATTCAGAACAAGCGAATGGTCTCTCCCCAGTGTGAATTCCCTGGTGTTCCAGCAGTTTAGATGACTGAGTGAATCCTGTCCCACAGATAGAGCAGGTGAATGGTCTCTCCCCCGTGTGAAGTCGTTGGTGTCTCAGCAGGCTGGATGACTGAGTAAACCCCTTCCGTCAATCAGAGCAGGTGAATGGTCTGTCCCCAGTGTGTCTGCGTCGGTGATTTTCCAGCTGGGATGGGTAAAGAAATCCCTTCCCACAATCCGTACATTTCCACATTCTGTCCCCAGTGTGACTGTGCTGGCGTTTGGACATTTCAGGTGAATTTCACAGACTCTCCCACGTACAGAAGATGTGTGCTTCTTCCTTCAATGTTCAAAATTCTGTGATGATTAGGTTGTGATAAACAGACCGACTGTCAGATCTGGGTGTGGTTTCATTTGAAGTCTCTAATCGCAAATCACCCTTTCAAACACAAAACAAACATATTTGGAGAAACCAGAGGAGCACACACCTTGTGAAACTGTGACAAATTAATCTGGTCAGTTGTGGAGGTTGCACTGAGGGGAACTGCTGAATTATAATTAAAACTGAACTGGTTTATAAATGTCCTTCAAAGAAGGGAACCAGTCAGTGTTTGCGCAAAACTGCAGACAGAGAGGCAGGAGAGACAGGCATCAAGGAGAGGCATTTCGTCGATGTATAACTCAATCCTGTTCCTGCTTTCTCCCTTTCAATCCCTCCGAGGAGCTAAGAACATGTATATAGTTTCTTTAAAGTGGAGTTGCAGGTAGACAGGGTGGTGAAGGCAGCATTTGGCATACTTGCCTTTATTGGTTATGCTGTGGCTCTATAGGACATAAAGAATCTCAGAAAATCGCACTCAATCTTGGTCTTGGCATCCCTGCTATCGGAAAAGTTGAAAGGGTTTAGAAAAGATTTACAAGGTAGTGTGCTAGGAAAGTTTGAGCTATAGGGAGAGGCTGAGGCTTTGTTCACTACAGTGTTAGAGCCTGAGGGATGATGGTATAGAGGTTTATAAAATCATGACAATATGGATCAGGTGAATAGCTAAGGTCTATTTCTCAGCAGAGGGGAGTCTAAAATTAGAGGACATAGGTTCAAAGTGAGAAGGGAAATGTTTAAAAGGGTCCTCAGGGACCATCTTTTAACAAAAGGTGGTGCATGTATGAAAGGAACTGCCAAAGGAGGTGGTTGGAGGCAGATACATGTACAACATTTGAAAGGTATCTGGAATGGTACATGATTAGGAAGTATTTACAGGGATATGGGCAAAATGCTGAAAAATAGGACGAGTTCAGTCTGGGATGTCTGTTTGGCATGGACAGGTTGGACTGAAGGGTCTGTTTTCATGCTGTATAACTCCATGACTGAGTAATTAAGCAAAATGTTGGAAATCTGAAATAAAAACAGAAAATGCAGGTGCTGTTCAAGAGGGTCAGCAGCATCTGAAATGGTGACAGATGTAGGAACCATTGCAACCTTGAAGTATTTTTGATGATCATGCAAGGCATTACAACATAGGTTACATTCTGAGTGCTGGAAAATGGAACACGAGTAAATAGATGCTTGACTATTCTAATTTAAAACCTCACCAATTGAATGAGCAAAAGCATCCCCCCACCTCCACACCGCTAGGAGGTTTGTCTCAGCTCTGCCCAGGGGCAAATACACAGGGCCAAACTCACACAGAAACAGTCCCAATACCTCAAGAATCTAAACTCTTCTCTGCTACACCATTTCTCCAGACTTGTCCAATCTGTCCTCTTGTTCCTACTCTCGTTAGCACATGGCATTGGGAGTAGGTCTGACGTTCTTACATTTCAGATCCTGTAGTTTAATGTATCTCCTATCTGCCTACAGTAAGCTTTCAGGCCCTCGTCACTTTGTTTAGCTGTGTCACGGGACCTACGTGTTCCATGACCATTGGGTGTTCACCCTCCAGCTCTAGGAGGTCCGGCAGCCGCTCTGTGATATCCCTGATCCTGGCACCAGGTAGGTAAGATACCATCCAGGATTCATGTCTACCGCCTGTCCGTATCCACGACTATTGAGTGTCCTATCACAATAGCCCTGGCACATGTTTTCCTCTCCTTCTGTGGAGCACAGCCACCTGTGGTGCCACAAACGTGGCTGTTGCCAATTTCCACCGAGACCAGCTCAGGCTATCCCCAACAGCATGAAAAGCACAATAGCTGTTTGAAAAGGGGATGACCACTGGGGACTCCTGCACATCCTTCATGTGCCTTTTACTTTATCTGCTGGTCACCCATTTACTTTGTGCCTGTGCACTTCTCACCTGCCTTGTGATCAACTCACTATAGGTGCTAGGACAATAAAATGTGAGGCTGGATGAACACAGCAGGCCAAGCAGCATCTTAAGAGCACAAAAGCTGACGTTTCGGGCCTAGACCCTTCATCAGAGAGGGGGATGGGGAGAGGGTTCTGGAATAAATAGGGAGAGAGGGGGAGGCGGACCGAAGATGGAGAGAAAAGAAGATAGGTGGAGAGAGTATAGGTGGGGAGGTAGGGAGGGGATAGGTCAGTCCAGGGAAGACGGACAGGTCAAGGAGGTGGGATGAGGTTAGTAGGTAGATGGGGGTGCAGCTTGGGGTGGGAGGAAGGGATGGGTGGGAGGAAGAACAGGTTAGGGAGGCAGAGACAGGTTGGACTGGTTTTGGGATGCAGTGAGTGGAGGGGACGAACTGGGCTGGTTTAGGGATGCAGTTGGGGAAGGGGAGATTTTGAAACTGGTGAAGTCCACATTGATACCATTAGGCTGCAGGGTTCCCAGGCGGAATATGAGTTGCTGTTCCTGCAACCTTCGGGTGGCATCATTGTGGTACTGCAGGAGGCCCATGATGGAAATGTCATCTAAAGAATGGGAGGGGGAGTGGAAATGGTTTGCGACTGGGAGGTGCAGTTGTTTGTTGCGAACTGAGCGGAGGTGTTCTGCAAAGCGGTCTCCAAGCCTCCGCTTGGTTTCCCCAATGTAGAGGTAGCCACACCGGGTACAGTGGATGCAGTATACCACATTGGCAGATGTGCAGGTGAACCTCTCACTATAGGTGCTGTCCAGTATATTCTCAGTGTTGCAGATTGTTCAAAGTGAATGCACTCACAGCACCAGCTTGGAAAAGCGGTTCACCAATTGGTGGAGATGGACAGACTTCCTTCACATGTAGTTGTCAGGGAGAATGGAAGCTTCTCTTATTTCCCACATTGTGAAGAGGAGCACACCAGGAGTCTGATAGCTCCTGTCATGACTTCTGTAATTTAAGCTAGTTACTCCCTTTAAAACAATTTAATGGACCTTGGGATATTCCTTCCTTTCAAACATGTCTGTTTTGATTGAAAGCTCCTGCCTTTACAGAAGCTGATACATTATACTTCAAAACTACATGAAAATACTGTGCAGGTATCACTTACAAGTTGGCTCTTTCCATTGTGACCGTATCACTTTCTGAACTGCCCAAACTGTGACTGAGCACCATACCCAATCTTGCAGGTTCACCTTTCCATGTCCCACCTCCCCTATTTTCAACCAACTCCAAAGCACTCACATTGAGCCAAACAACACATGCAGCACAGACTTGTCATATTAATTGCCTGACAACACAGCCTGATGGGAGCTCAGGGAACAACATCTCATCTTTCAATTGAGCACTTTATAACCCTCTCAACTGAACATGGAGTTCAGTTTCTGCAGCAACAAAGATTTGTCAGCATCTGGAATGTTCCATCTGAAAAACAGTGCTAAAGTTTCAGTCCGTAAGGAATCTCAAAAGTAAATTTGCAGATATTTGAGAATGAGGAAATTATATGTTAAAATCATGAAGTTAGAGATTCGGACTAAATATGTTAGCTCTTTCAAAAAGACGACATTTAATTTGGATAAGTCTGTAATCCCTCTCTCAGGCTAATATGCCCTTCCTCAGCTGCAGGGCCCAGAACCGAGCACATACCTCTCGGATGCTCTAACAACGAACTCGAACATCTTGTTGCGTTTAGAGTTACAAACGTACGGGAGATATTTTCCCACAGACAGAACAGACAAACCTTTATCCTTCCACAATTATATGCCAATGATATTCAGATCCTGATGATTCCTCTGACTGTCAGGACTTATTTTGAGATCCCGGTCTGCAAATTATTGTGCATTAATATCCTGTGAAACGAATTCACAGAAAAAAACCGTCAATCCAGGATACAAATCTAGAAAAGATAAACATTTCCCATGATTTATTTGCACTGGAAATGCTCTCTTCAAATCGCCCCGCCTGCACTCTGGAAGCACGAGATAACACACTGTGAAGCTGGATGAACACAGCAGGTCAAGCAGCATCTTCGCAGCACAAAAGCTGACGTTTCGGGCCTCAGCCTTTCACTGCCGTCAGCTTCTGTGGCCCTAAGATGCTGCTTGGCCTGCTGTGCTCATCCAGCTCCACACTTTGTTATCTCGGATTCTCCAGCATCTGCAGTTCCCATTATCTCTTGAAGCACGCGCGTGCACGTTGGTGAAACTCACCCCCAATAAAGATGGCGGGGGTTAGCGGGGCCGATCGCTGCTTGAGACCCGCAGTTGTTTTCACGTTTGCTGCAAACGCAGGTCCGAGAGTCTCTGATAATAAAGTG
The DNA here is from genome assembly GCF_030684315.1 of Stegostoma tigrinum. Lineage (NCBI taxonomy): Eukaryota > Metazoa > Chordata > Chondrichthyes > Orectolobiformes > Stegostomatidae > Stegostoma > Stegostoma tigrinum. Next base: position 3,153,968 of record NC_081396.1, on the reverse strand, counting down.
TGAAGGTGGATGAACACAGCAGGCCAAGCAGCATCTCAGGAGCACAAAAGCTGACGTTTCGGGCCTAGACCCTTCATCAGAGGGGGATGGGGTGAGGGTTCTGGAATAAATGGGGAAAGAGGGGGAGGCGGAACTAAGATGGAGAGAAAAGAAGATAGGTGGAGAGAGTATAGGTGGGGAGGTAGGGAGGGGATAGGTCAGTCCAGGGAAGATGGACAGGTCAAGGAGGTGGCATGAGGTTAGTAGGTAGGAAACGGAGGTGTGGCTTGGGGTGGGAGGAAGGGATGGGTGAGACAAAGAGCAGGTTAGGGAGGCAGAGACAGGCTGAACTGGTTTTGGGATGCAGTGGGGGGAGGGGAAGAGCTGGGCTGGTTGTGTGATGCAGTGGGGGGAGGGGACGAACTGGGCTGGTTTTGGGATGCGGTGGGGGAAGGGGAGATTTTGAAGCTGGTGAAGTCCACATTGATATCATTGGGCTGCAGGGTTCCCAGGCGGAATATGAGTTGTTGTTCCTGCAACCTTCGGGTGGCATCATTGTGGCACTGCAGGAGGCCCATGATGGACATGTCGTCTAAAGAATGGGAGGGGGAGTGGAAATGGTTCACGACACTGTTCGTCCCCTCCCCCCACTGCATCACACAACCAGCGCAGCTCTTCCCCTCCACCCACTGCATCCCAAAACCAGCCCAGCCTGTCTCTGCCTCCCTAACCTGTTCTTCCTCTCACCCATCCCTTCCTCCCGCCCCAAGCCGCACCTCCATTTCCGACCTACTAACCTCATCCCACCTCCTTGACCTGTCCGTCTTCCCTGGACTGACCTATCCCCTCCCTACCTCCCCACCTATACTCTCTCCACCTATCTTCTTTTCTCTCCATCTTCGGTCCGCCTCCCCCTCTCTCCCTATTTATTCCAGTTCCCTCTCCCCATCCCCCTCTCTGATGAAGGGTCTAGGCCCGAAACGTCAGCTTTTGTGCTCCTGAGATGCTGCTGGGCCTGCTGTGTTCATCCAGCCTCACACTTTATTATCTTGGATTCTCCAGCATCTGCAGTTCCCATTAGCTCCGAGAGTCTCTGATTCGAGTCTAGCAGCCTACGCCGGGTGTTCATAAAACCTCCCACTCCAAACTGACTCCATTTTTTTTCTCTCGGTACCCGCTTTTCTGTCGCTCTGGCTCCAGAATTTACTCAGGCTCTGGTCACAGCGGCACTGTGCCGGCTGCGTAAATTCTCACGTGTTGTCCTGCCCCTCGTTCACTTCTATTGGTTGGAAGACCAGCCGCAGCCGCATGGTCCTCCCGTCCCGCCCTCCCCTCTCCTATTGGTTGCTGAGCTGTCGTCAATCAGCCTGTCCCCATTGTGAGGGAAGTGTTGGGATCATCCCTCTCTGTCAGAGACGATAAGAACTGCCGATGCTGGAGTCAGAGTTAACCCAGTGTGGAGCAGGAGGAACACAGAAGGGCAGGCAGCATGAAAGGAGCATGAAAATGGAGCTGGAGGAGCACAGCAGGGCCGGCAGCATTAAAAGAGCAGGAAACCTTTGTTCCTCCAGCTCCATTTTCATGCTCCTTTCATGCTGCCTGCCCTTCTGTGTTCCTCCTGCTCCACACTGCGTTTTCTCCTACCTCTCCCTTCTCCCTGCCCTGGAATTAGCTTCATCATTCACAGTGAAGATGCCAGTGTCAGTCAACGAAAGTGCTGGTGACCATTCATACCCACAATGTCATGAGCAGTTAGACAAAGGCAATAAATGCTGGCCTAGCCAATGATGTCCACATCCTTTGAGTGAAGAAAGGCAGCGGTCCAGGTCATGGTAACTTACTGCTCAAATGAAATTATTTTTCGACTTACTGATTTTATTTCACCAAACATCGATATATTACAGCTAACATGGGCCTGTCACTCAGCAGGAATCATCACCTCTCGGAGAATTTTGGGAATGCTAATCAGTTGTGATTGGAGACAAGGTAAAAACTAAGAGAAATGCGGATGCTGTCTCTCAGGAGCAAAAACAGAAGTTCACGATAAAACTCGGTAAGTCTGGCAGCTTCGGTGAAAACAGAATCGGAGTTAATGTTGGGTCCAGTGACCCTTCATCAGAACCGGAAATTCTGATTTTGTCTTTATAGATGCTGCCAGACCCGCTGAGCTTTTCCAGCAACTTCTGTTTTTGTTGGGGACAATGTGTTGGGACACAAGAGATTTTTCAGAAACAAGAGAGTAAAGAATGTTTGATTAAAAGTGGAGTTGTAATTTCTGACTCTCTATCCTGAACTGACAGTGATGATGATTTTTATGATTTTATTTTGCACAGCAACTTGATTCTTTAGGACCTGTAATTCATTGGCCTGAGAATCGAGAAGCAGATGCGTTTGACAGTGTTGGCTGCTTCAAACGTTTTAACTCACCAGTTAAACACTATATCCTATGCACCAGTTATGAGAGTGTTCCAGTGTAGGTCCTTTGGAAAGGGCTCTAACCAGTTAAACAAGCACCACAAAATGACACCATTAAGAGCATGGAGAGACTGTACGTGTGCTGTGTGTGTCAATGAGGCTCGAACTGATTATCGAACCGTAAGGGATACAATTAGAGATTGAATGAGTGTTTTGAAGGTATGCAGCATTTAATTTGCATTCTCATTGGAACCACATTCAGCACAGTATATTGCCAAAGATATGGGTTGTGGGACTTACTAGGTTCTTTTGCTGAACAGATTTTGGGTTCCCCATGGCAAACTATTGCAGATTTGCTCTTGAGTCAACTATAGCTCACGTGGTGAAGTTTTTGAGGGGAAGTAAAGCAGGACAGTTTGCCCATCTCTGCTTGAGGAGAGGAAATCCCCAGAGGTGACCTCTGTGAGAGGCTGTGGGTCTTGTGGCAGTAAGTAGCCAATTGAATAACTAACAGCAAACCAAAGAAATACAGATGCTGGAATTCAGAAAGAAGAACAGAAATTGCTGGAGAAAAGTCAGCAGATCTGGCAGCATCTTTGGAGAGAATGCAGTGTTTCGGGTCCAATGGCCCTTCTTCAGCTCTCACATCTTGATGGCAGCAAACTATTAGTTACAAACCCAGAAGGGAAAGTGGAACTAGTGGAGAGTGAACAGGAATCAAACTAGCATGGAAAAGCAGCTGGAGTGAAAGCACAGATTAATTGATTTGATTTATTGTCACAAGTACCGAAGTACAGTCAAAAACTTTGTTTGTGCACAGTACAGGCAGATCATAGTAATCAAGGACATACAGATTATAGGGTGAGAAATGAAGTGCTTGGACAGATAAAGAATACAGGTTACACTGCAATGACGTTGGCAGCCTTTCTGCAGCACTGAGAGGTGTTTATGGAGTCAATGGATGGGAAGTTGGCTTCCATGATTGTCTGGACTGTGTACACATCGTTCTGCCATTTCTTGTGGTCCTGAGTAGAACAGTTGCCATACCAGGTTGTCATGCACCCAGATGATATGTTTTCTGTGGTGCATCTATAAAGGCTGGTGAGAGTCCTTATGGACATGCTGAATTCCCTAAGCTTCCTGAGGAAGAAGTGGAATGATGTGCCTTCTTCACTGTCGCATCTACATTGGAAGTCTAGGACAGGTCATCAGTTATTGTCACTTCTGGGAACCTAATGGTCTCAACCTTCTCAAGATCTGCTCTGTTGATGTATGTGGACATGTGTTCTCTTCTTTTCTTTCTGAAGTCAATAATCTGTTCTCGCTGAGGAGCTGAGCAAGTGTTGAAGATGGAAGTGAGTCAAAAGGACGGATGTGTTTTCCCTGTCTTAGGGATTAATATTTCAAGACAAATTTCCAGAGATTGAAAATTTAACGAGCAGTGTTAGAGAAAATGGCTAGAGTTTCTCCAGAGAAAGTTGGACCAAAGAGGTATAATTGTGATCAATCTATAACTTCTTATGGATTCACAAAGGCAAAAACAGAGACAGAAGGGAGTCTGGTGGATTACTGTTTGAAGGGAAGTTTCTCCGTTTTTCTCAAAGATGGAAGTGAGAAAGATTGTAATCCTGGGAGTTACGGACTCGGCAAAAGTTTTATTATGATAAGTAGATTGACTTTTCTTCAAGATGTTTGTTGCATTAATACAGTGAATTTTTAGTAATTGTGTGTACCTCATTTTTTAGAATGAATTTATATTGTGTTCTGGTAAATAAGTATTATTGCCAACTTACAAATGAATCATGTGGATTATACATTGGAATTGATATAATGAGGTGTATAACGTCTCCACAACTTGTGATGGAGTGCCACAGCATTTTTTAAAATTCATTCATAGCATGAGGACATCCCTAGCACTGTGGCATTTATTGCTCATCCCTAATGGCCCAGCGGGCAGTTAAGCATCAACCACATTGTGTGGGCTTGGTGTCACATGTAGGCCAGATAAGGATGACAGATACCCTCCCTAAAGGGCAATAGTGAACCAGATTTTTTTTCCTGACAATTGACACACAGTCAACGTTAGATTCCTGATTCCAGATTCCAGATATTTTATCGAATTCAAATTCAACCTTCTGCTGCTGAGGAATTTGAACTGGGTCTCCAGAATGTTGTCCAATCTCTGGCTTAATAGTTCAGCGATAATGCCACTAGGCCATCGCCCCCCCCCTTGCAGTTCAAGAGCTATGTCGGTGAGTAAACATTCCTTGCCTATTTGTAATCCATCTGAGCAAAGAACTGATTCAAATAAAAATACCGATGTATCTACTTCAGTTATGGACTGTACTCAGGCAGCAAAAGTGTCTGCAAAATCACAAATTATATACTTTCAATGGCATAGACAAAGGCCTCAGTGACCTTGGACTGACCGTAACTCTTAAGATTTATTTAAATGTAGAAAAAAACAATGAAGTGTGGATGCTGGAGAAAGATAAATTGCGAGAGAAACTCAGCAAATCCGGTAGTATCTGTGGAGAGAAAGTAAAATGAATGCATTGAGTCCAACGACCCTTCCTCAAAATGGATCTTGACGCAAATGTCTCTGGTCTCTCTCTAAAGATGCTGCCTGACCTGCTGTGTTTTACCAGCAATTTCTTTTTTGTTGTTGAATTGGGGATGCATTCCAGTGCTGAAATAATACAGAATACAACAGTGAGGAATTCAGCAATGAACAACTCACAACAACTTATGTGGAAGGCTCGAAATACAAAGAAAAATGAATGTCCAAATTATGAATGTGTTGATGGCACTCACAAAGAGTGAAATAAATGTTCTTCTCAATGTGATCAAGGAGAACTGAAGGTCAGACCAACCAAGAATATGACTCTTAAACATAAAATGGATTTTGATAATGTGACCAAGGAAGATTGTAACCAATGAAGTATCAAGTTGTTGGTCTTTATGGTGAACCAAATGCTTTTTCCAATTGGTTCTGACAACACATATATTTGAATCTTCTCCAAGCAAAAGAATTCCAGACAACTGTTGGAGGGAGGTACAGTGGCTCAGTGGTTAGCACTGCTGCCTCACAGTGCCAGGGACCCAGGTTCAATTCCACCCTCAGGCAACTGTTTGTGTGGAGTTTGCACATTCTCCCGTGTCTGCATGGGATTCCTCCAGGCACTCCAGTTTCCTCCCACATTCCAAGGATGCGTAGGTTAGGTGGATTGGCCATATTAAATTACCATCTAGTGTCCATGGATGAGTAGCTTAGGTGGGTTATAGGGGGATGCATCTGGGTGGGATGCTCCAAGCGTCAGTGCGGACTTGTTGGGCTGAAGGGCCTGTTTCCACACTGTAGGGGTTCTGTGATTTTATGACTGCATGCCCGACTGAGAAACCACAGTGAGATCAAAGCAAATATCAGAGGGTTGTGTCATAATTTTCTGGTTTGTCCCCAAATAAGTGCATGGACCTTCAAGATTTTTTGGAAATGAGGGAACTCTTAGGAATAAGAGTAAAACTGGGGTCAAAGGACATATAGAATCATGGTTCATGTCAGAGGGCTTATTTTGTTTTCTTTTCAATTATGTATGGTGGAGTTTGTTTCGGGAAGTGGTGCCTAAATATTTCAAATGCTTACTGAGTATTCATATTTTCCCTTAAATATTGAACAAAAACAAAGTTGCTGGAAAAGCTCAGCAGATCTGGCAGCATCCGAGGAGGAGAAAACAGAGTTAACGTTTCGGGTCCAGTGACCCTTCCTCAGAAATGTAGAGCTGGATGAACACAGCAGGCCAAGCAGCATCTTACGAGCAGAAAAGCTGAAGTTTCGGGCCTAGACCCTTCATCAGAGAGGGGGATGGGGAGAAGGAACTGGAATAAATAGGGAGAGAGGGGAGGCAGACGTTTCTCCCTATTCTCCCACTTTTCTGACGAAGGGTCTAGACCCGAAACGTCAGCTTTTGTGCTCCTACGACGATGCTTGGCCTGCTGTGTCCATGCAGCTCGACACCTTGTTATCTTGGATTCTCCATCATCTGCAGTTCCTGTCATCCCTGAACTGGACGCGATGCAGGTTCCTGGGGGCGGTCCGCAACATAACCCCGCCCCGCATTCTCTGCGAATGGCTGGAGGACCATTGTCTCCCTACGGACCGCCAGTCACGCCTACTTCCTTTTAATCCGGAACCGACGTCAGGCAGCCTGGACAATCTGTCTCAGAGAGGGTTGGAGACGGGGATGCCCAGAATGGGAGGTGGTGAAGTCGCGAAGGCTTCAGCGATGTTCTGGGGAGGTGACGAGACCCGAGAGACAAGATCGCGCTCCTGCCTCCGACGGAGGAGATTGTGAGACATGGTAGGAAATGAAACCACGAGAGGAGGGGTCCTAGGGAGTTTAAAAAATTCTGGGGGAGGCCTGAAGTCGCCACGGGGTCGAGGGGGAACTGGCTGCCATCTTTGTCAAGGCGGCGCTTGGCACCGGTTACCCGGGTAACTGACCGCCATCTTGGTAAGGGAAAGGCGCGCCGTACTTTGGGGGGAAATCATTGAAGATCTCTGATCAGGAAGGATGCCCTGGCAGAGGTGGGCGGGGTGGATTCACTGCCACCCACTGGAATACCCCCGGCCCTGCCACCCCAAATCAAACTCGTTGATTTGATTTTCTGTCTGCAGACCGAGGCTGGAGAATTAAAACTCGAGGTAGGGCGAAAACTAGGACTGGAGAAAGCGATGGGGAGATGGATTTGGATTTCAGTCCAAAGGGAAATGAGGGGCTGTGGACCTGAGATCTACCGATTCGGGGGAACAAGAGAGGAACATAATATGCCTTACAAACTTGAACTGACTTCTGAATTTCTATCCTATGCTGACCGTGATGACTTTTCTAAACTCCTTATGCAAGTTAAATGTAGAGAAGTCTTTGGTGATATGAAACACAAATCAAATTTCCCGCCAGGGTCTGGTTGACTCATGCAAATCAACACAACCTGAGTACTGATACCCTGTGACTGTAGAAGGAGAAATATTTGTTCTGTCTGTGGGAAATGATTTCAAACATCGGTGTGCATGAAGAGAACCCAGTGATAAACACGCATACCTGAGCATGTTCCAGCGAGTAGTCTGGGGAAAGAACTTTACCCTGTCTCACATTCCAAGTGAGGGCATTCAAATTTCCTGTGGAAAGAACTCTAACCAGTCAAGAAGAATGGGAAATCATTTGCAGTGTGGAGATAACAGGATCAATCTGCATGCGGTCAAGACTTCAATTGATCACCCATCCTGAAGAGATACAAAGATGACATCTCTGCGGAGAAACAGTGGAAATATAAGGATTCTGGTAAAAAATTCAAAAATCCATCGCAGATGGAAGTCCATGGACAAATTCACACTGGGGAGAAACCATTTACCTGTTCCATATTTGCGGGAAGGTATTCAATCAGGCAGTGAAACTCCTGTCATATTAACGAATTCAGGTTGATGAGAGTCTGTGTGTCCAGAGAGTCTATGAGAGTTCAGAGTGTAGGAAGAGATTTACACAGACGTCCTGCCTCATTTTACACCAGCAGATTCACACTGTGGAGAGGCCATTAGCTGTACTTAATGGTACAAAAAAGAATCATGCCTTTATCTGACCTGAATATACACCTGTGAGTTTACACCAGGGAGAAGCTATTTACCTGTTCTGTGTGTGGAAAGAGATTCCCTCATTCATCTGGCCTTCAATCACACCAGCGTATTCACACTGAGCAGCAACCACTCAGCTGCATGTCCTGTGGAATGAAGTTCAAACATTCACCTGACCTTGTTGAACATCAGGAGTTCACTCTGGGGAACAGCCATTCACCTGCTCTCTGTTTGGGCAGTGCTTCGTTCAGTCATCCAGTTTGCTGAGACACCAGTGAGTTCACACTGGAAGTAAGCCTGCACTTTCTGTGGGAAAGATTTCCGGCTGTCATCCACCCTCGTTGAACACCAGCAAATTCACGTGGGGGGAGAAACCATTCACTTGCCCTGTGTGTGGAAAGGAATTCACTGTCATCTGCATTCGAGTCTCACCAACTAATTCACACGAGGTGAAGCCGTTCAGTTCTACTTCTTGTGGGAAGCATTTCAGGCGTTCATCCTTTCTACTTGCTCAGCAATGAGTTCACACCGGAGAGAGGCTGTTCATTTGCTCTGTGTGTGGGGGAAGGGAATCACTTAGTCCTTTCAACCTTTTGACACTTGTGAGTTCACAAGTGAACCTGAATTACGAGTGTACTGCAACAGTTTGAGGAAACTCATAACCGTATTGTCCAGGACAACTAATGGTGTCCCAGCCAGTGAAAGCCATATCCTCTGAAAGAATTGGATTCTGCTGTTGTTGTTGATCACTTCCAGGATTGACAGTCTGAGAATGTTAGATTTGTTTCTTCCAATGTTAACGCACCTTTAACTGGATGGATTTTGGTAATCTGGATTTATTCCTGATTTTTGAGACTGCAGTGTCCCTTTTTAAAAGTACCAATCATGATCCTGAATTCAAGAAATGTGTTTGGATGTGGGGAGGGAATCACATGTCCTGTGCAAGGGAAACACAAAGATCATCGATTTCCAATTAGAAAGCTGACAAATGAGATAATCAAAAAAGCTTCCTCCAACAAATCTCCCGGGCTGAACTGTCCCATTCATGATGTTTATTGCACAGATTAGCAGCATCTCATCTGACAACTTTAGGATGAAGAATGAAATGAAATCATTTGGTTTCAGGGTCCCTGCTTAGTTTGGCATTTTCTTCTCCATTCTCTCAACCTTCGCATTCCCCACCGATACTGGAGAGTTTCCCTGTATGCCGGGTCAGGCAGTGAGTTCTACAATCAATCCAGACTGAAAACCAAGACAAAGAACGTCCTGCTTGAAGTGGTTAACAACTTCTTTGACCTTGAGCCTGTGATGAAGTCATGTCTCTTTGAGGCAGAGTTCAGTACACATGTAAGGGAAGGAGCAAGCACCTTTAGACATCTCTTGAAAAGCACAATGAATAACCTCAAGCTAACTTGGAGCACCAAAATGTTGGTTTCTGAGGCCTATGCTCTCAAATCCTTGTTGTCAGGAATTGGAAAAAAAACAGATGACTCGTATCAATTGTCACATAAGGTCTGTGATTTATTTTTATATGTAAATGTGTACATAATTTTTTCCGAAGGTGATTTTGAACTCGTGGTATGTGCTTTGATCTGTTATTATGAAGGGGTTTAGTAATCCATTCAGTATTTCTGCTGCTGTAATTTGGAACCTGTATGTCTCAGAGTGTGGGTAATTGGGATTTTTCAGAAGCGATAATATGAATTTGTCTGGATGCTTTTTTTTCTGATTGGAGAGAATCAATTACCTTACTTTCGGTTTAGAAGAATGAATATTTATTTTAGTTTTGGGAAAATCCCATCAATCAATCAAGGTCTTTGGAAATCGGAGTTCAGCCTAAAAGGAATAAATGAATAGTGAAATTCACCACTGACCTTGGAGAACCTCGGTATTGGGAGCTGCTCACAGCAGTGGACAGGTTTTTTACAAGTCTAACCATATTCTGTTGTTGTGTAAACCTACAGAACCGAGTAGAGTGAATTTTTCTCATGTACGTTTCATTCAACTCTTCTTTAAAATAGAAAACATATACCACCAAGTTACCCTATAGCAAGTGTCTTTCAAGCAGTGAGACCATTCTATTTTCTGGGTCTGTCAACTGTTCAGGTACAAAGATGGCCTTAAGTCGAGTGATATCTCTTACATCTGACAGGAAGAATATTAGGGAGAATTTCAGTGTTACTGATGATTACTTCTGCAGGAAGTGTGTTTGGGTGCAAATCCTCTTGGATCACATGGAAGGATTGGAATGGCAGTTAGAGGCACTGAGGAATGTACAGGAGCTGGGGGTGTGATGAATGGCATTTTCAGGGAGGTGGAAAAACTGCAAATGCAGTTGGGTAGATGGGTTACCTGTAGGAAAGGTAGGAGAGGTAGTAGGTAGTTCAGGAGTCTCTTATGGCTATCTCCATTTCAAACAAGTATGCTGTTTTGGAAAATGTAGGGGATGATGAACTCTCAGGAGAATATAGCACTGACAGCCAGGTTTCTGATTCCGAGACTAGGTCTGATGTAATGAGGGGAATGGCAGGTTCCAAGTGAAATAGTGTGATAGGGGACTCAGTGGTCAGAGGTATAGCCAAATGCTTCTGCAGCCGATAGCAAGACATCAGAGTGGTGTGTTCCCTCCTGGGTGTCAGCGTCAAGAATGGCATGGAGAGGGTGCAAAATATTGTCAAAGTGGAGACAGAGCAATGGAGGGTCATTGCACACATTGGAAGCGACAACATGTGAAGAGAAAAGGATGAGATTCTGACGAATTAGGCAGGAATTTGAAAAAAAAAGTAGGTCTTGAGAGAAGTAATATCTGGATTACTCCTGATGACATGTGCTAGTGAGAGTAGGAATAGGAGGGTAGAACAGATGACAGCATGGCTGAGTAGCTGACACTGGGGAGAAGGATACATATTTTTGGATCATTGGAATCTTTTCTGGGGTAGTAGTGAACTTTATTAGGAGGAGGAGTTGCACCTAAATCGGAAGGAGGCTAATATACTGGCAGGGAGATTTGCAAGAGCCGCCCGGGAGGATTTAAATCTGTAAGTTGGAGGATGGGAGGGAAGGAGGTGGGACCGAGATAAACAGTAAGGAAAGAAATCAGTCTGAGGCTGGTGCAGTTGGGAATAGGCCAAGCCAAATACTCAAGGCAGGCAGGAGCAAAGCAGAGAACAAGGTAGGACTGATTAAATTACACTGCAGTTATTTCAATGCATGCAGCCTGACAGGTAAGGCATGTGAGCTCAGGGCATGGTTGGTAATGTGGAACTGGGACATCACATGTATAACAGAGACGTAGCTCAGGGATGGACAGGACTGACAGCTTAATATTCCAGGTAATAGATGGAACACGCAGGATAGAAGTTGGGGGGGTGGATAGCGGGGGCGGTGGCACAGCAGAGGTGGAGGTGTGGCGTTTTTGATTATGGATAAAATTCCAAGGAGTACACCCAGGGAGGTTGTTTGGGTGGAACTGAGACATAAGAAAGGAATGATCACCTTACTGGGATTTTACTGTAGACCCCCAGGAAATTGAGAAGCAAACTTGTAAGGGAATCTCAGTTATCTGTAAGAAAATTAAAGTCGTCATGGTAGGGCATTTTAACTTCACAAACATATTCTGGGACTGCCATAGTGTTAAGGGCTTGGATGGAAAGGAATTTGTTAAGCGTACATAAGAACATTTTCTGATTCAGTATGTGAATGTACCGACTAGAAAAGCAGCAAAACATCCCTTGATCTTCTCATGGGAAATGAGGCGGGGCATGTGACTGAGGTGTCAGTGGCGGGGGGGGGCACTTTGGGGCAAGTAATCATAATTCTATTAGTTTTAAATAGTAATGGAAATGGATAGACAATAGACAATAGGTGCAGGAGTAGACCGGATGTTAAAATTAAAATGCTAAATTCAAGGAAGGCCAATTTTGACGGTATGAGCTGGTGTACATAGGACTCTGTGGGAAGCTCGGGAAATGATTAGTGGGCCCCTCGCTGAGCTATTTGAATCATCGATAGCCACAGGTGAGGTGCTGCAAGTCTGCAGGTTGGTTAATGTGGTGCCACTATTTTAGAAACATGGTAAGGAAAGGCCAGAAAACAATAGACTGGTAAGCCTGACACATGATGGTAGGCACGTTATTAGAGGGGATCCGAAGGGACAGGATTTACATTTATTTGGAAAGGCAGGAACTTATTCAGAAAAGTCAACGCAACTTTGACAGTGGGAAATTGTGTCTCACTAACTTGGTTGAGTTTTTTGAAGAACTAATGAAGTGGAGTGATTAGAGAGGAGCAGTTTAATTTAGATAAAATGTGAGGTGTTACATTTTGGAAAGGCAAATCGGGACAGGACTTATACACTTATGCTCAGGTCTTTGAGAGTGTTGCTGGACAAAGACACCTTGGAGTGCAGGTCCACATTTCCTTGAAAGTAGTGTTGTAGGTATCCAGGACGGTGAATAAGGCATTTGCAATGAATGCCTTTGTTGGTCAGTGCAAGGAGTATAGGAGTGATAATGGGAACTACAGATGCTGGAGAATCCAAGATAACAAAGTGTGGAGCTGGATGAACACAGCAGGCCAAGCAGCATCTCGGGAGCACAAAAGCTGACGTTTCGGCCTAGACCCTTCATCAGAAAAAAACATGATGAAGGGTCTAGGCCTGAAACGTCAGCTTTTGTGCTCCTGAGATGCTGCTTGGCCGGCTGTGTTCATCCAGCTCCACACTTTGTTATCAAGGAGTACAGGAGTTGGGATGTCATGTTGCAGTTGTACAGGACATTGGTTAGGTGACTATTGGAATACTGCATGCATTTCTGGTCTCCTTGCTATAGGAAGGGTATTGTGAAACTTACAAGTTCAGAATATATAGAAGGATGTTTCCAGGGTTGGACGGTTTGTAACATAGGGAGAGGTTGAATAAGCTGGGCTACTTTCTCTGGACTGTCAGATGCTGAGGGGTGACCTTAGAAGTTCATAAAACCATGAGGTGCATGGATAAGGTGAATAGACAGGGTGTTTTCCTCAGGGTAGTGGAGTCGAAAAGAAGAATGCATAGGTTTAAGGTGAGACAGGAAAGATTTAAAAGGGACTTAAGGGGCAACATTTTCACACAGAGGATGGTGTACATATTGGAATGAGCTGCCAGCGGAAGTCCTGGAAAATGGTAGAATTACAATATTTAAAAGGCAATTGGATAGGTATATGAAGAGGAAAGGGTTAGAGGGAATCAGGCCAAATGCTGCCAAATGGGACTAGACTAATTTAGGATATCTGGTTGGCATGGACAAGTGGACCCATGGATTTATTTCTTTGCTGTGTAACTTGAGGTTGCTATGATCCGAATGCAAGTGGGAGCACTGAAACTGCTGGAAGATGCCTGCCCAACCAGATTAGGAGCAGTGCTGGTGCAAATGCAGGCTGAGGGCCTGAGAGCTATTGCCTGTAAGAGAAGGTCTCTCACAGACGTAGAGAGGAGAGATTCTCAATCGGAGAAAGAAGCCCTGGAATTTGTGTTGGCATGAGAAAGATTCCATGTAGACCTGTTCAGCATCGAATTAGAGATGGACCACAAGCCATGAGGAGCAACTCCGTCTCCCAGATTATTGTGCCAGAATTGAAAGCCGTGGTTTGGAGATTCTGGGAGGACATCTACGAGCTGGTTCAAGCTTTTACTGTCATGACATCATGGGTTACGTCTAAAAGGATTTTGCTTTTCATTGAGAGATTTTAGCTTCAGCCAGTCCTGTCTGTCTAAGCTTACCTACAACAGTACAGTCTGTTGCTGTTTGTTCGAAACCATTAAATCCTGTAGCTTATTCTCTTTGAAAGTCTCCTGGATTTCACTCTCTGTCAACTTTGAAAAGTTACCTGTCCTTAACCAGGTTGACTGGGAGGTTGTGCTGTAGTGATCGTGTCATGGGGTTTGTTGTCCAGAATCACAGCCTAGCATTTTGGAGACATGCGTTCATTTCCCACCTCTGCAGACAGTGAAGTTTGAATTTGTGAAAATTGAATTTTTTTGAAATAAACCATCAGGTTCATGAATGCCTTTTTAGGAAAGGAAATCCTCTGCCCTTACCGACATGTGACTTCAGACCCACGACAATGTGGTTAACACTTAACTGCCCCTCTGGGCTATTTGTAATGGGCAGTAAATGCTGGTCAAGCCAACAGTCTCCACATTCTATGAGTGGATAAACAAAGCATAAATTTGGTATTCTGGCCCAAGCAGACAGTTTAAATTCGAGGAGTTGACAAAGTCAGATTTTCATAGCACAGTTTAGGTTTGTTTCTGCTTTTCCTTTCGCTTCTTTTTTCTCCAAGGACCAGCTGATATTTACAGTCCTCCCACCAAAGTGGACTCTGATCTATTCCTCAGTTATTTGTTATTGAATTGCGCAAATTGTGAGTTTTGTAATGTTGCCTTGTGTCATTGCCATATTCTTCAGTTTAGATACACAGCTTGTCATGAACAGCAAATTTCTCCACTGAGTTAATTGTTCCTAAATTCAAACCTTCAAAATCAGAAAATGCTGAAAAGCAGTCAGTACATCAGACAGCTTTTGTGCAGAGAGAGAGGGACAGAGTGAAACATTCAGGTCTGTGAGCTTCTTAGATCTGGGGAATGTGAGACATTGAATGGGCCTTGTGCAAAGAGTGGGCGGGACCATGACAAAAGGAAGACAGGAGCGATTGAGTGACAGAAACATTAGTCCCTTGGAAAAGAAACAAAGAAACAAAAGATGTGCCAGGAGCAGATGTGCAACTGACTGAAACAAACAAAATAGGGGACTGTTTAAGTCTGAGGAAGGAAGATTGTAAGTCAGAAACGTGTCATCTGAATCCACTCGTGGTCTTGGTTCAAACAGAAAATTATAGAGCAGAACACGTGGGTCCAAGTTGGAGGTGATCACTGCCTATCGACCTTTCTTTGCTGATCATGTCTGTACTCGGGCAACTTTGGACAGGTAGCTTTCTGGGAAACCTTACATTCATTTTAGCTTCAAGTTTGGTTTGCTCTCACATTTAGGGAAGTGAGAGCAAAGAATGTTCCACAAAAAAAAAAGCTTCAATTGTTGATTTCTATGTTGTGCTTCTTGTGATCCTGATGCTGTCATTTCTTTGTATGGGGATTGAAATGAGATTATTGTATAGGTTGAAATAAACATTGCGTCAAAATCTGACACTGACTGTTCTGAACAAACTCTGAGACACACACGCACACTGCAGTGAGAGTGTTCCAGTTCATCGTCTGTGAGAAGAGATTCAACCAGTCAGACAGCGTGAAAATGCAGTGCATCAATTACAGCAGGCAGAAATGTTCACACATTCCGTATGCAGACATGACTGGATAATTTGTTGGCAATCTGGAGAGACACAAGGACATCAGCACTAGGGCGAAAACATGGAAATGTGAGCACTGTGGGAAGTGATTCAAATTTCCAACCCAGTTGGAAACCCATCAATGCAGTCACACTGGGCAGAGGCTGTTCACCTGCTTCAAGTGTGGGAAGGCATTCATTCATCCATTCAACTACACCTCAGATGAACTCAATCGCTCCCGCGAGAGGCCTTTTAAATGTTCCAAATGAGGAAAGCTTTCAAAGCAAAGAGAATCTGCTGCCACACCAATGGGTTCACAATGGGGAAAGCCATTCCCCTGCTCTACGTGTAGGAGAAGAGTCACTCAGTTAACCAACCTGGTAATACATTAGAGGGTTCGCACTGGGGAGAAACCCTCCACTTGCTCTGAATGTGGAAAGACATTAACTCAGTTTTCCACCCTAGCTACACACAAGCTTGTTCACACTGGAGAGAAACCATTCATCTGCTCCAGTTGTGGGAAGTGATTCACTCATTCACTCCTCCTTTATTGAGGCATCAGCAAATTCACAAGTGACTCCAGTTATTGGATTTTGCTGTTGTTGCAGCAGGTAATCACATCCAGGAGTGAACCGGGTTCTCTCTGATAGTTGCAGCTTATTTCAGTTCATGTTAATCATCTCTGTAGCTGGGCTGGTGGTAAGTAATATGGAGAAAGATTAAATAAATCAGTTTTACACTAAACACAGTGTTACTCTTTCATTGCTCTGAGAAAGTAAGCTGTTTGGTGTCCTGTTACTGACCGCTTTAATGGAGGATTTGTATTTTTATGTTATATTTCACATTTCAAAATGCCCTATAATGCTTTATAGCCAGTGAGGAACATTGGAAGTTCAGTGACTGTTTTTAATTTCAAAAATACTGCAATCAAATTGCAACATCCTGCACTGAGATCTGTGATTTTGACAATGTATTATGTTCTATTGTGTTTGTTCAGGTATGAGCATTGAGCAATTCACCAGAGAGGAGTTACTTGCTCTACAGAATAGCATTTTGGGAACTTACAAACCCAACTGAGAGGGCAGATGAGGCCACAGTTGAACGTTGCATCCACAATGTGAGTACAATGCTGCATCAGAATTACAACCTAGTTCTTGCGCATTGTCTGAACTGACCTCCTGGATCAGAGATGACAATGCAACCACTGAGCCATGACTAAGACCCCATTATTACTCTAGCTTATTTCAGTTCTCAGATCTTCGGTTCCTCTCTCGGCTAAGTGTTAGTTATGTGTCTGGGAGTCACAGATGACTGAAGTAAGGGGTTCACATCATGACCCTTTTGTTCAAATGATACAGTTAGGTAGGATACATAAGCAAATCAGAGCAAAAAGAAGTCCAGCGCATATGAGGAGGAAATCGTTCACTACTTGGACAAATGGATGTTGTGAAATCATGGAATGCTGTCTCTATGATTTGGTGGTTGTTTCCTTGGAATCTAACACAATGCTGGAGAAACTCAGAAGGTCTGGCAGCATCTGCAGAGAGAGGAACAGAGTTAGCATTTTCGAATCAAGCATGGCATCTTCAGAACTTCCAGAGACTTGCAGAAATTCTATTGAAGAAGTTCAATTTCAGATTGCCAACAGCATCTCATTCAGCCAGGGAAGGTGGAACGCATGCAAACTGGATGAGTTATGCATGGGCAGACTGGGACTGATGTCTTTGGGGGGTATACTTGGTAGACTGGTTGGGGAGGGTTTAAACTAGTGTGGCAGGGGAATGGGAGCCAGGAGTGGGACAGTAGATGCAGAAAATGTGGGAGAGGTAGAAACCAAGACAAACGTGACTAAGAACAAGAACAGGCAGGGAAACACTGCTGAGAAGAGCAGGGGAGGTGTTCTGAAAGGCATGTGTTTCAGTGCAAGAAGTATAATAGGCAAGGTCGATGATCTTTGAGTTTTGATTAATACTTGGAGCTCTGATATTATTTTGATTATGGAGATTTGGCTGAAAGAGTGACAGGATAGGCAGCTGAATGTCCCAGGAGTTCAATGTTTCAGGTGTGATCAAAAGGCATGTAAAAGGGGTGGGGGAGTTGCATTACTGGAAAAGGAGTATCTGACAGCTGTCCTGAGGGAGGATACATCAGAGGACTTGTGCAGTGAGGCAATATGGGTAGAACTCGGCTGTAGGAAAAGTGAAACCACAGTGCTGGGGACATAGTACAGCCCTCCCCACAGCTAACAGGAGGTAGATGACAGAATCCGAAGACAAATGTAAAGATATAAAACTGCAGGGTTGTTACGGTGGGTGATTTTTTATCTCCCCGACTTGACTGGGACTCACTTCATACGAGGGGCTTAAATGGGGCAGAATTTATAAGGACCATTCAGGAGGGTTTCTTGACACAGTACAGAAACAGTCCAACCAGGGAAGGGGTTGTACTGGACCCAGTTTTGGGAAATGAGCCCAGCTCTTTTTCACTGGAGTTTGACTGGGGCAGTGTTTCAGGAGTAGTGACCACACTGTCACTGTTAAGGTACTCATGGACAGGGATTACAGCAGTCATTGGGTGATCATGTTATATTGGGGGAAGGCGTATTACAACAATATTAGACAGGATCTGGAGGATGTTGACTGCAATTGGCTGTTTGAGGGTAAATCCACATTGGACATGTGCGGCATTTGATAAGAGTTCAGGAGAGGCACGTTCATGCAGGAATGAAGGATAGATATGGTAGTTACATGAATCTTGGTTGACCAGGGATGTTATGACCTTGCTCAAAAAGATAAAGAAAGCATACATAATATAATGAAGGGGAGACCGAACCCTTGTGATAATTAAAAATGAAACACAAGCCCCAATCTGTTATGGCAGGAGTAGAGGACCCCTTCTAATAATTAAACCCGAAACACTCAGAGAAGCTTGCCTCACCTCCCCTTCCCTGTTACAGTTTAACAGATGAGGCAAGGATAAATGAAAGAAAATCCCTGATTTTACTTATAACATGAATAAGTATACATTTATTTAACCTTAACAGTGAACAAATTAACAGGACTAGTAACAAACTGAATGATTTCCCCCCCCCAACTCCTAACAACAGCCTAACTGAACAAAATTCTACTATTCCAATAAACAAGTCCCACATATGCAACCCAAGTAGTAAGAAAAAAAAAGTAAAAACTTGGCCTCCCAAAGTTCACACAGGAAGTGTCTTCTAGAATGCTTTGTCTTCTCCACTGTATTTCAGTCATAAACACTTTTCTTCTGCTGTTCTCAAGTCATTAATGCATTTCTCCTGCTGATGCAGCTGCCAGGGATATTTTCTTTGTGAGGACTCTTAGCTAAAAGTGCCGTGATGGTGTCTTTTATGGATGATGGCTTTTTTTTTAGAGACCTTAGTGATTTTTTTTTTGTGAGAGCCCAATACTTACTTCTCAGAAGGAAGTTCGCCCTCAGCCTGATTTTCAGCCTAACCCTCACCCTTGCATTCTTTGGATGACATATCAATTTTCTTACAATCGCATTGGTCTGAAGTTGTCAAAACCATCAGGTTTTAAATTCAATTGGCTTTCAATCACTGAATGCTTGGCTTCAATTAATTGGCTGTTCCAGCTCATTGCCAAAATATCAAAACAAACCTAAAGTCTCCATTCACACAGCCAAGTGATACATGTTTCCACTTTAGAATTGGCTATACATCTTCAGCTGCATACGCTCGTTTCTCTCTCTGAATAAATCTCTAAGCTTAGAAAAATGCTTTGTTTCTTAAAGAGCCCACATACTCCATACAGCTTTGTAACACCTCCCCCCTTAAGTAAAAAAATTATGAAAAGATGGCTTCTTTGTTTTTAAATCTTGACATGAGATACATAAGTCAGTAATCTATATTTGCACCCTTCACTCTTATTCTGCATACATATGTCATACGGACCGTGCTGTGATTGTAGGAACTGCCGATGCTGGAGAATCTGAGATAACACGGTGTGAAGTTGGATAAACACAGCAGGCCAAGCAGCATCAGAGGAGCAGGAAAGCTTGATGTTTCAAGTTGGGACCCTTCTTCAGAAACAGGAATTTTCTGAAGGGCCCCTGGACCGTACTGTGCCTGCCTATCGACATATTTTCTTTCAAATCTGTGATAATGCATCTGCAATAACATTTTTACAACCTGCATAATGTACAATTAGTAAATTAAAAGCCTGTAACATAAGACTCCAATGAAATTGTCTTGTATTCTTATCCTTAAATCTTTCCCAAAGGAGGGTTGTGAGAGAAGGCTGTGGCCTGCACATGCACCAAACTCAATAATTCTTTTTTAATGGCAGGGTATTTTTCAGGTGGATATTGAGTTTCTTTGAAAAAATAATGAATTGGCCTTTCAATTCCACCAGCATCGTGCTGCATCAACGTAGCTCCAACTCCTACAGTGCTCGCGTAGACAGTGACTTAACAGGGTTCAAGAAATCTGGTGTGGCTAAGACTGGTGTGGTGCTTAATTTCTAATTGGACAATATGTTCAAAGCCAAGTTACTGATTACAGTTGCTAATTGCTAAGAATTACACTAACAATTACACTTCTTCATTTTTGAAGAAGAGTCTAGGCCTAAAACACTTTCCTGTTCCTCTGATGCTGCTTGTCCTGCTGTGTTCATCCAGCTCCACACCTTGTTACCTCACACTAACAGAGATAATGGGAACTGCAGATGCTGGAGATTCCAAGATAATAAAATGTGAGGCTGGACGAACACAGCAGGCCAAGCAGCATCTCAGGAGCATCTGATGAAGGGTCTAGGCCCGAAACGTCAGCTTTTGTGCTCCTGAGATGCTGCTTGGCCTGCTGTGTTCGTCCAGCCTCACATTTTATTACCTCACACTAACAACCAGTTTAGAGTTTTGATGCATTTGCATTTATTGAAAGCAATGTGTGTTAGTACACAAGGCTCTGTTACTTGCAGACAGAAAAGAACACACACACTGCTTGTCATTCAATTCAACAAAATTGTCAGCCATTAGGTGGTTAGTTTCTCAGGGCAATGCCAATCACAGGTATCTGGTCTGGTTTAAAATTTTAACAGCACTGTGAAATGTTTGCTCCAGCCCCACCGGGCTGCAATAGTTTAAAGCCACAACCAGAAAGTTCCAGAGATAATGGGAACTGCAGATGCTGGAGAATCCAAAAAAACAAAGTGTGAGGCTGCATGAACACAGCAGGCCAAGCAGCATCTCAGGAGCACAAAAGCTGACGATTCGGGCCTAGACCCTTCATCAGAAAAAAAAACATGATGAAGGGCCTAGGCCCAAAAAGTCAGCTTTTGTGCTCCTCAGATGCTGCTTGGCCTGCTGTGTTCATGCAGCCCCACACTTTGTTAACAGAAAGTTCCACTTTTCTCCGGGAGTCTGAGAAAAACCAGGTTGCCAAATAAGGCAGAGTTTCATTCATTTGAAGAGCTCGGGGCCGAGTCCCGCCCCTCGGTTATTCCGATTGGTTGGAGGACCTGCCATTCATGCACCGCCCTCCAACCAACAGGAACGCTATTAACATCTGGCAAGGAGGGGGGATGAAAAAGATTAATAAATTAATTGGAAAATCAATCAGTTGTCAGAGTTTTCTCCACAATTTCTTAAATTCTCCCATCTCTTAAAAGAGCTTTAATACTACAGATAACGAAATCAGTTTTTAATGACTTTTCACTTGTTCCCATTGTGATCGGTGCCGAAGGGGTGACTCTTGCTGGGCGCAATCCAACGAGATTCATCTCTCGTCCTCTATCCCGATGCTAAATATCAAATTTTATGGAGTGATGCAGCGAGATGAAATCATTCAGCCCAACAAATGGACGCTTAGGAATTCATAGATAGTGGGAATTGCAGATGCTGGAGAATCTGAGATCATAACGAATTCATAACTAATTCATTCCACAGCTCCACTGACAGTGTTGTGGAAATGTAAAGGGTAACTCTCCAATTTGTTACTTCTCACATGCGTTTATGCCTGCACAAAGACTCAGTAGTTCGCAAATATTAAGCATTCACTCGATAGTTAAGTACATAGAGTACTGTTTGGTGTTTCATTCAACAATTCTGTTTTTTTTAGTGTTTCATTACTTTCCAGTTGTTTACATCGGCGTGGTTTCTGTCATTCTTAGTGGTTATGTTTTCTTTCCACTACGTGGTTATTCCTCATTTTTAAAAAATACAGATTTTATTCACTTAGTTGGATGGATTCATGTTAAAATATTATAGGAATAAAATAGCACAAAGATGTAAAAGATCAAGGGGAAATTTTGTTCTTTTTTTCAGGGGCGACTGCTAAATCAACAATAATTGTTTGTTGGATGATTGACATTCTCACTCAGCGACATTTAAACAGATTAACAACTAATTCCTATGGTTAAGTTGTTCAGTCAGCAGACGTATGGGGAAAATGATATTGTAAACACAAATAGCCCAAACTGAAATCCCTCAGATAAGAAACATTTCTGCTGTTGCCATAATTCACAAGGACCAGGAAAGTAAATATTCAACACAAATACCAAATGATAAGATAGCTTATCATCACCAGGAAAGCCTGAAGCTCTCTTCCTCAGAAAGGAGAAGGCTGAGAAATAACTTATTAGCAATGGAAGGCTTTGATTCTATTTTGTAGTGGAACCTGCTGATTTACTTCCAGTCAGGGAAGTATATTTAGTATACTAAAAGTATATTAGTATATTTCTATACTAATCTCTGCTTTGACAGCACACTTCCAGCCTTTATCATTGCTACTTCTGACTCTAAACATGGTTGTAAAGGATCTTCTGTTCTATGTCTAGGGGCGCTGAACTATGAAAGAAAGTGGCTGGAACATTTCTTGCACTCTCAGAAGTAACTTGCTTGTTCAGACCTGGCCATGACGAATGGCAGTAATATCAAATCAAACCCCTACAGTAGTGGTGAACTCACTGATATTACAGCAGGTTGGATGATTGAGTGAATCACTTCCCATAAACACAGTGGGTGAAAAGTCTCTTCTTGATGTGAGTGTGTTGGTGTTTCAGTCGGTGGGATGCACAAGTGAATTCCCCTGCACACATGGACCCGGTGAATGGTCTCCAATGTAAACTCACTGGTGGATCAGAAGGTCAGATGAATCAACAAATTCTTGTTTGCAGTCAGAATGGCCTCTCCCCAGTGTGAACTCAATGGTGTCTATGCCAGTTTCAGGGAGTGTTTCTATCTGTGAGCTCTCATGAGTTCTCACACAACTCTCTGTTTGTTTACCCCCTCAAAAATCAAGTTGTTGAGGCATAACCTCCTGCACACAATGGGATGAGGTAACTACACAATGAACACATCAACATCTCCTTTGATGGAAGGACTTACGGAGGGAGGGCCATCAGTAGAAAGGAAAGAACATCACAGCAGAGGAAGAGCATTGCTCAACATGAAAACGCTAAACGTCATGTTGGGCCCTGTGAAACCCAACCTCATGTGAAACCCAAACTCCAGTCCTGGGTCTCTGAGCATTAGTCCAGCTCTTACTCCTGTAGTTGTTCTCATGGATGTGTTCATCCATTGGTATATTGATCAAAGCCATGTTTTGTGTGTGTATGTGTGTGTGTGTGTGTGTGTGTGTGTGTATATGTGTGTGTGTGTGTTTAAACAGGTGATAATGGTTTCCAGAGCAACATGGGAGCTGATACAGTAGCAGGAACTGTAAAATTTTTAATGAATTCATGAACTGATCGACCAAGATGTCAGAACACAACATGGACAAAAACATTGACTTTCAAAGCCTTGGCTTTAACCATTCAGGTCATGTGTTATCATTCAAGACAAAATGCTTCAGAACAGAAACTGTGGGACTTACCTGCAAATTGATAGCAAGCACGTCTGTCCCTGATGCAAAAGCAACATTAAAACCAACAAATGTGGGCATAATTGTTTCTGAATTATTAAGTGATGTGAATTTACACCTTAGCCATTTGTGGGAAATTGACCTGAAGCTTAAATGGAGAATCAAAAGTTAATAAAAACAAAGGTGAGGTGACTCTTGAATTTCAAAAACATTGTTTATTTTAATTAAAATTCATTGGAAGATTAAGAGAATGTGTCAGCACCCTGAATTTGGATAAGATTAAAATAAAAAATAACTCCAGGCATAATGTCCAAGCAATAAAACAAACAAATAAACACTTTATGTTAATGCTCAGAATCAGACGCAAATGTTTCAATTCAGTCTGAAAAATATTCTGAGCATTGAACAGTCATAGTTATCCAGGGTTCATGAGTGAAACAGGATGGTAACTAGAATGGGATCTGTGTAATTGTATGAAAATAAGTGAATGGGAGTCAGACAGATTTAAGGGGGGGGGGGGGCGAAGAAAACAGCACTGAATGGAAATTGAAATTGGAACAACTCACTTCAGATGTTGTATCAGTGATAATGGGAACTGCAGATGCTGGAGAATCCAAGATAACAAAGCGTGGAGCTGGATGAACACAGCAGGCCAAGCAGCATCTTAGAAGCACAAAAGCTGACGTTTCGGGCCAAGACCCTTCATCAGAGACCCGAAATGTCAGCTTTTGTGCTCCAGGGATGCTGCTTGGCCTGCTGTGTTCATCCAGCTCCACGCTTTGTTATCACCTCAGATGTTGTTCAGTTGAATATATCAGACTAATAAATGGAAAGCTTCATGTGGAGATGTTAGTATCCTTATCTATGACCTTTTAAAGAGACATGCATTTGTTAAGTCCAACCACTGCCTGAGACCATACTGAAGGATGTAAGTAAAGACTGACAGCTGTAACTGGGCCTGCGTGATAAATTTCAGTCAAACTTCACCACCTTCCGATTAGTTGTGTTTTCTTTTTACTGAAATAAGCTGACAAAGTGAAAGACGTCTTTTGGGGATGAACATTTAACTGAAGACAACGTCTTGCAGTTAACCAAATGTATTAATTATTCTCCAGTCAGAAACAGAGGATGACATGAGGAACAAGCCTTATAAATTTGACCCACTGACAGTGAAGGAAAAGGGATATATTTCCAAGTTTGGATGTGTGTGACTTGTGGCAAGTGGTGTTCCTCTGTGTCTGCTGCCTTTGTCTTTCTAGATGGTAGAGTTCATAGGATTAGAAGGAACTGTCTGAGCAGCCTTGGTCACTTTCTGTGGTGCATCCAGTAGGCGGTATATATTGCTGCTACGGGGGAGCCAGAAGGTGAGTTACTCACTGACCATTTCCCAGCCTCATACAAACATAAGTATTAGAAGATGATACAGATCATTCAGCCTCTCAAACCTCTACTGCCATTCAGGAGGATCATTGCCCAACTGCTTGTACTCCAAATTCCATATTCCCGTCAACTCCCAATAGTTGATGGTCCCATTGCTAAACGAAAAAATTACTACCTCTGTCTTAAAAAAAAATTCCATCTTCCCCACATACTGAGACAGAGAGCCCAAAGATGCTCAACCCTCAGACAAAAACTTCTCCTCTCTCTTAGTCCTGAACGGGCAATGTTATTCTAAAACAACACCCTCTAGTTTTCACCGATGACTCAGCAATAAGAGGAAACACAGGGTCAATATTAGACAAAATCAGCAGGTGTCATTTTGTGTCAGTTTCATGGCGTGTTTCTCTCTGTGAGCTCTAGTGAGTTCTCACACAATTTTCTGTTTGTTCACCTCATTATAAATAACCCAAAGGGTTCTATGGTGCTCTGTGAACTGTCACCAGCGACAGAGGAGTCTGGCGCTACCAGGATCATCTGGAATTTCTGACACCATCATATTTAAAGCCAATCTGTGCATCAGGTCAATCACTGCCCGCCAGGAAGAATCCATCACAGTGCATGGTGTGTAAGAGAAGCAACACAGGAACATTTCTGAGGACACCTGCATGGCATGGGTAACACTTTATTGTAAATAGAAATTCACATTTGTAAATATATTGCTACTTTCCTTCATTATGTGTCAATTCAATTATCAAAGTAATCACAGCTAAAAGAATCAGGCTATCGGTCCTTAGCAGCAGACAGTGTCAAAGCTCTTTCAGAGATAGTAAGAACTGCAGATGCTGGAGAATCTGAGATAACATGGTGTAGAGCTGGATGAACACAGCAGACCAAGCAGTATCAGAGGAGCAGGAAAGCTGACGTTTGGGCCTAGACCCTTCTGAAGAAGAGTCGAGGCCCGAAACATCAGCCTTCCTGCTCCTCTGATGCTGCTTGGCCTGCTGTGTTCATCCACCTCTACACCTTGTTATCTCAGTGTCAAAGCTGTGTCTCATGAGGTGCTTCTCTTTCCCCAGTGTAGCGTTAGAGCTTGTCATTGTTTACTGTGGGAGCATCATATGTTGGAAACAGTTCAAACCACAAACTTTTTCATAGAACAATTGGAAAAGCAAGGTAAAGAAAAGGAACAGAAGTTGCATTCACTTCCTGAAGTGAACAAGGACTGCTTGTCTTCTCAGGATCTATCCCTCTAATTAGATTGCTCCCAGCTCAATTATATTCCTATTTCCTTCCCCACTTGAACGGCTCCTTATACAAAGGTAGCGTATGTGAGAGGGAAACGGCAGAGCCAGCTGATCCGATTATCTCAGTCTTAGTGATGTGGAAGGCCGCATACTTGCATTTGTTGTGGAAGGTGAGAATGGAGTGCAGGGAGAAACTAACAAGACAATTTTAAAAAAGTAACACACTGTACTGAACACAAAGCTGATGTGACTCTTATCAGCCAGAACATCAGCATCTAAAATTGGGTTGAAGTTTATTAATATCAGAAATAGCCAGAAATGAAAATGGTTTTATCCCGGCTATGCTGTACAGAAAATTCCAGTCACTCCAGTCCTTTGTGAACTTGCTGGTGACTCAGCTAGTGGGATTACAGAGTGAATCAATTCTCAGTCTCAGAGCATGCAAATGGCCTCTCTTCAATGTGAACTCGCTGATGTCTTAGCGGATGGCTTACGGAGTAAATCCTTTCCCACATTCAAAGCAGGTAAATGGCCTGTCTCTGGTGTGAACTCGCTGGTGCCTCAACAGCATAGATCAATTACTGAATCCCTTTTCACACCCAGGGCAGGTGAATGGTCTGTTCACAGATTGAAGTCACTGGTGTGTCAGCAGGTTGGATGAAGTAGTAAATCTTTTCCCACAATCAGGATAGGAGAATAGCCTGTCCCGGTCTGAATTCGCTGGAAGTTTTATAAGACTCCCTTCAGTTTGGACATTTAAAGGGTCTATTGTCTGTAAACATGCTGATGCAGCAGCAGGTGTGATGACTGAGTGAATCCCTTTCCACACTCAGAACAAGTGAACGGCCTCTCCTCAGTCATTGAATTTCCAAATCGGATGGACATTTGAATTCTTTCCCACAATTCATACATTTCCACGGGTTTCTCCATGGCACAGGTATCCACCAATCGTTCGCAGTTTGCTGATTAATTCTCCACAGATGACACATGTATGAATTCTCCCCTTTGTGAATAGTATGATGTTTCTTCAGGTTGTGCAATTGCCTTGAGGTCTTTCTATAGTTGTTGTGCGGGAAGCACCTGCGTTATCCTGTGTTTAAAATTCCTTCCCACATTCACAGCAGTGAGAGATTTCTCCTTGCACATTTCCGGGTGGGTGATATCCAGGCTCTGAGTGACTTGATCGTCTGGTTTGGTGAGAATTTTATTTCTGTAAGCCCTTCAGTCATCACACCCTGTAAACAGAGTTTGCAATCAAGCTCACCCGTCAGTGCAGAATAGACACTCAAGAGCAGACAAACCCAGTTGGGATCACCATTTGCTCCTCCTCTTGTTCGCAGACACAGTCTGCACTTTTTCCATATGAGCTTCGGAATGCGAGGCTTGCGAGCTATACGAGATATTTCTGAAGAGTGCAAACCCACCCTCGGGCTCTCACCCTCCCCACACGTTCACCCACCTGGACCTATCCTGTGCTGCATCGCTACGGCGCATGCTCAATGCTCAGCGTTCCAGCAACTGACGACGGCTGCGGACCAATAGGCCGGAAGGGTCACCAGACCCGCAACGTTAATTCTATTTTCTCCTTCACAGATGCTGCCAGACCTGCTGAGCTTTCCCGGCAAATTTCTCCTTGTTCCTGATTTACAGCATCCGCAGGTTTTTTTTTGTTGTGGAAAGGACGCAAGGGACGGGGCTGGAGGATCGAGACGAGGAAGCTGCTCCGACGACCAGAGTGAACAAGGGGCAGGGCTGGTGGACAGACGGGCGTGAAAGCGGTCAGAAAGGGAAGCCGTGATAAGTTTGACAAACTCCAATCATTCTCAATGCGTAGAAGATCAAATCTCGAAGAAGCAGATGGGACAACTTAAGAAACAGCGGGGAAGTAAACGACGATGTTTCTTTGCCAAATCATTTATATAAATCGAGCAAGAAAATTAGCTTGATATCCGCATTTCGATGTTAATAGCGCTGTTCTAACCGACCGTTCATTGCAGATGTGAAGATGCTCCGTTCAGGACAAGAGGCTCACACGCAGGCGCACTGAGGACAGTATGTGGAGCATGCGCAGTATCACTTTGATCAGGACTGTGAGGGACATCGAGCTTTTCCTTCCAGCAGCTGCGATCTCCGGCACAAAGTGGGCGGGGGGAGGGGGCGGCAAGGGTGTAGGTATGTGGCAGCTTGCATGGGAGAGCTGAGCGGAGAGACTTCATGAACACCTCGTCTGGTCGCAAACATTGAATAAGAACCTCCAAAGTCCCGCGTCAGGGAGCCGCGGTCTTTATCCCGGGAAAAGGCCCAGGTTGACGTTATCCATCTTGGTGAAGGCACCGGAAGCGTACGCGAGCTTGATGGGCGCATGCTTCATCGTGTTAAGATGCAGCAGTGCGCGTGCGCAGCGTCACGGTGGGCGAATGTCACGAGGGGGGATGGTTCAGTGAGTGAGGAGACAGGCAGCAGAGGATGGACACTGACCTCAACTACAGGGAGGGTGAATGTTATTAGCTGGAAATGTGAGGTTTTACTGATGATACGGAGATATGATTGGTATCTCAGTTTGCAGTGAAATATGACACTGAGGCTTTTTCAATATCAGAGATAACAAGCTGGAGAGCTGGATGAACACTGCAGGCTAAGCAGCATCAGAAGAGCAGGAAGGCTGACGTTTCGGGTCGAGACCCTTCTTCAGAAATGGGGGCGGGGAAGGGGGTTCTGAAATAAATAGGGAGGGGGGTGGATAGAAGATGGATAAAGGTGGAGAGGAGACAGACAGGTCAAAGAGGCGGGGTTGGAGCCAGTAAAGGTGAATATAGGTGGGGAGATAGGGAGGGGATAGGTCGGTCCAGGTCGTCCCCGCCTCCCTAACCATTCCTCCCACCTCAAGCTCCACCCCTATCTCCTCCCCACCAACTTCTTCCCACCTCTTTGACCTGTCTGTCCTCCCTGGAATGACCTATCCCCTTCATAACTCCCCACCTACATTTACCTTTACTGGCTGCAGCGCCCCCCCCCCCCACTTTGACCTGTCTGTCCCCTCTCCACCTATCTTCTCCTTTATCCATCTTCTATCTACCCCCGCCATTTATATCAGAATCCCCTTCCCCTCCCCCATTTCTGAAGAAGGGTCTCGACCCGAAACGTCTGCCTTCCTGCTCCTCTGATGCTGCTTGGCCTGCAGTGTTCATCTAGCTCGACACCTCATCATCTCAGATTCTCTAGCATCGACAGTTCTTACCATCTCTTTTTCAATATCAGACAGTTTCCAGGGAGCGAATTAGTTGGCAGCTAGGGGATAGAATTCATAATGGAGACTCAAAGAAATGACTGCCATCCTTCTCATATTCCAGCCAAGGAATTCTCTGTTGCTCCAGTACTGTATGTCAAACAGGTTAGAATGGTGAGAGTTGGATGGCAAATTGGCACTTGGATAGACCTGTTACAATGGCCCTTCGAGCTGCTGGAGATTGAGGTTTTGCAAGGTCCTACTTATGTTCTGGTCAAGTTGTAGAGCACGAAATGGCAATCTTTACCCACAGCATCTCCCACTTATTTCGCTATCTCTCTGTCTTGCAACTGTATCTCTCTTTTCTCTTTCAGTCTGCTTCATGCAGGCCATTACAGTCATGTGTAGGACTAGACCAGGTAGCAGGATTTTTTTTGTTTCCACATTAGTTTTAGCCCCAATTGAGCTTCTCTGACAATCAACAGCTGTCATGGTCACTTTTCACAAATGCCAGCCCCACAAATTGCCAGATTCAGTCCTGAAAATGTCGCAACCTGCGTTTATGTTTTTGTTATTTCTGTCTCATTCCTTTCTTTTGTTTTAAATAAATTCTACAGGGTATGCGAAGAGGATGATATGCAGCCATGAAACTGAAACCAGTCACCACATCATGATCTAATGGAGTCACCCAATTTATCACAACCAGAGTACCAACAGCTTTTTACCATGGAAAGGGAAAGCACCGTTCAAGGTGGCGAGAGCAAGTACACATGTTCTGTGTGCAAAAAAGGCTTCAGCCAGTCAACTAGGCTCAAGAAGCATAAATGCAGTCACACTGCAGAGAAGCCATGGAAATGCGGGGACTGTCAGAAAGGGTTCAGTCACCACTCTGCACTGAAAATTCACCAACGCGTTCACACTGGGGAGAGGTTGTTCACCTGCTCCCTGTGTGGAAAGGGATTCACTCAGATTTCCACCCTGCTCACACACCAGCGAGTTCACACTGAGGAGAGACCTTTTAAATGTCCAGACTGTGCGAAGTGCTTTAAAAGCTCTGGTGATCTGATGTCTCATCAACGTGTTCACACTGAGGAGAGAAGGTTCAGATGCTCGGATTGTGGGGCTGGCTTCAAATGGTCGTCCCAGCTCACCGTTCATCAGCGCATTCACACTGGTGAGAGGCCATTCACCTGTTCTGAATGTGGGAGTGGATTCACTCAGTCATCTCACCTCAAGGCACACCAGCAGGTTCACACTGAGGAGAGACCTTTTAAATGCCCAAACTGCACAAAGTGCTTTAAAAGTTCCAGCCGTCTGCAGTCCCATCAACGTGTTCATACTGAGGAGAGACCTTTCAAATGTTCAGACTGTGGAAAATGCTTTAAAAGTTCTGGGGAACTGATGCTCCATCAACGTATTCACACTGATGAAAGACCATTTAGGTGCTCTCACTGTGGGACTGGGTTTAGGAGATCATCACAACTCACTATACACCGGCGTCTTCACACTGGGGAGAGGCCATTTATTTGTTTTGAATGTGGGCAGGGATTCATTCAGTTCTCCACCCTCTTGACACACCAGCGAGTTCACACTGGGGAGTGGCCATTTACCTGCCCTGAGTGTGGGAAAGGATTCATTGAGCCATCTCACCTCAAGGCACACCAACGAGTTCACACTGAGGAGAGACCTTTCAAATGTCAAGATTGTGGGAAGTGTTATAAAAGCTCTGGGGAGCTGAAGTTACACCAACGTATTCACACTGACGAGAGACCATATAGCTGCTCTCTCTGTGGGTCTAGGTTCAGATGGTCATCTCAACTCCATGCACACCAGCGCACTCACACCGGAGAGAGACCTTTCACCTGCTCTGAGTGTGGGAAGGGATTCACTCAGAAAATCCACCTCCTGACGCACCAGCGAGTTCACACAGGGGAGAGACCTTTTAAATGTACAGATTGTAGGAAGTGCTTTAAAAGTTCTGGTGACCTGATACGCCATCAACGTGTTCACTCTGACGACAGGCCTTTTTCATGCCCAGACTGTGGGAAATGCTTTAAAAGTTCTGGGGAGCTGATGCTCCATCAACATATTCATACTGATGAGAGACCATTCAGATGTACTCACTGCGGGACTGGATTCAGACGATCAACTCAACTGACAGTACATCAGCGAGTTCACACTGGAGAGAGGCCATTCATCTGCACCAAGTGTGGGAAAGGATTTACTCAGAAATCCCACCTCGTGGCACACCTGCAGAGGCAGCAGAGAGTTCATAAATAATGTCAGGAGCTGTTTTTCTGTTAATCACATCGAGGTCTGAAGGATTTTCACTGGTATCTTTAACAACTAATGTTGAAAAATCCCAGTCCAGTTTTATGTGATAAAATGTTACAGGTAAAGATGTATAGTTGGACCTCCTATTTAACATAATTAGCGGAACCTACTTAATATCCCAATGACCCCCTTTTGAATGTAAGATGTGCATGTACATGAATAATACAGTAATAATGGGTGACTGCCATTTCGATGCAGGTTTGGTGGACCTAATCAGTGTGAATGTTGTGAAGATGAATTTCTGTCATGTGTTCAAGAATCAAAAGGACAATTATGAATCAGGCTGTTTTATATTCAGTATTATGTAATTAGAATGAATAATTAATAGTTTTGCTGTTCACGAGTGTGGGAAATATTGACCACAAAATTGTTGAATTTTTATCAGGTTTGAAAGTGTTAGCTCATTCTGGAATTAGGGTGACAAATCTGAACAGTGGAAGGTGCCCATGATGGATTGGCAAAATACACAAAATGATTTCAAGAAGCATATCAGGGCCTGCGATAATTATGCATTCTTCTCAACCACAAATACAAAGCAAAAAATGAATCCACTGTGGCTAAAGAAACAACGTAAAATTTGTATTCAATCAAAAGAAATGGCTCATAAGGTTGCAAGAAAAAGTGGTAAAGCAGAGTCTTGGAAAAAACCTAGAACCCAATGAAGGATGACCAAAAATAATTGATACAGGGGAATAGAGAAAACGCAGCGAAGCTCACAAGAAACATAAAAGTAGACAGTAAAATTTCCATTGATGTGTAAAATGGGAAAGATGTAAAAGCTCACTGAATTGGCACCCCAACTATCACCTTCAACATACACACCCTCATCACTGCCACACAAGTAGAGGAACGTACCAGCTGGAAGATGCATTGCAGTAACTCATCACGACTCCTTTGACAGTACCTTGCAAACCTGCAACCTCTGCCATCTCGGAAGTCAAAAACAGCAGATGCATGGGAATGCTACATACTGCAACTTCTATCCCAACCTATAGTCCATCGTAACTTAGACCGGAATCACTGTTCTTTCACCATGATTTAATCGAGATCCTGGAATTCTCTTCCTAACACCACCATGGATACCCCAATATCCCAAGGACTGCAGACATTCAAGAAGACAGCTCATCACCACCACCTCCTACTGTACGGTTAGGATGGGCAATAAATGCTGAGCTACTCTTCAAAATCCACAAACCATAAACAAGTTAAAAAGGATCGGATTGTCACTTCACTGATATTGAGTGTTTATAATGGATACTGTTGGGAAAATAGGTTAAATTACTGTTTAAGATCCATCAAAATTGATATACATGCACACAGCTTTTTTTATTTTCTTCAAGAAATAAATTTGTCTTGTGGAAAGAAAATTGCAGCCTGGTATGAATAGTTACTGATTACCATCCTTACTAAACTGCAAAAATAAAACTTACAATCTATCAAGTCAGGTTTAACACGGAGATCCAACTTGTCCAGTAGTTCAATCAACTAGGGCTAATCATTTGGACAATTATCAGTAATCTCATTGAAACTTACAAGATTCTGACAGCATGAGTGTAGATAGGATTTCTTCCCTGGCTGTTCAGTTCAGAACCAATAGACATAGTCTCAGAATAAGGGATAGGCCGTTAATGACTCGGGTGAGGAGGAATTATTTTGCTCAGAAACTTGGCAATTTTCTACCCAGGAGGCAATGCAAGCTCAATGACTGAGGATTTTAAAGTCAGACATCGATAGATTCCTGGAGATGAACGACATAATGCTAAACAGGAACAATGCTAGGAAGAAATGACTCGCCATGATTTAAGTGAATGACAGAGCAGGCACAGGGCTGAATGGCCCATTCCTACTCAAGGTTGAAGGGCTTTCCCCCATCCCCTCCATCCTCAAGTCCAACAATGTGAGGAGCTGATGGACTTTGTCATGGATTGAGATTATCTGATCATTGGCGTCCGTCATGTCCTTCCCTTCCCTGAGGTCACCAGGACAAACTGTCTCAGAAGTTCTTATTTGAACCCTCGACATGTGTCATTGCCTAATTTCTGTCTAATCTCCCATCATGCCCTGTCAGTGCTCACTTGATCATTTGATCGACTACTGAGTCCCTCAACCCTAATCCTACTAAACATCTGGCCATCCAAGTTACCCATGCTCAGTGAAATTATAAAAAAAATGCTCATGGTCTCTTCTGGTTCTGTCCCTCTCACGTTTCAATCCAACATCATCACCTATCCTGTGAAATAAAAACAAATCTTCATCTCTCTGTCATTGAAATATACCTCTCCCTCTCTAATTTCCATTTCTCCAAATTTCTTGAACTTGATGCTCTACAAGGATCTATCCCAGGACTCTCCTGTTTCTCATTCACTGGGAAGCATCACCTATAAGCATGGAAGACTGATAAGGCAAGAGCCTGTGGGATCCATTGAAATTTGACCAATTAGATTTACAGTTGATTCATTGACAAGAAGCAGAGGGTGAAGGTTGAGGGATTTTTTTTTCCTGATTGGAAGTCTGGTGGGGTTCCACAGTGGTTTGTATTGAGTCCTTACAGTTTATGGTTTGCATAAATGATTTTAATTTGAGACAGATGATCAGTTAGTTTGCAGGTGATACAAAAGTAGTAGGTGGTTAATAGTGAGAAAAACAGACATAGGAGAATTTAGACAGGCTGGCCAGATGGGCTGATCGGTGGTAAACTGTACTCAATTGAGATCGGTGACAAGCAACATATTGAGATTGGATTATTGCACTTGAATCTTAACCAAAAGATGAGGAGTTGATCGACCATGCAGCGAAGGAAGGCTTTTTTTTTGCTCTGTAACACAGGCCTGGATTGTCAATGGGGATCTTGGCTGCAAAACAATTTTGTCCAAAAGTTGCTCACTTCAGTTATTTTGTGAATCCACAAATACACAGGTTCTAATGTTGCTAAATTAATTCTGACTCAGAGTTACTTCCAATAGTTTGCCCATTACCCAGGTGAAACTGAAATTGTAGGAACTGCGGATGCTGAAGGATCTGAGATAACAAGGTGTAGAGCTGGATGAACACAGCAGGTCAAGCAGCATCAGAGGAGCAGGAAGGCTGACGTTTTGGGCCTAGACACTTTTTCTGAAATGGGGGAGGGGAAGGGGGTTCTGAAATAAATAGGGGGAGGGGGAAGGCGGATGGAAGATAGATAGAGGAGAAGATAGGTGGAGAGGAGGCCTCAGTAAACGGTTCACCTTTGACCCCTCCACCCACACATCAACGAATACCGGCCAGGACTGGACATCGAGCAGTTTGTCCGCTGCCTCTGCCTCAGTGCTTACTTCTTCAGCCATGAGCTGAACCCTCCTCTACTGACCCCTTCTCCCGCATCTAACAAACACCCTCCTCCTGGACACCACCTCAAGGCCTCCTCCCCTCCCTCGACCTCTTCATCTCCAGCAGCTGTTGTGACATCAGTCGCCTCAACCTCTCCACCCCTCTCCCCCACTCCAATCTCTCCCGCACAGAACTTGCAGCCCTCTGCTCCAATCCCAACCTCACTATGAAACCCGCGGAAAAGGGAGGCGCAGTTGAAGGACTGCACACTGACCTCTACATCGCCAAGGCCAGGTGCCAACTCTCCGACAACACCTCCTACTGCCCCCTTGATCATGACCCCAGCCCCAACCACCAGACCATCATCACCCAAACCTTCCACAATTTCATCACTTCAGGTGACCTGCCACCCACAGCTGACAACCTCATCATTCCCCAACCCTGCACCGCTGGCTTCTATCTCCTTCCCAAAATCCACAAAACTGACTGCAATGGTCGATCCATTGTCTCTGCCTGTTCCTGCCCTACCAAACCTATCTCCACCTATCTGGACTCCATTTTCTCCAACTCTCCAGGAACTCCCTGCCTGCATCCGTGACACCACCAATACCCTCCACCTTCTACAGAACTTCCAATTCCCCGGTCCACAGCACCTCAGCTTCACCATGGATGTCCAAACCCTACACACCTGCATTCCCCATACAGATGGCCTAAAGGCCCTCCACTTCTTGTCCCACAGGCCCAACCTGTCCCCCTCCACAGACACCCTCGTCCGCTTAGCTGAAGTCATCCTCACCCTCAACAACTTCCAATTCAATTCCTCCCACTTCCTACAGACAAAGTGGGTGGCCATGGGTAGCCGCATGGGCCCAAACTATGCCTGCCTCATTGTAGGTTATGTGGAACAATCTGTCTTCTGCACCTACACTGGCCCTAAATCCCAGCTCTTCCTCCGTTACTTTGATTACTGTATCAACGCCGCCTGATGCTCCCACTAGGAGCTCACACAGTTCATCCACTTCACCAACACCTTCCACTCCAACCTTAAGTTCACCTGGACCATCGCTAATACCTCTCTCTCTTTCCTTGACCCCTCTGTCTCCAGCTCCGGCAACCACCTAGAAACCAATATCCATTTCAAGCCCACCGACTCCCACAGCTACCTAGAATACACCTCCTTCCACCTACCTTCCTGCAAAAATGCCATCCCTTATTCCCAATTCCTTTGCCTCCACTGCATCCACTCCCAGGATGAGGCATTCCACTCTATACATCTCAGATGTCCTTGTTTTTCAAGGATCGCAAATTCCACCTGCCCCCCACCCCACCAGTGGTCAAGAGCGCCCTTGACCATGTCTCCCACATTTCCCACAACTCATCCCTTACACCCCCTCCCCACAATAACTACCAAAACAGAATGCCTCTCATCCTCACGTACCACCCCACTAACCTCTGGAACCAATGCATCATCCTCTGACACTTCTGCCAGCTGCAATCTGACCCCACCACAAAAGACATTTTTCCCTCCCCACCTTTATCTGCTATCTGGGCGGACCACACTCTCCATGACTCCCTTATCCGCTCCACACTCACCTCCGGTCCAATCTCACCCGGCACTTTTCCCTGCAACTGCAGGAAGTGCTACACCTGCCCCTAAACGTCCCACCTCACCCCCATCCCAGGCCCCAAGAAGACTTTCCACATCAAGCAGATGTTCACCTGCACATCTGCTAATTTGATATACTGTATCCACTGTTCCTGTTGTGGTCTCCTCTACATCGGGGAAACCAAGCAGAGGCTTGGGGACTGCTTTGCAGAACACATACCCTCAGTTTGCACT
This sequence comes from Stegostoma tigrinum, assembly GCF_030684315.1. Classification (NCBI taxonomy): domain Eukaryota; kingdom Metazoa; phylum Chordata; class Chondrichthyes; order Orectolobiformes; family Stegostomatidae; genus Stegostoma; species Stegostoma tigrinum. Next base: position 3,117,455 of record NC_081396.1, on the reverse strand, counting down.
AAACAACTGCTCTTCCCAGTCGTGAACCATTTCAACTCCCGCTCCCACTCCACAGGCAACATGTCCATCCTGGGCCTCCTGTAGTGCCACAAGGATGCTACCCAAAGGTTGCAGGAACAGCAACTCATATTCTGCTTAGGAACCCTGCAGCCCAATGGTATCAATGTGGACGTCACAAGGTTCAAAATCTCCCCTCCACTTAACACACCCCAAAACCAACCAGCTCATCTCCACCTCTCTAACCTGTTGCTTCTTCCACCTATCCCCTCCCTCCACCCCATCTCCTACCTACTAACCTCATCCCCCTCCTTGACCTGTCCTTCCTCCCTCGACTAACCTATCTCCTCCCTACCTCCCCACCTGAACTCACCTTTACTTGCTCCATCCCTATCTCCTTGACTGGTCTGTCTCTTCTCCACCTATCTTCTCCTCTATCCATCTTCTATCTGCCTCCCCCCTCTCCCTATTTATTTCAGAACCCACTTCCCCTCCCCCATTTCTGAGAAATTGTCTAGGCCTGAAACATTAGCCTGCCTGCTCCTCTGATGCTGCTTGACCTGCTGTGTTCATCCAGCTGCATACCTTTTTAAATCAAGGTGAGACTGACTGCCTTGCAGTTTCTTGATTCATCCCTTGCTCACTTCTTGAATAAAACTCCAACTTCGACTATTCGTCAGTCCTCTCGCACATTTCCTGTGGTCAGAGGGGAATTGAAATATTTTGCAAGTGCCCCTGCTATTTTGCCCCAACATTGCAGGATACATGTCATCTGAATCTGGAAGTTTACCCACAGTTAAGCCTGCTCAATGACTGAAAACGTCCTCTGTCTCTGCTCTAATTTCTTTAGGGCCTGCTGCAGTAATCTGTGTGTAGAATCAGAGGATGCAGACCTGGTTCCAAATGAAGATTTTCTGTCTGAGACAAATCAAGGAGAAATATGTGATTTAAATTAATGGGCCTCAGTCTTTCCTCCTTTCACCATTAATTTACCTGTAAAACAACTGAACATTTTCCATTATTTTACCTGGCTGTATCAATTCACTTTTCCTTTATAGTTCTCCATAGCAACGATGCTACCCAAAGGTTGCAGGAACTGCAACCCATATTCCATGTCATTTCTTGTTGAGCAGCAGCACGAGCAGGAGCCTGTCGGGAAGCCGGTGAGTCACTGTTTTGGAAACTTTAAAAAGCTTTCCTCGTGAATAGGCGGAGGGACGCTGAGCAGGAGCTGACACAGTACTGGTGAGTGAGTGAGGTAACATACTTGTGTGGTTACGTTACCCGAAACACTACCCGTGTAGTGTCTCCCACCCGTCCTCCTCCTCTAAACAAAAAAAAGGTTCTGTGTGCCTGATTGGTAAGGTAACAAGTTTATTTTTTATTCTTTATTTTTTAACAGTCTTGGGAATTTACAATAATGGGAACAGAGGTCAGGGCAGTTGAATGTTCCTCCTGCAGAATGTGGGAGGTAAGGTTCACCACTAGTGTCCCTGCTGACTACATCTGCGGGAAATGCACCCAACTCCAGCTCCTCGAAAACCACGTTAGGGAACTGGAGCTGGAGCTGGATGAACTTCAGAACATTCGGGAGGCAGGTGGGGTTATTGAGAGAAGTTACAGGGAGGTAGTCGCTCCTCAGCTACAAGAAAAAGACAGATGGGTTATGGTCAGGGGATGGAAAGGGAACTGGCAGGCAGTGCAGGGATCCCCTGTGCACATTCCCCTCAACAATAAGTATACCATTTTGGATACTGTTGGGGGGGACGACTTAGCAGGGGAAAGCAGTGGGGCACAGGTCTCTGGCACAGAGTCTGTCCCTGCTGCTCAGAATGGAAGGGGGAAGAGGAGCAGAGCAGTAGCCATTGGGGGCTCCATAGTTAGGGGGACGGATAGGAGGTTCTGTGGAGACCAGAGAGACTCACGGTTGGTGTGTTGCCTCCCAGGTGCCAGGGTGTGTGATGTCTCTGATCGTGTTTTTGAGATCCTTAAGGAGGAGGGGGAGCAGCCCCAAGTCGTGGTCCACATTGGTACCAACGACATAGGTGGGAAGAGAGATGGGGATTTAAGGCAGAAATTCAGGGAGCTAGGATGGAAGCTGAGAGCTAGGAACAACAGAGTTGTTGTCTCTGGTTTGTTGCCCGTGCCACGTGCTAGTGAGGCGAGGAATTGGGAGAGAGAGGAGTTGAACACGTGGCTACAGGGATGGTGCAGGAGGGAGGGTTTTGGATTCTTGGATAATTGGGGCTCTTTCTGGGGTAGGTGGGACCACTACAAGCAAGATGGTCTTCACCTAAACCAGAGGGGTACCGATATCCTTGGGGGGGTGGGGTGGGATTTGCGAAGGCTATTCGTATGGGTTTGAACTAATTCAGCAGGGGGATGGGAACCAAAATTGTAGTTCGAGTATAGAAAAGGTTGAGAGTAGGGTGGTCCGAAATAAAGTTTCAGGGACGCAAGATGGCACCAGCAAGCAAGAAGTTGGTTTGAAGTGTGTCTACTTCAATGCCAGGAGCATCCGGAAAAAGGTGGGTGAACTTGCAGCATGGGTTGGTATCTGGGACTTCGATGTTGTGGCCATTTCGGAGACATGGATAGAGCAGGGACAGGAATGGTTGTTGCAGGTTCCAGGATTGAGATGTTTCAGTAAAAACAGAGAAGATGATAAAAGGGGGGGAGGTGTGGCATTGTTGGTCAAGGACAGTATTACAGTTGCAGAAAGGATGTTTGGGGACTCATCAACTGAGGTTAGAAACAGGAAAGGAGAGGTCACCCTGTTGGGAGTTTTCTATAGGCCTCCGAATAGTTTCAGAGATGTAGAGGAAAGGATAGCAAAGATGATTCTCGATAGGAGTGAGAGAGACAGGGTAGTTGTCATGGGGGACTTCAACTTTTCAAATATTGACTGGGAACACTATAGTTTGAGTACTATAGAAGGGTCAGTTTTTGTCCAGTGTGTGCAAGAGGGCTTCCTGACACAGTATGTAGATAGGCCAAGGGGCGAAACCACATTAGATTTGGTACTGGGTAATGAGCCTGGCCAGGTGTTAGATTTGGAAGTAGGTGAGCACTTTGGTGATAGCAATCACAATTCTGTTATGTTTACTTTAGTGATGGAAAGGGATAGGTGTATACCACTGGGCAAGAGTTATAGCTGGGGGAAAGGCAATTACCATGAGATGAGGCAAGATATAAGGAGCATAGGATGGGGAAGGAAACTGCAGGGGATGGGCACATTAGAAATGTGGAGCTTATTCAAGGAAAAGCTCTTGTGTGTCCTAGATAGGTATGTGCCTGTCAGGCAGGGAGGAAGCTGTAGAGTGCGGGAGCCGTGGTTTACAAAGGAGGTGGAAACTCTGGTCAAGAGGAAGAAGAAGGCTAATGTTAGGATGAGATGTGAAAGCTTAGTTAGGGTGCTTGAGGGCTACGAGGTAGCCAGGAAAGATGTAAAGAGAAAGCTCAGAAGAGCCAGGAGGAGACATGAGAAGTTGTTGGCGGATACGATCAGGGTAAACTCTAAGGCTTTCTACAGGCATTTAAGGAATAAAAGAATGACGAAAGTAAGATTAGGGCTAATCAAGGATAGTTGTGGTAAGTTGTGAGTGGAGTCAGAGGAGATAGGGGAAGCAATAAATGGATATTTTTCAACAGTATTCACTCTAGAAAATGACAATGTTGTCGAGGAGAATACTGAGATACAGGCTACTAGACTAGGTGGGATTAAGGTTCACAAGGAAGAGGTAATCGAAATCCTACAGAGGGTGAAGTTAGCTAACTCCCCTGGGCCGGATGGGATTTATCCGAGCATCCTCTGGGAAGACAGGGAGGAGATTGCCGAGCCTTTGGCATTGATCTTAAACTCATCACTATCTTCAGGAATAGTGCCAGATGACTGGAGGATAGCAAATGTGGTTCCCCTGTTCAAGAAGGAGAGTAGAGACAACCCTAGTAATTATAGACCAGTGAGCTTTACCTCAGTTGTTGGTAAAGTGTTGGAAAAGGTTATAAAGGATAGGATTCATAATCATCTAGAAAAGAATAAATTGATTAGGGATAGTGAGGATGGTTTTGTAAACGGAAGGTCGTGCCTCACAAACCTTATTGAGTTCTTTGAGAATGTGACCAAACAGGTAGATGAGAGTAAACCGGTTGATATGGTGTATATGGATTTCAGCAAGACATTCGATAAGGTTCCCCACAGTAGGCTATTGTACAAAATGTGGAGGAATGGATTTGTGGGAGATACAGCAGTTTGGATCGGAAATTGGTTAGCTGAAAGAAGACAGAGGGTGGTAGTTGAGAGATAATGGGAACTGCAGATGCTGGAGAATTCCAAGATAATAAAATGTGAGGCTGGATGAACACAGCAGGCCAAGCAGCATCTCAGGAGCACAAAAGCTGACGTTTCGGGCCTAGACCCTTCATCAGAGAGGGGGATGGGGAGAGGGAACTGGAATAAATAGGGAGAGAGGGGGAGGCGGACCGAAGATGGAGAGTAAAGAAGATAGGTTGAGAGAGTGTAGCTGGGGAGGTAGGGAGGGGATAGGTCAGTCCAGGGAAGACAGACAGGTCAAGGAGTTGGGATGAGGATAGTAGGTAACTGGGGGTGCGGCTTGGGGTGGGAGGAAGGGATGGGTGAGAGGAAGAACAGCTTAGGGAGGCAGAGACAGGTTGGACTGGTTTTGGGATGCAGTGGGTGGGGGGGAAGAGCTGGGCTGGTTGTGTGGTGCAGTGGGGGGAGGGGACGAACTGGGCTGGTTTAGGGATGCAGTGGGGGAAGGGGAGATTTGGAAACTGGTGAAGTCCACATTGATACCATGTGGCTGCAGGGTTTCCAGGTGGAATATGAGTTGCTGTTACTGCAACCTTCGGGTGGCATCATTGTGGCACTGCAGGAGGCCCATGATGGACATGTCATCTAGAGAATGGGAGGGGGAGTGGAAATGGTTTGCGACTGGGAGGTACAGTTGTTTGTTGCGAACTGAGCGGACGTGTTCTGCAAAGCGGTACCCAAGCCTCCGCTTGCTTTCCCCAATGTAGAGGAAGCCGCACCGGGTACAGTGGATGCAGTATACCACATTGGCAGATGTGCAGGTGAACCTCTGCTTAATGTGGAAAGTCATCTTGGGGCCTGGGATGGGGGTGAGGGAGGAGGTGTGGGGACAGGTGTAGCATTTCCTGCGGTTGCAGGGGAAGGTGCCGGGTGTGCTGGGGTTGGAGGGCAGTGTGGAGCGAACAAGGGAGTCATGGAGAGAGTGGTCTCTCCGGAAAGCTGACAGGGGAGGGGATGGAAAAATGTCTTGGGTGGTGGGGTCGGATTGTAAATGGCGGAAGTGTCGGAGGATAATGCGTTGTATGCGGAGGTTGGTAGAGTGGTGTGTGAGAACGAGGGGGATCCTCTTGGGGCGGTTGTGGCGGGGGCGGGGTGTGAGGGATGTGTTGCGGGAAATACGGGAGACGCGGTCAAGGGCGTTCTCGATCACTGTGGGGGGAAAGTTGCGGTCCTTAAAGAACTTGGACATCTGGGATGTGCGGGAGTGGAATGTCTTATCGTGGGAGCAGATGCGGCGGAGCCGGAGGAATTGGGAATAGGGGATGGAATTTTTGCAGGAGGGTGGGTGGGAGGAGGTGTATTCTAGGTAGCTGTGGGAGACAGTGGGCTTGAAATGGATATCGGTTACAAGCTGGTTGCCTAGGATGGAGACTGAGAGGTCCAGGAAGGTGAGGGATGTGCTGGAGATGGCCCTGGTGAACTGAAGGTTGGGGTGGAAGGTGTTGGTGAAGTGGATGAACTGTTCGAGCTCCTCTGGGGAGCAAGAGGCGGCGCCGATACAGTACACCGTACACGGAGGCTTGGGGACGGCTTTGCAGAACACCTCCGCTCAGTTCGCAACAAACAACTGCACCTCCCAGTCGCAAACCATTTCCACTCCCCCTCCCATTCTCTAGATGACATGTCCATCATGGGCCTCCTGCAGTGCCACAATAATGCCACCCGAAGGTTGCAGGAACAGCAACTCATATTCCGCCTGGGAACCCTGCAGCCACATGGTATCAATGTGGACTTCACCAGTTTCAAAATCTCCCCTTCCCCTACTGCATCCCTCAACCAGCCCAGTTCGTCCCCTCCCCCCACTGCACCACACAACCAGCCTAGCTCTTCCCCACCACCCACTGCATCCCAAAACCAGTCCAACCTGTCTCTGCCTCCCTAACCGGATCTTCCTCTCACCCATCCCTTCCTCCCACACCAAGCCGCACCCCCAGCTACCTACTAACCTCATCCCACCTCCTTGAACTGTCCATCTTCCCTGGACTGACCTATCCCCTCCCTACCTCCCCACCTACACTCTCTCCACCTATCTTCTTTACTCTCCATCTTCAGTCCGCCTACCCCTCTCTCCCTATTTATTCCAGTTCCCTCTCCCCATCCCCCTCTCTGATGAAGGGTCTAGGCCCGAAACGTCAGCTTTTGTGCTCCTGAGATGCTGCTTGGCCTGCTGTGTTCATCCAGCCTCACATTTTATTAACTTATTATAGAGGCTGGTAGTTGATGGGAAATGTTCATCCTGGAGACCAGTTACTAGTGGTGTACCGCAAGGGTCCGTGTTGAGTCCACTGCTTTTTGTCATTTTTATAAATGACTTGGACGAGCGCGTAGAAGGATGGGTTAGTAAATTTGCAGACGACACTGAGGTCAGTGGAGTTGTGGATAGTGACAAAGGATGCTGTAGGTTACGGAGAGACATAGATAAGCTGCAGAGCTGGGCTGAGAGGTGGCAAATGGAGTTTAATGCAGACAAGTGTGAGGTGATGCACTTTGGTAGGAGTAACCGGAAGGCAAAGTACTGGGCTAATGGTAAGATTCTTAGTAGTGTAGATGAGCAGAGAGATCTCGGTGTCCATGTTCACAGATCCTTGAAAGTTGCTACCCAGGTTGGCAGGGTTGTTAAGAAGGCATACAGTGTTTTAGCTTTTATTAATAGAGGGATGGAGTTCTGGAACCAAGAGGTTATGCTGCAGCTGTACAAAACTCTGGTGCGGCCGTGCTTGGAGTATTGTGTACAGTTCTGGTCAGCATTATAAGAAGGATGTGGCAGCTTTAGAAAGGGTACAGAGGAGATTTTCCAGGATTTTGCCTGGTATGGAGGGAAGGTCTTATGAGGAAAGGCTAAGGGACTTGAGGCTGTTTTCATTCGAGAGAAGAAGGTTGAGAGGTGACTTAACTGATACATATAAAATAATCAGAGGGTTAGACAGGGTGGATAGCGAGAGCCTTTTTCCTAGGATGGCGATGGCGAGTACGAGGGGGCATAGCTTTAAATTGAGGGGTGAAAGATATAGGACAGATGTCAGAGGTAGTTTCTTTACTCAGAGAGTAGTAAGTGAATGGAACGCTTTGCCTGCAATGATAGTAGATTCGCCAACTTTAGGTACATTTAAGTCGTCATTGGACAAGCATATGGGCGTACATGGAATAGTGTAGGTTAGATGGGTTCGAGATCGGTATGACAGGTTGGTACAACATCGAGGACCGAAGGGCCTGTACTGTGCTGTAATGTTCTCTGTTCTCTTTCTCCCCATTTAAATTCCGTCTTGCATATTTCCCTGAAAATATCTAGGCCCTGCACATTCTGGCCAAATTAAATATTGTCCTATTAAAATCCATTAATTTAGAACTTTGATTTGAGAGCCATCCATGTTCTTTTCCAAAACATTTCTGAAGTGTAATGGCAAAGAAATGAATTTAGGGCTTGCTGGAATGGATTTGGAAAGGAGCATAGCAACAAAGAGATGTGAAGAATAATGGAAGACATGTAGGAAAGTAATAGTTCATGGTTCACAGCAAAGATAGATCCCAATGAGAAGGAAGGATTGTGTGGAGGGGACAAGCTAAATGCGGTTAAACAGAGAAGTTAAAGACAGCAACAAACTGAATGAAAATATAAAACATAAAATGTGGCAAATGTTCTTGGTATGCAGAGTATTCAGAATGTTTCAAGAACTGTCAAAAGGCAAACAAAAATTAACGAAGACGGAGAAGTACACATTTTAAGTGAAACTACAGGTAATATCAAAATGGACAGCAAGAGCTTCCTTAAATGGATGGAAAGGAAAATAAAAGCCAAAGTGAACACAGGCTTTTCTTGAGTGAATCTGAACAATGAATAACTGGGAACAATAATGACACAGTTCCAGACACCAACTGGAATCATCCCTCCCATGGACCACCCATGTCACACCTACTACCCACGTATCACTACCATTCTGCTACCTCCCTTCTCTTTAACTGCATCTCGCTCTACACCACACCCAGTCCTGAAAAAAGGATAATACCCAAAACGTTGACTTCTCTTTTCCTACAGATGCTGCCTGGCTTGCTGTGTGCTTCTAGTCTCATGGTTATCTGAATTGAATAAATACTCTGCCTCTGCCTTTACATCGGAAGACAAGTAGCATTCCAAAATTGTTCATCAAGGAAGAGCAAAGAAAAAGAGATAGACGAACAATAGACGAACTTTCACTGGGAAAGAAAGATCTGGGAAATTAAAGAAGTAAACATGACGAAGTACACTGAAACTGATGAGATCCAATCGAGGGTAGAAAAATAAATAACCACAAAAGTATTAAATGTACTGGTAGCAACTTATCAATGATCATTAGATTTCGGTAAAGTCCAAGAAGATTGGGAATTGATGTACTGGCAATAACTTATCAATAATCATTAGATTTCGGTAAAGTCCAAGAAGATTGGGAAACTGACAAAGTAGCACCTTTTATTCAAAAAACAAAGACACAACAAAGGGTGACTGAAACCATTCTGTTTAACATGATTTGTTGGGGAAATAGTGGCGTCTATCATAAAGGATGTAACAGCAGTGCATTTAAAAGTATATCATATGGTCAAGAAGACTGGAAATAGTTTTATGAAAGGGAAATCTTGCCTGATAAATACAGTAGAATCATTTGAGAATGTAAACTACAGAATAAGGAGGAAACAGTGATTGTAATATATTTACATTTTCTGAAGGCATTTGATAAGGTGCTTCACAGAAGGTAACTTCATAAGATAATAGCCCATGGCTTTGAAGGTGGTACATTAGAATTGAGAGAGGAATGCCTGAATCAAAGTAGAAAGATTTTAAACTTGATTGAGAGATAGTATGAACTGCAGATGCTGGAGAATCTGAAATAACTTCAGGTTTCTTTTAACAGGATGTAAACCTGTAACTGATCTAGTATCACATGAATCTGTGTTGAGCACAAATATTTGCAATATACATTCGTAACTTGGATGAGAAAAGTGAACGTTCTGCAAGCATGTTTGTGAATGAAACAAAATTAGAAAAGGTAAATGGTGACTACGACATGGCAAGTTTGTAGACGAATATAGACAGGACAAGAGAGTGAGCAAAAACTTGGTATATTGATGCAATGTGAATGAAATAAATGGGAATGGATGGAAAAAGTGAGATGATACACTTTGATAGGCAAAACAGAGTGACTAATTATTATTTAAATAAAAGTTGAATTCAGAAATCTACAGAATAGACTGGTGAGACCTTTTCCTTGAATCACAATAAGCTGACTTTTAATTTCCCCTGTCAATAAGGAAGGCACACTTAATGTTGGGCTTTATTTCAAATCTAATGGAATACTGAGAGCAGGGATACGAGAATAGACCACATGAATTCTTGGCTGAAGAGGTCATGCAGGGGACACGATTTACATTTTTGGACCATTAGATCACTTCATTAGATCTCTTCAGTGGTAGAAATGACCTGTATAAAAGGGTTGGGTTCCACCTGACTTGAAAGAGGATGAATACCCTTGTGGGGAATTTTGCTCATTCTACACGGGAGGTTTAAACTAGGTGTAAAAAGGCTGATAAATACCAAGAGCCTACTAAGGTGTTTTCTAGAATTTTATGGGAAGCTGGGAAAGAGATTGCTGGGCCCTTTACTAAGATGTTTATGTCATCAATAGTCATAGGTGAGGTCTAGGAAGACATTAGTTTGGCTCATGTGATGCTATGTATTTTTTTAAGCTTCTCAGGAAAAACCAGGGAACTGTAGTCAGAGGTGGGTAAACTGTTGGAGGGACATCTGAGGGTGAGGATTTACATGCACTTGGAGAGGCAAGGACTGATTAGGGATCGTCTGTATGGCCTTTTGGGTGGAAAATCTTGTCTCACAAACATGATTCAGTTTATTGAGGACGTGACCAAAAGTTTTGATGGGGGCAGAGCAGTAGTAGTTGTTTATTTGGACTTTAGTAAAGCCTTTGGTAAGTTTTCACATTGTATACCAATTAGTAAAGTTAGATCACATGGGTTCAGGGTGAGCTTGCCAAAACTAAATTGGCTAAATGGCAGGAGACAAGGGTGGTGTTGCTTGTCGTTTCTCAAACAGAGGTCTGTTGCAGGTGGTGTTCCATTAGGATCTGAGCTGGCTCTGCCTTTGTTCATCATTTATACAAAAGACTTAGAAGAGGATATAGAAGATGTGGCTAGTGCGTTTGTGGATGACACCAAAATTGGTGCTATAGTGGCTGGTTAAGAAATTTATCCAAGATTACAAAGAGATATTGATTGAATGGACCAATGGACGAGGTGTGGCAAATGGATTTTAATTGGGATCAATGCAAGGTATTACATTTTGGCAAAACAGCTAAGGACAGGACTTTTTATAATTAAACTGGAGATTTGGGTAGTGTTGTTGTACAGAGAGTCCTCGGGGTTCAGGTACATAATTCTGCTGTGCTTATTTCACATATTTTGAAGGAGTTAAAGAAGGCATTGAGCACAGTTGCCTCACATCTCAGACTGTTGAGTATAGGAGTTGTGAAGTCATATTGAGGCTCTACAGAAGTTTGGTGAGGCCTCTTCTGCGGTATTGTATCCAGTTCTGGCCGCTGTCTTATAGAAAGGATATTGTCAAACTGAAGAGGGTGCAGAAAGGATTTATCAGGATGTTACCGGGATAGAAGGTTTAAGTTATAGGGAGATACTGGATAAATTCATAGAGTGATCGACATTAACAGCATGGAAACAGACCATCCGGTCCAAATCACCTGTGGCGACCAAATACCCAGTCTCATTGCCAACATTTGGTCCATATCCCTCCAAGCTCTTCCCATTCATGTACCCATCCAGAAGCTTCTTAAATGTTATAATTGCACGAGCCTCTATCACTTCCTGTGCCAGCACATTCCATCCATGCACCACCCTCCATGTGGAAGATCTGCCCTTTCGGTCTCTTCCAAATCTTTCTGCTCTCAACTGAAACCTCTCATTTAGGACACTCCTCACACGGGGGAAAAGACCTTGGCCTCATGATTTTATACACTTCTATAAGGTCATCCCTCAGCCTTTGACACTCCAGGAAAAATAATCTGAGCAGATTCAACCTCTCAGTATAGCTCAAATCCTCCAAACTTGGCAACATGCTTATAAGTCTTACCCAAAATATTTCAAGTTCATTGAAGCCTTTCCCAGAGCAGGGAGAACCGATTTGAAAGCAGTATTCCAAAAGTGGCATAACCAATGTCCCGTACAGCTTCAACATAACCAACTCCTATATTAAATGCACTGACCAACAATGGCAAGCATGCCAAAATGCCTTCTTCATTCTCCTGTCTACCTGTGACTGCACTTTCAAGCAAACATGAACCTGCACTCCAAGGTCTCTGTGCAGCAACACTCTCCAGGACCTTACCATTAAGTGTTTGAATCCTGCTCAGATTTGCCCTATCAAAAACTAGCACTACACATCTATCTAAATTTGCTCCATCTGCCACTCCTTGGGCCATCAACCCATCTGATCAATGTTCTTTTGTTCTTTTTCAATCTTCCTGGCTGTCTACTGCACCACAAATTTTTTTGGTGACTTTACGGACTTACTGAGCATACCTTCTGTATTCATATTGAGATCATTTTTATAAATGATAAAAATCACTAGGTCCAACAACGAGCCCTGTGGCACATCACTGTTCACAGGCCTCCAGTGTGAAAAACAACTTTCCACTACCATCCACCGTCTCCTACTTTCGAGACAGTTGTGTGCCCAAATGGCTAGTTTTCTGTCTATTCCATGAGATCTAACCTTGTTAACCAGTCTACCATGTGGAATCTTATCAAATGCTCCACTAAATTCCACACAGATCAGATCACCTCCTCTGGGCTCATCAGTTCTCTTTCCTCTTTTCTTCAAAAAAACACTCAAGTGCGTGAGACACGATTTCCCACGCACTAAGTCATGTTTACTAAATCGAATTAATCTTTGTATTTTCAAATACATGTAAATCCTGTCCCTCAAAATCTGCTCTAACGTCTTGCCCACAGCTGATTTCAGCCTAACCAAACATTACCCTGACTTTTCCTTACCACTGTTCCTCAATAATGGCACGATGTTGGACAACCACCAGTCTTTGGTACTTCACCTGTGATTGTCGATGTTACAACTATCTCAGCAAGGAGCCCAGAAATCATTACCCCACCTTCCCGCAAAGTTCAAGGGTATACCCGATCCAGTCCAGGTGATTTATCCAACTTTATGCGTTTTCCCATGTCCATCACTCCCTCCTCTGTAATAAGGCCAGTTCGTGATATCACTATTTATTTCTCCAAGAAGTCTGGCTTCCATTGTCTTCTCCACAGTAAACACTGACGCAAAATTCTCATTTAATATCTGACCCATCACCTGCATTTCCACTTTAGGCAGCCTTTCTGATCTTTATAGGGTCGAATTCTCTTCTCCAGTTACTTTATTTTCCTTAATATATTAGTGGAATCACTTTGGATTCTCAGTAGCCACATTTGCCAAAGTTATCTGGGACTGGAGGATTTGAATAATAGGGAGTGGCTGAATAGACTGAGGTTTTTATCGCATGAGCTCGGATGTTTGAGGGGTGACCTTATAGATTTTTTTTTAATCGCGACGAGTATAGATAAGGTGAATAGCGGGTGCCTTTTTTTCTGTTTCAAGACTAGTGGTATACTTTTAAGATGAGAAGAGAACGACTTTGGAAGGACACAGGAGCATTTTTTTAGACAGAGTGGTTCATTAGTGGAATGAACTTCCAGAGGAAGTGATGGATACAAGTACGCTTACAGCGTTTAAAAGGCATTTGGATTAGTACGTGAATAGAAAGGTTTACAGAGATATGGGCCAAATGCAGGCATGTGAGAGTAGTTTAGTTTGGGATTATGGTCGGCATGGACTAGTTGGTCTTTCGAACTTGTTTCCGTGCTGCATGATTCTATCATTCTGTAAGTGACAGATGGAGTTTAGTTTAGAAAATGTGGAGTGTTGCATTTCGGCAAGACACGCCAGGTCGGGATTTATACAGTTAGTAGAAGGGGCCTGGCGAGTATTGCTGAACAAAGAGACCTTGGAGTGCAGCTACACATTTTCTTGAAAGTGGAGTCACCGTGACGCAGGGTGGTGAAGAAGATGTTTGGCACACTTGGCTTCCTTGGTCATAAATTTCATATCGGAATTGCACTGTCATTTTGCAGCTATACAGGACATTCGTGAGGCGGCTTGTGGAATATTGTATATAATCCCGTCGCACTTCTTGTTAAACTTGAGATAGTGAAAAAAAAGATTTACAAGGATGATGGCAGAATTGGAGGCTTATAGTCACAGAAAGGAGCTGAACAGGCTGGGTGTTTCGCCCCTACAGCATCGGAGGCCGAAGGGTGACCGCGGTGAGATTTAAAATATCATGAGGGACATTGAGAGCCTGAAAAGCCAACTTAGTTTTCCTGGGGCATGAGCGGCCAAAACTAGAGGATATAGGATCAAGATGAGAGCAGAAAGGTTTAATATGGAGCCGAAGTGTAATGTTTTCGCGCTGCATGGATAGAAGGAGGAAGTGGTGGAGGTGTTCACAATTACAACATTTGAGGCGAATCTGGATGAGAATAACATCGGGAAGAGTTTCCAGAAATGTGGACAAAATGCTGACAATTGGAACTGGGTTAGATTGGGATGTCTGTCGATGCAGATGAGTTGGGTGGAAGTTTATTTTTTGGTACAGAATGTTTCTATGAATCATTTTGTTAAATCATTACAAGCATAAGTCACACAAAGGCTGGAACACTGTGAAGTGCTCTGGGCCTCTAATCGAAGGGAAGATACAGCGGAATGCAAGACAATCTAGACGAGACTTAGTCGACTAATCCGGAGGATGCAGGACTGGTTTGTGAGTAAAGTTTGAGTAGCTTGGGCCTATCCTCATTGGAATACAGAATATTGAATGGCGACATATTGAAGGATGTATCTTTTTTAGGAACTTGATAGCTTCAATGTAGCAATGTTGTTTCAAAGTCGTCGAAGAGTTCAGTAGAAAAATGTATAACCTCTGAATTAGAGGTCCCCGATTTAAGGCAGAAGAGAAATTCTTCTCCAAGAATAAATTGAATCTGTGGAATTCTTTACCGCAGAAGCCTGTCGAGGTTGGCCCCTTAAGTATTTTCAAGAGCGAAATAGACAGATTTCGAATTGGTAATGGAATTAATACTTATGAGAATAAGGCTAAAAGATAGAGGTGAGTATTATCAGCTCAACCATGATGTCATTTAAAGGAATAGCAAACTCCAGATAAGCCTACTTCTAGTTCCAATTCTTATGACATTATAATTGGCATTTGTTCTGAGTTGGTCATTTAAGAATTATAATATGTCTCATTTACATTTCCTGTCAGTTTCATGTATTACAAGAACAGCCCAGGCGCTCTAATATCTCCTCCTCGTAAAAGACAAGTCTTCATAATATCACCCGTAGACGTCCTCGCTCCCTCATCGGTGCGATCACATCCTTTCTCTAATGTACTAACTAATCCTGTATATTTTCAATTGTCAACCAAAACAAAGGCTGCTGCGGAGAAGGTTAAAGAGAGATTAAAACTACATTTAAAGCATCGTATCAAACACACTGTTGGTATGTCGAGTGTGGAATATACGCATACCACACATTATCTACCTCTACACACACACACAACAGAAATCTGTATCGTAAAGGTCTGCTGCAGGGTTTAGTTCCCTTTTTATTCTGGTATTAAACACCCCGAAAGCAGGAAGACTATGGTAGGATGAAAGACTCTTCTACGCCGATGCAGCAGATGTTTTCAGTGATTGTACGAATCACATTATGTCAGAATAAATCTCACTCTA
Organism: Stegostoma tigrinum; assembly: GCF_030684315.1. Lineage (NCBI taxonomy): Eukaryota > Metazoa > Chordata > Chondrichthyes > Orectolobiformes > Stegostomatidae > Stegostoma > Stegostoma tigrinum. The sequence goes on along the minus strand of NC_081396.1, from coordinate 3,102,280 downwards.
CATTGATCTAAACAAACACGATTGTGCCAAGTACATGTGTATTAGTTGCAGAATACAGCTGTATCCAAGATTTCCTTCAAAAAAAACACTCCCGGGACATATACGGCACAGTTTTGATACAGAGTAAATCCCTTCTTCATTTTAATATTCAACATTCCATGAGATGTGGAGTAAAAATTATAGACTAAATAAGCATTGCGCTGAACCATTAAGCATTCTTCAGCCACGAACAATACTGGTGAGATACAATGAAAAACCCTTTTAACACTATCGCAGAAAAGCCTCGTTGCCTCGATGCATTACAAGGTTAGATGCCGTTCGAAGACCACACCATGGGTTCCAGCTCACAGAATACTCAGACATATTTTCAACAAAACCTTGCTATACTGGCTCAAATCTCTTTAGAAAGAGCGCATTTGTTAGGACGAGAGGATATGTTAGTTCGGTGTTGACTTCATGTTCTGGAGGAAAACAATTTCCGATGTTGGCGAGGCCAAACATGGCATTAGATTTTTTTTAAACAAAGGGGTGAAACCAAGACAGATTCAGAAACATTGTTTGTGCCAATATATCTTGCAATTAGAAATGCTTTCTTCTTTGATAAACGTGAAAATTGATATCACTCTGAAAGTAATCATATAACTTATATTTTAGAAGCCCTCACATCAATTGACATTGGAATCCGTTTTTGCATCTTTGCAACGACTTGTGTCAGAACCTTAAATTGTGTACTTGTCGTTCTATAATATATTCTGAGAGTTATATTTCTGTGTTCATTTACATAAACGCTTCATTGGTTTCATAGAAGCGTTGATGCAGACGAAGCCAGATGAATGAAGTTTTTTTATTGTTTCGTTTCAAATCAAAGCAAGTTTATTTTAAGAATGTTGACAGGTGACAGAAATGAACAGAAATTTCCCGAAAATCAATTGCAGCAGATGATATTTATTTCCAAAAGAGAAGCATAATTTTAAAGTTGAATTTGGGATAACAATTCAGTCATGGAAATTCTGTAGCCTCAGTCAATGAAACATTTCTGTACAACTGGATTTACTCTAAACGTCCTATGGATGTATACACTAATCCACTCAGACTGGAACATATCCAAGAGCTCAACATAGCTCAAAGTGATTTTTAGAATTTTCGTATAAAATACTTTAAATGATACGAAGAACTGGGGCACCAGTCGGAATTAATTGATGTAGTTTAGTGAGGTTTAGTCAACTTATATTTGATTTCATTCATTCATGGGATGCCAATGTTGCCAGCTCAACCAGCAACGATTCATTATCCACTATCGCCCATAGAGCAGGTTGTCAGTGCCATTCCAGACGGCAGTCAATTACATTACTGAGGGTCTGGAGTCACATGCAGTTCAGATCTAATAAGGTTTACAGATTTCTTTTCTGTTGGACGTAAGCGAACCAGCTGGCTTTTCATTTTCAATTGGCTTTGGTTACACCTCTCCAGTAGACCTGATTTTCCATTCCAGGTTTTCTTTTAATTCCGATTTCACCAATGGCAGAAGTGGGATTCCAACCCCTGTCTAAATAAACATGAAACTGGAGTTTAGAAGTCCTGGCCCAATGATACTTCCACTGCGATCCTGATGTTGGAAATGCAGTAGCCATGCACAGAAAGCTGTGACAAGAAAAAAATGCACTAAATCTGACAGTTTAAGTCATACCTAAATATTGGAGTGCACAACAGGTGAGAATTCTCTCTCTGCTTAAAACCAAATCACAGGAGACTTTGCATCCAATAATCGGTCTAAAAACTGTATCTGATTCTCTCGGCAGAACTTGACTCACCTGCTGCGTGTTTCCAGCATTTCTATTCTGGTTTGTTTCAGATTTCCATTCTGCACCACACTTTGCACTTTTTTTGAATTATTGGTTGAAATATGTAAAATTAATTACATATCCCAAGAATGTGGTCATCGCTGGCTGCTTTGAAACAATGCCATCTTGCTCGACTAATTATGATTTATCTTTCTGAAGAAACTTCCATGCAATAGATTGGCTTCTTAGTCAGGTTCAGGGAAGTAAAGGAACAAGCGCCTCATTGTTGAATATGTGGGCCAGGTCAGGTAGAAAGGGCAGACCTCCTCCACGTAAGGATAATACTGAACCATGTGGAATTATCCAAAACTTGGTAAGTGCATGATTATCACTAATTACGCTGGCATTTCATTTCAGTTTCTTAACTAGTTGAAGCTATCATGACAGAAATGGAAATCCCGACTCTGGGACTTCACTGCAAGCTTTTTGAGTGCTTATCCTTTGGTAATAATGCATAATTCTGCCTTAACCATGTTATTTAATTATCATGTGAGCTTCAAGGATCTTTTTTGAGGTTGTCTTCGGAACACACGAGTCATTACTAGCTGTCTCTATTTGTATTTAAAAAGCAGATATTGATCTGAAATGCAAAATGCCCTTAGGAACATAATTCCAGAACCAGTGATATGTTTCCAAGTCAGAATGGTGAGTGGCTTGGAGGGGAGCTTGCAGTTCCTCTGTATCCGATTCTATTGTATTCCAAGATGGAAGTGGTAGTAGGTTAGGAAGATGATGTCCTCAGGATACTGGTAAATTTCTGCAGAATATCTTGTCAGCAGCACGTACAGTGGCTACTCAGTGTTAGATTTGAAAGCACTGGAAGCTCGTGGATGTGTTACCATTTAAGCAGGCTGCTTTGTCCTGGATGACGTCAAGATTTTTGAGTGTAATTGACTCCACATTCATCCAGACAGGTATTGAAGCATGTCATTGCACTGTTAGCTTCTACCTTTTAGCTGATAGTGTCAGGTTCATTTTCGGAGACCCTCACAGACTTGATGTAACAACAAGACACTGACCTGTTCAGAAAAACACAAATCCTTTTATTACCAAGCAAGTACAAGCTGTGGAGAATCACTGGACTCAACCCGGCACAGAGTGCAGAGTCTCGCAAGCAATTCTCCCCGAGCAGCGGACAGCCCACATTTTTATACTTTACAAAAGACATGATACATTAAACGATTTCACAATTTACAATGGCATGATACATAAAACAATTACTACAACAGACAAAGACAGGATACCAAACAATTATTACATCAAGAACATAAAAGACCAGGATATAGTATCGATTGCTAGTGAAGTAGCTGCCAATGGGAGGAGGCGATTTCAAGTTGTCATCGGGACAGATTGTGATTTCAAGTTGCCAGTGTGTCTGGTTATAACAAAGTCAGTGCCCTGGCCCCTTTGCCAGCGACAGGAGTTACATGCTTTAGAGGCCTCACAACTTTACAAATGTTCCCCACCTAACCCTATTTGAAATAGTTTGATTCTAATTTTATTCAGTCAGGAAACTTAAGACAGTGTCTGCATACCGATGTGTGAGAAGATAAGAAGTTACAAAAGCTTTACACCGAATTCCTAGCTGGGCAGGAAGCTTCAGGGCAGTGCCTGCATACCCATGTGTAGGCAGATAAAAGACTTTAATTTATAGAAGTATAGAAATCAATGGGGTGTTATCATATTTACATCTCAATTGGAGGTTATGGGGAGTCACAGGGGTGAGCTACTTGCCGCAGTATTCCTAGCTGCTGGTCTGTTCTTGTCAGTACTGTATATGTATATATGCAATGTCCAGTTCAGTTATGAGTCAATAATAAACCTCAGGATGTTGATCTTGGGGAGTTCAGTGACAGTGACACCATTGAATGTCAATGGGGCATAGTTAGATTGCCTCTAACTGCTGATGTTCATTGTCCAGCAATTTTGTGCAGTGGATGGCACTTGCTAATTGTTCAGCCCAAATTTGGATATTGTACAGATCTTGTTGCATTTCAATATAGATTGCCTTCATATCTAGGGAGTCTTGAAAGATGCAAGTATTGTGCCAACTTTGGTGCACATTTCACATCTGAACTTATGTTAGAAGAGAAGTCTTTGAGTAAGCAACTGAAAATTAATGGGCCGAGGACACTACCTTCACGAAATAACAGAAGACCATAAGAACTAGGAGCAGGAGTAGGCTTTCCAGCCCTTCGAGCTTGCTCTGCCATTCAGTAAGATCATGGTTGATCTTTTCGTGGACACAGATCCACTTACCCACGCTCTCACTGTATCCCTTAATTTCTTTACTGTTCAAAAATTTCTACCTTAGCTTTATAAACATTTACTGAACTAGCGTCAACTAAAATCCGATAGAGATGTTCTGAAGTTGAGATGAATGACCTTCAACAACTATAACTATCTTCTTATGTGTGAGTTATGTCTCCAGGCAGCGGACAGTTTGTCACCTGATACTCATTGATTCAAGTTTTACTGGGACTCACTCGATGCTGCGCTCGGTTGAATGGATTATCACTCTCCCATCGCACCTGTAATTCAGTTCTTTGTTCATGTTTGAACAAAGGGTGCAATTTGGTCAGAAGCTGAGTCGCCCTTGCATAACTCACACTGTGTGTCACTGAGCAGGTTATTGCTGAGCCAGCACTATTGATGGCACCTTCCAACATCTTACTGATGATTGAGAGCAGGCTGATGAGGCAGCAATTCACTGGATTGGATTATCTTACTCTGTGGTCAATTTTCCATGTTGTACGGTCAATGCCATTGCTGTAGGTGTACTGGAAGTCCTTAGCTAGTAGAGTGGCAAATCGGGAGCACAAGTTATCTGTGCTATCCCCAGAATTTTTCAGATGCCAAAACGTTTTCAGTATCCAGTGGCCTCAACGGTTTCTTGATATCACGTGGAGAGAATCGAATTGGCTGAAGACTGGTATCTGTAATGCTGGTGACCACTGGAGAAGGCTGAGATGTATCATCCACTTGACACTTCTGGCTGATGATTGCTGCAAATGCTTCGGCTTTAACATTTGTGTTGACGTGTTGGGCTCTTCCACCTTTGAGGATTGGAATATCTGTGGAGTTTACACCTCCAATGAGTTTTTTTAATTGTCTGCCTTAATTTATGACTTGGTGTGACAGAACTGCAGAGGTTAGATCTGATCCATTATTTATAAGTTCACTTAGCTCAGTATATCACATGCTGTTTTTTGCCGTTTGGCCTGTGTGCTAGCTTCACCAAGTTTAAACTTCTTTTCTGGTGCTGTTCCTGGGATGCCATCCTGCACTCTGCAGTAAATCTGGCTGACCCCCTCTCTTGATCATAATGGTCGAGTGGGGAATATGCAGAACCATGAGGTTGCACATTGTGCTGGAGAGTAATTCTGATAATGTCGATGGCCAAAACACTTCATCAATGCTAGGTGTTATGGACAAGCATATGGACCTACATGGAATAGTGAAGGTTAGATGGGCTTGAGATCGGTATGACAGGTTGGCACAACATCGAGGGCTGAAGGGCCTGTACTGTGCCGTAATGTTCTAGGTTCTATGTTGAGTTAATTGATATGTCCCATTTAGCAAGCTGACAGTGCCAAACAACGCCGTGGGGAGTGTTCTCAATGTGAAGGTGGGACTCCATCTCCACAAGGATTGTCTTGTGAATGCTCTTATTGATGCAGTCATGGACAGATGCATCTGCATCCCACAGACTGGCGAGGATGAGTTCTACAATGTGTTTTCCCTCTTGTTAAATCGCTCATCAGCTGCCACAAACCCAGTTTAACTAACAGTTATGTCATTGAGAACCCGACCAACTCAATCAGCAGTGCTGCTGTCTAGTTGCGCCAACTGGTGGACATTGAAATACCGCTCTCAGAATGCATACTTCATCTTTGCTATCTCTAATACTTCTCCCGAATGTTGTTCAACATGTAGGGGTATTTATTCAGCAGCCAAGGGAAGATGGCATGGAGTAATCAGAAGGAGCTTCCCTTGCCACGTTTAATCTGAAGTGATGAGACCTCAGGGGCCAAACTCAATGTCGAGGGCTCAGAAGGTGATTTCATTGCAACTGTTGCCACCTCTGGTGGTTATATTCTGATGGTACAACATGGCATTTTCAGAGATGGTGGTGTTTGTGTTATTGTCTTTAAACTACGAATATATTATCAGGTAGTTTCTTGACCAGTCCTTGAGAAAACTCTCCCAAGTTTGGCACTAGACCCCAAATGTTTGTAAGGAGGACATTGTATGTTCGACATGATTGCTTTGCCGATGTGACTTCCAGAGCCTTGGTCAATGCCAGCTGGTCCATCTGCTTTCAATCAGTTGCTGAGATTTTGCAGCAATTAATGCAGCTGATTGGTTTGCTCGGGCTTTTGAGAGTCAAGAATATTGTTTTGAGCCTAGAGTTGCATATAGGTCAGACCAGGTGCACATGACACTTTTCGTTCCCTGAATGACATTACTGATGCTATTTTCTGATAATTGATAATGATTTAATAGTCTTCAGTAGAATCTTAGTCCCGAATATGTCCTTAAATTGAAATTCCACCATTTAGCGCAATGGGCTTCAAATGCGGAGCTCCTGAATATTACGTGAGTTTCCTGAATTAATAATACCTGTAGCAACAATACCTCTTTTTTTCTGAAGAATGGCCTAGACCTGAAACGTCAGCTTTCCTGCCCCTCTGATGCTGTTTGACCTGCTGCGCTCACCCAGCTCTACACCTTGATACCTCTAGACAATCACCTCCCCCATGAAGTGGAAATGCACAGCAAATGACTGCTTATCATTTGCGTTTTGTAGGAACCAACCATGCATCATTTATGCTCCCGAATTTGTAACGCTGGAAAATGCTTCACTCACAAGTCTCAGGAAAAAAAACAAAAAAAACAAATCTATTTTCCATTGTTCTGCCCTACAAACAAGGCCACCTGTACCATACCTTAGTATAAAGCTTTCCTCCTGGATAATTGCAATACCACACGTTTTTAGCTAAGCCTGTAATTTTAGTAATCATAATTCCTACATTGATGGCTAGATTATTCATATACACTACAAACAGCAACGGATGCAGTGCCAAAATCTTGCAATATGCCATTGAACACAGGGTTTTTTCTCAAAGCCAACATCCATCCATTAACTTCTGCTTTCTGCCTTCTACCACCAAGTAAATTTTGGATACTATTTCCCAACTTTTATTAGGTGAAATGCTTTCTTGAACAATTTGAGATGCAAGATCTTGTCAAAAACCTTGTTGATGTCAATGCGGATTATACCCATTTTCCACCCCCAGCCACATATCTCATGGTTTCCTTGGATGATGAGATCAAGCACCACAGGTACGATGTCACTCCCACCAAAGCCATGCCAAATGATATTGTTTGAACCTTACATTTACAAATTTTAATGAACCTTGTCTCTCAGATTTCTTTTTTCCTTTACTTTTCCTTGTACTGTTACTAGACTCAACAGCCAATAATATAGTTCCCTGAATGATCCTGACAACAATATTTGAATAATTGTTGAATCTTCATGCTAGTCGAACATGATGCTCTGGCATTTACCAGCTGTACATGGGAAATTTGAATATTAATATACGGGCCCATACAATCTACTGCTTGCCCAGGATACTGGGACTTGCAATTTTATGCCTGCTAAAACCGCAAATACTTCTTCCAGCTCTAAAGAAAACTCTGAAAATGCCACAGATGTCTTACCTATTTCACATCTCTATATCGTTCTTTTTCTTGACTAGAGCTGTAAAGTACACTGCCAATGTTGAACTAAGGTCTTCCGGCTTCACCACAGTTGTCCAGTTAGTTTCGCTGTCAGTCCTAAACTTTTCCTCATGAACTCCATATGTACTCCCTTTGATTTTTCCCCTATTGGACCAATTACTTTAAAATCCCCTCCCCGTTCCTGACTTTCATAATTCATTTTTAAGCAACTCCCTGCAGTTCCTATATTTTTCTAGGTCTTCTGCAATACTGAGTCCTCGTGGCCTCCCATAAATTTGGATTCTTCCTTTTATTCAACCCTTTACGTTCCTCCTTAGGTAATCTTTGTCATTCTTGCTTCTGGTCTTCACCTTTAAGGAATATTTTGCCAGTACAAATTCTTTTTTTTTTCACATTATAGAATCTACCAGTACTTCGATGTAAGTTTTCCTATTTATAGTCGCTCCCAAACCATTTTGGCCAAGTTAAGTCTTATCAGAATAGAATCGGCCTTGGCGCAGTTCAAAACCTTTATTTATCATCGATCATTGTCATTTTCCATTCATAGGTAATATCTTACAGAGTTTCATTCACTATCACCAAAATTCTCTCCAAATGAAGACTTGCTGAGCATTGCTTTTCCTAAAATGAGATCCAGAATGGCAGGACTTTCGAGCAATTTCTAAATTTTGGCTTTAAAGAAAGAAACCTCTCCTGGGGACGTTTTAAAAATTCAGCCCCCTTTTGGCACTTCATATTATGCCAGTTAACAATGGAGAAGATGAAGTCTATTACCAATACTGCGCTATTGTTTTAAAGCTTTGCTGAAATGTGCCAGATTTCTGCCTTTCTACCCCTCCATGTCTAGAGAACACTCCCAGAAATCGCTTATAAAGTTATTTACTCTCAGCTGCTTTCTGGAATGACCCAGCTCGCCACTCAACTCAACGAGAGTTAGGGGTGTTTCATAAATGCTAGCGTTGCCAGCGACATCTACGTCCCATGGAATTTTCTTGTTAAATGCTGTTGAATTTCTGAACGCACCGGCTATCCCACTGTTATTTGGAGAAGTCGCAATTCTTGATTTGTTGCTTCGCCCCAGAAAGTCTAAACCTGATATTATATGTGACTTCATCTCATGTTTTGCCGTGCTAAGCATAGCTCATTTGTGAGTGACATTATCTGTGCTTCACCTTTTATCACAATTTATCTTCCAGATTCTCTTTCATTTATTAACATAATGGTCATTGATTCAGTTAACTGCAATGTACAAGGTAGATAGAGATAGAGAACGAGAGTGCTAGATGAATAGCTGGTTACTAATGTAAACAAATACACATAAATACGAGAAACCCCAACTATTCGACCCATGGCCCTGCCCAGCCATTTCGTCTGCATCCCTGCCGACATCCAATACTCGCTCATTCCCTTGTTTAGCAAGAATCTATCTGCCACTGCCTTAAAAAAATAAGAAATTCTGCTTCAATGATTTAGGATCAAGAAAGTTTCAAAGACCACAAGCGAGTAAACATTCTTACTTTTGTCTTCAAAGGGTGATCGCTGCTGCCTGCGGTCGTTGCCTAATACAACCTGGTAGCATGGTAGCAGATCCAGTAAACTGCTTAGCCGCGTCTCCTTCTTTCAGAAATTTATCGAATACACTTACTCAAAAAGGCAAGGACTGCATGTGATAACTGAAAAGCGGCATAATGTAAAACTTCTTCTTGATAACTTACATGAATGGAAATAAATCTAACAGCAAAAGTTACCAAAAGGAAATTCAATGACACAAAGCCCTGTCACTGATGCAACTTCTCCTTGTGTTTTTTTTTGCCTGAGACAGCGCCTAACTTCCCTGACGTTTTCTATTTTTAAACAGAGATATCGTTTTGCTCCTTTCTTCCAGAGGTAACAATCAGCTTATCTCACTCACAGTTAACGGAGCATAGCTTAAATATTTCTTAAATATTTCAAAAGAGAATTGAATGAAATACAGCATTGAAACCAATCTGTGCATTTGTTCTTGAGGCTGTCAGAGCGCGTTCAGCCTCGCGGGCAGGAAGACCATTTGCGCTGATAACACGAAAGTGACGCCTGTTGCATCATTCTCAGCTAACTCACAACTTCCTGTTTCTTTGTGCAGACAGCAAGCCACAAATCTCACTTCTGATCAGAAAATAAATCTAGGGGAAAGACTGGAGGAAACACCTGCCATGGTGGCCTATGTCTAGACAGAGAGTACTTGCGTAGTCATAAGGTCACATTGAAGTGACAAATACAACTCCATCTGTCGAGATAATAAAATGTGAGGCTGGATGAACACAGCAGGCCAAGCAGCATCTCAGGAGCACAAAAGCTGACGTTTCGGGCCTGGACCCTTCATCAGACCTCTCTGATGAAGGGTCCAGGCCCGAAACGTCAGCTTTTGTGCTCCTGAGATGCTGTTTGGCCTGCTGTGTTCATCCAGCCTCACATTTTATTATCTTGGAATTCTCCAGCATCTGCAGTTCCCATTATTTCCATCTGTCGAGGTCTGTTTAAAGGTCCGATTCCAAGACGTCGTTGGGCGAGTTTCTGGGCTATGCACTCAGCCCATTCGATTCTATAAAGTGTAGAACGCAGAGATGCCACATTCTCATGTTTTGATATTTACATTTTTCTTACTCTCTTTCACTTGAGCAGTTTCAGATTCGTTATCCATCATGTCCCCATCCCGGTACATTCTGTTTGATCTATTTCCGAGATTTTGATATTCTAGACAAAGAGGGCAACATTATTTTTGTACAGACAGTTGTGCCGGTGTGTCAGATAAACAGAATCAATAAATGGAGAGAGCTCCGTTTCTTTATCCACTCTGACCCTCATTGAATTCAAACCCAAAGCCATGAGGGCCGTACGGTGTTCTCAGTGGTCAGCATGGCTCTCTCACAGCGCTAGGTCCCCAGATTTGAACCCAACCTCGAGTCACTGTCTCCATTTTTTTTATTCTGGGTGCTCCAGTTTCCTTGCCCTGTCCAACGATGTGCATTTTAGGTGGATCAGCCGTGCAAAATTGCTCACAGCGTCCATGGATGTGTAGGTTGGGTGCGTTAGCCAAGGGGAAATAGAGGGATGGGTTGGTGTGTTCTCGTTGGGCCAAATAGCCTTTTTCACCCTGTTGGGACTTTACTCCATTCTGACAAGATGACATAGTTTCACGCTTTCCAAGTCCTCTCTGTTTGAAAGAGCTTGTTCTCAAGATTGATTGTTATGTGAATTCTTTCAGAAACCATAACTACTTAAAAATTCTTACTTTGAACAAAGTTTCAAGTGTTATTAAAATTTGAGACGCTGACATTTCATCTTTGTTTTAGTTACAATTTGCTTCAAGCAGAAGATTTAAACATTGATTTCCCCAATTTACTTGCAATGGCTCTTTCGTGTCTGTAAAAATTGCAAGCTACTGGTAAGAACCTTGAAGAGATTGTTTTCGATTCCTGTGTCATTTGTTACTTACTTTCTTAGATTCGTTGTTAAGGAAACAGTACCTTTGACTTGTCAACATTTACCAACCGATCTAGTTGCAATTGAGAAGGTGATGGTAGGTTGCTATTTAGAACCACTGCTGTCCACCTACTTAGGTTGACACATAATTCCATGAGGGAGGGAGTTCCAGGATTTTGACCAGCGGCGGTGAAGGAACGGTTATACGTTTCCAAGACAGGCTGGTGAATGCCTTCGAGGGGAACTTGACGGCGATGCTGTTCCCATATGTCTGCTGCCCTTGTCCTTCTTGATGGAAGTAGTCACGGGATTGAAAAGTGCTGCTGAGGATCTTTGGTGAGTTTTTGCAGTACACCATATGGAGAGTACACACTGCTGCTATGGAGCTTCATTGGTGAACAGTTGGAAGCTTGTGGATTTAATGTCAATCAAGCGGGCTGCTTTATTCTGGATAGTGTCAAGCTTCTTGAGTATTGTTGGAGATGAACTCGTCTAGCCAAATGGGGAGTATTACATCACAGTCCTGACTTGTGCCTCGTAGATGGTGGACAGCCTTGAGGAGTCAGGAGATGCATTACTCGCCACAGCATTCCTAACTTCTCACCTGCTCTTGCATCTATTGTGTTTATGTGGTGATCTCAGTCGAGTTTCTGGTCGATGGTAAGCCCCAGGCTGTTGATAGTGGGAGATTCTTGTGAGATTTTTTGATGGTAACACCATTGAATGCAAAGGGAGGATGGTTAGATTTTCTCTTATTTGTGACGATCATAGCCTGACATTTGTGTGGCACGAATGTTACTTACTACTTGTCAGCCCAAACGAAATTGCATTTGAACATGCTCTACATTAGTGTCTGAGGAGTCGTGAATGGTGCTGAACATTGTGCAATCATCGGTGAACATCCCCACTTCTATCTTTTTGATGGAGGGACGGTCATTGATGAAGCAGTTAAAGATGGTCAGGCCAAAAATGCTTTCCTGAGGAACTCCTGCAGAGATGTCCTGGAACTGAGATTACTGACCCGCAACACTCACATTTAGGCATGACTCCAACCACCGGAGAGTTTTCTCGCTAATACCCATTGATTCCAGTTTTGCCAGGGCTCCTTGATACCACATTCAGTCGAATGCAGCCTTGATATCAAGGTCTACCACTCGCCCCTCACCTCTGGAATTCAGCTCCTTTGTCCATGTTTGAGCCAAGGCTGTAGTGAGGTCAGGAACTGCGTGGCCCTGGTAGAACTCAAACTGGGCATCACTGAGCAGGTTGTTGCTGAGCAAGGGCTGTTTGACAGCACACTTGATCTTACCTTCCATCACTTTACTGCTGATCGATTGCCCTTTTATTTAGTTCAGGTGACATACTTGGGCAATTTACCAAGTTGTTTGGTAGATACTCATATTGTAACTGTACTGGAACAGCTTAGCAAGGGGAGCGACAAGTTATGGAGCACAAGTCTTCAGTTCTATTGTTGGAAGGGTTTGTAGCCTTTGCAAGATCCAGTGTCTCCAAACCTTTCTTGACAACACGTAGAGTGAATCGAATTGGCTGACGATTGGCATCTGTAATGCTGGGGTCCATGGGAGGAGGCTGAAATGGATCATCCACTCAGCACTTCAGGCTGTGAAAGCTTCAGCCTTATCTTTTGCGCTGATGTGCTGGGCTCTTCCATCATTGAGAATGGGGACATTTGTGGAACCTCCTACTCCAGTGAGTTTTTTAATTGTCCACCAGCATTTGTGATTCAATGTGATAGGACTGCAGAGCTTAGATCGGTTCCATTGTTTGTGGGATCACTTAGTTCTGTCTACCACTTGCTGCTTATGCTGTTTGGCATGCAAAAAGTCCGGTTTGGTGGCCTCATCAGGTTACAGCCTCATTTTCAGGCATGCCTGGTACTGCTCCTGGTATGGCATCCTGCACTCTTCATTGAACTAGGTTAGAGCTCCAGGCTTGATGGTAATGATTGTGTAAGATATATGCCGGGACATGATGTTACAGATTGTGCTGGAATGGCAATTAGACTACTTGTTATGTACACAGATCATTACAGAAGCCTCGAATTGTTAGATATGATCGAGTTCCATCTCATTTAGCCTGGTGGTACTGCCCATCAAAACAATAGAGGTTATCCTACATGTGAAGGCGGGCCTTAATCTCCACAAGGACTGTTTAAGTGGTTATTCTTGACGATACTGCCTTGAACAGATGTATTTGCAACTGGCAGATTGGTAAGGATGAGGTCAGGCATATGTTTCCCTCTAGCTGGTTCGCTCACCACCTTTCACAAGCCTAGTCCAGCAGCTATGTCCTTTAGAGCCCAATCAGCTCGATCTTTAGTACTGCTGCCAAACCACTCTTTGTGGTGGACATTGAAATTCCTCATCGAGAGATTTGTTTTGTTTTGTTTTGCCTTTGCCATCCTCACTGTCCCTCTGAGTGATTTTCAACATCGAGGAGTATCGATTCATTAACTAAGGGGCATGGTATGCGGTAATCAGTAGGAATTTTCCATGCCCATGTTTAACCTATAGCCGTGAGACTTCATGGAGTCCAAAGCTAATGCTGACTACCCTGAAAGCAACTAAGAAAAAAAAATCTTCAATGCAAATGTTTATTAAAATAATAATAAATTATTCTAATGGCAATAATACATGATTACAGTGGCAATAATAAGTGGAATACAAAAGAGGGGAAAACGAACAAGTGTTCACGCCCTTCTAGAAAAAGCAACAAGTTTCATTTTCTTCTGCTGTAGGGGACTCCTCGACGGATGTCTGGTCTGGAGGCGTCGGTTCATGCCCAGTGCAGTTCATGATTCCTAGCTGAAGCAAAGTTCGGTAGCAGGAACAATAGCAGCAGCAGCAGCAGCAGATTGAAACAAAACTCTCTCTCTCTTTTATATAGCGTGACAACCAGCCAGCATAAAGAAAGTAGATAGAAGAAAAAAAAATTACTGGCTGGTACACAGGATGGGAAACCGAGTGCACATGACATCTTCGGCTCATCAAGGAATGCTCACAGGAATCATAAAGGGTCATGGAATTTCTTCGGCATTATTCTGGACCTTCCAGGTCTATTTTCCCATCCTATTCAATCTGTTTTCTCATGTAGCTGTCGAATAGCACCATTAACATTTGGCCCATCTGCCCCTATACAATCCTCCCCTGATGGTATTTGACAGCACATGTCACAATTGCAATTGCAGACACAAATCAGCGACAGCCAGGCAAAAAAAAACATAATAAGTGTATGTAACCTACACTAGAAGCAAATAACTAACATCAGTACAAATAATGCAACAATAGGTATTTCATCAAATTAATTATCACAATGGCTTTTGAGGACTGACCCTTCTAGACACACACCACCCCTAATGTCAGTCAAGGCAATAATTGGAAGCAGCTCGTCATGCCATCTGATTGAGGTAACCAGAATATCGTCTACATTCTACTTCAGTTAATCTATTTCTGAAATTTGCTCTAAAATTCAGTAAATTTCAGATTCGTGTTCCTTAATTAGCGTTTTTTTTCTCAATTCCCTATCCACGGGCTCCTACATCACTTAGCCTCAGCCTTTTTTCACACGCACTAACTGCCCCAACATATTATAATTTCACCTCTTGGTTTAGTCATACAAATGCTCAAGATGGGATATCTGTATGTCATCCAATGTGTCCTTTCACTCTGCCCACTACGCCTCCTCCCAGAATCCATTCTCTCTCATTTCCGTTACGTTTTGACATAATAGCCAAACGCGATTTTTATTTTGATTGTAATTCGGTTTACATTCCTTTCACTAATACTGTTTACGGTTTTAAAGTCAGTTTCTCTATGGATTTTATGTCAGCGTCTTAACGTTCACGTTTTTGTGCTCTTCCAAGCCACACTTATCTTTTTGTCATGTAGGTGTACTCGTTTTTCAGTGATTGCTTTTTGTACTGTCTCATGTTTGTCACCTCTGAGGTTATATTCATTTTTGCGCACTTACATTGGTGTCCCAAGACCAAGTCAGGCATTCTTGACGCCCACTTGATCTGACCAAATGATCTATGAAGTTTATTTGTCACTGCATGTGTGGTCACGATGCTTTGGGTAGTGGCTTGATCACCAACTCAATCTTGCTTTAAAGAAGGCGGGGGCATAAACATCACCAAGAGAAAACTGTCAGCCTGGTACTCTCATCGAAACTTCATTTTCACTAAAATACATTTAAACCTTAATTGCCATCTCAACCCATTAATCCATTTTTCTTTTCTTCTGCCACCAGCCTCCATCCTTAATTATTTCGTTTCATCCAATTTTACAAGTTACCTATTACCACCATATCTGATTCCAGAAATCTGCAGTGATTTGTAGTCCATTGAACATAATCTTGTAATATTTTAAAAGAGAAGTTCAGGCACAACATAATTTGTCCCTTGTCTTAGATGGCACATCTTGGAAGATAATTGTACTTGATAAGTCATTCTAGATATTTGCTATATCTCTGTGTAAATTTGTCCAACTTCAAAATTCTTTTTACTCCCTTGAAATTGCTAATGATTTGTTCGGTATTGAACCATTGAGACTGTGCGTGTGTGCACTTTGCCATTTTCCAGAATCCCTTTAAATTTTCAAGTAACTATTCAATTTGAATGATTTAGTTAACTGGGCCATGCGAGTCTTAACACAGTGTTTGTCATGATATGCTTCAGCATATTCAATGGCTTCAAGATTCCTGACACTCACTGCAATTGATATTTACACAGTACTTCCGAGGACTGAAATGTGTCATCGATGAATTGCTTGATGGATCGAAAGTATCTCAGTCATCACTGTGTTGCAACGTTAAAATTGTGCAAAGGTTTCAGTGTCTCCAATTTCTAAAATAAAACTCCATCCATTCCATGACGAATAGGTTAATTTGTATTAATCTACTATGGATTCAAACGTAGTTGGGCGAAAACCCCTAAACATAACTATTTCATCCATCTCTCCCCCTTCTTGAAGGAAGGAAAAGCCCACCTTTGTTAAATTTCCCTTTCCTAAACTCCTTGCACATAGGGAGTTTCAAATTCAACATTCCAATATCCCAATCATTTGGATAACAACAATGAATCACTCTCATCATTCGGAATTAAAGATTCACTCATGAGACAAAACAGTGCTTGAAAGTTGATTCTGACTAGACATAATAATTCCAAACATGATAATTTCTGGAAATAAAATTTACCTAGCTGCAACACAACACGAAGCCAATTCCAAAAGGTAAATGTCTACCAAGCTTTCTGAACCACATTTTTCAATCAACATCTCGCACATTTTGGCCTTACATAACCACTGATGATTTCTTAAAAAGTTAACATTACATTAAACATATTTGCTCCACACAGATAGGAGCACCCAAAAGACTTTCAAATCACCAGACATTCCCAAAATCCTAACTGAACTTCAAAGTATCCCCACACCTCGAGCTCCAGGGAAGGAAAGATACAATTTATACAGGACAACATTTAGCAACCAACAAACAAAAGTGCATCCAAACTAGATCACCAAGAGTTAACACTTCTAGGAGGTTCGGGACACTTGCACAGCACAGAAACATGGCCTCCAGTTCTCCATTTATCCCTGTTATAACTGGGCCCAATGCTTTCAGGAATCCTGAAAGTGCCAGATTGAATCACTTCCAATAATGAAGTTCGTGCCTCTTCCATATTTGCAACAGGTTTGGTTGTGAATTTCTCAGCTTTTGGAAAATCTGGACGAGGAGAGGGGGAAAGAGGCGGAACACAAGCCTGTTTCAGAACATTCCCCTTTATCCTGTCGCTCATTTGATCCTGTAGAAGGTGTCTGTTTCAGATTTGTAATTCCACTGTTGCTCTAATTGTTGCCAAAGGAGCAGAGTGTTCATTCTCTGGTGTAATAAATGATTTTTTCGATGGTTACAATTTATCATTATATCAGAAATATTTCTATGCCAGTCTTTCCTTTGCTATGATTAGATAGCTTCCATTAGAGAACCGTGTAAGCACTCATCTCTCTGTACACGCTTCTGAACAATGGGTTTGAACATTTTGTTTCACCTTCGAACCCACCCCATCTCCAATTTGTTGTCCTTGTTCGTCACTTGCTCGGGTCAACCTCACTCTTTGCTTACCGGCCTCCATATACTCTAACTGTCCTAACAAAAGGATGCCAGTCCCACAGCCTGTCCGTGGGATTACCCCAAATAGGGCCAACAGGGCTCCTCTCATCCAGCCCAATTAGCATTAGCCAGCTCTTCATTCCAGCTGTGAAAACGTCCTGGTCTGGATCCTGAAACTGTACAGAATACATGCATGCTTAGCTGCCCAAATCCCTCAAATGTTTTATATCTTCTGGTATACTCTCCCATTTTTCAACACCTCCTTCCCAGTCTATTGGGAAAGGGTACCTTTTACCAACTGCTGGCGTCAGTGCATTCCACGATGATTCAGTTTGCCCTATATTTCCAGAGACATTATTCCCATTTGGGGACTTAGTGCTCCCAGATTCCGCCCCCCCTCCCCCCCCCCCCCACCCCGGCATAATATGCCCTGGTCCCACGAAAACGTCAGACAAAAGGCCAAGGATCACCTGGCTTCTGCTTAAAGCGTGACCCCAAATCCTGCATTTCGGACATATGAGTAATCTTTTACTATTCTGGAATTTTGTGGGTTCAGTCCTCCAACTTGTTTTGTCTTATTTGTTTATAGGGGTCGTACATTGAGTCCTTTCTCTGAGGATGGCTCCGTAGGTAGAACATCACTTTCTCTATTTGTCCATTCATACTCTGGATCAGATGAGTACCAAATGCCCCCATCCCATTGGTCAGAGTCCCATTGTGAGGTTAATAACGCGCCAACTTTGGCTGGGCTACTTTCCAATTGCGTCATTTTGCTTTCTTTTCCCGTTGTACCGTCAACACACGGCATACTGACCCTTTTCTGATGAAGGATCTAGGCTCGAAACGTCAGCTTTTGGGGTCCTAAGATGTTGCCTGGCCTGTTGTTTTCATCCAGATCTACACTTTGTTACAATCTAGTTCTGTTTCTCCTGTGCCTCCTCAGATCTCTCCTGCATTGTCTTAACTGCTTCTGTTGGGGTGAGTTTACGCTGTGCTAGTGCTACTAATGGGGTTTGACTCTCTTCCAATTCCCTACATGTCGAACGCAAAGCTGTTAACAATATCCATCCCATTTTCGGTACCATGCTCTTGTGTTCTGGGAAGCCAGCCTCCTGCAAGCACGAGTTCACGGTGGCCTGTATGAATTACCCTCTTTTCTATTTTTTTTTCGGTAAAGACCGTCCTCCATTCTTGCAGGAGGCCTAATTGTGCTAACAAATTAGCTAAAGACCCGAATCCAGAGTCTCTTGTGGAATATGGAAAATCTCCAGAGCATCAGATTGCCTTTCCATCTCTTAAATATTTTCCCCGATCCCATACTGTCGCCAACAGTGCCTTGGATCACAATGTGTATCCAGACTGTTGTTTCTAGATTCGGGCAAAGATCATTAAGAGAAGGCTCACCAACAACAATTTGCTTATTGTACATTAAGTAATAATACATTGTTATAACAGCAGTCATAAATAATTGTAGACTTAATAATAAATGGAAAAGAAAAGAAGGAAGAAAAGGAACAAGTATCACTCCGTTCTAGAAAAAGCAACAAGTCTCATAGTCTTCTGCCTTTCGGGGACTCCTCAATTAATGTCTGTTCTGAGGGCTTGGGTTCGTCCCTTTCACTGTTCAGGTTTGGGAGCCGAAGAGAAGACCGGCAGCAGCAGCAGCTTGGACGGAAACACTCTCTCCTCTCTCTCTCTCTCTCTCTCTCTCTCTCTCTCTCTCTCTCTCTCTCTCTCTCTCTCTATCTCTCTCTATCTCTCTCTCTATCTCTCTCTATCTCTCTCTCTCTGTGTGTCTCTCTCTCTTATACAGTGTGACAATCAGCCAGCACTAAAGAAGAAAATGCAGCAAGATTAAACTGCTGGCTGGTTCAGACAATACAAGATGCGAAAACAAGTGCAGGTGTCACCTTCGGCTTTTAAAGAAATGTTCTTGGGACTCGTTCAAGGCCATGCAGCTTGTTAAGTATCAATTTAAACTTTCCCAGGCTATTCTCAATTCTGTACAATCTATTTTCTCATGAAACTGTTGAATATCGTCATTAACTTTGAGAGCTTCGACCTGACGTATACAAGTGGTCAGCATCTTCTTTTATATTACACGAGACCCATTCCCTTTGAATACAGAATTCGTCTTTATCTCCCTTTATATCACACTGAATTCTCTTGTTGTTATGAACGTGCTGACCAGCCTTTCTGTTTCAATTATACCAGAGCCAGACCCGTTTAACCAATGATCATACACAGAAAACCACGGCAGCTGAGTCAATCGCTAAAACGAAACGTGGAATACTTTTAGTGGACGTTCCAACTCCTTGGATCATAATGACATAAGTGGTACAGCGTAACGTAAACTGTCTATGAGAGTAACAACTAAAATATAACCTCTTGTAACAGAATATGATGACTATTGCTTACAAAAGGCAGGCGTGGATTTCGATTTCCATCTTGGAATGTCGTTGTGTAATATCAGCCATGGCACGATTCAGCACAGTCTTGCATAAGGATGCCAAATCAGATATAAGGGGAACATTGGTTCAATGCCGTATGAGCTGAGGCTCAGCATGCAACTGAAACAACTAAGAAGTGACTTGCTTTAATATGATCAAATACATAACAGTGGAGGCACTGTTGCTGTCAATGCAGTGAAAATCCTCCAAGTCAGTTATGTCTTGTGGCATTGATGCTGGATGAATAGAATCACTGAGTGTTTGGAACACATTATGAGTCATTCGGCCCTTCTTGTCTGTTTTGATCCTTTGAAGAGCCAATTCGTTTTGATTGTTTTTCAGGTAATGATCGAATTCCTTCTTGAAACATTTAGTCTGCACTGCCTGCACGGTACTATCGATCCGTTCATTCCAGAGCCTAGCCGCATACTGGGTTATTAAATTTTCCTTCATTCACCGTTGCCTTTTTTTTGCCAATTACCTTATTTTGGTGCCCTGTGTTTCCCGATTTCTGCAATAAGTGGACGATTTTCCGCTTGCTTCTCTGTTCATACCCCTCATTGTTTTGAAAGTATACATTAATCGTCTCTCATTCATTTCTCTACCCAAGAACGCTGCCCCAACTTCTGCAACATGCACGTGTAATGAAAGCTTCTTGCCTTGCACACGCTTGAATCTCGAAGGCACGCACAGACTTCAAATGCCGCCCAAAACTGAACCCAAAACTCCAAGTGAGGTCTAACCTGTGTTCTGCAGGGTCTTCAAATATCTCCCTTGCTTTTGCGTGAGAATACATGTTATAATTCTACACATTCTTCTCTACTGTCTCTCTACATTCTTCCCACCAGAATTAATAACGTCAAAATCTCTGTGCTAAGTTTCATGTGTCAGTCGTCGGCCTATTACACGAAACTCGGGGCTTTCTTCTGACCTTATAAACCATCTTCCTCTGGTTCACAATGGCTGCTAGTTTCTTGTGAAGAAATTGTGAAGTGGTGCGCTGTTCGCCAATGTCTTAGTCAAAAATGTAAATGAATGTTAAAGTAGGCACAAACCTGCAAAATACCACAACAAACCATTCTTGAGCCCAGCAAAAAAACTCTGTTGATCCACGATCTCTAAAATTTGTTCTGATGCCTTTTGTGAAGGAAGTGTTCAAATAAATTTTGAAGTGGCTTCGGACCGCGCCGCTTGGATTAGGTCGCAATCCTGAGCGTTAATCCACAAAAAGAATCAAACAAGTTTCTTTACGCGTTGTTCTGAGCAATCAATGTACGATAGATTCTTGTTTTAAACAAAATTACTTCCAATGATGTGAAGACTAATCTATCTTTTGTGTAATGCTCTGAATCTTAAATTCCATCTGGTTACAGATGACCCTGGCTCACTTGTGTCAGAGCAAGTTGAATGTCTTTAACTTTGTGGACTAATTTTGCTGATCTGAGCTGAATAAAGGGAAATTACCCTGGGAACGGTCTGGGGGGCATTTCATAAGACCATAAGACATAAGAGTGGAAGTAAGGCCATTCGGCCCATCAAGTCCACTCCGCCATTTACATCATGGCTGATGGACATTTCAACTCCACTTTCCTGCACTCTCCCCGTAGCCCTTGATTCCTTATGAGATCAAGAATTTATCGATCTCTGCCTTGAAGGCATCTAACGTCCCGGCCTCCGCTGCACTCCGTGGCAATGAATTCGACCATTAATTTCCACGTCAATAGAGTGGGTTTATTGAAGTGTGAAATTATTGAAACGAAAGTTTGGGACTTGCTAACAAAAACCAGGTGACTTAGCGCCTCCTAATTAATCAAGATAGAAAGCATTTATTGAGAGTTGTAGAACGTTTTCACCACAGAGAGAAAATAACTTCGCCCATTGGGTCTGTGCCATCCTAAAACAGAGCCTTCCAACCTATGCCCACCGTTACAGCACATTGTTCCTAACCCTGCAGGTTATAATATTTGAAATATCTATCCCAACGCGTTTTAAATGATTTGACCATTCCTGACACCAATACCCTTTTCGGGTGTGAGCTTCCTGAATCTTCCCTGTCACTCCGCTGCAAATCACATATATCTAAATACTCTATTCACCGAGCTTTCCACTGCGCTAAAGAGGTTTTTTTCCCCCATCAATTTTACCCAGGCATAATATCTGTGTGCTCCTCAAGAAAAATTCCCCCCAAATTCCTCTGTTCCAAAATGAAAAGCTCCAGCCAAATTATAATCTCCTCATTGCTGTTTTCTTCCAGTCTTAGCATGGTCCTCCTAAAATACTTAACTTCTGACTTTGGACGTGTGTGTGTGTGTGTGTGTGTGTGTGTGTGTGTGTATTCCAATCACACCACGTTTTGTTGTGGTGATAATGGGAACTGCAGATGCTAGAGAATCCGAGATAATAAAGTGTGAAGCTGGATGAACATAGCAGGCCAAGCAGCATCTCAGGAGCACAAAAGCTGACGTTTCGGGCCTAGACCCTTCATCAGAGAGGGGGATGGGGTGAGGGTTCTGGAATAAATGGGGAGAGAGGTGGAGGCGGGCCGAAGATGGAGAGAAAAGAAGATAGGTAGAGAGGAGAGTCAAGAGACTGTCTTGACTCTCCTCTCCACCTATCTTCTTTTCTTTCCATCTTCGGCCCGCCTCCACCTCTCTCCCCATTTATTCCAGAACCCTCACCCCATCCCCCTCTCTGATGAAGGGTCTAGGCCCGAAC
Organism: Stegostoma tigrinum; assembly: GCF_030684315.1. Taxonomy (NCBI): domain Eukaryota; kingdom Metazoa; phylum Chordata; class Chondrichthyes; order Orectolobiformes; family Stegostomatidae; genus Stegostoma; species Stegostoma tigrinum. The sequence continues at coordinate 3,079,941 of NC_081396.1, read as the reverse complement.
CGTCAGCTTTTGTGCTCCTGAGATGCTGCTTGGCCTGCTGTGTTCATCCAGCTTCACACTTTATTATCTTACCTTTTGTTGTGGTAATTCATTTCAATAGTCATTGATGTCTTTTTTTCTGGTGAACATTAACCGACAGCTCATTGACTAATCCTTCGGCAGGAATTGTGGAAATGATTCGTTGTTCCCTCGTATTCACGTCAAAATATGAATAAAACAGACAACAGAAAATGAGCAACCAACGCAGTTGGAAAAATTGCGGAGAGTATAATCCATTTTTCAACACAGCTATGATCTCCAATGCTGTAAAAACGCTGGCTTATCGAGACAAAGTAGAGGCTGTCGCAGCTTGTGATGAACTAGACAGTCATTTCAAGCGGTTGGTGCATCCCGAGGAGCTGAATGGCCTGTTTCTGTCTCCTCTTTGTACCTCGAGTCATTCCAACTAATCTAGACTTAATTTCATAGTAAGCTGATATGGAAATTAATGCTAGCCTACTCCCCAGCCTTGTTGCCAGCAGCATTCCTTTATTCAGCCAAGATCAGCAACATGAATTAAGAAAGTTAAAGACATCTGCCAGCGGTTGACAACACGGTGCTCACAAAGACCAAAAACAAAGGAATTCATCGTTCCCTGGCGTCGCCTTGCGTTTGTGAGCAAGAGACGTATCTGCAAGGTATTTTCGGGATGGTAATGTAGGCATTTAAGTAGACACTGTGCGTACAAGGAGCTCTAAAATATCAGACATGTGGCCATGACAGGGTCATCTGTTTTCGTGATGGTGGCTGAAGCAAAGCAAAATTGAACAATGCGGAAGGGATCATTCTGATGAAGGGTCTAGGCCCGAAACGTCAGCTTTTGTGCTCCTGAGATGCTGCTGGGCCTGCTGTGTTCATCCAGCCTCACATTTTATTGTCAGGGATAATTCCCTTTCAGTTCTATGAAACAGTACCACGGGATCCTGTATATAGAACTGGGGTGGTAGAAAGACCTTCAGTTTAACACCGCCAGCGAATATATGGGAACGGAGCTACCACTGGAAATCCAGATAATCGCTGTGATTGCAGACACGCATCAAGAAGGCAAGAGGTATTTAATGGCTGAACTGTAACTGCGGATGCATTAATAACTCAGATTGACTCTGAGCCTCCTAGGAACCACCCTTGCGCATTCTTCCCGCTAGTAGAGGCACTAACTGTGAACGTGGCATTGAAGCCAGCTCACATTCGCTCCATTATTCAAGGAATTCCGGTACCAAAATCAAACATGCACCTAGAACTGTAAAGTAATTCGAAAGAATTATGGAAAAACTGGTTTATCCCCTTTAACCAAAGAATGCTTTTTATCAGACTACTGATTGGAAATCAAAAATAGATTGCGATGCACCAATCAATTTAAAGTGATGACAATGTTAACAACCATTGATCTTGTGGGAGATGCCAATCAGTTACAAGCAACCAATGATTTTAGAGAGTTGACAGCTACGGAACACTGAATGGACTGAAATCACGCAAGATTATGGAAATTCTAATTCCTCATTGTTACATAGGAATGGTGATAATTTGGAGAAGCGCCAATTGCTTTGAAATACGGTGGACTGTGAAATAATGACGGACAGGAATTGTGTCTTTGCTCATATTTCCTTTTGTTCATTGATGCTGAAACAGTTGCTGCTAAAAGTTGCTCTTTGAAGACCAGTTGAAACTACACACAAATTGGTTTAATCGTCTCGGGGTAGGGGAGACAACCTTTTAAAGCATGGAGGGGAAATTGGTATTCATCAGTTTTGCAACTGTCACCTAAAAACGCTTCAGAAAATACTCATCAAAGCTAATTATTTATTTTTCTTCACCTTGAAACATTCATAAAGGATGCTCTGTTTTCAATTAAAACAAACCAGAAATCAGCGCAACATTCTCAAATTGATGCATTTTTGGAGGCATTCTCCATTACCACGCCAGTCTCCCCATACTCAACAAATCTCACAACAGAAGGGAATCTGTGTAAAAAGGGGCAATTTGATTACTGTCATGCCATGTAACATAGAAGAAAAATAACTTTCTGCGCAAGTCTAATTGGCATCGCTCCAATGATCGGCACTACTCTTGCTGTGATTGAAGTACTTAGATGTTGTGTTGAATGTTCTGCTCTATATGACAGGGCCACATATTCGAAATGTTGATATGATTTCTCATGAATCCAGGAAGACCCCGTTTTGTATCTTTGAGGTGGAGATGTACAATCATCTGAAAACAATCATGAGTATCATAGGAATATCTTCAAATTACTGCTACAATGTCCAACTTGTCATTCCTTGATGTATGTGGTATTTTAATTATAAATGGACTGGGGATGGACAGAATGTGATAGACTGTATTTTAATTATAAATGGACTGGGGATGGACAGAATGTGATAGACTGATATATATGTAATGATGGATCCACCTCGAGTAATGAGGCTGACAAACGGAATTCAGAATTTTGAAGAGCATTTCTGTTTCAGACCCAATCAGTCATCAATCAATCATTCCATCTATCCGTTCGTGCATCCGTTGTATCTGTCTGGCTGACTCTATTTCTGTCTATCTAGATCACATGAGATTTAGAGTGAACTTGGCCAATTAGACGCACAATTGGCTAAACGGCATGAGATAGACAGTGATGGTGGAGCACTCTTTTTCGACTTGTGCCTTGTTAACATTGATGTTCCACAGGGATCGGTGCTGGGTTCAATTTTGTTTATCATTTGTGTGAAAGAATTCGTTGAGAAATTAGGAGACATGGTTAACATGTTTATGGTCGACATTAAAATTGATGGCAGAATGGACAATGAAGAAGGTCATCGAGGATTACAGAGAGATCTTGATCAATTGGATCAAAAGTGTCAGATGGAGTTTAATAGAACTGAGAGACTTAGAGTTCAGGATCATAATACTTTTAATTTGTATCATGGAATGGTCAAAAAAGCATTTACCTGCCTGCCTACATTGCTTAGTCGCTTGAGTACAGGAGTTGAGAAATCATGTTAAGGTTATATGGGACGACAGTGAGGTCTCTTCTGGGGTACTGTGTCCATTTCTGGTCGCCCTATTGTAGGAAAGAGATTTTTAAGCTGGAAAAGGATCGTTAAAATGATCCCCAGGTATTGCTGCAAACGGATGGTTTGAGTCATAAGGAGAGACTGGACAGACTGGGACTTTTTTTTCACTCGAGGGTCGGAAGTTGAGGGGTGACTTTGTGGATATTCATAAAATCACGAAGGATATAGATAAAGTTAACAGCATGCATGTTTTCCCTCGGATGGAGGATTTCAACATTTGTGGCAGATTCACAAAGTGAGAGCAGAATGATTTACAAAAGAATGAGGCATAACTGTTTTTGTTTAAACAAAGAAAGCAGCTCGTTGGTGGACTGACCTTCCAGAGGAAGTGTTGGAGTTAAAACCTTGAAAAGACATTTGGATAATTACATGAATAAGAAATGTTTTGAAAGCAATGCGAAAAGCGCAAGCAAGTGGGCCTAGTTTAGTTTGGGACTATGGTCCGGACAGATTGGATGGACTGAAGAGTCTGTTTCCGAGCTTTTTGACACTTTGAGTCGATGGCTATCTGGCTATCTGAATTTCTGAATCTCTCTACCGATCTATCTCCCTCCATATCTATCTATCTATCTATCTATCTATCGATCTATCTATCTATCTATCTATCTATCTATCTATCTATCTATCTATCTATCTATCTATCTATCTATCTATCTATCTATCTATACATTCATTTATCCATCTATCTATCTCAAAATTATAACCTGTTCCAGCGATCCTCCAGTAAAATGTTAGTGTTTGCATTGTGTCAGAGACTCTGCAAATATTTTCTTTCACGAGAGAAAGGACCAGCTCCAAAAATTACTGAGCTGAAAAAATAAAACTTTCTCCAGCATTGTTGGCGGGTATATTTGTCTACGCTGAGGCGATGGTTTTGGTTTGAAATTAGCTTTCTGCCAAGCAGTCAACCGTGAGGAAAAATATCTTTGATTTACTGCTGAAACTCCCCATGCTTCTGGGTAAATGACACTCTGAACTCCAGGATCTTGCCTGCAGTCGGTTTGAATGCGACAACATTTAGCGCCTGGTAGCTTAAAGGGCGTAAGAATTAATTAAAATAAAATTGCACAAAACAAACTACTATTTTTTTTCCAATTGCACACCAAGGACACACGTCACAGCTTTTTTTTCTTTAAAATAATTCGCTGAATGCAGTGTTCACTTTGTGACTGACTGAAAACTGGAAATTTACTATACTCCAGTAATTTCTATTATTTCCAAACAAAGGTCATTCTAGTTATTTTAACTTGTTTATTAACTATTTTAAAGCTCCAGAATACGAAGTCAGTGGGTCCAAATTCGCATTGCAGTTACATTTGTCATCATCTCAAGTTAAATGTACAAAGTTTAATTAAATCAAACTCATACAGCTTCCGGCACCATTCTCTGATCAATGCATTTCATTTAAACTGTGTCAGTCCTTTATACATGACTGTCATTAGCGTAAAGTTCCGTTCAATTTCTGCTGATAGCTATTATTTAACAAACCCTGTAATAGCTACCAATGAACAGGGTAATGTCTTCTTTATGGAGATAGCAAGAACTACAGATGCTGGAGTCAGACCCAAAACAGCTTGGAGCTGGAGGAACACAGCAGGCCAGGCAGCATTAGAGGAGTAAAAAAAATTCGACTTTCAGGGTCGGGACCCTTCTTCAGAACTGGATGTTGAGGAGAGCTTTTCTTTGTTATTGTGTTTTTTTCCTATCTATTGGCTTGCTCTGATTCATTAGTTTCCATTTCAAACGTTTATCCGAGTGTTATATTTCACTGTTAACTCATTGTTTGTTTATCAGGCATGCATTTTTTTTTCTTTTGCAGTACATTTTCAAATGATTATGTTCAGTCAGACCAATTTGAAAAATATGCTAGGAGAGACATTATTCAATATAAGAAGGTTCTTCTTATCACACAGTTCAAAACTGTTTCGCCACATGCATCTATATTCTAAATAAACTCACTTTGGACATGCTCCATATTACGTTGTTCAAACTGAATTTAGAAAAGCCTGTTATGAATAAGACACGATTTTATTGTGTGACATCCAGTTGGAGTTTCTTTAAAAAAGCTAGTAATTTGATTGGCTGATAACAGCATTGAACTTTAAAAAAAGAACAAAAGAACTGTGGATGCTGTAAATCAGGAACAAAAGCAGTTTCTGGAAAAGCTCAACAGGCCTGGCAGCATGCGTGGAGGAGAAAACAGAGTTAAAGTTTCGGGTCCGCTGACCCTTCCTCAGAACTTCCCAGCCACCATTATTTCTGAGGAAGAGTCACTGGACCCGAAACGTTAACTCTGTTTTCTCCTCCACTGCTGCTGCCAGATCTACTGAGCTTTTCCAGCAACTTTATTTTTGAACTTTTTTTAGTTTTATCTGCTTGGCAATGCATGTCAAGAAATAAAGGGGTTTAATTTGTATTTGGTTTTTTTTTGGTTATTTTAAATAAGATATTGAAAACTATTATCTGAACAATACCTCAGGCTGTTCAATTATAGTTCCATCGATAAAAACATGCGAATACGTTCAGTCAAGATATCTAGCAAAACAAAATCCCAACACGGAAAAATGTCCACATTTGAGAGTAACTTCGTGTAAATATACAAGCCCATCTGTGGGAGTTGCTAAGAAAATTCACTCACCGCCTCCAGAAGGCAACCAACAGGCGGAACCTGTAAGCCTGCCCCCGCTGATGGGCATATACATTCTGGTCACTGGACCGTAATTCAACACTCCTGAATCTGATTTGCTTCCAAAGACCTTGACAAAACACTTTCCACAAGTTATCAGAATGATTATGCCGACATTTTTTCTCAGTTTGTTGATGTTTTCACCCTGTGAGTGCTTATTCTTCAAGTCTCCTTTTGTCACTACCGCAGTCTTACTCTACCTCAGGCATGTAAGAGATTCAGGAATCATTTAATCAGTATTGATGGTCATGTTTTTGGCTTTCTTTTTAAAGGCGTCCAGTCGGAAGTTGTTTTGATTCAACCAAAGGCAGAGACAGGCCACCCCGGTTGCTCCCTGAGACTGACATGTCAAGTCAGCGGGTTCGATCTTGACGGCTTCTGGATGGATTGGGTTCGACAGGCTCCCGGGCAAAGGCTGGAGTGGCTGGTTGGCTTCGAAACAGAATTGAGCAATAACTATGCGCCAACGATTAAGGGTCGTTTTACTGCATCCAAAGATACTTCAAACAATATCTTCACGTTGGACATGAAGAGGCTGAAGGTCGAAGACTCCGCCATCTATTACTGTGCTAGAGGCGCAGCCTGGATACTTGGCTACTAGGATCAAGAGACGGTCGTGACTGTGTCTGCAAGTCAGAACCTTGAACTTTCTTAGCAATATTTGTTTTAATTTGTTTACCAGATGGGCATTCTGTGTGGTTGGGCTACTTGAAACACCTGAAGTCCCTTATACAGTGTTGAAAGTCAGTGACACCGAACATTTGCGAATTTTATTTTAGACAAAAAACGTTAAGAATTTAAAAGTGTTTGAAATATTACCATGCATGATCAAAACATGCCTTTGTTATGTTACCGTTATTAATTCTTTGAATATATTCCACCTACATATAATGTTCTTACCGTGATTATATTTTGTGGTTTAGTTTATTAATTTTGTTCGTGAACCACAGGTTAGATTCAGTCTTATTTATTTATTTTTTTCATTCTGCTCATTTGAATCGATGGTTTTTGATTCTCTTTCATCTCAATCTGTTGATTTGAATTGTTTACTTGCTTCTGTGCTCATTCGCATTAAGGCTTACCTCTATTATGAAAGTTCTTTTATAGTGAGTCTGTAACATTTGACATGACGGATTGAAAAAGATGTATCGACTGGGATGAAAACTGCTGTACAGTTTGTGTCTGCGCTATTTCTGACTGTCTTGCCAACTGGTCTTGGCCGGCTTGGTCTCCTGTAGCTGAGATATTTCAATTTTATCTGATGCTTCAAAAACACTTTTGTCTGACAGAAACATAATGTTTGATTAGGCACCTCAGAAATGAGAGCCACGACCAAATTGTTACAATTAGAGCGAACGCTTCAAAAACGAAAAACAGACTGCGGGAGTTTTGAAATCGGTTGTTAGTAATAATATATCTGCCTTTGGATTTTTGTTTTGTTTTGATCGAGTGAGGCAGAGCAAATGGCATATTCCACATTGTATTCTTGTCTCAGTTGTGCGTGAAGTGTTTGGTGGCTCAGTGTAGAATCAGAAATTATTTTGCATCGTATAATTAGAGAACCTGTCGTGGGCTGTTAGTGTTACTGGCAACGATCAAATGATGTACTTCCAAAGATTTTAATGTATTTCGTCTCGACCGAACCTTCTGGTGCAGTACACAGGCAGTTCCATTCGAAACGGATTTCCAGGGTTGAAGTGCAGTGAGAATGAACTTACTGCAACGCAATTCCTCGGTTTTTTACCCCTCCATTTTTCCTGTAGAGTTTGTATAATTCAAAGGGGCTATCAAAGTAGACTTGGATAATTGTTGAAATGTTATTTCCATCGTGAAAACACCCTATAACTATTCCTGGTTGCTCGGAGGTGGAAAAAATGAATATCGTTTATGCGCTGTCAAGCAAGTGGTTCTTTTTTTAAGAATCGCGAGAGTGTGGAAACAGGACCTTTGGCCCAACAAGTCCACACTGAACCTCATAACATCCCACCCAGACCCACACCCTATAACCCACCTAATCTACACCTCCCTGAGCACTACCGGCAATTTTGCATAGTCCATCCAGCTACCCTGCGCATGTTTGGACTGTGGGAGGAAGCCCATGCAGACACGGGGAGAGTGCGCAAACTCCACACAGGCAGTCGCCCGAGGCTGGAATTGAACCTGCGTCCCTGGTGTTGTGAGGCAGCAGTGCTAACCACTGTGCTATCGTGCCGTCCCTGTTTTATTTTCCTAGAGAGTGTCGAATTCCTAGGTTCTGATCTCTTGTGATGCGGTAGCAGTGTCCCAGACTTGGAGAAAAGTGGCCTGCATTCAATTCCAACCTTTTTCAGAGGTATAATACCATCTCTGAACAGGTTAATTCAGAGGAATAAAGAACCATTGAGCTATTTGAGTTTTGTTGGAATGCTCAACATAGAGGCCTGTGAAATCTGTCAATCGCCATCTTAGACTGTGGTTGTAATTTGGGCTTGAATTTTTTTTATGAAAATGAAACAATATATGTTCATGGGATTTGGGCGTCGCTACCTGGAGTTGATAGAGTTACACCCCACCGAAATGCCAGCGTCTAACTTGTTCTTCTATCTTTCGCATTTATAACTAACGCAGAATTAATCGTCTCCCGCAGAATATTTGATAGGATAATGTTGAGCTTGTTTTACTTTATATCAAACAAGTGCTGTACCTGATAGGAAGAGTTTGACTGTTCAGTAGGATGTAGTTTCCGCTGAATCCAAGACTTGCATCAAATGGTGGGGGTGTTTCAGTTAATCTTCTGTTTATAACTTAGCTATAAGCATCCTGTTCCAGCAGAAGTCAAGCAAACTTAACTAGAGTCTAACTCAGTAGATGTGAGTTCCCGTGCTAGAAAACATGAAAGCAATTTGCTGAAGAAGGCTCACTGGACTCAAACCGTATCGTTGCCTTCCTTCCATAGGCGCTGCCAGACCTCTTCTGCAATTTGCGTTTTTATTTCAATATTTCATTTCGAGAGCTCAGTTTTTTGATCTTTCATTAGAATTCCTCTGTTGTCCAGTAAAACAGCATAAGTGGTTTGTAGAGAAAACGCGTTTTACCGAATTCAGTGATACTCGATATCCCACAGTCACCGAATGTGAGTGATCTAATCTGGAGCCCGAGCTTCAGACGAAGCAATATCACAAAACAACAAGACACCAGAGTGTAGCGCCTGGTGTAATTGAGTGGGTATTATTTCGACCACTTAAACGGAGACTGTGGATACTACCTTCCAAATATCAACAAGACTTTTAAAATAGATGTTTTCAAACATTTTTTCATTGAAATATTTTAACAGTCAGTGCTCCCCACCAGTGATATCATAACCAATATCTCAATGATAGGAAGAGATAATGGGAACTGTGGATGCTGGAGAATCCAAGATAATAAAGCATCTCAGGGGCACAAAAGCTGACGTTTCGGGCCTAGACCCTTCATCAGAGCGGGTGGGTGGGGTGAGGGTTCTGGAATAAATAGGGAGAGAGGGGGAGGCGGATCAAAGATGGAGAGAAAAGAAGATAGGTGGAGAGGAGAGTATAGGTAGGGAGGTAGGGAGGGGATAGGTCAGTCCAGGGAAGATGGACAGGTCAAGGAGGTGGGATGAGGTTGGTAGGTAGGAAATGGAGGTGTGGCTTGCGGTGGGAGGAGGGGATGGGTGAGAGGAAGAACAGGTTAGGGAGGCAGAGACAGGCTGGGCTGGTTTTGGGATGCAGTAGGGGGAGGGGAAGACCTGGACTGGTTGTGTGATGCAGCAGGGGAGGGGATGAACTGGGCTGGTTTGGGGATGCAGTGGGGGAAGGGGAGATTTTGAACCTGGTGAAGTCCACATTGATACCATTGGGCTGCAGGGTTCCCGAGCAGAATATGAGTTTCTGTTCCTGCAACCTTCTGGTGGCATCATTGTGGCACTGCAGGAGGTCCATGATGGACATGTCGTCTAAAGAATGGGAGAGGGAGTGGGAATGGTTCGCAACTGGGAGGTGCAGTTGTTTATTGCGAACCGAGCGGAGGTGTTCTGCAAAGCGGTACCCAAGCCTCAGCTTGGTTTCCCCAATGTAGAGGAAGCCACACTGGGTACGATGGATACAGTGTACCACATTGGCAGATGTGCAGGTGAACCTCTGCATAATATGAAAAGTCATCTTGGGGCCTGGGATGGGAGCGAGGGAGGAGGTGTGTGGGCAAGTGTAGCATTTCCTGTGGTTGCAGGGGAAGGTGCCGGGTGTGGTGGGGTTGGAGGGCAGTGTGGAGCGAACAAGAGTGTCACAGAGAGAGTGGTCTCTCCAGAAGCCAGACAAGGGTGGGGATGGAAAAATGTCTTAGGTGGTGGGCTCGGATTGTAGATGGCAGAAGTGTCGGAGGATGATGCGTTGTATCCGAAGGTTGGTGGGGTGGTGTGTGAGAACGAGGGGGATCCTCTTGGGGCGGTTGTGGCGGGGGCGGGGTGTGAGGGATGTGTTGCGGGAAATGCGGGAGACGCGGTCAAGGACGTTCTCGACCACTGTGGGGGGAAAGTTGCGGTCCTTGAAGAACTTGGACATCTGTGATGTGCAGGAGTGGAATGCCTCATGGTGGGAGCAGATGCGGCGGAGGCGGAGGAATTGGGAATAGGGGATGGAATTTTTGCAGGAGGGTGGGTGGGAGGAGGTGTATTCTAGGTAGCTGTGGGAGTCGGTGGGCTTGAAATGGACATCAGTTACAAGCTGGTTGCCTAAGATGGAGACTGAGAGGTCCAGGAAGGTGAGGGATGTGTTGGAGATGGCCCATGTTTTGTGCTCCTGAGATGCTGCTTGGCCTGCTGTGTTCATCCAGCCACACACTTTATTATACTCAATGATAGGAAGATAGCAACAGGAGTAAGCCACCCAGACCCTTGAGCTGTTCCACCATTTCATCAGATTGTGTTGGATCTGTCGGCATTTTTTTTTCATGCAGGGGGTGGTGGGTAGTTGAATGAACTGGCAGAGGAAGTGGTAGATGCAGACACAGTTATAGCTTTGAAGTCATTTTGACATGTACATGAACAGGCTTCGAGGGCTATGAGCCCAATGAAGGCAAATGGTATCACTTTAATTTGGGGAAACTGACCAGCATGGGTGAGTTGGACCAACTGGTCGGTCTCTGTACTGTATGACTCTATAGCTCTATGAATCTACAATGGAGCATGTCTGGAGTTCGAAGGTGGTGAGTCGGTGCGGGTGAGCGAGTAGGTTTTGATGTGTTGAGTGGCTGCTGGATGTGATGGCATGCACATTGCTTACCAGCTGCAATGAAAATGAATGCAGTTACATGGAGCTAGTTTAGTAGACTGGTACTTGGTGGACGAGGGTAGTTCGATGGAATTACAGTAGGCGTGACATGTGCCAGGCTCGTTAGTTCGTGGGTCAGCAGGGTGCAGGCTGTTTCAATGGTAGATGGTCATAGTAGCGAAGTGGCTGGTGGACATGATCTCAACTTGTAATGCTTGGACTTTAGCAAAGTGGCAGATGGCAAACGATAGATGGGAAGGGAAGTAAGATGCAATATGCACCATTGGCTTGGGTAAGATGAGAGGTAAGAGATTGAGGGATGTGGTAATGTCCCAGGGATTTGGGTCTTGTCAGGTATTGTGAAAACAATGGTGCCAGGTCTAGTCAGGGCCAAAGACACCTTGGGCCATTTGCAGGGAGGCAAGAAAGGAATTGGGTGAAAGGAATTGAGAGTACATGCCCATCTGGAATGTCGATTGTCTCGAATGTGTGGTATTGTTGTATGATGGGGTCGTGTCTCCCAGAGTGAGAGGGTATGTGGCAGGTTGGGGGTTGTCAATGTGAGTGGAATTTCAAGGCCAGACTGAGAGTGAGTGAACGGTAGTCAGTTTGAGAAATTAGAGGGTTTGCTATGAACTGGGTGTCAATTTGATCTTTACTGAAGCTAAACTTGTTAATTTCTCGAATCATATCTGGGTAAATGTTCAGCTCAGTTAGCCTTAGCACTGCGAAGTCTCTGAATCTAATGGAGGAATGCATATTTTCAGAGGCCTCCAGAATTCAGATAATTGCCAATTAGAATTTTCAATTTCCAGGCAAATGACTTGACGTCATCCTCAACAGCTATCCTCATAGACGTGGTGATTGGCTCTTGTCCATGACACTGCAACAACCTTTTTCCAAGAGAAACCATTCTGAGTTGCATTGTCGAGTGAAAATTTAAGTTTTGCAACACATTTGTTCCCAGTACATTCTATCTTCAAGAACGCTGACTTCAAACATTTCTCTTGGCATTCAATGGCGTTACCATTTACTGAATCCCACAAAATCAACGTGTCGCGAGTTGACAATGACGAAAACTGAACTGGAGTTACCCTGTAAATACTGTGGTGTCGAGACCAAGTCAGAGACCAGGCATTTTGGACCGAGTAACTCTTCTCCTGTAACCATAATGCCTGTCCACCGTCGACAAGGTACAAGACAGGAGTGCGATGGGATACTATCCACTTGTCTAGGTGAGTGCTGCTTCAATAACCGTCAAGACTCTTGACACCATTCAGCGCAAAGGACTTCACTTATTTGGCATCCCATTCATCGCGTTCAATATTCACACCTTCACTACTAATGCAGAGTGGGACTGCTGTTATCTCTCTCTGAATTCTTCTGTAGAAACTCAGCCAGACTCCTTCCCAGCAGATTCCGAACCCACAGCCTCTACCACCGAGAAGAATAGGGACAATGGATGAATGACAGCATAACCAACTGCAACTTCCCGTCTATATTTAACGATATTACCGCTTCTTCACAGCTACTGGGCCAAGAGTCCTCCCACTCCCATCCTAGCAATGCTGCGAGCGTATTTGCTTAGTAACGTGCAATAATGGTGCAAGAAAGTAGTTCTCCAACAACTCTCCTTGGACAATTAGCAACGGCAAAGAATGCTGCTGTTGACAGCAATGCCAACATCACGTGAACGAAAATAAACGAGAAATATAGGGACAAATATTGTTTCGAACACAGAAGTTGCAATTCATTCGTTCGCCCTATGGTGATACACACTGACGTCCTCACCATGAAGGCAGGCCGTACCAATTCACACACTCTGCATCTTCCAGCTGATGCTCAAATTTGAGCAATGTTGATTCATCAGTCAATACAAGGTGGCATGGCAGGATCAGACAACAAGAAACGTGTTGCCTCACCTGTTTATTTCCTCAATTCAAGACACTTCATGGAGTCAGGTGTCAGTGTTGATCACAAGCCCCCGCAACTCTAGGCTGACCATCTAGCAATGTTCGCTACCTCAGGTAGATTTGTGTTGGAAGAGGAGTTTTTTTCTTAAATGGTGAAACGAATGGCATTTGTTGTCTTGCAATAATCCAATTTCCCTTCAGCCGCATCATTTCTTTTTCTGTAATTTTAGACTGGAATTACATCCAAAGCATTCACACCGTGTCTCACGACTCAGAAAATCATAAAAGCCGCTTCATATTTCCACATCATTAGGTTTTTATGATTGGTTTTATTATCTTCCTGTAATCACGGATTACAGAGTTACTTTGGCAGTTCGGTATGCTTACATATCTTTGGATGCGCGAGAAATCGGAGGTAAAATGAAGTTGCAGCACTTAATTTCAGTGAATCGGGCCACACAACAGCAACGATAGAAAGGGCAAGACAATTCATTTTTCCACAACGTTCTTGATTGAGAAATGCAGGCATGCTGAATGAACAGTGAATCTCTGTCTCTCTCTCGCGCGCGCACCCCCCCCAACACACATGCACACACGCGCGCGCGCGCGCACACACACACACACACACACACACACACACACACACAACAGAATTGCTCGACAAACTTCAGAGTTCCTGCAGGATCTGTGAAGAGAAATCAGAGTTCTGAGAAAGGGTAACTGGACGTGAAACGTTAACTCGGATTTCTCTCCATGGATAAAAACCGAAAGAACTGAGGATGATGTAAATCAGGAATGAAAACGGTAGCTACCGGAACAGCTCAGCAGGCCTGGCAGCATCTGTGAAGAAGAAAAAAAATCAGAGTTAACGCTCCGTGTCCTCAGAAGTAGTTTCTGTTCTCTCCATGGATGTTGCCAGACTCCAGCAATTGCTGTTTTTGCTCTCATTTACATTATCCGCAGTTCTTTGGGTTTTATTTAGTGAAACTCTTCCGTTCTCACTTGCAACTCAATGAAAGCGTCAATTGCGTTATTGGTGAACTTTTCAAACATTTAGTGGTGATGGGATCTGACTGTTCTTATTCCTTAATTATGTGATAATGGTCAAAAAATATTGGCGTGCGTCAAAAGAGGGAACCGAAGATCACGACCAACAAATGATAGAAAACAAAAATAAGCTGAATTTATGTTGTAGATTTTAGCTGGGATTGACTTCAATAAGTTTATGGCTGCCTTACATTTGAGTAACAACTAATATCTAATTAAATGAGTCTAACTTGCTAAATCTCCCACTCTTTCCTAGCGACACCATCTTCCCCCACACTTTATGGCCTCGTCTCCTCCTGTCAGCAACACAACACCGACGGCTCTGTCATCTATGGTTGTTTGGCGATAGACTATTCCCCTGATGTCACCACAGTGACGTGGAAGAAAGGTGGGGAGCCGATCAAGACTGGATTTAAGACTTACCCATCGGAGAGAAACAAGAATGGAACTTACACCATGAGCAGCCAGCTAACCCTCACAGAATCAGAGGCGGAATGCGGCCAAATCTACTGTGAAGTTCGACACAGCGTGCGCGACAAGAGCACTGGAATACCATGTAAGTGACGTGGGAGCTGAGATAAAATGAAATGCGATTTACCGTATTTTAAATAAAACTTTTCACAAGAGTTGCAGAATTATACAGGACACAAAATGGCCCTTCGGCGCATCCAGTCTATACCAATCAAAATAATCACCCAGCTGTTCTATTCCAATTTGCCAACGCTAGATCCATTGCCTTGTATAATTTGACATTTTGCTTATGCTTTTAAACACTCATGACATGTTTTGAGGGTTTCAGCCTCAACATAATTTATAGGCACTGAGCTCCAATTCCATCATCCTCTCAGTGATTCCTTTCTAACCGTCCTGCTTTTAGGTGAAAACTGTTCCCATTAGACATTGATCACTCTACCAAGGGGCAAGGTTTCTCTTGTCTATCCTCTCTATTCCCCTCATAATTCCCTCCTCCTATCATTGTCCTGCTCAATCTCCTCTGCTCCAAGGAAAGCTCAAGTCTATCCAATCCCATTTCATAACTAAAACTCTCCACCCCGGGGGAAACGCCCTGGTAAATCTCTTCTATGCACTCTCCAATGTAATCATTCACCTGATAGCATAGATTCTGGAACTGCACACTATATTTTAATATGGCCTAATCTGTGTTTGATTAAGCTCCAGAAGTATCTCCCTGCCCTTAAAACTCAATGCCGCGGCGAATAAAGGCAAATGCCCGACACATTTTCTTGGCCTCTTTATCCACCACTGCATTCAATTCTGGTCTCCCAATTATAGAATGGATATTGTGAAACTTGAAATGGTCCGGAAAAGATTTACAAGCATAACGTTGCTGGAAAAGCTCTGTGAGTCTGGCAACACCTGTGAAGAAGAAAGCCAGAGTTAACGTTTCGGGTCCGGTGACTCTTCCTCAGAACATGCTGTAACGGTTGGATGGTTAGAGCTATGGGGAAAGGCGGAATAGGCTGGTGTTATTTTCCCTAGAACGCAAGGGGCTGGGGGTGACCTGATAAATGTTTATAAAGTCATGAGAAGTATGGATAGAGTCAATAGCCAAGGTTCTTTTCGCCAGGCCAGGTAAATCCAAAACTAGAGAGTACAGATTTAAGGTGAGGGTGTAGGGGGAGGTTTAAGGGGACCTAAACTGCAACATTTTCCACGCAGAGGATGATGTGTTTATGGAATGAGCTGCCAGAGAAAGTGGTGAGGTCGAGTACAAATACAACATTTAAAAGGCATCTGGACGGGTGCATGAATGGAAGGGTTTACAGGGATATGTGTCAACTGCTGGCAGATAAGACTAGATCAATGCAGGATATCTGTTCGGCCTGGAGGAGTTGAACCGAACGGTCTGTTCCATTCGTACATCTCTACGACTCTGACTTTATGGCAAGTCATTGTGCTAAAAAGGATCGGTGGGCATGCACACCAAAGATGTTCACCCATCCCAGGGTTGCAGTATTCATAACGTTATACCTTGCTTTTTTTTTGTCTGAACACGTGCATCACCTCACACTTATCCAGAATGATTTCTATTTGCGGCTGATCAGCCTATCTGGCCACCCCATCTTCAGCTTCCTGTGGCGTACAACTATCAAACTCACTACGTACCAACTCGAAAATTTTCGTTCCATCTGCGAAACTACTGGTATACCCTCCTATATTCAAGTCTAACAGCAAGGATACAAGCACTGATCCCTGCAGCACAGCGCTAAATACAGACCCTCAATTACACAAACACCTCATGACCTATGCTTCCTGCCACTCAGTCAGTTCTGGATCCAATTAGTCAAATTTCCTCAGATCCCATTTACTCTTATCTTTGTTATCATCTACACAACCGGTTACATAGAACATGGAACATTACAGCACAGTACAGGCCCTTCGGCCTTCGATGTTGTGCCGACCTGTCATACCGATCTCAAGCCCATCTAACCTACACTATTCCATGTACCTCCTCGAAAAATCCCCTTAAGTTGGTTAGAAGTGACTTCCACTCATGCCATGTTGAGAATTTTTGATTAAACTCTTTCAAATGAAGATTAATTATGTTCCTCGCAAACGCTTCCAATATTTTCCCTACCACTGAGCCTGGCTTGATTGTCCTGTGGTTTCACGCTTTCTGGTTTCCTCCCACTTGCTTCACGGTACCACATTGGCTGACCTACAATCATTTGGCACATCCCCTATTGCCAGACAGGAGTTCACAATTATTGCCAGCACCTCAGCCATTTCCTCCGTTGCCTCGCTTAACTACACGGGATACATTTCATCCAACCCAGAAATTTAACCACTTTTAATCCCACAAGACAACACGGAACAATGATTTATCTGTGCTAATTTCTTAAAGAAAGTCACAGCTTTTCTCCATGATTTCTGTACCAACATCATCCCCTTTACTATTGAACACTGGCACTATGTATTAATTTAGATCTTAACCTACGCCCTGTTTCTCGATGCTGTAACACTCAATGGGACCTATTATTTCCCTAGTTATCTTCCCATGACTAATCAACTTGCAACACAGCTCCTTGTAAACATATTTTCCATTATTATGCCAGCCATTCTTCTTCTATGCTCTGTTGTGCTGTCTTAATTTCTCTTTTATTAAACTTGCCCTTGTACATTGTACACTTTTTGAGAGCTTCCATTATTTTGTGCCTTTGGCATAGGCCATAAGCCTCCCTTTCCCCCCCTTTATCTAACCCTGTATGTCCTTTGATATCCAAGGCTCACTGCATTTTTCTTCCACGCTTTTTCTTCATTGGCACATGTTGGCTCTGTACTCTTTCTGTTCCCTTCTTTAATGTGTCCTCCTTCTCTGATTCAGATTTACCAGTTAAGTGTCGTCTCCAAGTCTAATCTGGACAAATCGTACTCGATCTCATTAAAACTGACCTTCCCGCATTTCAGAATTTAGATGCAGACATATTTCTACCTCTTTCTGGAACAATTTGAATCCAATGGACTGATGGTCACTATCTGCAAAATGCTTCACGTTTGACATGTTATCCACCTGGTGGCTTCATTACTGAAAGTTAAGTTCAAGTTCAGACCTCTCTTGCAAGGCCCTCTAAGTACTGTATTAAAACGCTCTCCTCAGCGTATATTCACAATTCAGCTCCGTCTAAAAACTTGAAACGATGAATGCCTCAGCCTCCGGTGAAGAAGTTGAAACCCCTGAAATCATTACCACATCAATTTACACGTTATTGAAACTTGTCGACGTTATCTAAACACTTATGTCTCTCGCACCTATACAGGAGCCAATATTGTTCTCCTAGTAGTATTTGCTGTATTTTGGTTTTTAAGCCCTTTACATTTGCCTTCATCTGAGGAGGCATCTACAATTTCATTCCTCTTCGCTGCTGACCACCTCCTTCCTTTCTACATCTTTCCCCGTCTCACCTGAAGACCATAAACCTCGGAATAATGAATCCTGCCCCTCTCTCAACATGTCTCCGTGAGGTCAATTGCAGTTTTCCCACATTTCCACCTTCAACTCCTCTGATCTGCGCGTTGGACTCCAACGTTGCTAACTCGCTTTTGATTTCACTGACATATAATTGCTGTACCTTATTTACTCTCTTGTTGTTTCTTCTAATTTTGAAATTTTATATCGCCCTGCTGATCTTTCTGTTTAGATCCCAGCTTCAAGAGTACTCTGTACAATGATAGCCCTTGTAATATTTAAGGAAGTATCTGTTAATAGCAATGAACCGTGAAAGGAAGCAACTCTGTATTTTTTTCTCAAATTCGTCGGACAATTTATATCAGAGACAGTAGGTACTGCCAATGCTGGAGAAACTGAGATAACAAGGTGTAGAGCTGGATGAACTCAGCAGGTCAGGCAGCATCAGAGAAGCAGGAAGGCTGATGTTTCGTTCTGGACTTTTCTTCAGAAATCAGATAACTTATATGATGTGTTTTCTTAAGGTTCAATCAATGGTGTCCATCCAACTCCTCCTAACTGTAGGTTCTCGTGAAGAAATCAGAAACAGCAAATTTACAACCATCATCTGTTCAATCATTGATTTCCACCCAAAGTCAATCTCTGTTAGTTGGTTGAAGAATGGACCACCGGTGGATTCTGGCTTCTTCACGTCTCCCGTGTGTGAAGCGAATGGAAACTTCTCAGCGACCAGTCGGCTGAGAGTCCCTCTTCGTGAATGGCTCAACAGCGCAGTCTATACCTGTCAGGTCACGCATCAAGAGGTGATTAAAAGTAAAAGGATCACGGCACCCCAGGGTGAGGGATACACCGCGAGATAATTACAAATCATTTCGAGCTCCGATGGGAATCAAGTAACGAATCTTTCAGGCTTCGGAATTAGCACGCAGCAGGTTTTAATTTACCATCATGCCGTGTGCACCTATCTCATTTTAGAGTGTATTACATTAGCATTGCTCAGAATACATCATTGAAGTAAATCAGGAGAACATGCTATCCTCTGTGTTGAAGACATGTAGAGAGTGGGCTGGATTCACAGTGCTTTTTTTTTACAGTTTGTTGACTGACCATACTTGAGAGATAGCCAGAGAGCAGAATCCATTACTGGTAACAGCCTTAAAAATAATAGGGTTTGGGTTCTGGGAGAGATCTTGTAGAAACATAGAAAATACCGAGAGACCCAGATAGAGTGGAGGTAGAGAAGATATTTTCACCAGTCTGCGAATTTAGAACAGGATGGCACAACCTCAGAAAGGAGGACCATTTCGAAGTGAGATGAAGAGCAATTGTTCAGCCGAGAGAGCTGACTCTATGGAGCTCGTTGCTACAGAGGGCTGCGCAGGCCAATTTATTCCACATATTTAAGACAGAGAAAGATAGGTTCTTGCTTAGTGTGGGGTGCGTGCAGGAGAATGGGGTTCAGAAACATATCAGCCATGATCAAATAGCGGAGCAGTCTGGACTGCCCTCATAGCCTAACTTTACTTCATAATCCTAATCTTGTGGTCTCAACATGAGCCCGCAGTGACCTATACTTGAAAATAAAACAAAACGCGTTTAATTCTTTGCTGTCAGCTCAGGAATTATGTTTTGGCGTTGGGAATTGCACGACATACATTTTATATGATCGGGGCTCTGTAATATTATTCATGAGACCAGACCACAAACCAAACGTGTATTACAATGGATTAACACAGAAAAGCGTGATCTAATTGAGCTTCTGCTAGGAGTTTTCTGGAATTAATGAATGTGGCAGGGGAATAACGTCCGGTCGGAATGCTACAGTTGGGATGAATGAACTGAAACTTTGATCCGGGCTGATTAAACTTAGCTTCAGGACAGATATATTCACACGGTTAGTCGTGGAAGCCAGAATTTCACTACCTCAAATTTCTATTGAGTCTGTACATAAATGAAAAACGCTCCTGTTTGATTTTGTTTTTGTTTGGCGAGTAAACTGATAATTGTAGGTTGGTAAATAAATTGAAGGTGGAGACCAGTCATTAACTAACTTAATGGGGGAAAACTCTTGAGAAAACAGGCTATTTCCTATGGTGTGCTCAGTGTCTTGTTTCCAGATGTTCTCCAAATTGAGCACATGAGGAATAACATTATAATAAATAATAATAATGACGTGTTTTAGAGAAGGACTCACACCAATAATGCAAATTATTTTCGATCGCGTTAAATCACATTGAACAGAATTTCTGTAGCCATTCACCGCTCCTATAATATATTAAAATCTCTGCAAATACATGACGAATAAGAGAACATTTCCATTTAGTTACAGTTTTCCCGAAATTCGGGATTTGATTTCGCGCTCAGTATGACCAACAACATTTGCATGTTGGTTCATGAATGAGCAGAGATTAGACTGTTTTTCCCCAGAGGCATCAATAGATGGTCTCAAACGAAAGAAGGACTCTGAACGGAAGGCATCTACATGGGTTACGTAAAGGTACATTTAATGATTTTTTTCATGGGTTTCATTTCTTGCAAAGCCAATTTTCTTTAGGCATGAACACACAGGTCATTTTAGAGACAGTCAGGAATGTTTTCACAAGTCAAAGTTTACGAACAACAGTAAGTATGGTTTCTGCAAGTATCATTGGAAATTGCCGTCTCAAAAGTGGTTTCTTTATCTTGTAAGGAAATAGACTGAAGACTGGTATTTTGATCCTAAAGTGGCATCTTTCATTGTTTTTGATTTCCACTTCACAGACGTTACCGAGTGCAGTGATTTCGCAGTTAAAGTACTCCCGCCGCCAACAGACCAGGTCTTACTGGAGGCAACAGTGACGTTAACTTGTGTTGTTTCCAATCTTCCTTTTGGAGTCAACGCCACCTTGGAACAAGAAAAGAAGAATCTGAAATCAGAGATTGCCGACCAGCCTGGAGAGCATCCTGACAGCGTGATCAGCGAATTAGACATTTCTACACAAGCCTGGAGAGCATCCTGACAGCGTGATCAGCGAATTAGACATTTCTACACAAGCCTGGCTGAGTGGGGTTAATTTCTACTGCGTGGTGAACCATCAGAATCTACCAACTCCTTTGAGAGACTCCATCCGCAAGGAGAAAGGTGAGTGAAGAGGTAAGAGCAAAAGCATCCCATGTGTAACTTAAAACCAGTTGCATCAGTATCATGCTTTGATTAGTAATGAGCGAACACCGTTGGGCACGTTAGTGATGCATTGCATGGCAGGATAGCTACGTAGCTTATGAAGAAAAGGGTAGATTAAGGGATATTCTAATATGGTAGGAAGAAGCCCAGTTTGTGACTCAAACATCAGCAACGACTAAAGGTCAGAATTTTCTTGTGGGTTGGAAACATGGAGGCAACTTTCGATTTATTTTTGTTTTATAAAATGAGTAGAAAGGATAATATTCTGCTCCCTTAGAAAATGAAAGTGAATAAATCCAAAATTAAAAGTGGAATACTTTAATATTTAGTAAAATCCAAATAATGATTCTGGATTTTCAAAATTCATTTGTTTCAAATATTCTGGAGCGAAAAATCCGCTGGTGCCGTCAGTGTCTGTCCTCCTGCCGCCGATGGAAGAAATCGCCGATCAGAGATTTGTCTCCCTCACCTGTTTAGTGAGAGGTTTCTCCCCCCGAGAGGTCTTCATCAAGTGGACTACCAAAGACACGCCGGTGAATCCCAGTCACTACAAAAACACCGAAGTGGCGGCAGAGAGCGATAACACCTCTTTCTTCATGTACAGCCTGTTATCCATTGCTGCGGAGGAGTGGGCCAGCGGTGCTTCTTACTCCTGTGTGGTGGGGCATGAAGCGATTCCATTGAAGATCATCAACAGAATGGTTGATAAATCCAGTGGTAACCGAGCTTTGTGAACATTTCACTTGTACTGATGGCCACCATTAATTCATGTCAATGCAAATCTCAAGGTTACACTTAAGAGTTCAATAAAAGTAATAAAGCGTTTCCCACTCCAATTGTGATTTAAGTACCTAACGTTTAATTAGTTGCTTTGCCCACTTTTACGACTGTTCAATCCATCCAGGTGCTATTAACAAGTGTAGGACTCGTGACTGTGTGATCAATGCTCTCTGCTCAGACAAAACATGAGTCTGAGACAGAGTGAAGCTTACTCACTGCAAAATTTCGCAAAGTACTTTCTCCGTCTTAAATCCCACTCAGACTAAATCTGACAATATCCATTTTATGACAAATGAACACCACGAACATTGATCTTGGTGTTTCTGATTTCCCCAATTGTTCGTTCCCACAAAATTCATACCAGTTTCAAGATGCCGCTTAATTTGCGTCAATTGGGAGTAGAAACTTACATTTTTAAAATTATTTTTGATTGAGGCATACCAACAGGAAAGAAAAGCTATGGGCACCGATCGCAAAGAGTGCAGAGCAACTTGAAGTTATCCTTTGTCTCTGCGGAACTGCCAGGGATCAGGCATTGGGGAAGTCGTTGAAAGAAAATTTTTTTCACTTCCATTCCAAAGAAAACTGGATGAAAATGTGCTATTGTTGAGCAGAGGGAGATAAGACAGGAATGATTGACGGAATGTACTGTGACTCCCCGTGTAGAGTTATCACGTTAAAGGCCCTCTATAATGTGAAATAGTTGTAGACAGGAACAGTCAGCTTTCCGCTGGTTGTCTGAAGATTTACACTTTCCATGTAAAATGATGCCTTTGAAGCATATTGGACCGCGAGTGTTCCACTGTTTTGTCTCAGTTTTGTGGAACTCATGAGGTTGCTAGTATTCCAACACCTGACAACATTTTGTTTTAAGTAAAGAACATTTGCAGATATTTTCTGATCAACATACTCAGAAATGTTATTATACATCTCTGGAGCAGTGGGCATCTGACGTCAGGCCTCTTGGTCTCAAAGACAGAAATTCTATCACTGCATCAAAGGAGTCTTTCGCAAAATGCTTATTTCTCCATGATGGCGAGAAATGTTCCCTACACCATCAATGGTGACCAATTGGAGCAGTAGCAAAAATGAACAGAGTCTGGCATAAGATCAACACACAGATACAGACACAATTATACATTGCAGCTGAATATACATTGAGCGTTATACAATGCTCACCTAAAGGAACATTCACATGCTCACACATAAATGTCAGTGCAGATCTGCCATCACAGACGCTTGCACCCGTAGAGACACACATGCATAATGTACATGAGCGGTGATATAAACACTTACAAAACGCATATACAGTGAAAGAGATAAGCAAACAATTGAACAGGGGTGCCCACAAGTAATCATGAAAATCATAGACACACATTAACCCACAAATGGACAGGAATACTTGTACGTTCATACACTGTAATATATAGAGACATAACTGTATAAACACATAGGTACATCCTAGAAATGTCCTCCCACACGTATACTCACACAGGCACATATGAGCACAGAGATAAATAGTAATCTCATTATGATCCCAATTTCACAAACATAGGCATATGAGAACAGAGATAGCTGAATTACTTATTTTAAACCGCATCCATTAGCACATATACATGGGCACTGTTACATAAAGTTCATAATCTCACAGACAGCCACAAATGTGCATAGGCCGACAGATCATTGGGCATTTACAAGAATTATGACACAAGCATCAGCAAACGTTTACACGTAAGTACACAAACAAGAGCTGGTTTAGTATGTATAGAAGCACAAGTGGACGTCATCACAAAAATACAAACATCTCTCAAAACATAAGGTTGCATTCTAATATACACAGTCATGAAGCACAAACATGCAAAAAAAACACGACAGCGATAAGATCTGAAATAAGCCCTTTAATACATATTTTAGATGGCATAAATGCAAAAAATACACACATTCACAAAAGCTTTAAAACATTGTCATTGACATCAACAAATAAAATGGTACATTAACATAATTATGTTTGCACATTTTGAAATGAACAAAATTTACATAAACAATCACAACCGTGTAATGAACAAAAAAAACCGAAAGCACCGAGGATGCTGTAAATCAAGAACAAAAACAAGGTTGCTGGAAAAGCTCAGCAAGTCTGGCAGCATCTGTGAAGTGGGAAAAAAAGAAGAATGAACACATCAACAGTAAAGCAAAGTGGAAAGGTTTAATAATGCACAAACCCCAACATGGGCACGTACGAAGTAAACGACACGCATAACCGCTTACCGAAACACTGAAAGAAAAACATACACATCAAGATATGAGCAAAAATAAATTAAGGGATGCTTCACAAAACGCACTTCCTGACTCATACAGTTTCTACAAACAAAAATATGAAGCAACGTCCTTACTGTGGATCTAATTTATATTCGTGGTTTCCAAGAAATTGGTCACAAAAAAATGAAGATGAACGATTTGAACTTTTATCCAGTGACGACCACAATTTTCAACTAATCAAATGTCACAGCCTATATTTAAAATATAATGATATAATTAATATAATCGTTCCCGATGAACATTCTGCAAAAGATAAAAGTAATAATATTCTCCAATAATAGATTAAATGATGAAATATTTCAAAATATTCTCCCACGGATAATAAAGGAAGAAAATGCACAGTATTAGTAAGTTAGCGCTGAGAATCACGAACGCAATTACTGATACAGATCGAGAGTCAAATTTGAGAACAAACTGACTGCTTGAAGATGTAACGGTCCCTGATTCCAGTACTTATATACAGATATGTCAGACTGGATCGATAAAGTATCTAAATACGTTCTCTCGCCTTTATATTCGTAGATTCGATAGATCGCACTTGGATTGAAAACTATGAAAACGATCACAGCAACATCAGGAAAACGGCTTTAACATTCATCACCCTGTTCTTCCTAAGTGTTTTCTACAGCGCTGCCGTCACTCTGGTGAAGGTGAGACTAATCAAATCATTCGCAGTTCAAACAGACGAATAAGACTTGTGAAATCTCTAACCGTGTCATTGAATAAAAGTTAAAACTTGAAAGCCTCTGATCAGAATGGTTAATTTGTCCCTATTTTCTAGGTCAAGTGAATGAATTTTGGACTCCTTACATTTTCTTCATCCGTTTGTAGAGGCCCTTGAATTCTATATCTACAATCTGTCATTTTGCTGATTCCAACGGTGAGATAACTTGCGTTTATGAGCGTGTAGCTGAGAAAATAATTGATGGGTTTTCCGTTTTAATTTGTTTGTTGTCGTTGAGACAATTGTGGTTGGAATACTGTGTAGCTTCCTAATTGTTTGATGTCCATTTGTAATTTTCTTTCAGAGTGGTCGCCCAACCTTTATGTTGAGCCCGTATTTTCTCTTCCTCGAGTCTGTCACAGATGTGTATAACATTCACAACTCACAGTACATGCGATCTCATCTCAGTGGGGCATCCAGTCATTATATTCACTACTGTTAACTTTACCATAAACCATTCAACAAAAATGCTGTCTGAACTAGTTAATAAATGTTGAACGAATATGCACTAAAACTGAGTTTGCTTAATTCTTTCTTCAAAACCCATCGGTAATGTAACAATTTACCATGTTGACGCGTCCTGCTCACTGATCTCTGGTTATGTTTGGCCGTATTTCATCCATTTAGGTTAATGCTGCGCCACCTTCGGTCGACTAATGCAAATTCATCTTTCACTCAGTATGTTTTCCGGAGCACTCCAGAGGGGGAATTATAAGAGCGCCAGAAGGCCCTCGGTGTTTCTTCTTAGACTGAGAGTGTCACCGCTTCGGCTGCACTAAAAACCTATAAAAAAAACAGGCAATGGAGTAAAGAAGCTTACTCGGCTTAATTAAAAATACAATCAATGTCGGTACAGCCTGTCGCAGTGTTAGTTAAAGCTCCAATAAAATATCCAATTAAACATTCATCAGCTAAAAGAAAATGTCAACGTTCAGTCGGAAATGCAGACAGAACAAGTAGATATACCGACGAATGATTCTCAGAGCTAGAGCGTTTCTCACACATCAGGTTCATGGAGCACAAATCTTTGGATCTGTTTGACACACCACGCCTGTCAAATTCCAGGGAATGAAACTCAGGTCTGTCTGATCAAGAGATATAACTGAATAGCAAACGTCAAAAATTATCAACCAGCTGTCCATGTCAATCGGGCAAGGCAGGGATCCGAAGTGCTGGAAATGTGCAGTCACCGGGACGGCTATCGTGCAGGACAGAATTCAGCACCAATAATAGGAACTGTTCGCAGAGTCTGGAACCTATCTGTTCTAGAAACGGTGAAGCCTTCCCCAGTAGTTTTAATTTATTTATTCTGGAGCTCTATATGCAATATGAACCCCTGATTGAAAACTACTGTAAGAATTTCACATCACCCATCAATTAAGATTTGCCTCGGCCAAATTTGATGTGTTGGTCAGCTGAAGCATCCAATGATTGCTAATGATTTGAGGCATGATATGAACTTGTCAAAACAAGCTTTCCCATTCTATCTTAATTTGCCATTTAATCCTTAAATGTGCACGTTATATCTTAACAAGAGATGAATGGACAATTAAATATGTACAACAATTACATAACATGCATCCCCAACATTAAAACGAATTGCTCACGGAATGAAATTAGGCCACCGCAGAGTCTCTCCCAAACCATTGGAGTAACAGTCTCATATTTTGATCGCAGCAGAATTGTTAAACGTGCAAAATCTCTACAAGTAATACAGAGGCGGATCGAAGGAATGCAAATGAAAATGGTAAGGGCGTTGTTAGTGTGCAAAGCAATAAATATAAACTGACTGTAGAAATTGTGGAAGTCTGCTTAATGTGGGAAATGCGAGGACAGAATTTTACGGTTACTGTTCAACAAACATACACATCTTTTCTGATTATTCACAACTAAACGTCCTTTAGGGAAGGAAATTGCATTCCTTACCTGGTCTGGCCTACATGTGACTCCAGACCCACAGAAAAGTTGTTGTCTCTTAACTGCCTTCTGGGCAATTCGAGATGGGTAATGAGTACTGCTTAGCCAACGACGCCCTTCACCCCGTGAATGAGAAAAGCACAACTGCTCTTTTAAAGCATTACACCAGGCTAAATGCTCATAAACTTTTGAATGCTACGATTAATCCCGAGTCCACTGCATACGTAACTCAACTTACTTATCCGAAACGCTCGCTGCAATAAAATCCGTCTCTATCTATGTCTGTGCTGTTTCTATTGTCAATTACATTTATCCAGCGGCTGAATGCTCTCAATCCTTCTTCAGTGAAAGCATTTTCTCCCTATACGACTCTGCCAAAACTAATCCGTAGTTTTAGGAGTTCAATCAAATTAAAAGTTACTGTTCAGCAGAGGAGAACAGTCCTGATTTCTCAATATTTCCCGGGAACGGTGTCGCGAATCAGTCATGCACCCTCACTCCTGACTTTACATTCTTTCAAAGATGTGGCATTGACACCTGAAATTGGATGCAATATTCCTGGTGAGACACGCCATTGTTTTATTTCAGTTTAGCATAATTCGTTTGTATTTGTTCTCTACAGCGCTATTTATGAAATAAGGTTCATTTGTTGTGCTCTCGACGCTCAATGGTACGTTACCTGATTCGTGCACATATGCACAGAGGATACTCTACTCCTGCATCCCTTCGGATTTACACATTGCCAATTAAATGTTCGTCCGAATTCATTACAATACAAAGAAGTATGTCACACCTCCATGAGACTGAGACCTATCTGACGCAAGGATATCAATGAATACCAACCCTCAAAGATTATAAATCAGAAGTTGTCGTCAATCAGGGAAGGCGGAAATCCTGCTAATTTCCAATGACGTCCTTTCCTGCATCCTCTCTGTTGTTTTGAAGTTCTTCACTGTTCTCTCAATATCCTAATACTTTACCTGAAATTGTTATTAACTTTTGTTTTGTAATTATTCTTTGCATACCTATGCACAGGCTGAAACAAACTCCAAACACTGAACTCCGAGAATGTGCACTATAAGGTAATTACATTCTGAAAAAGCAAACAGCCGTAAACAACTTATTGACCAGTACAAAACAGAAGGTGAAATAAATTTGTATTGAATAAAACTAAATACGAAAATACTCCGAAGGTACAGCAGCCCAGGCAAGACCTCAGTGGAGAGAATGGGAGTTAGTTTTTCTTCTATTGTCTTTTATATCCAGAAGTGTCCTTACACACATCGTAACTTCTTTATTTCACATCACCAAGTCACCCACGGTATTTTTCTTTTCAGGTATTAACCAATACCAGTAAATTATCCGTGTTTGCAACTGAAAGGCCTTTAAGGGCAATTTACACTATTAAAGGTGAGGGAGTCGTAGAGGTTACTCCTTAATTAGAGTAGGGAAAATTTTGACAGTATGAAGCGAGAACTTTCAAGAGTTGATTGGAGTAGACTGTTCACAAGTAAAGGGCCAGCTACCAAGTGGGAGGCTTTCAAATGTGAAGTGATGAGAGTTCAGAGGCATTATGTTCAGAGTGAAGGTAAGGTTCATACAAGTAGGGAACAATGGTGGCAAAAATGAATGAGAATGAATCATACGTTAGATACAGAAACTGAGATCAAGTGAATAGCTAGAAGACTATAAGAGGTGTGGGAGGCATTCTTAAGAGTGAACTCAGGAGGCGAAAAAGGGGATATGAAATAGCCTTGGAAGATAATCTTCAGATTCAACAAGGGCATTAAGAGCAAAGGAGTAACTAGGGAAAAAATAGCCTCCTCAAAGATCAGCGTCAATGTCTGGAACCACAGGAGATCTGAGAAATATTAACTGCCAGCGCCGTTTTATACTGTGGACGAAGAAATGGAAGGTAGGCAACTCATGGAAATAAATATTGACATCTTGAATACAGTCCACAATGCAGAAAAGGAGTTTGAGGTCATAACCTAATTGATTGATGAGTGAACAGTGGTAGACATTATCAACATGGATTTCAGTGAAGTCTTTGACAAGGTTTTGCATGGTGGACTAATTAGTAAAGTTATATCACACGAGATTCAGGGAGATCTTGTCAATTCAATATAAAATTAGTTCAATGGTCAGAGCCAAAGAGTGGCGTTGGAGGATTGTTGTTTTTGGACTGGAGGATTGGGACCAGCGGTGTTCCGCTCATTCTGGTGCTGGGTCCACTTTTGTTTGTCATTTAAATGAACGATTTGATTGAGAAATTAAGAGGCATAGTTAGTAAATTTGTGGATCAACCAAATTGGTGTTATCATCAACAGTGACAAAGGTGACATAAGATTCCAAAGGGATCTTGATCAATTGGGCCAAGGGGCTGGTCAGTGGCAAAAGAAGTTTGATTTGAATAAATGCCAGGTATTGCATTTTGGTAAAACAAACAAGAACGGGACTTATTCAGTTAACGGTAGGGATTTTGGGTTGTGCTTTCAAGCAGACGTCCAGGGGTTCGAGTATATATTTCTTTGAAAGTTGCGTCACAAGTGAACAGGTGGTTAAGAAGGCATTTGGCATGCTCGCCTTCATTGCTCAGACCATTGATTAGAGGAGTTGGGACGTCGACTTAGCGTTGGACAGGACGCTGGTGCGACCATTTTTGGAGCACTGTGTACATTTGCCTGCTATATGAAAGATATAATTAAATTGACGACGGCTGAAAAAGGATTTTACGTTGCCAAGGCTGAACAGATTGCATCGTAAGGATAGGCTGGATAGACTGCGAATTATTTCACTGGAGAGTAAAAGGTTGTGGGGTGGCCTTATAACAGTTTACAAAATCATGAGCGGCATAGATAAGGTGAATAACAAAGGCCTTTTCCATAGGGCAGGTAAATTCAAAATTAGGCGGGGTATATTTTTAAGGTGAGGGGAAAATTTTCAAAGGGAAACGAGGCGCAGTTTTTCCATCCACAGTCGTAGTCATGGGTGGAATGAACTGTCCAAAGAAGTGGTAGAGGGAGGTACAATTGCAATATTTGAAAGACATTTGGATAGGCACGTAAATACAAAAGGTTTCCAGTGGGATTAATTTAGTTTGGGAAACTCGGTCTGTCTGTTTCCATGCTGTATGACTCTATGGCTAGATGTGATTTAACGTAGACTTATATTCCTGTGAAACTGCTTAATGTATTTTGTTATGTTAAAAAAAAGTCTTTCAATTGTTTTTTACAGCTATTGCTGTAGTTCTGTAGGGGATCGCAGAGGGAGTGAATGAGGCTGTATCAATGTAATTCAACTTGCTGCAACAACGCTGGGAAGAAGGAAAAACTGCTGGTTTTGAATGAGTTAGTTATCGCTCAAAGACAGTAAAATCTGTTTCCAATAAAACTTTCCTAAGTCATCTTCTCTCCTGGTGCTGATCTACTGCACCCGCTCCAAAGCTTGTGGCCATTCCCAGTGCACATGTGCCAGGAGGGACCCACAAGTTGCCCCATATTGTGGACCCGAGATTGATTGGTTGATTGATTTGATTTATTGTCACGTGTACTTAAGTGCAGTGAATAGCTGTGTTTGTGAGCACACGGGCACATCACCGTGAGCAAGGATATGCAGAGTATAGGAATTGGACAGTGTAAGGCATACAGGTTAGACCGCTCGGGACACGTGTGATGCAAAAATCAACATTAACAATGTCAGTATAATTTGAAGTTCGAAAGTTCATTCATCCTTGTGATAATGGCAGGGAAGAAACGGAACCTGCTGGTGTGTATGTGTGTCTTCAAGCTTCTGTATCTTGTTGCCTGAGGCTGTAAGAGAGCATTATGGGATGGGCCTTTCCATGGCAATGAGATGGAATGGAAAGTTGGCTTCCACGGGCTGTGCACACAACCTTCTGTAGTTTGTAATGGTCCTCGGCACAGCAGTTGTCATACCAGGTCGTTATGCACCCAGACAATATGATTTCTGTGGTGCATCTGTAAAAGATAGTGAGGGTCCTTATAGACATGCCAGACTTGCTGAACTGCCTGAGAAAGAACACGGTGTTGTTGTGTCTTCTCGACTATTTTAGCTCTACGTTAGAAGTCCAGGACAGTTTGTCAGTTATAGTCAATTGCATGAACTTGATGCTCTCAAATCTCTCAATCTTTGCTCCTTTGATGTCCGTGGGGTCGTGTTCTCCACCTTTCTTTCTGAAGTCAGTGATCAGTTCTTTAGTTTGCCATCATTGAGAGGGAGGTTCTTTTTGTCATTGCACGACTTCACCAAGCCCTGTATCTCCTTTCTTTATTCTGAATCATCGTTTTTTTTTGATATCGGTTCTACCACAGTGGTGTTATCAGCAAACTTGTAGATGGCGTTCACTCAAAAGTTGTCACATGCCTTTCCAATTTTTAGCAGATTGGCAACAGAGTAAGACACTCCTGCCGGAGCTCCTCTGCGCTGCCTGTTGTCTATTTTTCTTTTTTTCTCTCTCTCTCATTTTCCCTCCCCTTAGCCCCAGCGGCAAATTCTGGATCAGCAGAAGGGGCCGGGAGCAAGTCACAGAGAAACGCAGGCAGCGAGTCTTGGAGTAGTGCGTATGCTGTGAATCCCAGTGTAGTGCATGGGCAGCAAGTCCCCAGCAGAAACCGGTGCAGGGGAGGCAGTCCTGCAACTGACCTTGGAGCAGTTGGGTGTTGGCATCGAGCAGACTGGAGGCTTGAGTGGAGGGGGGGACAGCTGTTGGTCTAGACAGTCAGGCCACATGCAGTGATTCTGCATTGAGCTGATGCAATGTCATGTTTATTTGGAAATTTCACCTAATTGTAATGTCACTTTTTTTTACAATGTCTTATTTCCAACTTGCGTTTTAAACTCTGTAAAGAAATGCAACCTTTTTAAAAAATTCCTCTTTTGTATCCAAGATTTTTACTGAGAGCAGTTGTACCTAAGATAGTGTCACACATTGTTGAAGATTTTCGCTTCTACAAAGAAGTACATGTGACAATAAGGGTGTTCTGTTTTATTCAGAGATTTATGATGTTGGAAGGTATTAGAGATTCATCAGATTTATGAGGCCAGACAAGAGTATGGGGATGGGAAATTTGTGAGGCTGGAGGGGATTACAGAGATAGGAAGGATTGTGAGGCTGGAGGATTTTACAGAGATCGGGATGTTTGTGGCGCGGTAGGAGATTAGAGGTCAGGAGAATTGTGGGGACTTGAGGAGGTTGCAGAGATCGAATGCTTGTGAAGTTGTACTTAATTTGGAGAAACTAATTGTCACAATTTTTGGTCACACTTTCAGGTAATTGGCACAGAATGAAAGGCGAAAATATGAAGATTATTTCACTCAGCAATTTCTGAGCATCTGGAACAGTTTGAACGGCAGCTGGATGCAGTTTCAGCATTAATCTCAATCTATTTTTTTATCAGGAAAGATTCGGAGGTCCAGACAAAGGACTGGGGAGTTCGGAGCGATTTGCAGCATTTCCACAGCGAGAATACAGCTCCAACGTGCTGAATGGCCACCGGCGACCGTGATTGTGAATTTGTACCAATTGCTGTGAACGATGAAGCTCACCCCAGGTCAGAGGGAGGATCCCGCCGCCGACGTCACGTTGGGGGGCCAGGCTGATTGACGGCAGCTCGCTGACCAATAGGAGTGGGGGAGGCGGGGCGGGAGGACTAAACGGTAACGATGGTCCTCCGACCAATGAGAATGAATGAGGGGCGGGGAGGGGGAACGACAGCACGTGATAAATAACGCCGCCAGTGAGGTGCTGAGATAGCAAGGTGTAGGAATGGATAAAGACAGCGGGCTTAGCGAGAGCGGCCTCACAGCGCCAGGCACCCGGGTTCAATTCCACCCTCGGGTGACTGTCTGTGTGGAGTTTGCAAATTCTCCCCTGCAGGTAATTTTCTTCAAGAATTTGAAAGTGTAATATTCAGTTCAAGTACCTCCAGGAGCTTTCAATTATGCTTGAAATGAGGGAAAATCCCTAGATCAATTACATTCTCTTCAATGGAGTAACTAGGATATTCTTGAGAGAAGACATGACGGGAGACCTCATATCCCTGGCACGGTAATATCCACATCTTGCACAATGTGGGAAATAAGGGACACTTCCAATGGCCACGTGTGCAAGACGTGTGTCCATCTGCAACTACTTGATAACCTTTTTGGAGTTGGAGCTGTGGGTGGAGTCATTGTGGAGCATCTGCAATACAGAGAATGTCATAGACCACTCAGTTAATTTCATAGAATCCCTACCGTGCGGAAACATTTCCTTCGGCCCAACAAATTCATACTGACCCTCAGAGCATCCAATCTAGATGCATCCCCCTACAACCCACGTAACCGAAACACCCTGAACATGCTGGGCAATTTAGCATGGCCAATCCACCTAGCCTGCATATTTTTGGACTGTGGGAGGAAACCGGAGCACCCGGAGGAAACTCATGCAGACACGGGGGGAAGGTGCAAACTCCACACAGACAGTCGTCCAAGGTTGGAATCGAACCAGGGTCCCTTGTGCTGTGAGGCAGCAGTGCTAATCACTGAGCCACTGTAATCTTTATTGGGGGCAATTTGCAACAGCGTTTATTCCCATGCTTGTTCCTCAGTGGGGGCAGGACGATTTGAAGAGGAGCATTTACACTGCAAACTGAAACCAAGAAAAATATTTGTCTTCTCTAGATTTCTGAACGGGGACTGAGAGTGATTTTTCTCTCTTTTGTGAATTCATTTTACAGGATGTAAATTGAGAAGAATTTGCATACTGGAAACTCAAAACAAGTTCTGAGAGTCAGAGGAGTCACTGGGATCAGAATATTGTTGGCATTTAACGATGGAAGGAAAAAGGTTGCATCTGGAGGAAAAATAATTTTGCTATGTTTGAAACTCAAAAAGCAGTGCAATGTTTAAATTTGTGGCTAGATCACCCCCGGTATATGTGTTCAGCTCTGGGGTCTACAGCTGAGGAAGGACATATCGGCCTGAGAGGATAAAGATGAATGCGTGTTTGGAGAAATGGTAAATAAGAGAAGGGTTTAGAATCTTGAAGCATTCGGACAGTTTCTGAGGAAGGTGGAACCTGTGTAAGTCATCTGGTTGCTCCAGGCGGAGCCAAGACAAAATGTTCTCGTCAAGGCTTTTGCCAGCCCCATTGGTGAGTTTTAAACTAGTATGGCAGTGGGATGGGAACTGAAGTGTCAGCTGGGACATGTCAGATTAAGTTCAGGAAATGGGAGGTCAAATCGTAGGAGGAATTGAAGGGGATGGGGAGAAAACAGGAACAGGGTTGAGTCGCAGGTCTATAAAATGCCTCTCCTTCATTCCTGCCTCTTCCCCTGATTGAGTTATAGTCATACAGCATGGAAACAAACTTTTCGGTCTAACTAGCCCAGGCAACTCTGTTCCCAAACCAAATTAGTTACTTTAGAACATAGAACATAGAACAGTACAGCACAATACAGGCCCTTTGGCCCATGATGTTGTGCCAACCTATTATCTACGAAGATCAAACCACCCTGCAAACCAGACATTATACTATCATCCATGTGCCTATCCAAGAGTCGCTTAAAAATCTCTAAAGTATTTGAATTCACTACCCCTGCCAGCAGTACATTCCACACACCCATCTGTATAAAGAACCTATCTCTGACATCTCCTATATACCTTCCTCCAATCATCTTAAAATTACGTCCCCTTGTCTTAGTCATTTCCGCCCTGGTAAAAAGTCTCTGGCTATCCATTCTCCCTATGGCGCTCATCATCTTGTACACCTCTGTCAAGTCACCTCTCATCCTTCTTCTTTCCAATGAAAAAAGCTGCAGCATAACCTCAGGGCTCTTAAACTCAATTCCCCTGCCGATGAAAACCAACACACCACACACCTTCTTTACCACCCTATCAACTTGGGGAGCAACTTTGAGGGATCTGTGGATGTGGACCCCAAGATCCATCTGTTCCTCCTCACTGCCAAGAATCTTGCCATTATTTCTGTATTCTGCATTCAAATTCGACCTTCCAAAATGAATCACTTCACAGATTTCTGGGTTGAATTCCATCTGCCATTTCTTTGCCCAGCTCTGCGTCCTGTCAATGACCCGATGCAACCTACAGCAGCTCTCCATGCTGTCCACAACTCTACCAACCTTCGTGTCATTGGCAAACTGATAAACCCACCCTTCCACTTCCTCATCCAAGTCATTTCTCAAGATCACAAACAGCAGAGGTCCCAGAACAGATCCCTGCAGAACACCACTGTTCACTGAGCTCCAGGCTGAATACTTTCCATCTACTACCACCCTGTGTCTTCTATTGGACAGCCAGTTTTGTATCCAGACAGCCAAATTTCCCTGAATCCCCTGCCTCCTTACTTTCTGAATGAGCCTACCATGTGGAACCTTACCAAATGCCTTGCTAACATCCATACGCACCACATCCTCTCCCCTGCCTTCATCAATGTGTTTTGTCACATCCTTAAAGAATTCAGTAAGGCTTGTGAGGCATGACCTGCGCCTCACAAAGCCATGTTGACTATTTCTAATCAAACTGCGCTTTTCCAAATAATCATAAATACTATCTCTCAGAATCCTCTCCAATAATTTTCTCACCACAAAAGTAAGACTGACCTGCCTGTAATTCCCAGGATTATCCCTATTCCCTTTCTTGAACAAGGGAATGACATTTGCTACCCTCCAGTCATCTGATACTATTCCAGTGGACAGTGAGGATGCAAAGATCATCGCCGAAGTGACAGCAGTCTCATCACTTGCATCCCATAGTAGCCTTGGGTAAATCAGGTCCGACCCAGGGAACTTATCTGTCCTCATGTTTTTCGAAATTTCTAGCACACCCTCCTTCCTAACATCAACTTGTTTGAGCATATCTGTTTCATGCTATCCTCACAAATGGCAAGGTCCCTCTTACTGGTGAATACTGTATTCATTAAGGCCCTCCCCTACCATCTCTTACTCCGTGCACAAGTTCCCTCCATTATCCCTGATTGGCCCTACACTCATTCTGGCCATTCTCTTGTTCCTCACATAAGGAAAGGACACCTTGATTCTACCCACTAAGGCTTTTTCATACCCCCTTCTATTTCTCCTAAG
This sequence comes from Stegostoma tigrinum, assembly GCF_030684315.1. NCBI lineage: Eukaryota > Metazoa > Chordata > Chondrichthyes > Orectolobiformes > Stegostomatidae > Stegostoma > Stegostoma tigrinum. Next base: position 3,043,995 of record NC_081396.1, on the reverse strand, counting down.
TCCATTCTTCAGTTCTTTCCTGGCTACTTTGTAGACCTGTAGAGCCCAGTCTGATCTGTGCTTCCTCAATCTTAAGTGAGTTTCCTTCCTCCATATCCCTCCAAACGTTTCCTATTCAAGTATTCAGCCAAATGTCTTTTAACTGTAGTAAGTGTACCTGCACTCTCAACTTCCTCTCGCAGTTCATTCCTCATGCAAACCACTCTGTTTTAAAGAAAAAGTTGCCTCTCATGTCCTTTTTAAAAAATCTTTCTGCTATCATTTCAAAAATATGCTCCCTTGTTTTGAATTCCACCCCCCCGCCCAAATAAAAAGATCCTTGCTACTCAGCTTGTCCGTGCTCCTCATGATTTTATAAACATCTAATGTCACCCCTCAACTTCCTACACTCGTGTGAAAGAAGCCCCACCCTGTTTTTATAACTCAAGCCCTCCATTCCTGTCAACATCTTGGCAAGTCTTTTCTGAGCCTCTCCAAATTAATCATATCCTTCCTACAGCAGGGTGACCAGAACTCTACACATTTTTCTAGAAGACACCTCACCAATGTTCTGTGACGCATATTTTCAAAGATTTATATACCCGAATCTTGAGATCTGTCTGTACTACAATACTGCATCAGCTAGCAGCAAAATGACATGACAAACTTTACTGAATATCAGTACACTTGGAGAATGAAGGCCATCAATTGAATTGGGACAATATAACTATAATAGCCTAAGCCAAACATAGACATGCATGGGGAATTGCTGGAGACATTGTTCTCTACCTGCAATGCATCCACAAACACATAGAATTAGACCTCATGTACAAACCCATACAGATCAAAACCCAAAACGACACTACTCACAATAATGAGCCACAGGGTAAAAATTCCTGCGGAGTAGAATAACATTGCTTCATCGGAGGCCTCACTAGTGATGTTACCTAGCATGGTGATGAAACATCTGAATGAAAACAAGCCAACTCAGCAAGCAAGTCAACAATGTCAGTCCTGTCCTTCCCTCAGCCAAGTTTCTAAAATAGCTATTTCATCCTAATTCCACATTCCCATACATACCCTCAGTACGTCAGTGTTACCTGTAAGACCCCTCACATTTAAATAAATGCAGTTTAATTCTTCAGAGATACTCCATTCTCTGACTGAGGAAATTCTGAGGAAGTGTCACTGGCCCCGAAACGTTAACTCTGTTTTCTCCTCCACAGATGCTGCCAGACCTGCTGAGCTTTTGCAGTAACTTTGTTTTCTTTTTCCATTCTCTGACTTGCTGTTCTGTGCCTTTTTAAATAACTTGCTCTTTTTTTGATTCAGAATCATCCTCATTTCTCTTTCTATTTTCATTGCAACTTATGAACCCCAACACACACACACCTCCGTGCTACTAGTTTACATGCTCCCAAAATAATACTAGCTTCAGTTCAGGTGAAATTGACCCCTTTTTGAACAGAAGCGATCCCAATAATCCAAAAATCTGAATCCTTGCATATTGCACCATCCCTTCAGCCATTAATTTATCTGCCCTAAAGTTTTATTTCTTACTCTCACTACAATGTGGTACTGGGAGTAAACCAGAGATTTTAGGAGTACCTTTGAAGCGCTGCTTTTTAACCTTCTACCTAACCTCCCTTATTTACTCTGCAAAGCCTTGACTCGACTCTTTCTATAACAGTGCCATTCTTATCAATGTGTACAACAACTTCTGACTTCTCATTCTCCCCTTTGTGTGTGAGTGTGTGGCTGTGTGTGTGTGTGTGTGTGTGTGTGTCATGGGGTTCATGAGTTGGAATGAAAATAGAAAGAAATGAGGATGCTTCATTATTTTGAAAGGTCCTTGACTCTCACACCAGAAAGGCAACATACTATCTGAATCTCCTGCCTGTGCCCCTGACTGGAGATTTCCCCCATCACAATTATTTTATTAAAGCTTGATAAACCCTGCTTCATTCCTCGTGCAATCAATCAGTTTCTTGTTAAACTATTGTGCATTCAGTCTTTATCTTATTGCTAAAGGAGACACAATTATTTTGACAGCCTGTTCGTCTCCCCTATCTCCTCCATCCTCACCTCCAACAAGTGCGAGGAACTCATTGAGTTTGTCACTGAGTGGGGCGATCAGTCCGTTTCACAAAGTGGTTGGGACAAGGCACATTCATAGTGAGGGACAGTCTGTAATGCTGAAAATTTAGTGCACCATTGGAATTTTGCGCAGAGGGGAAGAATTTTTTTTTTCATCTTTTTCAGATGAGCACCAAAAGAAATGCGGATGCTGGAATCAGAAATAAAAACAGAAATTGTTCGAAAATCTGGCAGCATCTTTGGAGAGACATCAGAGTTAATGTTTCAGGACCAGTGACCATTCCAGTGATCCAGTGTGAGGGATGGCCCATAATGCTGCTTGGTGCCCGAGGACCTGAAGAATGTGGTAGTGAATTGTCTCTTGGACTTGTGACGAACACTGTGGAGTAGGGACAGCCGCAATGCTGTGAGCAACTGAGTTCCAGTGTTTTGCGCCCTGCTGCACATTGCCCCCTATAAAAAAGATACCCATGCACTCCTGTCACTGAAAGTTGCCCCGACTAATGATGGCGCTGAAAACTCAGGCCTGTCGCTGTCTGAGGCCCGTAGTTGTTTTCCCATTTGCTGCAAATGTGGAAGTTTCTAATTTGTGTCCAGCAGCATGAAATGTCCATCATATGCTCGCTTGCATTTAGTCCCCTTAAAATGCATCACCTATCACTTTTCAGGATTAAATTCCGTTTGCCACTGTTCAGCCCTTCAGAGCAGTCCTGGTGTATCATCCTGTAATCTGAGGCTTTTCTGTTCGAACCCATAGTGGGAATCTGCAACAGCTTATAGCTTCACAGCACTGTCCATGGCACCTCCCATTAGTTTACTCACAATTCACAGTTGATTAATGGAGCAGCAACTGGTCAGATTGGAACTGTCCTGTTTTGTGTAAGTTCAAAAAAAAATCTGGAAAATTTTCTACATGTTTGGGAATATGCCAGTGTTATGACTGTACTGTGTTTATTACACTCCGTGAGACAGGTTTATGTTTTTGACTCAAAGATGAGCAGGATTTTGCAAAGATGAGGATCGAAACAGTAGCATGGACACAAATCTGATCAGAGGATTTTGAATGTGGAGCTCTGTGAGCCTAAAGCAGGGATTTAGGAAGTGCCAAAACATTCCAGGACATTGGAGAGGAAAGGGTCATTGCAGACAGGGCAGTAATTTGTAGGAGGGGCATTGAAATGTTTTTGACAGGTGTTAATGACACATTTGAGGGGGGAGAGAGAGAGAGAAGATTTGGTGAGACACAACCATTAATAGTATCAGCAAATGTATGGAAGTGATGTGACCACTTACTGGGAATGAGGCTGAGGCAGCAGAAGGTTGATCCCATGGACAGGTTGAGCAGTAAGTGAAAATATGCGGAGATGGGAGAGAAACTGAATAAAGTGTATGTTCAGGACTCAGGAAAGGGAAGCTTTAGAAGGCACTTTTCTCCCAGAGGGCTAGTGGGAGAGAGGGAAGTAACAGAGGCAGCTGATGAAATTGTCTCCATGTTAGTGACAAGGAAACTCCATGAGGTCCTCCATTTTGTGCTGGAGGTGAAGGTGGAGGAGATAGGGAAGAGGAAGAGCATTCTGAAAGGCGTTAACGTATATTCGATACATTAAAGACTTGACACGCTGCATGTTGAACACCAAACTGATTTATTTGACTCCTGTGACACATATTATAAGTTGTAAAACCTGGCGAACGTTCATGAGAATTATTCAAAACAGAAGCCACTGAACAGGGTTCACTCCTAGATGTGATCGACGACAATATCTAATCACGATCGTTCCTGGTGACTTCGTTGATGTTTCCGCAGGCTAGCTGACTGAGTAAATCTCTTCCCACACTCGGAACAAGTATACGGCCTCTCTCCAGTGTGACAGCGCTTGTGTCTGACAAGTTCAGACGATGTCTTGAAGCCAGAGCTGCAGTGAGAGCACCTGAACGGTCTCTCGTCACTGTGCGCACGTTGATGACGGATCAAGTCCTCAGAACTTTTATACCACTTCCCACACTCTGGGCATTGAAATGGTCTCTCATCGGTGTGAGCCCGCTGGTGTCTCAGCAGATGAGAACTATCAATGAATCCCTTCCCACATTTAGCACAAGTGAATGGCCTCTCCCCCGTATGAATTCGCTTATGTTTCTGCAGGTCGGATGAGTCAGTGAATCCTTTCCCACACTCGCAACATCTGAATGGCCTGTCCCCAGTGTGAAATCGCTGATGTTTCACCAGCTTGGATGACTCAGAGAATGCCATCCCACACTCAGAACATCGGAACGGTTTCTCTCCCCTGTGAAATCGCTGATGTTTCGCCAGCTTGGATGACTGCGTGAATCCCTTCCCACATTCAGAGCAGATGAACGGCCTCTCCCCAGTGTGAACTCGCTGATGTACAGTGAGTTCAAATGATCGCCTGAAATGAGACCCACAGTGAGAGCACTTGAACGGCTTCTCGTCAGTGTGAAGAATTTGATGGGAAATCAGTTCACCAGAAGTTTTGCAGCATTTCCCACAGTCTGTACATTTAAACGGTTTCTCCCCAGTGTGAACTTGCTGATGTGTCAACAGTTGGGATGATCTAATAAAACCCTTCCCACACTCTGAACAGCGGAATGGCTTCTCCCCAGTATGAACACGCTGGTGTTTATTAAGGTCAGTTCCTCGTTTGAACCCAGTCCCACAGAGAGAGCATCTGAAGGGTCTCTCATTGGTGTGAACATATTGGTGGGACACCAGTTCCTCAGAGCTTCGATAGCACTGTCCACAGTCTGGACACTGAAATGGTTTCTCCTCAGAGTGAATCCGCTGGTGTCTCAGCAACCTGAATGACTGGGTGAATCCCTTTCCACACTCAGGGCAGGTGAACGGTCTCTCTCCGGTGTGAAGTCGCTGGTGAACAGTGAGCTTCGATGAACACCTAAACCCTTTCCCGCAGTGAGAGCACCTGAATGGTTTGTCATCTGTGTGAATGCACTGGTGGGACAGCTGTTCCCCTGAACTTTTATAGCAGTTCCCACAATCCGAGCACTTAAATGGTCTCTCATCAGTGTGAGCATGTTGGTGGGACAGCAGTTCTTCTGAACTTTTACAGTAGTTCCCACAATTCAAGCATTTAAAAGATGTCTTGTCAGTGTGACCATGCTGGTGTGTCAGCATGGTGCAAGAAATGTTGAATCCCTTCCCACACGTGGAGCAGTTGAACAGTCCCTCCTCAGTGTGACTCTGCTGATGTGCTTCCAGCTCAGATGGGAATATGAATCCAATCCCACACTCTCTACATTTCCCTGGCTTCTCCCTTGTTCACAAACAGGACACATACAGGTTCTGTTCAGTGTGTCTGGAATCCTTTTGCTTCCATGATCAAAATTTGATGCTCTTCAGGTTGTGTTAAACGGGGAAAGTGTCAGGTCCTGATGGGATGTTTGGTGTCAGTTTCTTGGCAGCAAATCCTTCCCTTCTAATACCCTGTGAAACTGATTTAAAACAGAAAAAAAAGGGAGTGAGAGAGAGAGATGGCTCGAGGATAAAGTGACCCTTAAAGCTTCTAAATTTGAGAAAAACCCACATGGTTCTCTAATGTCCTTCAGGTTCTCCACCCTGAAGGACATTAGAGCATCTGGTGCCCTTCAGGACATAAACAAGACTGTCCCATTCATGGGAGCAGAGAAAGTCAGTGGAACAGGCAGTGAGTATGAGACAGCTTTTTTATAAATCTACAAAAGATTCAAGGAATGTCCCAAACCCTCAGCCTCCACTAACAAGAAGAACTGAGATAGCAGGTGGATATGAACATCATCTCCCAGTCATGCACCATCTGATATCCAGTACTGGCTGAGCAGAAAGATCGCCCATTGAAATGAGAAAGGTTGAAGTCGCTGTCTGCTCCCCCTGTCACAAACAGCACTCCCTCAGCAACGATTTCATCCCTCTCCCTGGTAACTCTCTAGGGGTGAACCAGACTGTTCACTATCGTGGAGATAAATTTCACTCCAAGATGAGCTTCCAACAAAACATCCCCATTAATCAGCAAAAAACCCTACTTCCAGCTCAGTAACATCATTCCACCCCACCCTAGTCTCAGCTCATCAGCTGCTGAAACTCTCATCCATATCTTTATTTTCTCTCGACTTAACTATCCCAATGTGTTCCCAGCTGACCTCTCACATTACCAACTCTCCCTAAACCCGAGGGAATACAAACCTCTTCTGCCTGTGTTTATCCTCACCACCATCATCCCTGACTTCGCTGGCTTAACAAGAGCCAAGACTCCACCCTAACTCTAACCTCTCTTGCAGCCCCACAACCCTCCCTCTCTCTGTAACCTCCTGCAGCCCCACAACCTTCCATCTCTCTGTAACCTCCCGTGGCCCCACAACCTTCCCTCTCTCTGTAACCTCCCACGGCCCCACAACCTTCCCTCTCTCTGTAACCTCCCACGGCCCCACAACCTTCCCTCTCTCTGTAACCTCCCACGGCCCCACAACCTTCCCTCTCTCTGTAACCTCCCACGGCCCCACAACCTTCCCTCTCTCTGTAACCTCCCGTGGCCCCACAACCTTCCCTCTCTCTGTAACCTCCCACGGCCCCACAACCTTCCCTCTCTCTGTAACCTCCCGTGGCCCCACAACCTTCCCTCTCTCTGTAACCTCCCGCGGCCCCACAACCTTCCATCTCTCTGTAACCTCCTGCAGCCCCACAACCTTCCATCTCTCTGTAACCTCCTGCAGCCCCACAACTTTCCAAAAAACAAACAAAATGTGGGAAATCAGAGACAGTCAGGCAGCATCCATGGAGAGAGAGCAAACTAACGTTTCAGAGATAATGGGAACTGCAGATGCTGGAGAATCTGAGATAACAAAGTGTGGAGCTGGATGAACACAGCAGGCCAAGCAGCATCTTAGGAGCACAAAAGCTGACAATTCGGGCCTAGACCCTTCATCAGAAACTAATGTTTCCAGTCTAGATTACTCCCGATCATGCTCTGATAAAGTCATCTGGACTCAAAACATTAGCTTGCTCTCTCTCCATGGATGCTCCTTGATCAGTGTTTTCCAGTAATTGTTATTTTCACTATATATTCCAGTATCTGTAGTCATTTGCTCCCACAATCTTCCGTCCTTCTGTAACCTCCTCCATCTCTCTGTAAACTCCTTCATTCCTTACATCCTTCCCTCTATGCAACCTCTTGCATCACCTACACATCCTCCATCTCTCTGTAATCTGCTTCAGCCCCATACACCTCTCTGTAACCCCCTACCGCCTGAGAATCCAATCACGTACCTGTAATCCTGTAATTCCAATTTCTTTGTCTGACTCATATTTGTTCTGACACAAAGCACAGAGGATCCTTAAGAAACTCAGCAGGGCTGGCAGTATCTGTGGAAAAAAAAGTACTGTTAACGTCTGGAGTCCGAGCCGGCTCTTCTTCATTCCTGGAATCATACGAGACTCAAAACGTCAACTGCAAATGTGGACTGGAGGTTGCAATAAGGTGAGCCACCACATTGTTGATTATAATTGTCTCTCTTATCGTTGAAACAAAACAGCAGCAGAACTAACATGTACGAGAAGCACTGAAGGTAGTGACCCCATTCAACCTCCTTCCACATTCACTGCCTGCACCAGGGACGTATATTGACTTCACTCTGGTCTTTGTTCAAGGTGTGCGTGGCGGTAGTGCATGCGCACAGCTGCCAGTTGCCCCACACAAGAATGTCGGCCCAGCTACCACTTGCCCCGCACACAAATGGCGGCCATAAATCCGGGCGAAATTCCCGGGCGAAAACTGGCGCCCTCCTAACCGATGCAAACAGGGATGCGCAGGCTCATGTTCACGGTGTCAGACTTACACCGGGTGTCCACGAAGGCTTCCATCTCCTCCGCAGGCTCCGTTTCTCTTCATTCCCTCAGTCACTCCGTGTCGTTTGTCTCTTGCTGCTTTCCCCGTCATCCGACTCCGACCTTGCCCAGGTTGACACTGCGCATGTTCTAATCTCCCCCCAGTCACTGCGCCTGCGTAATAATCTCCGCTATTGAATGTGGAGCACATTCTCGTTTTGAATGGGTGCTGGGTGACAACATTACCATTAAAAACTGGTGTTCTGTAATTAACAAGCACATTTGATGATCTGATTAAAATTTGAAATAGAGATTTTAAAATCAGTAGGCTATCAAGTACACCACGATCTACACCGTGTTTCTATCTGTGAAGTGTTCAAAAATGGAAAATAAACTGATGACAGACGTAAACTTTCAGGGGTCTCCGCAGACGCTCTTTTCAAGCAGAGGGACACCGTATGTCATACAGCTGTCAGTTTATGCATTCAGTTAAACTCTAAAAGACATGATCGATAAAAATTCCATTCACTATGACATTTAGAGCATTTGATAATGTTTCCGTCCGGTTCAAACCAACAACTTCATATGTGGTGAAAACGTAATAAGTACGCCAATAGAGAAGCACTGTACTGAAAATATTCACAGCCATCTTGCCAGAAGATCAACCTGTTGAACTAATGCTATATTTCAAGAGTTTTTTTTGCAGGTATTCAGGAATATTGTAGATAAGGTGATCAAACCGCTGAATTAGTGGAAGCCACATCCTAGTTTGAAGCAATGCAAATTATTGTGCAAAATTTAATTTTGAAAGTCTTCTCAAAAAATATAATGTCAACATAATGTTCCTAGGGTGGATAAGTCCAAAACTAGAGAACATAGGTTTTATGTGAATGGGAAAGAGTTCAAAAGTACCTGAGAACTAAGAGAATCAACTTGTAGACTCAGTGCAACCAGGGATGCGCAGGCTCATCTTCACGGTGATGTGCAGGTGAATGATATTTTTTTCATGAATGATGGTCTGCATCCATTGCAGTTTAGAAGAATGGGATGTTACAATGGGGAATAGTCAGACCTCTCTGATAATGGAAACTAAATCACAAGCCCCAATCGGTTATGACAGGAGTAGGCGTTCCCCTCTAACAATTACCCTGAAACAACCAGAGAAGCTTATCTTTCCGCTCATAGTCTATTAAAAGAATGGTTAAAGGGAAGAAAATCCCTGATCTCCTCTGTACAAGTAACAAGAAACAATTTATTTATTTAACCCAACAATGAATAAATTAACAAAACAATCCAGAGCCATCCTATTCTGAAGAGTCTTTAGCCTGGTGGCAATCATTTCAGTCATTATGGCCGCCACTTTGGATTGGGTCTCGGCCAACGCATCGGCAGTATTGTTGGCCAACTCCTCCAGGGAAGGCGCCAACTTTTGTATTTCTCTTCCTGCTCAGGCAGTCTCATACATAGGTATCAAAGTCCAGAGGAAGGGATCCCCTTCAGTTACTTCTCGGGGTGTCCGCTTCCCTCCCTGCCCATTCTGAGTTATTCCTGGGGTTTCATCTAACAGCCTCAGATGGGGAATTAGGTAGGCAAGGTAGCAACAGCCACTCCAGCCTTTCTGACTTTGAGGCAGTGTTAGATCAAAATCATCATTTCTACGCTTTCTATGCATTCAGTCACCCGAGTGTACCTTTCCCCGGGGATAAAGGGATAGGCCTCTAGGCCACATATCCAATATGTCCCGTTCAATATGTGGGGTACATTTGTGCCAGTAGCTGGGTTGATGGCGACACAAGATGAGTTTCCTAACTGGAAGGGTGCGCTGTCATTCTGATTGCAGAAACAAGTAGTATTGACTACTCCTTTCGGTGGGGAAACCCTAAGGCTGTCGATAGCACCCAGGGTTTTCGGAGCCGGTCATGGGAACCATCCCGCAAATTTATAATCACCCCTTTCAGATCTCCATTTTGTATCATTTGAGCCCAAGTCAAATTGTTGTACCTCGTACACCTCTCTATTGGTAAATGGTACTACCGTGAGAGGGATTCCAGATTCTCCATGGTGTGGGATCGCAGTACATACCCAACAGTCAGTACGCCCTGTTACTCTAGCATAATTGTGACATAACGCGGTAAAATGATTCTTCCCAACCCCCTTGGCAACTAGCGCCAATATTATCGTAACAACACAAAGCTGCCTGCTCATTTCAGATTCCCAACCCCTATCTGTCTATTCTCTAACCCTTTAAATACCCCGGAGGCGTGAGTTCGCGCAATGCTTACAATACAAAATTTCTAACCAATACTTGATAGTCTTTCGTATCAGTTCAGTTCATTCTTTTTTTGCTCAGCTTGACTTTCAGAGGGTTGTCTGTAGGATGAGTTTGCCACTCGGCCGGAGGGGAAGGAGCGTCCACCGGACCCTTAACACGAGTGTGATGACTCCAACCTTTTTCAGCAGTACGGATGGCTGTTTCAGTAGTCAGGAGGGTTAGGAACGGTCCCTCCCAGCTTGGGTGCAGTTTGGTATCTTTCCAGGTTTTGATCATGACCCAATCACCTGGTCGTATCCGATGTACTGCGAACTCAAGTGGAGGTGTCTGGGTCAACAGACCCTTCTTCCTAAGGACAGACAAAGAAGAACCGAGCATCACAATATAGTTCTTTAAAAACTTATCATTGAACTCTACAGTTGGTAATTCCCCTTTTCCACCCAAGAAAGGTAATCCAAACATCATTTCATAAGGAGAGAGGATATAGCGTATTGTCTAACCCAAACCATCTCATCTTTTTGAGTCAGTGTGATTACCAACGGGGTAATAGTTAGGTGCCCTGCGTTATCAGCTCTCGCCCACACATCAGGACTGATTTGTTGTTCTTCCCTAGGCGTTAACATGGCCATTGTTACAGCTACCGCACTATTCTCTACCCCAATTTTTAGGCCCAGCAATATAATCAAATCCCTACCCAGTAAATTACTCCCAATGTCGGGAATGTATAGTAACTGCCCTGTTACTTCCTTATCGTTTCTAATTAGGGTTGGCTCAAAAATAGGCACTGGGAATCCTTCGCCTTTTACTCCGGAAACTCTAAGATACTCATCAGTCAACTTAACACTCATCGGTATAAAACTTAGGGATGACCGTGCCGCACCGGTGTCCACCAAGAATACTGCCTCCTCCACTTCAGGTCCCACCTTTATGTTTATCAAGGGTTCCCGGTGGGCCTTAGGAGGAAGGAACCCCTGACTCCCCTAATCCTCGTCGAGGGCCATTAGGGAGACCGTTTCCCTTTCCCGTGTTAACTCGGTGCATTCCCGCTTAAAATGCCCCACTCTTCCACAACGGTAACATCCTGCCTGTTATCTCCTGCGTCTAGTATCTGCCTCTTCTCTTTGTGACTCTCTTTCTGCCTCCGTGTTCGCTGTTCAACTCTTTCTTTCTTTGTCACTTCTTTAACGGCAGCGACCATCATTTTTGCTTTTTGATTCTGCTTCTCGTCCTCCCTTTTTACATATACCTTCTGTGCCTCTCGTAGTAATTCCTCCATCTGTCTCTCACTCCATCCCTCTATTTTCTGTAATTTCTTTTGGATGTCCGGCCACGATTTAGTTACAAATTGGACCTTTAAGAGTCCCTGAGCTACCGGATCATCGGGATCCATCCCTGAATACTTCCTCGTGGCCTCCTTGAGCCTTTGAAGAAATGTAGAAGGAGTTTCATCCTTCTCCTGTCGTACTTCGAAGGCTTTAGCAAAATTCTGCAATCTGGGTGCTGCCTCTTTAATTCCCAATATTATCATTTCCCTCAGATCCCACATTGATTCTCTATCATTTGTTCTATTATTATTGTCCCAATGAGGATCGGCATTCGGGATTTTCTGATCTGCGGGGACCACATTCAGTCCTGCTGGGTGCCTTTTTTTCCCACTCCTGTAAGGACGCCCTCCTAATCATACCTCGTTCTTCCCCCGAAACTAGAGTTCCTAGAATTGCCATCCGTTCTCCCCAGGTATATAAATTGGGCCCTAGGAATTGATCTAACTGCTCGGCCAGTCCAACCGGATCCTCTATTAAACTTTTCATTTCTTTCTTAAAGATCCTAACTTCACTACTGATTAAGGGAGCGTTCACATACCCAATGTCATCATCCCCAATCGGGACCTCCCTTAAAGGGTATAATTTTTCCTTTTCCTTTGTTTCTGCTCCTCCTTTACGTGTGGTAGATCGTGTAATTCTGGGCCCTCTAGGCTCCGCGTCTTTTACCTCAGAGTTCGTCTCTTTTTCAGGTGTTTGGGGTTAGTTCTGGGGCCGTGGGCTGGTTGTGGAGGCTACTCACGGCCGTCAGTGGGGAGGAGGGGGGATATGGAGGCGGCAAACATGTTAGGGGATCCCGTTGTGGTTTTTCTTGTTCGTCCTTTCCCTGTCCTCCCCCTGATCCTTCTGCACTCATAGGATATAGTCCTACCTTCGCACCTCCTATCCAACAAGCCACATCATCTGACTCTTTCTGACTGAATGGTTCTTTCCGATTGATGTATATATATATATATATATATATAGGTATTGGCACAGCCAATCTTCGTCGGATCCATATTTGGGCCAAAAAAAAATCAGGTACTTTAATGCTTTCTCTAGACCAAACAAAACAACAATAATTTATCATTATAGTTTTGTCCTTCTCCAGTGTCCGGGAGCTGGATTCCCAACTGCTCAACATTCTTGCCAAAGGGCTGTCGGGCGGAATATATTCCATTTTGTCATTCTTTGCAGATTGTTCGCTACTCAGGCAACTCCCCTTGCCTCCCATTGTTGCTAATTTAATTAATCTTATCGAGATCCGGTGGCGCCTTCTTCCACACCCGCTTCAGGGTCCTAAACCTCGCGTGGGGGATTTCCCCTCTTAACAATCGTCTAAGGCTGGGTGCTCGAATCAGGCAGACACCTTACTCATCTGATTAATCAGGCCAATTATATACTTTTTATATTTCGCCAATTCCCCATACTGTCCATACGTCCCGACCACCAAGGCAACACTTAAAGGTCAGTTTTCTTACCTTGGTCCGTGCACGGAGTTACCTGGTCGTTACAACTCTTCCCCGTACTTCCCGTACGTCCCTGCGGCAATACCTGCAGCAAATACCGCTGCTCCCCCGGTCGCCCGGACAGATCTTTAAGACCTTTCCTGACCCGGGTCTTTTGCACAAGAGTTACCCGACCGGACCCGCCGCGTCTACCCGTCTTGTTTCCAGGGTCTCCCAGTCCGAATCGCACTCACCCAAACCGTAAACGACAAACAAGGGAGTTGGAGATCGCCAAAATCGGCGAGGCGCGCCTTCCCCGTCGTCCCACGAGTGTCGAACAGTCGGAGTGTCGGATCCCGGACGAGCCCCCAATTGTGAGAAACAGTCCCTGCTCACAAATTCAGCCTGAGACAAAGCCTTGGAAACAAGACAATTTTATTCTGTACGATCTTGCAAGAAAGGGTGTCTGCTAGACAGGCACACACTACAAAGCACGTTAAACATTCTTATACAATTTACGAGTTGCAGAATCACACCTCCCTGCTCCCATTGGTCTTATCCTATCATTCCCCGTCCTGTCTGACAGCCCTTGTTTATTGTTCCCTTTACTGCCGTCCTGCAAGATCCCACTATTCATCCTTACCTGCAGAAACAAGGCGTTTAATCTCTCACATTAGGTTAGATGGGCTTCAGATTGGTATGACAGGTCGGCACAACATCGAGGGCCGAAGGGCTTGTACTGTGCTGTAATGTTCTATGTTCTATGAAATTTATGACGTCCTGAGGTGACTTGGTGGGATGGATACTGAAAGATACTTCCATCTGTGGGAGAGACTAGAACTGGGGACACCATGAACATTTCTGTAATTTGTGATCAGAAATCTTTCAATCTCTAAATAGTCTCAAAGATTGCACATCCGCAGCGTAAACAAAATCTCTGTATCTTGGAGGCCCTTCCAAAGAATGGTCACTGGACTTAAAATGTTTGATCTCTACAGATGCTGTTGAATTTCTTCATCAAATTCCGTTTTTGTTTTAGATCTTCAGCGTTCTGACGTGTGCTTGACCTACTTAATCACATTGCAGACCCTTTCAATTTTCCTTACTGTTCGCTTTCCTACCTACGGTAGCAAAAGCAAAAATGGCTACATTAGCGACAGTTCCTTTATCACTGAGAACCACAAGCTTTTGATCCAGTGCAATACATAATATATATGCAAACAAACAGACGGAATCATCTTCTTTGCAGTCCCCCCGTCAATCCGCTTAAGTAATGTGTCGGTGTCAACGAGCTCCCCTCTCAGGACAGGAGGAGAAATGAAGGGAAGAGATTTTGCAAAGTTTTTTCCCCTCCCCACTCTCTGAGCAGGTTCCGGAGAGAGGGGGAGGGGCAACGGCTTCTCGCTCCAGCCCGTGCCAGCAGCGGTTGCCCTGGAAACCGTGGCTTCAGGTTGGGCAGGGGGAACAATGGGTAGGGGGCGGGGTTCCTATGTCCGCGCGCCCGGCCGAAGCTTGGAAGTCGAGGGCGTCGCCGCCGAGCACAGCGCCTCCTATTGGGAGATGGTAAGAACTGCCGATGCTATTCAGACATTCCCTCTGATTGTGAGCAGGAACATGTTACATGTGGCATTGATGGGTCAGCAGCATCCCAATCAATTATGCCTGGAACGTAGTTTTAAATATAAACCCTGGCTCAAAGAAAGAAGAGTGTTCATTTTAAATCTGTAGATAATTATCTTCCAAAAGAAACTAGTTTGAAGCCCAGGAACCACCCAAAGTGTTTATCATATATTCTTGTTATTTTTTAATTATCCCTTTGAAGTTCGGCTCAATTTCCACTTGAATAGTTTCGGTAGAAACTCACATCAATTGATATTTCAGAACAATTATGCCCACATTTGGGTGGTTTCAAATTAAGCTTCTACATCGGAGATAGAAGTGTTTGCCATTAATTTAGAGGTAACCTTCAAATCGTCAGTTCTCAAGCAGTTTGTGTTGAATGAGAACACATGGCCGGAATGGTTAAGGCCCATTCATCGAAAACCAGAGCCTTTTTACTTCATATTGTTATCATTTTGTGATGTTTGATGTCTGTAGTTTTCTTCATGTTTCCAAAAACATTCTACAATTCTTGCTTTAGAATCATGTTGCTCTAGAAACTGTCAACTATTTAAAAAACAGACATTGACCAAGAGCCCAGTGAGTGAACATGTCCATGAGAACAAGCAAACATATAAGAGCAAGAATAATACTCAGGCAGCCAGTGCAGATACAATGGACTGAATGGTGTCTTTCCACCCTGTAACAATTCTGTCATTCAAAACTGTCAGACCTGAAATAACCCCAAGTAATGATGATGTATTATTGTTCAGTAATTACATTCTCATCACTGAGTCAGGATGTTGTCAGTTCAAACACCCCATTCAGATTCTTCACCATAAAATCTCAGCTGATATTCTGATATAGGACCGAGAAAGCACTGCATTGTCAGAGATCCTGTCATTCAGAGGGAACCTTTAAATGTAGCCGCATCTTCCTTCACAGGTGGACATAAAAGATCTCATGAAGTTGTTTCAAAGGACATGACAAGTCTTAGGTTTACAACTCAAATATACATCCCTCAATGATCATCACGAAACAGAATGCCTGCAATAGCCTGTTTCTGTTGTGAACTCTTTCTCTCCCCACAGATACTGCCTGACCTGCTGAGTATTCCCCGCATCTTATTTCTGTGAGAGTTTGTTGCACACAGTTTAGTTGCTGTATCTCCTACAACAGTGATTATACTTCACAAGGAATTCAGTTGCTGTGAAGAACATTAGGACATTCTGAACATGTGAAAGTCATTTTATAAATACAAGCTCTGCATTAACATTGAAGGAAGGCCCCAAAAACAGGCCAGTAACAGGGCATATTATCAGTCTCCTTTAATCTGACAGAAATCAAAGACACAAATACTGTTTGTCTGATATGACTGCTACATGGATAAATAGACACCAGTCTGGTTAAAGAGATTATGCATACCCACTGAAGTAAACCCCAGCTGCAAGAATGAACATGGCTCAGTTCTGGCTGCAGTAATAGCAGAATACAATCACATGAGACCTCACTGGTGTCTCAGGCGTGTGGATGAGTCATTTGATTCCTTCCAACACACAGGGCAGGCAAATGGCCTCTCCCCAGGATGTGTTTTCTGGTGTTTCATCAAGTCATTGCTGCTTCGAAAGCTCTTTCTACAGTCACAGCATTTAAATGATCTCTCACTGGTGTGAACAAGACCGTGTCTGCTGAGGTTGGAGGACCAGGTAGATCCCTTCCCACTCACAGAGCAGGTAATAGCTTTCTCTCCAGTGTGAATACACTGGTGCTCAATGACTACCGATGACTGAGTGAATCTCAATCAGTGCAGGTGTACGGTCTCTCGCTAGTGTGATCGTGCTGGTGTATCAGAAGCTGTGCTTCCCACACAAAGAGCAGACAAATCGTCTCTCTCCAGTGTGAACATGCCTGCGATAAGTGACGTGGGAAGACAAGTGAATCCCTACCCACTCATGGAGCAGTTGAATGCCTTCTTTTCACTGTGAACATGTTGATATTTAGTGAGGCTGGATAACTGACTGAAACTGTTCCCATACAGAGAGCAGAAGAACAGTCTCTCTCCAGTGTGAAACGGTTTATGTGACCTGAGGCTGGACGCTGACATCAATGCCCTGCCACATACAGAGCAGGTAAAAGGTCTCTCTCCAGTGTGAACCCGATTGTGTGACACCAGGCTCAACCATAATGTATATCCCTTCCCACACACAGTGCAGACAAACATTCTCTCAATGTGGTGAAGATATTTATGAGCATCTTTAATTTACACATTATGGTGGCTTCTATCAGAGGCCCTTCTTGTGAGGCAGCCTCTCTGGCTGCTTGGCCAGCCAGACCATTTCCTGGGCATCTGTTTTCTTTGGGTGTTTTCTTTAGTACCGGTTTTACTTTTCAGGATGGAGACTTCTTGGTGTAACTGTATGGCTTCAAGCAGATTTATGACTTCATTCCCATTTCGGATGGGGGTACCTGCAGTTGAAAGGAACCCTTCTTTTGCGATAGTGCCCCAAAATTGTGGGCTACTCCAAATGCAAAGTCAGATTCCACGTAGATATTTGCTGTCGACCCCTCTACTATCTTGCATGCTTCCGATACAGCATGCAACCTGGCCTGTTGGGCAGAAGTTTCCCAGCCTGTTCCAGCTTGTGGTGTGCTCTGCTTCATGGACACCTAGCTCACCCCTACCATTCCTGACTGCACCCTACAAGCTGACAGGTTCTGCACAACCGCATGCACAATGCAGTGCCAATGGGTCAGGTGAAGGGCGGTGAGGTACGCTTTCTAATCAATACCTTCTGGTGCTCAGATGTAGCGACACTGGCAAGACATTGTTCCTCAGACCTTGAATACCTTGCAATAAAATGCTGTGCCTACTACCTACCACAAGAGTTCACCTCTGCCATCCTAACAGCACTCAACATACCATCTCATGTCATTGTGAAGAATGCCCTAGGCTGGATTTACATCACCACAAACGCTCGAGAAACAGATGTTCCTGGGCCCTATTCGTTGTGGCTGGTGACTTCAACTAAGCCAACCTCAAACGGGCGATGCCCAAGTACCACCAGCTCATCTCCCATCACACCAGGGGAGAGAACATTCTGGACCACAGCTACACAATCATCAAAGATGTCTACCGCTCCAACCACCTCTCACACTTTGGAAAATCAGATTGCACCACTGTGTTCCTCCTCACAGCTTACAAGCAAAAGCTGAAATAAGATGATCTTTCACAAAAAGAAGTACAGTGCTGGCCTGAAGTAGCAGAAGACTGTGGACTGGACCACATTCAAATGTTCAGCAGAAAACCTAGACAAATATGTCACCACAGCCATGGACTTCATTAGCAAATATTTGGAGGTCTGCATACCAAAGAAGTCTATCCGAGTGCTCCCCAGCCATAAACCTCGGATGAACCAGGAAGTGCACTCCCTACTAAAGACCAGACATTCAGCATTCAAGTTGGGTGATCCAGACGATTACAGGAAATCCAGATATGATCTCTGCAAAGCCATAAGAAATGCCAACGGGAAGTACCAGACCAACCTAGAAGCCCAAACCTACCAAACAGACTCCTGCTGCTCTATGGCAAGACCTAAATGACTTTACAGGAGACAAAATGAAGCAGTGCGAGATAGCAGACAAAGACACATCCTTTCTCAATGCTTTCTATGCATGGTTTGAGCAGAATACCACCGATGTGGTCATGCCTTCCCCAAAAGCCCCAGTCACACCTCTTCCCTCCATCACCACTTCGGTGATGAGATCGGTCTTCCTAGGAATCAACCCAAGAAAAGCAATGAACCCAGATGGTGTCCCCGGCCAAGCACTCAGATCCTGTGCAAACAACTGGCGGAGGTATTCACCAACATCTTCAACCTCTTCATCCTCCAAGCTGAAGTCCCCACTTGTTTCAAGAAGACCACCATTATCCCCATCCCTAAGAAAGTACATGCAACGTGCCTTAATGACTACTGCCCAAAGCCTCTGGCCTCAATAATCACGGAGTGCTTTGAGAAGCTGTCGTGAACTGCGTCAACCCAAGTCTCCCAGCCTACCTTGATCCCATGCACTTTGCCTACAGATATGACAGAGTCCATAGAGAGTGCCATATCCTTAACCCTGCACTCATTCCTGGAACATCTGGACATCAAAGACACTCAAGTCAGACTCCTGCTCACTGCCTAATATCAAATGCAGAGTGATCTCACCATACGACATTAAAGCTTTCAAAATAAACGAGTGCATTCTCATTCACCTTTTTGTGTTCATACCATCACCATTGTCCGATCCATCTTTGGTGGACAAACATTTCACAACCAATTCTGTATTTCTGCCCAGGCCTGTCCAAATTTTGTTCATCCTCGCCCAATCTTCGTACACTCTCCTCCTCAAGCTTTTTCCTTCGCTAAGAATCATCAGCACTGACAATATCTGGACCCCATCTATCATTTGCAGATTGTAAATAATCCTCAACTGTCCCAGTTGCTCCCATATTTTCATTTCCTTTTTTTTTTAAAAAGAGTCAGGTATCTCTTTAGGCCACTTATCTATTGTTATAGGCATACGGTAGTAACATTTTCTAGAAATGTAAGTGATGGTGGTGCCCCCATTATCCCTGTTGTCCCTCTCCTCTGTTTTAACTTTAGCCAAATTTACTTCTCAAGAGAGCAAGTTGTAATTCGGTTCCTTCATCGGGGAGGGGTGGAGCGCGCGCGCGGGGAGGGGTGGAGCGCGCGCGCGAGCACGGGGAGGGGTGGAGCGCGCGAGCGCGAGCGCGGGGAGGGGTGGAGCGCGCAAGCGCGGGGAGGGGTGGAGCGCGCGCGCGAGGAGGGGTGGAGCGCGCGCGCGGGGAGGGGTGGAGCGCGCGCGCGGGGAGGGGTGGAGCGCGAGCGCGGGGAGGGGTGGAGCGCGCGCGCGGGGAGGGGTGGAGCGCGCGCGCGAGGAGGGGTGGAGCGCGCGCGCGAGGAGGGGTGGAGCGCGCGCGCGAGCGCGGGGAGGGGTGGAGCGCGCGCGCGAGCGCGGGGAGGGGTGGAGCGCGAGCGCGTGGGGAGGGGTGGAGCGCGCGCGCGAGAGCGCGGGGAGGGGTGGAGCGCGCGCGCGAGAGCGCGGGGAGGGGTGGAGCGCGCGCGCGGGGAGGGGTGGAGCGCGCGCGCGAGCGCGGGGAGGGGTGGAGCGCGCGCGCGGGGAGGGGTGGAGCGCGCGCGCGAGGAGGGGTGGAGCGCGCGCGCGAGGAGGGGTGGAGCGCGCGCGCGAGCGCGGGGAGGGGTGGAGCGCGCGCGCGAGCGCGGGGAGGGGTGGAGCGCGCGCGCGAGCGCGTGGGGAGGGGTGGAGCGCGCGCGCGAGAGCGCGGGGAGGGGTGGAGCGCGCGCGCGAGAGCGCGGGGAGGGGTGGAGCGCGCGCGCGGGGGAGGGGTGGAGCGCGCGCGCGAGCGCGGGGAGGGGTGGAGCGCGCGCGCGAGCGCGGGGAGGGGTGGAGCGCGCGCGCGAGGAGGGGTGGAGCGCGCGCGCGAGGAGGGGTGGAGCGCGCGCGCGGGGAGGGGTGGAGCGCGCGCGCGAGCGCGGGGAGGGGTGGAGCGCGCGCGCGAGGAGGGGTGGAGCGCGCGCGCGAGGAGGGGTGGAGCGCGCGCGCGGGGAGGGGTGGAGCGCGAGCGCGGGGAGGGGTGGAGCGCGCGCGCGGGGAGGGGTGGAGCGCGCGCGCGAGGAGGGGTGGAGCGCGCGCGCGAGGAGGGGTGGAGCGCGCGCGCGTGGAGGGGTGGAGCGAGCGCGCGGGGAGGGGTGGAGCGCGCGCGCGAGCGCGGGGAGGGGTGGAGCGCGCGCGCGAGGAGGGGTGGAGCGCGCGCGCGGGGAGGGGTGGAGCGCGCGCGCGGGGAGGGGTGGAGCGCGCGCGCGGGGAGGGGGTGGAGCGCGAGCGCGGGGAGGGGTGGAGCGCGCGCGCGAGGAGGGGTGGAGCGCGCGCGCGAGGAGGGGTGGAGCGCGCGCGCGAGCGCGGGGAGGGGTGGAGCGCGCGCGCGAGCGCGGGCGCGGGGAGGGGTGGAGCACGCGCGCGAGCGCGGGGAGGGGTGGAGCGCGCGCGCGAGCGCATGGGGAGGGGTGGAGCGCGCGCGCGAGAGCGCGGGGAGGGGTGGAGCGCGCGCGCGGGGAGGGGTGGAGCGCGAGCGCGGGGAGGGGTGGAGCGCGCGCGCGCGAGCGCGGGGAGGGGTGGAGCGCGCGCGCGCGAGCGCGGGGTGGGGTGGAGCACGCGCGCGCGAGCGCGGGGAGGGGTGGAGCGCGCGCGCGCGAGCGCGGGGAGGGGTGGAGAGCGCGCGCGCGAGCGCGGGGAGGGGTGGAGCGCGCGCGCGCGCGAGCGCGGGGAGGGGGTGGAGCGCGCGCGCGCGAGCGCGGGGAGGGGTGGAGCGCGCGCACGAGGAGGGGTGGAGCGCGCGCGCGAGGAGGGGTGGAGCGCGCGCGCGGGGAGGGGTGGAGCGCGCGCGCGGGGAGGGGTGGAGCGCGCGCGCGAGCGCGGGGAGGGGTGGAGCGCGCGCGCGAGCGCGGGGAGGGGTGGAGCGCGCGCGCGAGGAGGGGTGGAGCGCGCGCGCGAGGAGGGGTGGAGCGCGCGCGCGGGGAGGGGTGGAGCGCGAGCGCGGGGAGGGGTGGAGCGCGCGCGCGGGGAGGGGTGGAGCGCGAGCGCGGGGAGGGGTGGAGCGCGCGCGCGAGGAGGGGTGGAGCGCGCGCGCGAGGAGGGGTGGAGCGCGCGCGCGAGGAGGGGTGGAGCGCGCGCGCGAGCGCGGGGAGGGGTGGAGCGCGTGCGCGAGCGCGGGGAGGGGGTGGAGCGCGCGCGCGAGGAGGTGTGGAGCGCGCGCGCGAGGAGGGGTGGAGCGCGCGCGCGGGGAGGGGTGGAGCGCGCGCGCGCGAGCGCGGGGAGGGGTGGAGCGCGCGCGCGAGGAGGGGTGGAGCGCGCGCGCGAGGAGGGGTGGAGCGCGCGCGCGGGGAGGGGTGGAGCGCGAGCGCGGGGAGGGGTGGAGCGCGCGCGCGGGGAGGGGTGGAGCGCGAGCGCGGGGAGGGGTGGAGCGCGCGCGCGAGGAGGGGTGGAGCGCGCGCGCGAGCGCGGGGAGGGGTGGAGCGCGCGCGCGAGCGCGGGGAGGGGTGGAGCGCGCGCGCGAGCGCGGGCGCGGGGAGGGGTGGAGCACGCGCGCGAGCGCGGGGAGGGGTGGAGCGCGCGCGCGAGCGCATGGGGAGGGGTGGAGCGCGCGCGCGAGAGCGCGGGGAGGGGTGGAGCGCGCGCGCGGGGAGGGGTGGAGCGCGCGCGCGGGGAGGGGTGGAGCGCGAGCGCGGGGAGGGGGTGGAGCGCGAGCGCGGGGAGGGGTGGAGCGCGCGCGCGAGCGCGGGGAGGGGTGGAGCGCGCGCGCGCGAGCGCGGGGAGGGGTGGAGCGCGCGCGCGCGAGCGCGGGGAGGGGTGGAGCGCGCGCACGAGGAGGGGTGGAGCGCGCGCGCGAGGAGGGGTGGAGCGCGCGCGCGGGGAGGGGTGGAGCGCGCGCCCGAGCGCGGGGAGGGGTGGAGCGCGCGCCCGAGCGCGGGGAGGGGTGGAGCGCGCGCGCGCGAGCGCGGGGAGGGGTGGAGCGCGCGCGCAAGCGCGGGGAGGGGTGGAGCGCGCGCGAGAGCGCGGGGAGGGGGTGGAGCGCGGGGAGGGGTGGAGCGCGGGGAGGGGTGGAGCGCGGGGAGGGGTGGAGCGCGCGCGCGAGCGCGGGGAGGGGTGGAGCGCGCGCGCGAGCGCGGGGAGGGGTGGAGCGCGCGCGCGCGAGCGCGGGGAGGGGTGGAGCGAGCGCGGGGAGGGGTGGAGGGCGCGCGCGAGGAGGGGTGGAGGGCGCGCGCGAGCAGGGGTGGAGCGCGCGCGCGAGGAGGGGCGGAGCGGCGCGCGAGCGCGGGGAGGGGCGGAGCGCAGCGCGCGAGCGCGGGGAGGGGCGGAGCGCGCGGGCGAGCGCGGGGAGGGGCGGAGCGCGCGGGCGAGCGCGGGGAGGGGCGGAGCGCGCAGGCGAGCGCGCGGGGAGGGGCGGAGCGCGCGGGCGAGCGCGCGGGGAGGGGCGGAGCGCGCGGGGAGGGGCGGAGCGCGCGGGGCGCGCGCGGGCGCGGGGAGGGGCGGAGCGCGCGGAGGGGCGGAGCGCGCGGGCGCGGGGAGGGGCGGAGCGCGCGGGCGCGCGGGGAGGGGCGGAGCGCGCGGGCGCGCAGGGAGGGGCGGAGCGCGCGGGCGCGCGCGAGCGCGGGGAGGGGCGGAGCGCGCGGGCGCGGGGGAGCGCGCGAGCGCGGGGAGGGGTGAGGCGCGCGGGCGCGGGGAGGGGTGAGGCGCGCGGGCGCGGGGAGGGGTGGAGCGCGCGGGCGCGAGGAGGGGTGGAGCGCGCGGGGGCGCGCGGGCGCGGGGAGGGGTGGAGCGCGCGGGCGCGCGCGAGCGTGGGGAGGGGTGGAGCGCGCGCGCGGGGGGGAGGGGTGGAGGGCGAGGGAGCGGGGAGGGGTGGGGCGCGCGGGAGTGGGGAGGGGTGGGGCACGCGCGAGAGAGACAGAGAGAGGAGGGAGTGCGAGAGAGAGAGAGAGGGGGGGGAGGGAGTGCGAGAGAGAGAGAGAGGGGGGGAGGGAGTGCGAGAGAGAGAGAGGGGGGAGGGAGTGCGAGAGAGAGAGAGAGAGGGGGAGGGAGTGCGAGAGAGAGAGAGGGGGGGAGGGAGTGCGAGAGAGAGAGAGGGGCGGGAGTGCGAGAGAGAGAGCGCGGGAGTCGCAGCTTTCATACTGCATTGACTGGACTCACTGTTACCTCTGTGTGGTCTGGTCTGCATCTCCTTTTTTTGATAACTAATTCAGAATCTATATCTAGAATTATTGGTTAAATAACAAGTTTGCATGACATGTCTTATTCAAAGTCAAATGATGAATGTCATTATCTAGGTCTTATGGAGTTGCTATTAAGACTATATTATCATCGGTGTTTTATGCGTTTGCTGAATCAAATGTTAAATGCTGTCATCTATATATCTTATGCACATTCAGCAAACTTATCAGTAACTGTTACTGTCAGCAAACATGGGCAGCTCTAACATGGAGTGTCCCCTGCTATTTCATCCCAGCAACTTATCGTCCAAATGATGTAGGATATATTTCACCTGATTTTGGAGGTTTATCCACATTTCAGCCTGCCAGATGACACAAAACCTTCTCTTTCTCTACTCTAATTTCTTTAAGGACCACAGCAGTAATCTATGTGTGGAACCAGAGGATGTAGACTGAGTTCTAAATGAATACTTTCTGTCTGCTTCACTAATAAAGGGAGATGAATCATGGGAAATATTTGATCGTGAGGCCCACTGAACTCTCTCTCCATTGTTATCGTTTATCCACTAATGCACCTGCAAAAGGAAATGAGCATTTTCCTTTATTTTACCTAGCTATATCAATTCATGTTCCCGTCACAGCTCTCCTTCTCTCTCCATTTAAGTTCCCTCTTGCCTATTTACCTGAAATTATCTACTCCCTGTGCACTTTGCCAAATGACATCTGGTCATATTAAAATCAACCAATTTTGTGCTTTGATTTGAGGGGTGTCCTTGTTCTTTTCAATAACCAATCCTGATTCTTTATAACCATCTGTAAAATACTCCCCCACTGATACTTCAACCACTTGTCTGCCTTTGTTACCTAAGGTTAAGTCCAGGACTTTCGTCTTCCTTTTTGGGACTTTTACATCCTGACTTCAAAAGTTGTACTGGATCTATTTTAAAAACTCCTCTCTCCTTTTCACACTACGACAACCGCAGTTAATGTTGGGAAAGGTGAAATCCCCCACTATCACAACACTATTATTGTTACACTTACCTTGTATGTTCCTTCCTGACCGGCTCTCCTTATTCTATCCATAAGGATTTATTTAAGGAGTTTTCCCAAGATGTTATCTCTCCTTAGTGTTGTACTAAATTCCCTAAACATTATTGCGACACCTCCTTTTCTTTGCCTCCTTCACTGTCTTGCATAAAGATCTTGTATACAGGAGTATTGAGCTTCCAAATCCTGCCTCTCTCTCAACCATGTCTCAGTGACAGCAATGTTATCATATCCCATTTTTAATTTGTATCCTCAACTCTCACAGCGTTAATATCAATGCCATGCAACCATGTCAAACTCCCTTGTAGCTGAACTGGCCTGTAATGTCAATGTCTTCTTTACTCACTTGCTGATTCTCTTCTCTTTTCTTCCTACCATTTGGACATTCTCTCAGGATCCCATCTCCTTGCCAAGTTAAGTTGCAAATGCCCCAACAGCACTTAGCATGAAATGCTGGAAATTTCATTACATCTCTCACTCTGGGTGTGCCTTCTCTCAACTGCACATGTGAAGGGTACTAATTGTGTCATTCCAAGTGCCTTAGAGGTAAGAAAAAGACTTGATGCAATTAAATTTTAGATTTGTATTTCTTTTATCCCAAACGGGTAACTGAACCAGTGGTGCTTACAACATCATCAGAAATAGGGCAAGAAGGGATGACTTGGATTTGAATCACAATAGCATCAAAATCCAATGCTGACAGTTACTGGGGAACTCGCTGTTGTTTAACCAATCCTGACGAACCTCAAAAATCACTCTACAAACAAAATACAGGTGGACAGTCTTTACCCAGTGTAAACATGGTGATGTGCAGTCACATCGTGATTATTTTCAAATACGATCCTGCAGATACACAATTGTAGCAACGGTTTGTTGACAATATCAGCCCTTTTAGTACAGCAGAGTTTAAAAACATCAGTTCAGATAGCCTAATGACCAGGGGCTCCTTCCTTGGTGTATGCAAAAACAAAACTATTCACCTGTGGTTCTTTGTGAATTTGCTGGTGTATTAACAAACACAAACATAGGTGAATGGGAGCCAATGGGTGTCATTTCACTGGTGTGTTAAGTTTGAAATCCTTTCCCACATACAAAACAAGTGAACAGTCTCTCTACAGTGGTAAATGGCTGCGGTACCAGCAGGCGAGTTAACTGAGTGAATGTTTCTCCACACTGTGAACTTGCCGGTGTCTCTGCAAGTTGGATGAACGACTGAACGCTTTTCCACATTCAGAACAGGCGAATGGTTTCTCCCCGGTGTGAATGCGCTGGTGTTGCACCAGGCTGGATGGCCAAGTGAATCCTTTCCCGCAAGCAGAGCAGGTGAATCGTCTCTTTCCAGTGTGAACATGCTGATGTTCCAGTAGTTTAGACGAGAGACTGAATCCTTCCCCACAAGCAGAGCAGGTGAACGGTCTCTCCCGAGCGTGAATTTGCTGGTGTTCCAGCAGGCTGGACGACCGAGCAAATCCTTTCCCACACTCCAAGCAGGTGAATGGTCTCTCTCCAGTGTGAACTCGATGGTGCAACAGCAGGCTGTATGACCGAGCAAATCCTTTCCCACAAGCAGAGCAGGTGAATGGTCTCTCCCCCGTGTGAACTCGCTGGTGTATCTGCAGACTGGATGACTGAGTAAATCCCCTCCCACAATCAGAGCAGATAAATGGTCTCTCTCCGGTGTGACTGCGTTGGTGCACCCTCAGGCTGGATGACTCACTGAATCCCTTCCCACACTGGGAACACGTGAATGGTCTCTCCCCCGTGTGACCTCGCTCATGCCTTAGCAGGTTGGATGACCGAGCAAATCCCTTTCCACAATCAGAGCAGGTGAATGGCTTCTCCCCAGTGTGACTGCGTTGGTGAATTTCCAGCTTGGACGGGGAAAGACATCCCTTCCCACAAACCCCACATTTCCACATTCTCTCCCTCATGTGACCGAGCTGACGTTTGGACATTTCAGAGGAATCTCCACAGACTCTTCCGGACACACATGATGTGAGTTCTTCCCAGTGTGAACAGTGCTTTTTCCTTCGATGTTCAAAATCCTGAGATAACAAAATTACGATAAATACAGTGACTGTCAGATCTGGACGTAGTTTCATTTGATGGCTCTAATTGCAAAATCAGCCTTTCAAACACAAATCAAAAAGTATTAGGAAAAACGAGAATAACATATAGGTTGTGAAACTGACAGCAATTAATCTGGTCAGTTGTGGAGATGACATGGAGGGAAAATACTGGATTGTGATTAAAATCAAACTGGTTTGTAAATCTCCTTCAGCGAAGGGAGCCAGTCAGTGTTTGCTCAAAACTACAGAGAGATAGAGGTGGGAGAGGCAGATGTGAAGCAGAGGGGTAATATAATCTACAATTTAAACCTGTTCCTGTTTTCTCCCCATACCCTTCAATCTCTCTGAAAAGCTAAGAACAAGTGCATGGTTCCTTGAAAGGGGAGTTTTAGGTAAATAAGGTGGTGAAGAACATATTTGGAATGCTTGCCTATACTGGTTAGTACAACAAGTATAGGAGTTGTGAGGTCGTACTGTGGCTGTATTCGACATTGGTTAGACCAATTTTGGAAGACAGCATTCAGTTCTGGTCTCCCTGCTGTAGGAAAGATGTTAAACTTGAAAGCGTTCAGGAAAGAATTACCAAGTTGTTGCCGGAATTGTAGAACTGAGCTGTAGAGATTGGCTGAATAGGCTGAGGTTTTTTCTTCTTTGACATGTCGGAGGCTGGGGGGTTACCTTATGGAGGTTTATAAAATCATGAGGGATATGGATAGGGGGACAACGGCCAAGGTCTTTCTCCCCCAAGGTAGGGGAGTTCAAAACTGGTGGGCAATGGTTAAAGTTGGAAGGGGAAAGACTTAAAAACGACCTGAGGGGCAATCTTTTCACACAGAGGACGGTGTGTGTATGAAACAGGCTACCTAAGGAGGTAGTGCAGACAGGTACAATTACAACAACTAAAAGCCATCTAGTTGGGCACAAGAACACAAAAAGTGTTCAGAGGATATACACCAACTGCTGGCAAAAGCAACTAGATCAGTTTAGCATATCTGGTCAGCAGGAATGAGTTGGACCAAAGGGTCTGCTTGCATGCTGTACAAATCTATGGCAAGACAGTGGAAATACAAAATCAAATCAGAAAATGCTGCAGACATTCAGCAGGTCTGGCAGCATCTGAAATGGTAACAGATGAATGAAGCATTGCAACTTTGAAGAAACGTTCAGATGATCACACAAGGCATCACAATGTAGGTTACATGCTGAGTGCTGGAAAATGGGACTAGAGTAAATAACTGCTTGATGACCTGCATGGATACAATGGGGATATGGTGTTCAACAATTTTATATCCAAGACTCTGACTGCATTTTGTTCTGTCTTTCTGTGCGACTCTTTCTTTTAGTAAACAGGCAGGAGCAGCAAGCAGTCAAGAATGGAAATGATACGTCGGTCTTCATAGTGAGAGGATTCAAGTACAAGTGCAGGAATACTTTTCTGTAAGGGTACTGGTGAGACCAAACCTTGATATGGTGTTCACCTGCGTTCCCCTTTCCCAAGGAAGGATGTCCTGACTATTGAGAGTGTGTGTAAAGAAGGTTCACCAAACTGATTCCTGGGATTTCAGGACTGGCGTACGAAAAGAGAATCTATTCTCATTTCATCCTCCTTCTGTTGCAGTTGGTTCACTTGCCGAGCTAGTTTGTTACTTTGCATACGTATCGTTAACCTGTTGGGAAGCATCATTAGGGCAGTCTCCAATGAAGCGCTGTTGTATTTTCCCCACTTGTTATTTAAACTCTGGGGTGTGTTGGAGTTGATTACCTCATTGACGGTTCTTTCTTTGCAGTGATGTGTATACATGGTCTAATTCTATGTATTTATTGATGGCCTTCTTGGTGGAGAACCCAGAAATGAGAAACCTACACCAACAACACAGCACTACCCGTGAGCAACTCTGCTTCCTACACAGATGCCTCAGGAACCAGGTACGACCATGCAGTGTTAGATGCAAACCTCCAAATCAACAGCCCACAGGCACACAGGACAGCAGAGCACAACGGCCGCAGAATGGGGAACGTCCTAACTGATGACACCCACAATCGAATCCACAGACATGACAGGGAAGTTATGCGCCAAAAATCCCTATACCTAGGTGCAATCAACGCACAGTGGACAACAGACTTAGAACAATCCATTAACATCAGTGAACAAAAAGTCCAAAACCAAGAAAAACCAGCCAAACTAACCAACCAAAATGACAGCCATAGATCAGACACTTGGATAAGAAAGCTATCTGACAGAAAACTAACAGACACAGAGAAAGCCGTACGAGTACGTGGACTCAATTACTACCACAGAGACGCTAACAAGACATAATTTCCAGCCACACTAGGATCCACACGGAAGACCAGTGGCAATGAAGAAACACAACAAACCATAAGACAGACAGTGGTACTAAGACTGACAGAAGGAATGAACTGAACACTCTCAACACAACAGAAAGGAAGGCCCCGAAAGGACTGAGAAAAGAAAGAAACATCATAATCCTACCAGCGGTCAAAGGACGCATGACAGTAATTCTTAACAAATGAAACTATATTACTAAAGCACAGACTCTATGAGCAGACACTAACACATACTGGGAAATAAAATCGTCTACGTGCTAAAGAGTCTCAAACACACTGGACAAATCAACAAAACAGACTACTTTGAAGGGACAACCATGCCCCGATTCTACAGCCTCCCGACTCTACAGGTATACAAACTAGAAGTAATCCTCAGACTCGTAGTCTCCCTCCCAGGCACACCAACACACAGGTTAGTCAATGAATCACAGCAAAGACTAAAGCTGACATCTACAATTCAATCCACTCAGCCTCAGAGTTCCTCAAAACCTTCAAAGACATAAGAATAGACGAGGACAAAACCATGGTGTCCTTTGACATTACTGCCCTAATCACATCGATTGACATACCACTAGCAAGAGAAATACTAGCAACACTACTGAAAGAACTGGACTGAGTAACACCATCTCCACAGACAACATGCTGAAATTACTGGACCTATGCGTCACAGCCCACTTTATCGTTAATAGCCAGATCTATGAACAAATCAATGGGACACCTGTGAGGTCACCCATCTCTGGGCGAATAGCAGAAGCAGTGATGCAGAGACTCAAAAGCATGGCCCTTCCGAAGATCTAACCCAAACTATGGATCCGATACATGGATGATACTTTCGTCATCAAACAGACTAAACTGGACAAAACACGCCAACTTATAAACAACATTTTTACTGGGATCAAATTCGCCAGAGAAGGAGAAAAAAAGACAAACAGCTCCCATTCCTCAACGTGATGGCAGAACGCAAGGCCAATGGGGAATTTCTGACAAAGTATACAGAAAGGCCACACACAGATCAAGTCCTAAATTTCAACAGTAAGCATCCCAACACCCACAAACAGAGTTGCATAAAAACACTGTTCAAATGAACCACAACACCCTGCAGCAACCTAGAATTATGCCAAAATGAAGAATATCTCCACTAAGTATCTGGAGACAATGGATACCCAAACAGCTGGATCCAATGATGCCTGTCACACAAGCGACAACAGGAAGATACAGTACGCCCTGACCTACTCGTCACGTTACTGTTCATCAAGAACATATCTGAACCGACCACAAGACTCCTATGGCCACTGGGCATTAAAGCAGCACACAAACTACATCAACCCTATGTCAACTGCTCACAAGGACCACAGACTCCTTACCCATTATGGACAGAACCAATGTAATATATTAAACTCCATGCAAGGACTGTGACAAATATTACATTGGATAGATCAGGAATGAAACGGGCTGTAAGAATATACGAATACGAACTGGCAGTGAAAAGACAGACCAATGCTCATTTGTGTCCATACACACAGACAAAGAGAATCACCAGTTCAATTGGAACAATGTCAGGATGCTAGGACAGGACAAACAGAGACGAGCATGGGAATTACTGGAGGCCTCGTTCTATATCAAGCAGGCCATCAATAAACAAGACCCTATATACACACCACAGCAAAGATTACCTCTTTTCCGGGTTATCAATTCCAATGGACCCCAGAGTTTGAATATCGCGCGGGAAAATACAACAATACTTCATCAGAGGCTGCACTGATGATGTTATCCAGCAGGGTAATGAAACATTTGCAAACTAACATGCCAACCACAATATCCACAAACCAAGCTACAAACCTACTCAAGATCCTTTCTTGTGTCTCTCGGAGCTGCTGAACGCAGCACTAGTAATATTCTACCTCTTATTTCCTGATCTGAATCTGACCCATCGAAGGCTACACTTTGTTTCCCATTCCCCTGCCATGCTTGTTAGAAAACCCCACCCAAGGATCTCGTACAAGGAAAATGAGGAGTCTCGTCCCAGCTCTGCCCAGGCTTGTACAGGTCCCAACGTCCACAGAAATGGTCTCAATGCCTCAAGAATCTAAACTGTTCTCTGGTACACCATTTCTCCAGCCACATATTCATCTAATTTATCCTCACATTCTGGCTCTCGCTAGCAAGTAGCATTGGGAATAAGTCTAACATTAAAAGTCAGGACTTCAAGTCAAATAATGTATCTTCTATCTTCCTGTATTCAGTTTGCAAGCCTTCATCCTTTTGTGCAGCTATGCCATTGACGCCTACATGTTCCATGACTACTGGCTATTCACTGCCCAGTTCCAGTATGTCCTGCAGCCACTCCATATCCCTGATTCTGGCACCAAGAGATCACATACCATTCTGGATACACGTGTATGGTCACAGAAGTGCCTGGCTGTATCCCTGACTATCGACTCCCCCATTACTATAGCCCTGGCACTTGTTTTCCTCCCATTCTGTGCAGCTGAGCCACCCGTGGTGCCATGAACTTGGCTGTTACTCACTCCCCACCCTCCTCCCCCTGAAGGCCACCCCAAACAATATCAAAAGTGGTAAATTTGCTTGGGGGAGGGGGAAATGGCCACTGGGGACCCCTGCACTTCCTTCCTGAGCCTTTTTTTTATCTTAGGGTCACTCATCCCTTTTCTGCCTGCATAATTGTAATGTGCGGTGTGACCAACTCACTAAACGTGCTGTCCATGACATTCTCAGTGCAATGGATGCTCGACAGTGATTCCGACAACAGCTCTGGCTCCAAAAAGCGGTTAGCCAGTAGCTGCAGATAGACACACTTTCTGCACACGTAGTGGTAAGCGACACCTGGTTCTCTCTCAATTCCCACATTGTGAGAGAGGTACATACCAACGGTCTCAGGTCTCCAGTCATGACTTCTTTGTAAGTTAACAAAGTTACTTCTTTCAAGAGAATTTAATTGAACTAAGGATCTTACTTTATTTCAAACATTTCTATTATAATCGAAAACCACTTCCTTTACAGAAACTGACATATTAAGCTCAAAAACTAAGAAAATCTTCTTGCAAGTATCACTTATCAATTGGCTGTTCCCATTGAGACTGTATCACTTTCTGAACTGCAAACTAAGATTGAGCACCACACTCAATCTTTTAGCTTCACCTTCTCCATGTCTCACCTCACTCTGTTTTCACCCAACTCTTGCGCACTCTCACTGAGCCAAGGTGCACTCTCAGTGCTGCCTTGTTAATTTAAGTGTCTGCTCACACATACATTGACCTCAGCCTCCTTTACTGTTCTAATGCAGCTCAGTGGGAGCTCAAGAAGCAACATCTCATCTTCCAGTTCAGCCTTTTCTAACTCTCCAGACTCACAATGGGCTTCAATCAGGTTCAGGATCTGGACATTCCACATGAAAAGGATACTGGAATTCAAAGTCCATAAGGAATTTTAAAAAAGGTTTTCAGGTATTTGAGATTCAGGAATTTACAGGTTAAGCCATGAAGTGGGTGACTGGGGCGAAATATGACAGATGTTTCAAACAGACAAGGTGTAATTGGATCATTCTGTGACGACCCCCTCAGGCCAACATTTTCTTCCCCAGCTGCAGGCCCCAGAACCGAGCACATAACCCAGGGACGATCTAACCACGAATTGAACACTTTCCTGAATAAAAACTGAAAGAACTGTAAATCAGGAACAAAAACAGAAGTTACTGAAAAAGCTCAGCAGGTCTGGCAGCACCAGTGAAGAAAAATCAGAGTTAACGTTTCGGGTCTAGTAACCCTTCCTCAGAACTCACCAGACCGGAAACGTTAACTCTGATTTTTCTTCAGAGATGCTGCCAGACTTGCTGAGCTTTTCCAGCAACTTCTGTTATTGAACATCTTGCTGTTTTTAAAGAGGTACCAATATATCGGAGATACTTTCCCCACAGACAAACCTTTTACTTTCGACAGTGAAATGCCAATTATATTCAGATCCTGATGACTCCTCTGACTACCAGAACGTTTTCGATATTCCAGTCTGCAAATTATTCTTAATTAATATCCTGTAAAATGAGTGCACAAGAGAAAAATTGCTGTCAGTCCAGGATGAAAATAGTGAAAAGACAAACATTTCTCTTGGTTTCAGGTCGCTATGTAAATACACCTCTTCAAACGGCCCCGCCCTTAACCAGAATGCAACAGACACATGCGCACTGCTGCACCTTGCCCCTAATAAAGATGGCAGCAGAAGCCAGAGACCGATCACCACGTGAGGCCCAAAGCGGTTTTCCCGTTCGCTGTACATGCAGGACCGAGAGTTTTTAAATTTGGCTTTGGCAGCCGACACCGGGTGCTCGCAAAACCTCCGACTCCGCAATGATCCCACCTTTTCGCCTGGTCTCCGCTGTTTCTCCCCACACTTCCCATTTCGCTCGCACTCACGCAGGCATCCCTCACAGCCACACGGCGCCATCAGCGTTAATCATCACGTGTGGTCTTGCTCGCCCCGCCCCTCATTCCCACCCAATAAGGCAGTCACTCCCGCCCACTCTTCACCTATTGGTCAGTGATATGCCGTCAATCAGTCAGGTTTTCGTTGTGACGTGTGTGGCAGGATCCTTCCGCTCTCACCCCGGGATGAGATTTATAATTCACAGTGAATGGTGCAGTGTCACAGAGCGCAGGGGGCTGGCTATTGGCCATTCGGCCCACTGGGGCTGTACTCGACCACTCGAGAAACGCTGTAACTCTATCACAATTCCCCTGCCTTTTGCCCATAGCCAATATCTTTCCTTAAAAAAGTTAATTCCAATTCTATTTTGAGAATAACTGCTGCATTTGCACCCATGTGTTGCTCAGACTGTTCCAAATACTTGGAAATTGCTGAGTAAAACAATCTTCACATTTTTACCATGCATTATTTGCCAATTATCTGAAAGCTGTGGTGACCAAATGTTGCGGCAATGTCAATAATTTCTCCCTCTGCAGATGAAATATCTTGAAAACAAATCTACACCTCAACTGAAGATAACAAAGTGCGAAGCCCGATGACCACAGCAGGCCATGCAGCCTCTCAGGAGCACAGAAGCTGACGTTTCGGGCCTAGACCCTTCATCAGAGAGGGGGATGGGGAGAGGGTTCTGAAAGAAACAGAGAGGGGGGAGGCAGACCGAAGATGGAGAGAAAAGGAGATAGATGGAGAGGAGAGTATAGGTGGGGAGGTAGGGAAGGGATAGGTCAGTCCAGGGAGGACGGACAGGTCAAGGAGGTGGGATGAGGTTAGTAGGTAGGAGATGGAGGTGCGGCTTGGGGTGGGAGGAAGGGATGGGTGAGAGGAAGCACAGGATAGGGAGGCGGAGACAGGTTGGACTGGTTTTGGGATGGAGTAGGGGGAGGGGACGAGCTGGGCTGGTTTAGGGATGGAGTAGGGGGAGGGGACGAGCTGGGCTGGTTTTGGGATGCAGTAGGGGAAGACCAGCAGTTGTTGTTAACTTGGACTTTGTAAAGCCTTCGACAAGGTTCTGCATGGGATTCATGAGCTTGCTAATTGGATACAGAATTGGCTTAACGGCAGGAGACAGAGAGCATGATGGAGGGTTGCTTTTTGGACTGCAGGCCTGGCACTTATAGTGTTCCACAAGATCCTTATTTGATTGTCATTTGTAAAAAAAAAAATTTGGACGAGAATACAGAAAGCATGGTTAGAAATTTGAAGAAGATATCTAAATTGGTGGCATAGTACACAGTGAAAGTTTTCTAAGATTACAAAGGGATCTTAATTAAATGGGTCAATGGACTGAAAAATGGCAGCTAGAGTTCAATCTGGATAAATGTGAGGTATTGCATATTGGAACAACAATCAAGGGCCGGGCTTATACACTTAATGGTAGGGCTTTAGGTACTGTTATAGAACAGAGGGATCTAGGGATGGATGCAGAGACATAATTCTTTGAAGTTTGCATCACACATAGAAAGGGTGGTTAAAAAGTCATTTGGTATGCTTGTGCTCATTGCTGAATCCTTTGGGAATAGGAGTTGAGCATGAGGTTGTGCAGGATGTTGGTGAGGCCACTTCTGAAATAACGTGTCCAGTCCTGGTTGCCCAGTTAAAGGAAAGATATTATCAAGAGGGTTCAAAAGAGATTTACCACGATGTTGCCAGGACTTTTATCATGGAGTGTAGGAGATTGAGAGGCAACCTTATGGAAATGTATAATGTAATGAGGGTATAGATAGAGTTAATGGTAGTTGTCTTTTCTCTAGTATGTCAAACTTCAAGACTAGGGGACACATTTTTAAGGTGAGTGGAGAAAGGTTTGAAAAGACATGAGGAGCAAAATTTTACACAGAGGGTGGTTCACGTGGGAATGAACGTCCTTAGGAAGTGGTGGATCTGGGTGCAATTACAATCTTTAAAAGTCATTTGGGTAAGGGCATGAATGGGAAAGGTTTGGAGGGGTATGGGCCAAGAGCAGGCAGGTGGGACTAGTTTAGCTTGGGATTACGTTTGACATGGACTGTTTGGGCTGAAAGGTCTGTTGCTGATCAATGAGGAAGAAGAGGCAGCAGGGATATTAATAATAAATTATTAGTATACTTGGATTGATTATTAATGCAAAAATATTCAATTTATTCATCTTTTTCAATTGGCAAATGACTTTACTGTAACAGGATCCTGATTACTGAAGTAATACGACTCTGATTATTAATTATATCAATTGTGCTATTTTACATGTTAATGGCGATTTTTGGTGAAATTACTATCCAATAATTGAAGGAAGAAACAACTAATTAAACAACTAATGAAAAAGGAACTGAGTAAATAATTAAATCACCATTCATCATAAACCTGTTCAACAGAATCTTCACAGCACAGAAGGTAGCCATTCGGCCCAGTGTGCTGATATCTCTGAAAATGCTGCCATTCTGTCCCAATACCCTTTTCCTTCTCTGTCACCCTGAAAACCTTTCCTTATTGAGATAAAGTGCAAATCACTTTTGAACATTGCTGGTAGATTTCATTACGATAAACATTCAGACAAAATTCTGCAGCCCACAGAATCGTAGGATTTAAGTAGAAGGAGGCCATTTGACAATTGTGTCTATATTGATGCCCAAGAAAGCTAGCCAGCTTGTTTCTTTCTCCAGTCCTTTCTCCATAACCCTATAACTTCATTACTTTCCAATATATATCCAGCTCTCTTTTGACACATCCTATAGAATCCACCTCTACCACTCCCCAGACAGCACACAAAAACCTAAACACTCTGAGTAAAGATAGTTGTCCTCATTTCACTCCCAGATTGCTTCCTGATAATCATAAAGTTTTGACGCCTAGTTACTGACATGCCAACCTGTGGAAACAGAATACTCTTTCTTTTAATCTGTCAAAATTGTTCAGAATTTTAGTAAAGTCATTTAGGTCAATAAGGTCAACTCTTAATCTTCTCTGCTCCAAGAAGAATAAGCCCAATTTATCTAATCTTTCCTTGCATCTAAAATCCTTCATTCTTGGTATTATTCTAGTAATTCTCCTTTGAACTTGATCCATGATTTTAACATCTTCCCCTAAATAAGGTGCCCAGAACTGAACACAACACTCTACATTTGGTCTGGCCAAACATTTGCAGACTTGTAGCATCATTTACTTACTTTTGCACTTTATGTCTCTTTGTATAAACCCAACGACCCTGCAAGCTATCTTTACAACTGTTTCAACTTGCTTGGCCACCTGAAAGGAATCTTGCACATGAACCTCAACGTCACTCTGCTCCTGTATTTTCCCTCAAAGTTGTACCATCGAGCCTGCACTGTGCAACATGTACATTCCTCTGCATTGAAATTCATCTGCCAAGTGTCTGCCCATTTGGCTAACTTGTCAAAATCTGTCTGAAGTCTCTCAGCATCTTTCTCACAATTCACTATTCTCCCTGGTTTAGTGTCATCTGCACATTTCAAGATTTTGCCTCAAAACCCATCTCCAAGTAGTTTATATAAAACAGAAAAATAAAACAGTGCCAACACTGATCCCTGAGGAACACCACATTCAACTCATCTTAAATCTGAGGAATGCCCATCTGTACCTACCCTCTGTTTTAACCAACTTCTAATCCATGCTGACAAGGATCCAACAATCCTAAACATTTTTAATTGACTAACCAACCTTCTGTGTGGCACCAGAGCAGCACCAGGTGAGTGGGGCGGGCAGGATAGAGTTGGAGGGTAGCTTGGAGACTGCAGAAACAGCCTGTATAGGCCTCAAGCCTGGAATACCGAACGCTAGTGGTTCAGCCAGTGGAAAGGGCTCGGGCTTGGGCTCTTTCCGTGAACGATAGGAGGAGAAAACGTTGATGCAAACTGGAATTGCTTGCTCTGAATCTCTATCCTGCACTGACAGGGATGAGCCCTTCTGCAAATTATCTTCATAGGGTGTGAGGAGGGAAGGGTTTACAGAAATAAAACTCTAACCAAACCTAATGGTAAAGTCACTCGCGACTTGGCTATCATCCATCAGAAATCCTGGAAAACCGAAAGATGTGGAAAGGTCCTGCATCATCTGAAAGTGATAAATTAATGGTGACAATTTCAGTTCAGACTCCTTCAGAATGAATAGCTCCCATCATCAACATTAACCCCAATCACAACCTTTCCAATCAATCAATATATGTTCTGTGTAGTTATTTAAAAATGAAAGTTAACGTTTTGTCAACCTCCCCCATAGTCATACTCTTGGTGAAATATAATCTCTAGCTCAGCCTAGTTGCTAAACACTGTTTTACCTTTACGGTTATAGGGGAAACTGAAACCTACAGGTTCACTTCCAGTTAGGAAAAGATCACAGTTTTACACTAAACTCTGATTGAAACACATTTCTAGCATTCACCATTGTTCTTCC
Organism: Stegostoma tigrinum; assembly: GCF_030684315.1. Taxonomy (NCBI): domain Eukaryota; kingdom Metazoa; phylum Chordata; class Chondrichthyes; order Orectolobiformes; family Stegostomatidae; genus Stegostoma; species Stegostoma tigrinum. The sequence goes on along the minus strand of NC_081396.1, from coordinate 3,006,338 downwards.
TGACTACAAACTCAGTTAGAAATGAGGTTCTGTTCCGTGTCTAAGAGCTCTGAGCTATAGAAGACAGCGTTTGGGACACATTTCTTATACACTGCAGATTGAACCAACCCTGGGGCTTTGCTGTCAGTAAAGTGACGAGGAAGACCAAAGTGCTATTTGGCCCCCTCAGCGTGACCCTGAAGGATGTGTACAGGCTGATGTTCTGCTGCTGCTGTATGGTCCTCCCCGAGATTGTCTTTTCTGAGATCCAGGTGATATTAAACCCTCTTCGCAGTGACATGTTTGAAGCAAAGATGATTTATTTGACATTTCTCTCGAATATTAAACTTCAGTCCAACTGGGGAGGTTGAGGGGTGATGTTATAGAGATTTACAAAATCATGTGGGACGTAGAGAAGGTGAATAGCCAAGGTCTTTTTTTTCCCAGTTCAGAACTGGAGAACATGTATTTAAGGTGAGGGGAAAAGATTTAATAGGGTCCCCAGGGGCAGCTTTTTCGCACAGTGTGTTCATGTATGGACCAAGCTGCCACAGGAAGTGGTGGAGGCAGGTGCAATTGCAACATTTAAAAGACATTTGGATAAGTACGTGAATAGGAAAGTTACAGAGGGATATACATCAAAACAGGCAAATGGGACTAGTTCAGTTTAGTGAACCTAGTCAGCATCAATGGTTTGGGACGAAGGATCTGTTTCAGTGCTGCAAATCCAATTATCCAGGTTTTCCTACATGGAACTGGAAGTGCACTCTATGAGACTGGGATACCCTGCCTGTTTTTGCTTGTTAACTTGACCAAAATAAACTTCAGATTATAACAAGGATAGATTCATCATTGACTCAACAATCAACTTCTCTTATGCAGAAGGCATCTCATTTAGGAGGAAGTTAACCATAATGTTTTTCTCTTAATCAATACAATGAACACTACATATTTTAATTGGCTGGAAAAGTTCTGACATTTCACTGTTACAATATCTTGTAGATTAGTTTAATCTTCATCAGCCACATTTCATGAATTGAACACTGACTGTAGTTATATAAATAAAATCATTAATTGAATGCTACAGCAGCTCAGTGGTTAGCACAGCTGCTTCACAGTGCCAGGGACCTGAGTTTGACTGCACCCTCAGGCAATTGGATGGAGTTTGCACATTCTCCCTGTGTCTGTGTGGGTTTCCTCCCACAGTCCAAAGTTGTGCAAGTTAGGTGGATTTGCTTTTCTGTTCCGTCGTGTCTAGGGATGTTTATGTCAGAGTGCTGGCAATGGGAAATATAGGGTGGGGGAGATGGGTCAGTCTGTGATTTTCCTCGGAGGGTTGGGGTGGATTTGGATCTGCATGGGCTTTCTCTGGGTGCTCTAGTTTTCACCCACAGTCCAAACAGGTTAAGTGGATAGATCATATTAAATTGTCCTTATGTCCAGGGATGTAAAGGCTAGGTGGATTGGCCGTGGGAAATGCAGATAGGGATAAAGGTTAAAGGGACAGGCTATGGGGGTTGGGACTAGGTGAGGTTGCTCCTTGGAGAGTCAGTGTGGACTCCATGGGATGAATGGCCTGTTTCCACACTGTAGGGGGATTCTATTAAAACTGAAATCAATTTCAGAGAGAATACGATAATTAATCCTGTTTCAGGTTCTTGTTGATTCAAATGGCAACCAGAACTGCCCTCAGTACTCTAGCTCTGCTCTCACCAGCATTTTCTAAAGTACCAGCATTGTCTCCCTGCTCTCACATTCTCAGCTCAACCAAACACCTTACTGACCTTCTTATCGGCCTCTCCGGCCACCTTTGGGGAATCTGTGGACATCACTCGGACTGCTTGCTGTTACTCCACGCTCCTCATTATCCAAACAATTATTGTGCATTTACTTGTCCTGTTCGCCCCTGCCCTCCCAGATTAATTATCTCCAGAATGAATCCCGTTGGCCATGTCTCTGTCTGCTTGAGTCATCTATTGACATCATGCAGTCTGCAGTTTTCTTCCTCATTGTCCACCACACGGCCAACTTCTGTGATATTTACAAACTGCTTCATCTGACCACTAACTGAAATCTAAATCCTTGATATGTATACCACAAAGATGTAGAAATCCCACTGGAAATGGGCAGCCAGATAAGATTCAGTCCTGGACAGAGTTAACAGCAGAATCTAATTGCTGCTCTCTCAGGCAAAGTTGCTGGTGTCTCAGGAGATTGTGTGACCGAACGAATCCTTTCCTGCATGTACAACAAATGAAAGGTCTCTCCCCAGTGTGAATATGTTGATGTTTCAGCAGATTCCGTTTATTTTTGAACCCCTTCTCGAGTCAGAACATTGGGAAGGTGCAAACAAGTTGCTGTGTTGTGAGGTGGGATGATTCAGTGAATCTCTTGCCGCACAGGAAGCAGGTGTACAGCCTCTTCCCAGTGTGAACCTGCTGCTGGATCAGAAGGTTGAATGAATCAACAAATTCCTGCACACACTCAACACAGGAGAACAGCCTCGGTAGTGTCTCAGCAGATGGGATAATTGAGTAAATCCTTTCCCACAGACAGAGCAGGGAGATGGCCTCTCCGCTGTGTGAATGTAATAGTATTTAAGAAGATGTTTTCTGCTTTTAAATTTCTTCTCACTGTCAGGACGCCCAAAAAGTCTCTCATCAGTGTGAACAAGTTGATGCGTTAGAAGGTAGGACGAAGTAGGAAGAACAAGTGAATCCCTTCCCACACACAGAGCAGATAAGCAGTTTCTCACCAACTACAGCACCATGGTGTTCAGTAAATCCTTTTTACTTTTAAAGCGCTTCAAACAGTCAGAATATTTTAAAGGTCTCTCATCAGGATGAACAAGTTGGTGTATCAGGAGATGCGTTGACTGAATGAATCCTTTCCCACACACGTTGCATTTGAATAGTCTCTCCCCTGCTCTTAAAACTTTTCTCATGGTCAGAACATTTCAAAGGTCTTTCATAAGAGTGAAGCTGTTCGAAAGTCTGGAGGGTTGATCCACATTAAATCCCTGCCCATACATGGAGCAGGTGAGCGGCCTTTCTCCAGTGTGAACATGCTATTGTGCATGTAGAGGCTGGACAACTGAGTGAATCCCTTCCCATACACAGAGCAGCTAAAAGGCCTCTCCCCAGTGTGACTGCATTGATGAGTTTCCAAATCTGATGGGTAAGAGAATCCCTTCCCACAATTCCATGGTTTCTCCATGGTGTTGGTGACATTGAGTCTTTCCATTTTCAGTGACTGACAGAAACTGACATGCGCAGACAGCATGGATGGTGTAATTATTTTTAGGCTGAGTAACTACTTAATGTACTTTCCACAGTCAGTCCACTGGAATACTCTTACTCACGTGCGTGTCTGTCACACTGATATTTAAAATCTTCTCTCCACATTCAAGGGGCTGATAATGTTCGGATCCTGAAGAATTGGCTGTGTCAGATCTTGATATCATGATTCTGGTCAGTAAATACAATCCTCTGAATATGCTGTAAAAGGAGTTTTAGTTGAAAAACTTAGAATATGAAACAAACAAACTGGTCATTCAGGTCAATTACTCTGTTGTTTTGATTTTTTCCCTACTCCATTCACCTCATTCTCAACCTTCCAACTTATTTTTCTGATCCTTTTTCCCAGACTCCTGTGGATGACATTATCAGTTCACACAATCATCTATAGCAATGATGTTTGGCCTGGGTCTTCCTGGCCTTGGCTACATGCGAATTCACTGTTTGAGTCTGCAGGACAGATGATTTAGAGAATCTCTTTCCAGACTTGGTGCAGCTGAACGGTCTCTTCCCAGAGTGAACTCACTGGAGTCTCAGCAGATGGCATGACTGAATGAATCTCTTCCCAAACTTCGTGCAAGACGGTCTTTTCCCAGTGTGAACTTTCTGATGTACAGTGAGGTCAGATGATCAGCTGAAACTAGTCCCACAATAAGAGCTTCTTAATGGTCTCTCCCCTTCCAACATCCTGTGAAATTGATTTAAAACAGAACAAAAAGGAAGAGAGAACCTACGAGAGAGAGAGACAGAAAGAGAAAGAGAGAAAGGAGCTGGAAAGTAAGAGCAGAGAACAGAGCAGACAGTGTAACAGGGAGCAAGGTGGGAGAAAGAGGGAACACAAAGAATAGAAGCAAGCAGGAGCACTGGAGGGTTACAGGGCTGTTTGAGTGAGGCCTGTGCGGACGCAAGAGAAGTGATATGTGTTCAAATAGCTGGGGGATGGGCAGTGATGGAACCCTCATTTAGGTATGATCAGAAGAAACAAAGATAAACTATCACATTGGGCTAAAACACTCTTATCAAAGGTAGAGGAGGTTAGATGATCAGGGAGGATAGAGATGAAATATAGCAATGGCTGGACATGGGTTCAAATCCACAGTAAAGGGGTCACACCAGTCCCAGACCCATGAATCACAGCACAGCAAGATCAGCCAAAGATGTGCAGGTTAGATGCACTGGCCAAGCTAAATTGCCCATAGTGTCCAGGGATATGTAAGTTAGATGGATTAGCCATGGGAAATGTAGAGGTACAGGAATAGGATGGGGGGAGGGCGAATCAGGTGAGATGTTCTTCAGAGAGTTGGTGTGGACTTGTTGAGCTGAATGGCCTGTTTCCACACTGTGGAGATTCTATTAAAATAAGCATTGCATTGCAGATGAATACTCAAGAATACTCACCTCTGAAACAATTTCATCATTATTAAATGTAAAATCTCCTGCTGTATCTTGCGGCTGGGAAGATGCCAGAACTGGAATCAGAAAAAACACCCAGAAATTTTGAATCTTATATTTCTCTGTAAACTGCGAAAGCAAAACAAAAAGGATCAGTTTAGAGTGAAATTCAGAAGAGACAAAAAATCCATCACCATTAGTTCAGGATAGGAATTTACAATGTAATTCAAGGGATGAAGTATTTAAATTTCAAGGCTATGTTGTAGAGAGTGGGTTTGGGAGATTTTATAGATGAGTCCCAGGTAACGATGTCTTTCTGTCCGCTAACTTGGCTCTTCCAGCAGTTAGTTGATTAGTAGAGACTTGAAATACAGGAAGGAGAAAAACATGAACTCATTAGAATCAGTCTGCAGTACAAATTCAATGGCGGGTTACGTACCCAGAAATCCCCGCGGGGATGAGGGGTCCCTACACACAACACAGCGGCGATGCGCCGTGGAAGCGAAGGTGAGATTCTCCTTCACAAACGGTAAGGGCCAGGAAGCAGAGGAGGGATGAACTGGAGAATGGACGGACAGGGTTTATAATCCGCTCCAGTGAGAGGCAGGAGCCTTAAAAAAACTGCCGTTTCGGGTCTTCTCCCCGGGTACGGCCCAAGGTAATCAACCGCCATCTTGTCCCAAGCTAGGCGCATGCGCATTCGGATTGTTTACGTCACGGATCCGGACGGCGCTGAACAATGAATCCTGCAGATGCTGGAAATCGAACAGCAAAACAGAAAGTGCTTGAGGCATCCAGCAGGTCTGGCAGTATCCGTGCAGTGAGAGAAAAAAACACGAATTAAGGACTCTAATCTAATGTGCACCTTCTTCAAAACCCAGTGCCCGGGAGGTGCAGCGCCCTGGGAGTAGCTTTTTCCTCAGTCGCTTCATCTCCACGTAACATTTGCAACAAACAGCAGTCTACTTTAATCCCACGACTTCTCTGCAGGGATTTTTTTTAATCAGCCTGTGTCGGCGTCTTATACCACACCGCTGGAGCACGGGGGACTTGAGAATCCAGGCCTTCTGAGCCAGAGTACAGGGTACTGTTGTTGATTCAACCATCTTCAGCTGCTTATTCAATGACATCCCTCCAGAAGTGGAGATATTGATTCATGATTACACAACACTCGGCATTTGCGACTGCTCAGATACTAAAGTAGTACATATCCGTATAAAGCAAGACCTGCAGAGTATGAGAAAATCAGCACAACTGGCAAGTAACATTCTTGTCACATAAGTGCCTGGCAAGGACCATCTTCCAAGAATCTGAGTATTGGTCCTTGTCATTCAATGACATTACCATTGTTGAATTCTCTATTATCAGTTTCCTGGGGGCTACCATTGACCAGAAACTGAATGGGACAAACCATACAAATATAGTTGCGACGAGATCAGGACAGAGGCTAGAAATCTTGCAGTAAGCAACTCATCTCCTGACTGCCCAAACTCTGTCCATCATTTACAAGACAGAAGTCACGTGTATATGAATAATCTCCACGTGTCTGGGTGAGTGTTGCTTCAACAATGCTCAAGAAGCTTGACACCATCTGGGACAAAACAGCATTTTTGACTGCCCACTGCCTTCAACATTCACTTTTTTCAAGATTGATGCACAGTAGCAGTAAAGTGTATCATCTGTCTTGTCTGACCAGCCTCGAGATAGGGAGCTTGTGGTGTCCCCCAGTCAGCAAGGTACCTCCCACCACAAATTGACACTTTCAGATACATGACGTCTCATAGATAATAGGATCAACAACCTGGTTTAGTCAGGAATGTTCCTTTTGCTTTTGTGATGGGTTTTTATGTTTTAGTATGATTGGATCATATGTTTGGGAGGGGATGTGCAACAGGGGAAAATGTTTCTCAGGAACAGGATTCATTTGTTCCAAGACAATTTGTACAGAATGTGATGATATTTGCAAATTGTTTTATAGAGTAATTTCAAGGAAGAATGTGAAGATGGGAGAGTCAAATCAAACATTATATCAAGATCCAACAGAGTCACTCAATTCATCAGGCCCTGAAGGAAAAAAAAATTTGTCTGCTTTGTCTGTGGGAAAAGATTTCAAACTTCAGTGTGACTGTTAAATCACCAACACACACACACACACACACACACACACACACACACACTCACTCACTCACTCACTCACTCACTCACTCTCACACACAAATGTTCCAGTGAATTGACTGCAAAAATTTCTTAACGATATCCAGTTAACATTCTGAAAAAAAACTACAGTGCAGAGAAACTGTACACACTTTGTATGTATGGTCACGGACTCAACAGATCATTCAAGTGGAAGTGATGCCAGGAGATCAGGACTGTGGAAAAACCGTGGAAATGTGCGGATTGTGTGAAGAGATCCAAATACTTAGGCCAGCTGTAAGCTCATGGATGCAGTCACTCTGGAGAGAGACTGTTCACCCGCTCCATGTTTGGTAAGGGATATGCTTGATAATCCAGCTTTGTCCCACACCAGTGGGGTCACACTAAGAATAGACATTTGAAATGTTCTGATGGTGGGAAAAGTTTTAAGAGCTCCAAAGGTCTAATTCAATATCAACCTGTTCACACAAGGGAGAACTCATTCACCTGTTCCACGTGTGGGAAGGAATTCTTTTGGAAGTCCATCCTGATGTCACATGAACATCTTCACCACAGGGAGACAACCTTTGTCTGTTCCGTGTGTGGGAAGGGATACACTTCATGGTCCCAGTACAATGTCACGCAATCAGATTCACACTGGAGAGATTGTTCATCTTCTCTGTGTGGGAGGGGATTCACTTCATCGTCTATCCTAATGTCATCCTCCCCTGAGGAAGAGTCGCCAGACCCAAAACATTAACTGTGATTTTTCTTCGCCAGACCTGCTGAGATTTTCTGGCAACTTCTGTTTTTGTTCCTAAAGTCAAACAGTTGAGTTCCCACTGGTGTTGGACTATTTGTCTGATTTCAGTGTGAGAAGATGTTCAGGCAGTTATCCAGCCTCACTGAACATCTCCGTATTCACACTAGGGAGAGGCTTTTGACCAGCTCTGTCTGTGGGAAAGTATTCACTCAGCCACATAAGCTAGTGTCACACCAACGTGTTCACGCTGGAGAGAGAACATTTGTCTGCTCTTTGTGGGAAGAGATTTATTAAATCATCAGATATTCTTAGAAAACCAGGGTAGTCACAATGGAGAGAGACCATTCATCTGCTCTGTATTCACGTAGTCCTCCAAACTCAGGAAACATGGAATTATTCATGCCAATGAGAGACCATTTAAATGGTCAGACTATAAGAGCCTTAGAAGCAGCAACAACTTGATGAAACACCAGCAAAGTCATTGTGGGGAGAGGCCTCTCACCTACCCTGTGTGTGTGGCAAGGGATTCAATGATGCATCCACACATTTGAGACACCAGCGAGGTCATGCGATTGTATTCTGCTGTTACTGGAGGAAAGACTGAACTGTGTTCAATCTGATAGCTGAGGTTTACGTCAATGGATGTGAATAATCACCAATTAATTGAACACCAGCCTGGTTAAACAGATTATTCACATCGATTGACTACACATTCATGTATCAATCACATCTGACATACAGTGTTTGTGTTCCAGATTTCTCATGATTAGAGGAAACTGATAGATGTCCTGTTACTGAACCGTTCTTGGGTGGCTCCTTCATTGTCAGTGCAAGGCGCAGATTTAGAAATGACTTTCACTCATTCAGGATGTCCTAATGTGCTTCAAACAACTGAAGTCCTTGTAAAGTGTAGTCACTGTTGTAAGAGATACAGCAGCTGTATTGTGTGCAACAGATGTCCACAAGCAGAAATAAGATGCTGGAAATATTCAGCGAGTGAGACAGCAATAGAGTTCACAACAGAAACATGACAATGAAAGACACTCTGTTCAGTGATGATCATTGAGGAATGTACATTTAGTAGTCAATCTGCCAGAACTGCTCTGTTCTTTGAAATAACTTCATGGGATCTTTTATATCTACCTGGTAGGGAAGAAGTAGCTGCAGTTAAAAGGTTCCCTCTGAAAGACCGGATCTCTGACAGCGCAGTGCTCCCGCAGTCCTGCTCCGGAATATGATTTTATGGTGAAGACTCTGGATGAGAATTTGAATTCACAACATTCCTGACACAGAGTTGAGAATGTAACTATTGAACATTAATACGGATTATTATTTCAGATCTGACACTTTTGAATCATAGAAATGTTGTGGTGCAGACAGCCATTTGACTCATCACATTGGCACTGGTTCTCAGCATTATTCCAGCTCTTACACTTGTAGTTGTTCTCACAGTCATGTTCACCCATTGGGCTCTTGGTAAAAGCCAAATGGATTGTATGTTTTTAAACAGGTAATGATGATTTCCAGAGCAATACACCAACAGATTCTGCAGCATCATTTACAGATTTTTGAAAAATCAGTTCATTAACACATCAAAAGACATGAAACACAACATGAATGAAAAATTTTGACTTTCAAAGACTCTGTCTTAACCATTCAGACCATTTGTTATCATTCAAGACAAAATGTTTGAGAATAAATGTGAAAGTTATCTCCAAATTGATAGCAAGCACTTCTGTCCATGATGTAAAGGCGCATTTTAAAATCATCTAATGGGGGCATATTTGTTTCCGAAATGTAAAGCAAAGTGATATTCTCCCTTAACTATTTATAAGAAATTTCCCCTGATGTTTAAAAGGATCATCAAATTAAAAAGTTTATGTGACTTTTGTGTTTCAAAACTGTTGCTTTTGTTTCACCCTTTATATCTTTCCTCCCTCACCTTAAATCAAAGCCCCTGTTGCTGGACTTCCCTACCCTTGGAAAATGACCTTGGTCATTCAACCTACTCATGCCCCTCCTAATGTAATAAACTTCTATAAAGGTCCCCCCTCAGCCTCCAACAGTGAATGAATCTTCAAGATTTAACAAACTAAGGGAAGTCCAGGTGTGTCAAAATAAAACTGAATTCATAACATTATATGGATATTTATGATTGTTCAGCAAAAACACAATGTGAACCGTGGTGCCATGCTTCTTCTAAGTACTTACTGAATGTTTGAATTTATCTTTAAACATTGGCAGTTTCTACCCAGATCGTAAGATTCCTGTTCACTGGGGACAAAGTGACCAGGTTCAGTCAGTGAGAATCTCCACAGATAGTGAGGCAGCAGAAACCAGTCAGGCTCAGAAAGTGATGATCAGGTAAAGCATATATTTAAATTACAAAGGGCACGACATGATGAATTTGCTTTTGTTTGTCACAAGGTGCACATCAGGATAAACATCTTTTGAAGTGTTTTAATGGGATGTCAGTGTCACTGGCAAAGCCAGTGTTGGTTTTCCATCTCTGATTGTCCCTGAAAAGTGATAGTGCATCAGTACCTTGAAGTGCTGCAGTCTCTGAATCTTTGTGTCTGCATTTCAACCAGTGTAACCCTCCACTCCTGCAGGATAAATGTTGTTTTCTTCCTCAATTGGGGTATTCTTGCACATTATCCTGATGCATGTAAGAAGGGCAAAATAAAATCCATCTTCTTTCAACATTTGTTTTTCAAATTGACTGAAATGATTTAAAATCTCTGCATCCCATTCCTTTAATAGAACTATTATGTATCCACCATTTCAGCACCCCCCCCCCCCCAACACCCCAAATGGAAAGTCTGTATCATACAGGACGAAGTGGCTGTCTTGCTCAGCGCCCATCCACCATCTTAAACATTCACTCCACCCACCACCATCTTTCAATGGCTGTAGCAGCCTCTTACCATCTGAACTTGCTAGTGTGCCAGCAGGATGGCTGACTGACTGACTCTCTTTCTACAGATAGAACAGACAGGTCACCTTTATTTTGTACATCTGCAGACAGTGAGAGGAATGCTGACCATCTCCTCACCACTTTAGTGACTCTTATCTAGAAATACAGCTCCTGCAGTCATTTCCGGAGCTGACCAAGAAAAAGACACTGTTATTGCTGCCAAGGACAAGTCTTGAGCACAACTACTGAAGCAAGACATGGCTAAATCCTTTCAGGGGATGGGAGATGACCTCAGGAGACATACACAAAGCAACAAGCCAAGGTTTTTGTGGATCATTTCAGTGGAAATGCGCACTCGAGCCTCAAGGAGTATCAGCCTCATCTGAAGCAATGTCAGAAGAGCGGCCAGTCCAGCAGAATGAAATCCTCCATCTCTCTCAGCATGAGCAAGATTCAGTCCTGGACATGATTAGCTAAAGAAAGAGGAGCAGAATCCAATCCCTGAGATCCCTTGTGAACTCGCTGGTGTGTCTGCAGGATGGATAACAGAGTGAACCCCTTCCCACATATGCAGCAAATGAATGGCCTTTCCCCAGTGTGTACTCGCTGATGTGTCAGCAGGTAGGATGACCGAGTGAATCCCTTCCCACACTCGAAGCAGGTGAACGGTCTCTCCCCTAGGTGAACTCTCCGGTGTGTCAGCAGAGTGGATGAATCACTAAATCCCTTTCCACACTCGGAGCAGATAAAAGGCCTCTCCCCAGTGTGTACTCGTTGGTGTGTCTTCAGGTTGGATGACTTAGTGAATCTCTTCCCACACACACAGCAAGTGAATGGCCGCTCCCCGGTGTGAACTGGTCGGTGTGTCAGTAAGTGAGATGACCGAGTGAATCCCTTCCCACATTCAGAGCAGATGAACGGCCTCTCCCCGGTGTGAACTCTCTCATGTGAATTCAGGTTGGAAGACTTGGTGAATCCCTTCCCACATTCGGAGCAGGTGAACGGTTTCTTCCCAGTGTGACTGAGGTGATGGGTTTCCAGCTCAGATGGGCACCGGAATCCCTTTGCACAGTCTCCACATTTCCAAGGTTTCTCCATGACAGCCAGTTCCAGCCTCTTGCATACAAACATGTGCACAGTCTTTCCCTACTGTAAAAGTGCAATGATTTTTCAGTTTAAGCTGTTCCCATAATCATGGATGATCAAACTCATTTAGCTGTGTGTCTCAGTACTTTTCCGTTTAACTTTAGAAGGACTCAATGGCAGACAATATTCAGGTCCAAGTGAATTTCAAGATTCACATCTTGACTCGAAGTACAAGATGTCCAAGTACAAATGCTCACCCTCAGGATATCCTGGAAATAGAATTTACAAAATAATACTTGTCAGTACAGGATGCAAATTTAAAACATTTTAATTTCTATGGACATTCTTTGTCCAAAAGCTGTAAAGCTCAGTCCCACAATTTCTCCCTCCTACCTCACTCTGCTGTACTGAATAGACAATCTCTCAAGGAGATGATTATGCAGATTGACAGACCAATGCATGTTTCTTCCTGTCCTGGAAAGAAACATGAAAATCTTCATGCAGGCTGCTCAACTCACATATACAATTTCATATTTTATGGATTAAAAATTGGTGTACTCTACAACCTTATTACTCTTAAAGCAGGGGAGTGAGGAAGACCTTCATTGAGAGATGAGGTCAAGACTAGCTTTCACTCCCAACAAATGTGGTGGAACCAGAAATGAATTAAAATGAATTTGGGCAGGCACATGAAGGAAGTACTTGGATTGAGGAGGTAATGGGCTGATTGAATTGCTCAGTCGACTCTGGTGTTGCAATGTTTCCCTGGCCAGAAACGTAAGAATATAGCTACAGTATTACTGCAAGACCAGAAATAATAAATGACCATAATTAAAAGAACATTAAATGCGAAATGTGCACTGTGCCAACACTAGACAAAATTCATCACATCTTAAGTTACTGTCCCTTTGAATTCTGCTTCTCTCCTGCTGAAACCACACCTTCAATTATGAACATTAGGGATAAGGCTATCCTGTTAGCCAGAGAAATAAATATGTCGAGCTCAGGAGGCAAAGGATGTCAAAGATTTGAGAGAAAGATAGATTTGAGCTAACCTTTCCAGAATCTGCCCCTCCTTGGATTCACATCCCCTCATTTCAGCTGTTGCAGATGAACAGTATTCACCCTCTTCCCAGGAGCAGGAAAGAAATAGAAAGTGGGAGACATCGCTTTTCTCTCAGACAATACACAGATGCAGACGTTTCACTCAGAAGCTCATTGGACAACCTCCACATTGTGACGTCCACAAAGGAAGAGGTGGTGACTGTCTGATGCAGCCAATAGGAATCTCTGTGCTTAGCACCAATGTAACTGTGTTCCAGGCAGCAAGCCAGGCCCATGCACATGGGAATCCTACCTCCACTCGAGCCAATGTTTCCAGGGCAACTGGCAACACTGTGCCTGTTCTGGACAGCAGGCCTAGACTGTACCTATGCTGCCCTCCAGCTGGGGTTTTGGAGGAGGGGAGGACACTTTGCAAACTCTTATTTCTTTATTTCCTCCATGTACACAGTTTGACTTCAAACACCAAAAGGATTGTGAACCCCTTTTGCAGGAACTTACAAGGGGCAGGTTTCCCAGATTTGGTTAATAATTCGAAGCTCCCTGGTTTTCAGGTCCCAGGGTAAACCAACTCCACCGTCATCATCAGGGTGTCTGGGGTTAATCAGGACCTGAATATGTGGAGAGATGTTTCTCTGTTCAGTCTGAGGGAAAATAAAATGCAAACATCAACGAGACTGGAAATGTACTATGACACACAAAGCTGATAGATTGTGATCCAGTGAATTGACTGTAGGAAGAACCTTAACTAGTTTACACTTCCCAGTTAGAGTGTTCCAATGAGGTGACTGGCCTGAGGAGAAATTGCAGCATACACATAAGCTTCATCTATATGTTCAACTTGGAGAAAGAGAAAGGGACCGAGACAATGAAGAAACCCTGGAAATGTGGGGCCTGCAGGATGGGATTCGAATACCCATCCCTGATTGGAAATCCATCGACACATGCACTGGGGAGAAGCCATTCACCCATTCTATGTGCAGAAAACACAATTCAGTCAGACATCATCCCTGTTGTTACATCTGCAAATTCACACTGAGGAGAGGCCATTCAGCTGCACTCACCACAGACAGTTTCAGGTCTTCATTGGACCTTAATCAACACCAGAAGAGGCATACTGGGGAAAGGCCATTCACTTGCTCCATGTGTGGGAAGGGTTTCTCATAAGTTATCCAAAGGGTGATTCACCAGCAAATTCACCCAGAGGAGAAACCATTGAGCTGCACTCATTGTGGAAGGAGTTACAAGCATTTAAACAGCCTTGAGGACCATTGGCGAGCTTACACTAGGGAAGCGCATTCACCTGCTCCATGTGTGGGAAGGAATTCACTCAGACATCCATTCATTGGAAACATCAAACACCGGTGAGAGACCATTCACCTGCTTGCCTTTGGAAAGAACTTCAGGCAGACATCTGCTCTCATAGGCTGTGAGAGAATTCACATTAGGGAGAAACCATTCACCTGCTCTGTGTGTTGGAAGGCAGGCATTCACTTATCATCGGTTCTTAAGCCATACCAGCATATTCACACTGAGGAGAAGCCATTCAGCTGCACTTCCTATGGTAAATGTTTCAAGTACTCTTCAGCCCTCCTCCCCCACCAGAGAGTTCACAGCAGAGGGAGACCTTTCACCTGCTCCCTGTGGGAGAAGGGGTCCACTCTGGTGGCACTTCAGCGAGTTCATAAGAGACAGCAGAGGGAGAACCATGCTGCTCATCACATCCAGGATTGATGTGATGGCAATATTAATTTTTTTTTGCCTTCTGATTTCACAAACCCCCTTAAGAGGCTAGAATTTAATCTTTTGGATATGTTGCTGATTCAGAGATCCAATGACTCTTTCGCCAAGTGCTTTCTGCAATTTTTCCACTTGATTGAAGAACTCACAACAGAAACACAATTTGAAGAAAACTGTCAACTTTACTTGAATCCTAAACTGATCTGTGGAGCAAAATTTACAATTCAGTATCTGAGAGGTTCCACTGATTAACATCTCGAAATGGAAAGGACTGATTAATCCTTGCACAATTGTCACTGGCTCGCGCTTTCTTCACAGTGGCACCTTCATTATCAAACTAAATTATCAAAGAACATGGAGCAGTGTGGTCATATACTTAGAAGCACATCATCAATAGCAAAAGCTACAGCGAACATTGATGAATATTGGAAGGCATGGAGTTCAATCATTTCTGACATATCTGCATCAATGTTTTGTAATGGTGAAACTAGCAAATACTGATTTGAGATCTATTCAGAAGGGATTGCATCTGGCATTGAAGCAAAAGGAAAAGCTGACCTGATGCAGAACATCAGCCCAATAGAGACTTCAAAGTGATCAAGGCAGTTGTGCAAAAACAGGGAAATGCTGGGCAAATAAATGTTATAGCAACCCATGTGGAAAAGTCCAATTTGCCTGTCACAATGGAAATCAATGTGCTGCACATGATCGATGTGTTTCAAGAGGGCACTTGTCTGACCATCAGCAAAATTGTCCTCGGGACATTAACAGAAGTAAACAGATGGCCGACTGGGTTGAACACAACTCTGAGCTGAACTTCCATGAGACAGTCATCTCCAAGTCTCCAATTGACACATTCCTGCAGCTTCCTGTTGTGGTTAAGTTGTTTGAGGAACCCTAAAAGGTGGAAAAAGCCATTCACTGTTTATTAAGTTGAAAGACACCAGCAAAATTGCCACGAATTATTGAAGCATGGAAAATTCCATATACTGGCACAGCTTTGTGACCTTCTCCTCCTCCTCTCTTGGGAGGTAGGATCCATTTACATCCTGGTTACTGAAGAGTCAATTGGTTATTAATATAACAAAATCTGTCTAAATAATGAGACAAGGATTAATGAAATGGAATTATGATGAATACATTACAATGGTGGTTATTGATGCAAGATGATCCTGATTTTGTAGAGTTGATTTCTTCAATAAAGAATCCAACACCTAGCCTTTTCACAAAACACAAGCTTGGGCCCCCTGTCACTTTCTGTCAAATTTCAAGAACCTTACATTGAAGACATATTTTTAAACACTCGCATGGAATGTGGGACCTGCTGTCTGTCCAGCATTTATTGCCCATCACTAGTTGCTCTTGGAGTATTATAGAACATAGAGCACTACAGCACAGTACAGGCCCTTCGGCCCTCGATGTTGCACCGACCTGCCATACCAATCTGAAGCCCATCTAACCTACACTATTCCATGTACATCCATATGCTTGTCCAATGACGACTTAAATGTACCTAAAGTTGGCAAATCTACTACCATTGCAGGCAAAGAGTTCCATTCCCTTACTACTCTGAGTAAAGAAACTACCTCTGACATCTGTCCTATATCTTTCACCCCTCAACTCAAAGCTATGCCCTCTCGTGCTCACCGTCACCATCCTAGGAAAAAGGCTCTCCCTATCCACCCTATCTAACCCTCTGATTATCTTATATGTCTCAATTAAGTCACCTCTCAACTTTCTTCTCTAACGAAAACAGCCTCAAGTCCCTCAGCCTTTCCTCATAAGACCTTCCCTCCATACCAGGCAACATCCTAGTAAATTTCCTCTGCACCCTTTCCAAAGCTTCCACATCCTTCTTATAAATGTATACAATTATATTGTATGAAGTTTTGGTCTCCTTTCTTAAGAAGACATATATTAGTTCTGGAGGGGGTGCAGAGAATATTTACTCCGTTGATTCCAGAGTTCAGAGGGTTGGATTATGAGGAGGCTGGGATTATACTCATTGGAATTCAGAAGAATGAGGGGAAATCTTATATGTTTCTATAAGATTATGAAGGGAATAGTAAGGTAGAGGCAGGGAGGTTGTTTCTGCTAGCAGGTGAAATTAGGACTAGAGACGGCATCGCCTCCAAATAAAGGGAAGCAGATGTAGGACTGAGGTCAGGAGGAACTTCTTCACTGCTTGCCCAGTGAAGTGGCTGAAGCTACCTCGCTGAATGTTTTTAAGGCAAGCCTAGATAAATGTTTGAACAGTAAAGGAATTAAGGGTAGTGGTGAGTGGGTGGGTAAGTGGAGCTGAGTCTCAAAAAGATCAGCCATGATCTTATTAAATGGCAGGGCGGGCTTGAGGGGCCAGATGGCCTACCCCTGCACCTATTGTCTATTGTCTACTCCTGCTCCTAGTTCTTATGTTCTAAATCAACCTTTCAAACAGAAAACAAAATTAGCGAGAGAGAAACCAGAAGAGCACGCACTGTTTGTGAAATTGAGGGGAACTAATCTGATCCTGTGTGGAGAAAATACTTGGGGAAAAACATTACCATGTAAATTCTTGGCTTATCCTTAAAACCTAACATGAAAGTTGATCAGTATTTGCACTAAACTACAAAAGGAGAGGCAGAACTGGAAGATACATGACTGAAAGAGGTACTGTTCCTACTTTCTTCCCAAACCCTTCGAACTCTTCAGTCCTAAAAGCTAAGAACAAGTGCAAAAGCCAGATGCTGGAAATCTGATAGAAAAGCAGAAAGTGCTGGAAACACCCAGCAGGTTTAGCAGCTTCTAAAGCCATGATAGACCATCGCAACCTGATTGTCTTTACATTGTATTCATGATATTGAGGGTCCTCTTCACACCTCATCGCCTTTGTATCCCCATTACTACTCTTTGAAGAAATGGGAGTTCATTTAGGAAAACTAAAATAGAACTTTTCACAGAAAATCTTGATGAACTGTCGAGTTCTTTTTGATGAGCTAAGGGGTGCTGATGATGAAAATCTACTCGATAGGACGAACATGGACTGTCAAGACGTATTTGATAAAAGCTCTGTAACAGCCCATTGAACAAAACAGGGCATGGTCTCCGATGAAGGGTCTAGGCCCGAAACGTCAGCTTTTGTGCTCCTGAGATGCTGCTTGGCCTGCTGTGTTCATCCAGCTCCACACTGCGTTATCTTGGATTCTCCAGCATCTGCAGTTCCCATTATTGCAGGGCAGCACAGTGGTTAGCACTGCAGCCTCACAGCGCTAGGGACCCGGGTTCAATTCTAGCCCTGGGTGACTGTCTGTGTGGAGTTTGCACGTTCTCCCCGTGTCTGCGTGGGTTTCCTCCAGGTGCTCCGGTTTCCTCCCACAGTCCAAAGATGTGCAGGTTAGGTGGATTGGCCATGCTAAATTGCCCGTAGTGTTCAGGGAGGTGTAGATTAGGTGGATTAAAGGAGGGTGGGTCTGGGAGGGATGCTCTGACGTTCGGTGTGGACTTGTTGGGCCGAAGAGCCTGTTTCCACACTGTAGGGATTCTAATTCTAATTCTAAAAAAAACTTCGATCTAAAAGGAATAAAAAGGACAGTAACAATGTTGATTTGAAACTATTTCCTGTCATTCAGCCAGTCATCAAAAAAAGCGACCTGATAGGCAACATTTTCGCACCCAGTGTTGTGCGTATGTGGAATGAGCCGCCAGAGGAAGTGGTGAAAGCTGGTCCATTTACAACATTTAAAAGGCATCTGGATGGATGTGTGAATAGGAAGGGTTTAAGAGGGATACAGGCCAAATGCTGGCAATGTGTCTAAATTAATGCGTTCAGCATGAATGAGTTGGACTTAGGATCTACTTCCAAGCGATACAGCTCTCTGACTCTATTAACAGCTGTCTTTTGAAACTGGGAAAGGTTTCTCGTGGAGTTAGTTTGAGGCTTTAGGTGTGCAATATCAAGATAGCCTAATTAAAGAAATGCTGTTCTCATTAGCAGATAGTAAAATGGTCGTAAGACACAGACGTAACATTTTCAGCAAGTGACACAGGGCACAGGAGGATGAGTAATATGAACTGCGAACAACAAAGTACTGGAGCACAAACTTACATTCAATGCCGACAATATCCAGGTACTGTTTAATCAAGTATCACCGTCAGATGGTGTTGTGATTTTGTTTTACCAAATCATCCATTTGCAATGTCCTGTAAAAGGAGATTACAAAAACCATCACTGTCAGCCCACGATACAAAAGCAGAAGAGATGAACATTTTTCTTACTCTGTCGTTGCTTCATAGAATTGTAAAAAGGTCAAGACATAGAAAGTGGCCACTTGGGTTATTGCATCTGTGCCAGCTGAAGAATTAGCTACCCAACCCCAGCCTACGTTGTACCAACTGGCCTGTAGTTTTGCATGGTACAAAGCTTTATGTGCCAATTTAAATACATTATACGTGAGTTGAGTCTTTCTGTTTGTTCTCTCATTTCTGGCAGTGAGTGTCAGACTCCACCCATCATATCAAGAAAATTGTTTTTCTGAGCTGTCATTTAATCTTTCTACCAATCATTTCAAATCCATGCCCTCTAGTCACTGATTCTCGGTTGAGGTACATGGCTTCCTGCCACTCTATCCCTCTCAATTTTGTATATCACAATCTGATCTGATTTGCTGTGTAATCATCACGTGGACCGAGATACAGTGCCATGTACTGTTTTTGCTGCTATTCAGACAAATCCTACCTTAAAACAAGTATATGAAGGTAATAGGACAGAATGCCGAACATAGTGGCACAGCTACAGAGAAGGTATTGCGCTCAGCCAACATTTTAATGTGGGTCAGTGGGCAGAGGGTACCTTTTCCACAAGTTGAGCAGGTGTATAGTTCTGGTCATCTCATTTTACAGAAAGGGTGGAATTGAACCAGAGAAGGTGCAAAGGAGATCGACAAGCTTGTATACTGGGACTGGGGAGAAATGCAGCTATATGGAAAGATTATATTCAATGGGGGTTCTCCTTGGAATACAGGAGGCAAAAGGAAAAATTTGACTGTGATCAGGCAGCCAAGATACAAAAGTTTGAAAACACATACCAACAGCTTCTTTCCCACTGTGTACAGATTTATGAACAGGCCTTTCATATATTACAGTTGCTTTTTCTATGCAGCTTCTCGTAGCTGTACCACCATGTTCTGCATTCTGTGCAATTACCTTCATATACTTATTTAAGGTAGGATTTGTCTGAATAGCAGCAAAAACAATACATATCACTGTATCTCGGTTCACATGATGATAAATCAAATCAGATGAAACCTCCCCGCTCCCCCGACAGCACGGGTGCCCCTCACTCGCTGCTGCCTCTGAGCCAATGGGAGTGAATGAACGTCGTTCCTTGGACCCGCGAGCGTTGCGCATGCACCATGTTGCTGTCCGACTTCGACAAACATGGCGGCCGCTCATGCTCATTCGCCGAGCCGAACTCGTCCTCACCCTCAGCAACTTCTCTTTCGATTCCTCCCACTTCCTACAGACAAAGGGAGTGGCCATGGGCACCCACATGGGCCCCAGCTATGCCTGCCTCTTTGTAGGTTACGTGGAGCAGTCCCTCTTCCGCACCTACACAGGCCCCAAACCCCACCTCTTCCTCCGTTACATTTGATGACTGTATCGGCACCGCCTCTTGCTCCCCAGAGGAGCTCGAACAGTTCATCCACTTCACCAACACCTTCCACCCCAAACTTCAGTTCACCTGGGCCAACTCCAGCACATCCCTCACCTTCCTGGACCTCTCAGTCTCCATCTCAGGCAACCAGCTTGTAACTGATGTCCATTTCAAGCCCACCGACTCCCACAGCTACCTATAATACACCTCCTCCCACCCACCCTCCTGCAAAAATTCCATCCCCTATTCCCAATTCCTCCACCTCCGCCGCATCTGCTCCCACGATGAGGCATTCCACTCCCGCACATCCCAGATGTCCAAGTTCTGCAAGGACCGCAACTTTCTCCCTGCAGTGTTCGAGAATGCTCTTGACTGCGTCTCCCGCATTTCCCGCAACACATCCCTCACACCCCGCCCCGCCACAACCGCCCCAAGACGATCCCCCTCGTTCTCACACCACCCCACCAACCTCCGGATACAACGCATCATCCTCCGACACTTCCGCCATCTACAATCCGACCCCACCACCCAAGACATTTTTCCATCCCCACCCCTGTCTGCTTTCCGGAGAGACCACTCTCTCCATGACTCCCTTGTTCGCTCCACACTGCCCTCCAACCCCACCACACCCGGCACCTTCCCCTGCAACCGCAGGAAATGCTACACTTGCCCCCACACCTCCTCCCTCACCCCTATCCCAGGCCCCAAGATGACTTTCCACATTAAGCAGAGGTTCACCTGCACATCTGCCAATGTGGTACACTGCATCCACTGTACCCGGTGTGGCTTCCTCTACATTGGTGAAACCAAGCGGAGGTTTGGGGACCGCTTTGCAGAACACCTCCGCTCGGTTTGCAATAAAGTGCACCTCCCAGTCACAAACCATTTCCACTCCCCCTCCCATTCTTTGGATGACATGTCCATCATGGGCCTCCTGCAGTGCCACAATGATGCCACCTGAAGGTTGCAGGAACAGCAACTCATATTCCGCTTGGGAACCCTGCAGCCCAATGGTATCAATGTGGACTTCACCAGCTTCAAAATCTCCCCTTCCCCCACCACATCCCAAAACCAGCCCAACTTGTCCCCTCCCCCCACTACACCACACAACCAGCCCAGCTCTTCCCCTCCACCCACTGCATCCCATAACCAGTCCAACCTGTCTCTACCCCCTAACCTGTTCTTCCTCTCACCCATCCCTTCCTCCCGCCCCAAGCCGCACCTCCATCTCCTACCTACCAACTTCATCCCACCTCCTTGACCTGTCCGTCTTCCCTGGACTGACCTATCCCCTCCCTACCTCCCCACCTATACTCTCTCCACCTATCTTGTTTTCTCTGCATCTTCGGTCCGCCTCCCCCTCTCTCCCTATTTATTCCAGAACCCTCACCCCATCCCCCTCTCTGATGAAGGGTCTAGGCCCGAAACGTCAGCTTTTGTGCTCCTGAGATGCTGCTTGGCCTGCTGTGTTCATCCAGCCTCACATTTCATTGTCTTGGATTCTCCAGCATCTGCAGTTCCCATTATCACGGCCGCTAACCCGAGTCCAGTGTGAGCAATATCTTGAGAAGATTAAACACCGTAAACGTAGGTTTCATTCAGCATTCACTGTCTTCTCGTCTCGTCTCGTCGTGGTGCGTTTCGAAATCCGGGCAACCCACCCTCTGACTCGATTATCCCGTCCGAAGGGTCCTCACCCGGTAACACAACACACCGCTATCCGAGGAACAGCAGTGTCAGCACTGCGCATGCTCTATATCACCAGCGCACCCGGCTGATTGACAGCAGATCCTCACCAATATGAAACGGGGGCGGAGCTGGAGGACTTGGTGCGGTTGATCCTCCAACCAATGGGAGCGAATGAGGGGTTGCTGTTTCAGAAAAGCTCAGTTCAAGCTGGAAGAAGAATGTCTCATTTCCCAGTTGGGAATTCTGCAATCCCCAGGACTCACATTGGAGTTCAACAATTTTAGCGCTTTAGCACCTTCTCCCATATCCTCACTCCAATTCCCACACATCAGGCCTTATCTTCACATGGACTGCTCCCACATTATTGGCTATTCATTCACTGACCTTTCCCACACCATTCTCTCTCTTTGAGCTCGAACTCCACCCATTGTTTACTTCCCCAATGACGCACAAACAAAGGCAAGACTTATACTATTAAATGTGGGGCTTCAGGTAGTGTTGTACAAGAGAGTGACAGGGCTTCAGGTACATGCCTCTTTGAAGTTTGTGTCACATACAGATAGTGTGGTTAAGAAGGCATTTAGCATGCTTGCCTTCATTGCTCAGACCTTTGAGGATCGAAGGTGGGATGGTAAAATGAGAGATAGTAGGAACTACAGATGCTGGAGTCTGAGATAACAAGGTGTGGAGTTGGATGAACACAGCAGGCCAGGCAGCATCAGAGGAGCAGGAAAGCTGATGTTTCAGGTCTTTCTTCAGAACAAGCGACTGGGACCCCTGCAGCCCAAAGGCTTCAATGTGGACTTCACAAGCTTCAAAATCTTCCCACCCCCAACCTCATCCCAAGACCAGCCCATCTCATCCCTGCCTCCTTCACCTGTCCGCCTTTTAACACACCTATCTACTCCTCCCACCTCGCAGACCAACCCCCACCTTCACTTCCTACCTGCTAGCCTCATCCCCCCCTTTGATCTGTCCGTCTTCCCTCCTACCTACCCACCCCTCCCTCCTCAATGACCAACCCGCCAGCCCAACCACTCTACTGGCTTCATCCCCGCTTCCCTGACCTGTCCATCTTTTCTCCACCTGTCTGCTCCTCTATCCACTTTCTATCATTGCCTGCCCCTTTATTTGTTTCAGAGCACCCTTCCCCTACCCCCATTTCTGAAGATGGGTACCAAAATGTCAACTTTCATGCTCCACTGATGCTGCCTGGCCTGCTGTGTTCATCCAGCTCTGCACTATGGTGTATGGAGGTTGTACACAATGTTGGTGAGGCCTCTTCTGGAATACTGTATCCGGTTTGATCCCCTGGTTATAGGAATGTTACTATTCTGCTGGAGAGGGCTCAGAAGAAATTTGGCAGACGTTGCTGGGAATGGAGTGTTTGAGTATTGAGAAGAAGCTGGATAGCTAGGACTTTTTCATTAGAGTGTAGGAGGTTGAGAGGTAATATTGTAGAAGTCTATAAATCATGAGATAAAGTGAATGACCGGTATCTTTCCCCAAGTTGGGAACTTCAAGACTGGAAGCATATTTTTAAGGCGAGAGGAGAAAGATTTTAAAAAGACACAAGGGGCATTTTGTTTTAACACAGTGTTTGATGCATGTAATGAACTTCCAGAGGAAGTGGTGGATGTGCATATAGTTACAACATTTTTTAGACATTGGTTTGGAGGAATATGGCCAAAGTGCAGATGAGCTAGTTTAGTTTGGGACTCTGGCCCACATTGATTGGTTGGACTGAAAGGCCTATTTCTGTGCTCTGTGAGTCTATGGCACAGAGTCGAGGTGCAGGATTGGGTGGTGCTCTGAGCATGATGGCAGAAGGAAACTGAGATTCAGGTCAGGAATGAAAACCTTGGAAGGGAAGCCTTAATGGGCATTAGCAAATCCTCAGGGGAAGCATCAGGGCCCTAAATATGAGCCGCCATTCATGTACCTTCTGACACATTAGTAGGCTCATGCTAAAGAGAAGCCTTCCACCTGCCTTGTGTGTGGGAAGGGATTCATTTGATCCTCCAATCTAATGAATCACCTGCAGGTTCAGACAGGAGAGAGGCTATTCACTTGTCCAATGTTTGAGAAGGGTTTCATTCAGTCATCTAACCTGTAGACAGACAAGAGGATTCACACTGGGGAGAAGCCATTCACTTGCTCTGAATGCGGGAAGCAATTTTATCATCCATCCTATCTGGTGAAATGCCCACGAGTTCTTACTGATGAGAGCTATTCACCTGTAATGTCTCTGTTAGCATCCCACCTGCTAACACCAGCGAGTTCATAAGCAACTATAAGATTTGGATTCTGCACTTGCTGATGCTGCTAATCAAATCCAGGTATGAACCATGTTCTGTCTGATAATCCTGGTTTATTGATGAGTTTGCGTATTCTGCCTAAATGTAAAATAAATCACTTTTTTGAGATGTTTTGTAATCTTTTTCACCTGGCTGAAGTCAGAAAGGACAATCTGATCCAGAAACAGGCCTTTAACCTGGATGTAATCCATCCAGGTCACACTGAGAAACACAAATGGGATTTTAATCTTTCTCATTTCTCCTCACCCACAGCTGAGACCTTATGGTGTCAGTCCTGAGGTATATAATAAATAATTCTCAGTCTCTCTCTTCCTTACTTTAGATACTGAAGAGCAACTCCCTCGCAAATGTGTTTAGAGTCAGGAAGAATAGCAACGAATGCTGGAAACATGCTGGAAAATCAGAAATTGGTGTCAAACGGTGAGCTGTCTTATCACACAAACCAAAGAACTGCAGATGCCTGAGATCTGAAACACAAAGATGTGTGTTTCTAATCTATTCTGACTGAAATTGAAACGGCAGTGTAAATTTTCAGTGTGAAAATGGCACTCGATAATTCTTCAACATTTGAACCTGATTGTATTACAATCTTGATTTATTGATCAGAAACACACGTAAAATATGTCAGTTAAAATCAGTCTTAAAATTGCAAGTACATTGATCACAGCTTGATTCCCAGATATTCTGTCCAAGAATTTCCCCTTCTAATGACACTGCTTCCCGCACACTGTCATTTAAATTTACCTCACTCATACTGGTGTGTCAATATAATCGGGAATGCATTACCTGAAAGCTTGATGGAAACAGATTCAAAAGGAACTTTCAAAAGGAAATTCCAAGTATATTTGAAACAGAAAGTTTTTAAGGTCTTTGGAGAAAGATTTGTGAAGTGGAATAATTGGACAGTTGTTTAAAACAGCTGACTGGATGGGGCAAATGACCTCATTTTCTTGTCAATTTGTATTTCTCAAATGGTGCCATTTACATCAATCCAAATTAATGCAGTTTAGTTTGTGAAGTTGTTGTTTGAGTTATTAACATATGGAAGATTAACAATGTTACCTAATGTTGTGGTCATGCTACAAATTTGTATCTGATTTCAGAATCACTGGATTGTGCATTTGACGTCCGCTTCGTAACCTGGCCACATTACCCAGGTGTGCAGTCATCTTTTGGATGATGATCTGGACCAATAAAAACATTAATTTTGTTTCTGTTGGATTACAATAGGGCAGGTAAGAATTTATCCCAAATGTACTGTACTAGTCACTGCATTTCACTCGGTTATATTTACCTCAGCCCTGGATCAGAAATTCCTGCACGAGAAACTCTGTCAGTTGATAATAATCCAGGCTGCATGAGCCATCTCTGTTCTCCACCTTCTATCAGTTTATATTAGTCGCATGCCAGTTGTAAAAACATTTACACCTTAAAACTCGTGGCTGGCAATGTATGCGTATGTGTGCATGTGTGTGAAATGGTGCTGAACCTTCAGGGTGTGGAACCTTGCACCCAAGGAAAGCTCAGCTCTTAAGCAAATATTTGTAGGACTTTGCCCTATCTCACTTAGCCCGATTAATAAAGTAGAATTCATACACTAGATACTGACTTAACCCTCAGATAATTTTGGCTTTTAGGCTTTCATTAGCAGGGAGATTGAGTTTAAGAGTCGTGAGATCTTGTTGCAGCTCTATAAAACTTTGGGTAGACTGCACTTGGAATACTGCGTCCAGCTCTGGTCGCCCTATTATAAGAAAGATGTGGATGCTTTGGAGAGGTTTCAGAGGAGGTTTACCAGGATGCTGCCTGGACTGGAGGGCTTATCTTATGAAGAGAGGTTGACTGAGCTCGGACTCTTTTCATTGGAGAAAAGGAGGAGGAGAGGGGACCTAATTGAGGTATACAAGATAATGAGAGGCATAGATAGAGTTGATAGCCAGAGACTATTTCCCAGGGCAGAAATGGCTAGCACGAGGGGTCATAGTTTTAAGCTGGTTGGTAGAAAGTATAGAGGGGATGTCAGAGGTGGGTTCTTTACACAGAGAGTTGTGAGAGCATGGAATGCGTTGCCAGCAGCAGTTGTGGAAGCAAGGTCATTGGGGTCATTTAAGAGACTGCTGGACATGTATATGGTCACAGAAATTTGAGGGTGCATACATGAGGATCAATGGTCGGCACAACATTGTGGGCTGAAGGGCCTGTTCTGTGCTGTACTGTTCTATGTTCTAAGATGTGATATTCATTGACTCATACATTTAATCACAAACAGCTAAATATCGACTGCCTACCATATTCTTTGCATCCTCGCTCTCCACTGGAGGGAGGCAAATGTAATTCCTCTCTTCAAGAAAGGAAATAGGGAAATCCCTGGCAATTACAGACCAGTAAGTCTCACGCCTGTCGTCTTCAAGCTGTTAGAAAGGATTCTGAGGGATAGGATTTATGACCATCTGGAAGAGCATGGCTTGATTAAATGCAGTCAACACGGCTTTGTGAGGGGCAGGTCATGCCTCACAAACCTTATCGAGTTCTTTGAGGATGTGACTAGAAAAGTTAATGAGGGTTGAGCTGGTAGTGTATATGGACTTCAGCAAGGCATTTGATAAGTTTCCCCATGGTAGGCTCATTCAGAAGGTCAGGAGGAATGGGATACGGGGGAACTTAGCTGACTGGATACAGAATTGGCTGACCAAAAGAAGGCAGCGAGTGGTAGTAGAAGGAAAATATTCTGCCTGGAAGTCAGTGGTGAGTGGTGTTCCACAGAGCTCTGTCCTTGGGCCTCTACTGTTTGTAATTTTTATTAATGACTTGGATGAGGGGATTGAAGGATGGGTCAGCAAGTTTGCAGACAACACGAAGGTTGGAGGTGTCGTTGACAGTATAGAGGGCTGTTGTAGGCTGCAGCGGGACATTGACAGGATGCAGAGATGGGCTGAGAGGTGGCAGATGGAGTTCAACCTGGATAAATGCGAGGTGATGCATTTTGGAAGGTCGAATTTGAAAACTGAGTACAGGATTAAGGACAGGATTCTTGGCAGTATGGAGGAACAGAGGGATCTTGGTGTGCAGATACATAGATCCCTTTAAATGGCCACCCAAGTGGACAGGGTTGTTAAGAAAGCATATGGTGTTTTGGCTTTCATTAACAGGGGGATTGAGTTTAAGAGTCGTGAGATCTCATTGCAGCTCTATAAAACTTTGGTTAGACCGCACTTGGAATACTGCACCCAGTTCTGGTTGCCCTATTGTAGGAAAGATGTGGATGCTTTGGAGAGGGTTCAGAGAAGGTTTACCAGGATGCTGCCTGGACTGGAGGGCTTATCTTATGAAGAGAGGTTGACTGAGCTCGGACTTTTTTCATTGGAGAAAAGGAGGAGGAGAGGGGACCTCATTGTGTTATACATGATAATGAGAGGCATAGATAGAGTTGATAGCCAGAGACTATTTCCCAGGGCAGAAATGGCTAACACGAGGGGTCATAGTTTTAAGCTGGTTGGAGGAAAGTATAGAGGGGATGTCAGAGGCGGGTTCTTTACACAGAGAGTTGTGAGAGCATGGAATGCGTTGCCAGCAGCAGTTGTGGAAGCAAGGTCTTTGGGGACATTTAAGAGACTGCTGGACATGCATATGGTCACAGAAATTTGAGGGTGCATACATGAGGATCAATGGTCGGCACAACATCGTGGGCTGAAGGGTCTATTCTGTGCTGTACTGTTCTATGTTCTATGAATTTGTAACTTTATTGATAGTGTCCTGATTGATGTGGAGCAAAAAGAACAGTTGTCTTGCTGCTTCATTTAAATTATGTGAATCTTTTCAGATCTTAGATCCATCTACTTCTGAGCAATCAATTTTGCAGAATGTAGCACCAGTTTCTTGCATTTCAAACAAAGATAACAGCACAAATAGATGAGTCAGTGTAACAGCTTTGGGACTGAATAAATGCGATGTGCAAAGCAGTGTACTGAAATCTCTGTTTCTTGCTTGGGTAGTGCATTGCCACATTCAGTGAAGATGACAAATTCCACCTGGCAATGATAATTGACGAGAAGATTGCAAGGAAAACAGATTTTTAAAAATGTAATGCTCGAACGCAATTATCACAATAACTGCATTCCTTTGAGCAAATTTTCTTTACTCAGCATTGTTAATGTACACTTTATGTGGGATAAATCTGAAACATCTGCAGGAAATGTTTAATCTTTTCCGTTTTGATGGTTAGGCTTTTGTGAAAATCATGAGTCATCTCAGGAAATCTGCCAGTTGCTGATAATGGCAGTGAGTGCTTCCCATTCATATCATTTGTCAAACAATCGAACCTTGTGTGAAACTATTAATTGCAGATGACATTACACAAAACCCAGCGCCAAATCATGTCCCAACACGAGACACAGTAATGTACTGTGCTCAATTTTCATGGCTCCGTGCTTTCCCAAAATTATCACTCTGCACCATTCAAACTTGCAGGTGTGAAATATTCCTGCACTAAAGCTATACATCTAACTTAAAGCTGAATCCCTGTATCATTCACAAATGAGCTCTACTGGAACATAGAACACTGCAACACAAGAGCAAGCCAATCGGCCTCCATGACAATGCTGATCATGATGCGATTATAAATTAATTCCATTTGCCCAAGTATGATCTATATTTTTTCTATATTCTACCTGTCTAAGTGCCCCTTAAATATTGCTGTGGTATCTGCTTCTACCACCTCCTGTAGCAGAATGTTCCAGGTATCTACCATTTTTATAATTAAAAATAATTATCGCACACCTCCTTTAAACTTTTGTCCCTTAAACCCTAACCATATAACCCCTAGTTGCTGACATTTTCGTCCCAGGAAAAGACTCCGACTATCCAGTATCCATAATTTTAGTATACAGCTGTCAAGTGGCACCCTAGCCTCCGATGCTTGAGTAAAATCAATCCAACGTTGTCCAAAACTCCTTACAGCTAATCCACTCCAATAAGGAAACATCCTGGCAAACCCTTTTTCACCGCCTCCAAATCGTCCAGATCATTCCTGTCGTATGATGATGAGAACTGCACAAAATGCTCCAATTGTAGCCTTAATAAAGTCGTACGCAGCTGGAACATGACCTTTCAACTTCCACAGTCAATGCCCTGACTGATGAAGGGAAGCACACTGCGTGCCTTCGTTTTCATTTTATCCACTGTGTTGCCACTTTCAGCGAGCTATTGACTTGCAACCCAAGACCTTGATGTCAGAGAGCTTCAAAAATGCCATTGACAATGTACTTTCCTCTTATATTTGCCCTAATAAAATGCACCACCTCACATTTGTCCCAATTAAACCCAACTGCAATTTTCCACCCAAATTTCCAACTCATCCATATCTTGCTGCATCTTTGATAACTTTCCATCCTATCCATGTCGTCTGCAGATTTACTGATCAGACTACCTATATCTTTACACAACTAATTTATATGCATTACAAACAACAGACGTCCTAGCACCATTGCGGAACACCATTGGTCACAGATTTCCTATCTGGTAAACACTCATCCACAATTACCACGTGTTTTCTATGACAAACCTCATTTTCAATCCAATTTGCCACTCACTGTGGATCCCGTGTGACTTAATCTTGTGGACCATAGTACCTTGTTGAACGCTTTAGTAAAGTCCATGCAGGCGATGTGCACTGCCTGATTCACAGGACTCATCTTCATTACTTCTTGAAAAACAAACAGTATCAATTTTGGGAGTCATGAGCTCACAGACACAATTCCATGCTTATAGCAAATCCATAAGATCAAAAAAGAAAGTATCAGATCAGGCTCTGTGGCCCACTAAGACAATGCCAGCACATGAATTAGGGACACTTTCCCCCTACATAGCCTGTATCCCTGTATTTGTGTGTCTGTCAAGATGCCTCTTAAATGTTGCTACTGGCTACCTCCACCAACTCCTGTAACAGCGTATGCCAAGCACCTACGACCATCCTTGTGACAAATCTACCTCTCACAACTCCTTTAAACTTACCCTTTTCAAGTTAAACCTTCAGCCCCCGCCGATAGGAATTGATAGTTCTACTAGGTGCAGTTATGGAATGGCAGAGAGGGGGGTGGATGGACCACTGGCAAGCCATGCTTCTATGTATTTTGCAAACTTTTTTTTCAGGTCGCTTCTCACCCTTCAACATTCAAGTGAAAACAAGTCACATTTGTTCAACCTCTCCTGATAGCTAATATTCTACAAACCAGGCAACATGCTAGTAAAATATTTCTGTATCCACCCCAATGCCTCCACATTCTTCTGGTAGCATGATGCGCAGAACTGTGCACGGTGTTCCAAATGTGGCCTAACTAAAACTCTGTACAACTTTCATGCTTTATGCCCTGACAAATGAAGGCAAGCATAAATTTTATGTCTTCTTAACCAGCTTATCCACTTGTGTTTCGACTTTCAGGGAACAGTTGACCTGTACACTCAGGTCTCTCTACAAAAGATTCTGCCATTTACTGCCTACTTGTCTCCTACATTTGACCTTACAAAATGCATCGTCTCCCAGTTGCTCAGATTAAATTCCACTTGCCATTTCTCCACCCAAGTTTCTAGCCTACCTTTATCCTGCAGTTTTCCTTGGCAATCCTCCTCACTAACCTCCAAACTTTGTTTCATCTGCAAGCTTATTAATCGGGCCACGCACATTCGCATCCAAATCATTCGTACATGGATACATAAAAGAAACAACAGGTGTTCCAATACTAATTCGTGTAGAACACCACTGGCCATAGATCTGTACTCAAAAAAGTCCTCCCAACACTATTCTCTCTCGTATGATTAAGACAGTTCTGTATTCATCTTACAAGCTCACTGTGAATCCATGTGACTGCCTGTTACATCAGCCAACTGGATGGAACCTTGCTAAAGACTTTGGTAAAGTCCATGCAGACAACATCTAACACATTGCCCTCATAAATGTCCATCAAGACTCTCTCAAATAAACTCAGTCAAGTTTGCAACATGACATTCCCTGCATAAAATCACGCAGCCTATCCCTAATAAGTCCATCATTTTTAAGTATAAGTCCTATCTTCAATTTTCTCCAATAAATTCTCTGGATCTGTTGAATGTCTCACCAGCCTATGTTATCCTTCTTAACCTTCTTAAGCAAAGGTTACATCTCTCCAGTGGCTAAATATGATGCAAAGGCTTCATATACGGTCCTGGCATTTAGGAATTTGCCTCTCTCAGCATTCTGGGGTCAATCCCATTAGATCCTAGGGACTTAATGTTTTTCAAGACACCGAACACCTTTTTTTACACTGATGTACACTAGAACATCAACATACTCTTCCTGATACTCGCCTTTCACTCTGTTCTTCTCTTATGAGTAGCAATGCAAAATGTTCATTATGAACATCCCGGATTTCCTCCAGCTCTGTGCATAAATTGTCTCCTTTGTCGTTGAGTAGACTTGCATTTTCACTAACAACTCGTTTGTTCCTTATGCAGGTATAAAACTTCTTGGGATTTTCCTTACTCACGTTTGCCTATTGCATAGCCCCTTTCAGCTCTCCTAATTGACTGTTTGATTTCTTTCCAGCTGTATTGTATTACTTCAGGGCTCTATGTGTCTGCAGTTTCCTAGACCTTACATACTCCTCCTTTTTCTTTTTGCCTAAACCCATAAGTTGCCTTCTCATCCAAGGCTCCTGAATCTTGCCATTCTTATCCTTCACTTTTACAGGAACATGCTGGCCCTGAAGCCTAATGAATTGGCCTTTACATATATCCACATACCAGATGTGGATTTACCCTCAAAAGATGGCCTCCAGTTTATATTCTCTAATTCCTACCTGATCTTGTGGTCGTTAACCTTCCCCCAATTTAGCACTTTTAACCTAGGATTACTCCTATCTTTGTCAATAATAAATAAATTAAAACTTTTTAAAAAGTCACTGTTCTGGAAATGCTCCCAAACTGAATGTTTGATCACCTGCCTGGGCTCATTTTCCAATATCAAGTTTAGTATGACCTCTTCCCTTGTTGGGCTATTTGCAAAACACCGCGTTGGGCACAGATAACAAATTCACCCACAACCCCATTCTTTTCAAATCCAGTCGCTCATCTCAACAACTATGGTCTTTTACCTTCCTCAATGATCTGGACACATGTGTTCTTCTATCATCCCCTGGCTAATGGGAGGCCTTCAGTACAATCACTTCAAAGTGATTGCAACCTTCCTATTCCTGAGTTTTGCATGCTTTGCTTTCCCAGCCTCACACTTATAGACTCTAGCCTGCAGCATCTGTAGTCCTCATTGCCTCCTGAGTTTTACTCATATGGCCTCACTAGAAGAGCCCTCGAATGTGTTCTTCTTCAGAGCAGTTGTGATATTCTCTATTATCAGTAATACAGCGCCCCCCCCCCCCCCCATCTCTTTTACTTCTCTCTGTATCTCCGTGGAAACATTTTAAATCCAGGAATGTCGAGCTGCCAGTATTGTCCCTCTCTCAACCATGTCACTGTAATACCTACAATACTGCTTTCCCCTGACAGACCACCTCCCCAATAGTATCCAAACTCCTTTGAGAGAAAGATCATAGAAAGATCATACAGGACTTGTGCACTGTGCATCCATGCTTAATGATCTTCTTGTTAGTCACCCAACTCTACCCAATTGTGTAGCCATTCTTTTATAAATGTGAGCAAATCCTGCCGTTAGGAATCTCTCCAATTATGTTCCTTTCACCGTTGTAAATCTTACTGGCCTATTATTTCTTGGATTGTCTCCATTGCTCTTCTTAAATTAAAAGAACAACACACCATTCCCAGAAGATTGGACAATAGCTAAAAATCACTGCAAAAGCCTCAGAAGCTCCTTCCTTGTCAACCTTCAAAAAGCTGGGACAGATTCCAACAGGCCCTGAATCTTATATATCTGAATATTTTTCAAGAAACCCTACATCTCTCCCTTCCTAATATTGACATGCTGCAGTATATCAACATATCTGTCCCTTATCTTAATATAGTTCATGCTCTTCTCATTGGTGAATACCAGACAAGTAGACCTCATTAAGGACTTTATCCACTTCGTCAAGATCCAGGCATAAATTCCGTCCTTTAGCCTTGAGTGGATCTATCCTTTCCCTATCTGCAATCTCGCAACTCATATGTGCATTAAATGCTTTGGTCCCCTTTATTTCTACTGTTTGAGTTTATTCGTACTTTTTTAAAAAATATAGACAATTCCTACAGTGTGGAAGAAGGCCATTTTGCCCATCCTGTTCACATTGCCCCTCCGAAGTGCATTCCACCCAGAATCTCTCCACTTTACGACACCTGCCATCCTGCATTCCTCGTGGCAATTTAGCATGACCGATCCACTCAACCTGCATAATTTATTGGGAACAAACTGGAGCATCTGGAGGAAACCCACGCAGACACAGGGAGAATGTGTAAACTCCTGCTGCATCATAAGGCCTCTTTCTCTCTCTGTGTGTCTCTGTTTTCCTTCCAGTTTCTGTCTCTCTCTCTCACTTTGTCTCTCTCCTTCCCTCCCTCTGTCCCTCCCGCCTCACCCCCTCCGTCCATCCCCGCCTCTCTAAAGCTGTATGGAGTTACCAGAACCTTACTTTGGCGCCAATCATTAGGTTTTGCGCAGCAAGCATATAAATTGTGCTTGCATTCTTCGTAATTTAAAAGGTTTACAGGTGACTCATTGAGAGTGTTAACGTTTTGAAAACAAGTGAAAAGGAGTAATATTTGCACCTGCTCCTGATGGTCTCTGGGATGGAGAATTCATAATTGTGTATGAGGAAAAATCTAATTTCAAGGAAGCATAAGTATCATATCTTGCCTTTTTTCACCATCTGTACTTTCTACCGATTAAGTAAATGTTGAGACTTCTCTCACGTTTGTTGCAGAGGATTTAGTGAGTACCATTTAAACTAGGTTCTGTGTGCTTAATTGCGAAATCCATGGAAAATTTTGAAGAGGTTTTGATGGCTCCCAATAAAAGGAGATTACAGCATTCAGGAATGCTAGCCTAGTGACGTTCATGGCAAGATTGGACTTGATGGCTAAGGCTAAGGCTATGGCTAACAGTTTCTACTGTCCATTCTGTGCAACACCAGGGGAATGGTTTGTCCACCGAGTGTAAGAATGAAAATCGGCTTCATTCTCATGAATGAGTGAAAATTAGAACCACTACCAACAATGCGAAAAATAGTGATGGGATTTTAGAGGTAACAGGGGAGAAGCTAGGGAATTTGATTGACTTAAATTTATGCGAATTTATGTTAGCATGTAGCGATGCCTGTGTTCCCAGATGTCAAAAGCCGCTGTCATTACACCTGATCTGTCATTACTCCTGACTGAAGTGTTTTACATGTTTGTTGGAAAACATTGAGAAATTATCAGCCAGTTGTTTCCATTGTGATTCGTTTGTTTCCACTAAGATAAGAAATCAGGAAACAGACGGAAGCAAAAGCAACACTAACTCACTCACACCACAGGCTAAAGATTACCATTCTCTTCCCATAGGACGTTTGCTCCATAGCCGAGAGAAAATAATCCCTCATTTTAACAATCGAGCTGCGTGTTCAGATATATTAACATGAAGGACAGATTAACTTGTTGCAATTTTGTTCTGTTTGATTGAGTGACGTTTAATAATGAAACAACGTTAATTCAGGTAGGCTCTTGAAGATGCCAGCCGAGGACAATCATCATCGCTTTCCACCCCACATGCAGAGGATATGGTAATGATACAGCAAGTGTAGTCACACAACTCCTCTGCGAAAGGACGGCCAGGGAGCAGAAAGGATATCTGTGAGATGTCACCACTTAATGAAACATTTGTTGAGCATGTTGACCAATCAATTACACTCTTCTCCAGTAAATTTAGAAGAATCCAGAAAATAAACGGAATTGATTTGACGGTGGGAGTTGCAAGCCACAGTAGGAATGCAGTAGCTGACATGCGACAAGACCTGAAATCAGTTCGAGCGTTGAGCAATTTGGAAAATCCAAGGTAAGGACAAGAAAGACATTATATGCAAAGAGGAGTTTCGGAAGCGGCGGTAATTTATCAGAATTAGGTTGGGGCATTAGACCTCGAGCACACATTCATGTCTATTCACTGCATAAACTAAGCATGTTGCAGTGCCATTTTTTAAAAAAAGTTAAATAATTGAGCCATTAGTCTGATATGTTTTAGCCAGTTTAATGATTAGAAAATGTAAACACAAATATTGGGAGTGTGCAAATGTTTAACAGATGTAATCAACAATGACAAAAAAAGCTGGTAACTCCAGTGGATGAGAGAAGGCAAAGGTTGAATTTTCTTAAATTGCTAGAGTAGGACCAATATGCAGATACAATTTGTTTTTAAAATGGGAAGGAACAGTAATGAGAAGACAGACAAAGTAATCAACTTCAAACCAGGGAATTAAAGTTTGCAAGGGCAGGAGTCCTTTAGTTGTGCAGAATAGTGATCGGATCTGAAGCAGACACAATGGACGTTTTGAGCTTAGGATGCCCGTTATTTCTGTCAAACGGCTGTGATCTTCTGCCTTAAAACACTGGATTCAAGTTTTGACATCGGAGCTCCATTTAACTTGATGGATTACTTTCCAAACTTTACAAGACTGTGCAAAGGTTTAAAAAAATTAACAGCATCTTAGAGAATGGTTAAAATGCCAACGTTTTCGTGAATATTTAATTGACTTGGTTATGCTGGCCAATGATCTGGAAGATAATTTGCGTTGCATTATTTCAGTTGGTTCAGCAGCGTTGTCTTCGAGTGAAGGCATTTTGATAAGAAATGTGCAAGGATTATCAAAAAGAAAATTGTACAAGTCTTTAACTGCCAAAAAATATAGTTTTCTGCGACGCTTAGTTTTCTCCCACTGAGCCTTTCAGGGGTTTCTTTTTTGTTGTAATTGCTGCCCATTGCGCTTCAAACTTATGTGGTAAATTTAGGTAGTAACCGCATCAATCCAGCTCGAATTGAAGGTTGGAATAATCCAAAGAATCTGAACGGCTTCCCTGGTGCGGAGTTACATATGTCATTACAATAACAGTACTTTGTCACTAGATGGCGTGAATCGCTGTCATTTCAAATGACATTATTTAACGCCAATGCATCAATAATTACATATCAAATTGAATTCGATGATAATACAATATTGTGGAGATGTAGAGATGGGCTGAGAGGTGGCAAATGGAGTTTAAAGTGTGGGGTGATTCACTTTGGAAGGAGTAACAGGAATACAGAGTACTGGGCTAAGGGTAAGATTCTTGATAGTGTGGATGAGCAGAGAGATCTTGGTGTCCATGTGCCTAG
Source organism: Stegostoma tigrinum (assembly GCF_030684315.1). Lineage (NCBI taxonomy): Eukaryota > Metazoa > Chordata > Chondrichthyes > Orectolobiformes > Stegostomatidae > Stegostoma > Stegostoma tigrinum. Next base: position 2,970,009 of record NC_081396.1, on the reverse strand, counting down.
ATCCCTGAAGGTTGCCACCCAGGTTGATAGGGTCGTTAAGAAGGCGTACGGTGTGTTAGGTTTTATTGATAGAGGGATTGAATTTCAGATCCAGGAGGTCATGTTGCAGCAGTACAAAACTGTGGTGCGGCCGCACCTGGAGTATTGTGTACAGTTCTGGTCGCTGCATTATGGAAAGGATGTGGAAGCATTGGAAAAGGTGCAGAGGAGATTTACCAGGATGTTGCCTTGTATGGAGAGAAGGTCTTACGAGGAAAGGCTGAGGTACTTGAGGCTGTTTTCGTTAGAGAGAAGAAGGTCGAGAGGTGACCGTATAGAGACATACAAGATTATCAGAGGATTAGGTAGGGTGGACAGTGACAGCCTTTTTCCTCGGGTGGAGATGGTTAGCACGAGGGGACATAGCTTTAATTTGAGGGCTGATAGATATAGGACAGACGTCAGAGGTAGGTTCTTTACTCAGAGAGTAGTAAGGGCGTGGAATGCTGTGCCTGCAGCAGGAGTAGACTCGCCAAGTTTACGGACATTTAAATTGTCAATGGATAAACATGTGGATATTAGTGGAACAGTGTAGGCTAGATGGGCTTCAGCTTGGTTTCACAGATCGGCGCAACATCGAGGGCCGAAGGGTCTGTACTGCGCTGTCGTGTTCTTTGTTCTCTGTTCTATTTGTAAGCGTTATGAAGTTAACGGTTATACATATTACATCAAGTTAAAAATGCGTCAAAATCGTGGGATTCTGAGATTCATTTTAGTATATTGTCAAATTGAGCCTTTCATTTGTAATTGATATTTTAAGCTAATAGAAACATCTGAGGATATTACTCAATGAATATATTCTTAGTGTAATTTCAGATTACGTCAGTAGGAAGACGCACGTTGGCGAGGCGAGCTATGTTTTAATATGATACAGGGGTGTCATATTTTAATGGTTCTATACCAAAAGTATGCTTTCTGCTGACTCTCAGCTGATCTTACTCAGTTTGTCAATCAACACGGCCGGAACATTTCACTTTGTGGTGCTGGTTGTTACCTTTGAAATTGCAATTTTTCCTTCCATTTGAAGTATTCAGCAACTCTTTGTACCAGAACAGCTTCTGTCAGTTTGGTACTCGAGGGATGACCCACCAGTAAGTTAAATACTGATACGTTCATTCCCATGTTAATCTCTTAACACGGTTACAATTACATCAGATGTTCTACCATTGATAACTTTCCAGAGCAGGAGAAGCTTCGGAAATCTTCAAAAGTTTCAACTTCTGTTAACACTTAACTGGGCCTTATGAAGTCAAACTGCACTAAATTAAAGAAAAGTGTTACTGCCTGCAACTCAAGAAAAGCTAGCAAGCTAACATAAATTGTGTTTTGTTTTCGCCAAAGTCGATCTGGTCTTTCCATGACGTGCCATTGGAAATTTCAGTTAGAATTAAGCAACAATCGTTTAAAGTTACAATGGTTGGTTATTTTTCAAAAGTATAGTGATAAAATATGTTGTTTGGATGTAAACTCTACTCAATCGCCCATTAGGTTTATCCACGCGATGTTGCATGCATAACCCTTTTCGAAACTGAGTTTCAGCTAGCAAATCTAAGGCATGATGCTGCGAGAAGAACGTGCCTGCTACTATCTTACCATAGCCTGTTACAGTTTCCTTCTAGGTGGGAAAACTCAAGGATTTAAATATAAATGACTATAAATTAAACATTGAACAGCATAAGGTAGAAAAGCAACAAATCCGGGAAAGTTTGAAACAGTTTTTTTTTTCTCGAGAGAGTAGGGCGATCCTGGATGGCCTCAACTTTAATGCAAGAAAAAAATGATGGAGGTGGGTCAGATGAGCTGGCGGGGTTAAGGGGGAGATCTGCGATACTGTTACTATCACAGAGACATAGTGGCAACTCTGATTGGAGTGTATTATAATCCCACAAACTATCAGCAGGCAATTGTGAAATGGCAATGTGGTCAATTCACTAAGCAGTGTAAAATATTCATTTTATGAGGAGATTTTAACTATCCCAATATTAGTTAGGGTAATCACAGTACGCAGAGTTTAGATTTATATAGATTCATACAGCACAGACCTGCATAGGCGTAATTATCGCTAAACGTGTTTTAATGCCAATTTCTGCAATTGTCCCAGATCATTGAATTTTATGATATTTGTAGTTTTATTCCAAATATATTTAAAGGTTGTAATGTTTCCGGTCTCTATTATCTTCCAAGGCCGTGCATTCCAGATTCTCAACAGCTGCTGAGCGATTTTTCCCCAGATCCCCTCTGAATCTTCTGCCCCTTATCTTAAAACTCTCTCGTGACTGCCCTATCCTGATTGATCACTCAACCAAGGGGAATAAATAATCTCTATTCACCCTGTCCATGCCTTTCGTAATTTTCCACACTTCAGTCATGTCACCCTTCAATCTTCTCTGTCCTAAGAAAACAGTCTAACCCTCTTCAATCTCTCCTTATTTCCCAATTTCTCCATCCTAGGCAACATCCTGTTGAACCTTCTGTATGTTCCCTCCAGTGCTATTATGCCCTTCTGTAGCGAGGCGATCAGAACTACACATAGTACTCCAGTTGCGGCCTGACCAACAACCCAAACATTGCATCTTTTTCTCTTATATAAACGCCACACATGATGAAAACAAGGGTAAACTGAGGAAATATTTGGAGTCATGGGACGAGGATAACATAGCTATTACAGAGAGTGGCTCAGGGATGGATAGGACTGTCAGCGAAATTTTCCAGGATATGGATGGTACAGGAAGGAAGGCAAGAGGATAGGTGCAGATGAGGAGATGGGCAACGGTTTTGATAAAGTCTAACTTTACAGCTGTACTCAGAGATGATATTCTAGGGAGTGTGTTCAGTGAAGTTATTTTGGGCGAAACTGAAATGCAACAAAGGAATGATCATCTTATTGGGATTGCACTATAATCGTACAGTGCATAGACCAATAGTCATCAGGAAATTGAGAAACAAATTTGGAAGGAGATCTTGGTTATCTGTACAAATAATTCGATGACAATGGGAGGGGATTTTAACTTCCCAGACATAGAAAGGGACTGTTGTAGTTTAAATGCCTTGGATGGAAAGGAATTTGTTAAATGTGTTCAAGGATTTTTTTTTTGTTCAGTATATGGATGTGCCTGCTAGAGAAGGAACAAAACTTGACCTTTTCCTGTGAAATGGGCAGGACAAGTGAATAGGGTGTCAGAGGGCGCGTGCTTTGAGGCCAGTTACTACAATCCTATCAGTTTTTAAGTCGTGGCAGAAAAAAGGATAGAGCAGATCTAAAAGTTAAAGGTCTAAATTGGAGGGAGACCAAAGCTTTCGAAGGTTATTTGTGGGTTGTTATTCACTGGTAAAAGGGTGGCTGGAAATGAAAAACCTTCAAAAACAAGATTACACGAGTCCACATATAGTATGTTCTTGTTACAGTGAAGGGTAAAGCTAGTAGGTGCAGTGGATGCTGGAAGACTAGAGAAATTGGGGTTCTGGGTACGAAAAAATGAAGGAAGCATATTTCAGGTATAGCCAGCACGGATTGAGTACATCTCTAGAAGAGTATAAGGGCAGTAGGAGTATACTCACAAAGGAAATCAGGAGGGCAGAAAGGGGACATAAGGTAGCTTTGGCAAATCTGGTTAAAGAGAATGGAAAGAGATTCTACAAATGCATTAAGGGGGGAAAAAAAGTATGGAGAAAATAGAGCGCCTTAAAAATCAGAAAGATCACCTATGTGTGGAGCCACAGGCGACGAGTGAGATACCAAACCAATATTTTGCATCAGTGTTTACTGTGGTGAAAAATATGGAAGCTACAAAACTTGAAGAAATAAACCGCAATATCTACGTAAGTGCCCAACTAACAGAGGTGGAAGCGCTGGACATTTTAAAATGCTTAAAGGTGGAAATATCCACTAGACCTAATCAGATGTAACACAGAATCTTGTGTGATGCTATGGAAGTGCTTGCTGGGCCCCTTGCTGAGATATTTGCATAATCGAAAGCCACAGGTGAAGTGCCAGAAGACTAGAGGCTGGTGAACATGGTGCCACTATTTAAGAAGGGTGGTGAGGAAAAACCAGGGAGATGTAGACCAGTGAGCTTGACATTGGTGGTGGACAAGATGTTACAGGGAATCCTGAGGGACAGGATGCACGTGCATTTGGAAAGGCAAGGACTGATTACTGATAGTCAGCGTGGGTTTGTGCATGAGAAATCGTGCCTCCTTAACTTGTTTGAGATTTTTTAAGAAGTGATGAAGAGGATTGTTGAAGGCAAGAGTGGTGGACACAATCTGTATTGACATCAGTAATGTTTTGACAAGCTTCCATGTGGTAGACTACTTAATACATCTAGATGACATAGAATGCAGGGAGAACTAGCCATTTGGATACAGAACTGGATCGATGATAGGATACAGAGGGTGGTTGTGGAGGTTTGTATTTCAGGCAAAGTGCAAGGGGTCCTTGATCAGATAGCCTGAGGAGTGGAAGATGGAGTTTAATTTAGATAAATGTGAGGTGTTGCGTTTTGATAAGACAAACTGCAGCAGGATGTGTGCACCTAATGGTAAGGTCATGGGTGTGTTGCTGAACAGGGAGATATTGGACTGCAGGTTCATATTTCCTGGAAAGTGGAGTCACAAGTAGGCATGGTAGTGCAAAAGGAGTTTGGTGTGCTTCCCTTTATTGGTCAGTGCATGGAGCGCAGGAGTTAGGAAGTCACCTTGCAGATGTACAGGACATTGGCTAGGCCATTATTGGAATACTGCATTCAATTCTGGGTTCACAGCGATAGGAACGGTGTTGTGCAATTTTAAAGGATTAAGAAAAGATTTACAACGATGCTGCCAGGGTTAAGCAGTTTGAGCTACAGGGAGAGGCTGAACAGGCTGGGACTATTTTCCCTGGAGCGTTGGAGGCTGAGGGATGACCTTTAGAGGTTTGTAAAATCACGAGGAACATGGATATTGTGAACAGCCAAGGTATTTTCTCTAGTGTAAGGGAGTCTAAACCTAGGGGTATAGGTTTAAGTTAGAGTGGTAATATTTAAAAGGGACATTAGGAGCAACATTTTCATACGGTGGGTAGTGTGTGTCTGGAAAGAGCTGCCAGAAGAAGTGTACATGTACAAATATTTAGAAGGCATCTGAATGGGTACATGAATAGGAAGGATTTACAAGGACATGAGCCAAATGTTGGCAAAAGGAAATAGGTTAATTTAGGATAACTTTTCAGCATGGACAAGTCGGACAGAAATGTCTGCATCCCTGTGACTCTATGACTCGACTTATCCCACATGCTTTCTTAACTACCATATCATGTTGTCTGCTGACTATAGAGATCTGTGAATAAATAACCAAAGATCCCTTTGTTCATCTACCCAGAATCCTGCTATTCTTATTTACTCTCTCATCTTGTTTCTTCTTCCAAAATGTATCACTTTGTACTTACCTGGGCTAAAGACCATCTGCCACTGCTCTGGCCATCAGACCCCGCCCCCAGATATTCATCTACATAATTTATGTCTGTAACAAACAATTATGGTGTCACTGCGGACTCTTGTGTTGCACCCATTGACACAGGCCTTCAGCCTCTCAAACAGCCTTGTTTCCTATTGCTAAGCTAGTTTCTGATCCATCTTGCCATTTTTTTCCGAAGGGAGGGGCAGATTGAAGCGTATACTGAAGCGCTTCTGATATCAACATGTACATGGTTCTACAAAGGACAGGGCAGCGCTGGACCTAATTCTGGGGAATGAAGCCAGACAGGAACTCAAGACGACAGTGGGAGAGTACTTTAGAGATAGTCAGTATAACACCATATATTTGTTATGGAGAAAACAGGAAGTTGATTTGCAATAATGTTAAGATTTAAGAGTCAGACAGATCTTATTTAACCATGGCAGATCGAGCCAAAATAGATTGCGAAAAGCTACTGGAAGCTAAATTTACTACAGAACAAAAAGAGAACAGGTCCAGCGTGTTCCATTTTTTTTTTGAAATTTAAGAGCAAGAAGTCTGGAGAACCCAGAATGCCTTGGAATATTCAGGACTGGAGAATCAGGAAAAGAGAAGCATTTAACTAGTACAAAGGGACTAAAAGAAAGGAGGCCCTAAAGGAAATTAAAGAGCGGGAGAGGGTGGCATACAAGAAAGCATGTAAGGGACCAAAGAAGGGTACTTGACAAAATGTGCAGCCAAGATTAAATGGAAATGAAAACGTAAGAGAATAACCAAGGAAATATTAGGACTCATGAGTGATCAACGGAGAAATCAGTTTGTGCAGCCAGATGACATTGGTCGAGTCTGCACTCTGGAGAAGGAGCATGCAAGTACAGAATTCGAGAAGATGGGATGCGAAGCTCTTGAACACGTTGATATGAGAAGCAAAGAGTTATTGCAGCTTCTGGGGCAATAGAAGTGAGAAATCCTTGGGTTCAGGTGTGCTTTGCTCAAGGCTGCTATTAAAGAAAATGTAGGAAACTACAGGGGCCAAAGTTTTATGTCGTCCCTGGCCTTAGGGTATACACCAGAGAACAGAAAGATGGCTAATGTGGTTACACTTTACAAAATGGATTGTAGAGAAAGTCTAGGGAACTATAGGCCAGTGTGTCTCACATGAGTTGCTGGGAAACTATTGGAGAACATTGTGAAGGAGAAAATTGTTCTTCATTTCGAGAGGCAAGACTCTATCAGGGATTGTAAGCATGGCTTTGTCAGAAGGAGGCCAAACCTAACGAATTTCATTGAATGTTGCGAGGAGATGATCGAGTTTGTAGACTAGGGTAGTTGATATATTTTGTATGGATTTCGGCTAGTCCTTTAATGAAGTCCCACAAAAGAAACTGATAAGGAAATAAAATTTCATGGGATCCTGCGTAATTTGGCAAGTTGGATCCAAAATTGGCTGAATGGCAGGAAAAAAGGGTTTGGTGCTAGAAATCTGTTCAAATGATTGAACCCCATTAGCCTTCCACGGGGATTAACGCTGGTTCCCTTTTGTTTGTGATAGTCTTAAATTATGTGAATAAAATTGTGAAAGGTGAATAACAAGTAAGTCTATGGATGACTCAACGAGTCTTGTTGACAGTGGGTAGGAAGGCCTTAGATTACAGGAAGATATAGTCGAGCTGGTCAGAGAGGCAGATTAATCACAAATGGTATTTTATGCTGATAAATGTGACGTGACAGACTTTGGGAAAAGAGCGATGAAATGGAGTGCTCAATTAATGGCAGAACCATAGGAACGTCCAAGACACAAAGAGATCTTCGGGCGCTTGTTCACAGACACTTGAAGGTAGTTGCACAAGTTAATAGGGTAGTTAAGAAGCAGTACAAGATGCTGCCTTTGTGAGTTTATAATGAATAGAAAACAAAACAACTGCGGGTACTGTAAATCAGAAACAAAAACAGAAATTATTGGAAAAGCTTGGCAGGTCTGGCAGCGTCTATGGATTGAAATCAGAGTTAACGTCCTCAGAACTGATGGTGGGCAGGAAAATGTTGGTTTATATGCAAAGGATAGAGTCATAGAAATGTGCAGCATGGAACCAGGCCCTACAGCCCAACTCAGGCATGCCAAACAGATTCTAAATTAATCTAGTCCCATTTGGCAACATTTGGCCTATATCCCTCTAAACCCTTCCTATTCATATACCCATCCAGATGGCTTTTAAATGTTGTAATTGTACCAGCCTCCACCACTTCCTCTGTTAGCTCAATCCATACACATAGAAGCCACTGCATGGAAAGTTGCCCCGAGATCCCTTTTAAATCTCTCCCCTATCACCTTAAGCCTGTGCCCTCTAGTTTTGGACTCATTCCAAAGTGTACAAGGACCTCCCGCTGGTTCTTCTCGACTGTAATAATATTCAACACCCTCACCGAGATATCATTGATCCCGCACTATGAAGGCAACACGCCATTCTGATGTCTCATTGTCGTTTGCAGAAAGATCGGTCTGTGCCTCTGACTAAAGAGTATCCTATCACAATCGATCACTTGGATCCTGGTGTACCCCTCGTTACAGTAGAGCCAATCTCGGTAGCAGAAACCTGGCTGTCAGTGTCAAAATCCCCCAAGAGTTCATCGCCTCCTACATTTTTTCAAAACAGCATATTTGTTTGAGATGGTGATAGCCACAGGAGACTCCTGTACAACCTGCCCTCCACTCCTATCTTTCCTGGAGATAAACTATCTACCTAACTGCATTTGTGGTTTTTCTACCTTCCTGCAACTGCCATCCATTACACCCTCTATCTACTGTAATTCCTCATTGCCTCTAAGCTCTGCTGTTACCGATTCATGCAGTCTGAAAGGATTCACAAACAAGCACACTTCCCGCAGGCATAATCATTAGTAACATGGAAACTTCCTCTTCTCTTTCACTTCCGACAGGAAGAGCACTTTAGTCTACTAAAGGCCATCTTTGGGCCTTAATAGTCTAAAGACTCAGAAAATAGCAGTCTTATGCTCTAGAAACACTGCTCCAGGCTATCGTCATACTGATGTTTTATATTTTTAAAGTCTAACCAAGAGACAGATCTTAATTGAAACATATCATCAGAGAGGAACCCATTCTACTCACTATAACAGATTTACAAATAAGGATAGGTGGCGGGAAGGAGTAAGGAGTAAACGATAGGTGATTGGGGATAGAGGCCAAAGAGAAAGAAGTACTGTTAGACAGACAAAGGAGTGGATAACTATCCAGCTAGGAAGGTGAACAACTATTAATAGCGACTGTTAGTGCCCGACTGTCAGTTGTGTATAATAGTAGACGATGTAACAGCAAGGCCTGAAACGTGGGGGTTGGTGTAAGGAAGTGGGAGAGCTCAAACCTATGGACAACAGAAGATTGCAGGATCTCCAGGCGGAAGATGAAGTTCTTTTGTTCCATCTTGCACTAAATTTTTCAGGAGCACAGCAGCAAACCTGAGGCAGAAACATTGACCAGGGAATAGGGTGGTGTGTTGAAATGGCAGTCCCAGTTGAAGTCCAATATCCTTACCCCAACCCCCATGCACCATGCCTTGTTGTCACTTACAAGAAACAGAAATTGCTCGAAAAGATCAGGAAGTCGGGCAGTATCTGTGGAGAGAAATCAGAGACTTGTTATCATGTAGTCTGCTACTACACACAACCCATTGTTAAGAACTAACGGTCAAACGGAGTTGCGTTGTTGTGACCTCAAGGCTGTGAAGTGCTGGCCGTGATCTTGATGTGCACATCCACTGATCCTTTCAGGTAGTGGGGCAAACAGCGTGTGGAGTACAATTCTTTACGAGCCAAGACGTAGTGTTTACAGCAGGAAGGTTACGTTGGAAATGTATGAAATGTTGGTTACTCCACAGCTAGTGATTTGCACGCGGTTCTAGCACCCACCTTACTGGAGAGATCGCACTGGAAAGGGTGCGATGGAGTTTTACTAGACTTTGTCTGGGTTGGAGAGTACAAATTATGAAGAGTGATTACATTGATTGGGATTTTGTTTTCTCGGAGCAGTGGAAACTGAGGAAGACATGACTGAAATGTATAAAATTATGAGAGTCGAAGAGAAGAAGGTTTTACCATGGCTAGTGGATTTACTGGCCAGAGACATTGATTTAAAGTGACGGCCAGGAGGTTTAAAGCGGGTAGGAAGTTTCTTTTTTCACTCAGAAATCAGTGTAAATCACTATCTATAAGCGTGGTGGAGATGGAAACACTCATGGTCTTTCAAAAGGTATTTCGATTAATACTTGCAATGGAATCAAACACAAGGCAAACTTGAATAGCTAGACGTTCATTTTGACTGACACAGACTCGGTCAATCAAAGGGTCTTTCTTTTTACTTCAGTGCTATGATCGGGATTGTGTATTCAAAGCTATTTCAATCAATTAAAAAAAATCATAGAACATGAGTAAGTGAGTTCTTCTAAGTCAGTGGTTGATAAAATCTGAATGATTAATATAAACGCAATTAAAATATTGGTGAAACTTAAACCTTGGTCTTTATTTAAATCAATAATACGTAACATCATGAATCCCAAAACGTTATTATATTTCAAGTACATACTGCGAAAGACTTTAAGATCAATAACCATGTTTTTTGTTAAAAAAGCAACGCATTAACATGACAGACAAGTTCTATATTGAAAACAGAAAATTTGAAGGTCCTTAAGAAGCAGAGATGGAACAATTTAACGTAACTATGCATAAATTCTTACACGTCATTCTGGCAAATTATTGCAACAGCTGTCCTGACAGAGCACATCATGAAATGATCTGGAGCCGATGTGACAAAGTGGGTAAACGTGAAAATTGCTTCAGAGATGGTAAGAACTGCAGATGCCGGAGAATCTGAGATAACAAGATGTAGAGCTGGATGAACACAGCAGGCCAAGCAGCACCAGAGGAGCAGGAAGGCTGATGTTTCGGGCCGAGACCGAAGAAGGGTGTAGGCCCGAAACGTCAGCCTTCCTGCTCCTCCGATGTTGTTTGGCCTGCTGTGCTCATCCAGCTCTACACTTTGTTATCTCTAACGTTAAAATTGTCCTGCTCGAAGTCAAAAGTGCAAGAAACGAATTAATTTGACTCATTCTCGCTGCATCTGTGCTGCAGTGAATGCAAAATCCATTCCACTTTATTACTTGAATCAAACAGCACTTCATTTTTTTTCGAGAATATCTTTATCTAAGCTTTTGTAGCAAAATATACGTTACGCGGAAGTTTTGTGGAATTACAATAAAAATACTCTGGTATAAGCTTTCACAGTTTGAACAAGGCATCATTTTACATGCCCTTTGAATTAGATTTCAAATCATCTGAGTGGACCTTCCTGCGAGATACCTCTCACGAGAAACAACTAGACCAACCAGATAAATACACTGCCTGCAAATGTGGATCATATGCTGGAAATTCAGAGGCAATAAATGATTTCCTGCTTCCTAATATGTACCCAAAGTTGTGAAGTCAGAGATTGAAAAAAAAGAGGTCATGAAACACTCTACACTTGCGTGGATGAATGCAGCTCCAAGTCAACAAAGATCCGCTTCGTCCAGTACAAGGAGTCCGCATTGCTGCTAGCGAATCCACTTCCTCCCAGAGACACTGTCTTCACGAAAAAGTGCTGTGGTAGCAGTTTATACAATCTACAGGATGCTGTGCTGTCGGTCACCGAACCTATTTTAAAAGCACCTTCTAGAACCGCAATGTCTATTACCCTGAAGGTCAAGGGTTAGAGATTAATGTGGAAACCACCAATCGGGGCTAAATATCGCACTCAATAATTTTAAAGCCTGCACGCCAGCTTCCATATCGTTCACGCACCTACCACACCCCAAGTCCTGTCATGACATGAGTTGCTTTCAGCACAGCCAACCCACTTTCACGCTGTTTTATCCCCATTACCAACTACCAGGCGTTTCATCTTCCCCAGCTAAATATTAACCATTCCTTTGTCGACCTACCCCCAACCCCCACCCCCCACTCCACCCCGACCCCTGCCCTCTGTCTCTCCCTGGCGTGCTCAGTTTCTCCACAAATTTACGTTTATGTTTTCCAGCACGGCGGTTTTGCTCTATTTTTCACCAAATGGAAGTTCCCCTCAAGCCACTCTACATTCTGATTTCCAACGACATTCACTGCCACTGAGTCGGCATCCTATCTTTCTAACGGCACAGTAGTTGTAATAACACGGAAGGACTAAAACAGTACAAAAACTCAGTTCTCAAAACGTTTCCCATTGCAGTTCAATGTACTGGAATGAATATTCATCGGAACAGAAACATGCACATTACTGTGAACAATTGTTTTTTTTTTAAAAGTTAAAGCCTTATCATCTTATCCTGACCAGGAATTGTCAAAAATAACATACAATATTGGGGAGTGCATACGTAAGAGAACAGTGCTGATTCTTTCCGAAGTGGGCTCTGATTGTCAAAGAATTGCTAAAAAGATGAATACATTATTCAATTTAATTGGCAGTTAATTGAAGCGAGACTTCATCAAAATTCATTGGAGACAATGTTGTTCATGGTGTTGTACTGTGAAATGATCCAGGGGGAGGGTTTTGCCAATTTTGTTAAATTGAGCCATAGTTTTTGGATTACTTCAACATGCATTTCTCTCTGTAGTTAATGCTGAGAATTCTGCAATGGCCAGGGGACTTAACAGATCCATGACGAAAATTCAACTTCCATACTGTTTGTCACAAGCCAATGAAATGTAATCTATTCTACATTTGAGCTGAGCGATAGTCCGGCACAAACCTTGATTTCAGCACGAAAGCAAATTGTTGCCAAGTGGCTGTCAATGCATCTGAAGGGGAAAAATAAAACATTGTGTATTAGTATCAGAATGAGTAGGGAGATGATGTAAATTCACGTTGAATCTTCAAAAGCACGAATAGGGTGAAAAATAAAGCCTTTGTTATGATCGTTATAAATAATAAATCACAGTTTAGAAGTAATCTATTTGGCCCATCAATGAGCCCAAAATTTTAGCAGTGAAAATTTGCTGTTTGATACTTGTCTTCTTCCCCAATTAGCTCCCCATTTTCTTCCTTTTGAGATATAAATTAAATTTACATTTGAGTGTCTACATTGAATCTGCCTTCATGGCGTTCTGGTGTCGGTTGTTGGCAGAAGGTGTTGTGTTCTAGTTTTATACCGCTGTCTACTTGGGAAATGTTTCACGGTATTGCTTCGCTTGCACAGAAACTTAAATTGGCAATCTCTTATCCTCGGTGCTTCGAAAAATTAAACTTTTACTTGCCATCAACAGCATGGACTTGACGGAGGCAGAATAGCTTATTTCTGATCACATGTCTTATAGTCTTACTTCGAAAACAATGATTAGATGTGCATTTTCCTTTTCACCTTGGCTTTTACAGAATGCAATCACCAACTTGTTCAATGACCACGCTGCTGCCAAGCCCTTTTACCCTTTGAACGCTTATACAGTGTGGAAGAGTCACTTTGGCCCATAGTTTTCACAACAACCTTTTGAAGAGTCCGAAACAGACACAGCCTCCGCACATTACCGACACCACCCCGCATTTGCCATGACTAATCCACCAAGCCTGCACATCCCTGGACTCTACAGCATAATTTAAAATTGCCAAATCACTTAACCTGCACATCTTTGAACTGTGGGAGAAGACTGAAGCAGCAGAAGACTAAGGCTGACAGGAAGCAAGGAATAGTGATAAACTACTTCAGAATGGCAGGCGGGGACCAGTCGGGTACCACAATGTTCGGTGCTTGGACCGCAGTTGTTTACAATGTACATTAATGATACAGATGAAGGCATTAAAAGTAATATTAGCAATTTTGCTGATGACACAAAGCTGGGTGGCAGTGTGAAATATGAAGAGGATGTTATGAGAATACAGGATGACTTGGACAGGCTAGGTGAGTGGACAGATGCATGGCAGATGCAGTTTAATGTGGACAAATGTGATGTTATCCACGTTGGTGGCAAGAACAGCAGGCAGATTACTGTCTAAATGGAGTCAAGCTAGGTAAAGCGGAAGTACAACGAGATCTAGGCGTTCTGGTACGTTAGTCAATGAAAGCAAGCATGCAGGTACAGCAGGCAGTGAAGAAAGCTAATAGCATGCTGGCCTTCATAACAAGAGGAATTGAGTAGAGGAGCAAAGAGGTCCTTCTGCAGCTGTACAGGGCCCTGGTAAGACCGCACCTGGAGTATTGTGTGCAGTTTTGGTCTCCCAATTTGAGGAAGGACATTCTTGCTATTGAGGGAATGCAGCGTAGGTTGACGAGGTTAATTCCGGGAATGGCGGGACTGTCATCTGTTGAAAGGCTGGAGAGACTGGGCTTGGATACACTTGAGTTTAAAAGGGTGAGAGGGGATCTGATTGAGACGTATAAGATGATGAAGGGATTGGACACTCTGGATGCAGGGAGCATGTTTCCGTTGATGGGTGAGCCCAGAACCAGAGGACACAGTTTAAAAATAAGGGGTAGGCTATTTCGAACAGAGTTGAGGAAAAAACTTCTTCACCCAGAGAGTGGTGAATATATGAAATGCTCTGCTCCAGAAGGCAGTGGAAGCCAAGTCTCTGGATACTTTCAAGAAAGAGATGGATAGAGCTGTTAAGGATAGTGGAATCAAGGTCAAGTGAGAGAGACAGAGCTGAGAACAGAAACTTTGGAGTAACATAGGATTTCGAGAGCAGTAACGGACCTTTTAGCCCCTGTGCCTGGGTTACCATTCTGGGCAAAATCTATCAACTGAAAATGGTCCAAATATTCTACTTTACCTTCTGCCTGTTAACCGTTTTTTAATCCATGCCAGTCGATGATTCCCAGTCAAGTGTGCTTTAATTTTCTTCACAAATTCATACTGTGGGACCTTATCAAAAATTATTTTGGAAACTCTAAGATATAATAATGTTTGTGATCCATATAATTTCATGAGATTATAAAATAGAATACGTGGTGATGAACCACAATTTGAAATGTTTTGCAGCGATTCAGAGTAAAAACAGGAATCCAATAGAACGTAAGATCACCAGCAAGACGAAGAATACTATTCCCACAATCTTTGTGAAGAAAATAGATCAAAGCCTTATCGAATTATATGCACTTCCACTCACATCTTTTAAGAAGTTAATATTCATATGTGTTAATCTGAACGTTTATAATTCTAATTGGCATTCCTTTTGCGTTAGATTGCTATTGTGGATCAGAGCAGTTGTGTGAAAATGTTTTCCAACAGCATTCGTGTTTGGAGTTTGGCTTTACTGTTGTTAACTAAGCCATGATCTCGATGCACTGAGCAGAAGATCAGTTTTCCTCTTTTATTCTTCACTAACGAATATTCCAAGTATCTCAATTAGCTCAATGAGGATGAAGAGTTACTATTTCATCTTCCAGGCAACAAGCCTGGTCTACAAAACCTAACTTGAGGCCAATACTCTGCACCCTGTCATCACTGTGGTCAGCCTGTTAAGCGTGCTCTCCTGATTAAAAAAAAAACATTCATGGAATGAGGGAATTGCTGGCCAAGCAGCATTTATTGCTCATCCCTAACTGTCTGGAGGAAGTTAATAGTCAAGCACATAGCTGTGAGTCTGGAGTCAGATCTGATCAGGATGGGAAGTTCCCTTCTAAAGGGCATGAGTGATCCAGATATGTTGCCCCCAACAATGGGCTTATGGCGCTCATTGAATTCTTAATTCTGCGTATTTATTTATTTAATTCAAATTCTACCATCTGCTGTGACAGGAATCGAAGACGGGTACCTCAGAACATTATCTGGGTCTCTATTATTTATTAGATATTGGCATTTAACTGCCGTCTTATAGTGGAATGAGAATTCCATGTTGAAATTCTCACGTTGATTCTGTTTATTACATTTGCTGATTTTATTCTCAATAAATCGTCCCCTTTCATGAATTTCGCAAAGTAAACATTCTACCATCTCTCTTGTAAGTAATTTCCTTGCACTTCGCGGAAACCAAAATTCCAACTTTTCTGAGACATGTGTGTATGATCTGTGTACTATCATCATCCAAATTTCTTCTGTAGCAATACTCTCAATGTTTATTCATAATGATCCATCCCTCAGAAGCCAACGTTTCCTAATTTATTTAGAGTGCTCCATGTTCTATTGCAAACTTTTGCTTGCAGTTCAACTTTCTCTCTTTGTCTTCCTTTCTAAGGAAAGTTCAACTCTTCCCAACTCAACGTTTTCTATTCTTGCTATATTCTGATTCTAATGTGACATTTTATCTCGTTTGCGCATATTCTTCGACAATTTCATCATATTGGGAGACTTGGTGAATTGGTCAAAAAACTGCTCATAAAGCCGAAATAGAGCTAGTGCCAAAAGTATTTATCAGACATAGAGAATGCAGGAGTAACTTTCTAGTTCTGTCAGCATCTGTGGATGGACAAATGTAGTTGACAGTTAGTGTTTGACCATTCCTCATAATTTTCTTCTCAAGCAGAGTCATTCCAGACTCCAAAAGTTAACTCTTTTCTTCTTCACAAATGCTGGCGGACCTGTTGATGTTCTTCAGCATTCTCTTTATTTCCTGTCAGCAATCGACCTTCAAATAATCGTTCAAGACTAATATGATAAGTATCACGAAAGGAACAATTGATATGTTGGATTATACACTATATAATTTGTATGTTGGTACACCTAAAAAACTAAGCTGAAGATTCTTGCAATTTTTTAAAGCGGAATGCAATTCACAATTATAGTTACCTTAAACAGGGTTATACAAGTGCCGTAGAACATGCTGAAAATAAACATGATGGCAAAGATGACTATGGTTGATACACAGCTGGAATCTTCATTAGAAAATTCTAAATCTTCTTCAACCTCATAAGCCTCTGGCTCTTGACTCACTTGAGGGATTTCTAAATGTAATAGATTGACATTGTTACAAATAAAATAATGTGAAGTGTGAATAGCTGCAAAGAGGTTGCAAAAGAATTCAAAGCAAGAACAAGCAATGTTCATTCATTTGGTTCATCCATTAACCAACTTAATGACGGCTAGCCTGACTATCAAAATAACTGGGGGGAATAAACAACTTGTTGCTTGTTAATAGTAAAAGATTAGTCATTACTTTATCTCTCTCTCTCTTAAACATTTTAAATAATCTGACCTCCAAAACCTTTTTGAGGCAATGAGTTCCACAGATTCAACACCCACAGGCTGAACAAGTTCCTTCTCATCCAAATTCTAAAGAGTTGTCCCTTCACTCTGAGGCTCTACACTCGGGATCTATTCTCCCTGACTAATTGAAACTTCTCCTCCATGTTCACGCTACCCAGGATTCTCAGTATTATCTAAGTTTCAGTGAGATAACCCCCATACTTCTAAACCACTTCAAGTACTGGCTCAGAGACATCAAACGCTTCTCATCTGATAAGCCCTCCATCTTCGGGATCACTCTTGTGAAAATCTTTCGGACCTTTTCCAAGGTCAGCCCATCCTTCGTCAGATATGAACCTCAAAACTGTTGAAAATTTTCTTAATGCAGTTGTACCAGAGATGTATACATACTCAGATGTACAAACTTGTGTTTTCATTTCACTCCTCTTGAAATGAATGCTAACATTGCATTTGCCTTCCTGACTGTCAACAGAAACTTCATATTAACCTTCAGCAAATCCTGAACTAAGTCACTTAAGACCCTATTTGCCTTAAACGTTTAAGGGTTTTTTTTCATAAATGAAATAGTGTACGCCTCTATCCTTCCTTCCAAAGTGCATGAACTCACACCTTCCTATATTGTATTCCATCCGCCACTTTATGGCCAACTCTCTTCACCCATCCAAGTCCTTCTGTAGGCTCCTGCTCCCCCAACATTCCCTGTCTCTCTACATATCTTTCTCACCCACAAACCTGACAACAAGCCCTTTAGTTCCTATGTCCAGATAGTAAACTGTTGTGTTCCCAGCAACCTGGACCCCTGTGGATCTCCACAATTAACAGGCTGCCAATTTATCCTCACTTTCTGCCTTCCATCAGTAAGCTAATCTGTATTTCCATACCTGTACATTTCCCTTTACAACATTATTATCAGCACCCAGAGCAACTCTTTGTCAAAGGCCTTCTGAAAATTGAAATAGGTCACGTCCACTGGATCTTCTTTGTCTAACTTGCTCGTCACTTCCTCAAAGGATTCTAATAGATTTGCAGGCACGACTTCCCCTTAACGAAATCATGCAAGCTTCACCCTTTTCTACCAAGCACTTCAGGGTCTTCTGTAATTTCGTCCTAAAATATTATCAAGAAGTCAGAAGTCTGGCTAACCAGCCTATGATTTCCCATCTTCTGCCTCCTTCCCTTCTTAAATAGTACTGTTACATAAACCTATCCCTGACTCCAGCGATTCATTAAATTTCACCACAATCTCCTCAGGTGTCTCCTTCTCCTGGTGTGTCATGCGTCCATGTGATTTATTCACATTCGGACTGTGAAAACTGGTGTGAACTACATATTCAGTTCCTCTGCAATTTTCCTGCTCTCAATTGCTACTTCTCCTATCTCATTTTCCAATGGTTCAATGTGCACACTTGCCTCTCTTTTGTTTTTTTTCGATGTAAAAATAACATTGTTTGCAATCTTCTATTACAGGATCATTTACCCTCACATTGCATCTTCTTCCCCCTTATTGCTTTTTTTTTCAATTGTTCTTATGCTGATTTTTAAAAGCTTTCCAAACATCTGGCTTCTCACTCAGTCCTTGCAACATGCATGGTTTCTGCTTTGGTTTTATTCTGTACTTGACTTTCCTCATCAGCCATAGTTGCCTCGTCATCCTCTTAACATGTTCTTTCTTCCTTGGGACGGATGTCTGCTGTTTCTCCTGAATTACCCACAGAAACTGCTGTCATTGCTGCTCCACCATCTTCTCTGCTAGACTCCATTGCCAACTGACTCTGGCCAGTTCCTCTCTCATGTATTTGCAGTTACCATTAATCAATTTTAGTACAGTTACATCTGATTCAAGTTCCACCCCACCTCCCCGTTAAATTGCAGGGTGAAATTGAACATATTATGATCACTGACCCCAAGGGTTCCTTCTCCTTAATCTCCCTAATCAAGGGTGCTTCATTATATATCACCGTATCCAGAATTGCCTATTCCCTACTGGACTCTATTATATTCTGCTTCAACAAAGAAAAACTGGAAGGCAGTTAACAATTTCATTTTCTTGGAATCCGCTAAAACCTGCACTTCCCAATCAACAAGTTTATTGATTATTATAATGATGATTTTCCTGCATGCCTTTTCTACCCTTTGATATAGTTTCTCCCCTCTACCCAGATTATCCCTAAGAGGCTGTACATTACCCCCATCGGGGTATGTTTTCCTTTGTAGTTTCTCAGCTTTATCCACACAGACTCAATGCCTTCCAACAAACTATATCATTTCTTGTGATTTAAGTTCATTTCTTACAAACAAGGCAACCACAATCTTTAGAATTATCAGATTTCAAGCTTATAACGTGCTAACAGGCAGAATAAAGGCTCTTGTAATTCAATGGCAGTGTCTCTACCCCTGAATCAGAAGCCTTGAATTCAAGATCCAACTAGTTCAGAGAGATATGCTGCAACAGGAGGTTAAAAATCACTAACAGTTCGGAAAAGTCTAAATGCAGGCTACGAACACTTCAAGGCGGCTCTACAATAGGTAGTCTCAGTCTCCAGATACAATCTAACTCACTTAAGATATAGTCGCAGACAGCAACACCTTCGAAGAGTCCTGAAACGCCTTCCATGTTGTGGCTCTGTTACCGTCCTTTGCACCCTAACCTTATGCAACTGATTGTTGTTAATGCAGGCAATATATCCCATACAATGTAGCTAGCTTAGACAGAAAAAAAAAAAGCCTCAATGCTGGTGAGGCCAATCGTTTCTCTTACTTCAATGCTTGTAATGTTTACGGGAGGTGATACCGACTGGTATTATTGCTGGAATGTTAATTCAGAGACCCAAGTTTGAATCAAGTTGCAGCCGATATTTGAATTTTAATTCTATAAAAATCTGGAGTGAGGTGTCTAATAGTGACCATGATACCATTGTCGATTGTCACTAACGCCCTTTGGGAAAGGAAACTGCAAACTGCAGACTCAGAGAAATGTGATTGACTCTTAACTGCCCCTTGGATAATGAGGGAAAGGGCAATGCATACTCACCGCACCAACAAGGTTCTCATAAACGTGACTGAATAAAAAAATACATGGTGCCCTGCCATTAGATGTTGGAGATGTAGCTCTGTTGGAAGTACTGCATAAAATACGCTTGAAAGCAGTGCAGTACCCATGATTCGATTCCCAACTGAGCTTGAAGAGGACATTGCCCACATTGGGATTCGTCGGTCCCTTCAAGCTGTGGTTGCCCTGAACTTTTTAGAAAGTGTCCTGAATCCTGTTCACTTCCACTTTAAGGTTTCATTTTGCCTGTTGAGTGTTGGCTCAAGACAATGGCGAATGGGGTGGAGGGAGACTATGACCTCATTTCACACCACAGGAGACTTAGAAAAGATTCGAGATGTCGCTATTGTGCTTGACACCGGTGATTGATATGAGATCAAAGGAAAACACACGGTCTGTAAGTTCAGAGGAAATTTCAGTCAACCCGTAACATTATCTCGGATTTCTCTACACTGATGTTGCAACATCTGCTGACATTTTCCAAATATTTCTGTTTTTGTTCCAGATTCTATTAGGATAAGGACATTTTTCTGATTTAACCAACTCTGCCACTTGATAAGATTATGACATATAGGCTGACTGAGCTCGGACTTTTTTCATTGGAGAAAAGGAGGAGGAGAGGGGACCTAATTGAGGTATACAAGATAATGAGAGGCATAGATAGAGTTGATAGCCAGAGACTATTTCCCAGGGCAGAAATGGCTAACATGAGGGGTCATAGTTTTAAGCTGGTTGGAGGAAAGTATAGAGGGGATGTCAGAGGCGGGTTCTTTACACAGAGTTGTGAGAGCATGGAATGCGTTGCCAGCAGCAGTTGTGGAAGCACGGTCATTGGGGACATTTAAGAGACTGCTGGACATGCATACGGTCACAGAAATTTGAGGGTGCATACATGAGGATCAATGGTCGGCACAACATCGTGGGCTGAAGGGCCTGTTCTGTGCTGTACTGTTCTATGTTCTATGTCTCATTATGTCTTCACTCCACGTTCCTACCTGACACCCTTGCTATTTGTGAATCGATCTAACAATGTAATTTAATGCAATAAATTAACTCACCTCTGTTTCTTTCTGGGGAAGAACTTCAGACATTTCCAACCCTCAATGATTTCTCCTCACCGTCCATTTTAATTGACAGCTCGCTAATATTAACCTAATTCTAACCTTTTCCACAGCGGAGGGAAATTGTCACTCATCCCATTTCCTATAAATTCACCAGTAACTAGTTTGAACTCCAAATAACGCAGGCCAGTCTTGACCATTCTTAATTCTAATTACAATATTGTCTCACTCTCCTCGTTCCCTCACTTTCAGTTATCTGATGATCTCACCTTCAGTCACCTTCGGTCAACTGATTCTAATAGAGGTTTACAGGGCAGCAAATGACCCTTCGGCCCATCCAATCTGAGTTGGTCACCTACTAATATTTCCTTTCATCCTATTCCCCTTGGGTTAAACGCAAATCTTCGAGGGTCAGTATAACTTCCTTGAAAGCAAACTTGAATCTGGCAGCAGAGTAGAAATGGAAATGTGTTGCGATATTCTATGGAATGGACGTCATACATATATGGATTCATTTATAAATTATCTGCATGAAGATTAAATGCATGCGAAACAGAGATATAGATATGGAAATCAGAAGATTTTGTTTTTAAATTGACCATTTATTGCAATTATGTGATGAAACACAACCTTCTGTTCATCACCAAGTCACAAAACCCTTCAAAATATGTTTAGAATTACTGTAGTATCAGGCAGGACTAAGCTAATTCTTTACCATCAGATTCTAAGCACATTTACATTTTATTGATGTATTCAATTTATTCACCTCCCTGAAATGTGGGCAAGTGTTTGCTGGTCTGGAGAGTTCTGTGACGATTGACGAATCAGAAACATTTGTGAACACCACCGCATTCTTAACTCCATAGTAAGCAATTATTCAATGCTGGTAGTTATACGCAAGGTTTTAAACTGTCAGTTAGAACAACAGACACGTTAAACAATGTAGGTTTGCCCTGGAAATTATTTGTACTTCTAATTAAGTTTCTTTTAAGGGACAGGTGTCCCACTAAACAGGAATAAGTAACGCCACTGTTCCACTCTGCCGCAGTGACTTGCAATCTGCTGGCAATGGAATGGGAATGCTCTTCCCTCTTGGTGATTGGTTGGCTCAGAGAACCCGAATCCAAAAGCGTGTCATTGGCCATCCAAGCAATGTAAATATCAGCTGGATAGAAACCAGTGACGAGGCACACGAGAGTAGCTGTCTTCTCAGTTTTAATCTCATCCGCTGATGGAGGCAGAACGTAGACTTTAGGAGGATGCATTTGTCCAACTGCAAAGAGAATGAAGTTTATTACACAGATGCTATATTTTGGTTAATTCTCACTTTCCAGTGCCCTCTGTAAAGAAGAATTTTGTTTGGACATTTAAAAAAAAGCTTCAAACCCATGCAAGTTTACTTGTATCTATAACACAAATAAGAACGGCGGCTGCAAGAGATCTGAAGCAAAGACACACAGGCACACAATTGCAGGAGAATTTCAGCAGGTCTGGCAGCATCTGTGGGGTGGGGGGCGGGGAGCGGGGAAGCAGAGCTTATGATGTTTTGAGTCAGGTGACTCTCCAACAGAGTTCTGAGCCATCTCCTGATTCCTACCAGGAGGTTCTACCTGGGACCTTGTGGTTCTTCAACTCTACCCATACAGATTTTATGCTTACTAACTCTATCCTTATTTTTGCTACCGATATAATTTCATTTCTTACTCACAAGGCAACTGCGCCTCCTCTGCCCGTCTGCCAGTTCTTTTGATAGGGTGTGCATCCTTGGAAATTTGATAACTATCTCTCTTTGGCAGGAAACATTTGGCAGCACAGTGCGTGTCAAATGACTAAGAGAAGTCAGCGGCAAAAAAAGTTCTGTTTTACGTCAACAATTAACCAAGAAAAATCGCTAAAAAAAGCCGTGTTGTTTCGAATGCATTTAAGATGCTAAGTTCTAAACTCAGAAATTCTGCCACAAGATAAAAGCCGAATGCTGTGAAGAATGGTCACCGGACCCAAAACGTTAACTTGTTTTCTCCTTCACAGATGCTGCCAGACATGCTGAGCTTTTCCAGCAACTTTGTTTTTGATACTGACACAAGCCCTGCTCGTCGCAGAAGGGGTTGGTATCCAAGCCAAGCTAAAGACGAGAGTGATACATCGGATGGCATACTCTTCGGTGTTGCAT
Source organism: Stegostoma tigrinum (assembly GCF_030684315.1). NCBI lineage: Eukaryota > Metazoa > Chordata > Chondrichthyes > Orectolobiformes > Stegostomatidae > Stegostoma > Stegostoma tigrinum. Next base: position 2,947,079 of record NC_081396.1, on the reverse strand, counting down.
TGACCGAAAATCATGGGCGATATGTTGAACATATGCAACAAAATATCTTACCCATGAGTTTTCTGGTGGATGATTTCACTGGGGTTGGTAATGCATTGTTCTCTACGAAACAAACATATTCCACCCCACTGTTCCATTCCATAGTAGTGACTTGGAGTTTGCTAATGATGGCCAATTCACTTCCTCTCCACTCAGGCTTCTGAGTATCGACTCCTTCCGTCCTCCAGCTCCCATCCACTTGCCAGGACACGCTGATGTTTTCCAAATCAACGTAGAGAACTTCACACACAACAGTAGCAGTCAGCTGGTTCCAAATCTCTTCAAATGAAGGCTTCTGAACATTGACAGAAATGACTCCCTTGTGACAATCAGCTTGAAATAACAATAGAATAGTTATTTTAAGATGATATTTTGAAAACATAACTTGAAACAACTGCAACATATTCCAAGAGGCAAGAAACAATTACACTTACTCTAAACTGTTCTTCTCAGTACATTTTATTTCTTGAATACTTTGTAAAATGATGGACTCCCCTGGACTGTGCTTTATTTTTAACTTGCTCCAGCTTCCATGGAGAAAGTTACCTGTAACACTTCCGAACATTCCACAGGGTGTCACTTTTTTTTTCCGACTGGGAGGTTAATCGTGCAGACTCTTTCAGTTCCGGTGCTGAACACATACCTACCCATGAAATGAAGCAATGCTGGTGTTCATTACTTTTACCGAAAGCTGCGGATTCCAAGATTGCACCAGCTAAGATCATCAGAGTGTGCTCTGTGTCAGTCTTGATATTGGTCTGACTGTGTTCAAGGAATGAAAGACTTTATTACCTTTGGACTAAACTTCAGATTTCCCACATCAACTCTGCATGGATTTCGTTTGTTTTTTGAGGTCACATTTTTCTTTTGATGGAATAAAGAAATGCAATATCAGTTTACGAAGGAGCTTTGTTGGAAATACGTTGTCACATTGAATTAAAAGTATAAAATGAGACTTGCATTACGACATCATACCTAGCCTAAAGGAAACTTCTCCTGACACGTTTTCTTATGTAGAAGTATATTTTTAACAGTTCGAGTAAACTGATATTGCTCATGTTCACAATACCAGAGACAACGAATAGAAGTTGCCACTGTGAGCAGTGAAACTGCTTTCCTCTTAGCAATGGCTAATACATCATTTAGAGACTTTCAGTAATCACTTATGTTACATCTATATTCTTCCAGTGGGATAACGTCTTCTACTCAGGGGCATAATCACATTATTTTGCCATATCAATGCCAAATTTGTCACTTAATCCAGATGAAAAGGGACCAAAATGTTATAGAATGCGTTTCTGGATTGTTCCCATTCGCATCCAATGTCTATCCTTCCAAATTCTGAGTTCTGAAGACGTAATTATTATGCATCCTAGAAATGCAACGTGTTGCTCTTAATTTCGAGATGAGGACTCTACATATTCTCAATTGAAAAAAATAGTTATTTATTTCTCTTTCTCCAGAAACTAGGGAAAGTTATTAAACTAATGTTTTAAGGCAGTATTTGATAGTTGGTTGATACTCTTGGGGGCGGCACGGTGGCTCAGTGGTTAACACTGCAGCCTCACAGCACCAGCGACCCAGGTTCGATTCCAGCCTCGGGCGACTGTCTGTGTGGAGTTTGCACATTCTCCCCGTAGCTGCGTGGGTTTCCTCCCACAGTCCAAAGATGTGCAGGCTAGGTGGAGGGGCCATGCTAAGTTGTCCGTCATGTTCAGGGGTGTGTGGGCTATAAGGGGTGGGATGCTATGTGGGTCGGTTTGGACTTGGTGGGCCGAAGGGCCTGTTTCCACACTGTAGGGAATCTAATGTAAAGACTGTCAGGTTGGGGAAAACTGGAAATACAACTGAACATGGAACACAGTTTGACTGGTTAAAATGAAGGGAAATGAGGTATAAATTAATGCTTTCAGGTTGGAAATAAATAATATCTGTTGTCTGACAAGAATCAATGCTAATGCTTTACAACTTACAGGAAGGATATTGGACAAATTGTCAGAAGGCATAATTGTCAATTTTGCTCAAGCTGCAAAGAAGACAAGGGGATTACCTTTTGAAAAGACTGTAAGAAGGCTAGTAAAAAGGATAAAAACAACATATTAGTTTGGTGATTGGGCAATATTGTTGCAAACAGACCCTGTTCGGGAAAATTGTCGTTTTGGCAGCAAAGTTCTGATAGAAACATCTAATTATGAGAAATGTTTTCACATTGACACTGATATGCGATTGGAAATTCCTGCCACAGAACATGACTGAGGCCAAAATGTTGAATGTTTTCGAAAGGTGTTCGAAGCGACTCTGAGGACAAAAGGGAAAGAAGGATAAGGGAAGAAAGACGGAGCAGAATAGTGAGTTGGATTAGAAAGAATCATCGTATCGAATGGCAGAGCAGGCTCTGAAGACTGAATGGCCTAATTCCGGTTCAATCTTTTATACTGAGCAAATGCTGAGAGACTGCAGACGTCCAAGATGCAGAGTGACAGCAATGACCTCAGAAATTACAAATGGTAAATAGGCGCAGCAAGTAATTAATAATGTTGCCACAATGTGATAATTCATCACGAAAGGAATTGAATACAAAATAGCAAGTTATGTTCCAATTTTGAAATGACTTGGGATTACATCTGATGTAATATGCAGAGTATGCTCACTCCGTTTAAGAAATGTGAACGCACTGGGAGTTAGCTGAGAGAGGGATTACCAGACTAAATCTTGGAATGCAATGGTTGTCTTCAGAGAAAAAAAAAAGAAAGATTATGCTCATTTCTACTGGAGTTTAGAAAAATAAGATGCTATTTGAATTAAACATAAAGATGTAGGATCCTAGGCCCTAACATCTGCAACAGATTCATTAACGCTCTTTGTTCTAGCATAAGGTTAGACAGAGGGTGGTAGTGGATAGTTGCTTTTCGGATTGGAGGCCTGTGACCAGCACTGTGCGACAAGGGTCACTGCTGAGTCCACTACTTTTTGTCATTTATGTAAATAGTTTGAATGTGAATATCGGTTGTGTGGTTACTATGTTTGCAGACCACAACAAAATTGGTGCAGTGGGTATCGAAGAAAGTTACATCAGAGTACAAAAAAAAATTCTGGAAAAATTCAACAGCTCTGGCAGCATCTGTGAAGAAAAGATCAGAGTTAATGTTTCGGATCTGGTGACACTTCCTCAGAACGTTTTCTTCACAGATGCTGGCAGACCTGCTGAGCTTTTCCAGCAACTTCTGTTTTTGTTCCTGATTTACAGCATCCGCAGTTATTTTGGTTTTTACCGCAGAGTACAAGGGGATCTCGATCAGTTGGCAAACGGGCCGAAGAGTGGCAGATCGAGTTTACTTTAGACAAATACGAGATCCAGCATTTTGATGAGGCAAATTAGGGCAGGACTTCTACACTTAATGTTAAGTCCCTGTGAGTATTGCTGAACAAAATGACCTTAGATTGCAGACTCATAGTTCCTGAAAAGTGGAGTCTCAGGTAGGCAGGATGATGAAGAAGGCGTTTGGTACGCTTGCCTTAATTGGTCAGTGTATTTGGTATAGAAATTGGGAGGTCGTTTTGCAGCCGTACAGGGCATTGGGAGGCCACTTTTGGAACACAGCGTTCAATTCTGGTCTCCCTGCTCCAGGAAAGATGTAAAACTTGAGATGGTTCAGAAAATATTTGCAATAATGTTGCCAGATTTAGCGTGTTTGATCTATGGGGTGAAGCTGAATGGGCTGGGGCTAATTTCCCTGGAGTGTCATAGGCTGAGGGGTGACCAGAAAGAGATTGATAAAATCATGAGCAGCATAGTTTTGGTGAATAACCAAGGTCTTTTCCCAGGAGACGAAAATTCAGAACTATGTGGCATAAGTTTAAGGTGACAGTAGAAAGATTTGAAACGGACCTGAGGGGCATTTTTTTCACACACAAGGTGGTTTGTGTATGGATTCAGCTGCCACTGTACATGGTAGAAGCCACTATAATTGCAACACTGAAATTTGGACAGGTACATGAACAGGAAGCATTTAGAGAGATGTGGGCCAAATGCACGCAAATGAGATGAATTCACTTTAGGATACCTGGTCGTCATGTATAGGTTTGACTGGGGTCTGTATCTAGGCTGTGTGACTCTATGACTTGGCGCCTTGGCAGTTCCGATGCATTATTCAGCTCTGAGTGTTCCACTCAGTGGTCATCACAGCTGCAGATCAGCATGTATCCGCGGTTATAGTCGGAGAGATCCATTCAGCTCTGCCCGTAGCACAGGTGAAAGGAACGCCTCAAGTCATTGGAAGACCAAGTTACGTTTTCTTCTCAGGTTATTTGGATATAATTCCAACAGTGTGAACTGTAAAATTACACACCTTCAAACGGGATAGCTTAGTATTCAGCTATTGTTACATCTCGACTCTTATGCACAATTACACACCAATTGTAGAGGCTGAAATTTAGAAACAGTGATCCTTTGTAATAGCAGTGTTCATCCTGTGACATTCCCACCACTCATTTCACTCTGCCATATATTTTCTGTAGGTTATCCTCCAGAAAGTCAGGCGCAGACGTTGTTGCTTGCGCAAAATATAAAGATATGCTACAATGGTCAAATTCATTTTGGCTGTTATTAGAAAATGCACTACAAGCACTTTGCCAAAATCCGAAGTGAAAGCAGGCTGTTCTTAAGGCGTGATAAATCTGAGGGCATTATCCCCGACTGCAAGGCCGCCAAACACAACAAGCTGACACCAATAAACTCTTTGCAATCTTGGGAAGGCACCCACTGTTGCAGCAAGTTTCACTGCTTCCCTGTCACCAGCTCCCTTAACGAAAACATGCATTTCTGCAAAAGTAAATGACCAGAAATAGAAGCTAGAATTGAAATGGTCTGAGTAATAGATCATGGCATCCGGCGCCATTCATTTAGACGTTTTATTTTCCCCTGTGTGAATCTATGGAGAAGAAGATTTTGCTGTTTGACATATATAACTTGGAACAAGTGCATCACCGATAACGTATTCATTTTTTTACTCGTCTAACGATCAGTCTTTGAACATATTTGAAGTGGAAAAGAAGGAGTAAAGCTGACGACTTGCAGATTTTTTTCTTCCTCAACATTGTATGGAGCACAACCTGTCTTTGAATCTATTGATAATAAAATGTGAGGCTGGATGAACACAGCAGGCCCAGCAGCATCTCAGGAGCACAAAAGCTGACGTTTCGGGCCTAGACCCTTCATCAGAGAGTTCATCCAGCCTCACATTTTATTATCTTGGATTCTCCAGCATCTGCAGTTCCTATTATCACTTTGAATCTATTGAGCACTGTTTGTACGCAGCACGCAATCGCCAAGCACTTGCCCCAACGAAGTCAGACAAATCTTCACCGGCGCATTATCGACTTCTCACAAAGTTGGCCGCTATGCATACTTTGACCGTGAATCATTTACTTGACGGATTACAGCGTGTGAATTAAGAACATTAATGGAACTAATCAAATCGTGATACTTCTAGCATGTGTCGCAACCTCATTACGTTTCAGTGTTGCATTCAGGCGTACGTGTCTGAATGCAACACTGTTCATATGAACGTAATGTGAGAAACTGTTCTTACCTTTCAGGCTTCTAATGACTTTTTTCTCGTTGGATTGTGAAGGTAGATGAAAAACGGCACAGGAGTATCTTGCTCCTGAGTTCCAATCCGCTGCCGGTACTGTTAAGAGGCTTCCGGTGCTGAAAGTCTGGTCTTGCTCCAAAGCAGTGGGCGAACTGCTGATGTTCGAGTGCAAAACTGTTCCATCCTTCTCCCAGGTTATGTTTATTTTCCCAGGGTAGAATCCGCTTATCAGGCAAGTAAGCGTAGCAATATTTGTATTTTTAACTTCTTCTGGTGATGGAGGCATGAGACGAACCTTTGGCACAACTGGCATGACTGTAACAGAAGTTTAAACCACGTTAGCCTTCCCTCCATTGACATTCAAAATAATGCTATATTTTCTTTACCTACCCTTTGTCTTTCTTGTTCTTTTTGTAACCACAGTTGATGATTGGCTGTCGTTGGCGGTGCAAGTATATTCAACGCCTCTATCCCATTCCTCCGCGCTGCTTGTTAAACGCCCAACGGTCACATACTGGTTTCCTTCCTTTCTCCCCGCTTCAATCTGAGTTCCTTCAGTCCTTACCTGTCCATCAACTGTCCAAGAAATCACAACCGCAGTGGAAATTGTAGAAACTACCTCACACACCAGTGTGGCAGTCTTATTGATCCAGGTTTCTTTAACTGTAGGGTCTCTGAGAAATACGATGAGACCTGCCAATGAGAAACCAGAGATTCAGATTCGGCCAGCTTTAAAGATGATGGTTGTTGAGGTGTGGCTATGATTTAATGTCACTGACAACTCATTTAACGAGAACCATTGTCTTTCATTAGCGCAGGCGATTATTGAAAATGAAACAATATTCTAATTGTTTTCCTAGGTTTGTTTTTCTTACGGCATTACTAATTCAATTGCACATCACTTTACAACTCTTCCCTCTTGTAATTTCTTTTTTCCTCTCCAAACGGCAACAGCTTCTATTCTCTACAGCATGATCATGCTCTTGAAACATTCTTGAAATCTCCTCTCTGCCTACTTCTCTCCAAGAAGATCAGTCACAAAGTCTCCAATCCGTCCTCACAACTGATATTTCACATTCTGGCTTGGTCGAGATTGTTCTGATCAATTTTTGCTCAAATATTAAATGATAAAATCCAATGCTAATTAACTCCCTCTATAAAAATAATTGTATTGTATGTAACAAACATATAATTGTTTATTTTCTAAGCCAAGGCTTCAGATTCACTGATTCTTCCTGCTGAAATATTTCCCATCCTCTTGATTGTCGTTTTTCACTGCATCATGAACTGGCGCTTCTTCACTCATTGTGCCAGTGAAGGAAGACATCAAATATTATCGATAAATTAAAATGCCAACTCATCCATACTTTACAAACATATTGAGAGGATTCACTTGAAAGCCTGCAAAATAGGCCAGTTTCCTTACCTGATGCGAATTGAATTTCTTTTCTCTGATTAGTGTTGGTTGAAGGATGAGTTACTTGGCAACTGTACACATTACTGCCGTTCAATTCCCGCAAGGATACTTGGAGAAAGCTTGTAGAACTATAGTCTCCACTTGTCATTTTCGCCGGGGCCGTAGTTGTAATGTCTGAATCTACACGACGGTTGTTTTTCTCCCATTCTATTTCAATGGTTTCTGGATAGTATCCGCTGATCAGACAGGCGAGCTGCACATATCCTTTTCTCTTCAGTTCGTCTGTTACAGAATAGAGGAGACTGATGGCTGGAGAAGAGCGTTGTGATGCTACAATTACAAAAAAAAATATTTAGGTTATTCTCATTTGGCCCGAGCTCAAATATCTCAGTTAACATCTAAACACATCAAAAATCAAGCAAGCTTCGAGATTGGCAGTCTATCCTTATGTATTCTCTCTCTTCACTGCTGATGCACTGTCATCTGGTGTCTTCTCTTTTTGCTAGCTATTTATAATTTCTATTGACTCGATAACAGCTTTCTTGCTTTGTTCAAAACAGAAGCTTCTCACACAGCGGTATGATGACATCGATTTAAGATTTTAATGCATTCTATATTTGCACGAAACGTGAGCAAAAACAGAAGTTGATGAAAAGCTCAGCAGGTCTGGTAGCATCTGTGAAGAGAAAATCAGAGGTAACCTTTCGGCTCCGGTGACCGGTTCTGCCGAAGCGTCACCAGGCCCGAAATGTTAATTCTGATTTGCTCTTCACAAATGCTACCAGACCTGCTGAGCTTTTCATCAACTTCTGTTTTTGATCCTGACTTACAGCATCCGCAGTTCTTTTGGTTCGCACTAAGAGTAACAGATTTTGTTTCGAGCTTGTTCGTCCAGTCTTAGACCTCGACAACGCTGAGATCATTTGTTACCTCTTTAGAACTGAGTAAAGCTTTTATTTTTGTCTCAGAGCGGTAAGCGACATTTATTTTTTTTTTCATCAGCGATTACTTTTAACATCAAGGTGGATTGTTTCTTCTTAGGCAGGGGGCGCAAAGATTATCTGGATTAGATGCACATATGGAATTCAACTAAAAACAGATCAGATATGCATTTTTTTTCGATGCAGTGAAGACAGGGGTTTAAATAGCCTGCCTCTACTCCAAATTCTCATATTCACATGTTTCGTTAAGTTTCTACCTGCTACATATCATGATGTCGGGTGTTAGTTTACTTTTGAAAAGCGCTTGACACTACTTTTTCTGACTTATACTTTGTCACAATTTTTGTATCCAGCAGGGCCCTCACGACAAACCTATGGACTTAAAACTTGCTGACGTAATGCTTAGTAATTTCTCGAAGAACCTTCGCTATCTGCACACTGACTGAATAAAGAGAACTTTCGTCGAAACTGTCACTCATCAGGGCCATTTGCGTGACTGTGCAAGGGAAAATAATGCGCACTGCGTGACAGGCGAGTGCTGATCTCTCAGAAAGTGAATTCTAATTGGAATACTAGTTACCATAGAATGCATAGTAAATGAAAACTAAATGTCATTCTACGTTACATTTTTACATCGGGCACCTTGACACTGCTTCAGGTTTTGCCCTGTAAGATAACCTGCTTTGTCTCTTTTGAAGCCAGTGCTATGTACCATTTATCTGGCCTTTTTTTTCATGTCTAAGTATTTTTCCCTCCTCAAACTGACTTTAAAAATCTTCTCCGGTGCCAACTGTTGGCTCATGCCTAAAGCTTTCATGGTTAGATCTCCACAGCATGTAGAAGCAAAAGAAACATGATCTGCTTGCATTTTTTTGTCTCGCTACCTCAGAGCACGTATTGCTTTAGCAGTGGGAGAGCAATGAAAGACTACCTGTCACGGGGTGGAGTTGCTCAATGAAGAAGGAACCGGCAAACTTTTGTGCAGTGTTTTGAAGAAAGCGAAGTCAGTTGAAACTTACAAAGTACTTATAGGGCTGGACTGGGGTAGGCACACGTAAGATATTTACCCTAGTAGGGGAGTCGGGGCACAATTCAAACAAAAGTAAGGCAGAAGGTACATTTTTGAGATGAGGGTTTTTTTAAAATGTAAACTCGATGGGTTGTATGTATCCGGAATTCTCTCCGCAGAGTTCTGTGGAAGATCAGCATTTAAGCTTGTTTAAGTGAGAAATCGACCAATTTAAGTTTTCTCGTATCGTACAAGTTTATTGGGATGGCATGGTTAGAAGCTATTGAAGCCCTTGATCAGCGGTAATTGTACTGATTGGCGGAGTAGCCTCTCCAGGTTGAATGACCTACTCGTGTTTCCATGTCCCCATGACGCAGTCCATCATGCAATCAAAACTGAAACATAATTTTGAAAAGCTGCGTAATAGCTACCATTTGATGCAGCATTAGAAGAGGCTATTGTTTCTGTATACATTAGTCGTTGCAGCCACAGCTTTCAGTTTTGTTAATGTGTTTCTGGGAAGAGATTTATAATGTTTTTTTTGTAATCTTTTATTTCTGTCGAACCTTAATTATATCTGGAATCCCTCAGGTTTCTGAAGCCTACACAATTATGAGATTGTTTGGAAGCCCAACTAAAGAATTTGAATTATTTTCACCCAAACGTCCCTGAGCATCCTGAGGCACTTTCTGTTCAAACACGTGCTTTTATGACTCTAGCCGTTTTCAGCATTTGACAGTGTTCAATCTTTGTCTACTTTACCCTGTTCATCTTCGCTATTATTTCCTCATTTGGTGGTATCACATCTTTGCCTATTGTGTACTATTCAGTTTATATACTGTTTGTTTGTAGCAGCTTTGACACTCACTCTCTGGAAGTGAGGACAAGTCAAAACTACTTACTTAGCAACTTAGACATGTCCTTTCAGTGAACAGTATTGTAAAATAAAGCAAAGCACTGCTGATGGTGGAAATCTGCAAATAAAAAAAGAAACTGCTGGAGAAACTTAGCAAGTTTGGCAGCATCTGTAGAGAGCAAGCAGAGTTAATGCTTCGACTGCCTGCTCAGAGTTCAAAAATGTTATGTGCTTCGGTATTTAATCTGTCCCAGTATTCAAACAGGTTTCATGTTCTTTCTCATGTCTTAGAAGTTTATCTCAATTGAATATTTTCAGGCTGTTGTGCTTTTGCTTGGCAACACAGTGATAAAATGCATACAACGCTATTGCCTCTGTTCCCCAAATGCCTTCCTCATAAATTAGGATTTCATTGTCCCTCACTATTTCACAGAGCTCAGTCCAGCTTGTTTCCTTTGCACTAATTTACAATCATAAGGGCTGATAAAAATCACTTGTGCTCATGTAAAATATTTCTCCTACTCTTCTACTTATGCGCTACAATACCCCAGTCTGCGTTAAGCAAAGTGGAAATCCTGATTATCAACAACTTTCTCTGCTTGCATCTTCCAGACAAATGAAAACAATGTTCTCATTATAAAATCTCAGAAAATAAAATCACAGTTTTGAAGATTGCTGTTGATTACTACCAGAACACTCCAGTTAGTGGCAACGTCCAAATATGAACTACTCTTTATCGGAGTAATTGAGTACTAATCTCATCCATGAATTACATATTTAAAATGACAAATCAATGTATACTGCAGGGTGCATTTCTTTATCTTCACGCTACACTTTACCTCTAATACTCTGTGAAATCTGTAAACCTACTGCCCGAATATTCCCACTTGCAATATTTTAATTTGATAATTGTCTGGTCTGTTCAACACTGCCTCTGCAGTTTTACTTCATTTTAATTACTTGATGAATCTGTGCTGTTTGAATATTCATTTTAACATATCTTTCAAAAGGTGAGGTGTGTGGTGTACGGATGTCGACTAGAATTTTAGTCTTTTCTGAGTTGGAGTAAGTAAAACTGTCAGGAGTCTTGTAGTTCAAAAATCTGGGCTATTTCCGACGAATTAAATAATATACCGACGGTAAGTAAAATATTCTCCTATATCGTGAATCGAAAATAACGACTACAACTTGCAATCACATTTTCGTCTTGTATATACCAACTTCGCTTATGAGATGCGTATATAAGTAGCATTCCAGGCAAAGACCACGCGTTAGCTATTCCTTCTTGTTTCAGGGGTTGCTGAGAGAGCATCTGTTGCATGCTGAAGCTCTCCTCCATTTTGGCACTTTTGACATAAGCATCTCTTCTTAGTGAGGTTAGTCAGTGTCGATGTTTCCACACTGATCCCCACATTTTTAATGATATTAAACTGATTCATACACTCTCCTAAAACTTTTCAAAACTTATTCTTGTGCATAATGTGTTGTCAGCATGATCTGTGCTGTTCATTAATTTTCCTGTTGTATATCACCTGCTACTCGCCACCGTATCAGATGTACAATGTATCAGTTTTATAGCACTTCTTTTGGTTTGGTTCTTTCTGCTTGGCATTTGAATACGAGCAATACACTTTATTAACCATGACAGCATCGTCCAACCTAGATCATACCTGGACCTAATCTTGGTCAATACCAAATCCAATTAGATAGTTCAGATTCTTGGCCTCATTATAACGATCCGTTAGGAACTTAAAGTCGAAGGTAGTGCTCTTATTGTTGTAACCATAAAGGATATGATACAGGTAGAACATATTTCGACAAGGCTCTTCAGAACAAAACGCAGAAAGATGCGTCTAGTGATTAAGGTATCAGCCGTTATTCAACGCCAATTGGTATATTCTATAAGTTACTGTGTGATTAACTCTTATCACAGTTGAGGGCGTTTTATAAAATTGCAACGTTTTAATCTAACAGCAATTGCGAAATACTGAGCAAATACAGTCGGGAAAATAGAAAAATCAGGCTAAATACATAAACAGCCGCAGGTAATCAGACTCTGAACACATTAGCTGTACCACAATATCAAAGCAAATTGTAAATGTTAGATTTAGCCACGCATTTAGGGTTGCAATAAAAACTATGACTGGTTCTACGCATATTTCTGCCCAGTAACTCTGGCACGCAAAATTTTCACAGATCAGAAGTGTGCTTTCTTTGGACGGAATTACAGATTTTTTTGATCTGCACTTTTCAGTAGCGAAAATCTTCCAGGTTCGCTTTTGTCATGTGAAGCAGCTGATACTATCCACAACTGAATTCCCCAAGAAATATGTGTGCCACACAAATGCGACGTAATGGCATTCTCCAATAAGACACAATGTAACAACCACTGCTTGTCATTCAATGGTGTTGCTATAACTGGATCCTAGGGTTACCATTGACCAGAAACTCAACTGGATTTGCCATATAAATACAATGTCTAAAATTGTAGACCAGGGAATTGTCATAATGCGGCAAATGAATGACATCCTGCCTCACCAAAGCCTGTCCACCGTATACAAGGCACAAGTCATGTGTGTGATACAATATTCCTTACATGACATGATGAGAGCATTTGCTCAACATCACTCAAGAAGCCTGACACCATCCAGTGCAAAGCAACTTGCTTCATTCGCGCTAAATCCACTAACATAAGCTCCCGTCACCACAGAAATTCACCAAACATCACACGACCACTCAACCTAAAAGAGCAAAGACAGCAGATACATGAGAAAACCACCACCTGCAAGTTCCCATTCAATCTAACCACGATCTTGAATGAGAAAAGTATCACTATTACTTCACTGTCATTGGGCTAAAATCCTTGAAATCCCCTCCGAAGGAACATTGTGCGTCAAACTTCAGCGCATTTCACAAAGGCAGCTCACCACTAACTTCGCAACGACAACCAGGTTTGGGTAGCTCCTGGCCTGCTAGCGAAGCCAATATTCCATGAATGATTAAAAAGAAGTATTATTTCATGACCATAATTTCCACGATGCGTGTGCAGTGATTTATGGACCATTGAGTTTCTTATAAGGCAGAACAGTATTTTGCACTTGGTCGTAATCTCATGGTTGCTAATTGCCTCTCAGTGCCTCTCATTTGAACTCAGTTCCCTTGCCTCCGGCTTGTTCTGTCTTGCGTTCCCTTCACTCCAAGTGCCATCTTTAATTAGGTTTAACTACAATGCAAATGCAAATCACTGTTGCTTACTGGATTGCATGGTTTGTCGAATGAATGTTACTGAACTGTCATTGCTCAAGTTTAGAATTATAACAGCTGTAAATCAATAATGTTACTTTGAAAAGAAAAGTGCACGGAGAAATGTAAGACTTCCAGTGAAAGCAATTATGAAGAAAAGATCTGCATCTTTTGTGCATGAGAAAGCAAAGTTATGTGCTTCCACTTGTATCAGGTGAGGAAAAACACTATGCATTAGACATGGTTTAAGATTCTGTCTTCCGAATACAGGATTGCAACAATCATATGGGATTTTGCATCGTGATCACCATATTTCAACTGAATGGAAACACATGGTTGAAGGTCATCGTTTCCAGTCCAGCAAAAATTCAAACAGTGAAACTGAGCAAATCGTATTCAATGATATATTATTCCGCTGATTATAATTTAATGAAACAACTCTCCTATGTCATGAGTGGTCTTTACACGATTTAGCAGCAACATAATAGATAACAAGCTATTCTGAGGCCCGAAATGCATGCAGTTTTGGTCGCTGCATTATAGGAATTATATGGAAGCTTTGGATAAGTTGGGTGCACACATACTATAAAGAGAACTTGCACGTTACTGGATTGATCTCACGAGAGTGGTGGATTGTGAGGGTCTATCTAATCGATGTATATGAAAATATGAGAGGACATAAGTGGATAGTCGGAGTTTTGTGTTCCACAGGATAGGAGTGTATATTGTTGGGATTAAGCTGAGATGGACACAGTCTGAACGAAATATGCAAGGCTTTTTTTTAGGCAGACGTTGGCAGGTGTCTGGGTTGCACTGCCGAGGGAAGTGACAAAAGTAGACATGGTGGAATGTTCAAGGTGCATTTGGACGGACAGATGAACAGACAGGGAATAGAGGGATATTGACCACGTGCAGCCAATGGGATAAGTTTAAAATGGCATCATAATTGGCCACGAGAGACAGGCTTGTTGGTTCTAGTGCTGCCCTACGTTCAATTGAAAGCAGAATATTTGTGGAAGATTTCAAGAAGTAAGTATCTTACAGTGAAAAATGCGAAAGTAAGCAGAGTTTGAAAGGGCAATGGAATATAACGCAAGGAGGTCTATCTTGGATTCGTCCAGCGGCCTGGAAAACGAGGTGACTGAATAAATTGGAAAATATTGAAAAAAAGAGCTAATTCTGAATTGAGGCGCCATCTTACAAACGAACATTTAGAAAATGAAATTACGATCCATTTATGTTAAATAGTGAAAATTGAATAATATAATGAAGGGGAAGTAAACCAATTATTGCCTCAAAAAAGGCTATTTTCACAAATATTTCACTCTCAATCTACTTGCAGATCTGCTCTAGAATATTATCTCTAACTGAAATAGCATTGTCAATAATATTCAAATTCCTTTTTAAACACAGGTCATTTACTCGTGACTTCGTTGCCAATAGAAATGCAGCTTAAAAATGACCCTCTTCTACATCTCAGACTATCACGTTTACTTTTTTTGCAGTAAACCCTTACAGCAATGCAGGAACCAAATGAAATTGACAACTTTATGACTGCATTGCGAACAAGAGAGAATCACAAATGATGCTACAGCAGTTGGAAATTATTTGAACTAGAGACCACCAGTTGTAACTAATTTACGAACATTCTATAATCTCACTATATACCGAAAGTAACAATCGTTTCTCTTTGTTCAGGCAATTTGTTTTGCATGATTCCTTTTTTTTTCAACTGCTAACGATTCTATCTCCGCAAGGAATTACAACAGCACAATAATTATTCTCGCACAATTTGCATCACACTGCTGGCCTTCAATGCAATGGAGTAGAAATTTATTTCAGCTGATGAAAGAAAATAAACAGCGCCTGGTCAGCAGAATGCTTCACACAGTGAGCGCAGTCGGAGTTGCATTCAAAGAGCAGCTGCTTTGAAACATCCTGTTCTCCACTGCAACACGACAAGTTTTTACAAATCTCTGATCTTACGTTATCGGACTGTGTCTTCAAATAACTTTTTTATATAGAAAATATTGGTTGGAAGCTCCAGGAAATGGAGAGACCATTTAGTTTACTCTCGCAGACTGTTTCAAAAGAAAAACCCTTTTCTTTCTCTACTGCTATCCAAAGAAATATCAAACGTATCACTTATTTCTTACGATGTCATACAATTGCTTAAATTAGCTGAAAGACGAGGTCAGACGACTGACGTCCATGCAACCTGAATTCAAACAGAACTCTGTCTTTTCTTTCTTGTTTTGCTTTATGTTCTACAGTCTGATTTGTTTTCCAGTGACGTTCACAGAACAAATTTTATTAAATTGCAAATGACATCGGATCACCATTTGATTCAAAGTCTATGTTTATAGCGGGAAAAAACTTAGCTACAGTTTTCATGAAAATGAAGGGTGCGGGTGGTGGGGATTGGCGGAATGACTCTTTGGGAAAAAGTCATAGATTCTCGTTTTTTCCAGCGACTAGTGTAAAATTTTAGGAACAAAATCAGGACTGTCTAATGTCTTTCAGCATTTGACATTGTTTCGATTTTGAAAGTGGCAGTTTACTAAATTGGAAATTAAATCCTGGTCAAGATTTGCATTACTTGTTGGAATCATAATTACAGTGTGATCGTGAGACATGGCTCTATTAAGTGGTAACTATAAAACGTTCGTTTCCATTTTCAGTGTTAAACTATTAAGTTCTGAAAAATGAGATTTGAATAGTCAGATGGTTGTTTTTCGATTTATATTGACACGAAGGAGCAAAAACACCTTCTCTGGTGCCGTGCATCTCTTTACCTCCACGAGTCTCTACTATGATATGGGAATTTTTCATCAATTGCAGATATATTTTCAAAAAAATAAAAATCGATTGGCTTTATCCTGGGACAAAAGCATGTTGTAAAACTTTAAACATATTCTAATGTTAAAACAAATTTTACTGAACATTATGGTCATCTGTAAAAATGGTTGCAGGATTGTCGATAGTTTTCCATGTAATCGCAGCAAGATCTACAGCCCTTCTGAATTTTCATGCGTTTAACGCTACATTAAAAATAATTTAAAATGTGTTGACTTACCAGAGTACACCGTCAGTACAGTGCCAGCTCCGTCATAGTAGCAATAGCTGCACAGTCTGTCATCTCCTCATCAGCCCCGCTCAAAAGGATGAAACAGTCGCAAGTCCTGCAGTAAACATCCTAAAGTTTTACCGATTAAAAAAGATCCTTTAAATACTTTGAAATGCGAAATAAATCCTAATTTTCTCAGTTTTTGTCCATCCATATAGTTAAGGTGTGCAATGCAAGCTCCTAGCAGACTGATAATGAAAGTCCAATGTTCGAAAATTTCGGAATTTGGAAATTGCTACAATGAAAGCCGACCTGGAAATCATTGCATTTTCCTTACAACAGCATCTGTGATTAAGGGAATACAATTCCTGGCCACGTTTGCAAGTTGAAATGCTATTTACTACTCGTCAGCTTTATGTTGTATTTTGAGTCACTGTGTTTACACAGCCACCATACCATGCGTCAGCTTGAGCTTTGCAGTAATACGTGGCACTGTCTTCAACTCTCAGGTCATTTATTGTCAGAGAAAACGAGTTTGCTTCCTTGTCTACTGATTCAACATATCGTCCGCCAATAGTTATGCGTTCCCAATCTACGTTTCCGTGATTTTTCCGGAACCACGATGTACCGTACAAGCTATCAGGTAGCACACACTGGATGGTCAGCGATTCGCCTATCTCTTTGATAACGGCTTCAGGTGTTTGCTCCACTCTGAAACAGAAGCTATCTGTGTGAAGAGAAAGAAAATAGCTTTAATACTGTATGCACCTGATTGGAAACATAAGAAATTAAATTTAAGCAATTTTGACAAAGTAGGCGCTTCGACACAATTGTATTCAATTAACATTTCAACAAATAACACTTACTTGATAAACAGACTAACATTACTGAGAACCACAAAAAAATCATTGTTGCTTCACTGGCATAGAAACGTTGAGCCGAGTAACCGCAGATGTCGACATCAACTGTTCGGAGCAACCTTGAGCATCTGAGCACAACGCTTATAAATTCGGAAAGTGAGGTTTATTTGCATATGGAGGAATGGAAATCCAATCATACTGAACCACGAAGACAATTCTGTCAAAACCTGCCAGTAGGTTCAGTATTATCTCTCATACTGAAGCTACTGGCAGGTTTTGACAGAATTGTCTTCGTAATCAGTTTGGTGCAATTTGCACTTAATTAATAAATGTTCTGGGGTGCCATGGTGTGTCCATGTCACTGTGCAGACACTGTGACTCAAAACACAACATAAAGCTCTCCAGCAGTAGATAGCATTTCAACTTGCAAATGTGGCTAGGATTTGTATTCCCTTAATCAAAGATGAACAAAGACGTTCATGATAATCCACCTGGATGTGTTTTGTTTTCGTTTCTGTCCCTATTGTTGTCCATGGCTTCTTATTTTAATAAGTTTTGTTTGGCTGTTAACTGATGCACCAATTGCATCATGAAGGCCGTCTCTCTGTAGTCTCATTACTAGTCAATTTTCCTGGCTATGACAGACGTAGAAATCACTCTGTAGGAAAGTTAAATTTCGATATTGGCAATAGAAACAACAATAGACCCACGTTAGAGACAAAAACAAAACTGCAGATGTCAGAATCCATTTGGAAAAGACAGGAGATAATAAGAACTGCAGATGCTGGAGAATCCGAGATAACAAGGTGTGGAGCTGGATGAACACAACAGGCCAAGCAACATCTTGAGATCTGAATAGCTGACGTTTCAGGCCTAGACCCATCATCAGAAAAGGGGAAGGGGGTTCTGAAATAAATAGGGAGAAGGTTCCCCCTCTCTCCCTACTTATTTCAGAACTCTCTTCCCTCTCCCCGATTTCTGATGAAGGGTCGAGGCCCGAGACGTCAGCTATTCAGATCTCAAGATGTTGCTTGGCCTGTTGTGTTCATCCAGCTCCACACCTCGAAATCTGGGGGGAAAAAAACAAGAGGCTGGATGAACACAGCAAGGACTGAAGAAAGGTAATATCCAAAACGTTGATTGTTCCTTTCCTCTAGATATTGCCTGGCTTGCTGGGATCAATTAGACCAACGTGCAGATTGATTCAATTACCATCTCTGGATATTTATGAATACATTGGGAATGCATCATGATCACGATAGAATATCCACAATGTGTTACAAATGAGGCTGCATGAAAAGTAAGGGGTACAGAATTGTGTGGGTGTTGAACGGATCTGAACATAGAACATAGAACATTACAGCACAGTACAGGCCCTTCGGCCCTCGATGTTGCGCCGACCTGTCATACCGATCTCAAGCCCATCTAACCTACACTATTCCATGTACGTCCATATGCTTGTCCAATGACGACTTAAATGTACCTAAAGTTGGCAAATCTACGACCGTTGCAGGCAAAGCATTCCATTCCTTTACTACTCTCTGAGTAAAGAAACTACCTCTGACATCTACCCTATATCTTTCACCCCTCAACTTAAAGCTATGTCTCCTCGTGCTCGCCGTCACCATCCTAGGAAAAAGGCTCTCCCTATCCACCCTATCTAACCCTCTGATTATTTTATATGTTTCAATTAAGTCACCTCTCAACCTTCTTCTCTCGAATGAAAACAGCCTCAAGCCCCTCAGCCTTTCCTCGTAAGACCTTCCCTCCATACCAGGCAACATCCTAGTAAATCTCCTCTGCAACCTTTCCAAAGCTTCCACATCCTTCTTATAATGCGGTGACCAGAACTGTACACAATGCTCCAAGTGTGGCCGCACCAGAGTTTTGTACAGCTTCACCATAACGTCTTGGTTCCGGAACTCGATCCCGCTATTAATAAAAGCTAAAACACTATACGCCTTCTTAACAGCCCTGTCAACCTGGGTGGCAACTTTCAAGGATCTGTGTACATGGACACCGAGATCTCTCTGCTCATCTACACTGCTAAGAATCTTACCATTAGCCCTGTACTTTGCCTTCTGGTTACTCCTACCAAAGTGCATCACCTCACACTTGTCTGCATTAAACTCCATTTGCCACCTCTCGGCCCAGCTCTGCAGCTTATCTATGTCTCTCTGCAAACTACAGCATCCGTCGTCACTATGCACAACTCCACCAACCTTATATCCATTTCTAACAGTGAATATAGAATATTGAAGGTGCATTGTAGTGTCCATGGATTTCCGTTCTGGAAGCACTTATGCTCTACATATCTATGGTATTAACTCGCCTTTAAGCATCATGATAATTTAGAAAAACATGCTTGGCATCAAAATATGAGGTTATTTAATAGGCCATTGGGATGTTGGTAAAATTGAATGTTATACAGAGAAATCACAAATGTCGTTCAAAAGTTGCAAATGTCAATTGATGCTTTTTGAAAATAAAGTAATAGTAATTTCTGTGTGTACATACCTACGCTCAGTTCCTGTGGAAGACTGTTGCTTTAAAGCAAAGTCAATGGGAACATGAGATTTCTTTCAGGAGGAAACATACGTGCACACGCATATATATATATAACATATCTTACGTGTTGTGAGCATAATTAGCAATTTAAATTCGTATGAATACTGAGGCTGTAATGATCAAACACCAAATGAATTTCGGGGTCCCTTGGTAAACGAGCAATGGTTATCCCAATCTACATTACTTGAGAAAGAAATGATGGACCATCTACTTTACAAATCACAGACTTACTAAATAACTTCAGCGAGTAACCCAATGTTAATAATATTGATCAGTTTTGGAGATATAAACATGTCAGACTGTTGAAGATGACAGAGCTTATCTGCACACGGACAGTTGGGTATTAGTTGTTATTGAGGGAAGTTAGAAATAAAACCTAGTTCATAATTTCATGATTATTACTATTAATCCTAAATTACTGATTGCCAATGGATTGATTTATCTGAAGACTCCAGCTGTTGAAATCATATTTTAACACTTGAAGCATTGAGACTATCTGGTATCAATTTTTCTATCTTCCTGAAATATTTTTCCATTACCTGATCTGGATACTTGCCATTGCAAAAAAAGCATTATAGTTAGAGTAGATTAAATTGTGAATCAATTTAGTTCAAGATTTCAACATTGTCGAGGCCTACAGGATTGACCATAGGGACAGGGTCAAGTTTTAGAGATTAGAATAACAGGCCATAACGCTTTGGAAAATGATGTGAGAACAAAACTCCATGCCTTCATTCACTACTAGACTTGATACGATTTAATAAACATATTACTTCGGGGTAGAGGTAGGCCCTTCAGCTTTAGAGCCCGCTTCACCACACAATAATATTAGCGCATTTCATAACGGAAGCATTTCCTAATTTTTTACTTATCTTGGTCAAATGAAAGTTGGCTGGTGTTACAACTGGTAGTCATGAAAGGTGCACAACGACCGAAATGTTTTATTACAATTAAAATCACTTGCACTCCAGACTGGAAAACACCAAAACTAGAACTCTTTCTGCGAGAAAACAATTTTTTTTAAATTTTAACTCAAACTATTTTTTTCTGAATTCTGTCTGATGGGCTGTTTTGCAGATTCTAAACAAAAGTGCAATGGGTGCCTTCGGTGTCGCTTTTGTGAATAGCGGTTTTTGGAATTTCAAGCAGTGACATTTTATTGTCATCTGGTATATTTATTATCGATGACCAAGGGTTGCTAATCCGTGGAAAATGCTTGGAACACATTTCCCAACACTATTACCAATCATTGCCACAGAAGGCTGTGTAGGTCAAATTATTGAGCGCATTTAAGATAGAGACAGGAGGTTCTTAATTAGGAAGGTGATCGGGACTACAAGGAGAAAACAGGAGAATGGGTTGACAAATGTACCAGCCATGATCGAATGGCAGGGTGGACTCGATGGGCCGAATTGCTTCATTCTGCTCCTATGTCTCATATTTTATAGTCCTTCCCAACCAAATCACTTTTATAACACATATGTGGCAGGTTTTCTTTTATACCAGTAATATAACGACGCCAATATAGTGAGCATGAGATCCAACTATGTTTCTAACATTGAGATTTGTTATTCAGTAGGTTTGCAACCAATCTGTATTGGGAACATGCAAGGAGGAATTGACAAATGTAGAGATGGGCACATGGCAATAGTCTTGGGTTTTAAAACTAAACATTATAAATTCAGTCCGATTTGAGATATCAGATAGCAGTAGATTTTAAAAATTAAGATGTAAATGACAAAGACCTCCAGAGAAATACCTTCCATCTGTGTGATTGCTAGTTTTGATTTGATTTGATTTATTGCTGTCACCTGTACCAAATTACAGTGAAAAGTGTCGTTTTGCATGCTGTACAGGCAAATGGTACCAGACAAAAGCGCATGAGGTAACGGAACAGTGCAGAATTCAGTGTTACAGATGCAGAGAAGTTGCAGAGAGAGGGAGAGGTCAACATTAACATTTGAGCTATTGATTCAAAAGTCTGATAACAGCAGAGAAGAAGATGCTTTTGTTCATATGATTGCTCAACCTTTTATATATATTGCTCGATGGAAGAGGGTGAAATAGAATAAAACTGGGGTGGGAGGTGTCCTTGATTATGCTTGTTGCATTCCTGAGATAGCGGGAAGTACTGATGGAGTCAATGGATGGAAGGCTGGTTTGTGACTTGTATTCACAACTCTGTGTGGTTCCTGGCGGTCTTGGGTACAGTAGTTGCCATACCACGTTGTGATGCATCCAGATAGGATGTTTTCTACACTGCATCTACAAAAAAAACATTTCTTGTGGGCATGCCGACTTTCCTCAGCCTTCTGAGGAAATAGAGATGGTGTTATGCTTTCTTGACCATTGTGTCGACCTGGATGGACAAGCATAGAATTTTGGTGGACGGCACTCCCAGGGACTTTACCTCTGAGCCATCTCCACCTTCGCAGAATTGATGTAGACAGGGACGTGCCCTCCACTCTGCTTCCAGAAGTTAATGACCAGCTCCCTCATTTTTCTAACGTTGATGGAGAGATCGTTATCTTTATACCATGCCACTAAGCACTCAATCTCTTTCCTGTATTCTGTCTCATCATTGTTGAGATGCAACCTACAATGGTGGTTTTGTCAGAAACCTTGCAAATGGAGTTGGAGCAGAAATTTGCCATGTAGTCGTGAGTGTATGGGGATATGATAGGGGCTGAGCATTCAGCTTTGTGGGGCACTGGTGTCGATAATGGTCATGCAGGAGGTGTGGTTGCCTATTCTTGCGAACTGCAGTCTACTGGTCAGGAAGTAGAGGATCCGGATCCAGAGGATGCGAAATCTAGGTCTCGGATTTTGAAGATGGGTTTGTTTGGAATTATGGTGTTGGAGGTGTAGCTGTAGTCAATAAGTTTGAGCCTGACCTAGGTATTCTTGTTAACCAAATGTTTTGGAGATGGATTGCGGGTGATGGCATCTGCTGTGGGCTTGATGCACCAGGAGATGAATTGCCAGGATTGGGACAATGTAATAGGCTGGAACAGATGTGAGCCATGGCTAACCCCTTGAAACACTTCAAAAATATGGAGACTAGCACCACTGGGTGGTATTCATTGCAGCCTGATTTTTCGCTGGCATTGGGATGATGATGGTGTTCTTGAAGCAGGTGGGGACTTCGGATCAAAATAAGAAGACGTTAAAGATGTCAGTGAATACTCCAACCATTTGGTATGCACAAGATCTGAGTGCATGGCCGAAGACTCGATTTGGACCAATCGATGTCCATGCGTTCACCCTCAAGAAGGATGACCTAAGTAATGTGGTGGTGACAATGGTTATAATGCAATTGAGGCTGCCGGGACAGCTGATACCATTTCACTGACCTTTATGTTCAAAGCGAATGCAGAAGCCAACAACATATCTCCCGAAACCAGCCCTGACATCGCAGATCATGTTCACAATTCATATGGCACAAGTCAAGACTGCAATGGAATAGTTTTGTCTTCAGTGAACGCCCCATCAACACTCAAAATGCCTTATGTAATCAAAGAAAATTGGAATACGATCCTGTACCTTCAATGCTCTTCTCATTCACTGCTGATGCACACTGCAACAGTGTACAGAAGACGCTTGACAGTAACTTACCCAAGCCGTTTGACAGCTACTTCAAAACCCAAGACATCGATGGTCAAGAGCAACAAGAGAAGAAAAGACTTGGCAACACTAACTGGTGAAGAGTAAAAGGAAGAGCATCTCTGAAGAAGGATCACTGGATATGAAATTCTGCCTTCTATTCTCACATGTTGCCAGACGTGTTAATAACTCCAACAAATTTGGAAGATGCAGGAACAGGCAGTGAATATATATGGCATGTGCAGGCAAATGGGATTAGTTTAAAATGGCATCCTGGACAGCACAGACATGATGGGCCGAGGACCCTGCTCCTGTGATGTACCATCTTAAGTCCTGTGTTTTGTTCTCTTTCTCTTTTGCTTCTCCACCATCGAACTCAGTAACTTACATCTCGGCTGGCCTGGGGGCCCATTGGTCAATTTCATTCTTTCAGCAACACACAAATTATTAAATTAGCAGAGAAGTGCCTCATATAAAATTTCAACTTTCTTACGATAGTGAATCTGTGTGCAATTTTCTTGTTCAAGGCATTGGGCTGTTTAGGCTTTGTGATCAAGTATGTTCAAGGCTGAGATACACATTTTTTTTAAATTAGAAAAGGAATAAATTGTTTTGGGAAAAATACAGGATTAAATTTAGGATTATCAGATCAGCCAAAAACGTTTTGGATGATAGAGTAAGCTCAGGAGTCTAAATGAATTACTTCTGTTCCAGTGTTTTAATAATTGTGTTCCTCTCAAATCTGTCTCTTTAAACCTTGGCCAATATGCTCAACTGGAATATTTTATTTTCGTCGCTTCTTTTTACCATTTTATTTTATTCTAAACTCAAATCATCATTCAGTACTACGTTTTCCTCTGTCAAAGTTCATCAAGTTGCTTATTTACATGCCCCAATCCCGGTTTATCACGATGCCATAAGCATTCACTGTTAGCCACGCACATATCTGCGCACATAGCCACAAGGTAAATCAAAAAAAATGTAGAGACTATACACGCATGTGCGCGTGTACACAGCCCACCGCTCCCTTCACCAACACCCCCTAACACACACACGCGCGCGCAAGAAAGATTCAGAGAAGCTTATAATGTTTCTTGCAATTGAACCATGAACTGTTTCATTGCCTTGCGGAATGAGAATTTGCAGGTGATTTCTTAGTCTGGCAGATAAAGGATGACGAAGACAGATTCTACTGACCTGTCTGACAAACAGATCCGATTGTATGCTAATTGGAGGCATGAACTATGGCTGGTATCAGGTCGTGTAGTCTCTACATTTTTTTTGATGAAATTATGTTGTGTGTACGGCCAACCTGGATGTTCTGAACCTCAGTTTGTACTATCAACCGCAGCAACATTATTTCATTCCCATTCCCGTTTCAATTGGGGATGACTCATTACAGGGCTCACAAGGAATACCATGTTAAAATGTTAGCTCAAACCAGTGAGAATTGGGTCCACCTCTAAGACGCTGAACTGAGTTGCGATGGTTTCTCCCAAATTTAAGACACGTGTTCCAAATGAGCTATTTATATTTGTATTTGAACTCTGTCCTAAAACAGCCTTTGCATGTTATTATGGAAGAGTTAAGAGAGATGTTTGGCAGTCCGGGTTTGAAGTCTAACACGTAGCTGCGAATGTGCAGTTGAAGTCGAATTCAGATTCGCCATGGTCTAATTAAGATTCGGATTAGGCTCAAACATGAGTTTTTAATAGTTTTCTCCTATCTCTTATATGAAGTAATCAATGGATTGAGTACAAGCGCGCATTAAATTAGTACTACTACAAGGAATTCTGATCAAACGAATATGTTTCAGTGCTTTTATTAATTACTGATATTATTTCATGAATATAAACAACGACATATTCTCTTTTCATAAGTAATCGAAAATTTAAATATATTTACGCAGGTTTCTTTTATTTCCCTAAAAGCCAAAGAAAAATACTAACGCCCATTGCATGTGAAGTGCTTCGATATTTTATGAAGAGTAGAGAAAAACTGTCAACATGATATTCATCCTCAGCAAAATAATGCTCATTCCGATATTTGGGCATTTTTCAACACACACAGATATATGTTTATAATTTACATATATAATGCATAAGTGTGACAATATCGCTCTCTCTTTCTTTGAACATTTTAATCCATGAATAGAAATAATTTATTTTCAGTCCTAATGGGCTTTCAGTTCTCATCGAATATCAGGGGTTTTTTTTAACCACAGGACACAAGCGGGGTTCGCCCCTTTGTCACTTATATCCTGAGATTTGCGTGACATTACGGAACTAAAACTGGGTGCGGATAAGTTCACTTCATGTTATCGACATTCTTTCTGAATTTCTCAATCTTCCATTATGAGGCAAATTGTTTTCCCCGACAACAATGATCAACCAAACTATTCTCTCAAAATATTTAAATGCTGCTGGTCTTTGAGTATTTTGTATAACATATACACCATATTTTGCAATCTGTTTCGCATCTGCCCTTAAAATTGGACATAAACAAGCTCAATGGTCACTCAGAGTTTCGACTGGTGCTTTAATATTGAAGAGTACTTTCTGTTATTTAATTGTCTCTCACAATTTCTCATAGAAAATATGTTTCCAAAACGTTTTGTCGTTACTTTGAAGTTACGTGGCACAGAACTTCGAGAAAAACAAAAAAGACCCTGCCTGAGCACTTCGGTGGAAAATAGTTGAGAAAATTGCATAACCTATTTCAGACCAAAATGGCTTTTTCTTTAAAACAAAGGTATGGAGTTCTGTTTAAAATAATAGCAATGATGTCAAAGCTTAGAAACTAAATGGCACAGCACATTTAATTGCTCGCTGGTTTATCAGTACTACGACCTGCAGCGTTCCCTGGGAGTCAACCCACCGATACGAGACGTTGCGACCAATGTTTATTTATGGGTCAGCAACTAGCAATTCTGAGAAATGAGCGTTATGTTTTGCACTAAATTAACACCTTAAATGTGAATTCTAAAACAATATTTCGAGTAAAGCATGCGCATATAAACCCACAGAATAACAACTGTTGTTTTCTTCGTGCAGTAAGCAAACTTACTCGTGGCAAATTTATTTTCGTGCAAGGCATCATCGCTCCCTGGTTCATTTTGTTTGTTATTTTAAAGAAAGGCAGCGACAAACCATTAAACCTCAGAAGTCTCCAGATAGAGACACACACATCATTATGCAAATTGGGGACGTGTTTGCGTTATTTTGAACACCTCCAACAGCTGCCACTGAGAGCCATATTTCGAAACAGCTTGCATGTGAACTTTAAAAAAAAAGATTGGTATTCAGAGATGAAAAGCAGCTCCAAATTGTAACATGCGCAGGGTAAGCATGTCGTGACTAATGCTTCTAAGAAAATCCACATAATTAATAGAGACAAAAACGAAAACGATACAAATATATGCAAGTAAATCTGACGTGGTCTGAAGGAGCATGTGACACAAAACAAGGTAATAATTGCTGGAAGAATCTCAAAAAGCGCATACAAAGCGCTTGGGATTTCATTGGCGCAAATCGCGAATGAATGACTATAAAAAAACCCTGAAAGAACAACGGATGCCAGAAATCTAAAACAAAAACAGAAATTTCTGGAAAATCTCAGCAGGACTTGCAGCATCTGTGCAGAGAAAGCAGTGCAAACGTTTCGGGCCCCATGACTCTACGTCAGTGACCAGTCTCCAGTGACGCTTCTGTTCGGAAGAAGGATCATTGGGCGCAAAATGTCAACTCTGATTTCCCTCGACAGATCCTGCCTTGCTGAGATTTCACAGCATTTTCGGTTTTTCTTTCATGAATGCTTACCATGAAATCATGCAATTATCTTTTAAGTGCAGTTTTGATAGCGTGAACTCCATGGAGTTTAGAATGAGACCACATCTTCTTGCAACATACAAGCCTGCGTGAAAACATTACAGGATAAATTCCGAAACACTGTTCCCACTTCGGATGGATGCTCAACTAATGCAATGCAACATGGATGCAAGAGGTTTGCAAGTTAGGAAGGCGATGAGGAGAATTATGCAATTTCTAAGAGGGCCTTGAGACTGTCAATGTAAAAAGCAGAGAAGATATTTTTCACAGACAGTCGTAAGAGTGCAGAGAAGGAAACTGGGTCATCAAATATATTGTCGGAAGAGTTAGCTTGATCCTTAGCTCACAAGGTAGTTGAAAAAACGTTGCAAGGAAAATAGGTATGCACCACAATCAAATTATTATTGAGATGACAGAACTGTGGAGCAGGTTGCAGAAACGAATGAGCAATCCCTGATTCTGACACATCTACTGTCACGTTCACGCTGCTGGAAGAAATGTTGCATGCTGCTGTTTTGAACGATGAACTCGTCATTTCTTGACGATCCCTGGTTGCTCTGAGTATGGTGAGGGTGAGCCTGCTTCATAAAGTGTTGTACTCTGTGTGGTTCAGAGACGCCTGCACAAACTGTTAAGAAGGATACGTTCTTTACTTAATTTGGTTTTAAAAACACATACAAATAAGTTGTGCCAAACCAATCACTGTTTTAACGGGATAACACAAGACATAAGTCACCTGCAAGTTCTCCTTCTAGATGACGCGACCCTGTCCTGAAAATAAATCACTATTCCCTCTCTTTTGCTGGTTGAATAGTCTAGAAGTCATGAAATCAATGTTGATTGTCGGAAAATCACAGAGAAGAAAATCTGCTACCTTCACCTGATCTGGCATACATGTGACTGCAGACCCACAGCAATGTGGTTGATTTTCAGTTACCCTCTAAATGGCTGAGTAAGCCATTCAGTTGCACCATTCACCAGAAAGCCTGAAAGAAATGAAACCAGACAGATCACCTGGCATTGACTGAGGTACTGGAATATACAAAAGTAGTAATAGCCCTGTGGACCCTGCAAACTCCTCCTTACAAACATCTAGGGGCAAGGGTCAAAATTTGGAGAGCTGTCTCAAAGACGACTCAAGCTACAGCTTGACACAGCCATACTCACGGAATCATGTTGTACAGGCACCGCCATTATCATCCCTGGACATGCCTTGTCTCACAGGCAGGACAGATCAGTGGTGTACAGTCAGGGAGAAGTTGCTCTGGGAGTCCTCAACATTGGCTGCGGACACCATGAAGTCTCATGGTGCCAGGTTAAGCATGGGCAAGGAGACTGCCTACTAATTACCATGCACCATCCTCACTCAGCTGATGAATCAGTACTCCTCCATGTTGAACAACACTTGAAAAAGGCACGGAGGAAGGCGGGGGAGATTTCAATGTCCACCACCACCACCAAGAGTGGCTTGGTAGCATAGATGGAATTGGCCGGATCCGAAAGGACATAGTTGCCAGCGTGGTTCTGTGGCGGGTGGTGAGGGAGCCAACAAGAGGGAAAAACATACTTGACCTGATCCTTACCATTATGCCAGCCGCAATGGCATCTGTCCGTGACAGTATCAGTAAGAACGATCACCACACGGTCCTTGTGAAAATGAAGACACACTTTCACATTCAGAATAACCTTCATTATGTTGTGTGGCATTATCACAGCGCCAAATGGCAAAGACTTCAAACATATCTAGCAACTTAAGGCTGCGCATCCATGAGGAGCTATGGGCCAGCAATAACAGCAGAATTTGTACTCCAGCTCAATGCGTAACCTCATGGACAGGCATATCACTTATCCAAGTATTACCATCAAACAAAGGGATCAACCCTGTTTAAATGGAACGTGCCAATGGGCATGCCAGGAGCAGCACCAAGTATACCAGAAGATGAAATGTGAGCCAGTGAAGCCACCAAACATGACTACTTGCATGCCAACAGCATTAGCAGCAATGGGTAGATCTAAGCAGTCCCAAAACAAACTGATCAGATTTACGTTCTGAAGTCCTGCCACATCCAGTCATGAATGGTGGTGAAAGATTAAACGAACCACTAGAGGAGGAGGCACCTCAAATATCTCTATCCGCAATGATGGAAGACACCAGCACATCAGTGTAAAAGATAAGGCTGA
Organism: Stegostoma tigrinum; assembly: GCF_030684315.1. Classification (NCBI taxonomy): domain Eukaryota; kingdom Metazoa; phylum Chordata; class Chondrichthyes; order Orectolobiformes; family Stegostomatidae; genus Stegostoma; species Stegostoma tigrinum. The sequence continues at coordinate 2,917,874 of NC_081396.1, read as the reverse complement.
AGATTTCGCAGCAAACTTCAGCCAGAAGTGGCGAATGGATGATCCATCTCAGCCTCCTCCAGTGATCCCCACCATTGCAGTTATCAGTCATCAGCCAACTCGATTCACTCCACATGATATCAAGAAAAGACTGGAGGCAATGGATAATGCAAACATTTCATGTCTGACAAAATTCCGGCCATAGTATGGAAGACTTGTTCTCTACAACCTGCCACTCCACTGGGCAACAACACTAGCATCTAACTGACAATTTGGAATATTTCCCAAGTATGTCCTGTATGTAGAAAACAGGGAATATCCAACCTGGCCAATTACTGCATATCAGTCTATTCTCGATCATCAGTAAAGTGATGGAAGTTGTCATCAATAGTGTTATCACACAGCACCTGCTCAGAAGTAACCTTCTTGGTGATGAGTGTTTAAGTTCTGCCAGGGCCATTCAGCTCCTGGCCTCATTACAGCTTTGGTTCAAGCACTGGAAAAACAAAGAGCTGAATTCCAGAGGTAAGTTGAAAATGACAACCCTTGACATCAAGGCTACATTCGACTAAGTGTGGCATCAAAAAACCCTAGCGAAACTCGAATCATTGGGTACCAAACTCTCCAGTGGTTAGCGTCATACTGGACACGTAGGAAGATGGTCGGGGCTGCAGGAGGTCAGTCATCTCAGCACTCAGACATGTCTGCAGGACTTCTAAAGGGTAGTGCCCTTAGATCAACCAACTTCAACTGCTTCATCAGTGACTTCCCCTCTATCATTACGTTGGAAATGGTCCTCCGTTTCTAACCACAGGCTTGCCTTACACATGGTTAGCAATTTATTGGTCAGTTTTCCATGGTTGCCTGTCACCTAACTATGTGCTGCTGATTTCCCAGGTTGATCTTCCCACAGGATCCTTCAAAGTCAGAAATTGTTTTACTCTCTCGTTCTGTTGTCTATTTCTCTTCCACTTCAGTGGTTATTGGCCATCAAATTCTCTACTGTTTAATATTCCCTGTAATTTATTTTATACACCATGAGATGTTAACACTGTTTCTCTCTCCACCACCTGAACCGTTGAATATTTTCAGGCTTTTTGTAATGGAGATTTCCAGAACCCACACTGCTTTATTATTGTTGTATCACAGTTGCATCATATAATATTCCAGACCTTATTTCAGAACTTTTCCATTTGTGTAGAAATAAACCTAATGTCTTCTCAAGACTGTGACCTCAACCATTGTGACCTCACTTTGAACACCAATTGTAGGCTTTCGATCCAGGAGTCACAGATTACCGAAACGGGTTCAAGCTCGAGTGACTTTAAAGTAGCTTTTTGAGAAGTAACCTGAGGCATGAGCTAAATAGACACAACAAGTGTATGTTCCATAACTGACCAAAGTGGTATACCAATCCCAGAGGACAAACTGGTGGATGATGTAGGAGGGGCTGCCAGTCTCTCTGGCTGATGGCTGCATCTCCAGTGAACAGTTTCCTGGTGTGAACCCGAAGATGGGAAGGAACATAGAACATAGAACATAGAACAGTACAGCACAGAACAGGCCCTTCAGCCCACAATGTTGTGCTGACCATTGATCCTCATGTATGCACCCTCAAAAATACTTAAGTGATACTTCACCCAGCTCATTCCCAACAACTAGGTCCAGTGGGGGGGGGGCACATCCTTTGGTAACAATGAAAGGGAGGGGAGTGAAACTCACTGATTTTCTCTAACGATGTACGAAATGGTCTCCTGTTCCGTGGTCATTCCATGATTCTGTCAAAAAAGGGTGTAAACAAGGACAGGGAGTGAACCTCTGGAATCAAAACTGTCATACTGCAAACCAGCTCTTAATTGCTCCATCTGAAGGGTCCCAACCCAAACGTCAAGCTGTCCTGCTCCTGTGATGCTGCTTGGCCTGCTGTGTTCATCCAGCTTCACACTGTGTTATCTCAGTTTCTCCAGCATTGGCAGTTCCTACTATCTCTTAATTGCTCTATCTGTGTTTATTGACTTGGTTCTATGAACAAGCCCTGGAATAAAACTAGGAAAAACTGCAGATATTGAACAGCTAAAACAAAACAAAACATGAAAGACTGGAAAGCTCAGCAGCTCAGGAATTATCGTTATGAAGGCAACACAGAGTTAACATTTGAGAATGTGCAGAATGAATAAATTGAATGAAAATGGTACAGAATATAATGGTTCACATTAGCTCAGAAGTTGAAGAGAAAGAGCACACATTCGGGAAATAAAATTGCTGATCAAGGGAAGATAAAACTGGTGAATCAGTAACACTTAGTCAGCAGATGAACAGGAATGGAAATATCATTTGGACACAAATGGTAAACATCCACAGCTAAGTGCCACTATTAAAGGTAAACAAGTTGTATAACGGCAAAGAGATGATCAGGGCAAGAGGGATGAAACAAATGAATGGGTGTGGATTCAGAAACACTAAGAGAATCGCAGCATCCCAGAGGGATAGAACAACAGCATAACACAGAAAGCAGCAAACTGTAGACAGAGGCCCAACAATACTCACTTCTGAGACAATTTTTTTTTGATTTTCAAATTTAAATTCCCCTGTTGGATGTTGAAGCTGGAAACATTGTACAAGAATTGTTTTAAGAGAAAAATGCCAGTTTTTAAAAATCTTCAGGTGTCTGTGAAATGAGATTACAAAAATCGTAAGTGTCAGTCAAAATTTAAATTCAGTAACAAACTTATCTCTTGGTTGGAATTTGTCTGTGAAAGGAGCACCTAAAATCAGACCAGAATGTAAATTCACATCACGATCTGAAGGAAGAGAAAATTTCATTGCAAAATTGGTTGGAGAAACTGAGGTTGAGGAGAGAATTGGCAAATGTGTCCAAGTCTAGAACAGGTTATGTTAGGAAGATAAAGATATGTGGCAGTGATGTTTTGACCATGCCATATGGTCCTTCCTCAGACTGTCCAGTGAAGCACAGTGTGACGCCCTGAGATTGTGACTGATGTTATACCACTGCAAGTATTTTGTGTTTTTCTTTTGAGGTTGACAACTATCCTACTTGGGGTGGCATAATGTCTCAGTGATTAGCAAGGCTGCCTCACAGCAGCAGGGACCTGGGTTCAACTCCATCCTCAGGCAACTGTCTGTGTGAACTGTATACATTTCCTCCATGTCTGTGTAGGTTTCCTGCCATGATCCAAAGGTGTGCAGGTTGGGAGGATTGTCATGCTAAATTGCCCATAGTGGGCTGGCCAGGTGGATTAGCCATTAGAAATGCAGGGGTGATGGAACTAGGTGCAATGATCATCAGAAAGTCAGTTTGGACCCATTGGGCTGAATGGCCAGTTTAAGCACTACGGGGGTTCTATTCTATGCTAACAATAATTGCTTCAGTGTTCGCTGGATATTTTGATCTCATGCTTAGTTTCCTCAATTTCAGATCACTTTCTGCTCTCAAGAAGAGAAATGGTCCCACAACCAAACCTGAGGGACACAACTGTTTACAGCACTGCCTCTGTGAAAACACCTCTTTTGCTACTCTTTTACTGTTTATATGTCCATAAAGGAGGTTGTATTCCCTTCCAAATTAACTGCTAGTCTCATTTTACACTACACCAACTTTTGTTTTGCTTCTCAATCATTCTTTCTCACTCTCCTGAGTCTTCTAAATTCAATCTGGTTCTCAACTGTATTTTCCCCTCATGTCCGTAACAAACACCCTTTTTATCATTATACACTCTGTAAAGTGTAGAAACAGGCTATTTGACCTATTGAGTCCACACTGACCTTCTGAAGATCATCCCCACCCAGATCCACTCCCCTATCCTAGCCTTTTTCTTACTTGTGTTAATTTCTATCTCATGTCATTAATGAAGCTCTGGCTCCCTTTGCCCTACTTTTTAATTGTGTCTGAAATACTTTTTTTTCAAATGTAGCCAATTATTCAGCTACATTTCCTTACCTGCCAACAGTTAACTTAATTATTTTTGACACAGGGTGGTTCTTACTCCATTGAAATGAGAATCAGAGACCATACAAGACAGAAGAGGTCCATCAAGTTAGTCAAATCTAAACTAAATCTATGCTTGTAACAATTTCCATCACTAGGCCTATAGCTTCGAACATCATGTTATTTCAAGTGCTCATTCAAGTACTTTGTAAAGGTTGTGAGGTTACCCACATCAACTTATTTCCCATGAAATGTGTTATAGACCCCTGTCACATACTGGGTGAAATATTTTCCCCTCAAATCCCCAACACTATTGATCCTTTGTCTAAGAAGTCTAAATTAGCTTTCCCAAGTTAATTATTTGTACTTGAGATTGTTGAACATCATTTTCAAAATCATAAGCCTAAAACATTTGGCACAACGATTATCAATCCTTAAGTGCTCAACTGACACTTGGGCCTCCTCATTCCCATGAACCATGTCCACTTCTGCCTCCTTTCTCACTGGGCTGAAATCATATTCAGGAACAAAGACTTGAAAACTCCCTTTCGAACAGCATGGTCGCCCTCCCACACAAATGGACTGCAGTGATTCAAGAAAGCATCTCTCTATCACCTTGTTGGTTTATTACAGACAAGTGATAAAGGCTGGCCCCGTCAACAAGGCTAAAATCCTTGGAATGAACCAAAGTAAAGTTGCTGAATACGTTCCTGAGATGTGATAATGGGAACTGCAGATGCTGGAGAATCCAAGATAACAAAGTGTGGAGCTGGATGAACACAGCAGGCCAAGCAGCATCTCAGAAGCACAAAAGCTGACATTTCAGGCCTAGACCCTGAGATGCTGCTGGCCTGCTTTGTTCATCCAGCTCCACACTTTGTTATCTGGAATATGTTCCTGAAAGTGTTTTAAATTCTCTTCTCTTTCTCTGTCCTTTGTGCAAGCATATTTCAGTGTAATATTCTTCCTAATCTTTTTGACAGTCATCCTCAGTCCACATCATAGGTAACAAAGTTCAACCAATTAAAGCATGCTTACCCACCATGCCGCGCGGTAGTGAATGTCCTTGATTCAGGCAGAGGGAAGAGTGGTGCGCAAGTGCAGTCCCATGCACGATCTCAGGCATGCGCAGTGGTCGAGATGATGCTGGGCAGAGGCGCTGTTTTTTCTCATCTGCAGGCGGTGAGGTTGCAAGACCGCGGAGGTAGCGCATGAGCGGGGGGGGGGGGGCGTCAGCGAGGACAGGCAGTGTTTATAAACACTTATCAAATACGTCAAACCGCTATTAACAACCTGTAAGTACCGAATTCGTGTCCCCGGTGCTTTTACCCGGGAAGAGGTTCGTGTTAATACCCGCCATCTTAGATTACGGAGGGCAGCGCGCAAACGTCCCAGCGTAGTGACGTAAACTTGACTGAGCGGAGTTTGATTTGTCTGGTTTGAATCGGGTCCTAGTGTCCGGTACCGACAGCATAGACAGCCACTGGTCTCAGAACACACGGACAAGGGACAGGAATTCATCTGGGACAACGTATCCAGAATAGAACAACCCAAACAGAGACATGCCAGGGAATTCCTTGTTTCGTTCACGGGATGAGGGCATCGCTGGCTGGGCAGCGTTTGTTGCCCATCCCTCATTGCGCGGAGGGTACTTAAGAGTCAACCACATTGCTGTGGGTCTGGAGCCATATGTCGGTCAGACCAGGTAATGATAGCCGATTTCCTTCTCTAAAGGACATTAGTGAATCAGATGGGTTTTTCCTGGCAAGCGGCAATGGACACATGGTCATCAGTAGACTCTTAATTCCAGAATACAAATTGTGGAGCTGGATGAACACAGCAGGCCAAGCAGCATCTTAGGAGCACAAAAGCTGACGTTTCGGGCCTCGACCCTTCATCAGAAAAGCATTTGTGCTCCTGAGATGTTGCTTGGCCTGCTGTGTTCATCCAACTCCACACTTTGTTATCTCAGATTCTCCAGCATCTGCAGTTTCCATTATCTCTGATCTTAATTCCAGAATATTATTGTATTCAAATTCTACCATCAGCCATGGCAGGATTCAAACCTGGGTCCAACAGAACATCTGAGGTCTGGGTCTCTAGATTAACAGTTCAGTGATAATACCAGTAGGCCATTGACTTCTCCTAATTCCTGGTGGCCTGGCATTCCTACCGTAACTCCATCAGCAAACACATTGAACTGGGCCCAACATACAAACCACTAAAACACAAAATCAGAAGTGATGCCAACCACGTCAGTGAACCAAGGCATATAATTACCAGGCAGGACAGAATGCCAATGCTTCATGGGGGGGGGGGGGGTGCGAACTGATGATGCTACTTAGCCGGGTGACGGAACATCTGCAATCAAACATACCAGCTCAGTGAGCAAGTGTACAACCTCATCCACAAACTGAGCTACAAATCTTTTCAAAAACTTCTAAGTTCACAAATGTTGATGTTAATCACATCCAAGAATGACAGTTTGATAATATTTGGATATTTTTTGTGCTGACCTTAAAAATGTCTATGGCTGGTTCGAGGTTAAAGCAATGGAAATGTTTCAGATTCAGTTTTTAAGAAAGCATTTTTACCAGATGGAGACTTGTTTGAGATCTACCCTGCAGAAATGATATCTATCATTGAAGCCAAAATCAAATCCAAACTGAAGCAACATAAACTCAATAGCTAGAACACTGCAAAATGTGAAAGTGGCCAAGAAAATTATGCAGAAGTGAGAGAGATGCTATGCAAAAATGCACTCGATTAGGTTATGTCAAGGAATCCAAACTGTCTGTGACAATGAAGATCTATCCGCTACATATGATGGAACCAAGATCGTCCTTAATCCAGCTAACACCAAAGTTGCCCACCTGAAATCAGCAAATGCCAAATGTCCTGCTTGCTGCAGTAGACAGATGTCTCACTGGGTTAAACAAGACTGTGAGCTGTAAACCTGTGAAACAAAGTTCTCCCAGTCTCAATGTGATGCTATCCCACAGTTTCCTGTCGTGGTTGCATTGGACCAGTGAAGGCTGACTGACTGAAGGTTGAAAATTGCAGAAAGGCACTGGAAAGGATGGACTGATCTAGCACAGAAAGTCCCATCTACAGCCACATGCTCATGAAATCCTCTTCCATGTTGGGAGGACAGGATAGGGCAGAGAGAATTGTGAAATTTCTAATCATGCAGTCTTGTATGTGGGACGAGAAGTCTGATAATTAAGTAACAGTGGAGAAATGGTACTGAGTTGGAGCTGGGTGTTGTCTGTGACAATGCAAAAACGGTCACGATGCTTCTGGATGATTTTACGTGATGACAGTATTTAGGTCAGTAATATCAGAGCTACGTTCAAGGGCTTTACAGAGGAAAGGAATGTCTGAGATGGAGGGTTAGCTAGCTGAAGAGAATCAAGTTTTTTCTGAAATAAGATTGGGGAATTTAAAGGCATGAAGTACAGAATGAGAAGAGACAATGAACTTCTCACAATATCGGCGAGCATGGAGAAGTTGGATGGTCTGCATAATAGTGGGGTTAGGGTCAGTGGAGCAGGAGGGGCATCTTGTCGACAAGATGAGCTCTGACAGGATGAGAGAACAAAGATCAATTGGAGAAAGATGGGAATTCTGCACCCAGTAAGCTATTGGAAGGGAGAGAAATGGCAGGAGCAGATGATTGGATTGTCTCAATTTAGTGTCAAAGAAGCTCACCTGTCCTCTATCCTCAAAGCCTTGCTGGAGGTGAGGATGGAGGAGACAGGGGATAGGAGACCGCTTCAAAATGAACTATTGTGAAAATTTAACAGACTGACATAGAGCTGATTTATTTGACTTTCATTCAGTATATTAACACATATTAATGGAAGTTATCAACATCAATAAGCATGATGAACATGGTTTTTTCCATGAAGTGGTTAACAGCAAAATTTGATACATGTAGTCATTTGTGATATCGTTGGTGTCTGAGTAGGTTGGATGAGCAAGTGAATCCCTTCCCACACTCCTTGCAGGAGAATGGCTTCTTCCCAGAGTGACTGCATTGGTTTACAAAGAGCTCAGCTGATCGCTTGAACCCGGCTCCACAGTGAGAGCATCTGAACAGTCTCTCTGCAATGTGAACATATGGTTGTCTTCTCCCAGAACTTGTAAAGCACTTTCCACAGGCTGGACGTGCGAAAGCTGTCTCCTCCATATGAACATGTTGGTGGAAAATCAGTACCCTGGAATTTTTAAGCACTTCCCACAGTCTGGTCATTTAAAATATCCCTTGTCAGTGAGAACCAGCTGGCATGTGAGAAGGTGGGGTGACTGAGTGAATCCCTTCTCACAACCTCTGCAGGTGAATGGTCCCTCCCCAGTGTGGATTTGCTGGTATTTAGTGAGTTGAGATGATTGCCTGAACTCAATCTCAGAGCGACAGCACTTGAATGATCTCTTGTCAAGGTGAACATGCTGATGTGATGTGAGATTGCTAGAATGATTAAATTATATCCCACAGTCTGGGAATTTAAAACATCTCTCAGTGTGAACTTGTAGACAGGACATCACTTTTCCTGAACTTTTATAGCATTTTTTGCAGTCTGGGCAGTTAAATGGTCTTTCTTCAGTGTGAAAACTTTGATGAAACATCAAACTGCTGGTACTTTTAGAGCATTTCTCAGTCTGGACATTTAAAAGATCTGTCCTCACTGTCAACTCACTGGTGTCTCAGCAGGCTGGATGATTGAATGAATCCCTTCCCACTCTGAGAGCAGATTAATGGTCTCTCTTTAATGTGAACCCACTGGTTTCTCAGAAGGTGGGCTGACCTAGTGAATCCCATCCCATACTCTGAGCTGATCAACACGTTCAGACAGTATGACTACATTTGTGGTTTGTGAGGCCAGCTGACTGACTGAAGTGTTGCCCATACACACATTGTGAATGGGACTTGTCCATTCCCTGTTCAGAATCTGATTTTTTTTATTATCTCAAACCTGGTGCCTCTCTGAGATCCTGATGTGATGCTTAGTTTGAGCTTCCCACTGGCAAATCCTCCCTTTCTAATGCCCTGTGAAATATATTTCAGAACAAAACAGTGTGAAAAAGAGAGAGAACTGACAAAAAAGCATGGCGAGGTTTTGAAATGGAGCTGATTCTTGTAATATCCGAGACAGGGACTGGGAAAAGTTAACTATGAAAGCTGCTAGCTTGTCAAAGAGAGAGAGCTGAGGTGAAAGAGTGTATGGCGGCGGAGATCAGAGAGAAAGTAGTGTGGTGGGGACAAAGTAGCAGGAATGAGAGAAAATGTAGTAGGAAAGAGGGACCAGAGTGTGAAGGGTGTGAGAGCCAGAGAGGGGAATGAATATGGGAGCATGAGGAGTAAGTGAGGAAGAGTATAAAAGGGAATCTGAGAGAATGACAAAAAAAAAATCGTCAGTACATTATTGAAGCGGCATCAGATTAGGTTAGATTCCCTACACTGTGGAAACAGGCCCTTAGGTCCAACAACAACACACCGCCACTTGAAGCGTCCCACCCAGACCTATCCCCCAATAACCCACACACCCCTGAACACTACGGGCACTTTAGCATGGCCGTTCCACCCATCCTGCACATCTTTGGACTGTGGGAGGAAACCGGAGCACCCGGAGGAAACCCATGCAGACACGGCATGAATGTGCAAACTCCCCACAGACAGTAACCCGAGGCTGGAGTTGAACCCGGGTGCCTGGCGCTGTGAGGCTGCAGTGCTAACCACTGAGCCACCGTGCCATGGGTTGAGATTTCACTTGCTCCATCAGTCTCCTGGCCACATTTAAGGTGGAGCCTCACCTACCTTTTACATCAGCAAGAGGTTCACGCATGCAGTCTGCTCCGAGTCTGAACTTGTTTCCCAGAAAATGCCCTGGAGCTACCAGTGTGGCTTCTGCAGAATCTTATCCAGGACTTGGGGCCTCCCATATTCTCACTTCAACTCATCTCCTCCCCCACATGCCCCCCGACAACCCCTGCTTCTTGCCTTTCCTGTTTCCCTCACCATGGCTCTCCATTCCTTCCCCACGTGCCTCCCCTCCTCTGACCACTACACCATTTACGAATACTCTGCCATGCGCCATTTCTGAAAGTGATTTGATCACTGCTGTCCCATGTGGAAATGTTCTGAGGTTTGGCATCTCGATAGGTATACAAATAGGAAGGGTTTAGAGGGAAATGGGACAAATGCTAGCAAAGAGACAAGATTAACCTAGGATAATAAAATGTGAGGCTGGATGAACACAGCAGGCCCAGCAGCATCTCAGGAGCACAAAAGCTGACATTTCGGGCCTAGACCCTTCATCAGAGATATCTGGTTGACATGGACAGGCTGGAGGGGGTCTATTTACATGCTGCATAACTCTTTTAAATGTTGTAATTGTAGCAGCCTCCATCATGTTCTCTGGCATCGTGTTCCATACATGCACCACCCTGTGAAAAAATTGCCACATGGTCACTTTTAAATCACTCCCGTCTCACCTTACACCTAAGCTGTCTAGTTTTTAATCCACTATCCCGGGATAAAGCCATGGCTATTTGCCTGCGCCATGTCCCTCATGATTCAATAAAGTGCTTTCAGGGATTGCGTCAGCATCCAATGCCTCAGGGGAAAAGCACCAACCTCTTCAGCCTTTCCATTGCGCTCAATTCCTCCAATTCCTGTGAGAAACAGTCCCTGCTCACAAATTCAGCCTGAGACAAAGCCTTGGAAACAAGACAATTTTATTCTGTGCGATCTTGCAAGAAAGGGTGCCTGCTAGACAGGCACACACACACAAAGAAAGTTAAACATTCTTATACAATTTACGAGTTGCAGAATCACGCCTCCCTGCTCCCATTGGTCTTATCCTATCATTCCCCATCCTGTCAGACAGCCCTTGTTTATTGTTCCCTTTTCTGCCGGCTGAAGGCCCCATTCCCTTTTTTTACTGCAATCCTTATTTGCTATCCTAAAGAGCGCTAGACATGCTGTACGTGCGAATCGTCAGGTTTGCAGAAATAAGCCACTGCTACAACACCCTTATCTCTACCATGTCCTTGTCTGCAGAAAGAATGTTTCTGGTCGTGCTAACTGCCATCTTTGCAGTCTCTGGTTAATGATAAACTTCTGCTACAAATTCTTGTGAATTTCTGCTCCTGCAAGACCCCACTATTCATCCTTACCTGCAGAAACAACATGTTTAATCTCTCACAATTCCCCCTTTTTCTTTTCCTCAAACTGTTGTTTCTGCACTAATTAAGCCTCTTTTTTAAATTCATTTTCCCATTTTCTGCCCTCTTACGCTTGCTGGCGTTGAGGTTCACAATCTTGTACACGGTTAACCCTTAAACCACTCTTTGTGATGTTCGTTTTTCGAACTCTAGAAGCATTCTTTGACTTTCTCTTTGTTGCATACCATCTGCTGATTGTAAAAGCATCTGGTGATGTACTGGGGTTCGTTCCCCTAGAGATGTCATTAATTGGTTCAGTATCCATTTAAGGACATTAAATCCCACTACCAGACCCACTAATATCAATAATCCATAAATGGCCAAATTAACCAACCACTCTCCCCAACCAGGTAATCCCCAATTCCCCATTCCCAGCCTTTTTCATTCCGGTATCAGTTACTGGCCTCCCTTATTTTGGCGATTTTGTCTCGTACGTGTTGGGAGATATCAGTAATGTTATGGGAAACATCAGGTATGTATGTACAACATTCCTCCCCAGTTAGGACACAGGTACCACCTTTCTCTGTCAGAATACAATCTAGAGCCATCCCATTCTGAAGAGTCTTTAGCCTGGTGGCAATCATTTCAGTCATTATGGCCGCCTCTTGGGATTGAGTCTCGGCCAACGCATCGGCAGTATTGTTGGCAAACTCCTCCAGGGAAGGCGCCAACTTTTGTATTTCTCTTCCTGCTTGGGCAGTCTCATACATAGGTATCAAAGTCCAGAGGAAGCAATCTTTTTCAGCAGTACGGACGGCTGTTTCAGTAGTCAGGAGGGTTAGGAACGGTCCCTCCCAGCTTGGGTGCAGTTTGGTATCTTTCCGGGCTTCGATCATGACCCAATCACCCGGTCGTGTCCGATGTACTGCGAACTCAAGTGGAGGTGTCTGGGTCAAAAGACCCTTCTTCCTAAGGACAGACAAAGAAGAACTGAGCGCCACAATATAGTTCTTTAAAAACTTATCATTGAACTCTACAGTAGGTAATCCCCCTTTTCCACCCAAGAAAGGTAATCCAAACATCATTTCATAAGGAGAGAGGATATAGGGTACTGTCTAACCCGAACCATCTCATCTTTTCGAGTCAGTGTGATTACCAATGGGGTAATAGTTAGGTGCCCTGCATTATCAGCTCTCGCCCACACATCAGGACTGATTTGTTGCTCTTCCCTAGGCGTTAACATGGCCATTGTTACAGCTACCGCACTATTGTCTACTCCAATTTTTTTAAGCCCAGTAATATAATCAAATCCCTACCCAGTAAATTACTCCCAATGTCGGGAATGTATAGTAATTGTCCTATCACTTCCTTATCATCGTTTCTAATTAGGGTTGGCTCAAAAATAGGCACTGGGAATCCTTCGCCTTTTACTCCGGAAACCCTGAGATATTCGTTAGTCAATTTAACACTAGTCGGTATAAAACTTAGGGATGACCGTGCCGCCCCGGTGTCCACCAAGAATACTGCCTCCTCCCCTTCAGGTCCCACCTTTAAGTTTATCAAGGGTTTCTGGTGGGCCTTAGGAGGAAGGAACCCCTGACTCCCCTAATCCTCATCGAGGGCCATTAGGGAGACCATTTCCCTTTCCCGTGTTAACTCGGGACATTCCCGCTTAAAATGTCCCACTCTTCCACAACGGTAACATCCTGGCTGTCATCTCCTGCGTCTAGTATCTGCCTCTTCTTTTTGTGTCTCTCTCTCTGCCTCCGTGTTCCCTGTTCAACTCTCTCTTTCTTTGTTACTTCTTTAACGGCAGCGACCATCACGTTTGCTTTTTGATTCTGCTTCTCGTCCTCCCTTTTTACAGATACCTTCTGTGCCTCTCGTAGTAATTCCTCCATCTGTCTCTCACTCCATCCCTCTATTTTCTGTAATTTCTTCACCACCCTGTCTACCTGTGACTCCACTTTCAATGAACAATGTACCTGCACCCCTCAGTTTCTTTATTCGAAAACACTCCCTTGGGCCCTGTCATTAAGTGTACAAGTTTGCCTCCTCAAAATGCAACATCTCACTTTTACCTAAATTAAACGCTGTCTGCCACTCCTTAGCCCGTTGCCCATCTGATCAAGGTTCTGTTGTATTCTGAAATAACCTTTTTCACTGTGCACTACACCACCAATTTTGATGTCAGTTGCAAACTTACCAACCATATCTAGTTGCGAGGCTGGAGGAGATTACAGTGACAGGGAGGCGTGTGACACTGGCGAAGGTTATAGAGATAGGAAAGATTGTGAGCCTGGAGGGGATGACATTGATCGGGAGTCTTCTGAGACTGCAGGACTGATCATTCAAACAGCACTGTCCTGTTCAAGTCGGCAGTTCACCATTACTTTGTCCGCGTCAAACAAAGCTGGTCAATTATTAATGGTCTGGGCATCGAAGAGCTCCCATACTTAAATTAAAGTTAAGATGGATTTCTGTTTTGTGGAGAGGTAGCAGAAGCTGAGAAGGTTTAGTGATTTAATGGACGTGTAGATTTGTTCCAGTATATTTCATTTGCAGGGAGACAAATTATTAATAATATTTAGTTTCCATAGAACATACCTTTCAGATAATTGGTGAATAACGCAGGGTGATAATGAGAAAATTATGTGAAGCTGGAAGAATCTGAACGTCAGCTGGGGGCAGATTTAGCAATTACTCTAAAACAAAACGTAATTTCGCTATTTGAGTAAAGGTTTGCAGGTTTATGGCAAAGGTCAGGGGTGTTGGGGCACATTTGCAGCAATTCTCGAGGGAGAGAGTACACTCCCAACGGGCGGAATGGCCCCGAGACCCCTGTGGTCTGTGATTGTATGTCATTCACTGCGAATGACGACTCTCATCCCGGGGCAGCCGTGAGTCAGGCAGCGTCTCACATCACCACGGGACCCAGCTGATTGACAGTAGGTATGGCCCAATAGGAGGAGGGGGCGGCAATGGAGGACCAAGCTGCTCCTCCAACCAATCAGTGAGAACGAAGGGTGGGGCACGTTACGCTGCCAGCGCAGTGCTGCTGTCATTGTCGCGCGCGAGTGAGTGCAAATGTTTGAGACCGTAAATGGGGGCGACCCGGTAAAAAAAAATTGAACTAGCCTGGACTGAGAGGTTTCATAAACACCCAGTGTAAGCCTGTATATCCGAATTAGAAACTCCAGATCTTGCGTTGGCAGAAAGTTGGGGGGGTGGGGGAGGGAGAACCGGCTGCGGGTCTCCGGAGGTAAAAGCCCTGCGAGAGGGGGGGGGAGGCGAGAGGGTGCAGCAGCACGCATGCGCATGATTCCTCCTGGGTGCGGGCGGGGCGATTTGAAAAGCAGTATTTACACAACAAATTGAACCAAGAGAAATGTTTGTCTTTTCCAGACTTCTGCCCTGGAGTGCATGTGATTTTTCTCTTGCGAATTCGTTTTACAGGATTTCAATTGAATGCAACTAGCAGAGTGGAATCTCAAAACATGTCAGGAGAGTCATCACCATCTGAATATCGTTGGCATTTAATTGCGGAAGGTTTGTTCTGTTCTGTCTGCGTGAATATACACCCTTTTATGTTTGCTGCTCGAAAAACAGCAAAGATGTTCAAATTCGCGGTTAGACCACCCTGGGGTATGCGCTCAGTTCTGGGCCCTTCGTCTGAGGAACGAGATATTGACCTGAAAGGGAGCACACATTTACCATATTAACACCACGGCTCTTTGAAAGAACTGTCAGATTGTGTCCCAAACAACTGTTTCACGGTTTTAATTCAAAATTACTCAATCTCAAATACCTTTGAAAATTTCTCATGGACTCATCTTCCAGCACTTTTTCAGGCAGAATAGTCCAGATCCTGACAACTCTGTTGATCCTGAAACTGCAGAAGTCCATGCTGAGTCTGGAGGGTGTAAGGGGCTGAATTGAAAGATAACATGCTGTTTGCTGAGCTCGCATTGAGCTGCATTGGAACAGTAAAGGAGGTTGAGGTCAGTGTAGGTGTGAGCAGACAATTAATATGACAAGGCTACACTGTGAGCGCCACTTGGCTCAGTGAGAGTGCTTTGGAGTTGGGTGAAAACAGAAAGTGAGGTGAGACAGAGAAAGCGAAGCCGAAAGATTGATTGTAGTACTCGGTCTCAGTTCGGGCAGTTCAGAAAGAGACGTGTTCCCAATGGTAACAACTAATTGGTAAGTGATAACTGCAGAGGATTTTCTTACAGTTTTGAGTATAGTACTATGAACTTTTGTAAAGGCAGGAGCTTTCCATTTTAATAGAAATGTTTGAAGTGAAGGAAGATCCTTAGCTCGATTAAATTCTCTCAAAGGGAGTAACAGACTTGCTTTACAAAGAAGCCATGACAGGAAACCTCAGATCCCTGGTGTGCTCCTATCCCACAATGTGGGAAATAAGGGGTCACTTGTGCAGGAAGTATGTCGATCTGCATCCACTGGCTAATTGCATTTCAGAGCTGGAGCTGTGGGTGGACTCATTGTGGAGTATGTGCAACAGTGAGAATGTTGTGGACAGCACTTTAGTGAGTCGATCATACTGCAGGTGAGGATTACATAGGCAGAAAGGGAATGGGTGACCATCAGAAAAGCAAAAGATAAGGATGATACATTGCCTCCCTGCTGCCTGGATCAGGGATATAGTGGAGCTGGAAAGTGAAAAGCCAGTGGTCGTGGAATCAACGACATAGAGAAAGAAGGGGATGAGGGCCTGAAAGCCAAATATAGGAATATTGGAGATACATTACATTTGAGGTTCTGACTTTTAATGATGTTAGACTTACTCCTCCATGTACCATGTGCTAACGAGAGCAGGAATTAGAGGATAGATTGGATGAATGTGTAGCTGGAGAAATGGTGTGCCAGAGAAGGGTTTAGATTCTTGAGGGATTGGGACTGTTTCCACGGGAGCTGGGACCTGTATAAGCCAGACCGGTTGTCACTGGGCAGAGCTGGAAGAAATCTTGTTTGAAGACTTCTGCTTGCTCCTTTGAGGTTTTAAACTAGTGTAGGCTTAGGTGGGTCAGATTTAGATCAGGAATTGTGAGGTAGAACATTACTTATTCATGTTGCCAACAGCTCAGAGAGACAAAAGAAAGGAGTATTAATCAAGGATCTAGCATCTCTGCATACATCTCCTGACATACCAGGTTCTTGGGGAGCCTTCTTTATACTCTCTCAATAGCCAGGGCATCCTTCCTTTGGAAAGGAGAACAAAGGTGCACACAGTACTCCCAGGTGTGGGCTCACCAAAGCCCTTATAGAAAGATATCCCTGCTCCTGTACTTGAATCCTCTCACTGTGAAGGCCAACGTACCATTTGCAATCTTCAATGCTGACCACTCCTGACTGTCTGTCTACTAAAGGAGAGACACTGACAGCGAAACACCAAGCAAATTGGGGTCAGACATAATATAGAGTTGTAGAGCTGGACAGCATTGAAACAGACCTTTCAGTCCAACTCATCGTGCTGACCAGATATCCTAAACTGATTTTGCCCCATTAGCCAGCATTTGCTCCATGTCCCTCTAAACGCTTCCGGTTCATGTCCCAATCCGAATGTGCTTTTAGTGTTGTAATTGGACCTGCCTCCTCCACCTCCTCGTTTCATACACACACCACCTTCTGTGCGAAAAGATTTCTCCTGAGGTCCCCTTTAAACCTTTCTCCTCTCACCTTAAACCTATGCGCTCAAGTTTTGAACTCGCCTACCTTGGGGGGAAAAAAAACATTGGCAATACACCCTAACCATGTCCCTCATGATTTTGTAAACCTCTATAAAGTCACTCCTCACCTATGATGCTCCAGGAAACCAATCCTGTCTATTCAGCCTCTCCTGATAGCTGAAACTCTGAAACTCTCAAATGACAGCAAGACCCTTGTAAAGTTTTTTTATTTTTTTCTGAACCCTTTCAAGTTTAACAACATGTTTCCTGTAGCAGGGAGACCAAGATTAAATGCAGTATTCCAAAACTGGCCTAACCAATGTCCTGTAGAGCTGCAATATGACTTCCCAACTCCTATACTTCACACACTGACCAGTAAAGGCAAGCATGCCATATACCTTCTTCACGATCCTGTCTATGTGCAACTCGACTTTCAAGTACTGTGCAGTTGTCCTTTGACGTTCAGAGGGATTGAAGTCTATGAGATGACAACAGGAACAGCATTGATGTGTAGATCTATAAAATGCTTCCGCTTAGTGTCTGCCTCTCTCACTTCTCTTTCTGTAGTTTTGTGCAAATGCTATTAATGGTTCTCCTCCCTAAAGGAGTTTGGTTTTAATGATAATCCAGCAGTTTCCCTAATGTTACCTCCAAAAGTGACCAGATTAATTGCTCCCAGTTTCACAACCGGTGTGTTCTTCAGGTTTCTCCCAAAACCATTGTTTTCTGTTTGAAAAATTAATTTGCAATTGGAGCCTTCAAAGGAAGCCACATCCAGATCTGACAGTCGCTGTTTTTCGTAATCGGATTATTTCAGGATCTTGAACCTTGAAAGAAAAAGCACCATTCACGCTTGGGTGAAACACATATCGTCTGTGTATAGGAGAGTCTGTGAAGGTTCATCTGCAATGTCCAAACACCAGCGCAGTCACACTAGGGAGAGGCTATGGAAATGTGAGAATTGCGGGAAGGGATTTCTTTACCCATCCCAGCTAGAAATGCACCAACGCAGTCACACTGGAGAGAAGCCGTTTGCCTGCTTTGATTGTGGGATGGGATTCACTCAGTCATCCAGCCTGCGGATCCACCAGCGAGTTCACACTGGGGAGAGACCATTCACTTGCTGTCAGTGTGGTAGGGGATTCAGTCAATCATCCAGCCTGCAAATACACCAACGCAGTCACACTGGGGAGAAACCATTCACTTGCTCCACTTGTGGGAAGGGATTCACTTCGTCATCCAGCCTGCGGAAACACCTACGAGTTTGCACTGGAGAGAGACCATTCACCTGTTCTGAATGTGGGAAAGGATTCACTTGCTCGACTATACTGCTAGAACACCAACACGTTCACTCTGTAGAGAGACCATTCACTTGCTCTGTTTGTGCGAAAGCATTCGCTCAGTCATCCAAACTGCTAGTACACCAGCAAATTCACAGGAGTGAGACACCATTCACCTGCTCTGAATGTGGGAAAGGATTCACTCGCGCATCTAAATTATGGAAACACTCTACAGCTCATACTAGAGAGAAACCATTCACCTGCTCTGATTGTGGGAAGGAATTCACTCAATCGTCCAGCCAGGAGATACAGCAGCCAGTTCACACTGGAGAAAGACCATTCAGTTGCTCTGTTTGTGGAAAGGGATTCACTCGGTCATCCCATGTGCTGAGACATCAGAATGTTCACACTGGGGAGAGAGCATTCACCTGCGCCATATGTGGGAAAGGATTCACTCAGTCATCCCATCTTCTGGTACATCAGCGAGTACACACTGAAGAGAAACCATTCAACTGCTCCCAGTGTGGGAAGCGATTCAG
Organism: Stegostoma tigrinum; assembly: GCF_030684315.1. Taxonomy (NCBI): domain Eukaryota; kingdom Metazoa; phylum Chordata; class Chondrichthyes; order Orectolobiformes; family Stegostomatidae; genus Stegostoma; species Stegostoma tigrinum. The sequence continues at coordinate 2,899,273 of NC_081396.1, read as the reverse complement.
TCAGTTATCCAGCCTGCAGATACACCAGCGAGTTCACACTGGAGAGAGACCATTCACCTGCTCCCTGTGTGGGAAAGGATTCAGTCAGTCATCCAACCTGCTAAAACACCAGCGAGTTCACACTGGAGAGAGACCATTCACCTGTTCTGAATGTGGAAAAGGATTCATTTGTTCATCTGAACTACTGGAGCACCAGCGTGTTCATACTGGAGAGAAACCATTCACCTGCTCTGATTGTGGGAAGGGATTTACCAAGTCATCCAACCTGCGAAGACACCAGCGAGTTCACACTGGGGGCAGATGGTCACTCAGTTGATTCCTCTGCTGATACACCAGCCTATTTACTCTATGGACAGACAGTTCACTTCTCCTTTTGCATGAAGGGATTGACCCTGTCACCCAAACTGTTACCACACCAGTGAAATGACACTGAGTTGATTCCTTTTAACCTGCTGTGTTACTGTAAAAGGCTTTTTGCTGTTTGTTAACACACCAGCAAATTCACAAAGAACCCCAGATAAAGGATTTTGCTCTGAACTCATACCAAAGAATGAACCGTGTTCATTGGGCTGTTTTGTATTGATATTATCAAACCCTGATGTATTAAACATGCTGATTATGGTAGATGAAGTACAGATTAGTCTATCTGTAAGATTGTGACTATTTTCAAAACCTATGTGGCTGTACACCAGCGCACTAACTCTGCGTAAAGACTGTCCACCTACATATTGTTTGGAAAATGATTTTGTGGCTCTATGACAATATGACAATAATGAGTTCCCTAGTAACTGTCAGTGTTGGATTTTTGTGCTGTTATTATCTATATCCAAACTGTTGTCTGGACCTATTTCTGATGTTTGTAAACACCACAAATTCAGTTATCTATGTGGGATAAAAATAATATTAATCAGCTTTTTGTGAAAATTAAGTTGTATCAAGTCTTTGCCTCATTCAAAATGGCTCTATCAGTACCCTTCACATGAACAGTTGGGAGAAGACACACCCAACGTGAAATACAGCCTATAATGCTGGAAATGTAGTTACGAGTACTTGGCAAGGGGCTGAGATCCAGAGCAAATGTCCAAAGGGTAAGGAAAAAGAATCAACAAGTGACAAAAACAAAGTTGCTGGAACAGCTCAGCAGGTCTGGCAGCATCTGTGGAGGAGAGGAAGGGTCACCGGACCCAAAATGTTAACTCTGTTTTCTCCTCCACAGATGCTGCCAGACCAGCTGAGATTTTCTAGCAACTTTGTTTTTGTTCCTGATTTACAGCATCCGCAATTCTTTTGGTTTTTATTTAGAATCAACAAGTGAGTCAGGAAGCCATCAACGTTTCAGGCCAGTTCCGGTAGAAGGGAGTTTAACATGGTTGGATTGCTCCTTCTTGCACACTCAGTCTGGGGAGGGACCATTCACCTGCTCCGAGTGGGAAGAGATTCATGGAGTCATCCCACCTGCTGAGACACCAGTGAGTTCACCAGGAACTGCAGTGATGGGAATTTTGCTGTTAGAAATATGGAGGACTTAACTCTGCTCTTTGGGATCTGTGACTATAGAAGTTGATGAATGTCAGCCCAGTTCTAGGTGTTTATCTTATGGATAAAATTCAAACACGCCATTTTTGTGTTAATTACCAGAGTGTTGGGTCTTGTTGACATCTTTACCACAAGTCAGTTCCTTTTGAAAGGCTGTCCCCATAGACCCCTTTCTCTCTCACCACCTCCCCTACCACGTCACCACCATCTGCCCTGTCTCATCCATCCTTTCCACCAGTGCTAAAGGGACGGGCTCTTGTAGTACAGTGGTAGTGTGTTTACCACTAGAACAGGAGGCCCAATTGAAGTGCCACCTTCAGTATTGGGTCATGCCATAGAACATAAAACATAGAGCATAGAAAAGTACAGCACAGTACAGGCCCTTCGGCCCACGATGTTGTACCGAGGATTAATCCTAATCCAAAAATAAAATAACCTACCCTACATTCCCCTCAATTCACTGCTGTCCATGTGCATGTCCAGCAGTTGCTTAAGTGTCACTAATGACTCTGCTTCCACGACTACCACTGGCAAACTATTCCATGCGCTCACAACTCTCTGGGTGAAGAACCTCCCTCTGATGTCTCCTCTATACCTTCCTCCTAGCACCTTAAAACTATGACCCCTCATGGCAGTCAGTCCTTCCTGGGGAAAAGTCTCTGGCTGTTGACTCTATCCATGGCTCTGACTACCTTGTACATCTCCATCAGGTCACCTCTCTTCCTCCTTCTCTCCAGTGAGAAAAGTCTGAGCTCAGTCAACCTCTCCTCATAAAACATGCCCTCCAGTCCAGGCAGCATCCTGGTAAACCTCCTTTGCACCCTCTCCAAAGCCTCCACATCTTTCCTATAATAGGGCAACCAGAACTGGACACAATATTCCAAGTGTGGTCTCACCAGGGTTTTGTAGAGCTGCAGCATAACCTCGCAGCTCTTAAACTTGATTCCCCTGTTAATGAAAGCCCAAACACCATATGCTTTCTTAACAATCTTATCCACTTGCGTGGCAACTTTAAGGGAGCCATCTCTGAACAGCCAGGATGGCAGGCTGTAATGTCTTATAGCTGCCCTTGCCTGAGCCTCGAAACAGAATCTTCCTCTTATTTTTCTCCTGTCAGGATCTCCCATTGCTCAGTTTGCCCAGGAGACCCTCCTGCTCCATCCACCCCCCCCCCCACATTCCCTCATTGTTTATAATCCCATTGATCTGGTCCTCCTGCTCCTCCCCCCTTTTCTATTGGTAGCAGCTCCCATCAGTCACCTGGGTCCTTTGTGACCTGGAGCATGTGTTGTACTAGTGGAAAACAGTGCACAGGCACTGTACCAACCAAATATTGGAGTATATGCAGTACATGTAAGTGCCAGGGAGAGAGGCTGTGGATGCCTGGAATTAATTTTCTGTCATTGGCAGCTCCGACCCTCTAGGAATAGGACTGGGAGGAATGGACCCCATCTTGGGGCAGCAACTGAATGATAGGGGTTGGCGAAAATGAACAAGAGGTTCCAGACTGATGTTCCCCCAGTGAGGCTGTGATCAGGAAGGAAATTCTGGGATGTGTGTGGGGAGGATTCACTAATACCCAGTGGAGATCCCAAACTCTGAATCAGATTCATTGATTTGATTCTTAGTGCAGATAGGAGCTGGGGATCTCAATCCAGAGGGAGGAGCCGAAGGGAGGGAGAAAACTGGAAGTGCAGGTTAAGAACTGGAGATGGGGTTAGATTTCAGCTCACGGAAGAGAGAATGTGTGTGACTGGGATTTGCAGCACTGTGGGAACAAGACAGGAAAGAGGTTCCATTTAATGCAATAATTGTCTGTTTTGAATTTCTGTCCTGTACTGACTTTTGTTTATTGTAGGGTACTGAAGGGGTGAATTTTTGCTGAAAATTTTGAATTGAACTTCATGTCCAGATCTGACTGTTACTTGATCCATCCTGATCCAAATATCATTAGCCTTTGAATGTGAAAGAAAAAGCGTTTATCTGTGGGTAAACTGTGGCTAAATATATGTTGAGACTCAGATGTATGTGTATCAGTGATGTGACTGTGGAAAGAGATTTAACTATTTTAACAATCTGGAAAAGGTGGCACAATTTCCAGGAGTAGCCAAGCCATGTTTTGTATGAGAGCAAGGCTTTAATGACACAAGGACACCCTCACAATGGAAATGTGGGGATTGTGATAAACAATTTAATATCGATCATGGCTTAAAATTAATCAGAGCCATCACATGGCATCCAGCCCTAAGGAGAAACCATGGAAACAAGATAACTGCAGTATGGGATTCAATTTTCCACCAAAACAGGAAATCAGCACAGTCACATCCAGCCCAGCACCCTGGAGAAATCATGGAAATGTGAGGATTATGAGAAAGGATTCTATTATCCACCCCAGCTGGAAACACATTGACACAGTCACACTGAAGAGAGGCATTCAGCTGCTCTGCGTGTGGGAAATATTCACAAAGCCGACAGGCCTCATGCCACACCAGTGAGTTCATACGGGGGAGATGTTAGTTATTTGCTGTGTTTGTGAAAAGGGATTCACTGGGTCATTCTCTCCACTTTGGATGATGCTTTCTCTTTCCATGTTCAAAATCCAGTAATTATCAGATTATAATACACTGGGTGAATTCAACGGCTCCTGATGTGATGTTTTGTTTGAGCCTCTTGACAGCAAGCCACCTGCTTCTAATCTCCTGTGACATACAAAGAAACAAAGAAACCTACAGCACAGGAACAGGCCCTTCAGCCCTCCAAGCCTGCGCCAATCAAGATCCTCTGTCTAACCTGTCATCTGTTTTCTAACGGTCTGTGTCCATTTGCTCCCTGCCCATCCATGTACCTGTCCAAATATATCTTAAAAGATGCTAACGTGTCTGCGTCTACCACCTCCGCTGGCAACGCATTCCAGGCACCCACCACCCTCTGCGTAAAGAACTTTCCACGCATATCTCCCTTAAACTTTCCTCCTCTCACTTTGAACTCATGACCCCTAGTAACTGAGTCCCCCACTCTGGGGAAAAGCTTTTTGCTATCTACCTTGTCTATACCCCTCATGATTTTGTAGACCTCAATCAGGTCCCCCCTCAATCTCCGTCTTTCTAATGAAAATAATCCTAATAGATAAAAGAAATAGAAAATGGAATGCGAGAGAAGGAACAAAAAGCATGAGGGCAGGTTGTGCGATTGAGACAAATGAACATTTGTGGGGCTGGCAAAAAAAAAGGCAATTGTTTTACTGTTGCCCATCAGAGAAGTAATTCTGACGCCTGATTTGGACATCCCCAAGTCTCTGATCTCAATGGAAAGACATAAAGTGCTGGAAAGGGGACATTTGAGGCTAAGGATAAATTATAAATTAATATTGTAAATTGTACATTAGATGCATGTTCCTTCTCTTCTTCCTGTAGTTTGTTTTTCTTTTACCCCAGCACCCTTCCTCCAACCTCACCCCCATTCCTCACTAAGACATTGGCCAAAGTTGAAGTTCGAAATGAAGACTTCAAAAAGTGGCTTAAGTCAACCAGCAGTACAAGAAATTGACGGGGACCTCAAGATTTGAGCCGAGGAGCTCTTGAGTGGAAGAGAGTCTGGGGACAAGCTAAATGGATAATCTGACCTTTAGATCATTGTGCAGAGAGGTCTTGGAGGAATTTAAGAAATAAAAGCATTTGGTTTTAATATGTATCGTGCCTTTAACTTAGTGACGTATCCCAAACGTTTGTTGTTGAATAAAAAATCACAGTAAGTGACATGAGATATTCAGAAAATTAATGTTGATTTTTAAGAGTGCCTTGAAGTAAGACGGGGGTAGAGGTGTTTGCGTAGGGAGACCTTTCAGTGAGTTCAAATCTATATGAGGCTGCAGGCTGTGAGGACAGTCATTATGTTTGGAGATATTGAAAGCAAGAATGAGGGTAAGAACTGGTGACATTAAGGCGGACGTCTTACTTAATATCATTAGTTCTCACCTTCACCCTTGCTTTAAATACTTGAGTGTGGATCTTGATTCAGTAAAGAATGCAGAGCTTGGTTTGGGTTTACATGATGTAGTACCCTGTGTTGTGAAATTCTAGAAATAGCTGAAGTTTTTGAAGGAATAGTGAGGCGACTATTGCTTAAATAGATACCTCAGGTAACGAAGATGTGAAGAATGGATATTGAACCGCGGAGGCTCGAAGGGAAACAGCCCCGGTTGGACAAGAGCTAGTTCTCAAAGATATGGATGTGCCTTCAGTGGGTGTGGTCAGACTCTTTGTAGTTTAATGATCTCTTTTCTATAATAGGGCAACCAGAACTGCACACAGTACTCCAAATGGCAACGTCTTGGACTGCTGCAATAAGAGTCGTCCCAACTCCTATACTGAATGCTCTGACCAATGAAAACTAGCATGTTGAAAGCCTTTACCGTTGTTCAAACAGCTCGGTCGCCACAATCTGTGGTGCAGAGTTTTCCGCTGCTAACCGAAAGTTTGGTGGTTTGAGATCACCCAGGAGCAGAGATTTCGCTGATTTCAATCCATTTGCGTGGAGCTGTTGGTTGACTCCACCCGATGAAGGGGCAGCGCTTCGAAAACTTGTGTTTTCAAATAAACCAGTTCGACTATACCTTGGTTCGTGTGACTTCTGGCTTTGCTCGCTCCATCAGTTTTCTTTGCTGCGCAATTCCGGTTGTTGATGGGATCAAAAAAAAATGTTCCCCAAACAGTAATCATTATCCAGTGAGTGACCATAAAGATGTTTCCATATTGTTTGAAGACTGACGTAAAGAGCTGCGAATGCTGGAAATCTGAATGGAAAATGAAACTTATTGAAGACAAGCTTATGGGCGTACATGGAATAGTGTAGGTTAGATGGGCTTGAGATCAGTATGACAGGTCGGCACAACATCGAGGGCCGAAGGGCCTGTACTGTGCTGTAATGTTCTATGTTCTATATAGTGAACTGGTCTGGCAGCTTCTGTGGAGCTTTGATAAACGTCCGAACCGTTGACCCTGTCACTCTCTCTGCAGATGCTGCTGCTGAATCTCTTCAAACATTGATGGTTATTTTTAGATGACTGATAATTTCAAATATCGAAATGAAATAACCAGACCCACCGTGGATTGGCATTTAACCCTTTAGAAATCTATAAAGTGTTTGGATTCAAATTAAACTCATCAATGATGCACCCTTAAATAAAAACCTAAAGAGCCACAGAAGCTGTAAAGCAGAAACAAAAATAGAAATTGTGGGAAAACCTCGGCAGATCTGGTAGCATCTGTCAACCAGAATTAAGGTTTTGGGTTGCTTGACCTATCTTCAGAACTGGATTCAATCTTTCTTAGCACGGAGACCAAGCAAGAAGGATAGGGCGGTAGGGCGTTTCTGTAATCGAGACCGACTGGTTAAGGCGATGGATTTGAAATCTGTTCGGGTTTCTTTGCGCAGCCTCAAACCCAGCCAACTCTCAGAGGGGAGCTCCTCCATCCAGAGATCGTGGGAGTTGCCGATGCTGGAGAATCTCAGATAACAAGGTGTGTAGCTGGATGAACACAGCAGGCCAAGCAGCATCAGAGGAGCAGGAATGCTGACGTTTCGGGTCTGGACCCTTCTTCAGAAATGTTTTTCCTGCTCCTCTAATGCTGCTTGTCCTGTTGTGTTCATCCAGCTCTACCACTTGTTAACTCCTCCTTCCTCTTGGTTAGTAACTCTATTGTAGGCGGCTTAGAGGCAAAATGAAGAAAAATGCTTTCACTCACAATTAGAAGATGGTAGGAATTTGGAGCACACTGCCTATCAGGGTGGCAGAAACACACATTACAATTAAGTAGATGTGCACTTACGATGCCAGTTTATATAAGGCTGTGGGCCAAGTGTTGGAAAATGAGATTAGAACAGTCAGCCTCTTCTCGTTGATCTTGACGGACCAAAGAGCCTTTTTCCTCTGCTGCTGTCAGCTCAGTTTGTAATGTTACACGGCAACGTTTGCAAAACGCACCGGAACCAGGAAAGATTTGAATCGACACTCTCGTGAGCTGACCGTCAAACACATTATCCATTGCAACATTGTGACTGGGGATAACTGACATTGTGCATATTCCTGCAAACAGTATCAGGGAGAATTAGGAAGTGTGTGTAAAATGAATGAATGGTCACAGCAGAGAACGAGAGCGATCACCTTGTCCTATCTGTGCCATTCCCACAACATTCCCTGGTCACTGCAGTTTATCCTGCTTCTCTTTGTCATTGTGAACCAACTGAGAATGAAGGAGTGAATATAAGGGAAGAGGAGAAGCATAAGCGTTTGTAGAATAGAGGAAATAAACTCCAGAAACAATGAATTATTGGAGTTCACAAAGAAACAAGAAACAGCATTCCGTGATGAGGGCCAAACCCAGGCGACAGGAATGGGGGCACTAAATGATGACAGGTTTTAGTTCAAACACAGGGAATCTGTTCATCCAATAACTGCTTCAAGTGTGTTGGACATAGACGTGCAGTGAACAGTGAGGGAGAATAGTGCCACAGTCTGCAGATGGGCACCTTGCAAGATCTAACTCCCACCAACATCATAAGAGAAAATAAACGACAGGAGTAGGCTGTTGGGCCCCAAGAGACTGCTGTGTTATTCAATAGGATCATGGCTGATCCGACATGCTTTACATATACTCCCAGACCCGTTCTACATAACCTTTGATTGGCCTACTGGCCAAGAATCTAACTGTCTCAGCCTTAAATATACACAGGGACTCTGCCTCTACAGCTGTTTGTGATAAGGAGTTGCAAGAATCAAGACCCTTTGAGCGAGGAAATCCCTCCTTACCTCATTCTTAAATTGGGCCCTTATTCTGAGACTGCACCTTCCCTTGACTCTCCCATGTAAGGTGGCACCCTATCAGAATTTACCTTTAAGAATGATATAAGTTTCAATGAGATCATCTCTCATTCTTCTGAACTCTGGTGAGTAGAGTCTCAACCTGTTTAGCCTTTACTCATTAGACTACCGTGATGCCAAAGATCATCTTAGCGAACCTTCTCTGAACTGTCTAAAAGGATAGAATTCCTTTAATAAGGGACCAAACTGCTCTCTCTCTACTTCAGATGTGATCTCACCAGCACTTGTTACAGTTGCAGTAACACTTCCCTGCTCTAAGACTCCAAACCCCTGACCCGACTTGATTAGATTAAGATTTTCCAAATGTGTCGCCGTTACTTCCTTGACAATTGTTTCCAATACCCGCATTTTGACTTCATCCCGTTTTCAATATGGGTCTCAGGTTGACCGTTTTCAAATCCTCTGGTCCTTTTCCAAAGTCCATTGTCTTTGGGAAGATATTTCCAGCTAAGCCTGAGGTGTCGTGTGAATGTTTCTGCCTCGTTGCACATCACCAGATCTACGGTTGGATTAACAAGGTTTGAAGGGAGCTTAAACGATTGCATTTTTTCTTTAAGAAAGGTGCTGGAACCTCTGGGATTTTAACCTATTGACGAGGCTGGCGTTGTAACTGACTACGCTATGGTACCGCCAGATGGGATGCTTCCTGCCCATCCATCTGTCCATTTTCCCAACCAATCATAGGAACTTCTCAGTTTCAATGTTGCTCAATGAGAATTTCAATTACATTTTGCTTTTGAAAAAGCAGAGAGTTCACAGCTGCACATTCTGAAAGCGCACACAAGGAGACAAAGTCCTCTTAAATTGTTTTAAAACTGATATTTTCACCTGCCACATTCACTGGATGAAGGGAATGTCTTCATCTTCTCAGGACCCATTAACTGCGTTAATACACGCAGAGGGAACCTCACAAGAGGACAAATATATTCTTATTTGCGAGTGCAATTGCCTGCTTCTCAACGTGGGGTCCACTGAAGTGCGGCAGTGACGGTGATTGCCTTTGCTGGTTGCTTACCTTGTGAATGATTCCTTTCCTGCTCATGTCCATGATTACACCACAATGGACAGGGCCAGAGGCACAATGAGGATTGTAGGTTTGAATCCTACTTAGCTCGAGTGAAATTCAAAAAAATCGTGCACTTATGAGCTAGGTTTTCTCATAGTCGTAAAGCCTCAATGAGATTTTATTTATTATTGTCATATGTCCTGCAATACAATGAATAGTATTGTTTTGCATGCTATATAAGCAGATGAAACCACAAAGTTCATCAAGGTAAGATTTATTTCAAAGTCTCAGATCAGCAAATGTCACCAAGAGTAAGTGTCCCCGCCTCTTAAAGAAGGGGAAAGTGCCTTTACTATTCCGTGAATTTCCACTGACAAAGAAAACACACGTCCTCGGGTGACTGCCTCCAGTGACGGTGCACAATTGTGATTTTGGAAATTGGAAGTCAATATCACAACCAGAGCACCAACACACACACACACACACACACACTCACAAGAGAATGTCGAACAGGAATTGGACGGCAGTGTTTTGGGAGATGTCATATTTCTGGATAGGGCTGGGGTGAATGCGAGAGGCTGATCAGGAATGCATTTGAATCATTCCTGCATCAAGTCTAAAGTTAACACAGGCATAAATATGGGTTTCAGCAGCACATGAGCTGGCCTCTGGTGGAGATGTCTGATGTTATGGAGATTGAAATATCTGGTATCAGTGATTGTGGGTTTTGTGGTCAGCAATGCATCTTGAGGTTAAATCTATCACTGAGATAATGAACAATATGGTTCAGCCTCAGTAAGGAAAGGGGGTTGGACTTGGTTGTTTGGGAGTGGAATGTATAGTAGGAACTGAAGACAATGGATTGGTCTTCCAAACTTTTGCTTGGAGGACATACCTGCTTATCCAGTATCAGGTGGTCCAAGGATAGTTCTTTGGGGACACCAGGTTCAAGTCTTTGCAAACACTGGAGAGTCAAGGATTTTTTTGTTTAAGGATTGGCGAGTGCATAGGTTTGAAGGACAGTACCAGGATGTGAACAGTTAACAATATCAGTGTGCACATTTAGTGACAATAGGGTCAGTGGAACAAAGGTGGGTCTCATAGACAGGATGAGCTCTAACATTAGAGAAACTGGAGAAAGCTGTGTGGTAGGGGCCGGCCAGGAGCAGCTTAATAGGCAGTTTGACCCAGTGGGTTAGTGGAAGGGAAGGGAGCAGCAGAGGCAACTGATCAGATTGTGTCAATCTTAGTGGTAACTAATCTCCTTGAACTCCTCTTACTTGTTGTTAATGGGCAGAGAGATGGATAGACTTTAAAAGAGACACACTTTTGTAGGAGATAATGAAAAGAATCAAAACACTAGGTTTAAGGCAAAGCTCATTCATGGAAATTTTATTCTGAATTTTCACACATAAAACTGTTCTGGAATTTATTAACATCAGGATAAAAAGACCAAATGAGAAATGGACATTTCAGGATTTGATTAAACACAAATCCAACTCCTGCAGTCACCGATGAGCTTGCTGGTGTCTCAGAAGGTGGGATGCCTGAATGAATTTTCCCACACTCAGAACAAGTGAACAGCCTTCCCATCATGTGAGCTCACTGGTGGATGGTGAGGGCAGATGATTGCCTGAAGCCAGTCTTGCAGTGAGAACACCTGATCAGTCTTTACTCTGTGTGTGAATATATTGCTGGGAAATCAGATCACTAAGATCTCCAGAGCATCTTTATCAGTCTGGGTAGAGGTAGCAAATCTTTTTGTATCAATCACAGTGACAACGAAGCTCCTCACACTTCTTGTTAAAGGTGAGGATGGACGGGAGAAGGAGAGCAATTCAAAAGGGAATCCCCTGTGTTAGAGACAATAAGAATCCCTTCCCTCAGTGAGAGCAGGTAAAGGTCTTCTTCCCAGTGTGAACACGCTGGTGTATCAACAGGATGACTGAGGGAAGCCCTTCCCACAGTCAGAGGAAGCAAATGACTTCTCCCCAGTGTGAACACGATGGTGTACTATGAGGTAAAATGATCATTTAAACATCGCCCCGCAGTCAGAGGAACTGAAATGTCTCCCATCAGTGTAAACAATTTGATGGAGCATCAACTCCCCACTACATTTATGGCAATTCGCACAGACTGAGCATTTGAAAGGTCTCTCTTCAGTGTGAACTCGCAAGTGTGTCAAGAGTTTTGATGAAATGATAAACCCTGTGGAGGTGAATGCCTCATCCCAGCATGAGCTCTCTGGTCTATCAGCAGTGTAGATAATTGAATAAATTCCACCCCACCTCACTCAGAACTGGTGAATGGCCTCTCCCCAGGGTGACTATGCCGATGAATTTTCAGCTTTGATGGATGAAAGAATTCTTTCCCCCAATCCCCGCATTTCCACAGTTTATACCAGCAGAACCTGTTCATGTTCTGATAGGCCATTTGGTTGGCTGAAGCCTTGTTCACACACAGAATCAGTGTACAGTTTCTCCTCAGTGTGAACAGTGCTTTTTCCTTCCATGTTCAATGATCAGTGACATTCAGGTTGTGATATGTTTGGCAACTCTCGCAGATCCTGTTGTAGTGATTATTTTGTATAATATTTCACACTACACTTCTCGGATTACTTTACCCACATCATCCAATTCTTTTATGAGACATGCAGTGGAAGTGTCTAAACCAAACGGTGCCATCAGACTCTGTGTCACTCTATGACAGGGAAATGAAGCAGAAGTTTGAGAAAATCAGCCACTTCCCACTGTGGACAAATCTTTGAGGAATTGTCAACAAATGACAGCTTCTCCAAATTTAACTCAAATTTGAGCAGCTGGAGCTTCCTCCTGATTCATGGATAGTGATAACATTTGTCCCTTCTGTGGACTTCACCAATAGAAGAGATTGCTTTTGCCTGCTGCAAGAATAATAGTTCTTCATGAAGGAGACCAAACTTGCATATAGATTCAGGACATTGCCTCACAAAACCCTGCACAGCTTGCAGTCAGACGTCCTTGCTCCTGTACTCAAACCCTCTTGCAATGTCTTCCTAACTGCTGCTGCACCTACATACTTGCTTTGAATGACTGGTATACAAGCATACCCAGGTCCCTTAACACATCAACATTTCCAAATCTACAAGCATTTAAGCAATACTCTGTCTGAATTTTCTACCAAAGTGGATTACTTCACACACCACACATTTGCCACTCGAGTTGTCTAAGGTTTCATTAGATTCCTTCATGCAAATCGTTGATGTATACTTTAAATTCTTGGTGCCCAAGCACTGATCCTTGCAATGCCCTACTTGTCAAAACCTTGTACTCCATCTTTTTTCTCCTCTGTTTCATATCTGCAAACCAATTCTCAATCCACATCACTAAATTCCCAACAATCCTGTGTATTTGGATTTTTCACACTAACTCTTTAGATGGAATTTAATCAAAAACTTCCACAAAAGTCAAATGACCCAATCCACCGGTTCTACTGGTTACATCTTCAAAACAAACACTTCAGTTTATTTGTCAAGCATGATTTCACACATCCTAAATTGACAGAATGCAATTCCACGAGAAGATCCTTTGATTTTCCCAGTCAAAAAACACAAACATCGCCCATGGCAGCACTTCCTCCAGATCACCTGAATTGGACCATCAACGTTGATCCAGGCAGGTATGTCTGCATCTCATGAACAAACATATAAAAAAAAGGCCCTCTGCTCAGCAACACCTCATTTTAATGTCCCCATCCTTGTTTTCAAATTCCTCCAAACATCCTTCCCTGCAGAACAAACAGACAACCCTCAGACAGTCAGGGAACGATCATACTCACTGTCTGATTCATCAAGCAACACATTCAGCACTTGGTCCGGTTCTTCTTTCTAAAGAAAACTCACAAGCCCTGTGCTATCAGCTGGCCTTCGGATAATGAAAGGAAGAGGTTTTCTAAACAGTCCTCCCCAGGGAGTGGATGTGCCGGTGTTGGACCGAGATGGACAAGGTCAGAAATCTCACCACACCAGGTTATACTCCAACAGATTCATTTGACAGCGCAAGCTTCTGGAGCCTCAGTCCTTTCTCAGGTGTTCGAAGGACTGAGGCTCGACTGAGGACGATAATCTGGTATCGTGTAATTTCTGACCTTGTTCCCCCCGCGGAGGGCAGCGCAATTTCCATGGAATAGGGGATGGAATCCAGTTCAGGTGGGAAGGGGCTCGATGTCCGGAGCAGGCGCAATGCTTGCCCTGTGTCCGGAGTAGGCGCAGTGTGGGTCTGCTGTCCAAACCAGATGGCTCTTTTTGGAGCAGTTAGTCAGCAGAGGGGGGAGAGACAGCACCCCGAGCGGCCGAAGGGTCAGCTTTCCTGCTCCTCTGACGCTGCCTGGCCTGCTGTTTTTCTCCAGCTCCACTCCTTGTTATCTCATTCTGGCTTGAGCCAGCAGCCTGTTGCCCTGGAAGCCATTGCTCCAGAGGGCGGGGGACCCGTCACTTCGAGCCTGGCCTGCAGCCAGGAACCTGAGGATTTCACTGAAGATCTAAGCAACTCCTCTGAACAAGGTGTGGAGCTGGATGAACACAGCAGGCCAGGCTGCATTGAGGAGCAGGAAAGCTGATGTTTCGGGTCTGGACCCTTCTTCAGAAAGGCCCTCTATTCAGAAACACCTCATTTTAAAAATTCCCATCCTTGTTTTCAAATTCCTCCATGGTCTTCCCTTCTCTATATCCACATGCTCCATATCTTTTCCTGCAGAACAAACAGACAACCCTCAGACAGTCAGGGAACGATCATACTCACCGTCTGATTCATCAAGTAACACTTTCAGCACTTGGTCCTTCTTCTTTTTCTGAAAAATTCTGCAAATGCTGGAGATCACAGCGTGTCAAACAGCATCGATGGCAATAGAGCAAACTAACGTTTCAAGCCTAGATACTCTCTATCTGATTTGTTATTGTCCACAGTGGTTCAGTGGGAGACTCACTCCTCTGTGCAACATCTGGGAGCTGAGCAATGTCTCCCCCTTTTCCATTTCTTTTCCCATCCTGGGATGGAGGGAGAATACAAAACACTTGCAGCAATGGACGTGAGAGGAAGTGAATCCAGGGAGGCAGCATACTCTGGAAATGTTAATTCAGGTATGTCTCTTAAATTTATGGTCATTAGTTGTTCTCTCAGCTTCACACATTTATTTGCCTGACTAAAAGGGTGGCCTCTTGCCTCATGTTCATGAATGTAGGATTTCTATCAGAGATGGGCAAGATTTAGGCAGTACATTATTAGCATTTAAGTGAACATTCCATTTAGTTCCTTCCGAATTTGTAACACCATGCATTAGAAGATGTGGCACAGCGACTCAGTTGTTAACACTGCTGAGTCAGAGCATCGGGGATTCATGTTCAATTCCAGTCTCAGGCGAATGCCTGTGTGGAGTTTTGTACATTCTTCGCATGTCTGCATGGGCTTCCGCTGGGTGCTCCGGTTTCCTCCCACAGTGCATAGATATGTTCAGGTTAGGTGTCATGGCCATGCAAAATTGCCCATATCAACCAGTGATGGGTAGGTTAGATGGATTAGCCATAAGAAATACAGGGATAGGCTAGTGGGGTTAGTCTGGTGGGATGCTCTTCAGATAGGGTAGTGGGGTGAGTCTAGCTGGGATACTGTTCAGAGAGTCGGTGTAGACATGCTGGGCTGAATGGCCTGTTCACACTGTAGGTGCTGTCTCTTGAAGTCTAACTGGAGCAAGCAACATTATCAAAAATGTCTGACAGCCAAAATCCCCATTGATAATCCGAAACAGCGTCATAGAGTACACTGATGGAAAAAGTAAACAGTCTTCCTTCCCTGGCAAGTCTACGAGCCACTAACCTTCTGGTTAACTGTCAAATGCAATAACCCATCATTTCATTCAAGTATGTCGCTTCTCACTGATCCAGGTTGAATTCAATCATATGATCAACCCACCTAACCAGCATGTTTGTATCCTGAAAGCTAAAGCTATCCTCCACACGATTTACCACCTATTCCTTATGTATCATGTGCAAATTAACTGATCAACCTTCTTACATTCAAGTCTAAATCATTCAAATAAACCATAAACAGCAAGGATCCACAACTGACCACTGCAGGACCCGACTGGACATAGACTTCCAGTCAGAAAAAAAAAACGCCTCTCAGCTCTGACTCTGTGTGTCCCACCACTCAGCCAATTGTGCATTCAATTTGCAAAACTTCACTGGACTTCATGGGTCCTTACCGTTCCCATTAGTTTCCCATACAGGATCTTATCAAAAGCCTTGCTGATGTCCAAAGATACTACATCAAAAGCATGGCCTTCATTGACACACACAAACACCTCATCAAGAAATTTAATCATGTTGTTCAGGCATGAACTCCTCTTTAAAAATGCATGCTAGCTGTTCTTGATTAAACCCTGCCTTGCCAAACGCAAATAAATTCTGTCCCTCAGACCATACAAAGCATCCTCTCTATTTTGTTAAATTCTATCACAAACCTCTGCCTGATTTGTCTCTCTCTCTCTCACCAGTGAGCACTGACACAAAGTATTCATTTAAAACCAGGCCAGCATCCTTGAGTTCCATACCTTATATATCTCACTATGTGCTGTCTCACAACCGCTCATGTGAAGGTTACTGATTATCTTAACTCTAAGGCACACAGAATTAGAAAAAGACTTGATGCAACTTAGATCTAAAAAAAGCTAATTTGTATTATTTTTTATTCCAAATTGGTCACTGAACCTGTAGTGTTTACAAACATAATCAGGAGAGCCAAAAAGCATTGTCTGGATTTGGAGTAACAATAGCATCAAAATCCAATGCAGACGATAACTGGGGAATTTGTTTAATCATTCCTGATGAACTACAAAATCATATTACAAACAATATGCAGATAGGCAGTCTCCAACCGTTCTAAATGTGCTGAAATACAGTGAGATTGTGATTATTTTCAGAACCTATCCTACAGATACACAATTGTATCGATATTTTAGCCATAACATCTGCACGTTTAATAGAAACGTCTTTAATAACGTCAGTACAAACAGTCAATGACCAAGGTTCATTCCATGCTATGTGACTAAAAGCAAAGCTTCATCTGTGTACTTGTGAGTTTGCTGGGGTGTTAGCAATCAAAGCGTTTTAGACAAACAGGGCAGACGAATAAGATTTAACCAGGGTCATTTCACTATTGTATTAGCTGATGAGTTGACTGAGTGAATATTTATCCCCAGTGTGAACTCGCTGGTGTTTCAGCGGGTAGAAGGATTGAGTAAATCCCTTCCCACAATCGAAACATGTGAATGGTTTCTCTCCGGTATGTACTCGCTGGTGTATCAGCAGTTTAGATGAGCAATGGAATGCTTTTCCACATTCAGAACAGGTGAATGGTTTCTCTCCACTATGAATTCGCTGGTGTTTCAGCAGGATGGATGATGAAGGGAATCCCTTCCCACAGTCGGAGCAAGTGAATGGTTTTTCTCCAGTGTGTACTCGCTGGTGGATCTGCAGGTGGGATGACTGAGCGAATGCTTTCCCACACACTGAGCAGGTGAATGGTCTCTCTCCAGTATGGACCCGCTCGTGTATCCGCAGGTTGGATGTCCGAGTGAATCCCATCCCACAATCAGAGCAGGTGAATGGCTTCTCCCCAGTGTGAACCTGCTGGTGTATCCGCAGGTGGGATGACTGAGCAAAAGATTTCCCACAGATTGAGCAGGTGAATGGTCTCTCTCCAGTGTGAGCCCACTGATGAATCTGCAGGTTGGATGACTTAGTGAATCCCTTCCCACAATCAGAGCAGGTGAACGGCTTTTCTCCGGTGTGAACTTGCTGGTGTATTCGCAGGTTGGATAACTGAGTGAATCCCTTTCCACAATCAGAGCAAGTGAATGGCTTCTCCCCAGTGTGAACTCGCTGGTGTATCCACAGGCTGTGTGACTGAGTGAATCCCTTCCCACAGGCACAGCAGGTGAAAGGCTTCTCCCCAGTGTGACTGCGTTGGTGCATTTCCAGCTGGGATGGGTAAGGAAATTCCTTCCCACAATCCCCACATTTCCATAATCTCTCCCCAGTGTGACTGCACTGGCGTTTGGACATTTCAGATTAATCTTCATAAACTCTTCCACACACAGCTAAGATGTGTTTCTCCCTTATGTGAACAGTGCTTTTGCCTTCAATGTTGAAAATTCAGAATTAATTAAGGTATGATAAACAAAGTGATTGTCAGGCCTGGATGCAGTTTCATTCGAAATCTCTAATTGCAAATTAACCTTTCAAACACAAAACAAATGTATTTGGAGAAACGAGAAGAACAGACAGGTTGTGAAAGGGATAAGAACTAGTTAACAGTTCCTTTGAAGTTGAGTTGCAGGTAGACAGGATGGTGATGAAAGCATTTGCAATGTTTGCTTTTATTGGTCAGTTTTCTGTTGAATATAGGAGTTAGAAGGTCATGTTGTGGCTGCATTACAGTAACTTTGGAAGACTGTGTTCAGTTCTGGTCTCCCTGCTGCAGGAAAGATGTTGTTAAACTTGAAAAGTACTTAGAAAAGATTTACAAAGTTGTTGCTGGGATTGGAGAATCGAGCTATAGCCAGAGGCGAAATAGGCTGGGGCAATTTTTGCTCTCGAGTGTTAGAAGCTGAGGAATGATCTTATAGCAGTCTATAAAATCACGAGGGACGTGGACAGGCTGAATAGCCAAGGTCTTTTTCCTTGACTAAGGGAATTGAAAACTAAACGGCATAGCTTTAGGGTGAGAAGGGAAAAGGTTTCAAAGCGACCCGAGGGACAATATTTTCACACAGAGGGCGGTGCATGTATGAAATGAGTTGCAGACGGACACAGTTCTTGTACACTTGGATTCCCACATTGTGCAACAGCAGCACACTTGGTGTCTGAGGTCTCCTGTCATGACTTCTCCGCAAATTAAGCTAGTTACTCCCTTTAAGAGCATTTAATTGAGCTACGGTTCTTCCTTCATTTCAAATACTTGTATTACAATTGAAAGTCCCTGCCTTTACAGAAGCAAATATTATACTTTCAAAACTGCAAGAAAATTCTCTGCAGGTATCAGTTACCAACTGGTTGTTACCATTGGGACTGTGTCACTTTCTGAACTGCCGGATCAAGGCTGACCATCACACCCAATCTTTCAGCTTCACCTTCTCCCTGTTGCACCTCACCTTCTGTTTTCACTCAAATCCAAACCACACCCATTAAACCAAGCAGCAGTCAGTTTCATTTTAATCATCCGCTCACACTGCACTGATTTCAGCCTCCTTTACTGTTCCATTGCAGCTCAAGGGGAGCTTCGGGAACAGCACGTCATTTTTCAATTCAGCACTTTATAACCCTCAGGACTCAACATGTACTTTAAGTAATTTCTGGCTTATTAGGGAGTCGTCAGGTCTGAAACATTCCTCTTGAAAGTCTGGTGGAATTCAAATTTTAAAATTCAAGTATTTGAGAACAAGGAGTTTATAGATTAAAAGCACAAATTGGGTGACTGGGACTAAATATGACAGTTCTTGCAAAAAGATGAGTTGTAGTTTGGATAAATTTGTGCCCCTGTCAGGCCAATGTCTCCTCACTCAGCTACAGGGTCCAGAACTAAACACATACCCCAGGGGTGATATAATCACAAATTTGAACACCTTGCCGCTTTTCGAGTTACAAACATAGAAATATTCCCTCACAGATAGAACAGACAAACCTTTTCGTTTCCAGTTCAATGCCAAAGATGTTCAGATCCTTATGACTCTGCTGAGTGTCAGAGCTCAAAATCCCCCGTCTGCACTATATTCTCAATTAAATTCTGTAAAGCGAATGCGCAGAAGAAAAATCACTGTCAGCCCAGGATGGAAATCCGGAAAAGATATAGGCTTAGCAGTAAGGGTCATAAATAGGATCATTTCGCAGACAGCTTCACGTTACCTTTTAGTTAGAAGAATCATATTGTTTAATATGCACAAACAGCCTGCAAGACTCTTTAAACTTTCCCATATCTTAATTTTGGATGAGGATTATTCCACGGCACAACATCGTGGGCCGAAGGGCCTGTACTGTGCTGTATTTTTCTATGTTCTATGTTCTATGTTCTCTTGGTTTTCGACTACCGGGCAAATGCTCCTCTTCAAATCTGCGCGCTGTTGCGAAATGCCCCGAATAAAGATGGCGGCGTTTTCCCCAGGGCCTATCACAGCCGAAGGCCCGTTTGCTATGAATGAGGACAGGGAGTTTCTAATTCAGGACTGGCGGCATATACAGCTACAAAACCGTTCAATCCAGCCTGACTCAATTTTTCTGCTGATTTTCCCGTTTCTCGCCTCCCGCACTCAAAAGGCCACTCACAGCGACACAGCGCAGGCACCGTAAATGGTCACGTGCCATCCTGCTCGCCCCGCCCCCTACTCACACCCATTGGTTGGAGGACCAGCAGCCGTCGTCTGGTCCGCCGGCCGCCCTGTCTCCTTCTATTGGTCGGTGAGCTGCCGTCAATCAGCCGGGTCCCACTTCGAGGCGAGTGGCGGGAATTTCTCTCTCTCTGCCTGGGAGAAACTTCGTTCGCAGTGAATGGTGTAGCGTCACAGGACACAGGGGCTGGTGGCCATTCGGCCCAGTGCACTTTTGCCCTCGCACGCGAGACATGCTGCAAATTTATCCCAACTCCCCTACCCTTTGCCCAAAGCCCAAATCTTTCCTTAAAAGATTAAATTCTGAATCTATTTTGAGAATAACTGTTGCATCCAGCTGAAACTGTTCCAGATCCTCAGAACTTGTTGAGAAAAATAATTTTCATATTTTCACTTTGCATTATTTGCCAATTGTCTGTAAGCCGTGTTCTGTGGTGACCAAACATTGTCACAATGCTGATAGTCTCTATCTCTCTGTAAATGAAATATCGTGAAAACAAATCTACACGTCGACTCACACTACTTAAGGTTCTCAATGATCAATATCCCATTGTACTCTGAGGTAACCTTATTTGCTGTCTACTACACTCCAATTTTGTATAATTTGCAAATTTATTAACCATATCTCTTATATTCATATCCAAATCTTTTATATAATTGACCAAAAGCAGTGGACCAGCACCAATCCTTGTGACACTCCTCATGACATACCACTGGTCACAGGCCTCTAGCCTGAAAAGCAACCTTCCACCACCACTCTCAATCTTCAACCTTCAAGCCAGCGCTGTATCCGAATGGCTACTTCTCCCTGTATTCTGTGTGGTCTAATTTTGCAAACAACTCCACCATGGGAAACCTTGTCGAACACCTTACTGAAGTCCATATAGATCACATCCACTGCTCTTCCTTCATCAATCGTGTTTTGTTACTTCTTCAAAAATCCTTAATCGGTCTTTGCCTTTCCAGAAACATGTAAATACTGTCCTTCAAGATTCCCTCCAACAGCTTGCTTTCCACCGATTCAAGACTCATTGGTCTATACTGCCTGGCTTTTTCTTACCATCTTTCTAAAATAGAGGCACTACGTTACCCAACCTTCAGTCTTCCTGCACCACAGCTGTGTCTATCAATGATACAAATATCTCAGCAAGGGGACCAGCAATCACTTCCCTAGCTTCTCACAGAGTTTGAGGCTACACCTAATCAGGTCCTGGGGATTTATCCAACTTATTGATTTTAAGATGTCCAGCATCTCCTCCTAATTAGTATTGACATTTTTCAAGATGCCGCTATTTATTTCCCCATGTTTTCTCTTTTCCATATCCTTCTCTATGGTCAACATTTGTGCAAAATACTTGGTATCTCCCCCATCTTCTGCAGTTTCACACAGAGGCGGCATTTATGATCATTAAGGGGCTGTATTGTCTCCCTAGTTACCCTTTGTCCTTGGATTCTCCTTAACCCTATTTGCCAAATGCCCCCTTTGTGCCCACCTGATTTCCCTCTTAAGTATACTCTGACTGCCTTAAATTCTTTGAGGGATTCGCTCAGTCTCTCCTATGTATACCTGAAACACACTTCCTTATTATTCTTGAACAAAACTTCAATTTCTCTAGTCACCCAGCATTCCCTACACCTACTAGACTTGCCCTTTACCTTAAAAAAGACATACTATCTCCAGGCTCCCGTTACCTCATTTTTGAAAGGTTCCCATTTTCCAGCTGTCCCTTTACCTGCAAATATCGTCCCCCAATCAATTTTGAAATTTCTTGCCTAATGCTGTCAAAGTTGGTCTTCCTCCAGTTTAGAACTGTAACTTTTAGATCCAGTCTATCCTTTTCCATCACTAGTTTAAAACTAATAGAATTATGTTCTCTGGCCCCAAAGTTCTCCCCCACTAACAACTCAGTCACCTGCCCTGCTTTATATCCCATATTCCAGGCATCTACCATTCTCTGTATGAAAAGCTACCCCCACACATCTCCCTTAACTTTTTCCCTCTCACCTTGAACCTGTGCCCCCCTGTAATTGAAACTTCAACCCTGGGGAAAATCCTCCAACTATCCACCCTATTTATGCCTCTTATAATTTTGTAGACCTCTATCAGGTCTCCTCTCAGTTGCTGTTTTTCCAGTGAAAGCAATCCTAGTCTTTTTAACAGTGATAACGGGAACTGCAGATGCTGGAGAATCCAAGATAATAAAATGTGAGGCTGGATGAACACAGCAGGCCCAGCAGCATCTCAGGAGCACAAAAGCTGACGTTTCAGGCCTAGACCCTTCATCAGAGAGCTCATATTCAATTCCCTCGTTACCAGACTACATTCAGGTGAGCCTTCTCTGTACTCTCTCTAAAGCTTCCACATCCTTCTGGTGGTGTAGTGACATAACTGCACACAATACTCCAAGTGCAACCTAACAATGGAGCAACATGATTTGCCAACTCTTGTACTCCACGCCTTGGCCAATGAAGCCAAGCATGCCACATGTCTTCTTAATCACCTTAGCTGACCGTGTTGCCACTTGTAGGGGACTGTGGACCTGCACGCTCAGATCCATCTGTGTGCTAATGTTCCTCAGGGTTCTGCCATTTACAGTATTGTTCACACCTGAATTTGTTCCTCCGAAATGCATCACCTCACATTTGTCTGGATTAAACTCCATCAGATATTTCTCTGCCCAACTTGCAAATCTATCTATATCCTGTTGTATCCATTCACAACTGCTGGTATTGTCAGCAATGCCATCAGACTTCATGTCATCTGCGAGATAACTCATCAGACCACCCACATTTCCCCCAAATCATTTACGTATACTACAAACAACAGAGGAGCTAAGACTGAAACCTGTGGAACTCCACCAGTTACTGGTCTCCATTCTGGAAAATACCCTTTCAACACTACCCTCTGTCTTCCATGACCGAGCCAATTTTGAATCCATCTCACCAGCCCACTTTGAATCCCATAGAAGATCTTTATTACAAATAAACTTGTAATTTGACTAAACCATTGCTGAACTTTCTGAGCTTCAAAGAGAAATATCCAAGCTTCTACAAGCACGCCACGTAACAGAAAACTCTCAAATTTCTTCCTTCTCGGGATCTGGTCTTCATGGCACCGATCAGTCTTATTGGCCATCTTTACTGCAATGCATGTCGTATTGGGGGTACACCCACTGTCCCTTCGGTAAGAATGTTTTGGCATTTTGACTCCAGGACAGGGAATTAATTGCGATAATTGCCTAGCTAGCTGTTTAAGTGCACCCAGGCAATAAGTGCTGGCCAACTTGTGATACACAGGTCCCGTGAGTAAATAATAAAAAGAAGTTCCAAGTCAGGATAGTGCGTGTCTTGGGAGTGAGGAGTAGTTTCAAGTGCTGGTGCACCTGTGAGCCTCTACCCTTGTCCTAAATGGTGGTACAAGTTATGGGTTTGGATAGTACTGTCAGAGGAGTGTTGCTGAGTTACAGTAGCAGACTTTATAGATATTGTGCACCACATATCAACGGTGAAGGGAGTGAATGTTGAAACTGCTGAACGGGATAGCATTCAAGCTTACTGCATTGTCCTTGATGGATTTGAGTTTCTCCCCACTGGGAACAGTCCTGTTCCTTTCTAACCTCTAGACATCATTATCCTAACATACTCCTGGATAGCCTCCCACATTCAACCACCCTGTAATCTCAAACTATCCAAAACTCTACTGCTCATGTGCAGACTTGTTTGACCATCAACATTCTGTAATTCACATGTGGGTGACAAGATTTTCACTGAAAATAAACACAGTAAAGTAAAGAGATAATTCCTAAAAGTGAAAAGTTTCTAAGTTAGAAGAAATAAAGAATTCCGTTAACTATGGATAAGACCCACAGGACCAGAACAGTTAAGAGATGGAAGCTTCTGGCTGACATCTCTTATTACTCACCAACTTTGACAATCTAACATCAGCAGTTCACACATCATTGCAAAAGTTGAGCAGATTCTCTGTCCACTATCATGTATATAATCGTGCATGAGTGAACATGCAAGTCACGTGTGTCCACAATCACATGCACGCTATTAGCTGCTAAGTGAAAACACAGCCCCCCACCCCACCCCGAGCTTGATCTCCAGTCCCGACTGCCCTCTCACATCAGTATTCCCTTACTTTTATACCCTGCAGGGATCCAGCTATGGCCCAACTCCCCTTTGTTTTCTCTGCTGGGAATTGGTAGCAAATGAGGAGAAGACAGCTGGAATTTCTCTTATCTATGATTTACAAGGACACATTCTGTGGTTCATAGCAGTTACTTTTCTTCAGTCATTTTCTCCTTGACTCTACACTCCCATTGCTGTTAATTCTGTTATCTCTGACAGTTTCACAATTATAAGTAGGGACATCACACATTCAAAATCTAATCTATTTTCTCACTCACTCTGATTGAAAACTATATTGTAATAAAGCATTGAAAAACCATGTCCTTTTCCTTGGCCTTATTTGAGTTTCCAATCAGATGATTCTTGGCAATGGAATGTCTAATCAGTGATGCCATGGTGATCTGTCTGCAGGGAAGGAGCTGTTTGCGTTTCTAACGCAGACCAGACTTATTATTTCCATAATACGTTGTATCAGAAATTACACCTCAAAGTCTCTCAGACCCGTTAATATCCATAAAACCGATAAGAAACTCAGACACACAAACATTTAAGAGTGGGCAGAAAACTTCGTGAAGTGGCGATAAAGTCAGTGGGGTCCAAGGTTTTACAATGCTGGCTACAGATTCTGAAAGGACAGAGATAATGCAAACTTGTTAAGCATTAGTTACATTGCAGTTAGAATATTGGGCGAGGAAATATATATGTCTTTTTTCAACAAGTGTATCTGAGAAACTAATCAGACTGCAAATTTATAGACTATATATTAAAGCACAATAAACTGGATTTCAAGAAAATGAGCTTCTAGTGTGAGAGTATAAAGTAACAGTACTAGAATAAATATTCAAAGTTGAAATCAAATTGATTCAAGTAGATCTGAAGGAAACCACATTTTCCAGCTTTCAGTGCAGAAACTAAATCAATAACCATCAACATTTGTATTTCTTATCAATTTATTCACAATGCTTCAATTATTAAATCAACAAATCAACTGTCAGTTAGGTCTGCAACAACTGTGCAGAAATCTGTTATCTTTTAAGTTACAGAACCTTCCTCAGAACAAACAAGATTTAAAGAAGGAAGTTTGGGAGATCTTAGAGAATATGAAGGTGAATAAATCTCTGGAATGTGATTAATGTATCCAAAAACATTGTTAGAAGTAAGGGAAGAAATTGCTGAACCCCATGTAGAAATATTGCATCATCTAGAAGTGCAAGTGAGGTGTCTGATTACTGAAGGCACGCCAATTTTCATTGTTTCTTTAAGAAAGTTTGTAAGGAGAATCATGGGAACTATGGACCTGTGAGCCCGACTTCAGTTGCGGGTAAATTGTTCAAGGTGATTATAAAAGTCAGGATTTGTCGACATTTAGAGAGACAAAAATTGAAAAGGGATAGTCAGCACGGTTTTGTGAGAGGAAAATCATGTGTCACAAACATGATTGAGTTTTTTGAGAAAATTACGAAAAAGATTCATGAGGCAGAGCAGTAGATGTTGTTTCCTTGGACTTTGCTAAAGCCATTGAAAAGATGTGCACAACAGGATAATTAGTAAAGTTCGGTCATGTGGGATTCAGGATGAGCTTGCCAATTGGATACAAACAACAATAGGTGACAGAGAGTGCTGGTGGATGGTTGCTTTTCGAACTGGAGCCTATCACCAGTGGTGTTCCACAGGGTCCTCTTTTGACATTCGTACAAATGATTTGGGTGAGAATAGAGAAAGCATAGGTAGTAAGTTTGGGCGCAACATTAAATTGCTGGCACAGCAGACAGCAAAGAAGGTTTTCTAAGATTACAAAGGGATCTTGATCAAATGGGTCAATGGGCTGAAAAATGGCAGATGGAATTCAATCTGGACAAATGTGAGGTATTGAATTTTGGCACAACAAACAAAGGTAGGACTTATAACAATTAATGGTAGGGCCTTGCATAGTGTTGTACAACAGAGCAACCTAGAGTTGCAGGTACATAATTCTTTGAAGTTTGCCACGGTGGTTAGAAAGGTGTTAGGCATGCTTGTGTTCAGTGCTTAGTCCTTTGAGTATAGGAATTGGGAATGAAGTTGTACAGGATTTTGGTGAGGCCTCATTTGGAATACTACATCTGGTTCTTGTCGACCAGTTAGAGGAAGGATATTATTAAGCTGGAAATGGTTCAGAAGAGATTTACCAGGATGTTGCCAGGTACAGAAGTTTGAGTTACAAAGAAAGGTTGGATTGGCTGGGACGTTTTTTGTTCATGGAACACTGGAGGTTGAGAGGAGACCTTAAAGAAGTGTATATGGTAATGAGGGGTACAGACAGAGTAAATGGTAGTTGTCTTTTGGGGGATTTCAGAGCCAGGGCACATTTTTAAAGTGAGCGGAGAATAGTCTTAAGAAGCCATGAGGAGCAAAGTTTTTACACAGAGCATATGGAATGAATGTTCTGAGGAAGTGGTGGATGTAGGTACAATTACAACTTTTAAAAGCCATTTAGACAACTCAATAGAACATAGAACATAGAACAGTACAGCACAGAACAGGCCCTTCAGCCCACAATGTTGTGCCGACCATTGATCCTCATGTATGCACCCTCAAATTTCTGTGACCATATACATGTCCAGCAGTCTCTTAAATGACCCCAATGACCTTGCTTCCACAACTGCTGCTGGCAACGCATTCCATGCTCTCACAACTCTCTGCGTAAAGAACCTGCCTCTGACATCCCCTCTATACTTTCCACCAACCAGCTTAAAACTATGACCCCTCGTGCTAGCCATTTCTGCCCTGGGAAATAGTCTCTGGCTATCAACTCTATCTATGCCTCTCATTATCTTGTATACCTCAATTAGGTCCCCTCTCCTCCTCCTTTTCTCCAATGAAAAGAGACCGAGCTCAGTCAACCTCTCTTCATAAGATAAGCCCTCCAGTCCAGGCAGCATCCTGGTAAACCTCCTCTGAACCCTCTCCAAAGCATCCACATCTTTCCTATAATAGGGCGCCCAGAACTGGACGCAGTATTCCAAGTGCGGTCTAACCAAAGTTTTATAGAGCTGCAACAAGATCTCACGACTCTTAAACTCAATCCCCCTGTTAATGAAAGCCAAAACACCATGTGCTTTCTTAACAACCCTGTCCACTTGGGTGGCCATTTTAAGGGATCTATGTATCTGCACACCAAGATCCCTCTGTTCCTCCACGCTGCCAAGAATCCTATCCTTAATCCTGTACTCAGCTTTCAAATTCGACCTTCCAAAATGCATCACCTCGCATTTATCCAGGTTGAACTCCATCTGCCACCTCTCAGCCCATATCTGCATCCTGTCAATGTCCCGCTGCAGCCTACAACAGCCCTCTACACTGTCAACGACACCTCCGACCTTTGTGTCGTCTGCAAACTTGCTGACCCATCCTTCAATCCCCTCGTCCAAGTAATTTATAAAAATTACAAACAGTAGAGGCCCAAGGACAGAGCCCTGTGGAACCCCACTCACCACTGACTTCCAGGCAGAATATTTTCCTTCTACTACCACTCGCTGTCTTCTGTTGGCCAGCCAATTCTGTATCCAAGCAGCTAAGTTCCCTGTATCCCATTCCTCCTGACCTTCTGAATGAGCCTACCATGGGGAACCTTATCAAATGCCTTACTGAAGTCCATATACACCACATCCACAGCTCGACCCTCATCAACTTTTCTAGTCACATCCTCAAAAAACTCGATAAGATTTGTAAGGCATGACCTACCCCTCACAAAGCCGTGTTGACTGTATTTGATCAAGCCATGCTCTTCCAGATGGTCATAAATCTTATCCCTCAGAATCCTTTCTAACACTTTGCAGACGACAGACATGAGACTTACCGGTCTATAATTGCCGGGGATTTCCCTATTTCCTTTCTTGAAGAGAGGAATTACATTTGCCTCTCTCCAGTCCTCAGGTACGACTCCAGTGGAGAGCGAGGATGCAAAAATCTTCGCAAGTGGCGAAGCAATTGCATTTCTCGCTTCCCAAAGCAGCCGAGGACAAATCTGGTCCAGGCCTGGCGACTTGTCAATCTTAATGTCTTAATAGACAGGAAACATTTGGAGGGATTTGGGCCAGGAGCAGGCAGGTGAGATGAGTTTAGCTTGGGATTATGTTCGGCAAGGACTTGTTCGACCAAAGGGTTACTTTTCTGTATGACTCTGTGTATATTCATACCAGCAAGAATGAATGTCTATCTTGTACTTAGGATATCTTTTGCAAAACCACACTCTTTTTTCTGAGCAATTACAATGGATTGAGGATGATTTTCTTCTACTCCGGTTTTGTTGGTCCTGATGTTATAGAATAGGCCAATGCTGAACCCACAAATAATGCTACATTTGGGTCAGGCGACATTTTCTGGAAAGAGTGGATTTCACATGCTTTTTCCATTGGTCCTTCACTTCTTCTGACTGTGGAAAGGGATTGAATCAGTCATCACATATGCTGACACATCTGTGTGTTTACATGGACATGCGATCTTTTTAATATCCAAACTGTAGGAAGGGAAAGTTTCAGGGAATTGACGCTGCATCAACACATTTGCTCTGATGGGAGCCCATTCTCATGCTCTTACTATGGGACTGGGTTCAAGCGATCATCTGACGTCACTGCACATCTGCGAGTTCACAGTGGGAAGAGGTCATTCACCTGCTCTGACTGTGGGAAAGAATTCACTCAGTTATCCCACTTGCTGAGTCACCAGTGAGTTCACAAATGACCACAGTGGACTGTTATTTTCCGATAATTACAGCAAGATGAACGATGTGCATTGGGATCTCCTGCTGATGTTACTAAATCAGCCCAAAGATACTGCCTAATGAAAAACAAAGAATTGTGGGTTCTGGAGATCTAAACCAAAAACAGAAATTGCTGGAGAAATTCTGCAGGTCTGTCATTTTCGAATGGAAGAAGCCAAATAAAGTGACGGCCAGTCACATTCTCCGGTACTCAAAAGGAGTTGACTTTAACAAACAGTTAAAATCCTCTGGATTTCTGTGTTACAACAATAACGTGATTTAAAACAGATTTAAGAAAAAAAGAAAAACATCAGAAATCCTGGAAAACTGAAAAGGATAAACATGGGGATAGTTCACACATCATTAGAAAGTGATAAATTAATGGTGACAATTTCAGTTCAGACTCCTTCAGAATGAACAGTTTCCATCACCAACACGAACCGTGATCACACCCCGTCCAATCAATCAATATATTTTTTAAGTAGTTGAGGCTGGTTGGCTCGCTGAGCTGGTATGTTCTGCAGATGTTTCGATATTGTGCTTAGTAACAGCTTCAGTGCAGTCTCTCATGAAACATCGGTGTGTTTTCCTGCCTGGTTTTTGAACTCTGGGCTCCATTGTGATGGATTGCCTCATTTCTGGTTTCCTCCCGTAGTGGAATGTATATGGGGTGGAGTTCATTCACCTGTGATGGGGTGAGGAAGGAGGTGTGGGGACAAGTGTACCACTTCCTGTGGTTGCAGGGGTAAATGCAGGGTGTGGTGGGGTTGGAGGGGAGGGTGGAATGAACAAGGGAGTCATGGAGAGAGTGGTCTCTCCGGAAAGCAGACAAGGGTGGGGATGGAAAAATGACTTTGGTGGTGGGGTCAGATTGTAGGTGGCGGAAGTGTCGGAGGATGCTGCGTTGTATCCGGAGGTTGATGGGGTGGTATGTGAGGACGAGGGGGATCCTCTTTTGGCAATTATTGCGGGGATGGGGTGTGAGGGATGAGTACAGTTCACTCGGTTCGCAATAAACAACTGCACTTCCCAGTCGCGAACCATTTTAATTCCCCCTCCCATTCCTTAGACCATATGTCCATCCTGGGCTTCTTGCAATGCCATAATGATGCACCAGACAGTTGCAGGAAGAGCAACTCATATTCCGCTTGGGAACCCTGCAGCCCAATTATATCAATGTGGACTTCACAAGCTTCAAAATCTCCATCCCCCCACTGCATCCCAAAACCAGCCCAACTCATCCCCACCTCCCTAACCTGTTCTTCCTCTCACCTATCCCCTCCTCCCACCTCAAGCTGCGCTTCCATTTCCTACCTACCAACCTCATCCCTCCCCCTTGACCTGTCTGTCCTCCCCAAACTGACCTATCCCCTCCCTACCTATCTCCTCCTCTCCACCTATCTTCTCCTCTATCCATCTTCGGTCTGCCTCCCATTGTCTCCCTATTTATTTCAGAACCCTCTTCCCATCCCCTTCTCTGATGAAGGGTCTAGGCCTGAAACTTTTGTGCTCCTAAGATGCTGCTTGGCCTGCTGTGTTCATCCAGCTCCACACTTTGTTATCTCGGATTCTACAGCATCTGCAATTCCCTTTATCTCTGATCACACGGGAGACAGGCCGTTCAGATTTTGCGAGTGTGGGAAAGGATTCACTGACTCACCTGACCTGCAAAAACATAAATGAATCAACTTATGGGAGAGGCCATTCACTTGTGCGAAATGTGGGAAGGGATTCATTGCTAGTTCTCATCTGCTGAGAAACCAGTGGGCTCACACTGACACCTTTTCAATGCCCAGAGTGTGGGCAGTTCTGAGGACTTGATTCACCATCAACATGTTCACAGTGATGAGAGACCGTTTGGGTGCTGTCACTGCAGCACTGGCTTTAAGGCATCATCTGAACTTGTTAGAAACAAGTGCAGTCACACTGGGGAAAGGCCATACGCTCATTGTGAGTGTGGGAAGAGATTTACTCAGTCAGTCAGCCTGCAGAAACATCAGCGAGTTCACCAGTAATGACCGTGATTAGATTTTGTTTTCGATCATGTCCAGGAGTGAACCCTATTCAGTGGCATCTGGTTCAATTAATTCTCATGAACCTCTGCCAAGTTTTACAATTTATAAAAATGTGAGATTGACATCAAATAACTCAGTTTGGTGTTTGACACACTGTGTGTTTAGCATTTAATGTTTTGAATACAAGGTAATTCGTTTCAAAATGCTCTTCCTCTTCCCTTTCACCTCCAGCACAAAATGCAGGAGCTCATGGAGTTTCCATGTCACTAACACGGAGACAATCTAATTGGCTGCCTCTGTTGCTTCCCTCTCTCCCCCTAGCCCTCCAGGAACAAACTACCTCCGAAGGTCTCCATTTTTGAGTCCCAAACCTACACCTTCATACTGTTTCTCTCCCGTCTCCCCATATTTTCACTTATTGCTCAATCTGTCAGGGCAACCTGCTGCTTCTTCAAACTTATTCCCACCATCTTCACACATTTGCTAATTTTGTTGATGGCTGTGTCTCGTCAAATCCTGTCTCTGCCTCTCCCTCTTCTCTCCCTTTCCTCCCTTCACTCACCACCACCACCCACTCCTGTCCACGGGGCCCTTAACACATCTGTCTAAAACATATCAATGCCTCTACTGTAAACTATTGCCCTGTCTCCAATATCTCTTGCCCCTTCATTGTCCTTGAATGTTTTCTTACTTCCTGAATCCCAACTTGTCATTCCCAGAACTCCACATTTGAATTCCTTTGATCAGATTTTTGTTCATGCCATTGTTTCAAAACTTGTCTTCTCAAAATCCTTGTCATCTTCAAATCAAAAATGTAAACCTGTCTCACAGAGCATACTTAACCCAGTACAGTCACAATGGCATCTTTCCAAGCATATGGAAAATTGCCCAGATTTATTTTTTGTCCTGACACGAAACAGGATAAATCGAATCTGACCAACTGCTGTGCCTTCAATCAAATGCCAGTTATTAGTAAACTGGTGGGACGTGTTATGGGCACCTGATGAAGCAGTGTTAGCTCAGAAGTAAGCTGTTACTGATTCCCACTCTGGGTTCTGCCAGGAAAGTCTGAGACTACAGGATGATACAGCAGTGCTGGTCAGGTGGACTGAACAGTGGGAAATGGATTTTAATCTTGAAAAGTGTTAGGTGATGCAATTTAATGGGACTGACAAAGCAAGCGAGTATATGATGGATAGGTTAGGCTGCTAAACATGAATTGGATACTTTCGGTTCCATATTTGCAGAAAATGGGAAAACAGCTACAGGCCTCAGACAGTGATTGGAACTTTTTTTTAAAAATATACTTCACTCATGGGATATCATGAGCAGGCCAGCATTTATTGCCTGGGTCTAGCACTTCTTGCTATATGATTTCAGACGGCAGTTGAGAGTCAACAACATTGTTCTGGGCCTAGAGGCAATAGAGAGGCCAAATCAGGAGAAGGGGGAAGGGTTTCCTTCACTGAAGATTTTTTAACAACAGTTGTCAATAGTTTCATGGTCACCTGTAGATACTTACTTCCAGACTTTGTTTTTGTATTGCAATCAAATTCCATCATCTGTTGTGGTGGGATGTAAGCTCAGGTCCCCAGAACATTATTTGATTTACTGGGTTAACAGTCTACCAATAATACCACTAGGCCATCACATCCCGATTACTGTATTTACCATTATATATTTAAATTAATTTCCTGTCGTGGGGTCAAAATACCAAAACACACTTCCTGAAAGCATGGTGGGTGTACCTACATCATATCCACTGCAGCATTTCAATAAGCAGTTAACCATCACCCTCTTCAGTAAAAATAGACAATAAATACTAATCGACACAACTAAGACCAGATCCCATGAATGAAGAAAAAGCGAGGGTTTTCTGATATGCGGTATGTTTGTAGAAGCTCGGATAATTCTCTTTGGAGCTGAGCAAGTTAATCAATGATTTCATCAATTAATTCAACTTATCTCTGGAAGATTTCGCCTGCCGAGACAGAAATTATTTACATTGGCGAATGCTTAGTAACAACGGAACTCAGCTTTCAGATAATTGGTACATAATGTAGGGTAAAGAGGTGGAGATTATTTTACTCAGTGACTTCTGGGGATCTGGAACAGAATCAATGATAAGTGTAGGCAGATTCAGCTGTCATTCTTAATACTGATTTGGAATGTAACTTAAAAAGTATATGTTTAGAGTGCAAATTATACAAACAGATGCTGGAGTTCTGAAACAAACAAATCACTGGAAAAACTTTGCAGGTCTGGCAGCATTTGTCATATTAAAAGAGATACGGATTCCAGTGCAGTGACCCTTCGTCAGAACTGAAAGCAACTATGAAATCATGGTGTACGTGCTGATTAGTGAATGAGTGGGAGAGAGGATGCTCACGGTACTTAAAGGAAGTTCAACTCTTTGGATGGGGCAGCACGGTGGCTCAGTGGTTAGCACTGACAATGCCAGGGACCTGGGTTCGATTCCACCCTCGAGTGACCGGCTGTGCGGAGTTTGCACATTCTCCCCGTGTCTGCGTGGGTTTCCTCCAGGTGCTCCGGTTTCCTACCACAGTCCAAAGATGTGCAGGTTAGGTGGATTGGCTATGCTAAATTGCCTGTAGCGCTCAGGGATATGTAGATTAGGTGGGTTATAGGGGGATGGATTTGGGCAGGTGCTCCGCGGGTCAGTGTGGACTTGGTTGGCCGAAGGGCCTGTTTCCACACTGCAGGGATTCTCTGATGAAAGAAGAAGGAAGAGCCCAAGCAGGGGGAAAAATAGGACATAGATTTGTAGGGCTCTGGTCTAATAACAGTAGTTGGGTTAGATTTGCAGCATTTCTTGAATGAGAGTGTACAGCCCCAATGGGCTGACTGGCCACCAGCCACTGCACTCTGCATTCACTGTGAATGATGAAGCCGGTTCCAGAACAGAGGGAGGGTCCCACCTATGACCTCACAATGGATCCTGGCTGATTGACGCCAGCTCACGGACCAATAGGAGGACAGTGGGTGAGACTGGCGGACAAAAGAGAGAGATAATGGTGTTCAGGGATGTGTAGATTAGGGAGATGGGTATGGGGGGGATGTTCCCAGGCTCACTGTGGACTTGTTGGGCCAAAGGGCCTGTTCCCACACTGTAGGGATTTTATGAACTCTATGAGCTCAATAGGTTCCTCACAAGAAAGGTCATTGGACCTGAAATGTTAACTCTGATTTCTCACCATAGCTGGCAATAGACCTGCAGAGATTTTCCGGCATCTGCATTTTTTTCCTGTGTTCATTTAAAGCATACTGATTTTCTTACTTGGCATGGGAGAAAAACTCCATGGAGGTCCCCATACGTGTTGGAGGGGAGGATGGAGGAGATAAGAGAGATGAAGATCCCATCTAAATAAATGAGTCTGCTTTCCAGATATGATAAAGACTCAATGCACAATACTTTTAACAAGAAGTTGATTTGTATCACTTTTCTCCCACCTAGGTAACCAGACATTTGATGTTTACAAGCATCATCAGAAACAGACACAGAAACCATAGTTAGAATATTTGTAATAGGAGCATCGAAAACCAATTCCTACAGTTAGTACTTAACTAGCCCTGATAAACTAGGAAATCCCTTTTCATACATTGTAGGTGGACAGTCTTTACCTAGTGCAATGTTCTGACGCACAGCGATGATGTGATCATTTCCAAAACATAGCCCAATAGTTACAGGATTGTTATGAATGTTTCATCTACAATTTCAGCACCTTTGTTTGAGCAAGGATTAATAACATCAGTAGAAATGTCCCAAAGACCACGGTTCATTCCTTGATGTGATTAAGAACAAAATCTTTCAAAACTGTGGTTCTTTGTGAATTTGCTGGTGTGTTAACAGGTTGGATGACCTGGTGAATCCCTTTCCACACTCGGAGCAGGTGAATGGTTTCTCCCCAGTGTGAACTCGCTGGTGCAGCAGTAAATTAGACGAGTGAGTGAATTCCTTCCCACAATCAGAACAGGAGAATGGTCTCTCCCCGGAGTGAACTCGCTGATGTATCAGCAGGTTGGATGACCGAGTGAATCCCTTCCCACAGTCAGAGCAGGTGAATGGTTTTTCTCCGGTGTGAACCCGTTGGTGAATTAGCAGGTGAGTTGCCTGAGTGAATGCTTTCCCACACTCAGAACAAGTGAATGGTCTCTGTCCACTGTGAACTCGCTGATGTATCAGTAAGCTGGGTGACCTAGTGAATCCCTTCCCACAGTCAGAACAGGTAAATGGTTTCTCTCCTGTGTGAATTCTTTGATGCACCAACAGTTTGGATGAGCAAGTGAATCCTTTCCCACATTCAGAGCAATTGAATGGTCTCTGCCCAGTGTGAATCCGCTGGTGTATCAGCAGGTTTGATGATCGAGTGAATCCTTTCCCACACTCAGAACAGGTAAATGGTTTCTCCCCCGTGTGAGCTCGCTGGTGTATTAGCAGGTTAGATGAGTGAGTAAATCCTTTCCCACATTCAGAACAGGTGAATGGTTTCTCCCCAGTGTGAAATCGCTTGTGTTCCTGCAGACTGGATGACTGACTGAATCCCTTCCCACACACAGAGCAGGTGAATGGTTTCTCCCCAGTGTGAACTCGCTGGTGTCTCAGCAGTTCGGATGACTGACTGAATCGCTTCTCACAATCAGAGCAAATGAACGGTTTATCCCCTGCGTGAACTCGCTGGTGTTTGAACATGTCAGACGACCGAGCAAATCGCTTCCCACAATCAGAGCAGGTGAACGGCTTCTCCCCAGTGTGACTGCGTTGGTGAATTTCCAGCTGGCATGGATAAAGAAAGACCTTCCCGCAATCCACACATTTCAACGTGCTCTCCATAGTTTGACTGTGCTGGCGTTTGGACATTTCAAATGAATTTTCACTGACCCTCCCACACACAGACGATACGTGCTTCTTGCCAGTGTGAAACATAGATTTTCCATCAATGTTCAAAATCCTGAGATAATTAGGTTATGGTAAACAAAGTGACTGTCAGAGCTAGATGTGGATCATCTGCAAATCAACCTTTCAAACAGAACACTAAAATAGAGAGGGAAAGACAGAAACCAGAAGAACACACAAGTTATGAGTCTGATAGAAACGAATCTGGTCATTTGTGGAGCCGACACTTGAAAAACTGCTGGATTATCATTAAAACCAAACTGTCATAAATCAATCTTCAGGGAAGGGAATCAGTCAGCATCTGCAGAAAACTATGGAAAGGTCTAGAGATGGGACAGCCAGCAGGAGGAACAAGAGAGGCTTTTCACAGATCTGCAGATCAATCCAGTTGCTGTTTTCTCCGCATACCCTTTGATCCCTTTGAAGCAGTACAAACAAGCACAGAAACAAAATAGTAGAAACCTAAAATAATAATGCTGGATTTGCTCAGTAGCATCTGCAATGCTAACAGACGCCGGAACCATCTCAACCTTGAAGAAATGTTTAGATGATCGTACAAGGCCCCCACAATATTGGTCACAGGCTGAGTGCCAGAAAATGGGGCTGGAGTAAATAGGTGCTTAATGACCAGCATAGGGAACATTGTGTTGATTTTATGCCATACACAGGCAGGAGTGGCAAGCAGTGAAGATTGCAAATGATATGTTGGCCTTCACAGTGAGAGGATTAGAGTACAGGAGCAGGAATATCTTTCTGTAAGGACCATGGTGAGACCACACCTGGAGTACTGTTTGCACATTTGTTCTCCTTTCCCAAGAAAGATGCCCTGGCCATTGAGATAATGTAAAGAAGGTTCACCAGACTGATTCCTAGGATGTCAAGAATGATGTATGAAGAGAGACCCAATACTCTTATAATCCTACTTCAGGCTTTCTGAGCCGCTGACTGCATCACTAAGTAACATTCTACCTCCAAATTCTGGATCTGAATCTGGCACATCTGAGCCTACACTATGGTTCCCACACCCCTGCCATACTAATTTTTAACCTCACCAAGTACACGAGCAAAAGCCCCATTCAGCAAATTGTCCCAGCTCTGCCCGGAGGTTAATTAATCAAACTTGTACGGGTCCCAGCTCCCCAGAAATGGTCCCAATGCATCACAAATCCCTAAACCCTTCTCTGGCACACATTTCTCCAACTTGTCCTCTTATTCCTGCTGTCATTAGCACGTGGCAGTTGGAACAAGCCTTGCATTACTACATTTGAGGTCCTGCAGGTAACGTAACTCCTTTCTTCCTATATTCTGTTTTCAGGTCCTCATCCTTTTGTTTAGAACATAGAACATAGAACAGTACAGCACAGAACAGGCCCTTCAGCCCACAATGTTGTGCCGACCATTGATCCTCATGTATGCACCCTCAAATTTCTGTGACCATATACATGTCCAGCAGTCTCTTAAATGACCCCAATGACCTTGCTTCCACAACTGCTGCTGGCAACGCATTCCATGCTCTCACAACTCTCTGCGTAAAGAACCTGCCTCTGACATCCCCTCTATACTTTCCACCAACCAGCTTAAAACTATGACCCCTCGTGCTAGCCATTTCTGCCCTGGGAAATAGTCTCTGGCTATCAACTCTATCTATGCCTCTCATTATCTTGTATACCTCAATTAGGTCCCCTCTCCTCCTCCTTTTCTCCAATGAAAAGAGACCGAGCTCAGTCAACCTCTCTTCATAAGATAAGCCCTCCAGTCCAGGCAGCATCCTGGTAAACCTCCTCTGAACCCTCTCCAAAGCATCCACATCTTTCCTATAATAGGGCGCCCAGAACTGGACGCAGTATTCCAAGTGCGGTCTAACCAAAGTTTTATAGAGCTGCAACAAGATCTCACGACTCTTAAACTCAATCCCCCTGTTAATGAAAGCCAAAACACCATGTGCTTTCTTAACAACCCTGTCCACTTGGGTGGCCATTTTAAGGGATCTATGTATCTGCACACCAAGATCCCTCTGTTCCTCCACGCTGCCAAGAATCCTATCCTTAATCCTGTACTCAGCTTTCAAATTCGACCTTCCAAAATGCATCACCTCGCATTTATCCAGGTTGAACTCCATCTGCCACCTCTCAGCCCATCTCTGCATCCTGTCAATGTCCCGCTGCAGCCTACAACAGCCCTCTACACTGTCAACGAGACCTCCGACCTTTGTGTCGTCTGCAAACTTGCTGACCCATCCTTTAATCCCCTCATCCAAGTCATTAATAAAAATTACAAACAGTAGAGGCCCAAGGACAGAGCCCTGTGGAACATCACTCACCACTGACTTCCAGGCAGAATATTTTCCTTCTACTACCACTCGCTGCCTTCTGTTGGCCAGCCAATTCTGTATCCAGACAGCTAAGTTCCCCTGTATCTGTTTGACAGGGAGAGAACCACTGGGGACTTCTACAGTTCCTTCCTGAGCCTTTCACTTGGCCTCATGATCACCCATTCCATTTCCACCTGTGTATTTCTTACTGAGGTGTGACGACTACAATATTCTCATTATTGCAGATGCTCCACAGTGAGTCCACCCACAGTTCCAGCTCTGAAAGGCAGCTAGCTAGGACCTGCAGATGGACAGACTTCCCGAACATATAGCAATCAGGGATACTGGGAACTTCCCTTATTTCCAACATTGAGCAAGTGGAGGACACTATGGGTCTCAGGTCTTCTGTCATGACTTCTCTCTAGATTAAGCCAGTTACTTTGCTTAAGAGAATTTAAATGAACGAGGGATCTTCCTTTATTTCAAACACTTCTTCTATAATCACAATCATTTACTTAAAGGTGATATATTATACTTTAAAAATTATTAGAAAATAATCTGCCGGTGGCACTTACCAAGTGGCTGTTCCCATCAGGACTTATCACTTTCTGAACTGCCTAAACTGAGATTGAGTCTGATGCTCATCTTTCAGCTTCACCTTCTCCCTGTCTCACCTCACTCTCCGTTTTCATCCAACTCCAAAACACTCTCATTGAGCCAAACAGCACTCACAGTGCAACCTTGCCATTTTGTCTGCTCTCACCTACACTGACCTCAGCCTCATGTACTCTTCTAATGCCACTCAATGGGAACTCAGTGAACAGCATCTCATCTTTCAATTCAGCCCTTTGAAACTCTCCAGGCTCAACATGGACTGCAGCAGTTTCAAGATCAACAAAGTTGTCAGGATCTAGAACATTCCGCTAAAAAAGGTGAGATAACAAGGTGTAGAGCTGGATGAACACAGCAGCCCAAGCAGCAGAGGAACAGGAAAGCTGACGTTTCAGGCCTAGACCTTTCTTCAGGAATTTTTCTGAATATTTCTAAGAAGGGTCTAGGCCATTTCCTGCTCCTCCGATGCGGCTTGGCCTGCTGCGTTCATCCAGCTCTATACCTTATTATCTCAGATTCTCCAGCATCTGCAGTTCTTACTATCCACCTGAAATGGTATTGGAATTCGAGTCCATTGGGAGTTTTAAAGGAAGGTTTGAGATTGAGGAGTTGATAGGTTAAAGTCCAGAGCTTAATAGCATGAAATGGGTGACTGGTAGTAAATACGGCAGTTCTTTCAAAGAGAAAGGCGTAATTTGGCTAAATCTGTGCTCCCTTTCATCCCAATATCTCATCAGCTGCAGGGCCCAGGCTGAGCACATACCCAGGGTGATCTCACCACGCATTTTAATATTTTGCTATTTTTCGACTTTAAAAAAAACATCTCGGAGGTATTCTTCCAAAGACAGGACAGACAAACCTTTTTTCCTCCCACAGTTAAGGGCCAATGATATTCAGATCCTGATGATTCCTCTGACTGTCAAAACTTGGCTTGAGATCCCGGTCTGCAAACTCATCTAAAACGAATGCACAGAAGATAAATCACTATCAGTCCAGGGTAAAAATCTGGGAAAGACAAACATTTCCCTTGGTTTCGGTTGCTGTGTGAATGCTCCTGTTCAAATCGCCCCGACCCCATTCAAGAAGTATGCGCATGGGCACTGCTGCATCTTGCCCCGAATAAAGATGGCGCAGGCTATCCGGCGCCAATCTCTGCCTGACCCTCGCAGCTATTTTTCCGTTTGCTACAAACGCGAGTTTCCAATTCGGGTCTAGTGACCGACACCGGGTATTCATAAAACCTCTCAGTCCAGACCGATTCCGTTTTTCTCCTGGTGGCCGCTGATTTTCCCGGCTTCCTGTGTTCCCCGCCCGCACTCACATCGGCCCGATGCGGGCAGCATAAATGATGACGTGTCATCTGGCTCGCCTGCTCCTCATTCATTCCCATTGGTTGAAGGACCAGCCTCTTCCCAATTTGTCCGCTCGTGCCTCCCGCTTCTCCTATTGGTCCGTGAACTGCGCGTGTGACGGGAATGGCAGCTCCCCGAGCGGCTTCACGCTTTGGCCCGAGCCGGCAGCCGGTTGCCCTGGAAACCTTGCTTCAAGGTTGGGGTGACTTAATCCGCGCCGATTTCCGCGCGCTTGGCCTACGGCCTGGAACGCGGTGACGTCACCACGGAGCTTTGCGTTTCCTATTGGCTGCTTCAGGCAAGCCCAATCGTCACAATGCGGAAGTTGTTTGATGAGAATCAGAGTGAACCTTACCAGTCCGTGCAACATTTGGGAGCAAAGCAATGACTTTCCCCTTTCAGTTTCTTTCCTCGTCCTGGGAGGAAGTGAAGGGAAGAAATGGGTTCACTTCCAGCAATTCAAGGTGCAGGAAATGAGTCCAGTGACGAAACAGACTCTAGAAATGTTGGTTCAGGTATCTATGTCTCTCTAAAGATATTGTCACTATTTGCTCTCTCAGCTTCACGTATGTATTTGCCTAGCGAAAAGGATGGTTCTTTCTAACTTTCTCAGTTAGGATTTCTATCAAACATGGTCGGGATTTAAGGGGCAGTAAATTTACAACCAGTTTGCACCCCCCCCCCCCCCAAAGCCCTACGGCTTTGCAAGCTTATTTCCTTTAAGTGCCCTATTTAATAAACTTCGAAATAATCTATCACCTCCACTTGTCGTGATGACTGAGGCAAATTCCCCATACAGCACACCGTAGGATCCTCAGCATGGTATTCGCAGACGTAAATCTCAAAACAAGCTTGATCTGATACAGTCACTCAACCCATTGGATGTGAATTATTATCGAACTTTGAATCTGAAAGGAGAGATAATTAACCAATCGAAGGTAACAAAGTGTGAAGCTGGATGAACACAGCAGGCCAAGCAGCATCTCAGGACCACAAAAGCTGACGTTTCAGGCCTAGAAAATTAACCATTCTGTCAGCTTCAGACAGCACTACAAGGGGAAAACAATGACCTTCAAACCTTGTCTGGGGAAGGTCATATCTCACCAATCTGATTGAACCTTTTGAAGAGGTAACAAGGATAATGAGAGAAGGGCTGTGGATGTAGTCGATATGGACTTTAGTAAGGCATTTGATAAAGTCATGCCTGGCAGGTTGGTACAAAATCTGAAACCACAAGGGATTCAGGGTGGCCTGGCTAGATGGAGAGAAAACCAGCTTGGTGATAGAAAACAGAAGGTATTGGTGGAAGGACATTTTTCACAATGGAGACTGGTAACTAGTGCTGTTCCACAGGGGTCCATCTTAGTTCCTTTGTTGTTTGTAGTTTCGGTAAATGATCTGGAGGAAAATGTGGGTGGTCTTATAAGCTAGTTTGCTGATAGTGTCAATGATTGTGGAAGGATACAACAGGATATAGATAGAGTGACAACTTGGGCAGAGAAACGTCACATGGAGTTTAATCCAGCCAAATGTGAGGTGATCATTTTGGAGGACCAAATTTAGGTGTGAATGATATTGTAAATGGCAGAACCCTTAGGAACACTAACATTCAGAGGGATAACTAGGTGCAGAGCTGGATGAACACAGCAGGCCAAGCAGCATCAGAGGAACAGGGAGGCTGATGTTTCAGGCCTAGACCCTTCTTCAGAAAAGGGGGATGGGGAGGGGGTTCTGAAATAAACAGGGAGAGAGGGGGAGGCGGATAAAAGACAGACAGAGGAGAAGATAGGTGGAGAGGAAACAGAGAGGTCAAAGAGCTGGCGGTGGAGCCAGTGAAGGTGAGTGTAAGTGGGGAGGTAGGTTTGTTTTTACGTTAATTAGGACACGATGGTCGGTACCCGGCTTGGACGGCCAAAGGGTCTGTTCCTGTGCTGTACTTTTTCATTTGAAACTACCTCCACTTTGCACCGTCTGAGGAGGGAAGTGGGAAACTGGTCACTTGCAGCAGCCGAAGAGAAGGGAAGTGAATCCAGGAACGTTCAGATTTTGGAAAGCTTGGTTCCTATTCCGGCCCTCCTTACAGACACTTACACCTTTTGCTGTCTCAGTTTTACACATTTTCTTGTCTGGAGGTCCTCTCAGAGGACCATAAATTATAGATATTTCTTGTTATTATATAATAGATATTCAACATGTTTTATAGATCTTTCAACAAAGTGTCGTTGTTATTGTTTACAATCTTGTAATATAATACTGTAAGTACATAATACATTTAAAATCTGAAAATCATTCTGATAAAGGACACCATCATATCTTGTGTCCACACCAACACTGCAAAACAATCCAGTCAGGACATTTGTTCCTCTGCATGCTTGTAGTCCTGCACATTTACATCCATTAGGTGACCATCAGATTTTGATTTCAAATCAGTGACTGTTTTTGCTTCGACCATAAGGAGCTCACAGCCACCTTGTCAGGAGGAGATAGAGATAAGCCATAAATGCTGGCCTCGCGATGATGCCCACATACTTTGAGTGAGTAAATATAAAAAGGAAGTGGTCCAGGTCACAGTCACTGCTGTTCAAATAAACTTATTTTTCACATTCTTCATGTACCCATCATTCATTACCGCTCTGTGCATTATGCATTTTAGTCCATCGAATATCTATATATTTGCAGGAAACATAGGTCTGTCACTCATCACCATTTAGAGAGTGCGCATCAGGTACAGCGGAGTGAAAATGGAGACAATGTGTTGCAACTTGAGCAATCTTTGGGGAACAAGAGAGAAAGAATGTTCGGTTGAACTTAGAATTGTGTTTTCTGACCCTCTATCCTGGACTGACTTTTATGATTTTGTTTTGCACAGCCACTTGATTCTTTGGAAGCTGAAATTCGTTGGTCTGTGAATCTAGAAGGAGAAATGTTGGACAGTTCTGACTGCTTCACAAGTTTTTCAATATCACTTTGACCAGAAAATCAACATGACCTGTGCACCAGAGTGACAGTGTTCCAGTGGGCGTTCTGTGGAAGTGGCTTTCACCAGCGGATCAGCCACAACAAACTTCACACCATTAACAGCGGGGAGAGACTGTACATGTGTTATATTGTTGATGAGGCTTGAACTGATTATCCATCCTGGAAGGATACAAGGACAGCTGCACCATGATGAAACCATGGAAATAGTGGGACTTTGGTAAGGATTTCTGTACTCCATCTGCACTGGAAACACATCAACAATGTTACACTGAGGAGATGCCATTTGCCTCTCAGAGTGTGGGAAGGGATTCATTCAGTCATCCAACCTGCTGAGACTCTAGCAAGTTTGCAAGAATCATTCATTACCACTCTGTGCATTACGCATTTTAGTCTATCGAATATCTATATATTTGCAGGAAACATAGGTCTGTCACTCATCACCATTTAGAGAGTGCGCATCAGGTACAGCGGAGTGAGAATGGAGACAATGTGTTGCAACTTGAGCAATCTTTGGGGATTGGATTCTGTTGT
This sequence comes from Stegostoma tigrinum, assembly GCF_030684315.1. Lineage (NCBI taxonomy): Eukaryota > Metazoa > Chordata > Chondrichthyes > Orectolobiformes > Stegostomatidae > Stegostoma > Stegostoma tigrinum. Next base: position 2,855,845 of record NC_081396.1, on the reverse strand, counting down.
TAACCACATCCAGGACTGAACCATGGTCAGTCTGACTGTGGGTGAAATGGAAGGGTCGGAGGGTTTCACAAATTTTATTTCAGTGGGCTGATTTTCCTTGAGTATTTTTTCCAAAGTTTACTTTTATGTGCGATCACGTGGATAAATGATTCAGTAACTGCTTTGAAGGTACGGAGCATTTAATTTGCATTTCGGTTTGGAACCGCACACAGCACATCATGTTGCCAGAGAGATGGGTTGTGGGAGTTACCAGATTCTTTTGGGTTTCTCACGAAGGCTTTTGCAGATTTGCTGTTTAGTAGTCTATAGCTTACTTGTTGGAGATATTTGAGGGAAAATAAAGCAGGGCAATTTGCCTAGCTTGGCTCTAGGGAAACAAAGCCTGGGAGGTGACCTCAGTGAGAGGCAATGAACCTTGTGGCAGGATGTAGCCTGTTGAATAGTTAACAACAAACCAAGAACTTTGGAAACTGGAAATCAGAAAACAAAACAGAAATTGCTGGAGAAACAGCATCAGTGGAGACAATGCAGAGTTAACACTTCGGGTCTAGTGCCCCTTCTTCCGTTCTCACAGACATCTCAATGGCAGCAAACTATTAGTTTCAAGCTAAAAGGAGCTGGAAAGTGAAATCATAGAATCAGGGTATTGTGGAAAAGGCAGCAAAAGTAAAAGAACAGGTTCTCACTGAGGTGCTGAGAAAGATAGTGTAGAAGATGGAAGTGAATCAAAAGTGCTGATGTGTTTTCTCCCTGTCTGAGGGACGAGCATTTAAAGGAAATTATCAGAGATTAAAAAGTAAACCAGCTGTGTTTGTGAAAATGGCTGGTGTTTCTCCAGAGAAGGATGCCCCAAAGCAGTAAACTTGTGAGCATTCCATTCTTCTGTTATATTTACTCGAGGGGAAAAATGGAGACAGGAGGGATCCTGGTGGATTAATGTTTGGAGGGAAGTTACTCCAATTTTCTCTAAAATGAAGATTGTAATCCTGGGATATACTGGCTCAGCACTCATTATTAGAAAAAAAGTGACTTTTCTTCAAGAAGTTTGTTGTATTAACTGTTTTGTTCATGATTGTGTGAATATCCCATTATTTTAAGAATGAATTTAGATTGTGCTCTGGTGAATGAACATTATTTTTCCAAATTACAATTGAATCATGTGGATGATAGATTAGAATTGATATAATGAGGTGTGCAGTGTTTCCACAATGTGTGATGGTGTGCCACAGTTCAGGGGTAATCTCTGTGAGTAAACAACTTCTGGTCTATTTATAATCCATGTATCAGAGGGAGGCAATGCCTTTTTGGTATTATCACTGGACTGTTAATCCATTGACCAGTTAATGTTGTGAGGATGCACGTTTGAATCCTGCCACGGCAGATGGTGGAATTTAAATTCAATAAATATCTGGAATCAAATTTCTAACAGTGACCATGGGCCCATTGTTGTTTGTCAGAAAAACCCATTTGGTTCACTAATGTCCTTAAGTGTCATCCTTACATGTTCTGGCCTTCATATGAGTCCAGATCCACATTCTCATTAGGGGTGGGCAATAAATGCTGAGATACCTTCATCCTAACAATGAAAAATAAAAATTCACCTGAAGAACCAATCCAAATAAAAGTACCAATATATCCATGCTAGGACACTAGGAATGGGCAGTAAAAGTGTCTGCAGAAACATGAATGAAGTAATTTCAATAGAATGGACAAAGGTCTCAGTGATGTCAATGATCACAGCATTTAACCTTGAAATAAATGGAGGCTTTAAACTAGCAAGGGACAGCGAAAAGAAATAGTGAGAAAAGAGATTAATCTGAGGCTGATATAGTTGGGAATAGGAGCAAGTCAAACAGTCAAGGCAGGCAACAGCGAGGCAGAGAATGAGGTAAGATGAATAAATTCAACTGCATTTATTTCAACACAAGAGGCCTTACAGGTAAGGCAGATTAAATCAGGGCATGGTTGGGAACATGGGACTGGTATATCATAGCAATGATGGAAATGTTGCTCAGGGAAGAGTGGGACTGGCAGATTAATGTTCCAGCATGTAGATACTACAGGAAGGATAGAAAGGAGGGGGGTTGCAAGAGAGGAGGGGGAGGGGTGTTTTTTGTTAGGGATAACATTACAGCTGTACTTAGAGAGGATGTTCCTGGGGGTACATTCAGGGAAGTTATTTGGGTGGAACTGTGAAGTAAGAAAAGGACTGTCTTCTTATTGGAACTGTACTGTAGGCCCCTGCAATTATAAGGATATCTCAGATATATGTAGAAATGAGAGGGTTGTAATGGTTGGGGATTTTAACTTGCCAAACATAGACTGGGACTGCTGTAGTGTTAAAGGATTGGATGGAGAGGAATTTGTTAAGTGTGTACAGGAAAAAATATCTTATTCAGTATGTGGATGAACCTACTAGAGAAGGAGCAAAATTTGACCTTCTCTTGGGAAATAAGGCAGGGCAAGTGACTGAGATGTCAGTGGGAGAATAGTGTGAGGCCAGTGAATATAATTCTATTAGGTTTAAAACAGATATGGAAAAGGATAGACCTGAACTAAAAATTATAGTCTTAAATTGGAGTAAGGCCAATTTTTGATGTTATTGGGCAAGAAGTTTCAAAAGCTGATTGGGAAAGGCTATTGGCAAGTAAAGGGGCAGTTGGAAAGTGGGAGTTCTTCAAAAATGAGATAATGAGAGTCCAGAGGCAATATGTTCCTAGTAGTGTGAAGGGTAAAGCTGGTAAGTGCGAGGAATTTTGCAAGACTGGGGAAATTGAGGCTCAGATCAAGAAAAAGTGGGAGGTATATGGCAGGTAAAGACCATTGGGATTGAGTGAATTCATCAAGAATTATAAGTCCAGGTGGAGTATACTCAAGAGGGCAAAAATGGGACAAAAGATAGCTCCAGCAAATGGAGAATCCAAAGAGATTCTACAAATACATTAATGGAAAATGGTAACTAGGGAGAGAATTTGGGCTCCGAAATGTTAACAAGGCCGTCTATGTGTAGAACCAAAGGACCCGCGTGAGATACTAAATGAGGAGAAGGATATGGAAGCTAGATAAATTGGAGAAATAAGCAGTGATATCTTGACAAGTGTTCATATTTACAGAGAAGTAAGTGCTGGATGTCTTAAATGCAAACAGATGGATAAATCATTGGGAAATGATTGCTGGGCCCCTTGCTGAGATATTTGTATCTTCAATAACCGTGGATGAGGTACTGGAAGGCTGGAGAATGGTTAATGTGGTGCCATTATTTCAGAAAGGTGGTTAGGAAAGGTCGGAACTATAGACCGGTGAGCCTGGCACCAGTGGTGGATGAGTTGTTGGAGGGGATTCTGAGGGACAGCAACTGTGTGTTTTTGGAAGGCAAGGACTGATTAATGGCTTTGTGTATCGGAAATCATGTCTCACAAGCTTGATTGAACTTTTTGAAGAAGTGACAAAGAAGATTGCTGAAGGTACAACCATGGACGTTGTCAATAGGGACTTCAGTTCGACAAGATCATGTGGAATCCCGGGAGAGCTAGCTATTTGATACACAATTTACTTGAAGGGAGGAGACAGGATGCTGGTGGACGGATGCTGTTTAGAGCGGAGGCCTGTGACCCGTGCTGTGCCGCAAGGATCAGTGCTGGATCCACGGATTTTTGTCATTTATATAAATGATTTCAGCATGAATGTAGAAGGAATGTTTGCAGATAAGTTTGCAGGTAACACCAAAATTGACTGTACAGTGGACAGTAAAGAAGGCTATCTCAGTGTACAATGGGACCTTGATCAGATATGCTGATAGGCTGAGGAGATGTAGTTTAATATAGATAAATGTGAGGTGTTGCATTTTGATGAGGCAAATCATGGCAGGACTAAATACACTTAATGGCAAGGTCCTGGGGAGTGCTGCCAAGCAAAGAGATCTTTGATGTGGGTTCATAGTTTCTTGAAGGTGGAGTCGCAGGTAGACAGGGTAGTGAAGAAGGCATTTGGTATGCTTTCCTTCATTGGTCATTGCATTGAGTACAGGAGTTGGGATGCCATGTTGCAGCTGTACAGGACATTAGTTGGACAAAATTTTGCATACTACGTTTAATACTAGTCTCCCTGCTGTAGGAAAGTGTTGATAAATTTCAGTGTTCTGAAGCAATTTACAAGCATGTTGCTGGGGTTGGAGGGTTTGAGCTATAGGGAAAAGCTGAATAGGCTGAGGCTATTTTCCCTGAAATGGCAGAGGCTGAGGGGTGAATTTATAAAGGTTTATGAAATTATGCAAGGGTGAATAGCCGAGATCTTTTTCCCAGGGTAGGGTAGACCAAAACTAGAGGATATGGGTTTAAGGTGAGAGAGGAAAGAAATAAATAGGACCTAAGGGTCAACTTTTTCATGCAGAGGGTGGAACCTTAATGGAATGAGCTGCCAGAGGAAGTGCTGAAGGTGGGAACAATTAAAACATTTAAAAGGCATCTGGATGGGTACATGAATAGGAAATGTTCAGAGAAATATGGGCCAAATGCTGTCAAATAGGACTAGATTAATTTAGGATATCTGGTCACCATGAACCAGGACAACAGGGCCAGCTGAAGAACAAACAAAAAGAGTATGGGGATCATAGAGATTTCTACCTTTTGACTGCGAAGTATATTCACACCATCCAGAATAATGCATTCTGAATGTCTATCCTGTAATTACAATACCTTTCGTAAGGCTATATTCTTCTTCTTGACCAAGAATGAACATTAACAGTAGAATAAGCATGTGAGAATTCGAGCATCATACACACTCCTATCGGCAAATATCACCTGCGCAATGTGTGGAATTTATTGTGGATTCAATATTGAACTATTTAACAAACTCAAGACCCACAACACTAAAATGGAAGAAAATTATCAGCGATCCAAGGTGGTTGGTCAAGAAGAAGAATATGGCCTTAGAAAAGGTCTTGTAATTACAGGATAGGCATTCAGAATACATTATTTTGGATAATGTGAATGCACTTCTCAGTCAAAAGATAGAAATGTCAATCTGCCCAAAATTCTTTACCTTAGTTTGGAACACAATTCATCTGATGATCTCCTTGACTTTAGTCCACATCTCCTTACCTGGAGATACTGCTGGTGTTCCCTGTCACATTAAACCTATTACGATGCTTCCCCAAAAGCTGTTACCCATGTCCCTTAGTTTTTATACCTCATGTCAGATAGCTGTTGGGCCATGTGGAAGGAGGGTGGGGTGTTTCAGTGAATTCCAGTGATAGTCCACATATCCCTGTGTGTCTGAATGGGCATCCAGTGCCCACCACCCTCCGCCCCACACTTCACGTCCACTTTCCAGACAGCGCTCCAGTGACTTCAATGGGAACTCCAAACCCCACAATTCCTGTTGCCGCGGGTCACGTGACATATTCCGCGCAAGGGAGAGCCGGGATATGCTCGTGTGCCGGGATGTGCCTGGGGCGGGAACAGTCTCTGCTTTATGATTGGCTAGTGTTCACCGCACCCTCTCAATGTATTGCCTGCATGTTTATAGGTCATGATGTCATTGACGCCGCATCCACACGTGATCTTTGTCCCGCCCCAATCCGTCATAAAGTTTGGTATTATAACCAATGGGAAGAGGGGAAGACTGGAAACACGCTGGACCTCCAGCCAATTGGAGCTCTCCTATTGTCTGAGTGCGGACGTGCAGCAAAGGGTTAATGAAGCTGTTCATTTTTAGCCAAGCAAAGCTACTGCTGTTGCTGACACTGTCTCTCTGAATGAAGATTGAGCTTCACTCGTTCTGAAGCTTCCGACATTTATGAGCAAACAATTTCCCCAAATTTATTTTTTTTAAATAAAATCATTTACTTGCAGCAACTGAGAGGAAAGGAAGCGAGGGAGCAGAGTCTGTGCAGGACAAGAAGAGACATAGGACATAGAACAATACAGCGCAGAACAGGCCCTTCAGCCCTCGATGTTGCGCCGACCTGTGAACTAATCTAAGACCCTCCCCCTACACTATCCCATCATTATCCATCTGCTTATCCAAGGATGTTCTTATGAATTGCAGGTACATGCACAGCTTACACCCTGGACACCTACTGAACAGTTCTCCAATAGAATATAAAATGTGAAGCTGGATGAACACAGCAGGCCAAGCAGCATCTCAGGAGCACAAGAGCTGACGTTTCGGGCCTAGACCCTTCATCAGAGAGGGGGATGGGGTGAGGGTTCTGGAATAATTAGGGAGAGAGGGGGAGGCGGACCGAAGATGGAGAGAAAAGAAGATAGGTGGACAGGAGAGTATAGGTGGGGAGGGGATAGGTCAGTCCAGGGAAGACGGACAGGTCAAGGAGGTGGGATGAGGTTAGTAGGTAGCTGGGGGTGCGGCTTGGGGTGGGAGGAAGGGATGGGTGAAAGGAAGAACCGGTTAGGGAGGCAGAGACAGGGTGGGGGGGAAGAGCTGGGCTGGTTGTGTGGTGCAGTGGGGGGAGGGGACGAACTGGGCTGGTTTAGGGATGCAGTAGAGGAAGGGGATATTTTGAAACTGGTGAAGTCCACATTGATACCATATGGCTGCAGGGTTCCCAGGCGGAATATGAGTTGCTGTTCCTGCAACCTTCGGGTGGCATCATTGTGGCAGTGCAGGAGGCCCATGATGGACATGTCATCTAGAGAATGGGAGGGGGAGTGGAAATGGTTTGCGACTGGGAGGTGCAGTTGTTTGTTGCGAACTGAGCGGAGGTGTTCTGCAAAGCGGTCCCCAAGCCTCCGCTTGGTTTCCCCAATGTAGAGGAAGCCGCACCGGGTACAGTGGATGCAGTATACCACATTGGCAGATGTGCAGGTGAACCTCTGCTTAATGTGGAATGTCATCTTGGGGCCTGGGATGGGGGTGAGGGAGGAGGTATGGGGACAAGTGTAGCATTTCCTGCGGTTGCAGGGGAAGGTGCCGGGTGTGGTGGGGTTGGAGGGCAGTGTGGAGCAAACAAGGGAGTCACGGAGAGAGTGGTCTCTCCGGAAAGCAGACAGGGGTGGGGATGGAAAAATGTCTTGGGTGGTGGGGTTGGATTGTAAATGGCGGAAGTGTCGGAGGACACTCCTGCAGGGTTCCCAGGCGGAATATGAGTTGCTGTACCCGGTGCGGCTTCCTCTACATTGGGGAAACCAAGCGGAGGCTTGGGGACCGCTTTGCAGAACACCTCCGCTCAGTTCACAACAAACAACTGCACCTCCCAGTCGCAAACCATTTCCACTCCCCCTCCCATTCTCTAGATGACATGTCCATCATGGGCCTCCTGCATTGCCACAATGATGCCACCCGAAGGTTGCAGGAACAGCAACTCATATTCCGCCTGGGAACCCTGCAGCCATATGGTATCAATGTGGACTTCACCAGTTTCAAAATCTCCCCTTCCCCTACTGCATCCCAAAACCAGCCCAGTTCGTCCCCTCCCCCCACTGCACCACACAACCAGCCCAGCTCCTCCCCCCCACCCACTGCATCCCAAAACCAGTCCAACCTGTCTCTGCCTCCCTAACCGGTTCTTCCTCTCACCCATCCCTTCCTCCCACCCCAAGCCGCACCCCCAGCTACCTACTAACCTCATCCCACCTCCTTGACCTGTCCGTCTTCCCTGGACTGACCTATCCCCTCCCTACCTCCCCACCTACACTCTCTCCACCTATCTTCTTTACTCTCCATCTTCGGTCCACCTCCCCCTCTCTGATGAAGGGTCTAGGCCCGAAACGTCAGCTTTTGTGCTCCTGAGATGCTGCTTGGCCTGCTGTGTTCATCCAGCCTCACATTTTATTATCTTGGAATTCTCCAGCATCTGCAGTTCCCATTATCTCCTCTTGTTAAAAGTTTGGTGTAGTTACACCAAATATGGAAGTCAATGCTATATTGTAGCCTTGATTCAATGACAGCATTTTCATTTCTGACTCAGAAGTCCTGGGACTTGACCCCCCACTTGGAAACACAGTCTCGTTTGGTTGCAAAAGAAGTGTTGATAGTGTAGGTTTTTCAGAGAAACTACGGCCATATCTTCCTGCTCAAAGCAGCTGTATTCTTACTGGAGGCCTTTCCTGTGTATTGTGGTCAAATCAAATGTTTTTGCCTTGCGCGGTTAAAATGGAAGTTTAGCACTTTTTGTTTTACAAGCAACGTGGACAATTCCCTAAGATTGCAAGATCTACAGATTCTGGAGTCAGAGATAACAAAGTGTGGAGCTGGAAGAACACAGCAGACCACGATCAATTAGGTTTGACTGCTCTGAAATTGTGACCTAATTTCTGATGTATCGGTGGTGACTTTAATGACTGCTTTTGTAGGCTGCCTTCTTGAGCCGCTGCAGTCGATGTGTTTCAGTGGACTTGTGGTGCCGTTAGGGAAGGACTGCCAGGATTTCGGCCAAACAACTTCAAAGGGCATGAAATATTTCCTAGTCAGGATGGCATGTGGGCTGGAGGGGGTCAAGCAGTTGGTGGTATTCATGTATGACTGCTGATCTTGTGCTTCTAGATCGTAAAGGTTGCAAATTGGGAATGTGCTGTTGGGGGAGCCTCGCTGAGTCATTGCAGTGCATCTTATTGACTCCCTTCACCCCTGATGCACTGTATCAGCCCAGCAGTATATATTACCAATGTACATGGAGTTAGTTTGAGTGCGAATCGAGAGGGCTGATTTGTGTTGGATGGTGTCAAGCATTTTGTAAAGGCTTCTGAAATAAAATCAAACATTGTCAGATGAAACTGTCCACAAAGTGAATGACTGGATAGGACAAATGAATGAAAGGTAGGCAAGATGGGAAATTATATCAAAGTGGGGGGAAAAATACACGTCTTGAGGACATTCATAGCAGGTTACGCATCCTCAGAAATTGATGAAGTCTCAGATAAAACTCCTTCAGAGAAAATGCTTCTCACTGCCAGCACTAACCCCTGTTACATTTCTTCCTGACCAATAACTGTTACTTGTGGTTATTGAAAACTGAAAGTTAACTTTTTTTTCAACCCTCCCATGTCCACACTTTTGGTATAATTTTGTTAAGTATAATTTTGACTCTGATCTTTCTCTCACTTTTGCCTGGTGCATCCTGTGTGGTTTCAGCAGAGATTGAGACAGGCTGCTCATAGCCCTGTTCATGTGCTTTTGATCTCCATGTTGTAGGTTTAACAGTTTTATCTTTACCAATGTAGGGGAAATTTAAACCGGACAGTTCACTTCTAGTCAAGAACAGATCAGAGTTTTTCACTAATTTTTGATTTCAAACACATTACCAGCATTCACCACTGTTTTTTTCTCTGACTCTAAGCCCAGTTGTAAATGAGATTCTGCTCCATGTCTTGGAGCTCTGACACATGGAAGACAGTGGCTGGGACACATTTTGTATGTGCCTCATGGTTTAACCCAAACTGGGGCTTTGCTGTCAGAGAACAGAGACGTGAAACACCCAAAGTGCTATTTGTCCCCTCAGTGTGACCCTGAAAGATGTGTCCAGGCTGAAGTTCTGCTGCTGCCATATGATCCTCTGCAGAGATTGCCCTTTCTGAGCTCCAGGTGATATTAAACCCTCAGGGGAGAAATACAACAATCTACAGAGATACATTTGAGAATATTACACTCCAGTACAATTTGAGAGGTTATTAACATCAGAATTGAACTCTAAGTATCAGAATAAAAATAGGAAGTTACACTACAGATCAAGGCCATTTGGCCCATTATGGTTGTGTTGTCTGAAATAGAGTTACCCAGAGTTATCCTTCTCACGTTTACTTCCATTGTCATCACACATCGGGAGAAAAAAACCCTTGAAATCATTTTCCTTGCAAACGACTGCCCTCGTCTCCAATCTTCTTTTCGTCTCCAAGTTGCTTGGACTTGGCTTCCCCAAAGATCCATGCTTGGCCGCTTCTATTTCTCATCTCCATGCTGCCCCAGGGTGATATCATTCAGAAGTACAGCGTTAGTTTTCAGTCAAGTACTCATAACTCCCAACTCTACCTCATTTCCATCCCTCTCCCTTTCAACTGCATGGGGCTTAACCATGCTGTTCATAATCCCACACGGACATTTAACCCTAAGATTGGCTTCTGACCACAAATGCAGAGTATTGCTGACACCACACATTTCACTTCCAGCTCATTGGTTGCTGAAACCCTGACCAATGCCAGTGTTTCTTTTAGACTTGAGAATTCCAGTGCCTTCCTGACCAGCCTCTGACATTCAGCCCACCGTCGCCTGGAACTGTGAGATGATTTGAAACTCTGCTGCTCAAGCCCTTCCTCGATGCTTCCCCCCGTCTCCTGTTTAATGCTGCTGGTAAGAATCTGCTGTTTGGATTTACGAGTTCCCAGTCAGCAATGGCTGCTGTGGTGCTCATACTGATGTCTGACAGCTGCAAGGTCCCTTTAAATCCCCTTGTGACCTTTTGGACTGCCCCCTGGGGCTTCACTGCACTGAAACAAGCCTGTGAAAGGGTAGGTATTTGATTCTTATTACAGGAAAATGTTACATCAAAATTCAGTATCATAATGTATTAATAATTACGATTCAGTTACACTAATAATCAGAATCCTGTTGTGTCATTAATGAGGATCTTGTTACATCAATGTTTACAGTCCAACTACATGAAAAATCAGTTTTCTATTACATCCATTCTCAGAATCCTGTTACTCCATCTTTCATGAGATGAACACATTAATTATTGGGACAAAATTACATTAATAGTCTGGTGCCTGCCAATAATCAGTGCCCTATTACATTAACAGTCAGGATTCTATTACATTAATCATTATCTGATGATTTACACAGTTCCTGTTGCATACTCCATCAATAAGCATAAACTTATTGCACCAATAATCACGATTCTAATTCAAATCTATTTAGAATTATTTCAATTAATAATCATATTTCTGTTCCATCAATCGTTATGACTGCATTATATCAAAGTCATTCCTGTATTTTTTAAACATGAATAATACAGATCTTATTACATTAATAACATGTCCAACTGCATGATGAATCTATTAATAAACCCCCAACTATCTTCCCTTTCCCCATTCCATGGTAAAACTTAGAACACCGCCTCAAAAAACCTTACTCTGGGGTCACATCAGGAAATGTTTTGGAAAGCAGTGTTTTAATAGAATCGCTTATTGGCCTTTATTTCCTCGTCTCTTCATTCAAAATATATCTCCTTGCCCTATCTCCGAGAGAAATTATTACGATTCAGATTTATCAGGAGTTGTTGTGGGTTTTTGACTTTGCTGTTGGCATATGTTTCACTCCATTGCTCACACAGAAAATGTCAAATGTCATACTGTCAGATGGTACAATACATGGATTATGGTTTGAAAGGAGTGGGTCACAGACGTGTACATCAAAAAAAGGCCATTCAGCTAATTGAGTCTGCATCAGTCGAAAACAACCTCCTCACTATTCATCTCTCATTTTCCATCACTTAGTCCATACCTTATATGACTTTGTATCACAGGTATACTTCTGGGTACAGTTAGTCCGGAGGCAGATGAAGGCTTTTTAAATATGGCCCCACAGAAGGCTTTCCTCGTGATGGTGAATGAGATATTCCTGTGGTTGTTGTAATCTCATCTAGAGGCATTGGGTTTCATAAATTGTAGTAATTTTTCCATCTGTCACATCCTCGGGAATAGGAGGTCATGAAAGTGCAGCAGTTCTTGTGAATTTTCAAACCTCAAAAATGCAGGCAAATTCCACCATCCTACGTGGCCTTGCTGTTTGGTAAGCTATTAACTCCTTTTGAATCTTTCGTATTCCTGATCCAACTTAATGATGACTGGAAGCTGTATGAGAGCATCATATGGAGATGGGAAGATGTCCAACTAATGGGAGTACTGCTCATAGTCGTGTTTAACCCAGCAGGGCATCTACTTTCTTCTGCCAGTGAAAATGTTGCTGTCTGATTTCAGGAGGGTAACTTCAGTGATGGTTGGACCAAATGCCCTCTTCGTTCATCCCAAAAAGCCCATAGATTTCCACTGGTACAGGCAGTGTGAATTTCTTCCACATAAACACATAAGAATGAGGAGCAGAAGTAATCCCCAGTACCTTGAGCCTATTCCACCACTTAATACAATCTTGGCTGACCTCATCCTGGCCTCAAGTCCACTTTCCTGCCGTGTTCTCCTACACCCTTCAATCCATTACATATTTTTTTAAAAAATCTCACTTGGTCCCTGTGTGGGATCACCCAGCCTTTATTTGCACACAATCTCCTTGTCTTTTACATAATTGTCTTAGCTGCTTCCGTGTCGTGCAGTGTTCTAGCTGTTGGATTTATGTTGCATATCTGATTGGCTTCATTTTTTTTTGCTTCAGTGATAGACATCATCTCTGCTCATTGGGCCTCAAACTAGTCTTTGTTATGGCTTCTGCCTTTCCCACATGTTGTTGCTATAGTGTCATAAATAATTTGATTCAATGACTTCTAAATTTCATCAATACAAATTTTGATTCAAGAAACTTTTATTGATGAACCTTGTAAAATATTTTACTGTTTCATCTTCCTGAGTAATTTCATAATGTAGCTGAAAATGTGGGTGAACATGCAAGTCAGTCAGAATCATCATCAATGGTTTATTTTTCACTTGCAATGTTCATCAGTGGAACCTTTCAGAAATTCAATTGTAAATTTTGTTCCAAGGATTGAATTAAGATTGAACAAAAGTTCATAATTTTACTGTAAGCAATTTCCTGTTGAGAGTTCTTGACTCAAGGGGAAAGATCATAGATAGTGCTTCTAAGAGTCATTGCAGCAAGAGTCTTTCTTCATAATTCGCAGCACTATGCATTAGAAGCCGTCATTCGAGGTCTAATCGTGGAGGGCACATTAGGCAAAATTGTCTTGCAGCCAAAATCCCCACTGACAATCCACGACGGTGTCACGGAGTATGCTGACGGAAAAACAAAAAGAAATCGGCTTCCATCCCTGGCTGGTCTACCAACCACCAACGTTCTGGCTAACAGGGGATAACTTCAACCACATGTCGGTATTTACTACCTAAAATTAAGTCTAGAGCCTCCCGTTTCCTGGTTTTGATTTTACATGCTACCTACAAAAGCTGTCCTGGATCTCTTTTAAAAGTTTCTCAAAGCCTTTCACATAATGACGACTATAGTGAATGTTGTGAAAATTGAAATCCCGCACTGTCACGACCCTATTACTTTTACACATTCCTGAAATCTACCTCCTTACTAGCTCTACTTGTTCCACCCATAAACATTTATTTAAGGAATTTTCTAAGATGTCATCTCTCCTTATTACTGTAATAAATTCCTGAAACATAACTGTGACACATTCACTTCCTTTGACTCCTTTGCTGTCTCGCATGAAGACCTTGTACGCTGAAGTATTAAGCTTCCAATCCTTTCCTTACTGTCAAGCGTGTTTCAATGACAGCAATGTCATCGTACCCAATTATTTGAATTCATATCCCTCGCTCATCTGCTTCGTTTGACAAACTCGCAACATTAAAATCAATGCCACAGAATCATATTAAACTCTGTTGTACCTGAACTGGCCTGTCACATTGATTCTTCTCACTCTTTTGGATGTTCTCTCTGGATCCCTTGCCAAGCGAAGTTACAAGCACCCCATCTGCACATTTATCTAAATTTCCAGCATGACAGGCTGTACCTCACTGCAGGATGTTCCTTCTCCCAATTGTTCATATGAAGAAAGGTACTGATCAGCTTATCTCAAAGGCACTGAGAATAAAACAAAGTCTTGATGCAACATAAATTTAACAAAAAGATGATTTGGATTATCTTTATTCCAGATAGGTCATTGAACCGAAGTATTTACAAGTATCATCAGAAACAGGTACAGAAGCCAAGATTTGAATATAGATGACAATAGCATCAAAATCCAACACTGACAGTTACGGGTAGCTCATTGTTGTTTAACTACTCCACGTGAGCTACAAAATAACTTTACAAACACAGTGTAGGTGGACAGTCTCTACCCACTATAAATGCGTTGATGTACAATGACATTGTGATCATTTCAAAAACCTATCCTAGATACACAATCTTATCAACATTTTATCTATAACGTTAGCACCTTTCAAAAGGGCTTAATTTGGTAACAGCAATACAAACATTCTCGTGATAAAGGCTCATTCCTTGGTGTGAATAAATGCAAAACCCATCACTGTGGTTCTTTGTAAATTTGCTGGTATATTAACAAACAGCAAAGCCTTGTCCACAAACACAGCAGGTGAATGGGATCCGCCCTTTGTCATTTCACTGGTGTGTTAACAATTTGGACAGAATGAATCCCTTCTCACATATGGAACAAGTCAACAGCCTTGCCATAGCGTGAACAGCTGGAGTATCAGCAGGTGAGTAGACTGAGTGAAGGTTTCTCCCGAGTGTGAACTCGCTGGTGTCTGCGCAGGTGGGATGACTTGGTAAATCCCTTCCCACAATCAGAGCAGGTGAATGGTCTCTCCCCTGTGTGAATTCGCTGGTGTTCCAGCAGGTTGGATGATGAAGTGAACCCTTTTCCACATTCAGAACAAGTGAATGGTCTCGCCCCAGTGTGAACTCGCTGGTGTTGCAATAGTTTAGATGAGCAAATGAATCCTTTTCCACAATCAGAACAGGTGAATGGTCTCTCCCCAGTATGAATTCGCTGGTGTTTCAGCAGGCTGGATGAGGAAGTGAATCCTTTCCCACACTGGGAGCAATTGAATGGTCTCTCTCCAGTGTGAATTCCCTGATGTTCCAGAAGTTTAGATGACTGAGTGAATCCTTTCCCACACATGGAGCAGGTGAATGGTCTCTCCCCAGTGTGAATTCGCTGGTGTATCTGCAGGTTGGATGACGAAGAGAATCCCTTTCCACAATCGGAGCAGGTGAATGGTCTCTCTCCAGTGTGAACACGATGGTGTATCTGTAGGCTGGATGATGAATAGAACGCCTTTCCACAATCAGAGCAGGTGAATGGTCTCTCCCCAGTGTGACCTCGCTGGTGTATCTGCAGGATGGATGAGCGAGTGAATCCCTTTCCACAATCGGAGCAGGTGAACGGTCTCTCTCCAGTGTGAACCCGCTGGTGCATCTGCAGGCTGGCTGACCAGGTGAATCCCTTTCCACAATCGGAGCAGGTGAACGGTCTCTCTCCAGTGTGAACTCGCTGGTGTATCTGGAGACTGGATGACCGCATGAATCCTTTTCCACATTCAGAACATGTGAATGGTCTCTCACCAGGGTGAACTCGCTGGGGTCTCAGCAGGTTGGATGAGTGAGTGAATGAGTTTCCCCATTTGGAGCAGGTGAATGGTCTCTCTCCAGTGTGAACTCTCTCATGTATCAGCAGGCTGGATGCCTGAGCGAATCTCATCCCACAATCAGAACAAGTGAACGGCTTCTCCCCGCTGTCACTGCATTGGTGAATTTCCAGCTTGGATGGGGAAAATAATTCCTTTCCACAATCACCACATATCCACAGTGTCTCCCCAGTGTGACTCTCCTGATGTTTGGACATTTCAGATGAATCTTCACAGACTCTTCCACATACAGATGGTACATTTTTCTCCTTGATATGAATGGTGCTTTCTCCTTCAACATTCATAATCCTGAGATAAATAGGTTATGAGAAACAGAGTGACTGGTAGATCTGGATTTGATTTAATTTGATGTTTCTAAATAAAAAAAGCTTTTCAAACAGGAAGCAAAATGTGTTAGGAGAAACCAGAAGAACACAGAGCAATTAATCTGGTCAGTTGTGGAGATGACACTGAAGAAAACTACTGGATTATCATTAAAACTGAATTGACTCATACAGCTCTTCAGGAAAGCGAATCCGTAAGCATTTGTACAAAACTACAGAAAGAGGTAGAGGTGAGAATGACAGACATGAAGCCAAGACAATTTATAGATCTACAACTGAATACCATACACATTTTCATGCCCTGCCCTTCCATCTGTCGGAATAGTTACGAACAAGTGCATAAGTCCTAGAAAGTGGAGCTGCAGGTAGACAGTGGGGTGAAGAAGGCATTTGGAATGATTATTGTAATTGGTCAGGGCATGGCATAGAGGAGTCAGGAAGTCCTGTTGCAGCTGTACAGAATGTTGGTTCAGCCAAATTTAGAATACTGTGTTCAGTTCTGCTCTCCCTGCTATTGCATAGATTTTGTTAAATTTGAAAGGGTTTAGCTGTGTTCAGAGATTTTGAGTTATAGGGAGATGATGAGCAGGCTGCGGCTTTAATCCCTGGAGCATCAGCGGCTGAGCGGTGACTGTATAAGAGGTTGAGAGAGTCGTGAAGGACACGGATAGGGTGAATAACCAAGGTTTTTTTCCACGATAGGGAGTCAAAATCTAGAGGGTATAGGTTTAAGGTGTGAGAGGAAAGATTCAAAAGGGGCCTCTGGGGCAATCTTTTCGCACAGAAGATAGTGCATGTATGAAACAAGCTGGCAGAGATGGCGATGGAGGCTGATACAATTACAATATTTAAAAGGCATCTGGTGGATAGAAAGTGTTCAGAGGGATATAGGCCAAATGCTAGCAAATGGGATGAGATCAGTTTAGAATATCTGGTCAGCGCAAAATCAGCTGGACTGAACAATCTGTTTCTGTGTTGTATACATCCCCATGACTCCCTGATCAAGCAAAAAAATGGTGGAAATCTGATATAAAAACAGAAAATGTTGGAGCTACTTGGCAGGGTCTGGCAGCATCTGAAATGGTGTCAGATGTGAAACCACTGCAACCTTGAAGTGATTTTGATGATCATTCAAGGCACTACAATATAAGTTAGGCGGAGTGCCAGGAAATGGGATTAGTGCAAATAGGTGCTTGATGACCAGTGTGGATATGATGGGGACACTGTTCTTTACAATTTTGTCAGATTCTCTAAGTCCATTTTGTTCTGTGTTTCTCAGTGACTCTCTTTCAGTAAGCAGGCAAGCACAGCAAACAGTAAAGAATGCAAATGGTACACTGGCCTTCATAATGAGAGGATTCAAGTACAGGAGCAGGGATATCTTTCTCTAAGGGCTTGGGTGAGACCACAAGACTACTCTTGGAGTATTGTGTGCACACCTTTGTTTTCCTTTCCCAGGAAGGATGCACTGACTATTGAGAGGGGTAAAAGAACATTCACCAAACTGATTCCTCGGATGTCAGGACGGATGTATGAAGAGAGAATCTATCCTTGTGTAATCCTCCTTTATTTTGTCCCTCTGAGATGCTGACTGCACCACTAGCCAATATTCTACTTCCTATTTCCTGATCTGGATCTGACCTATCTAAGCCTATGCATTGGTTCCCATTCCCCTGTCATACTAGTTTAAAACCTCACCAAACAAATTAGCAGAAGCCCTCAAAGGAGATTTGTCTTAACTTTGCCCAGGGGCAACTGGTTAAGCTTGTACAGGCCCCAACTCCCACAGAAATGGTCCCAATGCCTCAAGAATGTCTTCTCTGGTATACCATTTCTCCAGCTTCACATTCATGAAATCTATCCTCTTGTTCCTGCTCTTGCCAGCACATGGCAGCGAGATTAAGTCTGACATTGCATGTGAGGTCCTGTATTTTAATGTATCTCCTAACTTCCTATAATCAACTTTCAGGTCTTCATCCCCTTATTTAGGCTTGTTGTTGGTAACTATATGTTCCACAACCATTGTCTGTTCACCTTTCAACTCCTGAATGCGCCGCAGCCACTCCATGCTATCCTTGATTTTGGCACCAGGAAGGTCATATAGCATCCTGGATTCATGTCTACAGCCACAGAAATGCCTGTCTGTACCCCTGACAACTGAATCCTTTCACTGTGGCCCTTTTTTCTTCCCCTCCCATGCAGCAGAGTCACCCATACTACCATGAACTTGACTGTTGCTGATTTTCCATCCTGACAACCCTAAGTATCCAAGCCACTTCCTTCCTGGGCCTTTTACTTTATCTGATGGTCACCCATTCCCATGTGCCATTGGTAATTCTCATCTTTGGTGCGACACATCACTAAATGCAACGTCCTTCACATTCTCTGTATTGTGGCTGCTCCACAGTGAGTCTACCCATAGCTCCAGCTCTGCAAAGTAGCTAGCCAGTAGCTGCAGATGGATACACTTCCCGCACAAGTAGCCATAACTGACACTTGAAGTTTCCCTTACTTCCCACACTGTGCAAAAGGAACACACCAGGTTTCTGAGGTCTTCTGTCATGACTTTTATCTACATTCAGCTCCTTTTTCCCATTTCAGAGAATTCAATTGAGGTAGGCATCTTCCTTTGTTTCAAACATTAGTTTATAATCAGAAGCTGTACTTTAGCTGATATATTATACTTTAAAATACTCGAGAGCAATCACACACCAGATGGTTGCTTTGATTGCCCCCTTGTCTTTTTTGAACTGCTCAGGCTGAGATTGAGCACTACATTCAATCTTTCAGCTTGATCTTCTGCATATCTCACCTCACTATCTGTTTTCACCCAACCCCAAAACACTCTTATTGAGACAATCGGCACTCAGAGCAGCCATATAACTTTAATTGTCTATTCACACCCACTCTGACCTCAGCCTCCTGCACTGTTCCAATGCAACTCAATGGGAGCTCAGGGAACAGCATCTCATGTTTCAATTCAGCATATTATGATACTTTGGACTCAAGGATCTGGTTGGTTCCACCTGAAATGGTGCTGGAACGTGAGTCCACAAGGAATTTTAAAAAGGAATTTTGCAGGCATTTGAAAATGAGGAAATTATAGGTTAAATCAATGAAGTAGATGATTGGGACAAAGTAGGCCAGTCCACTCAAAAGAGATGAGGTGTTATTGAGGTAAATCTGTGCCCCTTTCAGGTTAATATGTCCTTCCTCAGCCCCAGAATTGAGTATCTACCCAGGAGAAATTTAACCATGAATTTGAACATCTTGCTGTTTTTTGAGTCACAAACATATTGAAGATATTTTCCCACAGACAGAACAAACAAACCTTTTTCCTTCCTTAGCATTTAACTGTGGATCAGAGATAGGAAAAACTGCAGGCGCTGGAGTCAGAGATAACACAGCAGGCCAGGTAGCATCAGAGGAGAAAGAAATTTAAGGTCTTGTAGTGAGGCTGTAACTCATTCAGAAGGGTCCCGACACGAAACGTCAACTTTCCTGTTCCTCTGCTGCTGCCTGGCCTGCTGTGTTCCTCCAGCTAAACACGGTGTTATAAAGGCCAAGGATATTCAGATCCCGATCACTCCTCTGACTATCAGAACTTGGTTAAAGACCCCGGTCTGCAAATCCGTCTTATTTAATATCCTGTAAAATGAATTCACACAAAAAAAACACTGCCAGTGCAAGACAGAAATCTAGAGAAAACAAACATTTCTCTGGCTTTCATTTGCCGTGCAAATACACTTCCTCAGACCGTCCCGCCCAGGAAGAAGAATACGCATGCGCTAGGGC
Organism: Stegostoma tigrinum; assembly: GCF_030684315.1. Taxonomy (NCBI): domain Eukaryota; kingdom Metazoa; phylum Chordata; class Chondrichthyes; order Orectolobiformes; family Stegostomatidae; genus Stegostoma; species Stegostoma tigrinum. The sequence goes on along the minus strand of NC_081396.1, from coordinate 2,836,413 downwards.
ACCTGGCTTCTCCTCCGCCCCCCATTAACCGCTAAAAATGGCGGCGGTTACCTGGGTCAACGACCGCCTGAGGGCCGCAGCCGTTTTCCCGTTCGTTGGAAACGCGGCACCGGGAGTTTTTAATTCGCATTAATCGGCATACACCGGGTGTTCACACAAACTCCCAGTCCAGACTGACTCCAGTTTTCTCCCAGTGTTCTCTGATTCTTCCACTTTGCTATCTCCGCGTCCCTCACTCATGCGCTAGTCACACGACACTCCGTCTACAGCGTTAGCGGTCACGTGTGGCCGTAGCCCCGCCCCCTCGTTCACACCCATTGGTTGGAGGACCAGCTGCAACTGCTTGGTGCGCCAGCCCCGCCCTCTCTCCTTCTTTTGGCAAGTGAGCTGCTGTCAATCAGCCGGGCCCCATCGTAAGGCCAGAAGTGGAATCCTCACTGCCCTGGAGAAAGTGGAGCAGTAGCATAGAGCACAGGGACGGGTGGCCTCTCCTTCCAGAGATGCCACTAGTTTGTTCTAACTCTCTTGTCATTTACCCAAAGCCCTCCATATCTTTCCTCAGAACATTTTCAACTTCTTTTATCTTTTGAAAATAAATACTAGTTTTGCAACCAATGCGGTGCTGGAGAATCCAAGACAACAAAATGTGAGGCTGGATGAACACAGCAGGCCAAGCAGCATCTCAGGAGCACAAAAGCTGACGTTTCGGGCCTAGACCCTTCATCAGATCTGATGAAGGGTCTAGGCCCGAAACGTCAGCTTTTGTGCTCCTGAGATGCTGCTGGGCCTGCTGTGTTCATTCAGCCTCACACTTTGTTGTCTTGGATTCTCCAGCATCTGCAGTTCCCATTATCTCCGGTGTTGGAGAATGACGGCTTTGTACACATTTCACTGTACTCGCATTTCTACACTTGAGAACATGTGGCAACAAAATCTATTTCTAATTCTGAACCTTTTCTGAGAATAACTGCCGAATCTGTATCCAGCTGCTGTTCAAACTGTTCTAAATGCTCAGAATGTGCTGAGCAAAATAATCTTAACATTTTCACCCTGAATTATTTGTCAATTAACTAAAATTGTATTCTATGGTTAAAATTGTGAAAACTGCTACCTCTCCACGAAACAGAAATCCATCTTAATTATAATTGATTCATGGGATGTGGTCTTTGCTGCCCAGACTGTGAGAAACAGTACCTGCTCACAAATTCAGCCTGAGACAAAGCCTTGGAAACAAGACAATTTTATTCTGTATGATCTTGCAAGAAAGAGTGTCTGCTAGACAGGCACACACTACAAAGCATGTTAAACATTCTTATACAATTTACCAGTTGCAGAATCACGCCTCCCTGCTCCCATTGGTCTTATCCTATCATTCCCCATCCTGTCGGACTGCCCTTGGTTATTGTTCCATTTTCTGCCGGCCGAAGGCCCCATTCCCTTTTTTTACTGCAATCCTTATTTGGCTATCCTAAAGAGCGGTAGACATGCTGTATGTGCAAATCGTCAGGTTTGCAGAAATAAGCCTCTGCTACAACACCCTTATCTCTACCATGTCCTTGTCTGCAGAAAGAATGTTTCTGGTCGTGCTAACTGCCATCTTTGCAGAACCTAGTCTCTGATTAATGATAAACTTGTGCTATAAAATCTTGTGACTTTCTGCTATAAAATCTTGTGACTATAATCTTCTTCTTTTGCAAGACCCCACCATTCATCCTTATCCGCAGAAACAACATTTCTAATCTCTCACAAGACCAGAAAACAGTGTCCATTTTTATTTGACCTGTGCAAAGAGTTTGTGAAATGCCTTTTTGAACTTCTGCAGTGCATGTGCTGTAAGAACAGCACAGTGCTGTTTCAAAGATAACCTCATCTAGCCTCACAAACCTCCCTATCTCTACAATACTGTCCAACTCTCCATATCTCTGTAACCCCTCGATATCTGACAAGACCCTCTATCTCTACAACCTCCTTCAGCCTCACAATCATGTCACTGCACAAACTTCCTTACCATTGTAATGGCTTTCAGCCCCAACAACACCCTCTATCTCTGTATTCCTACAGCCTCACAATCCTCCCTATCTCTATAATTCCCCAGAAATTACACCACCGAGTAATTCCATCAGCAAGTCATCCTTCATTTATATGTGCATGAAACAAGACACTGATCCAGCTAGCTCAGAGCTGGAGCTTGGAGGGATCAGAACCCCTGACACTCAATTTATCTCTGTTAGCCTCAGCTCCCTGATTCTGATGTCCACCTGGCAAACCCCATTCCAATCACAACAACCTCTAGTCTCACAACCTTCCCTTGGTCTTTCATCTCCTCCAGCTCACAAATCTCACTATCTGTCATCGCCTCCAACCTCACAATCCTCATAATCTCCATTATCTCCTCTAGCCTCACAATCCTCTCTATCTCCAATCTACTCCAGCCTTATAGATCTCTGGGATATGTGTTTTCCTCTTATTTCAGCCTGATGAGGATAACCCATTTTATTTCTCCACTTGAAGGCACTTTCAGATGTTCCCTAAGCTTCTGAATTTCCATCTGAACTACGCCACCTCTCCACCTTACTTCCCTCCTGAAAAGATTGACCAAGATAAGTAATCTACTCTAATATCTCCTTTTCTGACTTGGATTCAAGTGCTTATTAAATGCATATATTAAGTTTATCAGAAGTATACACTACAGAAAAAGACCATCATTTTTGTCTGGTATAAGCAACCAGCTAACTATTCCAAACCTATTTGCCAGTACTTGATCTGTAGCCATGTCTGTTTTTGCTAGTGTACATCTAAATACATTTTGAACATTAACATAACTTCTGCCTGATTTCTATCACCCTTACAAACAGTGAGGTTCAGTGCAATTGTCACTGTGTGATGATATCATATACAGGAACACAGAGCATCTGTATCTGTGAAAACTAGAGATCATCACACATTTGTGAAGGATGAGAGGGTCCCTGATTGGGGCAGAACTGCTGTATTGACAATGCTGTGTGTCCTGCAGTCATGACCAAGTGGTGAAGGTGATGGATTTGAAACCTATTAGTTGTCCTGTAGCAGATTTGAGCCTCCTGATTATGTTCCTCATCTTTCCTTATTTTGGTCTGTGATATGGGCTGAACACAGACAAGTGAGACTAGTCTCATATGGGAAACTTGGTCGGCATGGATGAAGGGAGATTGCTGTGCTCTTTGATTCTGTGATACTTGGCATCCTACTCAAAAAACTGGATGTGAACCAAACTTGGTTTCAGAACTTTTTCCAAAACAATAGGTCAACGCACCATCTCTGTTGTGTGAATTTGTTCTCCCTCATATATATATATACATTTTAAAAAAGGGCTAAATTTTACTCACACACAAAATAGGAAAGTGTTTAAGCAGTTCAGGTTGCTAAAGACTATAAAAGTGCATGGGTGTTAGGGGCAAGATCCTGGAATGGATAAAGGATGGGATGACTGGCAGAAGAGGAGAATAAGCATGACGGAATATTTTTCATTACAGAGGTCAGTGACTACTGGAGTTCCACAGTGTTCAGTACTGGGATACTACTATTCACAATATACATTAATGATCTTGATAAAGGAGCTGAGGGCATTGTAGCTAGGTTTTCAAATGACAGAAAGATAGCTGGAAAGACAGGTAGTGTTGAAGAAGCAAGGAGCTGTAGCTTTAGTGAATTCATGGCTTAGTGGATGTGCGAAAGACTTTTCAAAGTGAAGATGCAGGGGAGGGAGAATCCAACAAAAGTACCTAACTTCTAATCAATGTATTACAATGACCTGCGACAGTATAATTAACACCAAACTGATTAATTTTTGACTTTTATCCAGAAAATTAAACTGTTGTTTTCAATCCTAAATTTGATTAACAGCAATTCCAATCCTGTTGAGATGTGTGATCTCTCTGCTGTCTCAGCAGTGTGGATGAGTGAGCTCATCATTTTTTTTAAATCCATAGAGCAGGTGCATACTTACTCCCACTGTGAACTCATTGGCAGTCTGAGAGTGCTGATGATTGCCTGAGCCCAGTGCCACAGTGCAAGCACCTGAAAGGTCTCCTGTCATGGAGTGTCAGTTCCACAGATAGCAATTCCCACAGATTAGATGTTTGAAAAGCCTCAACTCAGTGTGGACAAATTAATGATAAAACAGTTCCCAGAAACTTGTGATTCTCACAGGCTGCCCATTTAAAGGCTGTCAATCTCCAGAAGAGTGTGTAGCACTTCCTGATGTATGGGTAATTAAAACATCTCTCTGCAGTGTGAACTTGTTTGATGCTCTAAGAGGTCAGATAATTACCTGGACCCAGTCAACAGAAATAGCACCTCTACAGTCTCTACTGAGAATGAACATCAGGTCCTGGATGTTTTGTATCATTTCACACTGTCTGGGAATTTAAAAACTCTCCCATTAATGTGAGCAAGTTGATGAGGCAACAGGTTCTCAAAATTTTAAAACATTTTCCACAGTTTGAATAGTAAAAACGACTGTCCTCTGTGTGAGCACTTTGGTAGGATTCCAGAACCCCTCACATTATATAGCATTTTCCCCAGTCTGGATATTTAAAATTATGAGCTCATTGATGGCTCCTTGGAACTTTTACAGCACTTCACCCAGTTCAGGCATTGAAATAATCTCTCATCAGAGAGAATCAGCTGGCGTTCCAGCTGGTTAGATGACTGAGTGAATCCCAACTAGAGTCTGAGCAGGTGAAGGCCTGTTACTGATGTGACTGTGTAAATGATTTTCCAGCTCAGATGGGGAAATGGAATGCTCACCAGTATCTCCACATTTGTGCGGTCTCTCCCTAGTATGGCTGTATTTGTGGCTTGGTTATTGGCTGAAGCCTTCCCCACGCACATAAAATATGCACAATTTTGTCTCCACTGTGAACAGGGCCTTTTACACCACATTTTCAAAATCTGATGATATTCTGCTTGTGATAAATTGGGCAACTCCATCAGATCAAGGTGTGATATTTAGTTTGTAAATCCTCCCCTTCCAATATCTTGTGAAATTGAAGTCAAACAAAAAAAAATAGCATTTTCAAAAGACTCTGACTTCGATGTGAAGATACAGTGAAAGGCAGGGACCGAAAGAGAGGAATTTTACATGTAAATTTACTAGAACTTTGTTGGAATTTTCCAAACACACATCCTTCACCGCCAAGGAGGAGCAGGGTAGCAACTGGACATATTCATGTAGGAGAATGGAACAGAAGTATCTGCTGATCGGCTGAGATGAAGAGGGGAGGGTGGAGCCTTGGAAAAACAAAAATATTGCCTGTCCAGGATACATGATCTTCATCAGCTTTTGAGGACAATTTAAGTAGTAATATACATTCCCAGGTTCAAAGTGCATCAGCCTCACCAGAAGCAAAGTGGTGAGAGCAGCCAGTCGAGCAGAAAGAAACCCTCTGAACCTTCCACTTCACCCACTGTCCAAATGAATATGGCTCAGACTTGGATGTGGTTTCCCTTATTTTAAAATCACTTCATGGGTATAGCATCAATGTCCGTGTCAAAATTTATTTCTGATCCCTAAATGTCCTCCTGGAGAAAGTAGGGGTGAGCTGCCTTCTTGAATCGCAGTGCTTGTGGTGGAGGGACATCCATAATGCTGTGAGGGAGGAGTTCAAGGATTTTGACCCAGTGACAGTAAAGAAGTAGACGATAGAGTTCTAAGTGAGGATGGTGTGCAACATGGAGGGGTGTTTGCAGGGGGTGATGGTCTCCTAACAGCTACCCAACAGCACAGATGCTGTTGCTCATTAAGAACAGTTTCAACTCCCATGTTCACTTGTGAATTTGCTTGTGTTTCAGCAGATGTGATGACTGAGCGAATTCTTTCCCATGCTCAGAACAGATGAATGGCCTCTCCTCAATGTGAACTCACTGCTGTGCATGTATGCTGGATAGCTGAATGGATACTTTCCCACATTCTAAGTACGTGGATGGGTTCTCTCCAGTTAGTGCTCGCTAGCGTCTCAATGGGCTGAAATATTCACTGAATTTCTTCCCACACTCAGAGTAGGCAAATGGCCTCTCTCCAGTAGCCGCACGCTGATGTTTCCAAAGGGCAGATGAATCAAGGAATTCATTCCCACATTCAGAGCAGGTGATTGTTCTAAGCTGGGACCACGTCAATGAAATTCTAGTGTTGACAGAGAATGGAATCCTTTCCTACAGCCCTCACACTTGCACAGTTTCTTCATGTTATGGGTGTTGCTGTGGCTCTCATTGTTCAACAATCAGCTGAAGCCTCATCCACACAGAGCACTGGCATGGTGTCTCCCTGCTGTGAATGGTGTAATGCTTTTTCAGGTTGCATCACATACTGAAGTTATTACCCAGTCAGTTCATTGGAAGATTCTTACTTTGGTTTGGGACATTGTTTCTCAGTGCTTTCCATTAAAGTGACTTTTAAAACTTTTGATGTAGACACAACAAATGGACATTTATCCATCAATTGTCATACAAGTTCAGATTAATTTAGTCACTGTCTGCATCTGATATTTGTTTTGTGATTTCTGTCTGCAAATTTTCTCCTTCTAGCATCCTGAAAAAGAAATAAATACAATTTAGAAATTCAGAACAGGAAACTCTAGTTTTTTTTTTCTCTCGAATGGCTTCTTCTTCTCTCTTCCCTCAAATCTGTAAACTTTCAGCTCACACTTTCTCCCACGATGTTCACTCTGTTCCCAATATACACACTCCTATTCTCCTGAATGTGCTGATAAGCATTTCCAAGCTCACAACTTCCTCTCCTGGGCAGACTCTGCGCCATTCCTCGGTTCACTTGCTTCAGATGCTACAAGTCAATAACTTAGCAGAAGGAAAGAAAAAAGGAAACAGAAAGGAAGATAAAACAAAGGATTTTGCTCCAGATGCTGTGCAGAAGCGGCAAGATCCAGGCTAGGAGAATACTTCTGGTGCTCTATTGATTTTCATTTGTCAATTCCCATTATTAGGACGATTAGGGGCAGAACCTGGGCCCACGTGAGCGTGGTGACTCATTAACCTTGCCGGGTCATGATGGGCTCAAAGATTTCTTTCGTGGGAGAAAGTGTGAGCTGAAAGACCCAGGAATAACAGTGACAGCGCCAAATCCCAATCAGTACACCACCAGCAAATGATTCAGGATGCTTGCAACTTTTCTTCAAGACACAACACTCGACCTTTATTTTTTAGGTTTCATTTCCGTTGCAAAACGATCAAAATGGCAAAAGTAGGAACAGTCATAGTTACAAGGTGAATGAACAGCAAAAAATAATCACTGTCACTGCTTCACTTCAATGGTTGGCATTTTCACTGACAAAGGAAACACATTTGTCCTCAGGTGGCTGCTTCAGTGTCGCTCTTGGTCTGCTGGTTCCATCGTTTTATTCACAGTCACTGCGCTATTTTATCACCCACTCCATTGAAATGTACTTCATACTTTGAGCCATGGTCTCTTCGTGTCAAGACATTGTACAAACTAAACGAGAAATTTCTGGTCATCGAGACCTGGGATTAGATTAATTGAATGACATCTTTATTAGTTTTGTCCCTTCACAGCAGTTAGCAGCTCGTTTCTGCATGATACTGTGGCACAGTTGGTTAAAGTATGTCTTTCATAAGCAGCGGATTCTGTGGTCAAATCCTAGTGATGCCTGCGCCTTCCATTTAAGGCTTCCTCGTCTAAGCTTCTCTCAAAAGCCATGTTGATGAGACAAATATTGACTGAACAAGAATTCTTGTATTTTCCATGGGCATGTTTAGATTTAGAGCTCCCACTTTGCCCCCATCGGAAAATGTCGTTTCTTGCTATTCTGTGAACTGAAATAATAAAGTTATCCTCTTTCTTTATTCTCACTTCTTCATTCCCAGTTTTGTAGGAATAACACGGAGAGGCAGGATAAACCGCACAGTAACCAGGGAATGTTGTGGCAATGACACAGGCAGGATGAGCTGATCACCCTCTTTTTCTGCTGTTCATTAATTTTACGGCAACCGTAACGATGCGAGTATAAATCCTGTAATTTTGGCGAAAGTTTTTGTTTTCCTCTGAAGAATAGCAATCTAATTTAGAACGCTACTGATACACAATCTTTTGACGGAAGAAATATTTCCTCACATCAGACCGAAGTGACAGACACGTTTTCCGGAGAATGTTCTTAACAATTCAGCCGGAGGGGAAAGCCTCTCACCAGCTCCACTCTCAAATTGTCTCAGAATATTAATTTTTTGACAGAGCAGAGATAGGAAATGAGAGAGAGAGATGGACAGACAGAGAGATCTAGAGAGTGAAAGTGGGTGAGGTGAATACATAGAGACAAAGAGAGAGAGAGAGCGACACATACTGAGGTAGACATTGAAAGGACCAATTCTCCATTCGACATGGTTGTTCACTGACACAAAGGAAAAAAAGAAAAGCACGTAATTATGCAAACCTTTCGCCACGTCATGTCAATGGAAGGACCTTCAGAACTAATTAAGTCCGTTTAAAGTTGTAAATTTGACGGTTGTAATCTCATGAGACAGAGATAGATTTTGATAAATATGCCAATTCGACAGATAAGGCTGATAATTTCCACCAGCATCATAATATGGAAACGTACAACTAACCTGGTTGAATGGTCACATGAAACGTTAACTCTTTTTCCACAGATGCTGCCAGAGATGCTGAGTTCACCAGCAAGTTCTGTTTTCGTATCAGATTTCAGCATCCTCAATTATTTGCTTCAAAATAACCTGAATAAAGTCTGAAGAGAGAAAGAATCGTCTGCCAGCGCCATGGCTTGTTTTCTTTATTCAGAAAATGAAGTAGAAATATTGCCATCACGTTTAACTAGCAGAGCATAGAAACTCTCCTACCATGACTGGAATTTGAAAACGAGCTGCAGTAGTGAGAGTGTGAATCATAGCCACTAAACTGTCAAGGAAACTGTGGAACGCACTCCTGCCTTATCTTAATGACATTGCATTTGCGATCATTTTCTCTGCAGATCAATCTCTCCCTGTCATCGAATTTTCACAGTGTGGGAAAAAGACCCTTCGGACCATCCCGTCAGTGTGAGTCACTAAACATCCATCTACACTAACACCAGTTTCCAGGACCTGGCCCATAGTCTTGTGGGCTCTGATGTTTCAAGTACTCATCTCAATGAGATTTTCCCTGTAAATTCAAATAATTCAGCAAACTCAAAGTTCGTTCATATTCATTCAAGATTAATTAACTATTTTGACAGCATTTTTAATGAAACTTTTATGTTAAAGTTAACAGAAGTGAATATAATGACCCAATGTCACTTTGGGATGAGAACGCATGCGCTGTGAGCTGTGAATTTTGTGCACGCCTGGAAGAGTCACCAGAAAGAGAAAATATGGGCTCAACATGAAGGATAGGCAACCAATCTGAATAAGGAACAAGAACACCAATAAAAGGACTTCAAACAATTGGGAAGCTGCATATTATTGCAACCATAATGATCTGAACTATGTCAAACAAAGTAAAACATAAAAGCCATCAATTATATTCACAGCTAGGCACTCAAAAACCGAAGTCATCTCACTGCTCGAGTTAACGACGGGGCAAATTGCAGTCTTGGAATTCAAAGGCCTCGATAACCAGATGAGGAAAATTGATGAAGTCCGAAATTCATTCACTTGGCCTGGAAAAGAAGAATAAAATAATGATGTAGATGTTTGTAATCATGGCATTCAGGTTTTAATTTTTATTCAATGGCAGAGTAAGAGCTTTCACAGACCATACTGGTCTATTTGAAGTGTGAGCAATTTGATTATTCTTACCTTCACCAGAGTGACGGCAGCACTATAGAAAATACCCAGGAAGAACAGGGTGATAAACGTGGAAACAGTTGTCTAGATGTTGCCGTTATCATCCTCATAGTCTTCAATTTCAGTGCAATCTCTTGAATCTATGAATAGAAAGCTGAGGGAATGTATTTAGATTGATCCAGTCTGATCTATCTGTATCTAAATAAGTCACCATTACATCTTCTTGAAGCCATCAGGTTGTTGTAAAATTTGACTCTCGATCTATATCTATTATTGAGTTAGTGACTGTCAGCAATAACTTGCTAATATTAACTGCAGCTGTTCTTCCTTTATTATCTCTGTCATATCATTTTGAACTGTTTCAACATTTAACATAACATTGAGCTAACGATTTGTGAGATTTGTAGCTCAGGTTGAGGTTCTGGATGTAAGTTTGCTCGCTGAGCTGGAAGGTTAGTTTTCAGACGTTTCGTCACCATTCTAGATAACATCATCAGTGAGCCTCTGGTGAAGCGCTGGTGTTATGTCCCGCTTTCTATTTAAAGCTAGTGACCAGGATACATGAACATCAACTAGCCACAAAAAGACATGACCCACTATCACTCGTATCCTTACATACAGATAAGGAAGGACACCACTTTGATTGGGACAACACATCCACCTTAGGACAAGCCAAACAGAGACATGCACGAGAATTCCTAGAAGCATGGCATTCCAACCGGAATTCCATCAACAAACACATTGATTTGGAGCCCATCTACTACCCTCTGAGAAAAAGACCAGGAAATGACATCAGCAACACAGGAAATGACATCACCAACCCAAAGAAACCTAAACACAAACAGAAAGCGGGACATAACGCCAGCGCTTCACCGGAGGCTCACTGATGATATTACCTAGAATGGTGATGAAACGTTTGAAAACGAAACTTCCAGCTCAGCGAGCAAACTCACATCCACAACATTTTTCATATAATCATTGTTACCATTTGAGGAGCATTCAATGGGAACGATTACATTAAATATATCATTTTATTTTCGATTTAGGCTGTGACAACTGTTTGGTTGAAAATTGTGGCCATCACTCGATAAGACTTCAAATGTGATTGTTCATCTTCTTCACTTATTTGTGATTAATTGCTGGGCAAATCATGAGCATAAACTAGATCTATAGTGAGAACATTGCTTCATATTTCTGCTTGCCGAATCTGTATGTGTTAGGAATAACTTGTTGTGCACGTGTCCCTCGAGTTACTTTTGTATACAGCATGGTGCGCAGGGTTTTCCTTTCATATTTGTGTATGTGGTTATTCTCCGCGTTGATTTTGGAGATTGTGCATGAATAAACATATTCATACTCCTTTGGTGCTGGCGCTTTCATTTACTTGGTTGTGCTTTAGTACGTAAATGTTGCTCATTTCACAACGTGTAAGAAGCACTGTGTTAATATGTCATTTCATTTCTTGATACCTATGTTTGTCTTTTAATGTATTTGTGATTTTCTTTGCGTTAGTGCTACCTGAAATATGTGTCCATTTCAGATCCTACCCATGTTAGGTTATCTTCATGTTGTGCTCCATAAATGTGTTATGTTAGTTTGCAAATTCATTTTTATCATAGATGTTTATATTAATGTGATGATGTCTATTTGTGTGTCAGTGTATCCTAAACCATCTCGCGATGTGCTTACTTGTGTTATCGCATTTGGATGTTTGCTGACGCTTGTGTGAGAGTCCCATTGTTTTGATATGACACACTGTTTGTTGATATATGCACTTGCATGTTTGCAACACGTAAATTGTTTGTATGCTTGCCAGGGTTTACGTGCTAATCGATGTGGTTTAAAAATAAATAAGTAAGCTGCCTTTCTGCTTACATATCTATGTTTGCGAAAGTTGGATAATAATGAGATTAGTGCTTATCTCCGTGCTCTTATATGTCTGTTTGTTTGTATGTGTCGGAGGACATTTCTCAGATGTTGTATGTGTGTCTATACATGTATGTCTGTACATTTATGGAATAAGCTTGTGCATGTATTCATGGTGATTTGTGTGTTAACGTGTGTCTATGTTTTTAATGGTTATGTGTGGGTGCCCTTGTTCATTTGTGTGTATGTGCATTTCTTTCTGTGTACGTACGTTTTTGTGAGTGTTCACATGAGCGGTCATGTATCATACGCATGTGTGTCTCTGCCTGTGTGTGCGTGTCACTGTTTATCTGTATGTACAATTATGTGTGTGCATATGCATGTCCTTTGAGGTGAGATCCTGTATATGTGTGTCTTGTGTGCATTTGTGAGCATTTGTCTGTATCTGCGTGTGTTTATGCACTTGTATCATTCATTCATTCTTATTGTTGTTCTAATTTTAGTCGATTGCCAACCGTTAGGTGTGACTCTGATGATGTCGGGAACATTTCTCGCGGCCTTGGTAGATAAATGCTTTGTGAACGACTTCTTTTGTTGTAGTGATGAAATTTCTGCCTCTGAGACAAGAGGCCTGAGTTGAAATCCCCACGACTCGAGAGATGTATAATAAAATTGATTAGGAAATATCTTCCATTGCTCTGTATGTGAAATAAAACGGCTTCAGGTGTTCGAATACGAGAATTGATCCTATGTGCTTCAGAAAACGAAGTCAACACTTTCTCAGAGGAGTCGGTAGATACTGATGTTTCACCACGCATTCGAAATTATGCCCAATCAGCCAGGCTTCAGTAGAAATGTCTAATTTGCTGATCACGCTGCCGGGTTCCTCTCCGACTTGGTCAGCAATCTGTGATTTCAGAGGTTTCTTCCCTTGTGTTCAGGTGACGTTGACTCCAAAAGAAAGATTAGAAACAACGCAGGTTGACATCACCGTCGCCTCCAGTGAGACCTGTTCGACTGGCGGCGGTAGCATTTTAACGGCATAATCGTGGCACTCCGTAACTTCAATGAAGTAGAAATCAGAATCAATGAAAGATGCCCTTTCAGAATCAAAACATCAGTCGTCAGGCTATTTCTTCACAAGGCAAAGAAACCAAATTCGAGATGGTAACTTTCAAATATTTTTGAAGCGGTACTTACTGTTTTTTATATATTTTAATTTGTGAAAATATTCGTGATCGCCTAAGACATGACTAATGTAATTATTCCTGAAGAGCACTGACTATGCATCAAGTTATACCAGTGAAAGACAATCAACAGATGTACCTTAACGTAACCCATGGAATAACCTTCCTTTTGGAGTTCTTCTCTCACTTAAGAATATCTGTTGATATTTGTGACAAAACTAACCTCCCCTCAATATAATGACTACATCTTTACATTCTTAAGCCATACGTGCAAATGCTGTCGGTCATGCTGAGTGTACATCAAATCCAGGATTTCTGGAAAACTGTAATCAAACATAACTATTATCTTATTCCTCATGTATTTGCAGATATTTCATGCGTTAGAGGAGTGGTGAACGGCCACGGGAATTGTAGTCACAGTGATTTCACATGATCGAAAATAATTTGCATTATTGTTGCGAAATCTTTCTCTAAAATATGCCATGAGATATTATTCCTCACGTACCGAATTTGGAGTAGATTTTTAAACGTGGCACAGAGCACAGCATCGGAAATAGAGTAGAACACCATCACCTCAACCCTTTTCCTCTCTTCAGATAGTTAATGACTGGTATCTACTTTCATTTTATTTACCAATCTGCTATTCTTGATGTCTTTATGAAATGAAAAATAGTCAATCAGGAGCGTTTTAAATTAATGTACAAACGCAACGGTAATTTGTGCCAGTGAAACTCAGATTTCCACTATTCACTGATTGAACATTTCGATCCTGAAACCAGCTTTAAACAGCCTGGCTCTAATTTCTCGTGCATTCACCCTTGTTCTAGCTTTACCATCGGACTTTATTCTGCTGCCACATCCTCTAATTACAGAGAACCTCTAAAAGAATCTCTATTAGATCACTTTTATCCCTGTCAATCGAATACGGTACCCCTTTGGTCTGTTTGGTTGTCATGAATGGCGTTAAAGAGCCCATTACCATGTAGATTCTATGATACAATTCCCAAGGCCAACCAATAATTCCTGACCTTGGAGCAAAGATTGAACACATTTTGTTTTATTTTCAAGAAAGGGTCACTTCATAGTTTACAATATCATCTTCAGGTCACAAGAACATAAGAAATAGTTTCAGAATTTGGCCCAATAATTTTGCTCTGCCATTCGATCATGGCTGGTATGTTTCTCAACTCCATTCTTCTGTCTACTCCCCTTAGTAAACACGAATCTATCTTTCTGTGTCTTAAATATATGCAATAACTTGGCTTCGACAGCCCTCCGTGGCAAAGAAATTCACAGACTCACCACTATCTCGCTGAAGAAATTTCTCTTCATCTGAATTCTAAGTGGTCCTCCCTTTGACTCTGAGGCTGCGCCCTCGGGTCCTAGAGTCGCCTGCTACTGATATCATCTTCTCCACTTCTACTCTATCTTGAAATCTCAGTATTTCCGAAGTTCGAACGAGATCCCTCCTCAACCCCCAAACCCCTTGTGTTTGAGGCCGTTACCTGTAATGGAGTCTGCACTCCGAATCCCTCGCTATGTATGGTCAACCAACAAACAAAACCTGCGAACTGTCTACGTGTCTTCAACGTAGAGGAAGGCATTTTTTTTGCCTCTGATTTGAATTATGAACGATGGTGGCATAACACTCACATTGAAATGAGACGCACGCGGCATGAATGTAAATTACAATTTGCTCTGTGCTATTTACTCAGTCTGATAAATTCATGTAATTGATTTGCACTCAAATTCAGAATGATTTGTATTTCTCCTGGTGTGTGTCTCTTACTCTGGGGTCCGATGATGTTTCGACTTTGAATGACCCCCTCATGAGTGACCAGACACTTATAGACTGCACAGTTGAACCATTCACCATAGGGACTCTCAGCCAGCTGGTCACTGAGAAGTTCCCTTTCACTTCACACACCGGAGAGGTGAAGAAGCCAGAATCCGTGTGTTGCCCATTCTTCAACCAACTCACGGAGATTTCCTTCGGATGGAAATCGACGATTGAACAGACGATGGTCGCAACTTTGCTGCTTGTGATTTCTTCACTGGAACTGACAGCGTGGAGAACAGTTGGGTGGGCACCATTTATTGAACCTTAAGAAAACACATAGTGTAAATTAAGTGATGTCTTGGAGAACAAACACAGTGAGTTCTTTGTGATTAGTAGATACTAACCTAAATAAAGCGAACATAATTATGCAAATATCTACAGAAGGTGGAATCCAGACAGAAGGGCCAACAGGGCGATATGAAATGCCAAAGTTAGAAGAGCAGGAGAAAAATAAGGTGCAGAAATTATACGTCAGATAAATCAAAAGCACGGCAGCAATGTTGAATGGTATTCGTTTAATGAAAGGATTCTGACGAGCAAGACAGATGAGTTGAGGGCAGAGATGAGGAAAGGACGCAGGTGACAACACACAGAGATACTTTGAAAGAGGGGCAGGATTCATCATTCCAGGATATATGGTCTTCAGGTGAGACAGGGAATAATGTAAAATCATGGAGGGGGGGTCCCATCGTAAAATTGAGCAGGATGTTTTCAGCAGTAAAGAGGAATGAAATTGTACATACCTTCTCAAATGAAGGCAACTGAAAAGGACTTTAATCCAAGATACAGCAAACACGACGAGCAATGTTTGACAACTAGCAATAAAACAATGTTCCTTTTCCATGCTATAAAACTCGATGCCGGGAGGAAAGTGAAATGCAGCAAAACTGATCCCTGGTGATCTACTGTTTAGGCTTTGGTGCTTTCACTGCAACAATATGCATTTGATTCCTGGTCAAAGAATATGAGTTCATGTGTTCTGCTAATTTGACAGGGCTATAACATTTCTACGTGATTTCAGAAACAGGAAATAAGTCACAACAATCTTTATCATGACAAAGTTTATTAAAGTTAATAGAAAAGAAGGAACTGTAGATGCTGGAATTTGAAACAAAATCAACATTTGCAGCACAACCTCAACATGTTGAACAGTTCTTTGAAAAGAAAGTAATGTTAATATTTCAGATCCAATAACCGTCCTTCAGAACCAAATTTATTAGACACCTCCTTTAAAATGTTAAAGGGAAATATCTGGTTTATTTTTCCAAACAACCTTTTTCTTCAAATCCATCTCTTAACAGATTATGACAGTCAACTTTACAGCATCAGCTCAAATGCTCCTTTCATTGCGATGAAGTGGTGAAAGTCGCTGCCTGATCAGTTTCTTTTTATCAATTTTTCTGACAGTGAGCAGCCATTTTGAATGGAGAATTGGTCCTTCCAAAGTCTGCCTCACTATGTGTCTCTATCTGTTTCTCTGTACTTCTCTGTATCCACCTCATCCTATTGCAATTGCTCAGAGTTCTTCAGTCTCTGCTTCAAACAAACAAACAAAAAAAAACTTTGCATCTCAAAAGCACCCAAACCCAGCAACATTGTGGTGAATCTTATCTGCACCTCCTCCGCTGCCTTTATATCTTTCATGCAGTGTGGTAACAAGAATTGCGCACAGTATTCCAGCTGTTGCCTAACCAAAGTCAAGGCATCTCCATAATAACCTCGCTGCCCTTGTCAGATAAGCCACGTGTCCATCACTCTCATTTCCCATTTCTGTTTCTTCATAAGTCTGAAATTCGGAGACAGTTTGAGGGTGGAGCTGCTGAGAGAGCTTCGCTTATCCCCCTGGCCGAAGTGTCTAGAACTGGGCTCAAATTCTCTGGATCATGTGTCTGTCACATAGGCCGAAGGTGAGGAGATATTTCTTCCCTCCAAGGGTTGTGAGTCTTGACTATTCTAAAGAGAAGCTCTAATCCATCAGAAAAATAAACAAGTCACCACAATTACAAGATTTATGGTGACGTCTTTACAGTCGGTGGAATATTAATGAATGGTCATAGCAGAAAAAAACGGTGATTAGTCCGTGTAGTTTGTATCATTAACAGATATTCCACAGTCACTCGGCAGATAATCCTGCCTCTCCTCGTTATTCCTGCCGAAGTCGGAAGGAAGAGTGAGGAGAAAAAAGGCAAGAAGGAGGCATGTGCCTTTGTGAAACAGAGGAAAGGAACTGGAGGATAAATCATTTACTACGTTTCATGAAGTAACAAGAACCAACGTTTCCTGCCAACACCGGGCCAAGGGACTGAGAATAATAACAGGTTTAGTTCAAACACAAGAAGAATGTTCCGTGAACAGTTGTTTCCTTCCACATCACGAACGAGGAGTTTAAACGAAGAACTGTTAAAACACCTGCAGGTACTGGTGGGATTTGAACCCAGCATCTCTCGCTTAATGAATAGAATAGAAGAACAGATTTTTCACATGCACTCCAATGAGTGCTTTGAAAATTTGGTAATGTCGTTGATTTGGCGCCATCTGAGGTATGGAATGGCAAGTTATGTTTACTTTGTTACATAATTGAAAGAATTAAAAACAAAAGTGTCGCATAGGAATAACAAAGTGTGATGCTGGATGAACACAGCAGGCCAAGCAGCATCTCAGGATCGCTCCTGAGATGGTGCTTGGCCTGCTGTGTTCATCCAGCTTCACACTTTGTTATCTTGGATTCTCCAGCATCTGCAGTTCTCATTATTTCTGTCGCATAGGAATACACTTTTAAAAAAAATCGAATTACTGAAAGTCCAGAATAAGAATGAGTATCTTTAAAAACTAATGAAATTGCAGTCGTTTTCACTGAGTCTGCTCTACCACTCTTCAGAAATTCAGGCATCGCTGCCTTATAGCGTTGGACGACTCGTCTCCCTGGGCCAGCCCGGGCTTGCACTGCCTCCCACTCCAGGCTCTGGCTCACGACTTCGCCATCAGGATTCTTCTTCCAGGCTGGCCTGCACTCGGACTGTTTCCCGCACCAGGCTCAACCTCTCACTGTCGCTGCCTGTACGGTTTCCGTCTCGTCTCCCATACCGCCCTGGACTCGTACTCACCGCCTCCATTCTCCAGTTCCTCTGTGTAAGCTTCAGAAGTTAAAAGTTGGGAGACGGGCTCAGCAAAGGGGAGGAAAAACAGCCTGAGGCTGTCCACAGCTTTTGAAATGTCAGCCTATATACTTGGTAACAATCAAATGCTTCTGCCATAGTAACGAGCCGAAAGCTGGCTTCCGCTTAAAATTTTTACTTACCGTCTGAGGGTGCGAGAAGCCATTATTTCTTTGACAGGTGCTTTAACCAACTAATCCACGGCACCATGCCGGAGTGAGTTTCTGCACATCGATATGGTATTTTCCTGAACCACTCGATCACTCAAATGGGTGTTGTTTTTTATTTAAGTCTGTTTAAAAGTTGCAATCACCTCCTGCATTTCCAAACCAAAAACAAAAACCCGAACTGTTCAGAGTTGAGCATTTTGCACTGGAAACGCCCAGAACGAACCCCTCCCCTCTTACATTGTTCTAAAACTGATACCTTCACTGCTCGAACTAGAAGTGAAACTGGGTGCGTTCATTCTCAGGGCACGTTAATACACGCCGCATTCATACACACAGAAGGAACCTCACAAGATGTTGGTAGTGAATTAAGCAGAAGAGGGGCGAGAGCCAGTCTGAACAATGGACACTAAAATCTGACCTATTAGCACTCCCCCTGAGCATTGCGACAGGAGATACTCACTCACTTCATGCCTCGTGCCTCCCCGTCATCATTGCTTTTCACCGTTTTATTGTGACTCCGTCTCGACGTCTGAACTTGTTCCCGACCGATTGCAGGTCGCTGTATAGAAACGGAAAATTTTATAAGCTGATTTCTGGTGCATGGACTTCAATCACTTGGATGGAGTTCACGGTCTATCCCTAATTTTGACAAAGATGAAGGTGATGATTATTTGTTTGAACACGAACTAATTTACACGTATGTGAAACCATGATGCCGTCAGGGAAGCAGTGCTAGGATTTAGGCCTCGCGAGGCTGAAGGGACAGCAAAATATTTGCAACAGGGGATGGTCAGTGGCTTACAGGGGAACCTGTGGGCCGCAGTTTTATCATGTATCTGCTAATGTTATATATCTAGATGGAAAGCAACCTTCAATAGACTTGATTCTGATAAATAAATCCGAGTTTCCTGACAGAAGTTGTATCGAGGCCTGGGCGATGAAAGCTCAGAGTCCGAACCATTAGAAGACCATTGATATTTACAGTGTCCTTTCAAATGCGTGAAGAAAATATTCTGAAATCATTGGTTGTTGTCGTTGAAGGCAAAGTTCAGGATATCCCCGGATAACAATGTCGTACCGGGAAGAAGGATACATCCGTTGCGATTGGGCACGATGGAGTGAATTTAATTTGTCTTGAGAAAATTTAACCCGCAATTTCCAGAAGTTATCACTACATGGTAGTGTGAATCTGTGATAAATATTTAATGTGAAGGCCAATTGATCGAACTGACTGTGTGATCAGCTGTCTGTCTGAAAGTCTCGGTCTTGAACTATAAACATCAAGGCACAGATTCTTCCATCAGTTATAAGGAAGGCAGCTTTATTTAGACTTGGTCGGGAGAGAGGACATTTTGAAGCTGGTGAAGTCCACATTGACACCCTTGGGCTGCAGGGTTCCCAAGCGAAATATGAGGTGCTGTTCCTGCATCTTTTGGATGGCGTCATCGTGGCACTGCAGGAGACCCAGGTTGATGTCATCCGAGGAGTCGTGGCGTGGTAAAGGAGTGGGGGTGGTGTTGAAATGGTTTGCGACTGGGAGGTGCAGTTGTTTGTTGTGAACTGAGTGAAGGTGTTCTGCAAAGCGGTCCCCAAACCTCCGCTTGGTTTCCCCAATGTAGAGGAAGCCACAACGGGAATCGTAGATTCAGTACATCACATTAACAGATGTGCAGGTGAGCATCTGTTTGATGTGGAAAGTCTTTTTCGGGCCAGGGATGGCGGTGAGGGAGGAGTTATAGGGGCGGGTGTAACACTTGTTTCGGTTGCAGGGAAATGTGTTGGACGTGCTGGGGCTGAAGTGTGGAGCGTTCATGGGAACCATGGAGAGAGTGGTCCCTCCAGAATGCGCATAAGGGTGGGGAGGGAAAAATGTCTTTGGCAATGGGGTCAGTTTGCAGATGGCGGAAATGTTGGAGGATGATGCATTGGATTTTAAGGTTGGTGGATTGGTACATGAGGATGAGGGGGACTCTGTTTTGGTTATTATTGAGGACAGGAGGTGTGAGGGACGAGTTGTAGGAAATGCAGGAGACACGTTTGAGGGCATTTTTGATCACTGAGGAGGGGAAGTTGCAGTCCTTGAAAAAAGAGGATATCTGGGATTTTCTGGAGAAGAATGCCTCATCTTGGGAGCAGCTGCTACGGAGGCGAAAGAATGGAGAACGGGGCTGGCCTTTTTTCAGGAAGGTGGGTGAGAGGAGGAGTATTCTGGGTAGATGTGGGAGTCGCTAGGTTCAAAATGGATATCGGGTTCAAGGTGAATACCAGAGATGGAGACAGAGGGGTCCAGGAAGGAGAGAGAGGTGTCAGACGTGGTCCAGGTAATCAACGTTGAGGTCGGAGGTGTTATTGAAGTGGATGAACTGTTCGAGCTCCTTGTGGGAACACGAGTCCGCGCTGAAACATTCATCAATGTAATGGAGAAAGAGAGGGGGTATATGGCCAGTATAGCTTTGGAAGAGGGATTGTTCCACGTATCCTACAAAGAGGCAGGCAAAGATTGGGCCCATGTCCACCCCCTTTGGATGCAGAGAAGTGTGAGGAATTGAAGGAGAAGTTATTGAGGGTGAGGACGAGTTCGGATGAGTGGATGAGGGTGTCAGTCAAGGGGGGGCGCTGGTCAGGACTGCGGGACAGGAAGAAGTGGAGGGCCTTTAGGCCATCTGCATGGGGAATGCAGCTGTATAGGGACTGGATGTCCATAGTCAAAGTGATGTGTTGGAGACCAGGGAATTGGAAGTTCTGGAGGAGGTGGAGAGCGTGGGTGGTGTCACAGATGTCGGTAGGGAGTTGCTGGACCAATGGGGAAAAAATGAGTCCAGTGAAGTGCAGATAGGTTTAGGGGGCAGGAGGAGGTGGAGACAATTAGTCAACCAGGGCAGTCACGTCTGTGTATTTTGGGAAGGAGATCGAAGCGGGTGGTGCAGTGTTGGGGAGTAGTGAGGTTAGATGCTGTGGGTGGGAAGTCACCTGAGGTGATGAGATTGTGGATGGGTTGGGAGATGATTGTGTGGCTGGGATCATAATCAAGGGGGAAATTGGAGGAGGGGTCAGTGAGTTGACACCTGGTCTCGATGATGTAGAGGTCAATGCACCAGACTACAACTGTGCCTCCCTTGTCTGCGGGTTTGATGGTGAGGTTGGGATTGGAGTGTTGGGAGCAGAGCGCTCCACATTCTGCCGGGGAGAGGTTGGAGTCGGTGAGAGGGGTGGCGAGGTGGAGGCGATCGATGTCTCGAAGACAATTAGAGATGAAGAGGTCAAGGGATGATAGAAGGCCTTGGGGTGATGTCCAGGAGGACGGGGAACGTTGGAGGCGGGACAAGAGGTCAGTAGAGCGAGGGTTAGGCTCACCATTAAAGAATTAAGTGAGGAGGCGGAACCGGCGGAAAAACTACTCAAAGTCCAAACGAGAGTTGTATTCGTCGATGTGTGGGTGGAGGGTGACAAAGGTGAGTCCTTTATTGAGGACTGACCGTTTATCCTCAGTAAGGGGGAGGTCTGGAGGGATGGTGAAGGCTCGGCAGGGCTGGGTGTTAGTGTCTTGTCTGGGGAGATGCTGGCCATGAAGGAGGTGTGCGGAGCGACGTCGGTGGTGGGCGGGGGGGGGGCGGGGCGATGTCGGCGGTGGGCGGAGCGACGTCGGATGTGGGTGGAGGGACGTCGGTCGGGAAATGGATGATGTTGGCGGCAGCGGCGTCTTCGATGTCTTTGTTCGCCTCCGAAACGGAGGTGGCGGCTTCAGCAGCGGTGTTGATGGCGTCGTTTGTACCGGAAGTGGCGTACCGGGTGACCGTGAATGTGATGTCATCCGTGGAAACCGTCGGTGCGCCGAAGGTGACCACGTGGCCAATGGCGGCGGGAACATGGTGGGGAAGGTTTTGGCTTGTGGTAGCAAGCATCAGTGAGTTTACAGTGTTTTCGGTTTTTAGTGTCTGATAAAGCTGAGTAAAATTGAGAGTTCAGGTTGTGGCTCTTACCAAGGATATAAACAAACAGGAGAGGTCCTTTGCAGGCCTGGGAGAGAGAGGCTCTGAGTTGGGGTAGGCTTGGTTGTAGTATTTGAAGCTGCCGGCGCATTGCAGTGAGTGTGTCTTTCAGAAGTCGCAGCGAGAAATGCTTCTGTATAAGATCAACGTTCATACGAGCTTGAACCCGAATGGTTGAAATGAAGAATAAAGGAGTTCAACAGTCATTGGCTGTCACCTGACACGTTATTGTCAACAATGAACAAATGGGCAGAGATGCAGACGTTGCTCAACCTCTTCTCCACTCTTGACCAAAACAATTTCAACTTCGTCCAGTTCTGCTCGCAGTGATGGTGATCTCTCTACAACAATGTCGCATGGATTGCTGTGTTTACTCGTCACAGTTGCAGCAGTTCTCACAAGTAGGTTCATAAATTGTAGAACATGAAAAACGATTTGTACCCAGTTGTTCCAGTGTGCCTAAATCAGGTCTTTGTTTAACTGCAGCAAAGCTTTCTCTGTTTCCTGTACGAAGCTCTTTCCAGGAAGGGGAATGAGAGTGTAAATGCCAACTTCTACAAATTAGCATGAGTTATGTCAGTTTTAGCAATTTCAAACGAAAACTAGGGTAACATCAATTCTTAGAGTAATTATTCTTAATTGCATTTTTTCAGGAATTGCTGACGAACTGTTCGTGTTATTGGCTGGAGGCCGCTGTGTAGAAATTTTAGAAAGTTATCCATGATCCCATTTGTTAATGCAGAATTTTCAAAATGTGATACCAGACAATGATTTCAAAGTGGATATTTCTTGATTATGTCAACACGGCTGTCAGGACAGTTAGAGCAGGTGAGAATACCTATTGGCTATTGGGAGGTCAGAGACCAGTTCCCTGCAGGCACCAATTTAGTCCACAAGATGACAGCCTGATTATTAACAAAGTCACATCCCAGAATCCAATCCTTACATTTTCAATATTTTGGCTGAGAAATAATAGTTCAGTCCTCTCGCTGACTTTCAGCAAATAGTTGATTATTCCTCAACTCCACCCCAGATGGTCAAGCAAAATGAATGGGAATCGATGAACCATCTGCACCATAAGTGTGAAAGGTACAAAGCTCACAAAACTGCTCTCCTTGGGCTAAGTTGAAGCAGCAATAGTAGGAGTTGCAGATGCTGGAGAATCTGAAATAACAAGGTGTAGTACTGGATCAATACAGCAAGGCAAGCAGTGTTGGATGAGCAGGAATGTTGACGTTTTGGGCCTAGACCCTTCTTTTCTGAGGAAAGGTCTAGGCCCGAAATGTCCCTCTTTCTGCTCCACTGAGGCTGCTTGGCCTGCTGTGTTCATCCAGCTCTACACCTTTTTGTCTAAGTTGAAGCATCTTTGCGCGGTGGCAGTATCTTAGTTTCTGAGGTTTAGTTGCTTCGTGATTATTGTTTGCTGAAAAGTTTATCCAAAGCACCTCTGTGGAAACCTAAAACATAGTCAGTCATAGCAACTTTTAGTGGTCTCTGGGGAGACTGATTTGTCTTAACAAAAGTAGTGAAAATGAATCGGAAAATGTTAGCAACTTGTCTGATATGCTTGTAGTAATGTCGGAGTCATCAGGAAATGTTGAATTGAGAACTGAAGCAGCTACATTGAAACTTGAATAGGTCTGATAGAATCTGTGGAGCATGAAACAGAGTTTACTTTTCGGATCCAATAGGACTCTTCTTCTGAACTTTTCGTTTGTGTCATATGTTCACAGTTTTCTTGCAAGTACTGATCGAACACTCCTTCAACGGCAGTGCTGTCCGTGCTGCCATGATGCATGTGAAAACTGACATTGTAAAACGTTATCTCCTGATAGTCAATCACCATTTGTAACTGTTGCTGCATTTCCTTGAATGAACGAAACAGATGCTTGTGTTGATTTGGGAATTTGTCCCAAGCTAGAACTTTTTCATCATCTGTCCCTTAAATTGCCTCTCTATGGCCAGCCTTTCCTCTTTTCCCGGTGATTTATCTCACAAGAAACGTTTCTACAAGGAAATTATTGGACCATCTCAGATAATGTATTCACGAGACTCCTTTATTTCATCAGCATCTCCCTCAGTTTTAATGATAACCCAAAGCCTCCCAAGTCTGTGATATACCAGATGTGGAAACTATATTTCCGTGAACTAAAACCAAATTATTTTCGTCAACGGCGAACATCAGTAACCTCAGTCCTGAAGGAATATCACTTACCCTGTCCCCAAATATCAGTGATCAGCTGTGATCCCGTTTTATCTGCTTCTGGTTTACATGTCTCATAAAAAAACCCTGGTGAAACTGGGAGGTGTTTAAATTAGTTGTTGTGACTTGAATACGAGTGTCCTCAAAACGTGTTGAAAACAGATTCAATGATAGTGACTTCAGAAAGACAATCATGTAATACTTTTTGAAAATGGAACGCAGGAACAGAATCGGGTTTGATCAGTATCACATTTGAGGGAAGGGAAAATCTATGACAGCGATGAGGAAAGTGAGGCAACTGTCTTCCAATAAATACCTGAAATCCTAGTTATCTGGAAACTGACCCAGGTCAGTGGAAGCAATTTCTCCTGATATCCTCCATCAGTCCACCCATCCCCACTTTTCATTCCCCCATCAAAAGCCTCAAAAATCTCTAGTTCACTTCTTTTGCTCCAAAGAGAGCAGTCCTGACTTCAGAAATCGCTCCACAAAACTGAATTTCCTCCTCCCTCGGCAGGATGCAAGGTGTTGGATTGTGAAGATAATTTGGAAACAAAACGGAATGCCGATCTCCAGCTCTGTAGATCTTCAGGACCCCTTTGGGAACTGGAGTCAGAGGAGAATTAAAGGTGAACTGTCTGACTGAACAGAAACAGACAAAGCACCTTCCCCTTCTGTGGGAAGCTGGGATATTGCCTCTAATATTGTTGGGGACATGAACTCACCAAAGAATTTGAAAGGCTCCTTGTTCCTACACATCAGAAATTCAAATGCATCCCCTGGCACCGATACAAGTAGAAAACTCAGGAATAGACAAGACACTGAAAGGCTCGAGGGAGATGACCCCAATTGCTGAACAGCTGATTCACGATGACCTGGATGTGTCTGCAGTGAGTTGGATCAGATAGTTCCCATGTCCACACAATGAATGTCCCAGCGTTTATTTTGAAAAAAAAAGTAAAACTGAGAGAGGATAATTGCCATTCTGGGAGTGGTAATGTGAAGTTTGAATTCACTGCTTTCACGGATCGTGTAGAGGCACTCTTTCGCCAGTCTCGATCACGAAATTGATCAGTATGTTTGGCTGCTAACCAAAAGGCTGATACTTTGAGGCCAGCCAGTAGCAGAGCTTGAGCTGTTATCACTGCATCAGTTTTCTTGGCTGCACTATTCTGGATTGTTAATCAGGACAAGGGAAAGCTCCCGTACGCGATTCATGTCTGGTCAGTCACCTCGAAAGTGTTTTGATATTGTTTAAATGGAAAACACAAGGAGTGCGGTTGTGGTAATGCTGTGCAAAATTAACTCTGTGTCTCGCTTCAAAGCTAATGAGTTTCTCCAGCAATTTCTAATTTTTGTAATGTATTTGTCTGTATACCCATTTCAATTATCGTGATAAAACAACCAGACACACCATGTCCCAACATTTAACCATTCATAGACTTGTGAAGCGAATGGATTCAAACAAATCCAGCAAAGATTCACTGTTCCTCAGATCCACGAGGAGAGAGAAGAGGAAAAGCACATGGGCAGCGACGTTCTGTAGTTGTGGCTTCGTGGTGAAGGCGATTGGCTCAAAATTCATTGGGGAGTTTTGTGTGGTTTGAATCCAGCTGACTGTGGTAGAAGACAGATAGGAAGGGAATGTGTTCCACTCCCCCCCGCCCCGCCATCTTACTTGAGAGACGAATCAGAGGAAGTGAAAAAAAATGATTTCACCCAGAACGCAAATGGCTGGAATCTGCAATATACCTGTGATTAGTTTGGATCAGGCAGAAACCTGTTCCTCTCTGATCAGCTCCTGTCAGCTCAGTTTTTAAAGTGACAGGACAGCATTTGCAAAATGCACTCGAGCCTGGAAATAGTCTCAGCTACAATCCAGTGACATGCTTGTCAGACGCGTTACCTGTTGGGGACACTGTGACTGAAGATAACTGGCATTGTGCACATTCCTGAAGTCGGTATCTGGGATGATCAGGACGATGATATCACAGCGTCTTTTTACACAGCTGTGTGCAAACACTTTCCACCTCAATTCTGCCTGTCTTACATTCCCTGTCACTGCTTTCCAGGTAAAGATTGGCCTCAATAACTGCTTGTGTTTGTATCAAGCATCTCATTGATGTGGGAGCTGGGCGGTCATATGGACCAGGAGGTGAGTAAGGAACAGATGCAGAAAGAAATGCAACGTGAAATTATTGATAGTTTGCCTGTGTCGGTTTTTAGTGAGGAATGTGTGCTCTGTCTATCAGACTCTCATGTTTCAACTAAAGCTGCCTTTCATCAGAGAAACTTGTTTCTAGGATCGGGGATCTGGCTTTAAGCACATACAATCAAAAGAATCCTGACGCCTGTGTCACTCTCGAGAACGTCTCTGTGTGTTTCACTCTGTGAGTGAAAATGAGCTTCAGTTCCCTATGGGGGGTGTGAACACAATTTGAAGGTCTCAAACTTCTGTTTAATTGATTACGTCTTTTGAGATTATAGAGATAATGTCATTACCATGAGCACTTGAAACGTCAGAATACAGAACACGTTGGACCTACTGCTAGAACCTGGGACGACAATACATGGATGTTTGTTGAGCTACACAGACACAATGGCCGAATGATCTTTGTCCACACTGTAAAATCTCAATGAGCGAACAAGTGATCTGAAACCAAAACTATCCCAAATGACACATCACGCCAACCATCAGGACCCTTGTTCAATACCGAGTGAGGGAAACAGGGCTGATCGATTCTGGTATTTTATCGTGATGGAAGCATTTCTGACTAATTTTCAGAAGAAAAAAAAGAGCTGTGGAGGTGGCAAACAATCTATTTACTCAGTAAACTTCATTCAGCTGACATAAAACAAAGAAGTGTGGTGCTAGAAATCAGGAAAAAATCATAACAGGAATTAACAGAAAAACTCGGCAGGTCTAGCTGCTTCTGTGCAGAGGAATAAAGTTAACGTTTCAGGACGGTGTTAATTATACATTTCAATATTATATTGCTGCGGGAAATTATCATCTAATCCATAGAATCAGCGAATTCTTATCAAAATTTCCCTCTCTCATGGCTTACAAACATTATCTGTTAGAGTTCGTAAAGTGGAGCAAACAACATTTCAGGCTGTGAGCAACACCAGCGGACAGAAGTGGAAGCTTTGAATCATACATACTCGGTCAAATACAGGAAGGATGCTCAGTTGTCTCCTTCGACAGCACCAGGTTCGATCGGCAATGTATCAACGAAGAGAAGTTTAAACAAGGAATCCACAGCAGAAGGCATAGAATTTGAAACAAGGATCTCCTGTGCACTTGGCAGGCGCTGCATAGCATCGCAATTCTCCCCCGTTCAAATGTTCACTTTATAACCTTTCGATCACAGGAAGTAGGGTTGTATTTCTGTTTCAGTATTGCAAAGTGAGAATTCTGTTTACCCCTGCTTTCGCAAAAAAATTGGGCATTTCAGTAGCCACTGAGATCGCGTAGAAAGAGACAACCTACACTTGCATTACTGGAAAATTGATATTTGCACCACCAACACAGACTGGATAAAGGAAATGGTTTCATATTCTTGGGAATCAGAAGGCGGCTGAGAATCATTACAGTAGAATCCTGGGAGCTTTCACGACAGTCATCACACGGCCGGCCAGAAAGAAGCTGATGTCATGGTCTGTTTCAACCCAAAACATGACATTGATGTTTCCTACCCTCCCTTCTCTTTGACCAAAAAAGGGGCTCTGTGAGGAAGAGGACCGCCAAAGTAAAGGTGTACATATCAGGAGCCTTTCAGAAAATGGGTCAGTGTGAGATTGGAAGTATGGACTTCTTTGCTGGGGAGATTTTCTGGTGAGAAGCCTCAGCAGCGCTGCAGGTAGGAGCAATGAGCACTCTTTAACTCTCTTTCTATCTGCACAGAGGACAGTAGGGCTGGCAGTTAGGGCAGTGGCACGCTCCTCTTGCATGATGTAGAAAATTAGGGAGACTTCCAGTGTTCCTGATGGCTACATTAGAGAGAGCTCCAACCGGCTGCAGCCCCTGAAAGACCGCATTCGGGAAATGGAGCTGAAGCTGGATGCACTTGGGATAATCTAGGGTACTGAGAACTTCATTCATAAGAGCTGTAGTGAAATGGTCACTCGTAAGTTACAGTCTGCAGGTTACAGGTTAACCCCCAAAAGAGGCCGGGGGCAAGGCAAATAATTTAGGCTTCCTCTGTGACCATTCCCCTCATTAGCAGGTAAACTGCTTGCGGGGTGAGCTTTCAGGACGTAACAACAGCCGTCAGTTCAGTGGCACTGTGAGCCTCTCTGATACACAGAGGGACATGGTGAAATCAGGCAGGACATTACTGATAGGAGGCTCAATTTGGAGTGGGAAAGACAGGATATTCTGTGGCAGCAGATAAGAGAAATGGACGGTTCAAAATGGGATAATAGGCAATGATTTGGAATGACATCTGTACAAAATAAATGGGTAAACAAAGGAATCAGGTCCTGCAAAATATATCCAGGGTTTTAGGTATGAAGTTGAAAAGTGGAACATCAAGGATAGTGATCTCCGGTTTAGTCCCAGTGTTGTGTGCCACTGAGGATAGAACTAGAAATTTGGGCCAGATGAGTGCATGGCTGAGGAGCAGGTACAGGGAGCAAGGTTTTCAGTTCTTGGATCATTAGAATCTCTCCTGGGATAGAGGTGACCTGTACAAGAAGAACGGGTTGCACTTAAACGGGAGAGCAGGGAGATTTACTGGTGTTACCTGGTCGGGTTTCACCTCGTTCAGCAGCAGGGTGAGACTCAGGATAAGAGAAGGGTTATCGAGAAGTCAGGGGAAAATCAATTATGCATCAGAGCAAGTTTACTATTCAGGATAGCCAGGAGCACAGTACAGGGACGGATAAAGGTGATTGATTTAATTTGCACTTATTTCAAAGCACAAGTCCTGACAGGTAACTCAGATAATCTCAGAGCATCCTCAGAGATAATCCCTGAGGAATGCGATATTATAGCTATAACAGAAGCATCCCAATGTTTCAAGTTACAGAAGCTGCAAGCGTGACAGAAGTTCAAGGAAATGAAGAGGAAGAGATGCACTTTTGATAACTGAAGGCATAACAACAGTGTTTATAGAGATTATTCTTATAGGGCCAAAAAATGTGGCCATATGGTTAGAACTTGGAAATAATAAGTGGATAGCCACTCAGATGGAACTGTTTTGTAGACCCCCAAATATCCAATGGGCACTAGAGGAGCAGATGTGTCGAAGCATTGCAGATACTCATAAGAATTTTAGTGTAGTACTGGTTGGAGATTTTAATTTTACCCCTATTGACTGGGCCACCCTGAGTGTAAATGGCCTGGACAGGGTAGAATTTGTCAAATGTGTGCTCAAATGTTTCCTCAAATCAAGATCTGGAGGCCCCTACTGGGCCGGTGTGATATTGAAACTCCTGTGAAGAGATGAGGTTGGGCAAGTGACTGAAGTGTTAGATGGAGAGCACTTTGTGTTCAGCCACCATAACACTCAGTTTTAACTTAGGTACAGAAAACGTTCGGATCCAACCATAGGTTAAGGTCCTCAAGTGGAGCTGCGCCAATTTGGAGCTGTGAGGCAGGAGCTGGTCAAGGTCGATCGGTGAGTGTGTTTGACAGAAAAAGTACAATTGGCAAGTGGGAGGCCTCTATGCGCGTGATGTCAACATTCCAGGGACAGTATGTCCATTTTTGTGTGAAGGGAAAAGCTGGCAGGCTTAGTAATCCCTGCCTGAGGAGGGATATTGAGGGCCTATTCAGGAAAAAGAAGAAGGCACATATTGGGTTGAAACTCTTAGGCTGGTATATGACTTTATAAAGTCAGGGAGTACAATTTGGAGGGAAATCAGAAGAGCAAAAACAGGATATGAGATGTATTTGACAAACAAGTTTAAAGATAATTCCAAGATTTTCAATGGCTATATCGTGAGTAAAATGGTGGATAGGTAGAGCGGAGATTCCCTTAAAGATCAGCATAGCTGTCCATGTGTGGAACGACAGAAGAATTGGGAGATTTCCAATGAATATTTCTCCTCAGTTTTGCTGGGTAGAGAGTCATAGATACGAAGGAAATAACGTAGTCATCTGAGAATGCTTTGGACCTTACCAGAGAGGAGATGTTTGCAGCCTTAAAACAAGGGAAAAACCCACTGGTCTGTTCAAGTCCATCATCGTGTTTTGTGGAAGGCTCGGGATGAAATTGCAGAGGCCATTGCAGAGATTTTCATTTAATACGTAGAAGTTCCAGAAGACTGGAGGGTGTCTAAAGTTGTTCCGTTGTTAAAGAAAGATTACAAAGTCAAGCCACAGAACTGCAGGCAAGTGAGCCGGACATTAGTTGTGGGCAATTTATTGGAGAGGGTACTGAGGGAAAGGATCAAAACACATTTGCATAGTCAAGGCCTGATTAGGAATAGTCAGCATGGATTTGTGCGTGAGAAGCATGTCTGATCAATCTGTTACTTTTTTTTCAACAGGGGGATGGTTGAGAGTAGAGTAGTGCATGTTGTCTGTGTGGACTTTGGGAAGATCTTTGACAACGTGCGGCATGGCAGGGCCATCATGAATGTTAGGTCACATGTGATTGAGGGATAGCCAGATAATTGAATTCAAAGTAGGCTTGTTGGGAGGAAACAAACGGCGATGATTGAAGATAGATTCTCAGACCAGAGGCGTGTGACAAGTGGTGTACCATCAAAGCCAGTGCTGTGACCTTTGTTATTTATCCTTTACATAAATGGTCTGAATGTGAATGTACAAAGGATGGTCAGGAACGGTTCGGAAGTCTGTGGATGATGCGAAATTATAAGGGATCATTGATCATTGAAAGTATAGAAGATTATAACAAGTTACAGAGTGGGTCTGATTATTTGGAGTAGTGGGCTGAGACTTTGTAAATCCAATTCAATACAGTTAAGTATGACGTGTTGCACTTTGGAACGTCAAACCAAGGTCGGACTTATACAGTGAATGGTAATGACCTGAGGAGTGTTGAGGAACAGAAGAACCTCGGAGTACAAGTACATAGTTCGTTGAAAGTGGCATCATAAATTGACGGTGCCGTGAAGAGGGCACTCAGCATGTTGGCCTTCAAATATCGGGACCTTGAATATATGTGTTAGGAAGTTATGTTACATTTGTGAAAGTCATTTACTGAGGCCGCACTTCGAGTATTTTATATAGATTTGGCCACCTTTTTATAGGAAAGACATTGTTAAACTGGACAGCATCAACGAAGGCTTACGAGGATGTTTCCAAGGCCACTAGGCCTGATTTATAGAGAGAGTTTGGCCAGGATGGGATTTTAGTACTTGAAACTAGATACAGTGAATCATATTTTAATGTAGCCAGTGTTTCGAACAATTAATGCTCCAGTAAAGTGCGAGTGCGAGCAGCAGCGGAGGCAAGACGGACCCGGAAGACTGCAGCTAAGGTAAAGCAGTTTAATTTTAAAATTACTGACCGGTAGCGGGCAGCGGTGTTTTTCCTCTTTCAGAGAAGGAGCGGGAGCAGCAGAGGAAGTGACGAGGACCAGAGGGGCAGCCGGGAAGGAAAGCAGTGAGTATAAATACTCAGAGATAATGGGAACTGCAGATGCTGGAGATTCCAAGATAATAAAATGTGAGGCTGGATGAACACAGCAGGCCCAGCAGCATCTCAGGAGCACAAAAGCTGACGTTTCGGGCCTAGACCCTTCATCAGAGAGGGGGATGGGGAGAGGGAACTGGAATAAATAGGGAGAGAGGGGGAGGCGGACCGAAGATGGAGAGTAAAGAAGATAGGTGGAGAGGAGAGTATGGGTGGGGAGGTAGGGAGGGGATAGGTCAGTCCAGGGAAGACGGACAGGTCAAGGAGGTGGGATGAGGTTAGTAGGTAGCTGGGGGTGCGGCTTGGGGTGGGAGGAAGGGATGGGTGAGAGGAAGAACAGGTTAGAGAGGCAGAGACAGGTTGGACTGGTTTTGGGATGCAGTGGGTGGGGGGGAAGAGCTGGGCTGGTTGTGTGGTGCAGTGGGGGGAGGGGATGAACTGGGCTGGTTTAGGGATGCAGTGGGGGAAGGGGAGTATAAATACTCACCCTGCGACGCCAACGGCCATTTTGAGTGCGAGCAGCAGCGGAGGCAAGACGGACCCGGAAGACTGCAGCTAAGGTAAAGCAGTTTATTTTTAAAATTACTTACCGGTAGCGGGCAGCGGTGTTTTTTTCCTCTTTCAGAGAAGGAGCGGCAGCAGCAGAGGAAGTGACGAAGACCAGAGGGGCAGCCGGGAAGGAAAGCAGTGACCATATATATCAGCAAGGCGGCGACAGTGCAGAGATCCCCTGTGGGCATTCCCCTCAGCAATAAGTATACCGTTTTGGATACTGCTGGGGGGGGGATGACCTACCAGAGGAAAGCCATAGTAGTCAGTTCTCTGGCACTGAGCCTGACACTGTGGCAAAGAAGGGAAGGGGGCAGAATAGAAAAGTACTCGTGGTAGGGGACTCGATAGTTAGGGGAATCGACAGGAGATTTTGTGGGCAAGATCGGGATTCCCGGAAGGTATGTTGCCTCCCTGGTGCCAGGGTCCGGGACGTCTCCGATCGGGTGTATAAAGTTCTAAAAGGGGAGGGCGAACAGCCAGAAATCGTGTTACATATTGGCACAAATGATATAGCCAGAAATAGGTTTGAGGATATAAAAAGTGATTTCAGGGAGTTAGGATGGAAGCTGCAGAGCAGGACGAACAGAGTAGTGTTCTCTGGTTTACTACCGGTGCCACGAGATAGCGAGGTGAGGAACAGGGAGCGGGCGCAGCTGAACACGTGGCTACGCAGCTGGTGTAGGAGGGAGGGCTTCAGATATGTTGATAATTGGGATGCCTTCTGGGGAAGGTGGGACCTGTACAAGAAGGACGGGTTGCATCTGAACTGGAAGGGGACCAATGTCCTGGGTGGAAGGTTTGCTCGAGTAGTTTGAGAGGGTTTAAACTAGTATGGCAGGGGGGTGGGAACCTGAGCTGTATACCAGAGGTGAGCGTTGATGCAGGTGAGGCAGTAGCAAGAGGTAGACCAGCTAGTGGGAAGGATTTTCCTGGGAAGGAACCAAGGGATCGGTTAAAGTGTGTTTGCTTTAATGCAAGGAGTATCAGGAATAAAAGTGATGAACTTAGAGCATGGATCAGTACCTGGTGCTATGATGTTGTGGCCATAACAGAGACATGGGTTTCTCAGGGGCAGGAATGGTTGCTGGATGTTCCAGGGTTTAGAACATTTAAAAAGAATAGGGAGGGGGGAAAAAGAGGAGGGGGTGTAGCACTACTAATCAGAGAGGGTATCACAGCTACAGAAGCTTCCTTTGTCGAGGAAGATCTGCCTACTGAGTCAGTGTGGGTGGAAATTGGGAACAGCAAGGGAGTAGTCACCTCGTTAGGGGTTTACTACAGGCCCCCCAATAGCAGCAGGGAGATTGAAGAAAGCAGAGGTCGACAGATTTTGGAAAAATGTGCACGCAGTAGGGTTGTTGTAATGGGTGACTTTAACTTTCCTAATATTGATTGGAACCGCCTTCGAGCAGAAGATTTGAATGGAGCTGTTTTTGTAAGGTGTGTTCAGGAGGGTTTCCTAACGCAGTACGTTGACAGGCCGACGAGGGGAGAGGCCATTCTAGACTTGGTGCTCGGAAACGAGCCGGGGCAGGTATCAGATCTTGTGGTGGGAGAGCATTTTGGTGATAGTGACCATAACTGCCTCACATTCTACATAGCTATGGAGAAGGAGAGGATTAGGCAAAATGGGAGGATATTTAATTGGGGAAGAGGAAACTATGATGCGATTAGACATGAGTTAGGAAGCATGGACTGGGAGCAGTTGTTCCATGGTAAGGGAACTATAGACATGTGGAGACGGTTTAAGGAACAGTTGTTGGGAGTGATGAGTAAATATGTCCCTCTGAGACAGGCAAGAAGGGGTAAGATTAAGGAACCTTGGATGACGAGAGCGGTGGAGCTTCTTGTGAAAAGGAAGAAGGTAGCTTACATAAGGTGGAGGAAGCTAGGGTCAAGTTCAGCTAGAGAGGATTACATGCAGGCAAGGAAGGAGCTCAAAAATGGTCTGCGGAGAGCCAGGAGGGGGCACGAGAAAGGCTTGGCAGAAGGAATCCGGGAAAACACAAAGGCATTTTACACTTACGTGAGGAATAAGAGAATGATCAAAGGAAGAGTAGGGCCGATCAGGGATAGCATAGGGAACTTGTGTGTGGAGCCTGAGGAGGTAGGGGAAGCCCTAAATGAGTTTTTTGCTTCTGTCTTTACAAAAGAAACCAACTTTGTAGTGAATGAAACCTTTGAAGAGCAGGTGTGCATGCTGGAATGGATAGAGATAGACGAAGCTGATGTGCTGAAAATTTTGTCAAACATTAAGATTGACAAGTCGCCAGGCCCGGATCAGATTTGTCCTCAGCTGCTTTGGGAAGCGAGAAATGCAATTGCTTCGCCACTTGCGAAGATCTTTGCATCCTCGCTCTCCACTGGAGTCGTACCTGAGGACTGGAGAGAGGCAAATGTAATTCCTCTCTTCAAGAAAGGAAATAGGGAAATCCCCGGCAATTATAGACCGGTAAGTCTCACGTCTGTCGTCTGCAAAGTGTTAGAAAGGATTCTGAGGGATAAGATTTATGACCATCTGGAAGAGCATGGCTTGATAAAATACAGTCAACACGGCTTTGTGAGGGGTAGGTCATGCCTTACAAACCTTATCGAGTTTTTTGAGGATGTGACTAGAAAAGTTGATGAGGGTCGAGCTGTGGATGTGGTGTATATGGACTTCAGTAAGGCATTTGATAAGGTTCCCCATGGTAGGCTCATTCAGAAGGTCAGGAGGAATGGGATACAGGGGAACTTAGCTGGTTGGATACAGAATTGGCTGGCCAACAGAAGACAGCGAGTGGTAGTAGAAGGAAAATATTCTGCCTGGAAGTCAGTGGTGAGTGGGGTTCCACAGGGCTCTGTCCTTGGGCCTCTACTGTTTGTAATTTTTATAAATTACTTGGACGAGGGAATTGAAGGATGGGTCAGCAAGTTTGCAGACGACACAAAGGTCGGAGGTGTCGTTGACAGTGTAGAGGGCTGTTGTAGGCTGCAGCGGGACATTGACAGGATGCAGAGATGGGCTGAGACGTGGCAGATGGAGTTCAACCTGGATAAATGCGAGGTGATGCATTTTGGAAGGTCGAATTTGAAAGCTGAGCACAGGATTAAGGATAGGATTCTTGGCAGCGTGGAGGAACAGAGGGATCTTGGTGTGCAGATACATAGATCCCTTAAAATGGCCACCCAAGTGGACAGGGTTGTTAAGAAAGCATATGGTGTTTTGGCTTTCATTAACAGGGGGATTGAGTTTAAGAGTCGAGAGATCTTGTTGCAGCTCTATAAAACTTTGGTTAGACCGCACTTGGAATACTGCGTCCAGTTCTGGGCGCCCTATTATAGGAAAGATGTGGATGCTTTGGAGAGGGTTCAGAGGAGGTTTACCAGGATGCTGCCTGGACTGGAGGGCTTATCTTATGAAGAGAGGTTGACTGAGCTCGGTCTCTTTTCATTGGAGAAAAGGAGGAGGAGAGGGGACCTAATTGAGGTATACAAGATAATGAGAGGCATGGATAGAGTTGATAGCCAGAGACTATTTCCCAGGGCAGAAATGGCTAGCACGAGGGGTCATAGTTTTAAGCTGGTTGGTGGGAAGTATCGAGGGGATGTCAGAGGCAGGTTCTTTACGCAGAGAGTTGTGAGAGCATGGAATGCGTTGCCAGCAGCAGTTGTGGAAGCAAGGTCATTGGGGTCATTTAAGAGACTGCTGGACATGTATATGGTCACAGAAATTTGAGGGTGCATACATGAGGATCAATGGTCGGCACAACATTGTGGGCTGAAGGGCCTGTTCTGTGCTGTACTGTTCTATGTTCTATGTTCTATGTTCTAAAGTGTGCAGTGGATTCGGAAATAATCGTGACATTCAAAAGTTTGTGAGCATTTAGGCTGGCGTAATGCTTTGAAAGAGCAGTTGTGATTGATCTGCAACGATGTGAGTGCTTGTAAAACAGTAAACATAAAAATCTTTTCAAGCATATCCCACATTTAGGAGCACTGCACAATTTCTATTGTCAGTTCATATTTAATGTTTTGCAAACTATCACTGCAATCATCGTTTTCACTTCCACTCCTTCGATCTGCCTCTGTGTTTGTTTGACATTTTGCACATCTAACAATTCGAGCTGTAATGAAAATATGCGACTCTTGCTGAAAAGGTTTCCAGATAGTCTCTGTGTGTGCCTACGTACATTCAGTGACCAATTCATTTAAATTTGGAGTATTTACATATGCGGTATTTTCGAAGATATTTAAGTTGAGCGTTCATCTCTTGGTGAGGTATCACGTTCATGTTTAACGGTTAAATAGTAAATGAAGGTAAATGGGAGAAAGCCTGGTTTTGGCTATGATGCCTCAAATAATTACCAATTGCTGAATCTGATATTTGACTAATATATAAGGTTTAGCCAAGGAAAATCTGAACTGATGTTTTTTTTTGAAACGTCAGCATTTTTGTTTTTCATAAGGGTTTCATATTATGTATGTAGCTCCCAGAATAAATAAACATTAACCAGTGGAAAAGGTTTCAGCATCTCTAGACTGGATAGGTTCCAGACTCTTAGTATGGCTGTTATTATTGGTGCTGAAATCTGTCTTTCGCCACATCAGTCCCAATTGCTGAACATTTCCAATACTCTTGACCCCTGCCTTGCCTGATCGCATTTCAACTTTGATTTACGATTTTGATTGGTGCTATTTCGTGATACCCCTGTATCACATAGATCAGAACCTTATTCCCTGGGATTTGGCCATTATGCTATTTCAAATAGATTCCAAGATTTGTGTTGCATGAGGATTATATGTGCAAAAAAATCAGTTGTAATAATCAGCTTTTGCTTTGTCTCGGTGTTTTTTTCCTGTCTGAACGATAACGGTTTTGGCAAATGAATGATGAAGGTATTTGGACATGCAAAATTATTTGGATTTTAGTGAGAGGACAGTAAGCTTTCTAACTTTATTTCCTGCCTTTTATGGGCTTCTGGTGGAACAATTTGCCTTAATTTTAAAATTACTTAACTTGAAGCAGTGAACTTTCGTGCATAAAAAGAAACATGGAAGGCCCATTGCACTCTTATCATTCTGCCTCTGGAGATTTCCATCAGACGGACCGAGTGAAAGACAGATTAACATTAGTAGGCCGCAAGGTCCCACTGCGTTATTCTCAATTACTGGATGAAACACAGACGTCAGTGAAAAGCATTTGACTTTGCACAGAGTAGGGTGCATGAGTGTGTAAAATGTAACATAACAGATGGGCATTGAAGAAAGAATTGAGCAAACTTAAGTTTAGTAAAAATTCCTTCAAGATTTATGAACTACTTCAGAAATCAGTTTTAGAAAAGTTGATGGTAAATTTAACAGAAGTGAATATAATGACTGGATGCCACATTGAAATGCGACACATGTGCTCTGCGGGGTGAATTTTATCTCCAACTGAAACAATCACCGGAGAGAGAAAATATGGGCTCAGCATAAAGGCGAAACAACTATTCTGAATAAGAACAACAATAACAGCAACAATTTAAAATGGACTTCAAACAAATGGGAAGTTACAAATCATTGAAACCATAATTATCTCGACTCCTCAAACAAGAGACAAGTGAAAAGGCATCATTTGTTTTCTGTGTTGCATACTGATGAACTGAAGTCACCTCAAAGTTAAAGTCAACAACAGATCCGACTGTAGATTTGGAATTCAAAGGACTCAATAAATTGATCAGGAAGCTCCAGGGTGTTCAAAATTCATTCACGTGACCTAGAAAGAGCGAAAATTATTGATGCACATGTTTATGATCAGGGACATTTGCGTTTTACTTTTTATTCAGTGACACACTTAAAGATCTGACAAACCATATTCGTCTGTTTGAAGTGTTAATGTTTTGATTGTTCTCACCTTCACCAGAGTGACTGCAGCACTGTAGAAAATACTCAGGAAGAACAGGGTGATGAATGTGGAAGCAGTCGTCCACATGTTTCCATTATCATCCTCATTGTCTTCAATCCTGGTGTGATCTATAGTATCTGTGAATATAACGTCAATAGAATGTATTTAGATTGCTCATTGATCAAGTCGGATGTTTTTGCGTATATGCAAAGCCATCAGGGACATTAACATTTTCTACAAACAGCCAGGGTGACCGCAAATTTGGATCTTATCTGCATCTATCATTGTGTTTGTGATTCTCAGCAATAACTAACCAGTACTGGCTGCAATCTGTTTGCTTTATTATCCGTATCAAGACATTTTGAATTATTACGTCATTTAATCTATTATTGGAAAATATAATAATCATTATAATTCAAGGAATACTGAGTGGGAATTATCATATTAATTACCTTGCTTTACTTTAAATATAGGCTGTGACAACTATTTAGGGGAAAATTTATGGCCATCACTGAATCGGAGTTCAAACGTAATTGCTCATTTGTTTCAAGAATGTTTTTTTTCCCAATTTCTTGGCAAATCATGCACATAATTTAGATCCACTGTAAGAGTATTGCTTCATGCTTTTGATTGTATGTTCTGCATGCATCAGGAGTCTTTTTTTGTCTTGTGTCTCTTCATTTATTTTTACCTATAGCTTCGAGTATCTGTTTTTCCTGTAACACTTGTCTTTATGGTTATGAGTGCCTCTTACTTCGCACATATCCTTCTTGAAGTTTGTGCATCAATGAACGTGTTCATGTTCCTTTACTGCTTGTTTGTTCATTTACATGACCGTGCTTGTGTATGTAAATGTTGTTCATTTCAAAATTTGAATTGTGTTAACATGCCACTTCGTTCGTTGGTGCTTACGTTTATCTTTTAATGACTTTTTGAAAGCTTTATTATTGTGTGCCAACTAAAATCTGTTCTTGTGTGTTCCTTTCAGATCCTACGTACAGAAGGATACATTCATGTTTGTGCGCCAGAAGTGTGTTAAGTTAGTATGCAACTTCATGTTGTGATGCATGTTAATATTTGTGTGATGATGCCTGTTTGTGCATCAATGCAGAGTAAAACGTCTTCTGATATGCTTAGTTGTGTTTTTGTGTGTGGATATATGCTGATGCTTGTGTCATAATCCTCGTTTTGCGAATGTTCCACTATTTGTTGATCTGAGCACTTGCGTGTTTGCATGTGTGTGTGACGTGACCATGTACATGTGCCAATCAGTGTAGTTTTACAATAAATAATTGAGCTACCTCTCTCCACATGTGCCCAAGTGTTTTAAAGTGGGGTAGTAATGCGATTAATATTGATCTCTGTGCTCATATATCCCTTCTGAGTGTAGACGCGGGAGGATATTTCGGATGTGTACCTGTTGTTTACGCATGTGTGTCTGGAGGTATTATGGTAAACAAATGTACATACCTTCGTGCCCAGTTGTGACTCAACGTGTGAAAATGTTTTTCCTCGTTATGCAGGAACTCCTGTTCACAATTGTATGTTTGTTTCTTTCTTTCTATGTGTGTGCATTTGTGTGAGTGTTTGTGCGAATGCTAATGTTTTGTACGTATTTGTGTCTCAACGAAATTGAATGCGCCTTTCTATGTGTGCATTCATCTTGTGTCTTCAGTTGAGACTGTGTCTATGTTCTTTTGGCTGCTTTTGCGAGCGTGTTTTAGTATCGATGCACATTTCTGCTCTTACAGTAGACAATGAATATTTTTATTCCTGATTTAATTTTAATCGATTGCCAACAATGTGGTCTGACCTGGATGGTGTAGGGCACATTACTGGTTATTGTGAAAAGATAAGTGTCTTGTCAATGAATTCTGTCTTTGAGACCAGAGGCCTGAGTTCAGATTCCCACAGCTCCAGAGAACATTTCCGAAGATGTTCACTGGAAAATATCTACAAGTGCTCTATACTCGAAACAAATGACTTAAGGTGCTCAAATACCAGAATTGATCTCATGTGTCCCACAAAATGTGGAATACCAACAGGATTATTGCAATCATCGGTTTAGGCTTCGATTGTGGGTAATCAATGTTCGGAGGTGATCAAGGTGGACAAGTGCATCCGAAATGCTTCAGAGTTATAACTTTGCATGGAAACTTTACATTTTCCGAAAGAAAGCTAGACATTAAGCAAGAGAATAACTGCTCCTGTCTGCAATGAGCTCACATTACAAACGGCCTCTGTCGTAAAAAAACTATGTACAGCAGTAAGAAAGCAGCCCATTAATTGTTCCCTCTCTTTCCTCTGTGCTCCGCAATAACATTTTTTTCATCTGTTTCTCACTAGTGTAGAAGTGAAGGTGCATTCTGTCAGCCATTGCCATGGTGCGAGATCCCTTCTAGTTTCCCAGACACAGGTTAAATTCAAGTTACTTTCCACTCTTTGTGATTGGTACCCATAGCTTCTCTTTCCTGTTTGTAACTTGCAATCAAAAATTATTTTCGGAGTGTCTTAAGTTTATGTCCCCAATTCATGCTATGCTGACGTGAACTTTAAAGGAGTAGGCAAGTGGGGCTCAGAAACAGCAAGATCAAAATGCATGTTCATTTGTCGTAA
Organism: Stegostoma tigrinum; assembly: GCF_030684315.1. Classification (NCBI taxonomy): domain Eukaryota; kingdom Metazoa; phylum Chordata; class Chondrichthyes; order Orectolobiformes; family Stegostomatidae; genus Stegostoma; species Stegostoma tigrinum. The sequence goes on along the minus strand of NC_081396.1, from coordinate 2,795,571 downwards.
AACAGAAATTGTTAGATTTATTCTCAGTGGGATTTAAGGTGGACGAGGTATTTTGCAGAATCCTACAATGTGTGTGCTTTAATCTGTCTCTGACCGAACCATAGTGTGCCTGAGTAGGGAGCATTAACTGCACCTGACATGTGCCAGAGAGCTGCGAATAATCAATTTTAACTCAAAGGATGAAATATTAGTAAAACTGGGAAACAAAATTAATTAAAATATTGTGTATTTAAATCACAATTTGAGGAAAGAAACGCGTTATTACTTTTATTGAATTCTTAAAGCAGACCTTGAGATTTACATTGGCATGAGTTGATGGTGTCCATCAGTGCCGGCGAAATATTCACAAAACTCGGTTTACCGCTGGATTTATCAACTGTTCTGTTGATGATCTTCAATGGAATCGCTTCATGTCCCACCACACAGGAGTAAGAAGCACCGCCGGCCCACTCCTCCGCTGTAATGGATAACAGGCTATACATGAAGAAGGAGGTGTTGTCATTCTCTGCCATCACCTCGGTGTTCTTGTAGTTACTGGGATTCACCGGCTTGTCATTGGTTGTCCATTTGACGATCATCTCTCTGGGGGAGAATCCTCTAACTAAACAGGTGAGGGAGACAAACCTCTGAGCGGAGATTTCTTCTGCCAGTGGCAGGAGGACAGACACTGACGGTTCCAGTGGATTTTTCGCTGCAGAATATTTGAAACAATTATAAATGAATCATTAAAATGCGCAATCAATATTGATATTTTGCTAAGTATTAAAGCATTCCATTTTTAATTTGGAATTGATTCACTTTCAACTTGTCAAGAAACAGAGTAGTATCCATTCTATTCAATGAAAACTACCCAGTTTGGTTTGAAAGTCACCTCCATGTTTTCAGCCCAGAAGTAGAATATTCTGTCTGTTTTTCGTAACTGGTGTTTTCATCACAAACCTCCAGGCTTCTTCTCACCTTGTTTGAGTTAATCATAATCACAAGAGACGATCCTTTAATCTTTTATTTAATAGAAACTTCACTTTCCAGTCGTAAAATGCACCATTATTGCTGCCAACGGTGTTAGTCCATTACAAACAACGCATGCTATTGATATCATTGGCTCTAAATTACTCATAGGATACTTAGTGCTTTAGTCTCATCCCTCACCTTGCTCCTTGTGGATGGAAGCTGTCAAAGGAGTTTGTAGATACTGATGGTTCACCACGCAGTAGAAATAATCCCCACTCAGCCAGGCTTCAGTAGAAATGTCTAATTTGCTGATCACACTGTCGGGGTCGTCTCCTGCTTGCTCAGTAATCTCTGATTTCAAAGGCTTCCTTCCTTGTGTCCAGGTGACGTTGACTCCAAAAGGAAGACTGTACACAACGCAGGTTAACGTCACTGTCTCCTCCAGTAAGACCTGTTCTACCGGTGGTGGTAGTATTTTAATTGTGTGATCACCACGCTCTGCAACGGCAATGAAAAGAAATCGGAATCAATGAAAACTGGCTCTTTCGGATCAAAACACGTCTTCAGACTACTTCCTGCAAAGTAAAGAAATCATATTCGAATTGGTGACTTCAAACAAATGCTGAAACAATATTTACTCCTATTCATATATTTTGATTCATGAAAACATTCATGATTACCTATAACATGACTGGCGCAATTATTCCTAAAGAACACTGGCTTCACCACAACTGAAAACTGTGAAACAAAAAATATCACCAAAGGTATCTTCACTTAACCCACAGAGTAATCATCCTTTCTGAGTTCTTCTGTCACCTAAGATCATCGAATGATATTTGTGACAACACTAATCTGCGGTCAATATCATGACTAGATTTCTACATTCATGAACCATACATGCAATGTTGCTGGTTATGCTGAGTGCCAAATCAAATCCCGAATTTGGGGCCAACTGTAATCAAACGTAATTATTCTCTTATTCATCATGTTTTTAAAGAGATTTTAATGTTGTACAGAAACATTGAATGGCCACCGAATTTATATTCCACATAATTTAATCTGATTGAAAGCAATTTGCATTATTGGTGTGAGATTGTTGTCGAAAATATGTTGTGAGATATCATTCCTCGTGCCGAAATTGGAATAGACCTGAAAGTATGACGCTGAGTTCAGCATCGGAATGCGAAAGGACACTCATCACCTCAAGCCTTTCCCTCCATTCCGTTAGTTAATGATTGGTCTCTACTTTCATTTGATTGACTGATCTGCAACTTTAATTTCTTCGCAGAACGAAAACAAAAAAGAAAAAAAAATCACGCATGAGTGTTTTCAACTCAGTACAAAATCAACAGACATTTGCGCTCGTGAAATTCAGGCTTTTGTTACTCACTGAATGAACATCCCCATTCTGAAACCAGGGTTAAACAGCCTGCCTCTAATTCCTGGTTCATTCAGCCCTATTGTGGCACTCCCACCTGACCTCGCTCTCCTGCTACATCCAGTAATTACAGAGAACGTCTAAAAGAGTCTCGATTAGATCACGTTTATACGTGTTAATCAAATATGATAACCATTTGGTGTGTGGTCTTTTGTCATGATTGAAGTTAAAGAGCCCCAAAACATTTAAAGTCTACATTGTACAATGCCCAAGACCAACAGATAATTTCTGATCTTGGAATGAAGTAGTGAATGTGTTTTGCTTTATTTTTAAAAACATGGTCACTTCATATTTAACAATGTCACCTTTAGACCACAAGAGATTGGCTTTCACGTTTTTGGCCAATTACTTCTGCTCTGCCACTCAATCACGTGTGACATGTTTCTCAAGCTCATTCTCCTTCCTTCTGCCCACACAAGCACGAGTCAGTCTGTCTGTGTTTTAAATACTTGCAACAACTTGGCCTTCACAGCTCTCTGTGGCAATGAGATCCTCAGGTTCATCACTGTCTGACTAAAGATATTCCTATTCATCTAAGTTCTAAATGGTTGCCGCGTTGAAACTGGGCTGTGCCCTCGTGTCATTGTCTCCACTACTGGTGAAGACATCTTCTTCACTTCCACTCTACCTCGATCTCCCAGTATTTTCTAAGTTTCAATGAGATCACTCGTTGAACGAAGTTATCAGGAAGCTGTTACCAGTAATGGATTCTGCTCTCCCACCTCTCTCCAACAAACAATCAGCCAACAAACGAATCCATCTAACTGTCTACGTGGCAGCAACATTGAGGGAACGATGGTTTTCTTTTCTCTAATCTGAATTGTGAGCAGAGCTGACATCACATTCACACTGAATGAGACACACGAGGCATGATAGTTAATTAGAACTTGTTCTGTGCTGTTTACAAAACCTGATAAATTCGTGTGTTTGGTGTACATCAAGTTCAGAGTGATTTTTAGTTGTCTTGGTTAATGTTTCTTACCCTGTGGTCCGGTGATGTTTCGACTTTGAATGACCTCTTCGTGCATGGCTTTGCACGTATAGACTGCACTGTTGAACCATTCACTATAAGGGACTCTTAGCTGACTAGTCGAAGAGAAGTTCCCGCTGGTTTCGCACACGGGAGAGGTGAAGATACCAGAATCTATGGTTTGTCCATTCTTCAACCAAGTCACGGAAATTTGCTTAGGATGGAATTCTGTGATTGAACAGACGAGGGTTGCAATTTTGGTTCTCTCGATTTCTTCGCTTGAACTCACAGTTAGAAGAAGAGTTGGATGTAAAATATCTCGACCTTAAAGAAACACATTGTACAAATTATCTGACGAATTTGATAACAAATGTAATTAGTTCTTCTAAATCAAGTTTATTTGTAGTTTATAGATATGATCTTTAAGATTACAATGGTCATAATGCAACGTTTGTGACAGAAGCTATGAGCGACACAGAAAGATCAACAGGATGGTGTGAAGGGCCAAAATTGCAAAATACAGCAAGGAAGTCATGAACACATATAAATTATAGATCAGTTTAATCAAAATGGAGATAGCGAGTTTTGAGAAGATTTGTAGCTCAGGTTGAGGTTCTGGATGTGAGTTTGCTCGCTGAGCTGGAAGGTTCGTTTTCAGACGTTTCGTCACCATTCTAGATAACATCATCAGTGAGCCTCCGACGAAGCGCTGGTGTTATGTCCCGATTTCTATTTATCTGGTTAGGTTTCCTTGCGTGGGTAATGTCATATCCTGTTCTTTTTCTCAGGGGATGGTAGATTGGCTCCAAGTCAATGTGTTTGTTGATGGAATTCCAGTTGGAATGCCATGCTTCTAGGAATTCTCGTGCATGTCTCTGTTTGGCTTGTCTTCGGAAGAATGTGTTGTCCCAATCAAAGTGGTGTCCTTCCTTATCTGTATGTAAGGATACGAGTGATAGTGGGTCATGTCGTTTTGTGGCTCGTTGATGTTCATCAACATAGAAAGCGGGACATAACACCAGCGCTTCATCGGAGGCTCACTGACGATGTTACCTAGAATGGTGACGAAACGTCTGAAAACGAACCTTCCAGCTCAGCGAGCAAACTCACATCCAAAATGGAGATAGCAAAGTTGGATGCTATTCGTTTTAAGGGAAGTAGTTTGACTAACAAGTAAACGAGTTGGTGGTAGAAATGAGGCAATGGTGCCATTGATATCACGGAGAAATATTGAGAGGGGAAGGGATTGGTGGTTCATAATTCCAGAATATACAGCCTTCAGGCGAGACAGGGGAATACGTGAAATGGGATCAGGCGTCTGTCACAATGCTGATTCTGGTACTTTCAGTTGTGAAGAGGAACTAAATCATGGGCACATCCCCAAATGAGGGCAAACAGATAGTAATTAAAAACCGAAAAAAACCAAACATGCGACTGGGTGAGTTATATGGATTCCACCACATGTCCGTAAGATCGATAAGTGCAGATACACAAGCAAATTTCAGAGAAGTGTAAATTAATTGGGGAATGATGAAAGAGGATTTTAACTTCTTCAAAATCAGCTCCGTCATTGATCATGTCAAAAATTTAGAGGGAGCAGAATTCTGAAAATGCTCCCAACAGAGCTTCTAAATTGACAATGTATTTAATACAACACTTTTTCACACAGAACTTGCAAGAAAAGTGTGATCCTGGAATTAACTTTAGGTCATGATCTTGAACAACTGGTTAAAATATCACTGATGTAGCATTTTCCAGACAGCGATCATAAAACTGTTAGATTCCAGATTTTTCTGGAAATGGACAGGAATGGGCCTGAACCAAAGATCTGGAAAGGGGAATGCCAATTTTAATAAGGTCTCGTATGATTTGACCAGACTGCGCTGGAAGACGAAATGTATTGATTACCCAGAGTTACAGCAGTAGAACATATTCAAGAAAGGAATAGGAATAGCCAAGGGACAACATGTTGCGATTAAGACACAGCGTGGGGTCAAACATGCAGTGAGCTCTGGACTTCAAAGGACATAAAGTAGCTCGATGAAGATAACAAAAATGGTGGGCTTATGTTAAATACTGATGACTCAAAGCAATACAAGCTCTCAAGAAGTCCAGAACGTGCAAGGGGTTTTTTTTTTGAAACAGAGGAAATAGGAGAGAAAGGAAAGAATAGTGGAAGTCAAAGGAAAGGAAACTGTGAAAATATGTTACAAGTTCAATCATAAGAAAAGGATAACTTACGAATGAGTAACTCTCATTAAGTTCTACAGTGTTGTTACTGGCATGGCGTCAGAGGACGTCGGTTGTGTTCGATTTACATGCGTTATGTTGGTGTTCACTCAGGTAAGGGATGATGTGGACACAGAAATCATGGAGAAGTGCTGTGATTGACAATAAGAAGTTAGGGTAGATGACAAAACTTGCTGTGTTTTCTTGTTCTAATAAAAGTAGTTAAATTTTCAAAGTGAATGTAACGTATGCCAAGCTGGTGGGCAGAGTGAAAACTGAAATAATTGGGCCACTGGGAACAGTTTAGAATCCCTGTCTGGCTACAGGGGCTGTGCCAAATGACTGTAGGTCCGCCAATGTGGCACTGTTATGCAGGAGGGGGAAGAGATAACAATTGAAACGACATGTCTGCGAAGTGGTAGGCTAACTAGTGAAGCAGTTGAGAAGCAGAATTCGTCTTCATCCGGAATGTCAATCAACAATTCCTGCATTGTCTTAATGTCGGGTGTGGTGGGTGGTGGGGGTAATATCGAAACAATTTGATGGTATTTGTCGAAGAGTTAACCAGGTATGCAGATGTTAGCAAAGGTATGACGAATGGAATCCGAGTTAGCTTGTTGAATTGGATCCAGAATTGCCTGAGTGGCATGTAGCAGAGGATAATGGTCGTGGAGCTTTTGTGCAACTGGAAGTCTATGTCTAATGCGGGGTTGCAGGAATCAGCGTTAATTGCCTTGATTTTCTTTTACATTCAAATTATTTAGACTTGAATGAACGAAGGCAGGTGAGTAAGTTCAGAGATGAAACGAAAATTGTCGAGTTGGTCAGCCGTGAGCATGATGGCATTAGGTTAAAGAAGGATGTAGAACAGTTGAGAAGTGGCGAGAGGTGGCAAATGGAAATCATTCCTGATACATATAAGGTATATACACTTGGGCAGAAGAAAATGCAAGGTACTAAGATTTCAATGGAGGATCCCTGGAAAGCACTGAAAATCTTTTTTTTTGTGCATGCCCACCGATCCAGTTAAAAATGTATGTGGGATATTGGTCTTTATTATCCGAGGCAGTGAATTTAATTACGAGCAGATGGTACTGGAAATTAGTAATACGCTGGTAAGGCCATATTGAGTATTGTGTGAAAATCAGGAATGCACATTATGAGAGGAATGTGATTATATTGTAGAAGCATTGATGAGCTTTCAGAGGATTTTGCCTGGGCTGAACGGTTTAGTTATGAAATGAGGTCAGTCAGACAGGCGTTTTCCCTTAGACCCGAGGACCCTGAGGGAGAACGTGATTGAGATACCTGGAATTATGATGGGTAAAGATAGGATAAACAAGAAGAGGGATCAATGTCAAATGGGCAGCAGGCAAAGGTAAGGGCAGAAGGTTTAGAGTGAATGTCGGGGGAAACAAAATTGAACAGATGATGGTGTGAATCTGGAGCTCAGTGTTTTTATAGAAACTAGTAACACAACAAGTAAGAAGCATTGAGATGAACACTTGCAATGGCAAGTCATACAAGATAATGGAGAAAGCGTTGGCATATTTGACTGGCAGAGTTAAGTGTTTGATACTGATAGGCATGGATTTGGTCGGCCAAAGGTCTTTTTACTGTGCTGTATACCTCGATGGCTCTGTGAAAAGTGTTATAAACAATGCCCTATTCATCTTTATAATCACAGATGTTCTGTTTATCTCTGTTCCCACAACACTTACATGGCATTCTAACGCTCTTCTCTGACTCTTTGTACTGAACTTCACAGTAGATTTTGTTGCAATCTACTGACTCAGTCACAGTTAACTGGCTGCTCAGGGTATAAGTTCCCTTCTTGTTTCTCGCTGATGGATAAGTCTTCAATCCAGTCGTGATCGGCTTCCCTTCTTTCTTCCACGTCACCTTGGTGGCGTCCAGGGAATGGTCCATTGCCAGACAACCAAAGATCACAGAACCATCAGTGCTGCTTGGTTTACAGGATGAGGTTAAGCCATAAAGTGTGGGGGAAGATGGTGTCACTGGGGGAAGAATGGACGATTGAACAAGTTAGCCTCTGTTAGCTCAACCTTAGCAGTTATTCAAATGTATCCCCAGCAGTAAACTGTTTCTGATAAAATCTACATATCTTGCATTCATTTTTGTTTTCTCTTATTTGTTGTTCATGATCTATTGGTTTCTTTCTCAGAAGCACGCCCTCAATATTAGCATATTATATTATCATATAATTTAGCAATAAGAATTCTTTGATTCCACCACCAGTAGCTGTGCAGTAATTTTGCCAATGGACACGTTCATTGAATTACAATGAAAGAGCGGAGAAGTTTCACGAAATAAAAACCAAAGAATTGCGGATGCTGGAAATTAGAAGCAAAAAAACCCAGAAATTGTCAGAAACTCCCAGCCACAAGCAGCATCAGTGGAGAGAAATCAGAGTTAACGTTTCAGGTCCAGTGACCCTTGCTTACTTATCAAATCAAGTCAAAAATAAAATGTGCAGAACCGCTGACAGGACTAAACTTCCCAGACAAGACACCAGTCCTAGATCACTTCCCTCTCATCTTATTCAAGTCAACCTGTACACATTGCAACCTCCTTCTCTTGCAATCAATTCTTTATTGCCTGCTACGTAGCCAAACTCCATTTCATTTTCAGATCATATCCAGCTGCCACTTCACTACAGTGAACTTCTATCACCGAACCAGCCCAGCTCCCTGCCGAACTAACTAACTAGCTTTGCACCCAATCACCTCCTGCATTTCAGTTCAAACTACTCCTCACCTACCAAGCACCACTCGACAAAACTAGTTCCTTGTGACCTTAATCATTTACTCTAATGCCACCCTGCCAGACTATGTGTATGCGAGATTACCTAGCAGTCGCTCAACACATCACATCCTGCCAGCGAACACTCTACTACAATATCACTCTAACTCCCACCACTAGCTCATTTTCGAACTCCGTGTTCACCATTCTCGAGTTGAACACTGAAAAATCGGGTTAAATTTCATTGGATTTGGAAAGTTTGTCGAACAGCAAGATTTATGATGATCTCACGAAAGGAATAGCGTTCTTGAGGAGCCATGGTGTATTTTCTCGGCTTCTAATTTGTAAGTTCACATTGTCCTTCGTCAGCGCATCCCAAAACTGGGGCCTTTGAGAACAAGGGCTCACAGGCATATTAGTACTTCACCTAGAAAGATTTCGTCCAAATCATACTCTATCTTGACTTGTAATTATTTCACTGTCCCTCTACTTTTTTTTCTGGATCACAACTGTGGAATTTGCTTCCGAACAGTGCCGAGGATGTGCTAATACTGCGTGAACCTTAGCAATTCAAGTAGGCTGATGACGACTAGCTTCTCAATGAGATGTAAGAGTTCTGACACTTTCATGCTGTGTAGAAACGCAAATGACCACTGGTAGAATTGAAACATTTTTTGAGGTACTTGATGTGTGTCCATACAGGGATGACGTGCTGAATGGTTTCTTTCTGCGTGTTTTCTCCGAACTGACAGAGCTATTTTTTCACCATACAGTGAGAATGAAGTTTTCCTCATTTTGAGCACAGAAGTAATATATTAAACTTCTTTGGAATAAAGAAACATAATCTTAAATTAAGGGGATCTGATCAACTTGATTGGGATGTTTGAATTGGAAAATGTCATAGAGTTAAAGTCTATTTTTATTAGCAATTACTAACAACTTCATTGTGTCACTTATTATAATTCACGTAACATCTTCCAGAAATACTGTCTGTCCTTGTTATGTGCAATCGAATCATTAAATCTGGAACAGATTTCCTTTGTTAATCAAAGGTGCTAAAGATTTTTGCTACAAGCAGACCTATGGAGTTAACTGTTCGATCCATTATGATCAAATCAAATAGTGGAACAACTCGAAGGGCTCAATGCCCTATTCCTGTTCTTCATCTTCCTACCAATGTGTTATTCGTTATGCTATCAATGGTGGGGAAAACTTCTTAATAAACATTTTACAGTCTCTTGTTTGTCACTGAAGTGCAGTGTCTGAAACTAGTAAGTCAATGCTCTCATTTCTGAGGCACCTGAGCAAATATTACACTTCTGTGTAATTGATTGAAACCCAGTGACGGTGAATTCACTGCTAAAGACCTTTACTTTCCAAAGACCACAAGACATAGGAGCAGAAATTAGGCCATTCGGCCCATCGAGTCTGCTCTCCTATTTATTTATGGCTGATAAATTCTTCAATCCCATTCTCCTGCTTTCTCCCTGTCACCCTTGATCCCCTTGATAATCAAGAATCTATCTATCTCAGTCTTAAATGTACTCAGTGACCTGGCCTCCACAGCCTTCTGTGACAATTAATTCCATAGATTCACCAGTCTCTGGCTGAAGAAGTTTCTCCTTATGTCCGTTCTAAATGGTCTCCCCTTTACACGAAGGTTGTGCCCTCGCGTCCTAGACTCTCCTACCAATGGAAGCACCTTCCAAACGTCCAATTTGTCGGGGCCATTCGGCATTTTGAAAGTTTAAATTAGATCACCCCCTCGTCTTTCTGAACTCCAATGAGTATGGTCCCGGAATCATCAAACTTTCCTCGTGTTGTGCTTTCCGTTTCTGGGAATATTCTCATGAACCTCCTCTGAACCTGCCTCAGTGCCTGTATGTCCTTCCTGTGATGTGGGATCCAAAATAGCACGCAACACTCCGATATGACCTGACAAGAGCCTTACAAAGCCTCAGTAGTACATCCCTGCTCTTATATTCAAGTCCTCCCAAAATAAATGCCAACATTGCATTTGCCTCCCTGACTACTGACTCAACTCGCAATTTTATCTTGAGAGAATCCTACACTGGAACCGTCAAGGCTCTTTGCAGTTCAGACTTCTGAGTTTTCTCCTCATTTAGAAAATGGCCCATGCTTTTGTTCTTCTTCCCAAAGTGCATGACCTCACACTTTCCCACGTTGTACTCCATCTGCCACTTCTTTTCCCACTTTCCTAACCAGCCCAAGTCCTTCTGAATCCTGACCACTTCCTTAATTCTACCTGTCACTCCACCTGTCTTTGTATCATCTGCAAATTTAGCCAGATTTCCCACAGTTCCTTCGCCAAGATCATTAATGTACAAATTGTAAAGTTGTGATCCCAGCACAGTTTTTCTGAAATGACGGTTCGAGGCAGGTCACTCACCTTCAATCATTCCCTGATATTAAATATCATTTAATTTTCTTAATACATTAAAATAATTGTCCCTTCAAATAACTTAAGTTGTTTCACCTGACAGCAGAACACTTAAAAAAAATCAAACAACACACTTTGAATGACAGAAACTTGAAATAAAAACAAAAATTGCTGAAGAAACTCAACAGGTCTCGCAGCCCCTGTAGAGAGAAGGCAAAGTTAACATTTCGAGTCTAGTGACACCCTTTTTGGCAAATTGCTTTCGTCTTTTCTGGCATGACAACTAATAACCGTTGAGTTGGATGGTGATTAAGTTTGCATGATATATCCACTGGAAGAGGATTTTTAACAGAGGTACAGGACAAGCTGAGATGTAATTTGAAAACTGACTGAAAAGCAACCACTATCTGTTGCAAAGGTTGGATTTAGCAGATGTGCACCCGACTGACCACTCGTTGGGTACAAAATACAACAGCTTCAACATTGCATCGTCAAACGTATCTGGGAAACGATTAATTCTGGAATAGCCACAAATGCTATTGATGCAAGAGCAAGCAAAAAATTGGGGTTTCTATGGGGAGTTACTGCATTAACACCAGTTCGAGGCGCCCTGCAGCCTGTTGGAAATGTATTGATTTTATTTAACAAAAGCTGATGTTGGTCTCGGTGCGCATCCCGGGAAACAGCCCATAGAACACGGAATCCCGCGTCACTGAGCTGCTCTGGACGAACCTCGACAAATACCACTGCATTCCCCTCCAGACCTCCTGCGCATAGGCACACTCCAGAAGGAGGCGATCGACAGTCTCGTCCCCTCCGCAGCCACCTCGAGGGCAGCATGCGGTGGCGCAGAGATTCCGGGCATGCATAAAGGATCTCACTGGCAGAGCCCCTATCACCACCAGCCAAGCAATGTCCTTGTGATTGTTTGAAAGTTCTGGCGACATGGCATTCTGCCAAACGACTTTGGCAGTCTGCGTGGGGAACCACACAACGGGATCCACCCTCTCCTTTTCCCGAAGGGTCTCGAGGATATTATGTGCTGACCACTGTCTGACGGCCTTGTGGTCAAAGGTGTTTCCCTTCAAAAATTTCTCCACGAAGGACAGGTGGTACAGGATGGTCCAACTACTCGGAGCGTTCCGCGGCAATGAGACCAGGCCCATCCTTCGCAACACCGGGGACAGGTAGAACCTCAGTAAGTAGTGACACTTGGTGTTTGCGTACTGAGGATCTACGCACAGCTTGATGCAGCCACACACAAAGGTAGCCGTCAGGGCGAGGGTGGCGTTCGGTACACCCTTTCCACCATTTTCCAGGTCTTTGTACATGGTGTCCCTGTGGACCCGGTCCATCCTCGACCCCCAAATGAAGTGGAAGATGGCCCGGGAGACTGCAGCAGCGCAGGCCCAGGGAATAGGCCAGGCCTGCGCCACACACAACAGTACCGAAAGCCCCTTGCACCTGACAACCAGGTTCTTACCCGCGATGGAGAGAGACCGGAGCATCCACCTGCCCAGCTTCTGCTTCAGTTTGGTGATACGTTCCTCCCAAGTCTTAGTGCATGCCCCAGCTCCACCGAACCAAACACCCAGCACCTTCATGTAGCCTGTCCTGACGGTGAAGGGGATGAAGGAGCGGTCGTCCCAGTTCCCGAAGAACATGACTTCGCTCTTACCCCTATTGACTTTGGCACCCGAGGCCAGTTCAAACTGGCCGCAGATGTCCAACAGCCTACTCACCGACCGACAATCGGAGCAGAAGATGGAAATGTCGTCCATGTACAGGGAGGTCTTGACCTGAAGGCCTCCGCTGCCTGGGATAATCACGCCCTTCAGGCTCATGTCCTTCCTGATGGATGCGGCGAAGGTCTCCACACAGCACACGAACAAGGCAGGAGAGAGCGGGCAGCCCTGCCTGACTCCAGATCTAACAGGAAAACTGTCCGATTCCCACCCGTTGATCGAGACTGCGCTAACGATGTTGGCGTAGAGCAGCCAGATCCAATTGCGGATGCCCTCCCCGAACCCCAATTTGGAGAGGACGTCCCTCATGTAAGCATGAGAAATCCTGTCGAAGGCCTTCTCCTGGTCCAGGCTGACGAGGCAGGTGTCCACCCGCCTGTCCTGTACGTAGGCGATCGTATCCCTGATGAGCGCGAGGCTCTCAGCGACCTTCCTGCCTGGCGCAGCACAGGTTTGGTCAGGGTGAATCACCGACTCCAGGACAGACCTGACCGGGTTGGCTATGACCTTCGCCAGGATTTTGTAGTCCACTTTCAAAAGTGAAATGGGACACCAACTCTTAATTTTTTCCCTCTCCCCCTTCCTCTTGTAAATGAGGGTGATGATGCCCTTCCTCATGGACTTGCACATTTCCCCTGCCGGAAGCGCACTATCGTATGCCTCCAGCAGAGCGGAATACAGCTCGACCGTCACTCCCGGGAGTCTTATTCCTCTTCAAGGACTTGAGGGCTCTGGTCAGCTCATCCAAGGATATTGGCCGGTCTAGCCACTCCCTCATGCCGTCATCTAAGACCTCCGTGATAGATGACAGGAATGACTCGGAGGCCGTGCTGTCCCTGGGCTTTGTGTCATACAGTTCGGCATAGAAGGATCTGCTGATCCTCAAAATGTCGGGCTGAGACGACGTCACCGAGCCGTTGTCCTCCTTCAGCCGGCTAAGCACAGAGCTCTCTTTGTGCACCTTCTGAAAGAAGAAATGCGAGCACGTCTCGTCCTGCTCCACGGAGCGGACCCTGGACCGGAAGATCATCCTAGAGGCCTCTGCGGCAAAAAGCAAGGCTTGCTGGCCCCTCACCTCGCGGAGGTCCTCCATGACATCGACCCCCATCAACTGCAGAAGGAGCAGGTTCTGCACCCTTTTATGGAGTCGCGACAGCTTTCCCCGCCTCTCTCTCGCCTTCTGAACACCCTTGAGGACAAAGAACCTCTTGATGTTCTCCTTCACCGTCTCCCACCAGTCGCCCGGAGAGTCAAAGAGGGGTTTCACGGTTCTCCAACCGGCGTACTCCCTCTTAAGCTCCTCGACATTCTTTGGGGTCAACAGAGTCGTGTTGAGCTTCCACGTCCACTTGCCGGCCAGCTGGTCGTCCTATAAGTGACAGTCGGCCAGCAGGAGGCAGTGGTCAGAGAAGAACACCGGCACGACGCCGGTGGACCTGACCGAGAACGCCCGTGACACAAACAGGAAGTCTATCCTTGAGCGGATAGACCCGTCTGGCCGCGACCAGGGGTACCTCCGCTGCACTCCGTCTGCAGGGGTGCTGAACATGTTGAGCAGCTTGGCATCCTTCACCGTGCCCATCAGGAATCTGGACGTGACGTCCAGTTGACTCCCCCCACCTGCTGTCCCCACGCTGGATCTTCCATCTGAATGATGCAGTTGAAGTCTCCGCCTAGGATGACCGGCCTGGACGTAGCCAGCAGGGGTGGAAGCTGCTGCAGAACGGCCAACCGCTCACTCCGTACCGCTGGGGCGTACACGTTGATCAGCCTCAGGGGAGCGTTCCTGTAAGTGACGTCAGCCACTAGGAGGCATCCCCCCCCCACCACCTCCTGAACTTGAGAGATGGTGAAGTTGCGCCCCCGCAGCAGAATAGCCAGGCCCGAGGAGCGACAGTCATTAGCCCCGACCAGATTGAAGGCCCACAGGTCCAGGCGCCGGACCATTTCCCGTACCTGCTGAGGTGCGGTATCCCGCACTCCTGCAGAAACAGGAGGTCCGCCTTGATGGTGGTCAGGTAGGCCAACGTGGATACACATCTCGCGGTGGACCTGTCACTGCGCACATTAATGCTCGCAACTCGTACCCCCATTGTGGGCAGTGACCGCAGTACCCTCCCCAAGTCCAAGGTCCAGCCCCTCCATCTGTCCCTTCATGCCCATTGCCCGGGCTAACTGCTGGATGCTCTCTGGGCTCAGGAAACCGTCCGTGCTGCCTTCCGGGTCGCATCCCCCCATCGGGGGTACGGAGGCAGGAGAGTCCGGCTCTGGGTCAGGCTGGGGGCGCGCAGTTTCCTCCTTCGTGCCTGGAAGGTCCGGGTGGCCCTCCAGGGCCCCAGTGGCACATGGCTGGGTGTTGGATGGAGCCTCAGGATGCCTCCCGTCACCTGGAAGCAGGGTGCTGCCTTCCTTCTCCCTTGAGATCTTTAGCTTCTGCTTCGGGTGGGCCCCCTCCAAATCTCCCTCGTCAGAGGAGCTCTTATAGCCCCCCTGTAGCTGCCTCTTCCCGCCTGATGGTTGTGGTTCCTGGGCCCGCCGACTCGCCTTCCTCCTCGCTTTCCAGACTGTCATCCACTCCCCTGGGTCACCTGTCGCCACCTCCATCAACTCCGGCTTGTCGGGGAGGGGGGAGCGGAGCCTGCAGGGGCGCTTTGCTGGCCTCGGGCCCATCCTGCGGGGCTGGGCCCTCCCGCACAACGTGGCCCTCCTGCACATTAGTGGGGTCCTTGCTGGGCCCTGGTGCCTTCCTCTCCTCTGGGCAGGCTAGCCCCGCATTGTCCCTGCTGGCGACCTGAGTGTAGGTGGTCCCCCGCCGCAGGCATGCCCTATAGAGGTGGCCTGCTTCCCCACGAAGGTTGCAGCTTTTTTCTTGTGGGCAATCCTTTGCAAGGTGTCCCTCCTCCCTGCAGTTCCTGCAGATGGTGGCTTTGCAGTCAGCAGCCACGTGACCTGACCTACCACAGGCATGGCAGACTTTAGGTTGCCCTGCGTAGGTCAGGTAGCCCTTACTCCCGCCGATCGCGAAGCTGGACAGTGGGTGTACAATGTTCCTGTCCGCGCCCATCCTCAGCGTCACCCTGACTTGCCTCTTACTGGTCCAGATGCCAAAGGGGTCCATGAAGTCAGTTAGGTCCCCTTCCACCTTCACGTACCTTCCAAGGAAGGTCAGGACATCAAATGCTGGCACATGCGGGTTGTACATGTTTACAGTCACCATACGGCTCCTCTGCGCTGGCATCACAAACAGCGGGACAGCGGTCAATACAGAGAGGGGGCCCTCACCTCCTTTCTCCTCGAAAACCTCCAGGAAGCGCTCGCAAAGCTTGGCACTCCTGAAGGTCACGTCGTAAAAACCCCCTCGGGGGAAATCCTGCAGGCAGTAAATGTCTGCAGCAGAGAACCCACAACAGTCCAACAGGATCCTCTTCACAAAGAAGGTGCGGTCCACAGGTGCACCCTCATCCACCTTCTTTACGGAAACACGGATGGTGTTCCGGATCCCTTGACCTGGGGCACGAGCACTTGCTGCAGCCATCGTTGCAGGTTGGCTGCTCCTCTGAACCAGCGTTAGGCCGAAGCCAGCATTAAGATCCACTGGTTGCAAGGGTGCACAGCCAACCCGACGTCCTCCTTTCACCTCCAACACAGCACTGTCCTCCTCTCGGGCCACAAGAGAGTGGGTCTTTATTTTGTTCCTGAAGTAAGCTGGCTCACTGAGCTGGAAGGTTTGTTGCCAGATAATCAGTCCCATTCTAGGTAACATCAACAGTGAGCCTCTGACGAAGCGCTGGTGTTATGTCCCGCTTTCTATTTATCTGGTTAGGTTTCCTTGGGTTGGTGATGTCATTTCCTGCGTTGGTGATGAACATCACCAACCTAAAGT
The DNA here is from genome assembly GCF_030684315.1 of Stegostoma tigrinum. Lineage (NCBI taxonomy): Eukaryota > Metazoa > Chordata > Chondrichthyes > Orectolobiformes > Stegostomatidae > Stegostoma > Stegostoma tigrinum. The sequence continues at coordinate 2,779,191 of NC_081396.1, read as the reverse complement.
CTGCCATGCCTGTGGTAGGTCAGGTCACGTGGCGGCCGACTGCAAAGCCACCATCTGTAGGAACTGCAGGGAGGAGGGACACCTTGCAAAGGATTGCCCACAAGAAAAAAGCTGCAACCTTCGTGGGGAAGCGGGCCACCTCTAGAGGGCATGCCCGCGGCGGGGGACCACCTACGCCCAGGTTGCCGGCAGGGGCAATGCAGGCCAGCGACCCCCCCCCCCCCCCCCCCCGGAGGAGAGGAAGGCACCAGGGCCCTGCAAGGACCCCACTAATGTGCAGAAGAGCCAGGCCGTGCAGGAGGGCCCAGCCCAGAAGGATGGGCCCGAGGCCAGCAAAGCGCCCCTCCAGGCTCCACTCCCCCCCCGACAACCCGGAGTCGATGAAGGCGACGACAGGCGACCCAGGGGAGTGGACCACAGTCCGGAAAGCGAGGAGGAAGGTGCGTCGACGGGCCCAGGAACCGCAACCATCAGGCGGGAAGAGGCAGCTACAGGGGGGCTATAAGAGCTCCCCTGACGAGGGGAATTCGGAGAGGGCCCACCCGAAGCAGAAGTTAAAGATCTTGAGGGAGAAGGAAAACAGCACCCCGCTTCCAGGTGACAGGAGGCGTCCTGAGGCTCCCTCTGACACCCAGTCAAGTGCTGCTGGGGCACTGGAGGATCCCCCGGAACTTCCAGGCAGGAAGGAGGAAACTGCGTGTCCCCAGCCTGACCCAGAGCCGGACCCTCTGCCTCCGCACCCCTGACGGGGGGATGCCACCCGGAAGGCAGCACGGACTGTTTCCTGAGCCCGGAGAGCGTCCAGCAGTTAGCCTGGGCAATGGGCATGAAGGGACAGATGGAGTGGCCGGACCTTGGACTTGGGGAGGGTACTGAGGTCACTGCCCACAATGGGGGTACGAGTTGCGAGCATTAATGTGCGCAGTGTCAGGTCCACCACAAGATGTGTGTCCACGTTGGCCTACCTGACCACCATCAAGGCGGACCTCCTGTTTCTGCAGGAGTGCGGGATACCGCACCTCAGCAGGTACGGGACAGCGGTTGGCCATCCTGCAGCGGCTTCCACCCCTGCTGGCTACGCCCAGGCCGGTCATCCTAGGCGGAGACTTCAACTGCATCATTGATGCAGATGGAAGATCCAGCGTGGGGACAGCAGGTGGGGGGAGTCAACTGGACGTCACGTCCAGATTCCTGATGGGCACGGTGAAGGACGCCAAGCTGCTCAACATCTTCAGCACCCCTGCAGACGGAGTGCAGCGGAGGTACACCTGGTCGCGGCCAGACGGGTCTATCCGCTCAAGGATAGACTTCCTGTTTGTGTCACGGACGTTCTCGGTCAGGTCCACCGGCGTCAAGCTGGTGATCTTCTCTGACCACTGCCTCCTGCTGGCCGACTGTCACTTACAGGACGACCAGCCGGCCAGCAAGGGGACGTAGAAGCTCAACACGACTCTGTCAACCCCAGAGAACGTCAAGGAGCTTAAGAGGGAGTACGCCGTTTGGAGAACCGTGAAACCGCTCTTTGAGTCTCCGGGCGACTGGTGGGAGATGGTGAAGGAGAACATCAAGAGGTTCTTTGTCCTCAAGGGTGTTCAGAAGGCGAGAGAGAGGCGGGGAAAGCTGTCGCGACTCCATAAAAGGGTGCAGAACCTGCTCCTTCTGCTGTTGATGGGGGTCGATATCATGGAGGACCTCCGGGAGGTGAGGGGCCAGCAAGCCTCGCTCTTCGCTGCGGAGGCCTCCCAGATAATCTTCCGGTCCAGGGTCCGCTCCGTGGAGCAGGATGAGACGTGCTCACGTTTCTTCTTTCAGAAGGTGCACAAAGAGAGCACTGTGCTTAGCCGGCTGAAGGAGGACAATGGCTCGGTGACGTCGTCTCAGCCCGACATTTTGTGGATCAGCAGATCCTTCTATGCCGGACTGTCCGACACGAAGCCCACAGACAGCACGGCCTCTGAGTCATTCCTGTTGTCTATCATGGAGGTCTTCGACGACGGCACGAGGGAGTGGCTGGACCAGCCGATATACCTGGACGAGCTGACCAGAGCCCTCAAGCCCTTGGAGAGGAATAGGACTCCCGGAAGTGACGGCTTACCAGTCGAGCTGTATTCCGCTCTGTGGGGCCTGGTCGGCCAGGACCTGCTGGAGGTGTACGATAGTGCACTTCGGGCAGGGGAAATGTGCAAGTCCATGAAGAAGGGCATCATCACCCTCATTTACAAGAGGAAGGGGGAGAGGGAAGAAATTAAGAATTGGCGTCCCATTTCACTTTTGAACAAAATCCTGGCCAAGGCCATAGCCAACCGGGTCAGGTCTGTCCTGGAGTTAGTGATTCTCCCTGGCCAAACCTGTGCTGTGCCGGGCAGGAAGATCGCTGAGAGCCTCGCGCTCATCAGGAATACAATCGCCTACGTACAGGACAGGCGGGTGGACACCTGGCTCATCAGCCTGGACCAGGAGAAGGCCTTCGACAGGATCTCTCATGCTTACATGAGGGACGTCCTCTCCAAATTGGGGTTCGGGGAGGGCATCCGCAATTGGATCCGGCTGCTCTACGCCAACATCGTTAGAGCAGTCTCGATCAACGGGTGGGAATCGGACAGTTTTCCTGTCAGATCTGGAGTCAGGCAGGGCTGCCCGCTCTCTCCTGCCTTGTTCGTGTGCTGTGTGGAGCCCTTCGCTGCATCCATCAGGAAGGACGTGAGCCTGAAGGGTGTGACTATCCCAGGCAGCGGAGGCCTTCAGGTCAAGACCTCCCTGTACATGGATGATGTCGCCGTCTTCTGCACCGATCGTCGGTCGGTGAGTAGACTATTGGACATCTGCGGCCAGTGTGAACTGGCCTCGGGTGCCAAAGTCAATCGGGGTAAGAGCGAAGTCATGTTCTTCGGGAACTGGGACGACCGCTCCTTCATCCCCTTCACCGTCAGGACAGACTACATGAAGGTGCTGGGTATTTGGTTTGGTGGAGCTGGGGCGTGCACTAAGACTTGGGAGGAGCGTATCACCAAATTGAAGCAGAAGCTGGGCAGGTGGACGCTCCGGTCCCTCTCCATCGCGGGTAAGAACCTGGTTGTCAGGTGTGAGGGGCTTTCGGTACTGTTGTATCTGGCGCAGGACTGGCCTATTCCCTGGGCCTGCGCTGCTGCAGTCTCCCAGGACATCTTCCACTTCATTTGGGGGTCGAGGATGGACCGGGTCCACAGGGACACCATGTACAAAGACCTGGAAAATGGGGGAAAGGGCGTACCGAATGCCACCCTCGCCCTGACGGCTACCTTTGTGTGTGGCTGCATCAAGCTGTGCGTAGATCCTCAGTACGCAAACACCAAGTGTCACTACTTACTGAGGTTCTACCTGTCCCCGGTGTTGCGAAGGATGGGCCTGGTCTCATTGCCGCGGAACGCTCCGAGTAGTTGGACCGTCCCGTACCACCTGTCCTTCGTGGAGAAATTTTTGAAGGGAAACACCTTTGACCACAAGGCCGTCAGGCAGTGGTCAGCACGTAGTATCCTTAGGACCCTTCGGGAAAAGGAGAGGGTGGATCCCGTCGTGTGGTTCCCCACGCAGACTGCCAAAGTCGTTTGGCAGAATGCCTCATCGCCAGAACTTTCAAACAAGCACAAGGACATTGCTTGGCTGGCGGTGAGAGGGGCTCTGCCAGTGAGATCCTTTATGCATGCCTGGAATCTCTGTGCCACCGCATGCTGCCCTCGAGGTGGCTGCGGAGGGGACGAGACTGTTGATCACCTCCTTCTGGAGTGTGCCTATGCGCAGGAGGTGTGGAGGGGGATGCAGCGGTATTTGTCGAGGTTCGACCCGAGCAGCTCCGTGATGCGGCACTCCGTGCTCTACGGGCTGTTTCCGGGGACGCACACCGAGACCAACATCAACTGCGCCTGGAGGACCATCAATGCAGTGAAAGATGCTCTTTGGTCTGCCCGCAACTTGCTGGTCTGCCAGCTGAATGAATTGACCCCGACCGAGTGTTGCAGACTGGCGCACTCCAAGGTTCAGGACTACGTGCTGAGGGACGCGCTAAAGCTTGGGGCAGCCGCCGCCAAGGCGCGGTGGGGAAAGACCACCGTATGAAACCCCTCGTCCAGAATAGAAAAAAGGGCCCTATCTGGTAACTGGGCCCAGCTGGCGCCTTCCCCAACTGGTCAGGGGGCCAACTGGGACTGTGCGGTGTGACGACTGCCGGGTGTTTTCTCTGCTTTGTTTTTTTTTCCTTCTTTGTTTTTTTTCCTTTAGTTGGTGTATGTACCCCCTGGGTAACCCGGAGCGACTTGCATGACTGGGTAGGTGTGTAAATATGTTTTAAAGTATATTTTTTCAAATAAAAAAAAGTGACGAAACGTCTGAAAACTAACCTTCCAGCTCAGTGAGCAACCTCACATTCAGAACCTCAACCTGAGCTACAAATCTTCTCAAAACTCACTATAAAGGTTTTGAATTGGATGTGACTGGACGTAACAAAAGTGGTTCAGGAGTAAGTACCAACAGGAAAGCATACACTAGAGAACTGGAAGTTTTTCCAATGAGAAATGATGAGATTGTAGATTCAAAATGTTCCTGAAAGATGAAGACGAGTAGCAAAAATCCCAAAGGTCAAAATAGATGGAAAAATGTAAAGGATCAGAGAAGGAAAAAATCTACATTTATGGTGGATAATGCAATCTCAGAAGATCAGAAATGCAAGAAAAAAGTAGAAAACACGGGGATTGTTTAAAATAATTCAGAAAAGTAAAGAGGAAGCTTTGTTTTCATTAAGAAAAGAAACGTGATTATAATAGAGGAATAGTTAAAAGACATTACATGGATATGTAAAGAACAAGAACATACTGAGGGGAAGATTGGGACCCATTTGAAAACTGAATCGCTAGCTGTGGTGGAGCTGGAAGACTTCAGTTTTTTGATCCTGTACTTTAAATCTGCCCCCACCAGAGATATAAATCTGGTAAGAATGCTGTGGTAATTCAAAAATGTTCAATTGGGACAGAAAAAAGAAATATTTGTGGTTCTCGAGGGCATAAAATTGCATAAGATACATGCCCTAATATCCTAAGAAAGGGAATAGATTATAAGGGCCCTGGTGTGAATTTTCAAATTGTTTATGTACAACAAGAAAATGCCAGAGCACTGATTGTCTGCCAGTGTGAAGATTCAAGAATTTTTGCAAAGATCATTCGGGGAATTACATTATAATCTATTGAGTCTAGCATCAGTGCAATGGAAATTATTGGAGAGAGAGGACATTCACTAAAAGTAGGAAAACATAAGTTTTTAAAAAAAAAATCAAAATGACATTTTTGGGAGTGATATCATGTCAGACGTCATTGATACCATGTTCCAAAGAGGCAACAAAGGTTTCTGATGAGCTCTTTCATCTGAAGTGAGTTAAAAATCCTTGGGACCCAGTACAATTTTGGAAATTGTATCCAACTTGGTGGAAGAAAGCAAAGTGTAATGACAGAAGGTAGCCTTTTTGAAGAAGCCTTGTGTCCAGTGAGGTTTTGCAAGATTTTGGTGCATCCTTTGTGGTTTGTGATGCATATTGATGATCTAGTCATGAATATAGGAACTTCAATCAGTCAATTCATAGATGAGGTGAAAGATGTGTGGCATTGCAATTAGCCAGGAGGAAAACCTTACACGATGATATGATACAGATGATTTGCCTGTCGGACAGAAGATGGATGATAGATCATTACTCTGAAACCTGTCAAAGTAAAGCATTTTAGATGACTGTAAAGTCAAGAGAATAAACGATGCATGGTTTGAACCTCCAAAATGTAAAGGATAAGTGGTCACTTGCTTTCAATACCCACTTCAAGGGGAAGCGATGGTCAAGAGGTATTGTCACTTGATTATTAATTCAGTAAACTCAGCGAACGTTTTGGGAATACGCATTTGAATCTCGTGATGGTAAATTGTGGAATTTGAATTTAAATACATATGTCTGGAACGACTGATGACAGTTAAAACATTATCCATTTTCAGAAAGCCACATCAATAATTTCCTTCAGGGAAGGATATTTGCCATGCTCACCCTGTTTAGCCCAGGGTGAAACTCCAGTCCCAAAGCAACGTTGTTGACTCGCAACTGCCCGAGCAACCCCTTTCAATTGATTCAATTTGCAAAATCCAAACAAAGAAATGAATGTAGATTGAGCACCTGGCCTTGACCAACATCCTGGAAGAGTCTTCAGGAGAAACAACCACATTGAGCCTGCAACATCCTCCTTAGATACAACTGGGGGTCTGGTGCAAAATTTTGGATATCTTTCTCACGGACTAGCAATGCGACAGCCTGCTGAATTCATCGTTCAAACACAGTAATACAAACACTACACCTTCCCTGAAATGCCCTGTCCCAACTGCAGGAGTACCAGAGGTGGTAGCACAATAGTTTACAGTCGGCAGGGAGTTGCTTTTGAGTCCTCAACATTAATTCTAGGCCACATGCAATTTCATGCCTTCAAGTTTAAATCTGGGCACAGGTATCACCTTCTAATTGCTGTGAACAATCTTCTCCTCGCTGATGGATCAGTTCTCCTCAATGTTGACAGCACTTGGGAAAGCACTGAATGTGGCAAGGAAGCAAAATGTACTTCAGGTGGTGAATTTGAATATCCACCTTTTGGAGTACCAAGGCAGCAACACTATTTTCGAGCTGATCAGATCCAAAACGACATGGACCCCAGGCTAGCCATGCAGTCGTTAGTGAGGGAACCAACGAGAGGGAAACTTCATCGTCGATCTCATCCGTACCAGATACTGGCTGCAGATGCATCTGTTATTGACAGAATCAAAACAGTGATCATCTTATAGTCCTGTGTCGAAGAATTACCACTTTCGCATTGAGAACACTCTACAGCATGTTGCCTCACTTGATCAGCATGCTAAATGGGACAGATCTGGTAACTCAACTCTTGGCATTCATGAGGTTGATTTGGCCGTCAACAGAATCAGAATTATATTCCAGCATAATCTGCAACTCCATCGTCCTGCATATTCTCCACTCAATCAATGTGAGCAAGAGAAAGGATCAGCCCTGATTTAGTATAAAGCTGAGGAAGGAATCCCAGGAACAGCATTGGGCATACTTTCAAAAGAAGTGTCAACATTCTGAAGCTGCACTCAGGTAATATTCACGTGCTGAACAGCATAAACAGCAAGTGATAAACAATGTTAAGCAATCTCAGAGCAAATGGATTAGACCAAATTTATGAAGTGGTGCCACATCAAGTCGTGAATTGTGATGATCAATTAAACAATTATTTTCAGAGGTGCAGGCAGATATTCTCACCTCCAGCAATGGCAGAGATCAACATATCAGTGCAAAAGGTGAAGCTGAAACATTCACAGCAACGTTCAAACAGAACTGCAAAGTGAATGATTTATCTCGGCCTCCTCCAGTGGCAGCAACATTACAGATACCAGTCTTCAAGCAATTGAATTCATGCCACGTGATGTCAGTTGGGAGAGCGCTCAGTACTGCAAAGGTCATAGGCCCTGACAAAATTCTGGCGATAGTACTTAAGACCTGTACTCCAGAATGTTCTACTCTTCCATTACAGCAACAACATCAGAATTTGTCCAACAACATGGAAAATTAACCAGGGATGCCCTGTACACAGAAAGTGGATCAATTCACGCCAGCTAATTACTGCATCATCAGTCTGCTCCCAATCACAAGTGAAGTTTTCGAAGGTACCATCAAAAGTGCTATTAAGCAGCATCGGCTCAGCAGTAACTTGCTCGGTTGCGTGTGCTAATGAAATGGCCACTCAGCTCCTGACTGAATTACAGACTTCATTAAAACATGGACAAAGAACTGAATTCCAGCACTGAGGGAAGACTGACAGCCCTTGACATCAAGGTCGGTTTCGACTAAGGATGGCTTCAAGGAGACAGAGCCAAACTGGAATCAATGAGTATGAGGTGACAAGCATTTCTCTGTCTGGAGTCATAACTGCTACATAAGAAGCGGTTATGGTTGTTGGAGGTGATTCACCTCAGCTCCAGTGCATGCCTGTTACAGTTCCTAAATATAGTGTCGCAGGCCAATCGTCTTCAGCTGCTTCATCAATGACCTTCCCTCCAGCATAAGATCAGAAATAAAATGTCCACTGAAGATAACACAATGCTCAGCACATTTTCAGACACTGTAGATACAGAAGCAGCTCATATTCAAATCCAACCAGATCTGAGCAATATCCCAACTTGCGCTGTCAAGTGGCAAATAGCATTGACACTACAAAAAATGCCAGACAATGACCATTGACAGGAAGAGACAATCTAATCACGGCCCTTGTACAGTCAATGGTGTTACTGTCACTTTCTAGTCATTGACAACCCCCAGAATGTGAACATCCTTCAGTATTCACATTCTGGAGGTTGTCAATGACTAGAAACTGAACTGGATAGGCCATATTAAAACAATGGTGACAAGAGCAGACCAGTGGCGAGTAGTACTGTGCCACATAACTCTCCCTCCTGACTCCCCACAGACACGCGGCCATCTAAAAGGCAAGAATAAGGAGTTGTTCGCATACCTTCTCACGTGTATGGATGGGTGCATCTCCAACTACATCCAAGAAGCTTGACATCATCCAGGAAGAAGTAACCTGCTTGATTGGCAGCATTTTCACAAACATCCAGTGCCTCCAAATCTGATGCTGAACAGTTACAGCACATACAATCTACAAGATAAAAATGTGGAAATTTACCAACATTATTAGGCAGCACCTTGTTAACCTATTCCCATTCCCATTTTGTAGGATAAGAGCAGCAGATACCTGGGAACCACACTACGTGCAGCATCCCCTCCAAGCTACTGACAGCCTGAGGTGGAAATATATCATTGATCCTACTCTGTAACTGGGTCAAATCCTGGAATTCCCTTACCAAGGGCGTTTTGTACTGTGGCATTTTAGACAGGCTGTCATCACCATCTTCAGAAGTGAAACGAGAGACGGGTACTGACAGTCTGCCCATCGAGTCAAAGCAAAAAAAAGTCCTTGAATGTAACGTGCCATTTCAACAACTGGGCGAAAAAGGCAACATGAGGAATTGATAAGCTATCAAAAGACTTGCAATGAAGATCCATTGCTAATATTTCAATTGTGTTCATGGATATGAAATGGAAATTCGAGCATAAATAACGATAATCTTAGCCTTACCTAAGGTTTGAATCTCCTTGCGAGGCTCAGTATTGTCATGCAGAGAAGGAGGTCTGTACTTCTTACCTGCCTGTCCTACTTTACAAAAGTACAGCACCTGTTCCTTCACTGCTCCTAACCTGACTAAGAAGCCAATCAGTTGTATTAAAGCTTCTTTAGAATCACAAATCATTATTAGTCTAGACAGCAGGGTTTCAAAAAGGTAGATGATGACCACATTCTTGAAAAGTCTAACTAACTTGTTCACATCTAAACCAACAATTCAACAAGTTCAATGCGTGGTTGTGTCAGGAAATCTAACGCAAAGACAGAGTACGAATCATGGAAACACCAGCTGGATAAGTTTGTTCAGAGAATCACGTGCAGTTTTTAGATCGATGATTATGTTCAAAATCTCCCGTGATGTTGTGTAAACAGAAAAAGAATTCTCCCCAGTATTTCGCACTACTATTTATTTATGACGTGTACTGTCAGATTTAATGCCTGTTTGTGGCAGCTTTATGAGCGTATTTTCTGCATTTCTAACATTGCATCACAGAGTACTATCACTGGAACAGCATTCCCGATTCCTAGTTTGATGTTCATTGGACAGGGATTGAAATCCCAGTGTTTGCCGCTGGTGAAATTTCAATTAAAAGAAATCCTGGATTGACAACGCAGGCCGAATGGCGACAATGTAACCAGTGTCAATGGAAAAAAACGCAAAAGCGGCGAACCACCAACAACCGTTAGAAAAAATATCTATCGCCCTTACCTCGTCTGGCCTGCAGAGCGACAGTAAAAATAATTGACTGCCTTCTGAAATGGCCTCAGCGAACCACTCAATGGGCGATTGGGAATAGGGATATATAGCCAACGCTCCATGAAAGTAGAAAAGAAAATATAAGCGTGACTAAACCTGACAAAAACTATATTAATTAACTGAAATTGCCTTAGCAGTTCCTGATTTCACATCAAGTATTTTACCTGAATATTCCAAAACTACCTTTGAGCTATGCTGACCCCTTGGATATATTGTCTGCCTTAACAGATAAAAGTATAAATCATGGGACGTGCCGAGTAAATCCAGTTGGACGGAAATGCTGCATTGACTGAGGCTGCAGAATTTCCAGAAATGATTTCTTAACTTGAATTAAACTTTAACATTTTGTTTAACTTTTGGTAATAAGCAACATCTGTTGCATTTGATGCTCAGGAAATGTGTATTCATTTCTGCCAACAGTCAGCATACTTAAATTAGCATGTTTTGATTCAAGACTTATCCAGAAATAACTTTGTTCATCTGGGGTGATCGCCATCAAGGCTTTTGAAACCACTGAAGCGTTTATGTAAATGATACGGAAAAAAAACTCTCAAAATAGATTACAAAACAACAAAAAAGCAATGTATATTTCCCCACGAATACAGTGCACAAATAGTAGCAAATATGCCAACGACTCAACGGAATGTAATACTAATTGATGGAGTATTTTTTAAAAATATAAGTAATATGATGTAGAATCGAATTGCAACATTTTGTGAAAGCATGCATCTCTAATTGGAAGGTATATTGCACAAGCAATGTTTCTGCTTCTCTCTCTCTCTCTCTCATTCATCTCTTCCCGCTTTCTCCCTTTTTGTTGTATCTGACACGTTGCTTTTCCTCCCCACAATCGGACAATGTTTTTTTTTCTCCATAGCATGAAGTCAACGCTGAACTCACATATTCTGTCAGCCCAACTAATGCGCCTTTATTTCCTGCAGAGATTTGAGTCAGTAAGGCACTTTTTCCCCCCGAGAACGTTTGAGTATTCGGTGATCTGAAAGGAATTATCGGGAATCCATAGAGTGGCCTTTGCTCAGCCTCTGATTGGTAATGTATCGAAGTTGCAAGGCTTTACTATGACAGTGTTGAAAAGGCTTTTCATTGTATCATTCCAGTGTTGTTCATGGCTGATAACTGTTTGATGCTCAGTGTAATGCATAATTAGTGTACAATTAAACTTCATTGCACATCTCATAGAATATTTAATATTGAAGTGAACAGAGCGGTTTGTTCTACATCGAAATTGTCTTGTTACACGGCCTGCCAGTGCTTAATTTTGTGAATCTTTGATGGAGCATCTAAACCATTCCGTATTTTACATGATTTTGTTGGCTAGAATGTAGACGGACATTTAGTCCGCAATTATTTGAGCTGTACAATCACTGAAAGCACATAATGAAACAGTGTAAAGGGGTCTTTCAATTCTTCATTGTCTTCCTGATTTCGGAATGTTTGTTAGCAGAAGGAAGGGGAGACAAAACCCTGCCTTGAACTTTTGTGATACAGACTTGCGCGCGTGTGTGGAGATAAATAGTCTGTAATACGTGTAATTTGTGGATACTCCACGCTCCACATGCCAATAGGGTCTTTGATACAGTAGTTTTTGACGGATTTTTGTCTGCCTTTCACATTCTCCAGAGCGGCCTTGTTTGTATTTGATAAGTATTTAACAGAATTGGAGGTACACGGGTTTGCTTACCAAATTATCGGAAGGATGTGATCATTCCAAACAGGGACAGAGACCTGGTGATGATGCTGTCAAGACTTTTTGTTTTGTCACAACAAGGAGGAATTGAAGTGTCTCGCCTGTTCTTGTAAAACATGAAACTGATGTGAATTCAAATCAGGCCTGTAATAATACTGAAATGTCCAACTTCGAGCAAATATCAATTGCAATTCCATGAGAATGGGAACCAAGAATAGGCCATTCTGCCGATTGCTTTTCCATTCTTGGCTATGGGCCTGGAGTCACATGTAGGCCAAACCCGGTAAGTGTCCTTCCCTGAAGGACGTTTGTGAGCCAGAAGGGTTTTTTTTTCCTGACAACCAACAATGGATTCATGGTCATCATTAGATTCTTATTTCCAGATATTTTACTGAATTCAAGTTCCACTAGCTGCCGCCGCTGGATTCGAGCCCTGGTCCCCAGAATGTTGTCTCAATCTCTGGATTAATAGTCTCACGATAATGCAACTCGGTCGTCACCTCCCTCTAATTCCATTGCCAATTGAAAACCTGTCGATTTCATCCTTGAAAATACTGAAGGACAGTCTTCTGTGGTAAGGAATTCCGCAGATTTACTGGGAGAAGAAATTTGTGGTTTAAATTTGTGGCCTCCAAATCAGAGAATGTATGTTCTTCCACTAAACTGTCCCACAAAGCGAGCAATATTTCTGCATTTAACCCATCAAGTCCGCTATAAATAATTCATGTTTCAATGTGCCACCATTCAATCTTCTATATCCCAAATGTACAGGCACAAACCACTTAACCTGTATTCACAGAACAGGGCTTCCAGCCTCACGATCAGCTACTGAACCTCATAAGGATTGTTTTCCATTTCAGTGGATGTTTCCTTCGATACGAGGCCCAGAACAGTTCACAGGAATCGAGCTGTTGTGTGTCGAATGCTTTTATACTCTGAACAATTCTTTTACAGTCGCAGAGCCATAAATCATGGAAACAAATGTTTCAGCCCAACTCATCTGACATAATCCCATTTGCCAGCATTTCACCCATATTCTTTTAAACTCTTCTTGTTCATACATGCATCCAGATATCTTTCAAATGTGATAATTGGACCCACATCCAATACTTTCTCTGGCAGCTCATAATATACACGCACCAGCACCCTCTGAGTGAATAAATTACCCCTCGGATCCTCTTTAAATATTACCCTTCTCGTCTTAATCCTGTATCTTCTCGGTTCAGACTTGCCCACCCTTGGAAAAAGACCTTGTTTATTCAAACTATCAATGCTCTTCATGAATTTGGAGATACCAATAAGACCTACCCTTAACTTGGATGCCTTGATGAGATAGCTGTATGATCCATAGTCACAGATGTGCCTGAAGCCTGGAGATTTGCTAACACTGTGCCGTTATTGAAAGAAGTCTGTAAGTAAAAACCAGGGCACGTTTGACTGGTGAGCCTTACATTAGTGCTGGGAAATTCGTTGGAGAGGATTTACACGTATTTCGAAAGAAAAACACTGATAAGGGACAGGCAACATGGCTTTGGGAGCAGAAAATTGAACCTCCCAAACTTGAGTTTTCTTTTTGAAGAAGTTACAAAATGAATTGATGAAAATAGAACAGAAGACGTTGTCTATATGGACTTCAGTAAAACGTTTGACAAGGTCCCACAGAGTAGGCTGGTTAACAAGATTAGATCTCACAGAATCCAGAGAGAACGTGCCATTTGGATACGAAATTGTTTCGAAGATGGGAGACAGAAGGTGGTGGCAGAGGGTTATGTTTGGGATGATAGGCCTGTGACCAGCGCTATGCCACGAAGATGAATGCTGGTTCCACTGTTTTTTTTTCATGCATATAATGGTTTGGATGCCAATATAGGAGGTACAGTTAAAACGTTTGTAGAAGACTCCAAAAATTGTGATTCACTGGACAGCACAAAATGTTACCTCAGAGTACAAAGGGATGTTGACCAGATGGGCTGATGGGACAAGGAGTGGCAGATGGGAGTTTAATTTGAATACATGTACAGTGCTGCATTTTGGTACAGCAAATGAGGGCTGGAGTTATACCTTTCATGATAAGGCCCTAGGGAGTATTGACGAACAAAGAGGCCTCACAGTGCACTTTCACAGTTGCTTGAAAGTGGAGTCACGGGTAAATACCATCGTGAAGAAGGTGATTATTCTACTTGCCTTTACTGGTTCAGTGCAGTGAATATAATAGTTGGGAGATAATTTTGCCGCTGTACAGGGTTTTGCTCTGACCACTTTTGGAATATTGTGTAAAATTTTGGTCACTCTGCTGCAGGAAAGTGTTGTGAAATTGGAAATACAAAGGTTTTTGCCTTGGTTGGGAGTTTGAGCTATAGAGAGAAGCTGAACGGACTGAGACTATGTTCTCCAGAAAGCAGGAGGCCGAAGAGAGATGTTATAGAAGTTTATACAATCACAAGACATGGAGAAGGTGACTAACCTATGTCTCTTCCCCAGGGTAGGGGAGTCCAAAACTAGAGGACGTAGGTTTCAGCTGAGAGGGAAAAGATTTAAAAGGGGCATAAGGTGTAACTTTTTCACACAGAGGGTAGAGCATGTATTCAGTGAGCTGCCAGAGGAAATACTAGAGGTGGTATAATTGCAACATTTGATAGGCACTGAATGGATACATGAATAGGAAAAGTTGCAGGAATATGGGCCAAAATGCTGGCAAATGGGACGAGATTAATTGAGGATATCTGGTCGGCATGCATGAGTTTGACTTGAACCTTACCTTCCCACATCATTCCATTGAATAGTTTCTCTACCCTCAACCGTATGATGGTATCGTTCCTGTAACAGGAGGGCCAGAGCTGGATATAGGAATGCAGAAGAGGACTTAGCAACGTCCTGTAGAGCCTCAACAGGACTTTCCATCTCCCTGTACTCAAATGTCTAAGCAATGAAGGCAAGCGTGCTAAATGGATTATTAGCCATCATGTCAACATGTGATACAAACTTCAAACAATTCTGTACCTGAACCCATACATGTCACTGTTCAACAACACGACCAAGACACTATATTTAATTGTAAATGGGCCTACCCTTGTTTGTTTTAGATAAATAGAATACCTCACATTTATCCAAACTACAGCCAGCCCAATGACCTATTCAAGCAAGGTCTATTTATAATCTTTGATAACTTCCTTCAATGTCCACCATACAACAATTTTGGTATCATCCACAAATGTACTAAGCACGCTTTCTACATTCTCATTTAATTCATTTATATAAATGCAAACAAAAGTGGATCCCGCACCGATCCCTATGGAAAACTGCTCAGGCCTCCAGTCTGAAAAACAATCCTCCACCACCACTCTTGTCTCTCACCATTAAGCCAATTTTCTACCCAATTCACAAGCTCACCCTTGAATCCCATATGATTTAACTTTACCAATTAGCCTATGATGCAGAAATTTGTCGAAATCTTCACTAAAATCCAAGTGAACAACGTCTGATGCTCTTTCCTCATCAATCTTTTTGTTCACTTCCTCGAAAAAAATTCTATCAGGTCTATTGGACAAGGTTTCCCACACCAAAAACCAATGCTGACTATCCCAAAGAGTCCTGGCCTTTCCAAATGCATGTAAATCCTTATCCCTCAGAATCATCTCCAACAATTAACCAGTTGATGATACCATGATTTTTCCTTACAGTCTTTCTAAAATAGTGAAACCACGTTGGCCAACCAAGCCATATGGTAGCTTACCCATGGCTATCAATGATACAAATATCTCAGCAAAAACCTTCCAATTTTTTTTCCCTAGCTTCCCACAAAATTCCGGGAAACACCTGATCAGGTTCCAGGTTTCATCACCCTTTTCATGCTTTAAGCTTTCCTCTGCTGTAATACAAACTGCTTTCAACATGTCACTACTTTATTGTTCCTGCCAAATTCCTTACTTTCCATGTGCATCTCCAGAGTAAACACTGATGCAAAATATTCGTTGGTATCTCACCCATACCCTATGTTTCCACCCAAAGACAACCACATTGGTGTTTAAGGGGCCCCTATTCTCTCACTCGTTCCTTTTTGTTTTGTCATGGTTCTAATTTTAGAATTTCTTTGGATCCTCCTTAATTCTATTTTCCAAAACTACCCATGTCTGATTTGTTTCCTTTTGCCCCTGCTGTGTTCCCTCTTACCTATTCTCCTACCACGGATACACTCTTCCATGGATACAGTCGATCCCAGCTGTCTACATCCCACAGAGGTCTCCTTCTTTTTCTTGAACAGAGCCTCAATTTCTCTAGTCTTCCAGCATTACCTACGCATACCAATCCTGCTCTTCACACAAACGGGAACATACTGTATCGGAAATTTCAATATCTCATTCTTCATGGCCTCCTAATTTCCAAGCACCACTTTACTTGCAAACAGCAGTCAATTTTTCAAAGTTCCGTCTAATACTGTCAAAATTGGCCTCACTCCAAATTCGAAATTTCACTTTTTGTTCCATTAACCATTTTTAAAGTGGTAGAATTGTGATAATTTGCACTGAGGCACGTCCCCATGGACACCTCAGTTACTTGTCTTACCTTATTTCCTAAGAGAAGGCTCAGTTTTTGTGTAAATCCATATTCTGATTGAGAAAAGTTTCTTGTGCACACCTAGCAAATTCCTCCCCATGTAAGCCCTTAACACTATATCATTCTCATTCTATGTTTGTAAAGTTAAATTCCCCTTTGACTACCTTTTTTTTCTTACAGGTATCTGAGATCTCCTGACATATTGGCTTCTGATTTTCCCAGCAACCGTTAGGAGGCCTACAGTACAATCCCAGCACGGTGATCATCCTTTTCTTATTTTAAAGTTCCACCTACACAACTTTATTGGATGGTATCCCAGGAATATCTTCCCTACATAATGTTGTAATGCTCTCTCTAAACACCACTCCACCTCTTCTGTTGCTGCATTTCTATCTTTCCAATCGTGTCTGTAAACTGGAACAGTAAGCTGCCTGTCCTGTCCATCCCTGTGTCACGTTTCTGCTGCATCTACGATATCCCAGTTCCCAACCATGCCACAGGCTTACCTGCCTTACATATCAGGCCTCTTGCGTTATAGAAAATGCAGTTTACTTTGTCAGTCTTAGCTCATTCCCTGCAAAAACAGTGACTGCCTTGAATTGCTCACCTTACCTACGTTACCAGCCTCAGCCTTTTCTCTTTTCTCACTTTTGCTTTGTTTGCCTCAGCCTCACACCACACCCCATGCCCCCGCCTTACTGATTTAAAGCTTCTGGTATTAACACCCGTGAACTCCCAAACAAGAATGTCGGTCTGTTTTCAATTCAGGGGGCAGCCATCCCTTGTATTACAGGTCACTTCTACCAGTGAAGTGATCTCAATGCTCCCAAAATGTGAATCCTGTCCCCTTCTTCTAGCTCCTCAGCCATGCACTCTCCTGCTCTGCCCTCTTATTCCTCATCTCAATACTCCATTAGATTTGAAATACAGCCCAACATTAAGTCTACCTTCCTTAGTAACAGCCAAAATTAAAAGCTAGTATTTTGTGATTCAAGGACGAGGATTCACAAATCTGCTTTGTAGATTTTTGATTGTAATTTTTATTTGGACAACATTTAGCTGCTTTATTTTTCCTACAAAATTGCATAACTTCGCTTCTTCCAATTATTCACATTTATTTCATCCACATTGCTTGATTATGCACATTTTGGTTCACTCTCTTGGCTTGTCTATAAGCCTCTGTAAACTTTTTGTCTCAAACTTATTAACTGCCTTCTCACCTAGGTTTATGTTATTTACAAACTTGCCTCCAGTACATTCCCATTTATCATTTAAGTTTTTAATGCACATTGTCAATACTTGTGGTCCCAGCACTGATGCACGAGATCATTATTTAGTTACAGGTTGATATCCAGTAAAATGAAACTCATAATCTAAAAGTATTTCTGCTATGATTTAGACACTTCTTTCTCCACGCAAGTATGCATCTCTAAAGTCATGGGTTCTTATTGAGTAATCTTATGAAACGTTTCCTGAAAATCTGGATATATTGCACACACAATCTTCCTTTTTTTCTGCTTTTTTAGTTTCTCAAAGAAATCTACTAAATTTATCAGACAAGATTTCTCTTTCATAAAACAATTCTCAGTCTTCATGACCCTGTCATGTCATTCTAAATGCTCTGTTGTTTCATTCTTTTTGGTAGACTTCACTATTTTGGTAACAACTGATGTTAAACTAAATGGCCTCAGTCATCCCTTTGTTGTGTCTTGCTTTTTGTTTTGAATAAAAGTGTTACCTTGACAGTTTCCCAATGTTCTGGAAGTCTTCCAAACTCTAATGATTATTGGAAAGTTACTACCAGTGTACCCAATACTTTTGTTGTTATTTACATTCTATCAATGATTGCATCTCTTTAGTTCCAATATACTTGGTGGTATTTAGTCCATTTATTCGTCCTGGGTTTTTTTTTCACTGATAGCTATTGTATGGTATTCCTCGCCCTTGTATGTTTCAATTCGTCTGCCATTTTATGTTTGTTCAGAGTCATTAATTCCCCAGCTTCACGCAATATGGGTTTTTGTTCACTATGGCCCTACCTTACTTTTTAAGACTTTCAAAAAAAGCTTTTACTGTCTGTTTTGATGTTACCCATAATTTTACTTCAATGTTTAATTTCTCCCTCCTCATTAATTTGTGTTTGCCTTTTGGTCGTTCTTTAAACTTCCTGAATACTCTGCTTACCAATAATATTTGCTACATTTCATGTGTTTCCTTTATTCAAAGTTATTGCTATCTCTAACTTCTCTGCTTAACCATAACTGGTGTATCCCATTCCTGTATTTCTTCTTTCTCACTTGGATATATTTTTGCTGTAAGCTATGAATTATTTTTCTTAAATATTTTCCATTGTTCTCCATATGTCTTTGCTACCAAACTCCTTTCACAGTCCATTCCAGGAGCTCTGCTCTCAACCTTTTGCAATTACCTTTGTATGCTAGCATAGTTAGTCTGACGCAGTTTCCTCCATCTCAAACTGAATGCTAAAGTTTGTTTTTTTGATAATCAATACTTCTGAGGGAATCTTTGAATTTGTCATCATTCATTAAGCCTGCCTCATTGCATCTTACCATATCCAATGTACCAAGATGCCTGGTTGGAGCTACAACATATTGTACTATCCCAAATACACTCTCTCCCTATTTATTTCAGAACCCCGTTCCCCTGCCCCATTTCTGAAGAAGGGTCCAGGCCCGAAACGTCAGCTTTCCTGCTCCTCTGATGCTGCTTGGCCTGCCATGTTCATCCAGCTCTGCACCTTGTTATCTAAGTCAATTCAAACGCTGCAATGGGAGCCGCTGGGCCAGTGCACAGCGTAGACTGTGAAGTCATTTCCAACCGAACTGCACAATGCCACTTTCTCCACAGGTCAGAGGGCTTATCTGTTTGAGTTTGGAATTCTACATTACTGCTTCTCCATCCAGGAACTTATCCCTCACGAATTAGGTGACGTGGGTGACAATGATATGATGGGCTAACCGGCCATCCGGGGAAGCGATGATCATCGCGCATGCTCCGTCTACTCCGCCGCACGGGCCGTCTGGTGGGGGCGCCGTCCTGAAGGTGGTCCTTTTCTTTCCTCGTCTTCGTTAACGGGTGACAACGAGGCGGAGCCCAGGAGGCGACG
This sequence comes from Stegostoma tigrinum, assembly GCF_030684315.1. NCBI lineage: Eukaryota > Metazoa > Chordata > Chondrichthyes > Orectolobiformes > Stegostomatidae > Stegostoma > Stegostoma tigrinum. The sequence continues at coordinate 2,759,812 of NC_081396.1, read as the reverse complement.
GACGGTGCGATTTAATGTCGAGGCTTTTGAGACACCCTGTGGATGCGGCAGAGCCCGATGAAAGAAACGGTCTGTCCTTGCTTCACAACACGAGGCTTCCTCTCGGCGAGGAGGCTGCGAGTCTCGGCCGCCGTCTTTGGAGGGAGCGGAGAGGCGGCCGCGCGCATGCGCATTAATCCTCAGGGGGCGAGAACGTGAGGCTCTGTGTTGTGCTGGCGGGGATGGAGTTCATAAACACCTTTTGCAGGGGAACATTTACGCACAGTTAAAAAAAAGAGAGAAAAGTTTATTGCCTGTGTTTCTGTTTTGATCTGGGCTGACAGTGATCACTTTTGTAAACTTATTTTACAAGATATTTGAAGAGGATTTGCATTTCGGAAACTCAAAACAAACAGCACATCAAGATCTGACAGTGTCACTTGATTCAGTGATAATGGGAACTGCAGATGCTGGAGAATCCAAGATAATAAAATGTGAGGCTGGATGAACACAGCAGGCCAAGCAGCATCTCAGGAGCACAAAAGCTGACGTTTCGGGCCTAGACCCTTCATCAGAGAGGGGGATGGGGTGAGGGTTCTGGAATAAATAGGGAGAGAGGGGGAAGCGGACCGAAGATGGAGAAAAAACAAGATAGGTGGAGAGGAGAGTATCGGTGGGGAGGTAGGGAGGGGATAGGTCAGTCCAGGGAAGACGGACAGGTCAAGGAGGTGGGATGAGGTTAGTAGGTAGGAGATGGAGGTGCGGCCTGGGGTGGGAGGAAGGGATGGGTGAGAGGAAGAACAGGTTAGGGAAGCAGAGACAGGTTGGACTGGTTTTGGGATGCAGTGGGTGGAGGGGAAGAGCTGGGCTGGTTGTGTGGTGCTGTGGGGGGAGGGGACGAACTGGGCTGGTTTTGGGATGCGGTGGGGGAAGGGGAGATTTTGAAGCTGGTGAAGTCCAAATTGATACCATTGGGCTGCAGGGTTCCCAAGCGGGATATGAGTTGCTGTTCCTGCAACTTTCGGGTGGCATCATTGTGGCACTGCAGGAGGCCCATGATGGACATGTCATCTAAAGAATGGGAGGGGGAGTGGAAATGGTTTGCGACTGGGAGGTGCAGTTGTTTATTGCGAACCGAGTGGAGGTGTTCTGCAAAGCGGTCCCCAAGCCTCTGCTTGGTTTCCCCAATGTAGAGGAAGCCACACCGGGTACAATCGATGCAGTATTGGACATTGGCAGATGTGCAGGTGAACCTCTGCTTAATATGGAAAGTCATGTTGGGGCCTGGGATAGGGGTGAGGGAGGATGTGTGGGGGCAAGTGTAGCATTTCCTGCGGTTGCAGGGGAAGGTGCCAGGTGTGGTGGGGTTGGAGGGTAGTGTGGAGCGAACAAGGGAGTCATGGAGAGAGTGGTCTCTCCAGAAAGCAGACAGGGGTGGGGATGGAAAAATGTCTTGGGTAGTAGGGTCGGATTGTAGATGGCGGAAGTGTCGGAGGATGATGCGTTGTATCCGTAGGTTGGTGGGGTGGTGTGTGAGAACGAGGGGGATCCTCTTTGGGCGGTTGTGGCGGGGTGTAAGGGATGTGTTGCGGGGAATGCAGGAGACGCAGTCAAGGGCGTTCTCGACCACTGTGGGGGGAAAGTTGCTGTCCTTGAAGAACTTGGACATCTGGGATTTGCGGGAGTGGAATGCCTCATCGTGGGAGCAGATGCGGTGGAGCCGGAGGAATTGGGAATAGGAGATGGAATTTTTGCAGGAGGGTGGGTGGGAGGAGATGTATTCTAGGTAGCTGTGGGAGTCGGTGGGCTTGAAATGGACATCAGTTACAAGCTGGTTGCCTGAGATGGAGACTGAGAGGTCCAGGAAGGTGAGGGATGTGCTGGAGATGGCCCAGGTGAACTGAAGGTTAGGGTGGAAGGTGTTGATGAAGCGGATGAACTGTTCGAGCTCCTCTGGGGAGCAAGAGGTGCCACCGATACAGTCATCAATGTAATGGAGGAAGAGGTGGGGTTTGGGGCCTGTGTAGGTGCAGAAGAGGGACTGTTCCACGTAACCTACAAAGAGGCAGGCATAGCTGGGGCCCATGCGGGTGCCCATGGCCACCCCCTTAGTCTGTAGGAAGTGGGAGGAATCGAAGGAGAAGTTGTTGAGGGTGAGGACGAGTTCGGCTAGGCGGATGAGGGTGTCGGTGGAGGGGGAATGGTCGGGCCTGCGGGACAGGAAGAAGCGGAGGGCCTTGAGGCCATGTGCATGTGGAATACAGGTGTATAGGGACTGGACGTCCATGGCGAAAATGAGGTGTTGCGGGCCAAGGAATTGGAAATCCTGGAGGAGGTGGAGGGCGTGGGTGTTGTCATGGACGTAGGTCGGGAATTCCTGGACCAAAGGGGAGAAAATGGAGTCCAGATAGGTGGAGATGAGTTCGGTGGGGCAGGAACAGGCTGAGACAATGGGTTGACCAGGGCAGGCAGGTTTGTGGATTTTGGGAAGGAGATAGAAACGGGCCGTGCGGGGTTGTTTTATCAGTGATAATGGGAACTGCAGATGCTGGAGAATCCAAGATAATAAAATGTGAGGCTGGATGAACACAGCAGGCTCAGGAGCACAAAAGCTGACGTTTCGGGCCTAGACCCTTCATCAGAGAGGGGGATGGGGAGAGGGTTCTGGAATAAATAGGGAGAGACGGGGAGGCGGACCGAAGATGGAGAGAAAAGAAGATAGGTGGAGAGGAGAGTATAGGTGGGGAGGCAGGGAGGGGATAGTCAGTCCAGGGAAGATGGACAGGTCAAGGAGGTGGGATGAGGTTAGTAGGTCGGAGATGGAGGTGCGGCTTGGCGTGGGAGGAAGGGATGGGTGAGAGGAAGAACAGGTTAGGGAGGCAGAGACAGGTTGGACTGGTTTTGGGATGCAGTGGGTGGAGGGGAAGGGCTGGGCTGGTTGTGTGGTGCAGTGGGGGGAAAGGGATGAACTGGGCTGGTTTTGGGATGCGGTGGGGGAAGGGGAGATTCTGAAGCTGGTGAAGTCCACATTGATACCATTGGGCTGCAGGGTTCCCAAGCGGAATATGAGTTGCTGTTCCTGCAACCTTCGGGTGGCATCATTGTGGCACTGCAGGAGGCCCATGATGGACATGTCATCTAAAGAATGGGAGGGGGAGTGGAAATGGTTTGCGACTGGGAGGTGCAGTTGTTTATTGCGAACCGAGTGGAGGTGTTCTGCAAAGCAGCCCCCAAGCCTCCGCTTGGTTTCCCCAATGTAGAGGAAGCCACACTGGGTACAATGGATGCAGTATACGACATTGGCAAATGTGCAGGTGAACCTCTGCTTAATATGGAAAGTCATGTTGGGGCCTGGGATAGGGGTGAGGGAGGAGGTGTGGGGGAAAGTGTAGCATTTCCTGCGGTTGCAGGGGAAGGTGCCGGGTGTGGTGGGGTTGGAGGGCAGTGCTTTTGTCAGCTTTTGTGCTCCTGAGATGCTGCTGGGCCTGCTGTGTTCATCCAGCCTCACATTTGATTATCTTGGATTTTCCAGCATCTGCAGTTCCGGTTATCACTCCAAACCTTTCCTATTCTAGTAATTATCCAAATGTCTTTTAAATTGCGTAGTCGTACCCCCATCCACCACTTCCTCAGGAAATTTATTTCACATGCGAACCTCCGTCTGGTGTAAAAAATCTGCCTCATGTCTGTTTTAAAGCTGTCTCCTCTCACCTTGAAATGTGCCCCACAGTCTTGAAATTCCCCATCCTAGGGAAAGACAATGACCATTAACTCTATCAATACCTCTCATTGTTTTATAAACTACCATCAGGTCACCTCTCAACCTGTTATGTTCCAGTGAAAATATTCCCAGTATATCCAGACTTCTGAAGTCAAAATTTCCATATCCAGCAACACCTTGATAGATCTCTTCTGAACCTCTCAGCTTGATAATATGCTTCTTACAACTGTGTGGCCAGACCTGGACACAGTATTCCAGAGGAAGACACACCAATGTCCTGTACAACCTTAACATGACTTACCAACTCCTATATACAAAGGAATGAGCAATGAAGGCAAGTGCGCCAAATGCCTTTTTGACCACCCTGGCTACGTGATGCAAGCTTTAAAGATTTATTACCTGCATCCCTCGGTCCCTCTGTTTTACAATTCTACCTTAGACCCTACCATTAATTGTACGAGTCCTACTCTTGTTAGTTGTACCAAAATGCAATACCTCGCATTTATCCAGGTTGAAGTCCATCTGCCATTTTTCAGCACATTGACCCATTTGATCAAGATCCCTCTGTAATCTTAGAAAATCTTCTTCACTGTCTAACATGTCACCAATATCAGTGTCATCAGGAAACTTACTAACCGTGCCTTCTGTATTCTCATCCAAATCATTTATGTAAACGGCAAGGAAAAGAGTTCCCAGAAGCACTCCCTGCAGAATTCTGCAGGTCACAGGACTCCAGTCCAAAAAGCAACTCTCCGTCATTACTCTTTGTCTCATGCCATCATCACATAGAAGACAGGGTCTTGTGCAATCTTGTTGCATAAGCGGGTATTCTCAGTAAACTCCAGTGATGGTGTGCAAGTACTATGAATGACGATCCTGTTCCAACCACTGTCCACTTTTTTCATCCACTTCCCACAGACAGTGCTCCAGTAGCTACTTGGGGTCTCCAACTCTAATGCAGGAACCACACATGTCGGAACACCTGAAATTGCACATGTTCAGAATAATGACAAGCTTCGGAGCATGTGCAAGGCATACCTCATAGATCATAGACCACAGAATCCCTCCTGTGCGGAAACAGGCCATTTAATCCGACTAGTCCATGCTATCCCTCTGTAGAGCAGCCCACTGCAACTCATTCCCCTACCCCTGCATTTCCACATGCGTACCCCACCTAACTTAAACATGCCTGGACACTGCGGGCAATTTAGCATGGCCAATCCACCTAACTTGCGTATCTTTGGACTGTGGAAGGAAACCGGAGCACCCGGAGGAAACCCATGCAGGCACGGGGAGAAACTGCACACAGACAGTCGCCCAAGGGTGGAATCAAACCTGGGTCCCTCGTGCTGTGAGGCCGCAGTGGTAACCATTGAATCACTGTGCTGCCCCTGGGGTGGAACATATTAACGTTGTGATTTTTTGGCAAACAAAGGCACTCACTTTTTATACTGTTCAACTTGTGGGGTGTCAAAGTGTCACCATGCCCACACAAGTCCAGGTTCCAATCCCCTAATTGTCATAATGCTAGAAATTGACATATGAAAAACAATCAAGGACTGGAAAGATTCTGCCAGACTGAACCCTCCTTTTCTGTCCAACATCTATGAACAAAATCCTTCCTTTTATCTACCTTTCTGTTTCCATTTTTTATCCCCATTCTGTCGTGAAATTATTGACGTAAAAACTGAAGGGAAGCAAGTGAACTTATGCAGCAGCAGAGTCTGTACAGGACAGGAAGTAATGACTTTGGATCTGTTTATCAGTACCTTCAGGAGAACGGGGAGGGTGTATATTAGAGACAGCAGAGTGAGCATTGTGCGAGAATGTGAGAGGAGAGAGAGGAAAAAGCTATCCCAGAGAAAACTAGAACCCTCTGTTCTGAATTTTTAATTTGTGCAGAAATCACTAAACAAACTTCATGTGCAGATAGTGATTAAAATAACCAGAATTAAATAACTATTGATGGAGAAATGTCCATTTGTTCTGTCTGCATCGAAGGTTTTAACATCAATTTGACTGGAAAAGCACTGTGACACACCCTCTTACTCCAAGTAAGAGTCTTCCAGTGAAGCGACTCTGGAAAAAAACTTTAATTGGTGACGCAGCCTAAAAAGCATCATACCATTCACAGCAGGGAGAGACCATACCCATGCTCCATGCGGGTGAAGCTTCCGCTCATTATTGAACACTCAGAGTCACAGCGACACCAATAACAGGGAGAAACCGTGGAAGTGTGACGACTGTGGGAAGGGACTTCATTCGCTTTCAGCACAAGAATTTCATCGACGTGGTCACAGCAGGGAGGGGTCATTGACCTGCTCTGAATGTAGGAAGGAATTCCCTGATTCGTCTGCCCTTCGGAAACATCAGCGTGCTGCCACTGGAGAGAGACCGTTTGCCTGTTCCGAGTGTGGGAAGAAATTCAGGGAATATTTCACCTTGTTGAGACACCAGCGAGCTCACACTGGGGAGACCCCATCCGCCTGCTCAGAGTGTGGGAAGGTATTCACTCAGTTGTCGGGTTTGCGTGCACACCAGCGAGTTCACACTGGGGAGAGACCATTTAGCTGCTCTGATTGTGGAAAGGAATTCACTCAGTCATCACACCTGAGGAAGCATGAGCAAATTCACACTGGGGAGAGACCATTCAAGTGCTCCAACTGTGGGAAACGATTCAGACAGTCATCTGCCCTACATGTACACCAGCGAGTGCATACTGGGGAGAAGCCATTTATCTGTTCTGAGTGTGGGAAACAATTCACTCAGTCATCACATCTGCAGAAGCATAAGCAAATTCATAAGTGAATACAGGATCTGCTGTGAATCAGCAACAGTATCCGTTCTGTTAGATAGCACCTTCGAAACTCTAAACCGCTGAAATGGACAAGAACAAGGGCAACAGTTACCTGAAAACATCCCTCCACGTCGCACACCATCATCACTTGGAAATATATTGGCTGTTCTTTCCCTGTTGTTGGATTGAAATCCTGGAACTCCCCTCTAACAGCATTGTGGGTGTCCCTACACCACAAGGAATGTAGTCCCGGAAGACAGCTTCTCGAGCAAGACAATTCAGGATGAGCAGAAAATGCTGACATAGATGTTGATACTATACCCCAAGAATTGATTTAGAAATGAGCGTAAATGACATCCAGGACAGAGCCGTGTTCATTTGGACAGTGGGTAAAGTAGGAGAGTCAGAGGGTTTCTTTCTGCTGGACTAGTTGCTCTCACCACTTTGCTTCCAGTGAGGCTGATGATGTTTGAGCCTGGGATTACACATTCCTGCCGAAATGATCCCCAAAAGCTGTGAAAGACATTTCTCCTGCATGGTCAAGAATGTTTTTCTTCCCAGTACAAAATCTGACATAAATACATATGTTCGTCCCATTGAGTCTGCAGCACGGGGCTAGGTCCAATCAGCTCAATTTGTTGTTGTCAGTATTTATGCTCCATGGGAGCCTCCACCCTCCAATCTTCATCTCACTCATCAGCAGATCCTTCTGTTCAATTCTCCGACATGAATGTGTCCAGCTGTTACCCTGCTCCTTCTCAGGGGTGGAGGCTGAGTGTTTAGAAGATCCTGACAAATTCTGGTCAATGTATCGGTGTATAAAATCCCTCTCCTTCAGTTCATGCCTTTCACTCTCTCTTCATATAGAAGCCAGAATCTTTGAGAGATTCACTCTTACTCTCTTGTTTTTTTTTTGGTTGGACATCAATTATACAGGATATTGGAAGGGGAAGATTTAAAACCAGATATCACATGAAGATTTGATGGAGTCATTCAGTTGATCACAAATGGAATGTCGTCAGGTTTTGAATATGGATGGGAAAAACCTCGTTCACAGTGGAGAGAAACCGTACGTGTGTGAGGAGTAGGCTTCAGCCAATCATTAGACTCCACAAATGCAGTGACACTGGGCAGAAACTGCGGAAACGTGTGGATTGTGGGGAGGAATTTGTTTTCCCATCTGAGCTGGAAACACATTGCAGACGCACCAGCAGCCGGCCATCCACCTGCTCAGTATGTGGGAAGGAGTTCACTCAGTCTTCTAACTTGCTGCAGCAGCAACTCGGTCATGCTGAGGAGAGATTATTTCAATGGCTGGACTGCTGGAAGTGCTGTAAAAATCCCAGAATGCTGTTGTACCATCAATGTGTTCACATTCAGCCAGATCTTTTTAATATCCACACTGTCAAAAATGCTATAAAACGCCCAAGGACCTGGAGTCCCACCAATTTGCTCACATGGAGAAGAGACCTTTTAAATGCTCAAACTGTGTAAAGTGCTTTAAAATCTTCAGGGACCTGATGTCCCATCAACTTGTTCACATTAATGAGAGACCTTTTAAATTCCCAGATTTTGGGAAATGCTACAAAGCTCCTGGGACCTGATATCCCACCATGTTCACTCCGAGGAGAGACCATTCATGTGCTCTTTCTGTGTGACAGGTACACACTGGGGAGAGACTGTTCTGCTCCAGGTATGGGAGGGGAATTACTCGGTCATCCAACCTGCTGAGACACCAGCCTGTTCACATTGGGACAGATTTTTTTTGGGGGGAACTGCAATTATGAGCTCCTGGGGACTGACTTATCAATGTGTTCACACTGAGGAGAAACCTTTTAAATGCTCAGACAGGACTGTTTTATCATCAGTGTGTTTACACTGAGAAGAGACCTTTCAAACTCCTAATCTGTGAGAAGTGTTATTGAATTTCTGTGAACTGACGTCCCATCAATGTGTTCACATGATGACAGACCTTTCAGGTGCTTTCATTGTGGGACTGTTTTCAGGCGAATCTCCCAACTCTGAGGACACCAGTGAGTTCACACTGGAGAGAAACCATTCACCTGCGCCATGTGTAAAAAAGTTAGCTCACTCATCCACCCTGCTGAGACAGCAGAGAGATCGCACATCTCAACAATGATTGGACTTTGCTATTAATCACATCCAGAAACTGAAAGCAATGTTTACATTTTCAGGATAAAAGTTAAATAAATCAGCTTTCTATTAAATGGACTGTGGCAGGTCTTTGTAATACTTTGATTCCAAGTTGGATACTTTTGTAGGATTCTCCCTCCCTGGCATCTTTACTTTAAACAGCCATTTGTGCATGCAGCAAGACATACATACCAGCCCTGACATCGTTCTCCACTTTCCCTCCTGTCGTACCCCATCAAAGCACACGTCCATCAGATCCACCACCTCATCTCTTGAATCTGTTCCCTCAAAACGACTGACCATCCGACATCCCCACGTTACTTGTATTATTGGGTGGCACAGTGTCAAAATGGTTAGCATTGCTGCTTCACAGTGCCAGGGACCCGGTTTCGATTCTAGCCTCAGTGACTGTCTGTGTGGGGTTTGCACGTTCTCCCTCTGTCTGTGTGGGTTTCCTCTGGGTACTCTGGTTTCCTCCCACAGTCCAAAGGTGTGCAGGTTAGGTGGATTGGCTATGCTAAATTGCCTGTAGTGTTCAGGGAGGTGTAGATTAGGTGGGTTATTGGGGATGGGTCTGGGTGGGTGTTCTGAGGTTCGATGTGGACTTGTTGGGTCAAAGGGCCTATTTCTGCACTGTAGGGATTCTACGATTGACAATTCTCCCTCTTTCTCTGGGGCTGTCCTTCTCACCCATCAATCTTGAAACATTTCACACCACCATCTTTGCAGATGAAGGCTTTTCAGCACAGCATGACTGCACTGACTCCAAGCAATTTCCTTCATTGCCAACCTACAGAATTTATTTCTGTTTAAAATTCTTCCATTTAATTAATTATCATTGTCCTCCTGAATGTTTCAATCAAACTATTGTGAGATCTGTTCATATCTTCCTGTCAAAAGGCCGCACAGAAACAGGTCTGAGGAGAAAAAGATGCAACAGGAGGGTTTTTTTTGTCAGTTTCAATTTATGTTCTACAGGAAGGTGTCAGTTATATCAAGGCTTTCACCTCATTAAATATCTCCCGATGGATTTCCAAACACCATATGGCACCATAACACATTGGGGATGGTGAGAAACACCTCGGCCAAGAAGTCTGGACCTCAGGATCTGTCCTGAAGGAGGAAGGTGTGGATTTCATGTTCCAGTGAAATGGTAATGGCTGTTGGAACAGAGTGACCCAGTTATTTGAGTTCCACTGCAATATACCGCGTGGAGGAGATTTATTTTCATGAAAATATCCAGAAAACAAAACTCACATGTTGAAATCAGTGATAATAAGACAAGTTCTGAAGGCTTGGAGCTGTTTTCCTGATAGTGGTGATGGTGGTGGAAGTGGTTGATCAGATTTCTGAAGCCTTTCCCTCTGGAGAACGTTCAATGCCTTGTTTCTTCTGACCAAAGTACAGAATCTTAGTTGCCCATATTGTATTCCATCGACCACTTATTTGTCCATTCTCCTAGTCTATCTAAGTCCTTCTGCAGCTCCTTAGTTGCTCAAAACTAGCTGTCTCTCCACCTATCTGTGTGTCATTTGAAAGCCTAGCTACAATGCCTTCAGTTCTTTTGACAACTTCTTAAATGTATATTGTGAATCGTTGTGGCCCCAACAATGACCATTGCAGAACCCCACTCGTCATTGATTACTATACTGAAAGAGATTCCTTCATGCCCACTCTTCTGCCAGTCATCTAATTGTTTATCGATACCAGACGTTGGCCCCAACACCATAGGCTTTTATATTCTTTAGCAGCTTCAAGTTAAACACTTCTCCTGTTTTGTGTGCCAGTTAAATTCATCCTCTCTTATTTTGGGATCTTTTAAAATATGAGGAAGAACAAATTCACACAATCAGAGATAGTGTGTTGACCTCATATTGAAGAACAAGTTCTCACACTGACATCAGCAAGTTTAGTTTTTGAACTGGATCACTTGTGTCAAGAGACAAACAGCACAGCAATGAACACTTTGTTCCAATTCGGCCATGCTGAACGAGTTTCCCAAACTAGGCTAGCCTCACATCTGCATTTGGCCCATATCACAGATATGGTCTCACCAATATACCATACATCGGGGCTTTCTTGCCTGTATCGTATGAGATCAACAACTGTGGCCAAGTCACATGAGTATCTGCTGTGTACATTGTAAACGGTGTTCCGAACATGTAACGATTGTATCTATGTGGATGATCTGGCATGTCTTGCAAAGATTGCCATGTAGTCCACAAGGACTTCAGGATAATATGGACAGACTGGTCAGATTGGCACATTATGGCAAATGGAATATAATCCTGAAAGATCTGAGATGATGGGTGTTGTGAGAATTAACAAGACAAGGGAATAGACAGTGAATGGCAATACTCAGGACATGGACAGCATGAGGTTAGATACAGAGTAAAGCTTCTCTCTCTCACTTGTGATGCCCAGAATTGTCCCTTGTGCTCAGGTTCAAACAGAACAATTCCATTTGCTTCTTGTCGATGATAGCTGGAGCCCAGATGATGGTTCATGACCGGGTTCATTCCCCCTTCATGGAAAACAGTGGCTTTAATTTTCACCCAGGACTGGAGACCTCTGACAACATGAAAAAGGTGAGGGAGGGAGAGAAGGAGACCCCCATCTCTTCTGTCACTGGCCACTGCCTCACACTCTCCCTTCCTGTCTCTCTCACCTCCTCTAGCCCCTACTCTCCCCTATCTCTGTAGCCTTCTCCAATCCTTCCACCCCTCCCTATCCCCATCTCTAGCTCTCTCACTGTCTCACTCTGCCCACATTCCAGGAGGTTGTGTCTCACCTCCAGAAGGCCGTACCATGACTGCACTGAGAACAGCTCTGAGATCCAAGTTTGTAACCTCTACAAATCCGACTACACCCAGCAGGTAACTGGTCAGCAGTGCTGGCAGCTCACCTCTGTCTGTGGAGTTCTGGTGATCAGTGGGGAGCAGACCAGATATAAAATGCCCAAGCCTTTGAAAACCTGCAGGCTTCAGGCTTTCTGGCCTGTTGTTGAAATTTGGCATTATTAGCCCACAGGCTTTTCAGCTTGGAGAAATTGCCATTGCTATGCGCAGACTCTAATGGCTTGTTGCTAAGGTTCCCATTCCTCAATCTCATCTCCTGGGCCTGTTGCAAAGGTTGGCCTCCCTAGGCTTTAGGCTCCCAGGCTAGTTGCTGATGTTTTCCTCCCTAGGCCTTGGGGTTACCAGTCTCTTGCTAAGGTTGACATTCCTCAGTGTCAGGCTCCCAGGCCTATTGCTGAGGTTCATGCTTCTAGGCCTCGCCCTCTGGAACCTATTGCTAAGGTTGGTATTTCTAGGCCTTAGGCGCTTGGGTTTGTCACTAATGTTTGCATTTCTAGGCCTCAGGTTCTCCAGCCTGTTCCCCAGGTTCCTAGTCCTTCTGTTGCTGCTGTCAACATTGCAGCCCAAGCCTTTCCCAACACCTCTTTCCACTCAGGCCCTGACTGTTCCTCTGTCTTTTCAACCCATCTCCTCCTCCAAAGGACCTGCATCTGTTCTGACTTCTAGCTCACCATGGTATCCACCGCAGGTGCAGTTAGTATGACTACACACTGCCCCCTGTAGCTGAGTGCTGAAATTACAACAAGCACACCTCTTGGGGTATTTGGGGCTTTAGGGGTAGACCCGTATTACATACATGGTTAGTCACATATCCTGGAACGAGCTACAGGCCTGTTGCTGAGGAGGAGATGGGACTTGGTCAGGATTTTGAGGAAGGCTTTTGAAGATAAGAGGGAAATTGGTCAGGATTTTGTGCCCAAGGTGAGAATGAGATGGTACTTGGCCATGGTCTTGGGCCTGTTGCTGAGTTGGGAGGGAAATTGGCCAATGTTTTGAGCTTGCTGTCAGGATGAGGCAGGAATTGGTCAAAGGTGATCAGGAAGAAGAGCTTTCTTGCTCATCTTCTCTCAATTTCTCTCACGCCCAGGACACTGTTATTCCCAGTTGACACAAGAATTTACTATGGTCCTCAGCTGCTTCAAAACCTGTCAGAAGCCATGCAAGTGAGTACAACAGCAAACAAGGAACCAGGCCTCAACCAGAACGCTGAGTGACCGGGCACTGTTGGAGGGTCAGCACTGAACGACCAGGCACTGTCAGAGCGTCAGTGCTGAGAGATTATAATTCATCTAATTCTTGACGATATTTCCAGACAAAGTGAATATCAAATGGTAGCTGAATATGCAAACTGGCCGTCAAAAAATTCAATGCCAAGCCTAACAAAATTAAATCGGTAAAAAGCCCACCTGTATGTGGAGACATTCTCTCTCTCCCCCTCTCTTTCTCTCTCTCTTTCTCACGCCCACTCTCTCTCTCTCACTCTCTCTCCCTCCTTCCTTCTCTCTCACACTTTCTATCTTACCCCCTCTCTCTAACCCACTCTCCCCCCTCCCCTCTCTCTCTCCGCCCTTTTTTTTCTCTCACACACACTCACGTTCTTGCTGTCTCTCCTTCTCTCACTCTTTCTCTCTCTCTCACTATGTCACATACTCTCTCACAGACACTCCCGCGCTCTGACTCACCCACGCATGCTCTGTCGATGATGTTATGTCCTCTTTTTCTCTCCCTCTTGATCATGCACTTTCTGTCTCCCGCTCTCTTTTGATGATGTTGTGTTCTTCCCTTTTTCTCTGCCTCTCTCGGCCTCTCCTTCTGCTCTCCCTCTCCCGCCCAAGCAGGAAAGGAATTGGCCAGACTGAACTACAAATTAATGAGGGAGACCACGGCATTGCCTGTGCATTTTCCCAGCTCCCGCTGCTTTGCAGGATCACCCTGTGCCCTGTGAGCAAAGAGGGGGCATGGCAATGAGCAGCTATGCCAAGGCGGGGAAGCAAGGGAACACATGGCTGGGGGTGGCCAAGGGCTCCAGCGAAACCTCAAAACTCTGGGAGATCAGTGCTATCGAGATGCATCTTTGCCAGCTCCAAGAGGTGAAAGGCATGGACAGAAGGTTCCTGATGCGCAGGACATGTGGGGGCAGGGGTGAGGCGGATCCTCTTTTACTCTCAACTCACATCCCGTCTTGCCATTCTCTTCCTCCCCTGCCATAGTTGGCACAGATGCTTGCCAACTTGGGAAGCCAATGAAGTCTCTGGCTCGGCTCTGTCATCATGAACCCTGGAAATGGTGGAACTTGTCTTTGATCTTATCACCATCGCAGCCATCTTGCTTAGGGCCCACCTTCTGAGCCCGAGGCCTCCCACTGAGGACTCCACCCGTCCCCCAGAGCCGGTCCCTCCAGTCTTTCCTTCATTCTTCTCAACTCAGTAAAGACCCAACCTCTTCTGATAAGACAGTCTCTTTGCCCTCCTGGGATCAGCTGGATGAACCTTCTCTGGACCAACTCCAATGCCAGTCTATATATCTTCAGATTTGGTGCCGCAAAAAGATGCAGAGTCCTGAAACTGTTTGCGGTATTCCAGCTGTTGTCAGTCCCCACTACATACCTTCCGTCTGCAATCTCTATTTCCAAAGTCAGAAGTTACATGACAGCAAGTTAGAATCCAAGAGGTTTATTTGAAATCACAAGCTTTCATTTCACTGCTTCTTTGTCAGGTTAGGTTTTTATGTCCATGCCATCCTTGGGTATCTGTTTGGATTACACTGGTTTGAACTAGGAGTAATCCAGTTCCCACTGACCTAACCTGAAACCCAGCTCCCTGTTTGAACCAGGAACAGATTGCAGTGATTTGCTGCAGAAAGAGAGAGAGAGTCATAGATATTTACAGTGCAGAAACAGACCCTTCATTCCAACTTATCCAGGCCAACCAGGTATCCTAAATTAATCTCATCTCATTTGCCATCCCTCTAAACCTTTCCTATTCATATACCCATCCAGGTGCCTTTTAAATGCTGACATTGTACCAGCTCCCACCACTTCCTTTGGCAGTTCATTCCCGACACACACCAGCTTCTGCTTGAAAAAGGCAGTGTGTATGGAAACGGATTCTCTCAGACTTCTGACCTTCTGAAACACCTGCGCATTCACACGGAGGAGAAGCCATTCATTTGTTCTGACTGTGGGAAGGCATTCACTTAATCATCTCACCTGCTGAGATAATGGGAACTGCAGATGCTGGACAATCTAAATACAAAGTGTGGAGCTGGATGAACACAGCAGGCCAAGCAGCATCTTAGGAGCACAAAAGCTGATGTTTCGGGCCTAGACCGTTCATCTAGGCCCGAAACATCAGCTTTTGTGCTCCTAAGATGCTGCTTGGCCTGCTGTGTTCATCCAGCTCCACACTTTGTTATCTCACCTGCTGAGACAGCTTGGTAGCCAGACTGAGGATCAACATTTTTGCATAGCCCTGACTGTTAGCTTTACCAAATGTTAAGTAAATGCTTGATGGTGACTGGAGAGCACATAATGATGTGGAAGTGCTGGTGTTGGACTGGGGTGGACAAAATCAGAAGTCGTAGGACACCAGGTTATAGTCTAACACGTTTATGTGAAATCATGCAAGCTTGCAGAGTGCAGCTGCTTTGTCACAAGTAGTGAGAACACACAGACCCAGAGTTTATAGGTAGAGAGATCAAAAGATGACACAACTGGCGTGAGTGGATTGTTAGATGCTAAGTCTCTGTAGATGACCAAGAGTATCAGATTCTGAGTAACGTGTCAACAGCTGAATAACCAGTGAAGGGATGACCTATAATCTGAGTGTGAGGCATAGAATAATTACAAAAAATTAAAAATAGAGTGGTGCTGGAGATAAACTAAATGACTAGACTAACATGATAGGTATGACTCACATGCCGAGGGTCTAATCAAAGAAAGAAATAATGCAAAACTGTACAAACTAAGTAGAGAGATCATAACAATTTATGAAGGCAATGCTGTCAAAACAAGACAGGAGGGAAGATTTCACAGATACAGAACAGTATGGTAGGGTCACCTGTAGTGCAATGTGAAACCAAGATCATGGTTGAGGTCATCTTCACTGCACCTCAAGCAGGTGCGCACCAAAAGTTTATGGTTTCACGTAAACCTGTTGGACTATAACCTGGTGTCAAGTGACTTCTGACTTTGTCCACCCCAGTCCAACACTGGCACTTCCCCAACAAAGAGGCCAGTGATGCAGAAGGGACCAATGGGTGATCAGGCTAATTTGAATCGAGTAATGTAACATGCTTAATAAAGTACATCAGGATAGAACATCCCCCAGTGACCATCAAATGGTGTCCTGAACAGTACTGTGGGTGGCTTGGCAATTTGGAGAGCAGTGGTAAGAACCAAAAGAACTGCGGATGCTGCAAATCAGGAACAAAGAGTTGCTGGAAAAGCTCAGCAGGTCTGGCTGCATCTGTGGAGGAGTAAAAAGAGCTGAGGAAGGGTCACCAGACCTGAAACGTTAACTCTTTTTTCTCCTCCACAGATGCTGCCAGACCTGCTGAGCTTTTCCAGCAACTTTGTCTTTGTTGGAGAGTCGTAGTACTCGACAAACTAAGGGGTTAAATTCAGATCAAGCCCCCAGCTCTGTTTCTAAAGTAAGTAGCTGCAGAGATTCTGCATCGGTTGTAATTTTACAAACAACCCGAGACTGTGGATAATTCCCAGCGGATTCCAAAACAGCCAACATCACAGTTTATTCAAGGAAGTAGGAAAACTCCTGGAATTTGAGCGTCTCAGTCAGGGGGAGGCGCTGTCACAGCCCCGCCTCTCATTCATTCCGATTGGCTGGAGGATCACACGCTCCAACCGCGGTCATTCAGTCCCACCTCCCCTTCCTATTGGTGCAAAGCCACCGTCAATCACCTGGTTTACCGCGGAAGAGAGCATGCGCAGCGCTGGTGAACCGTGGAGGGAGAGATTCGGTCGGAACATCATGGCGGGTGTGACTACTCTCAGGTTCGCGGAGAAAGGAGGATGGATCTGGGAGCGTGGATTGGGATGTTTTATAAACACCCTGAGAACAACTTAAGCAAGAAAAAGTTACTGTTGCATCGACTGAACCAGCCACAGTTTCTCGTCGGTTAGGCCTTATTCGGTGGCCGCCATCTTTATAGAAAGTCACTGTGGACAATGCGCATGCTCAATGCTGCCGACCAATCAGGGAGTTCCTAGCTCTGCTCCCAGCCTTCACAGTGACGTCAGGCCGCAGCCCAGCCCACGTTCTAATTGGTTGAAGGAGACAAGACAGAAACCCTGAGAACTGATCCTCCCCTTCCCCGGTGCAGAGCCCAAAGACCAAAAACAAGCTGCAGATCACGCGTTTACAGACCTGAAGCTTCTCCCGAGGAATAGGCTCATATTCGTGGTCACCATCCTGGCTATATGTTGAGCAGGACGTAAGTTTAGCTATCTTGCTAATCCAAGAGTGGGCTAAAGAAATGAATTCAACCACATTAGACGTGGAGAATACGCGGGGTGATGGAAAGGATGGACCCAAGGCTTTGGATTTCAGCTCAGGGATGACGGTGTTTTGTGGGATTGGTGACTTACACTTTTGATGAACCGCACAGTTTCCATACAAATTGGAATTCTTAGTTTTAAATTGCTGTCCTATGCTTTTGGTGGACAGTTTTGTGAACGTCTTTCCCAAGGTTATTTTTTAAGAGTTCTTAGTATCATGGGTCTTTGAATGCACCAGGGGAAATGTTTGTCTGTGCTGACCTGGCTATAATATTTCACCCAAGAGTGTGAGCTGTGGAAAGAGCTTTAAACAGTTACAAAACTTCAAAACGAACATTACACTATTCAAAACAGGAGAAACTCTTCAAGTGTTGTGTTCACAACCTAGAGAAACACAGGGCACATGTGCCATGGAAAAACCATGGAAATGTGAGGAATGTGGTAAAGGATTTGATTACCCATCGCTGCTGGAAAACCATCGACGTTATCACACTGGAGAGAAGCCATTTATTTGTTCTGTGTGTGGGAAGGCATTTACTCAGTCATCTGGCCTTTGGTCACACCAGCGAGTTCACACTGAGGAAAAGCTGTTCCGCTGCACTTCCTGCGGAAAGAGATTCAGGCATTCTTCTGCTCTTACTGTGCACCAACGCACCCACAACGGAGAAAAACCATTCACTTGCTCTGAGTGTGGGAAGGGATTCACTCATTTATCCACCCTCCAGGCACACCAGCGAGTACACACTGGGGAGAAGCCATTCACCTGCTCAGAGTGTGGGAAAGATTTCACTCAGTTGTCCACCCTCCAAATACACCAGCGAATTCACACTGAGGAGAAGCTGTTCAGCTGCACATCCTGTGGAAAGAGGTTCAGACATTCTTCTGCCCTCACTGTGCATCAACGCACTCACACTGGGGAGAGGCCGTTCACCTGCTCTGACTGTGGGAAGAAATTCACTCAGTCTTTTCATCTTCAGGCACATCAACGCATTCATACAGGGGAGAGACCTTTCTCCTGCTCTGTGTGTGGGAAGGGATTCATTGTTTTACCCACTCTGCTGAGACACCAGCGAATTCATACAGATGAGAGGCCTTTTAAATGCCCCGATTGTGAGAAGGGTTTCAAAAGTTCCCAGGAGCTGACACTCCATCAACGTATTCACACCAATGAGAGGCCATTCAAGTGCTCTCACTGTGGGGCTGGATTCAGGAGATCATCTGACCTCATTCTCCACCAACGCATTCACACTGGGGAGAGGCCATTCACCTGCTCAGAGTGTGGAAAGGGATTCACTCGGACAGCCAATCTTCTGAAACACCAGCGATTTCACACTGAGGAAAGACCATTCACCTGCTCAGAGTGTGGGAAAGGATTTACTCAGTCCTCCACTCTGCTGACACACCAGCAAGTTCACACCACTGAAAGACCTTTCAAATGTCCAGACTGTGGGAAGTGCTTTAAAATTTCCGGGGAGCTGATGCGCCATCAACGTGTTCACACTGATGAGAGACCATTCAGGTGCTCTCACTGTGGGACTGGCTTCAAACAATCATCTCAACTCAGTATGCATCAGAGAATTCACACTGGAGAGAGGCCATTCACCTGTTCCGAGTGTGGGAAGGGTTTCACTCGATCATCCCATCTGATGATGCATCAGCAGATTCACACTGGAGAGAGGCCATTCCGGTGCTCCACGTGTGAAAAGAAATTCACTCACTTATCCAACCTGCGGAGACACCAGCGAGTTCACACGGGGGAGAAGCCATTCGCCTGCTCAGAGTGTGGGAAGGGATTCACTCGGTCATCTAACCTGCTGACCCACCAGCGAGTTCATGAGTAATTGCAATTATTGGATCTTCCTGTTAATCACATCCAAAATGTTCATAAACTCCACTCCAGTTAGACCTAATTGATATGGTATAGAACAAAGCCATTCAGCCATTACATCTGCATTAGTTCTCTGAGGTATTATGCCTAGTTCAATTCTCTCACATTTTTCCTGTAAACTTGTTTGTTATTTAACCTTAATTGTCAGCTAAATACCTCTTCAATGCCTCTTTGGAACCTGCTTCCACCATATTTCCAGATAGTCTATTCCAATTCCAGATCCTGACTACACTTGTGAAAAAAATGTTTGCCTCATAGTTGCCTGTTTTGCAAAACACTTAAAAGTTGTGTCCTTTGGTTTGCATTCCTTTTTACAAGCAGGAACAGTTTCTCCCCATCAATCGACACACAGTCATGATTTTGAAAACTTGCAACAAATATCTTCTTAGTTTCCTCTCCAAAGAAACTGTTCCCAAAGTCAGGGTGGCACAGTGACTCAGTGGTTAGTACTGTTGTTTCAAAGCACCCAGGGACCTTGGTTCAATTCCACCGTCAGGCAACTGTCTGTGTGGAGTTTGTACACTCTGCCCATTTCAACGTGAGTTTCCTCCCACAGTCCAAAGTTGTGTGGGTTAAATGGATTGGCCATGCTAATGTCAGGGTTACAAGGGGAGGGGTGGATCTGGGTGGGATGTTCTTCAGAGGGTCGGTATGGGCTGAATGCTTCCACAATGTGGGAACTCTGTGATGTTACTACAATTTAGCCTCGTAACTGAAGACTCTCATCGCTGGAAGAATTCTCATAAACCTGTTCTGTACTGTCTCCAGTGCATTCATATTCTTCTAGTATCACATCCAGAACTATACACTGTATTCCAGCTGAGATCAAACTAGTATCTATGCAAGTTCATCATACCCTGTGTTCTTGTACTGTGTCCCTATGAATAAATCCAGAGATACTGTATGTTTTATTAACTGCTCTCTCCACTTGTCCTGCCACCTTTAATGACTAATGCATATACCCATCCACATCTGTCTGGTTGTGCACACCGTGTTGTGTTTTATACTGTCCCTCCATGTACCTTCTGCCAAAAAGTATCACCACACTCTTCTTCACATCGAACTTTATCTGCCAGCGATCTGTACATTCCAGCCACTTATCAATTCCTTTGGAAGTTCTACACTGTGCTCCTCAGTTTACACTGATTCAAAACTTGGAAACATTCACAAATTTTAATGTCAACCCTTGCACATCAATGTCTAAATCATTTATGCATATGTCAGGAAAAGCAAAGCATTTTCATTGAATCCCTCCAATGTGTAAAGACTTCATCTTTTTATTTTGGATTGTGGAACAAAATGGGGAAAGAACTGCTTTAAGGAAAGGACAGTGGACAGAGTTGCTGCACTTCCTAAAAATATGTTACTGGCTATTTGGCCTAACAAGTTCACACCAAAACTCAAACCCTTCCACTTTATCTCTGTAGCCCTGCATTTCCCATGGCTAATTCACCTAACATACACAATTCTGGGCACCGTTAGCATGGCCAGTCCACCAAATCTGCACGTTGTTGGACTGTGGCAGAAAGAGGAGGACCCAGATGAAACCCTTGTAGATACAGGGAGAACGTGCAAACTCCACAGACAGTCGACCAGGGTCGAAATCACACTCGGGGCCCCTGGTGCTGTGAAGCAACATTGCTGTCCACTAACTTGTATAGAACTAACTTCAGGGGTCTCCACGGAAAATCTTACAGCCAAAAAATTTGTTAGCCATTCCTGTCTGTTTCCCATCACTCAGCCAATTTTGTATCCATGTTGCTCCTGTCCCTTTTATTCCAGAAGTTTCACTTAAGTCGCTTGTGTGACACTGTTTTAAACAGCATTTGTAAGTCCACGTAGACTGCTGCGACAGTACCACCTTCAACAGTTCTGTTGAATAACTTGCCTCAGCGTTTCCAGTACTCGGCTCACAATAGGTCTTCCAGGTCCCTGGGGATTTTATCCCCCAGCAGCGAATACTGCAGTTGAACTGAGTTGGTTGTAACTCTGTGGTATTGTTTAATTATTGAATTGATTCAAATTACTTCTCGGTATTTTGGTAAATGTGCTAATGAGGAAAGCAATGGGACTGTTCCATACATCCCTTCTCTATGATCCTGCACAAACCTTTACTCATTGCATAACCTTTCAGTTCCAAATAAGATTGGCCAAGACCCTGGAGGACTCATTGCTAATCATCTTATCAGATCACACATTCCTTCTGGCAGAAACTGCAGTATGGAATTTAAAACAGGCTGATGGAGTTTGAAGTATTTAACATAATCACAGATTCATAATGAATTCCTCAATTTAATGAACTGACACTGACAACTTATTCAATCATATATTTCTGACTGGTGACAAATTCACACGTTTGGTTAAATGCCTTCCTGAGTTTAATATTAGTCTTAAAACGACTCCCTTATAAAATTTAAGTAGTTTGAAAAGGGTGACTTTCTACTTAAATGAACTACCCAGGTTCACTCACAGGTGTCTGTCTAAAGATCTTCCCTTCCCACCTCCTTCAAGGTTGCAATGTCTTCAGTAGTGGTCAGACATTCAAATCAAGTTCTCTTTAAAAGTTCGTTGGCAAAGGCAGTAACATTTCCAAGAGAGCTTCTGTAAAGACTTCGTCTATTTATTTTGGATTGTGGAACAAAATGGGGAAAGAACTGCTCTAAGCAAAGGACGGTGGACGGAGTTGCTGCACTTCCTAAAAATATGTTACTGAAACTGTTTGAGAGTTGCGTTCACACTGTTAGTTTTTGTACGCCGTGGGGGAAGAGAGTTAAGAGGTCATGGCAATGGGTATGTGTGCACAGTGGAGTTGACTTGAAGCCGAAGTCTGAAGGCATCAACATGACTAAAATTCTCTGATGCTCCTGATGAGCTGAATGCTGTGGTTCTGAACAACACAGAGAGAAGCCTCCAGATTGCAGAAATGAGTGTCATATTTTCTCGCGCGCTGTCTGTAGTGAAGTAACCAAAGTCTGGAAGACAACAAGAGATTATCTCCCACCAGCTGCTGTGAACAGTTGCTTCTACTAATAATCAAACGATTTGACAATTACAGTGTTAACTACCCTGTATCTTTTGTGAAGAGCTGACTATATGTGTAAATCAGGAGATAGGAGAACAGAAGGTTTTGGAAAGCAGAAAGAACAATTGGAGGGGTCACGGGGCGAGTTCAGAGTTTGAACTATGAGAGTTGTGTGTTGGTTTATGTTTGCCAATGGTTAGGAATGATCTATTTGCAATAAAGATCAGTTGTTATGAAGTACAGAAACCTGGTCAGTGTTTTCAGTTAACCAGAGTCCATTCGATGTAAAATTGGGGACTTAGAGTACTCTGATTAAATCTTTATATTTGAGGATGCCCTTAGGGAATAGTGGGACTCAAGTATCAGATCTCTTTCCCAATTGGGTCATGACAATCTGTCAATTTATTAGTCTCATCCGCACTTTTCTTTCAGTGGAATGCACATTAGCAACAGACAAATGCATTCCATTGAACTGGGCCCAAGGTGTGTTAATCCAGTTCTCATTGTGTGCTTTCTTTAAATCTATCTCTTACCCTCAGTCACATCCTCTCTCAATAAAACTTTACACATCCAGTTAGTTATTTTCCTCCCATGTTCATAAATCCTGGAGAAATGTTGCTTCCCAAAATTGTCTTTCAACAATAAATCAATGCAGTATTCATTTCAGCATAAACGTAATTTGTTTTTTTAATTTTAGTTGACAAATATTACTTTGAATTAACATTGTGCCATTTTTAAAATCAGTGACAGCCTAATTTGAAGTAGCTGACAGGTTTTCCTAATATTAATTGTTTTCTGTCAGTTGAAGCTGAATTTTCTCTACCCATAACCGCTGCGACTGTTTGTCATGAGATTTTGCTTTTTTTCTAAAATGGAGAGTTTGTTTCCAGTGCAGGAAATTGACACCGCCATTTAATATGACAACCGCCCTCTATTTGCACGAGCTGTAACACACAAAACATCTCACCATCTTGATACAGATTCAAACAAACAGTTTTCTCTTTCCACGTTGACCTAAGTGGCTTTGTGTCATATTTGTGTTCTAAATGAGTTGACTGTGCCTGCCGTTTCTACAGTGTTTACTTTGAATCAGAATCAGAAGGCTTAAAGTCCTCAAATTGCTCAATGCTGACTTTAGCCGAACATTTGCTCAGACTGGAAAAACTGAGAATAGGAGAAGGTGCCACACTCAGCACAGATATTGGCTGCATTGTACATTTGTGTGGTCCACATCCAGAAGACCACCACTTGCCAACACAGGGATCTGCATTCCCCCTGAACTGTGACCAGGAAACCATTCTGAGGAGATTCAAATGAAAGCAAACTATTATGAATCCTGGGTCTCTGAAATAGACACAGAGACTGAAAGTTTACCGAGTTTGGTGGATTATAAGTGCATTCACACCAGACAGAAACTGTTTCAATACTCTGTGCCTGGGTAATGATTCACTGAGTCACTGTAAATCTACAGGTGTTTGCAGAAGTTGAACTCTGTTATCATTAATGCTGCATCAGGGCTGTCTGGATGCATTACCAATTCACACTCTCCTATTTCCTGATGGACAACGGAGGATTCATCCAGTTGCATTTGACTAATAAATTGTTTCCATGCTTTACTATTTGCATCCGTGGCCCAATCTCCAGATGCAACAGCAAAACAAGTATTCATCTTCAGTTTTTAGAAAAATAATCAGTGGCGGTGATATTACCCATCATCCACTATCAGGCAGTGATAGTCCACTATCATAGGCAGAGCGGTATGCATGCCGGTCAGTGAGTTAGGGCCTGGGCGGAAGGAGTGATGGAGCTGGTGGCTGGTGAGAACGGTTCCCTCTGTCGACAGGGTATGTGGCGGCAAAGGCCAGGGTAGGAGCTCCTGGTTCTGGGTTTGGAGAGATTTGGGGCAGTGACAGGTGGTGGGGAGGGAGTTGGAATAACAGATGGGTTTTATTAACTCCTTTTCCAGACGGGGAGGATCTACAAACTGCAACCCAGAGAAATGCTTTTCTCTTCCCACTCTCCATGCTGCATTGACAGATATAAACTTCTAAACTTAAAAATAATGCAGCCTTTGGGAATGATTGAAGATTGGGGCCCTTAAGGAAAGCTCAGCAGTGACCTGACAGAGCAATTTAAAATGATCGATGTTTTGGATGGGGTTTATAATCACTTAGAATGATTAAAATGTAGAATTCACAGAAAATAGTGCAGGCAAAGAAGAAAGATATGTTCAAAGGAAATCAGAATAGGCTGAGATGGAGAAGAGATTTAAAAAAAGTCAGAAGACTGATGTGAGGTGAATGAAATGGAAGAGAAAATATACTCTTTTTGCAGGGTATTCACAGGGTTGGACATTCAGAAGCTGCAACAAGTCATCTTCAGAAATCTGAAGAAGGGTCCAGACCTGAAATGTCAGCTTTCCTGCTCCTCTCATGCTGCTTGGACTGCCGTGCTCATCCAGCTGTGCACCTGGTTATCTCAGATTCTCCAGCATCGGCAGTTCCCACTATCTCTGAACTATTTTGAGCATCTCTGACAGACCCAGATGGAGAACAAATGTTACCAATGGAGGAAGCATGCGAAAATCTGAGCATCACATCCATTCCTTTCAGCAAATATCACCTGCCCCACATGTGGCAGTGTTCGTAGATTCAGCATTGAACTATTCAATAACATCAGGACCCAAACCACTGAAGTGGAAGTAAATCATCCTCAATCTGTGATGCTTGCGAGAGAAGACTGTGGTTTTGTAAAAGGTATTCTAAGGTAACATTCAGAACACATTATTCTGGCTGGTTTGAACATACATAGAGTCATACAGACTAGCAACAGACCCTTCAGCCCAACTGGTCCATGCTGAACATAATCCCAGATTAAACTAGTCTCCCCTACTCCTGGCCCTTATCCCTCCAAACCTTTCCTATTCTGTACTTAACCAAATGGCTTTTAAAAGCTGTAATTGTACTGACATCCACCACTTCCTCAAGAGGTTCACAAAATATACGACCCCACCCTCTGTGTAAAAAGGTTTCTCCTCATGTCTCTTTCCTCTCTCCACTCACCTTAAAAGTGTGCCTCCTAGTCTTGAAATCCCCCAACAGACAATTACCATTAACTCTATCCATACTCCCCATTATTATATACACATCTTTAAGGTGTCCTCTCAACCTCCTGCGCTCCATGAAAAAAGTCTCAGCCTATCCGCCCTTTCTTTATAACTCAAACTTCCATACCTGGCAACATCCTGGTAAATCTCTTCTACCTTCCTATAACTGGGTGACCAGAACTGGACACAGTATTCCAGAAGAGGCCTCACCAAAATCCTGTACAACTTCATTCCCAATTCCTATACTCAAAAGACTGAGCAATGAACACAAGCATGCCAAATGCCTCTCTAACCACCATGTCTCTATGTCATGCAAACTTCAAAGAATTATATACCTGCACTCCTAGGTTGCTCTGTTCTACAAAACTACCTAAGGCCCCACCATTAACTGTACGAGCCCTACACTTGTTTGTTGTTCCAAATTGCAATACTTCACATTTATCCAGATTGAATTCCATCTGCCATTTTGCAGCCCATTGATCCATTGGATCAAGACCCCATTGTAATCTTAGAAAGTCCTCTTCACTGTTTACTATACCACCAATTTAGGTGTTGTCTCCAAGCTTAATAACAATGTCTTTTGTATTATCATCCAAATCATTTATATAAATGACAAACAAAACAGACTGGACCCTGTAGAACGCTGCTGGTCACGGGCCTCTAGTTCATAAAGCAACTCTCTACCACCACTCTCTGTCACGTGCCATTAAGCCAATTATGCGGGAATTGGCAAGCTCATCCTGAATTCCATGTGACCTAATTTTACCAGTTAGCCTGCCATGTTGAATCTTTTCGAAGGCTTTACTAAAGTCCAAGTAAACAACATCTACTGCTCTGGCTTCATGGATCTTTTTGGTATGTTCCCCAAAAAACTCAGTTAGGTTTGTGAGACAAGATTTTCCTCACATAAAAACATTTTGACTATCCCTTATCAATATTTGCCTCCATAAATGTCCACAAATCTTGACTTTTGTAATCACCTCAAACAATTTGCCCAAAACCGAAGTCAACTCACAGGTCTATATTCTAATTGCACTGCAATTAACAAGTTCATATTACCTCTGTCCTTTTAGAATGTGTGCCCTGAATTATAAAGCTAAGAGCCCACTGGCTTTATGACCACTTCATCAACTTTTCCGCCCACTTTTAATGGTTTGTGTGTTTGAGTTTTTTGTACATTTTGAAGTAGTAACCTGGCTGAGAGACAATGAGGTGTAATTTCTGATACAGTGTGTATTATGGGAACAAGAAGTTTATTCTGAGCTAGAGCCTCAAATTGGCATTTCCCTGCAGACAGGGCACCATGGCAACACTGATAAGACATTATGTAGCCAAGAATGATCTCATTGGAAACACAAATCAGGTCAGGATAAAGGACATGGTTTTTCAGTGATTTACCATAACATAACATTCAAGCAGAGTGAGTGAGAAAATAGCTTAGACTTTGACCATGTGAATGTCTGTATCTATCATTGTGAAACTGTCAGAAACAATAAAATGAACAGTAACAGGAAAGCGTTGGGTGAATGAGAAAATGACTGAAGAAAAGCAACTGTTGTGAACCATGGAATGTGTCCTTGTAAATCATAGATAAGAGAAATTTCAGCTGTCTTTTCCTCACTTGCTAGCAGTACCCAGCAGAGAAAACAAAGCATGTTTGGAGCCAGAGCTGGATCACTGCAGGGTATAAAAGTAAGGGAATACTGATATAAGGGGACACTGAAGATCAACCTCAGGGTGCTGAGATTCCATCCAGCAGCTGACAAGGGACTTGAATATTCATTTTGATTCATGGATCAGCATAAGATGCACTTAAAGATATGCAGGCTAGGTGGATTCGCCATGCTTAATTGCCCCGGTGTCCAATAATGTGTAGTTTAGATGGATTAGCCATGGTAAATGTAAGGGTTCAAGGATAGGGTAGGGTGGTGTGTCTGGGCAGAATGCTGTTCGGAGAGTCGGTGTGGACTTGACGGACCAAATGGCCTGTTGCCACACTATAGGGATTGTATGATTCTACCCAAACGAGAGAGGACAGAGAATCTGCTCAACTTTCTCAATAATGTGTGAAGTTGCTGCTGCTGGATGGTCAAAGTTGGTGAGTAATAAGACCGAGTGTCAGCTAGAATCTTTTATCCCTTTACTGTTCCTTTCCTGTGGGTCTTATCCATAGTTTATGAAATTCTTTTCTTATTCTTACTTAGGAAACATTTTTTACTTTTAGGAATCATGTTTTTACTTCTCTGTATTTAATTTCATTGGAAGTCTTGTTGCCTCATATGAATTACAGAATGGTGATGGGCAGACAAGACTTGGTGTAGGTCTGCACATGGGCAATGGAGTTTTGGATGATCTTGAGATTACAGGGAGTTTCAACATGGGAGGCCGTCCGGGAGTATTTTCGGATAGTTAAGTCTCGAGGTAACAAAGGAAAAGCACTGTTCCCAGTGGGGAGAAACTCAAACCCATCAAGGACAATGCAGTTAGCCTGAAGGCTATCCCATCCAGCAACTTCAGTGTTCACTCCCTTCACCAGTGAAACACAGTGTGCAATATCTCTAGGATGTACTACTGTAACTCAACAATGCTCCTTTGACAGCACCTTCCATACCCACAACTTCTGCCACCAATTGGGACAAGGGTACAGAATCACAGCCACACCACTACTTATAACTCATCCCAAGACACACTATTCTGACTTGGAACTTCTTTTATTACTTAATCTTGGATCATGGGTACCCCAAGCCAGCATTTATTGTCTAACTGCCCTTAACTGCTTGCTAGGCCATGATCACAATTAACTCCCGGTCCTGGAGTCAAAATGCCAAAACTCCCTCATTGAAAGGACTGTGGGTGAACCTACATCACGTGCATTGCAGCATTTTATGAAGGTAGCTCATCATCACCATCTTCAGGGCAAGAGGGACAATAAATACTAATCTGTGCAACAAAGACCGGATCCCATGAATAATGAAAATTGAGTGTTTTCTGTTATGTGGCATGCTTGTAGAAGCTTAGATACTTTTCTATAAAGCTGAGAAAGTTAAGCAATGACTTATTCAATACATAAATTTATTTCTAGAAAATTTGAAGTGCAGAGATGAAGAATTATTTACAGATCATTGGCATATAATGTGGGTAAAGAGATGGAGAATATTTTACCAAGTGAGTTCTGGGGATCTGGAACAGACTGAATAATAAGTGTCAGCAGATTCAGCTGTCATTTTTAATACTGATTTGGAATGTAACTTAATAGGGAAAAGAGAAAATTATACAAAGAAGATTGTTTTAAAATTTTCGGAAAAAAAGATCAAAACTACAGCACTTTAAAAAGGAGGAAGACAGACAAAGGCTGAGACAACATGGGAAGTGAATCAAAACAGGAAGAAACCTGCATTGCACTCTGATCCAGGTTGGAGAGGGAGGTAGGTAGTGCAGGAGTCTCTTGTGGCTATCCCATCTTAAACAAGTATGCTGTTTTGGAAAATGTAGGGGATGATGAACTCTTAGGGGAATGTTGCACTGATAGCCAGCTTTCTGGTTCCAAGACTGAGTCTAACGTAATGAGGGGTACACCAGATTTCAAGCAATGAATTGTGATAGGGGACTTGCCAGTCAGACACAGGTTTCGGCAGCCAAAAACGAGATACCAAAATGGTGTATTGCCTCCCTGGTGCCAGGATTGAGGATATTTTCAAATGGGAGAGGGACCAGCAGGAGGCAATTGAACATACTGGACCTAAAGGCACAGGAAGAGGAAAGGAAAAAATTCTGAGCAGAGAATATAGGAAGTTAGGCAGGAATTTAAAAGGCACGTCCTTGTGGGTAGTAATATCTGGATTACTCCTGGTTTCACGAGCTAGTGAGGGTAGGAATAGAGGGATAGAGTGGATGCATGCATGGCTAAACAGCTGGTGCAGGGGAGAAGCATTCACATTGTTGGAACATTAGAATCTCTTCTGGGGTAGAAATTATCTGTATGATAAGGATGAAATGCACCTGAATTAGAACAGGACAAATATGCTGGTAGGGAGATTTGCTGGAGATGCTTGGAAGGATTTAAACTAGTGGGGGTTGGGACCCAGGGAGATAGTGAGCAAAGAGATCATCAGTTTGAGACTGGCAATGTTGGTAAAAGGAGAAAGTCAACCAGCCAGGGCAGGCAGAAACAAAGCAGAAATTAAACTGTATTTATTTTAATATAAGAGGCCTAACAGGTAAGGCAGATGAACTCAGCATGCTTGGGAACATGGGGCTGGGATATCATAGCAATTACAGAGACATGGCTCAAGGATGGACAGAATTGGCAGCTTAACATTCCAGGGTATAAATGCAAGAGGAAGGATAGAAAGTTGAGGGTTGTGGCGGAGCGGTGGTGGGGGGGAGGGGGGGGGTGCGTGATTAGTGGCATTCTTGATCAGGGGTAACATTATGGCTATATTTAGGGAGGATATTCCTGGGAAATGTAAGAAAGGGATGGTCACCTTCCTGGGATTGTACTTTAGACTTCCCAATAGTCAATGGGAAATTCACAAACAACTTTGTAAGGAGATCTCAGTTATCTGTAAGAATAATAGGGTAGTTATGGTAGGGGATTTTAACTTTCTAAAGCCATAGTGTTAAGGGCTTGGATGGAAAGGAATTTATTAAGTATGTACAAAAAGTTCTCTGGTTCAGTATGTGGATGTATCGACTGGAGAAGGTGCAAAACGTGACCTAGTCTTGGGGAATAAGGCTGGGCAGGTGACTGAAGTGTTATGGAGGAGCACTTTGGGGCCATAATTCTATTAGTTTTAATTAGTGATGGAAAATGATAGACCGGAAAAAGAAGGCCAATTTGACAGTATTAGCCAAGAACTTTCAAAAGTTGATTTGGGATGGATCTTTGCAGGTAAAGGGACAGCTGGAAAATGTGATGAGTCCAGAGATAGTATGTTCTTGTTAGGGCAAAGGGTGAGTCTAATAGGTGTAGGGAATCCTGAGTGGCAAGAGAAATTGAAGTTTTGGTCAAGAAGGAAGTATATGTCAGATATAGATGGCAGACATTGATTGAATGCCTGGAAGAGTATAAAGGAACTAGGAATACACTTGAGGAAAATCGAGGGGGCAAAAAAGGGACATGAGCTAGCTTTGGTAAATAGGGTTAAAAAGAATTTAAAGGGATTCTACAAATACATTTAAGGAAAATAAGGTAACCAGTGAGAGAATAGGGCCCCTTAAAGGTCAGCAAGGCCACTTTTGTGTGGAACTGCAGGAGATGGTTCGGGGGTGGGGGTGTTCTAAATGTGTATTTTGCATGAGTCTTTACTAAGTTGGATTTGGAAAATAGAGAACATGGTGAAATAAACAGCAACATCTTGAAAAATGCCTATATTGCAGAGGAGGCCAAGCAGTATTTTACGAGCACAAAAGCTGACATTTCGGGTAAGGGTCTAGGCTCGAAACGTCAGATTCTGAGCCCCGGAAAAGCTGCTTGGCCTGCTGTGTTCATCCAGCTCCACGCTTTGTTATCTCGGATTCTCCAGCATCTGCAGTTCCCAGTATCTCTAAATTACAGAGGAGGTCATGCTGGACTTAAATGCATAAAGGTGGATAAATCCCTGGAACCTGATCAGGTGTACGCTCGAGCTCTGTGGGAAGCGACTGCTGGGCCCCTTGTTGAGACATTTGTATCACCAATAGCCAGAGGTGAGATGCTGGAAGACTGGAGGTTGGCTAACGTGGTGCCACTGCTTAAGAAAGGCGATAGGGAAAAGACAGGGAGCTATTGACCAGTGATCCTCGTACCGGTGGTGAGCAAGTTGTTGAAGGTAATCCTGACGGTCAAGATTTACCCGTTTTTCGAAAGTGACCATCTGGCTCCCCATCTCAACATGAGAGCCCAGCTAGCGAAGGCAGCTCACCGACCAATTGGAGTGGGCGGAGTTGGCGGACCAAGCGGAGGCGGCCAGTCCTCCAACCAATGGGGGTGAACGAGGGGCGGAGCGAGCAAGGTAGCACGTGATCACCAACGCTGCCGGCGCACCACCGCGTGACTGGCGCCCAAGTGAGTACCGGAGGCGGAAACAGGATGACCGGAGAATCAGCGAACACTGGGAGGAAGATGGAGCAGTCTGGACCGGGAAGGTTTATGAACACGCAGCATATTCTGTTACACGTGGATTAAAACTCCCGGTCCCGCGTTTGTAGCAAACAGGAAAGCGGCTGCGGGCCACGGACCGTGATAGGCCCCATGTTGTTGTCGCCATCTTTATTGGGGGCAAACTGCCACTGCGCATGTGCGTAGTTTCTTTGGGTTGGGGCGGGCTGATTTGAAGAGGAGCACTGACCCAGCAAACTTTGAAATCAAGAGAAGTGTTCGTCTTTTTCAGATTTCTATCCTGGACTGACAGTGATTTTTCTTTTGCGAATTCGTCTTACAGGATATTCATTGAGAATAATTTGCAGAGCGGAATATCAAAAAAGTTCTGATCGATGAGTCATCAGGATTTGAATATCATTGGCATTTCTCTGCGAAAGGAAAAAGGTTTGTGTGTTGTGTCGCGGGCAAAATATTTCTGATGCGTTTTTAAAAATAAAAAAAACAGCAAGATGTTCAAATTCCTGCTTAGATCAGCCCTGGGGTACGTGTTCAGCTTTTCAGCTGAGGAAGCAGACACTGACCTGAGAGGGAAGCACAGATTTACCTAAGTTACACCTCATCTCTTTGAAAGAACTGTCGTATTTGGTCAAAAAAAATCACCCTCTTCATGGTTTTGGCCCATAAATTCTCCAATCCCAAATAGCTGTAAATTTTCTTTTAGAATTCCTGATGGATTTGAATTCCAGTGCCCTTTTAATGTGTGTCATTCCAGATCCCAGTGATTCTCTCATCCTGAAACAACTGAAGTCCACATTGAGTCTGGAGGGTTATAAAGGGGCTGATCTGGAAGATGAGATGTTGTTCCTGAGCTTCCTTTGACTGCATTGGAAGAGCAAAGGAGTCTGAAGTCAGTGTAGGTGTGAGTAGATAATTAGTATGAGAAGGCTGTACTGAGAGTTCTGAGGGTCACCAGATCAAAACACTAACTCTGTTTTTCCCTTCAGAGATGCTGCCAGACCTGCTGAACTTTTCCAGAAACTTAGTTTTTGTTGTACTGAGAGTGCTCCTTGGCTCAATGAGTGCACATTGGAGTTGGGTGAAAACAGAGAATGAAGTGAGACAGGGAGAAGGTGAAACCAAAAGATTGAATGTAATGCTCAGTCTCAATTTGGTGGTTCAAGAAGTGACACAGTCCCAATAGAAAATCAACTGGTAAGTGATACCTGCACAGTATTTTCTTACAGTTTAGAAGTATATTATTTTAGTTTCTGTAATGGAAATGACTTTCGAATGTAATAGAAATGTCTGAAACAAAGGAACATCCTTAGTTCAATTAACATGGGAACAAAAACAGAAGTTGCTAGAAGCTGAGCAGATTTGGCAGCATCTGTGAAGAAAAAGAGTTAACATTTCTGGTCCGGTGACCCTTAGCTTAATTTAATTCTCTTAAAGGGAATAATGAGCTTAATTTACAAAGAGATCATGACAGGAGACGTCAGAGTCCTGGTATGTTCCTCTTACACAAAGTGGGAACCAAGGGAGGCTGCCAGTGTTACTAATGGCTACACGTGCAAGGTGTGTGATCATTTGAAGCTGGAGCTATGAGTGGACTCACTGTGGAACATTCACCATATTGAGAATGCCATGGACAGCACGTTTAGTGAGTTGGTCACACCGCAGACGAGAATTACACAGACAGAAAGGGAATGGGTGACCATCAGATGAAGTAAAAGGCTCAGGACGGAAGTGCAGGACACCCCAGTGGTCATTCCCACTCTCAACAGATTTATCACTTTTGATATTGTTTGGGATGGTCAGGGATAGCCTCAGGAAAAATCAATAACATCCAAATTCATGGCACGACAGGTGGCACCGCTGCACAGAAGGGGAGGATAATGAGTTGCAAGAATATAGTGCTGGGGATTAAATAGTCACTTCTGGCAGTAGATCAGGCAGCATCTGAAATGGTGACAGATGCAGGGACCATTGCAACATTGAAGAAATGTTTAGATGATCATACAAGGCACGACAACATAGTTTACATGGTGAGTGCCAGAAAATGGGACTAGATTAAATAGGTGCTTGATGATCTGCATGGATACAATGGAACCTCTGTGGTCATAGACATGAATCCAGGATGGCATGTTTCCTTTCTGGTACCAGGATCAGGGATATCATGGAGTGGCTGCAGGATATTCCAGAACTGGAGGATGAATAGCCAGTGGTAATGGAACACAGAGATACCAACGACATAGCTAAACAAAGGGATGAGGGCCTGAAAGCAGAATATAGGAAGATACATGATACAATAAAATAGAGGACCTGAAATGTAATAATGTCAGCCTTAATCCCAGTGCCACATGCTCGCGAGAGCAGGAATGAAAGGATACACTGAATTAATGTGTGGCTGGAGAAATTGTGTCCCAGAGAACAGTTTAGATTCTTTCAGCATTGGGAATGTTTCTGTCAGAGTTGGGACTTGTACAAGGCTGACCAGTTCTTCTTGGGGAGAGCTGGGACTAATCGTCTCGAGGTTTTTGCTAGTTCCTTTGGTCAGGTTTTAAACTAGCGTGACAGGGGAATGGGAACCAAAATGTCAGCTTAGATTCGTCAGATTCAGATCATGAATTTGGAGGCAGAATATTGGTTAGTAATCTTGCCAACAGCTCATAAAGACAAAAAAAAGGATTAAATGAGGATGGAGTCTCTTTTCATACATCAGTCTGGTAAACCTTCCTTATGCTATCTCAATGGCCAGACCATCCTTTCTTGGGAAAGGAGAACAAAGGTGGCACACAATTCTCCAGGCATGGGCTCACCAAAGCCCTTACAGAAAAGTATCCCTGCACCAGAATGTGAATCCTTTCACTGTGAAGGCCAATAATTTGCATTCTTCACTGCCTGCCATTTCTGCCTGCTTACAATGAGATAGTCATAAGCAAAATGGGGTCAGAGGTTCGGATGTAAAAATGTAAACACAACGTCTCCATTGTATCCATGCAGATCATAAAGCACCTATTTACTCTCGTCCCATTTTCTGGCACTCAGCATGTAAGCTACATTGTGGTACCTTCTATGATCATCTAAACATTTCTTCAAAGTTGCAAGGGTTCCTGTATCTGTTACCAATTCCGGTGTTGCCAGATCTTCTGAATGCCTCCAGCTTTTTCTGATTTTTATTTTGGATTTCTGCCATTTTGCTTAAGCAGTTAGTGTCATAGAGTTACACGGCATGCAAACAGACCCTTCGGTCCAATTCATCCATACTGACTATATGTCCTAAACTGACCTAGTTCCATTTGCCAGCATTTGGCTCATGTCCCTCTAAGTAATTACTATTCAGATATCCATCCGGATGCCATTTAAATGCTGTAATTGCACCTGTCTCTGCTATTTCATCTGGCAGCTCATTTCATAGATGTACTGCTGTGTGAAAAGATTGACCCATAGGACCCTTTTAAATTCTTTCCTGCTTCAACTTAAACTTACGCCCTCTCATTTTGAATTCCCTTAAACTGGGGAAAAACATCCTTGGCTATTCACCCTAACCCATGTCCCTCATGCTTTCATAAACCTCAATAAGATGATTCCTTAGACTCCAACACCCCAGAGGAAAAACACCCTGGCCTGTTCAGCCGTACCCTACAACTCATTTCTCCAATCCCAGCAACAAATTTGTAAATCTTTTCTGAATGCCTTCAAGTTTAACAATATCTTTCCTACAACAGGGAGATTAGAACTGAACGCAGTGTTCCAAAATTCTGTGAAGACTCATCTGAAATGTCCAAACGCCAGCACAGTCACACTGAGGAGCGACGGTGGAAATGTGGCGATTGTGGAAAGGGATTTCTTTATCCATCCAGGCTTGAACTTCACCAACGCAGTCACACTGGGGAGAAGCCATTCACCTGCTCTGATTGTGGAAAGGGATTCACTCGGTCATCCAGCCTGCGGATCCACCAGTGGGTTCACACTGGGGAGAGACCATACGCTTGCTCAGTGTGTAGGAAACCATTCGCCGAGTCATCCAGTCTGCTGAAACACCAGCGAATTCACACTGGGGAGAGGCCCTTCACCTGCTCTGATTGTGGGAAGGGATTTACACTATCATCCAATCTGCGGATCCACCAGCGAGTTCACACTGGGGAGAGACCATTCACTTGCTCCCACTGTGGGATGGGATTCAGTCAGTTATCTAGCCTGCAGATACACCAGCGAGTTCACACTGGGGAGAGACCGTTCATCTGCTCCCTTTGTGGGAAAGGATTCAGTCAGTCATGCAACCTCCTGATACACCAGAGAGGTCACTCTGGGGAGAGACCATTCACCTGTTCTGAATGTGGGAAGGGATTCATTCGCTCATCTAACTTGCTGGAGCACCAACGAGTTCATACTGGAGAGAAGCCATTTACCTGCTCCGACTGTGGGAAGGGATTTACCCAATCATCCCACCTGCGGAGACACCGGCGAGTTCATGCTGGGGACAAACATTCACTCAGTCAACTCACCTGTTGATACAGCAGCCTATTCTCTGTGAAGAGACTGTTCACTTCTTCAGTGTGTGGGAAGGGATTTCAAACTGTTTATGCACCAGTGAAATGACACTGGGTAGATCCCGTTCACCTGCTGTGTTTATGCAAAAGGTTTTGCTGTTTCCTGACACAGCACCAATTTCATGAAGAACGACAGGTGGAGGATTTTGCTTTTCCTCACAGCAAGGAATGAACCTTGGTCATTGGGCTACTTGTATTGATATTACCAAACCCTGCTCCATTAAACGGGCTGACACTGCAGATAAAAAGATGATACAACTGTCTGTCAGTAGAATAGGTTTTAGAAATTGCCATGTGGCTGTCCATCAACACACTTATGCTGGGTAAAGAGTATCCACCTGCATATTGTTTGTAAAGTGATTTTGAAGTTTACCAGGATTGGTTAAACAAGAGTGTTCCCTAGTAATTGTCCGTGTTGGATTTTGATGCTATTCTTCTCTAAATCCAAACCATGCTTTTGGACGCTATTTCTGATTATGTTTGTAAAACCACAGATTCAGTTATTTATTTGGGATAAAAAAAAACAAATTAGCATTTTGTTAAAACAAAGTTGCATCAAGTCTTTGTCTAATTCTCAGTGCCTTAGAGTTAAGATAATCAATACCCTTCACATTAGCAGTTGAGAGAAGGCACATCCAGAGCGAGCTAATAGCCGGAAATGTAGTTACAAGTGCTATTGGGGCATGTGCAACTTAACTTGGCAAGGGGCTGGGATCCAGACGGAATATCCAAAAGCGTAAGAAGAAAATTGAAAGATCAATAAGTGAGTCAAGAAGGCGTCAACATGACAGGTCACTTTAGGTACGAGTGGGATTGACATGGTTGAATGGTATTGACTTTAATGCTGCGAGTTTGAGAAACAAGGCAGATGAGTTGAGAATACAAATTAAAAATGGTGTATGCTTGTCACTGAGACAACGTTGAGAGAAGGGCAGGGTTAGAGGCCGAATACTGCAGGATATGGGGCTTCATTGCAAGACTGCGAAGGAGGCAAAGGAAACGGAGCTGTCACAATTATGTTTGGGGAAGTTATTGCAGCAATAAGGAGAGATGGCATCATAAACTCCTAAAATAAACCTGTACGGGTGGATCAAGTAAAACTAGTAAGAAGGCAAGTTTCAGGGAAGTGTAACAGTAATAGGGTCATAATATTGGTGGGGCAGGGGTGGATTTCAACCTTCCGAACATTAACTGCGATCATCATAGCGTGAAAGGTTGAGAGGAACATTTAAGAAAAAAAAATCTAGCACAGCTTTTGAAGCCAGTATGCAGAAATCTCAACAAGGAAGGGGAGGTCCTGGACTTGATTTTATGTAACAAAGGCAGATAAGTGGTTCAAGTATCAGTGGGGGAGCTTTTGAGACAGTTATTCAGAACTTTTTTTAAGATTCAGGGTTGATGTGGAAAAGGATAAGGATGGGGCTCAAGTCAAGGCTCTAAATTGGTGGATTTTAATAAGTCCAGATATGATTTGGGCTAGAGTGCACAGGGAGCAGATACTTTCAGGGAAATGTGCAAGAGAGAACTTAAATGGGGAGCTAAGGAGAGCTATAAGGGGAACATGAATTGGAAAAGGTAGGTTAAAATAAAGGAAAATGTTTTACAAGAACATTAAAGGTTAAAAGGATCAAGGAAAGGGTAAGGCCCATTAAATTCATTCACGTAGCTTTCTCTGATTTGTCTGTCAGTAGTGAACACTGACACAAAGTATTCATTCAGAACCAGGCCGACATTCTCTGGTTCTACATTCACAGCAGTGGTACTGAAACAAATTAGCATGGACAGAGAAGTTTTGAGTTGTCTGGCAGGCTTAAATGTGGATGAACCTCCAGAGTCAGGTGAAATGTATCCCATGTTGTTGGGACAAAATAGCAGGGTTGCTGACAAAAATGTTCAATTCCTCTCTCACAGAAAAGGTGCTAGAGGACTGAAGACTAGAATAAAGTTGCACTTTGACAAGAAGGGAGCAAAGCATAAACCAAGAAACTGCAAGCCAGTCAGCCCCACCTTGGTGGTGGGGAAACTACTGGAAGTAATGCTGAGGAATAGAATCAATTTTGAAAATTAGAAGCTGCCTGTTTGGGGATTCCAGTGATAATTGTTGAGTGAGCAATTTTTGGGCAAGTTGGTCTGTAGCCAAAATCCCTACTGACAATCGAGGAATGTGTTACGTGACGGAAAAAATAAACAGTCCAGCCATGGAAGGAAGCCTATCAGCCAGTAATCTTTTGGTAAACAGCCAAATGCAATGAGCAATTAACTTGTCCAAATATGTTGCTTCTCACCTGATCCAGGTTGAATTCTGTTTACTACTGATCAGCCCAGCAGACCAGCCTGTCTATACGGTCCTGTAAGCTAAAGCTGTCTTCACTATTTACCACCCATTGCTTTCGTATCATCTGTGGGTAACTGAATGTCCGTCCTACATTCAAGTCTAAATCATTTATATAAATCATAAACAACAGGGGCTCAACAGTGACCACTATGGGACCCCAGCGGACACAGACTTCCAGTTAGAAAAATATCCCTCAACAATCACCTCTGCTTCCTGCCACTCGGGGGGAGGCGGACCGAAGATGGAGAGAAAAGAAGATAGGTGGAGAGGAGAGTATAGGTGGGGAGGTAGGGAGGGGATAGGTCAGTCCAGGGAAGACGGACAGGTCAAGGAGGCGGGATGAGGTGGTAGGTAGGAAATGGAGGTGCAGCTTGAGGTGGGAGGAAGGGATGGGTGAGAGGAAGAACAGGTTAGGGAGGCAGAGACAGGCTGGGCTGGTTTTGGGATGCAGTGGGGGGAGGGGACGAACTGGGCTGGTTTTGGGATGCGGTGGGGAAGGGGAGATTTTGAAGCTGGTGAAGTCCACATTGATACCATTGGGCTGCAGGGTTCCCAATCGGAATATGAGTTGCTGTTCCTGCAACCTTCGGGTGGCATCATTGTGGCACTGCAGGAGGCCCATGATGGACATGTCGTCTAAAGAATGGGAGGGGGAGTTCAAATGGTTCGCGACTGGGAGGTGCAGTTGTTTATTGCGAACCGAGTGGAAGTGTTCTGCAAAGCGGTCCCCAAGCCTCCGCTTGGTTTCCCCAATGTAGAGGAAGCCACACCGGGTACAATGGATACAGTATACCACGTTGGCAGATGTGCAGGTGAACTTCTGCTTAATATGGAAAGTCATCTTGGGGCCTGGGATAGGGGTGAGGGAGGAGGTGTGGGGGCAAGTGTAGCACTTCCTGCGGTTGCAGGGGAAGGTGCCGCATGTGGTGGGGTGGGATTGGAGGGCAGTGTGGAGTGAACAAGGGTGTCAAGGAGAGAGTGGTCTCTCCGGAAAGCAGACAAGGGTGGGGATGGAAAAATGTCTTGGGTGGTGGGGTCGGATTGTAGATGGCGGAAGTGTCGGAGGATGATGCGTTGTATCCGGAGGTTGGTGGGGTGGTGTGTGAGAACGAGGGGGATCCTCTTAGGGCGGTTGTGGCAGGGGCAGGGTGTGAGGGATGTGTTGCGGGAAATGCGGGAGACGCAGTCAAGGGAGTTCTCGACCACTGTGGGGGGAACGTTGCGGTCCTTGAAGAACTTGGACATCTGGGATGTGCGGGAGTGGAATGCCACATTGTGGGAGCAGATGCGGCGGAGGAATTGGGAATAGGGGATGGAATTTTTGCAGGAGGGTGGGTGGGAGGAGGTGTATTCTAGGTAGCTGTGGGAGTCGGTGGGCTTGAAATGGACATCAGTTACAAGCTGGTTGCCTGAGATGGAGACTGAGAGGTCCAGGAAGGTGAGGGATGTGCTGGAGATGGCCCAGGTGAACTGAAGGTTGGGGTGGAAGGTGTTGGTGAAGTGGATGAACTGTTCGAGCTCCTCTGGGGAGCAAGAGGCAGCGCCGATACAGTCGTCAAATGTACTGGAGGAAGAGGTGGGTTCGGGGCCTGTGTAGGTGCCCAAGAGGGACTGTTCCACGTAACCTACAAAGAAGCAGGCATAGCTGGGGCCCATGCGGGTGCCCATGGCCTCCCCCTCAGTCTGTAGGAAGTGGGAGGAATCGAAGGAGAAGTTGTTGAGGGTGAGGACGAGTTCGGCTAGGCGGATGAGGGTGTCGGTGGAGGGGGACTGGTCGGGCCTGCGGGACAGGAAGAAGCGGAGGGCCCTGAGGCCATGTGCATGCGGAATACAGGTGTATAGGGACCAGTTCCCATTATCTCTGATAGGAGTTGCTGAGCTCTTTGGTGACGTTCCCCAAGTTCCAATCTGAAGGCCAGGCACGTGCATATCACGGGAGCCCCGCACCCTCCAGGAGCCACAGTTTCCAGGGCAACTGGCTGTATCCTCGAGTTAGTGCGAGAGGCCGCTTGAGCATCTGGCCCGTTCGCCCCCCCCCCCCCCCAACCAATTGCAGCTCCTGGTCTAGAAAGAGACAGACCGAGCCTGCGTGCTGGCGGCAGCCGCACTGCGCCTGCGCTGCCCTCCAGTTGCGGGGAGAACGGGTTAGAAGTCCTCTTCCTTTCATTTTCCTCCGGGTTGTGCAGCAAAGAACAAAACAGCACAGGAGCAGGCCCTTTGACCCTCCGCGTTTGTGCCATTGTGTGTTGCCCTTCCATACTAAAACTGTCTCCAGGTACAGAATTCGTATCCCTCCGTCCCCTACCTGTATTCACCCAGGTGCTTACACGAATGCTGCTGTGTCCGCTTCCAGCAGCACATTGCAGTCACTCACCATCCTTTGCATGGAAAACGTGCCTCGCACAACTCTTTTAAACTCCCCCGCCTTGCACCTGTGTCCCCTAGTTATTGACCTCTCCACCCTGGTGGCTGGGAGGGGGGGGGGGCGGTGGTGGTGGGGAGAGAAGCCTCATACTTTCCACTCTGTCCATGCCATTCACAATCTTATGAACTTCTATCATGTTGCGCCTCGACCTCCTGATTTCCAGTGAAAACAAACCCAGTCTGTCTAATCTTTCTTCATAGCTGGAGTCTCCTGTGCCACACAGCATTCTGGAAAACGTTTTCTGTACCCTCGCCAAAGCATCCCCATTCTTCTAGTCGTGTGATGACTGGAACGGTACGTAATATAGTCCAGGGTTTGTGAATTTTCTTCAGAAAGGAGAACCAGACCAAGTACAGAACGAATCATTTGATGAAACAAAAGACAAATATGATTAGTCCTTTTGTGGGAAAGATTCCTAATCAAAGTATACATCAGTGTATGCTATTCAAAGTCTACATCAAATGATTTGGATGAGGGAATCCAATGTAATTTTCCCAAGTTTGTTGACACAAAACTAGGCTGATTGTGAATGAGCAGGACACAAATAAACTTCAGAATGATTTCATTACGTTGAGTGAGTGGCAAATGTAGAAAGTTCAGAATGCAAGGTATTATTTTAAATGGTAGTAGGTTTGGAAATGTTGATGTACAAAGGGACCTGGGTATGCTTGCACACCAGTCATTTAAAGTCAGCATGTGGGAGCAGCAAGCAGTTAGGAAGGCACCTCGAGAGTGTTTGAGCACAGGAGCAAGGAAGTCTTAGAGCAGCTGTGCGGAGTTTTGTGAGGCAACGGCCGGAGTCTGTGTGCAAGTTTGGCCTCCTTCAAAAAGAAATATTATTCTTGCAGCAGGAAAACGACAATCTCTTGTATTGGTGAAGTCCGCAATGAGGGACAAATGTCATCATTGTCCATGCATCCGGAGGCAGCTCCACCTGCTCTCTCCTTGTCTTGAGTCAGATTTGGAGAAGATCCCACTTGTTCATAACTCCATAAAGATTTGTCCACAGTGGGAAGAGGATGATGGTCCCTCACTCCAGCTTAATTCCCCTTTCGCAGAATGACAGAGACTCTGGTGCACCATTTGCATTAGACACTTCCACAGCAGGGCTCACGAGAGAAAAAAAAGAATGATGTGGATATCGTAATCCAAGAAGTGTAGTATGAAATGTTGGGCAAAATAATCATAATGAGAGCTGAAGTGTTAGAGGAGCTGGGATCATTGAAAGTGGATAAGTCACCAGACCGCAACTCATTCCTCACACTCCATCCTGGCAATAACCGCCAAAAGAGAATCCCCCTCGTCCTCACATACCACCCCACCAACCTCCGGATCCAACGCATCATCCTCCGACACTTCCGCCGTCTGCAATCTGACCCAACCACCAAAGACATTTTTCCAACCCCACCCTTGTCTGCTTTCCGGAGGGACCACTATCTCCGTGATTCCCTTGTCCGCTCCACACTCACCACCCCTCCCCCCAACCCACCACACCCAGCACTTTCCCCTGCAACCGCTGGAAGTGCTACATTTTCCCCCACACCTCCTCCCTCACCCCCATCCCAGGCCCCAAGAAGACTATCCACATCAAGCAGAGGTTCACCTGCACATCTGCCAATGTGGTACACTGCA
The DNA here is from genome assembly GCF_030684315.1 of Stegostoma tigrinum. Lineage (NCBI taxonomy): Eukaryota > Metazoa > Chordata > Chondrichthyes > Orectolobiformes > Stegostomatidae > Stegostoma > Stegostoma tigrinum. Next base: position 2,717,745 of record NC_081396.1, on the reverse strand, counting down.
AGCACTGTACCCGGTGTGGCTTCCTCTACATTGGGGAAACCAAGCGGAGGCTTGGGGACTGCTTTGTAGAACACCTACGCTCAGTTCGCCATAAACAACTGCACCTCCCAGTAGCGAACCATTTCAACTCCCCGTCCCATTCCTTAGACGATGTGTCCATCCTGGGCCTCCTGCAGTGCCATAACGATGTCACCCAAAGGTTGTAGGAACAGCAATTCATATTCTGCTGGGAATCCTGCAGCCCAATGGTATCAATGCGGATTTCACAAGCTTCAAAATGTCCCCTCCCCCCACTGCACCCCAAGACCAGCCCAGCTTGTGCCCACCTCCCTAACCTGTTCTTTCTCACACCTATCCCTCCTCCCACCTCAAGCCTTACCCCCATTTTCAGCCTACTAATCTCATCCTGCCCCCTTGACCTGTCCGTCCTCCCTGGACTAACCTATCCCCTCCCCACCTACACTCACCTCTACTGGCTTCATCCCCGCCTCCTTAACTTGTCTGTCTCCTTGCCACCTATCTTCTCCTCTATTCATCTTCTATCCACCTCCCCCTCTCTCCCTACTTATTTCAGAACCCTCTCCCCCTCCCCCTTTTCTGAAGAAGGGTCTCGGTCCGAAACATCAGCTTTTGTGCTCCAAAGATGCTGCTTGGCCTGCTGTGTTCATCCAGCTCCACACTTTGTTATCTAGACCAGATGAGTTGTTTCCTAGAATGTTGAAGGACCACAGGGCCGAAACAGCAGATGCTATGAGGACTGTTCTCCAATCTTCACCAGACTGGAGGCCTGTGACCAGTGGTGTGCCACAAGGAACGGTGCTTGGTCCACTCAGTTTTGTCATTTATATAAATGATTTGGATGCAAACACAGGAGATATGGTTAGTAAGCTTGCAGACGACACCAAAATTGGTCACGTAGTCGACAGAGAAGAAGGTTAAGTCACAGTACAATAGGACCTTTATTAGATGGGAAGGTGAACCTGGGAGTAGCAAATGGAGTTCAATTTAGATAAAATGTTAAGATGCTGCATTTTGACAAAGAAAATCAGGGTCAGAATTATACAATTAACGTTAATTGTCCTGGGGAGTATTGCTAAAAAGGAGAACTTGGAGTCCTGATTCATAGTTCCTTCTAAGTAGAATCCAGGTTTACAGGGTAGTGACGAAGGCATATGGTATGCTTGCCTTTATTGGTCAGTGCATTGAGTATATTAGTTGGGAGGACATGTTGTGGCTGTACAGGATATTGGTTAGGCCATTTTTGGAATATTGCCTTCAGTTCTGGTCTCCCTGCTATAGGAAAGATGTTGTAAGACCTGAAAGGGTTCAGAAAAGATTCACAAAGATGCTTCCAGGGTTGGAAGATTTGAGCTAGAGGGAGAGGCTGAATCAGCTGGGGCTATTTTTCCTACAGCATCGGAGGTTGAGGGATGACCTCATGAAAGTTTGTAAAATCATGAGTGGCATGAATCAGGTGAATAGCCAAGGTCTTTACCCCAGGGTAGCAGAGTCCAAAACTAGAGGGCATAGGGTTAAGATGAGGGGGTAATGGTTTAAAAGAGAACTGAAGGGCAATGTTTTCACATAGATGGTTGTGTGTATATGGAATGAACTGCCAGAGTAAGTGGTGGAGTCTGGTACAGTAACAACATTTAAAAGGCATGTGAATGGGTGTATGAATATACAGGTCTTGGAGGCCAATTGCTGGCAAATGGGATGAGTTTAGTTTAGAATACCTAGTCATCATTGACAAATTGGATTGAAGCGTCTGTTTCCATGCTACTCAACTCTGTCACTCTAGGCTTAGGTGAGGTGCTGGAGGGCTGGAGAAATCCAAATGTGGTTTCATTATTTCAAAAGAGTACCAAGGAAATGCCAAACAACTATAGGCCTCTCAACTTTGGTGATGGGCAAATTTTAAGAATTAATCCTGAGAAATCAGATAAACTGTCATTTAAAAAATTCATGGACTAGTCGGGGATAGTCGGCATTGCTTCGTCAAGGGAAGTCGTATCAAATTTGATTAAGTTCAGGAGCAATTGACAAGGAGGATCAGTGTGGTAGTGAAGTGGATGTGGTCTACATGGATTTTATTAATGCATTTGACAAGGTCCCACGTGACAGACTGGTCAAAAGTTTAAAAAACCATGGGGTACAGGGTAATGTGTCGAATGGGATCCTCGATTTCCAATGCTTCTAATATTTTTCCATGTGCAAGCTCCAGTAAGAGACGCTAATATTGAGAGTAGTGAAACTCTTTCAGAGCTGAGCTGAGCCTTTTTGATTACTCAGGAGCAAGTTCGAGCTTTTAGTGCTGTGTTCTGTTATCAGTGAGAGATTGCACAGTCTGGAGCTAGTGTGGCTCCTTTACACTGGATCTGAATCTATGTTCATCCATTGCTCTATTTCATGTCTGCCCTTCCAGATCTCCTCTGTACCACTGTCTGACTTCCTCTGCCCTTGATAATGCTTGTATTTTAGCACAGTTTTGAATTTTACTGTCATTTCTGCTAATTGTGTCTAAATTAGGTTTTCACCACTGCCTAGTCCATGACAGTGTGCTGCGGACTTCAAAATTTTATCTTTCCACAGAATCAGTAATGGTCAGAAATTGTTTCTATTACACTATTGTTAAATTCTACTCTAAAATTACAAGCTTCATCCAGTTCACATTTCATAGCCTAAGGTTTTGAGTTTGATTTCAGTCTGTCTAAATGAGTTTCACAGAGTTTTTAAGAAGAGGAGGTTTTGCAGTTAAGAAACTGAACTCAAACATTACATCAGGACCTGAGAGAGTTGCCAAACATATCACAAGCTGAATGTCATCGAACACTGAACATGGAAGCACAAAGCACTGTTCACAGTTGGGAGAAGCTGGTTCTGTGTGTGGACAAGGCTTGAACCAATTAACCGGCCTGTCAAAACATAAACACATTCACATCAATGAGAAGCTGCGGAAATGTGGGCACAGTGAGACAGAATTCTTTCACCCATCAAAGCTGACAATTCGTTCGCACAGTCACACTGGGGAGATGCCATTTGCCTGTTTTGGCTGTGAGGTGGGATTCACTTAGTCATCCACCCTGCTGACACCATGGAGCTCACTCTGGGGAGAAGCCATTCATCTGCTCGAAATGTGGGAAAGGATTCACTCACTCAATCATTCACCCTGCTGAGACACCAGAGAATTCATACTGGGAAGAGGCCATTCACCTTCACAGAATGTGGGAAGAGATTTATCAGTTCATCCAACCTAGGACATACAAGTAATTCATACAGAGGACTGATCTTTGAAATGCCCAGTCTGAGGGGAGTGCTGTAAAGGTTTTGAGTGCTCTGACTGTGGGGCTGTATCTGGACGATCATCTTACCTCAGTGTACAGACAGGGGAGAAGCCCTTTCCCTGCTCTGACTCTGGGAAGGGCTTCTCTCAATCATCCCACCTGCTAAAGGTAATGTTATTGCACTGGGGAGAAGCCCTTTACCTGCTTGCATCTGCAGAATCACTATCAAGTTCACCAAGGAACTACAATGATTGGATTTTTGCAATTAATCACATCCAGGAGTGAACCAAGTTCATAGCTACCTGTTTCTGCTGATGTTAATAACCACCTGTCTAGTTACATGTTAATGTAGATAATGTCAAATAAAGCAGCTTTGTGTAAAAATAAAACAGTGCATATTCATCTTCTCTTTGCCTTTAACACAGGTGATTCTCTCTCCCCTCTCCCCCTCCAAGTGTGAGGAGGTTTGTTGTCACTGAGATTAAGACAATCCAATCATCTGCATTTGCCCAGACTGGGAAAAATTCTCCAGAGATCTCAGTGGTCTGATTTCCCACCGATGTATTCATGCTGAAAGGAGATGGAGACCTGGAGGAACATGTTGGGTGACCAGGTACCTACTGAGACTTTCATGTTGGAAATCATCAGCACCAAATTTCTCTCTGCCACATGGGAGAAAATCAAATTGCAAATAAATCAGGTGAGAATAGATAATATTGATGAGTAAGTGCATGAAAATCAGACTCTCACTACTTATCAGCAAGATTCTCATCTCTCCTTTGGTGGAAAATGTGACTTTTCATTTTCAGAATCTTATATACGTACCCAACTGCTTCACCATAGTCCACATTGTTCAGGGGCTTCCAACCCATGTGTTTAATGCAAAATTAGTTATATTGATGCTTGCTATAGGACACACATTATGTCCAGTTGCTGAAAGGGACAGACAGACTGTGTTTTGTTTTTAGCGATTCAGGCAGTGTTACTAACACCTTCACTCAATAACCAGAGACACACAGTTGAAGACTGGGAGTTGGACTTGTCCTTGGGAGTAACAGAAGTATGAGAACAGACGGAATCCAGAGTTAGAAATGAGAAAAGGCCTGAACAAGGTGCAGTCATCAAAAGGACATCATTTATTCTCATTGTATTTTGAGAAATTAAGAACCTGACACACTGTTCCAAATTACATTGTTGTATTATGATCTGTTAACGTAATTAAGTTCCAGATCAGTTATGGGATTAATACCACCATCAGAAATAAAACCCATCTGTCAGAATGAACTCTTCTAATCACCAGCAGCAGAAACAACAGAAGTCATCCTTGCAGTCATCTGTGAACATGCTGGTGTATCCAAAAGTGGCATGACAAAGTGAAGTACTTCCTCCAAAGCAAATGAACACCCTCTTCTCCAGTGTGAATTCACTGGTGTCTCAGCAGACTGTCTATGGTTTGAAAGGTCTTCTCACATTCAGAACATTGAGAAGATCTGCTGTCAGTGTGAATTAAGGTGAGATCGTGAAGTGAATTGCTTCCCACAGAGGGAGCATGTAAACAGCCTCTCCCCTGCGTGCACTGGTGTGTGAAGAGGTCGGATGAATGGGCAAATCCCCACACAGGAAGCAAGTGAATGGCCACTCCACAGTGTGACTTTGGTGCATGAGCAGATCCCTTGTAGTTTTAAAGCTCTTCTCACAGTCAGAGCATTGGAAAGATCTCTAATTAAAGTGAACTCGCTGGTGTAAAGTGAAATTGGGCACTGAAAGAGCAGGTGAATGGCCTCTCCTCAGTAAGAATTCGCTGGTGTCTTAGCAGAGCACCTATAGGCCTTTTCACATTCGGAACATTTGAAACAGCTGGCATCAATGTGAACATGCTAGTGTGAACTGAAGTGAGGTAACCAGAGTAAATTCCTTCCCGCTCAGGGCGCAGTTGAACAGCCTCTTCCAAGTGTCAACTTGATGGTGTTTTGTTTTGAAGATTGTAAATGTCTAAATGTCCTCCTGCAGGGAGAACAACTGAAACATTTCTCTGTGAAACAGCGAGTGTCTGATCAGATCCTGTCATCTTTTAAAGCTCTTCTTACATTCAGAGCAGTTAAACAGCCTCTCACCAATATGAACCTGCTGGTGCCTCAGCAGCTGGGTCAGAAAGTTAACCCCCTGCCCCCACACAGAGGAGTTTCTCCCAGGTGTAAGTCCCCTGGTGGATATGTAACATTGACAAAAATGTGAATCCCTTCCCAAACCTGGAGTAAATGAACAGCCTCTCCCTGGTGTGGCTGTGTTGGTGAATCTCCAGCTGGGAAGGGTAATTGAATCCCTTCTCACAGTCCCCAAAATTCCACTGTTTCTCCATGTTGCCAGCATCTTTGTATTTCTTCAGGTTGGACAACTTAGTTCAAGCCTTGTCTGCACACAAAATACATATATGTTGTGAATTTACTTTTAAAACTGTGTAACTTGACACTCACTCTCATCGTCTACGTCTCAGTGCTTTTCCAGTCATTTTTCTCTCCATGTTAAAGTCCAATGATATGCTGGTCCTGATAAATTTGAGAAATCCTGTCCGAACATTTAGAAGTCTTCCACGATCCCTTGCAAGAGGGCTATATAAAAGATATCACTGTCAGTCCAGAGTAAAAATTTAGAACAGACAATTCCAATTCATTTCTTTCCTGTATCCCCAAAGCTGCAATTTTCCTTGTCACACACTCTCTCTCCTGCCTGAATGGAAAACAAAATAAACCAGTCCCCCTCCACCGACACCCTCATCCGCCTAGCCGACCTCGTCCTCACCCTCAACAACTTCTCTTTTGACTCCTCCCACTTCCTACAGACTAAGGGGGTGGCCATGGGCACCCGCATGGGCCCCAGCTATGCCTGCCTCTTTGTAGGTTACGTGGAACAGTCCATCTTCCGCACCTACACAGGCCCCAAACCCGACCTCTTCCTCCGGTACATTGATGACTGTATCGGTACCGCCTCTTGCTCCCCAGAGGAGCTTGAACAGTTCATCCACTTCACCAACACCTTCCACCCCAACCTTCAGTTCACCTGGGCCATCTCCAGCACATCCCTCACCTTCCTGGACCTCTCAGTCTCCATCTCAGGCAACCAGCTTGTAACTGATGTCCATTTCAAGCCCACCGATTCCCACAGCTACCTAGAATACACCTCCTCCCACCCACCCTCCTGCAAAAATTCCATCCCCTATTCACAATTCCTCCGCCTCCGCTGCATCTGCTCCCACGACAAGACATTCCACTCCCAGATGTCCAAGTTCTTCAAGGACTGCAACTTTCCCCCCACAGTGATCGAGAACGCCCTTGACCGCGTCTCCCGTATTTCCCGCAACACATCCCTCACACCCCACCCCCGCCACAACCGCCAAAAGAGGATCCCCCTCGTTCTCACACACCACCCCACCAATCTCCGGATACAACGCATCATCCTCCGACACTTCCGCCATCTACAATCCGACCCCACTACCCAAGACATTTTTCCATCCCCACCCCTGTCTGCTTTCTGGAGAGACCACTCTCTCCGTGACTCCCTTGTTCGCTCCACACTGCCCTCCAACCCCTCCACACCCGGCACCTTCCCCTGCAACCACAGGAAATGCTACACTTGACCCCACACCTCCTCCCTCACCCCTATCCCAGGCCCCAAGATGACATTCCACATTAAGCAGAGGTTCACCTGCACATCTGCCAATGTGGTATACTGCATCCACTGTACCCGGTGTGGCTTCCTCTACATTGGGGAAACCAAGCGGAGGCTTGGGGACCGCTTTGCAGAACACCTCCGCTCAGTTCGCAACAAACAACTGCACCTCCCAGTCGCAAACCATTTCCACTCCCCCTCCCATTCTTTAGATGACATGTCGATCATGGGCCTCCTGCAGTGCCACAATGATGCCACGCGAAGGTTGCAGGAACAGCAACTCATATTCCGCCTGGGAACCCTGCAGCCTAATGGTATCAATGTGGACTTCACCAGTTTCAAAATCTCCCCTTCCCCCACCGCATCCCTAAACCAGCCCAGCTCTTCCCCTCCACCCACTGCATCCCAAAACCAGTCCAACCTGTCTCTACCTCCCTAACCTGTTCTTTCTCTCACCCATCCCTTCCTCCCACCCCAAGCCGCACCCCCATCTACCTACTAACCTCATCCCACCTCCTTGACCTGTCCGTCTTCCCTGGACTGACCTATCCCCTCCCTACCTATCTTCTTTTCTCTCCATCTTCGGTCCGCCTCCCCCCTCTCCCTATTTATTCCAGAACCCTCACCCCATCCCCCAAGGGTCTAGGCCCAAAACGTCAGCTTTTGTGCTCCTGAGATGCTGCTTGGCCTGCTGTGTTCATCCAGCCTCACATTTTATTATCTTGGATTCTCCAGCATCTGCAGTTCCCATTATCTCTGAAACTTTTTTTTGTATTCTTTTCACAAGCTTGTACAAATAAAGAAAGCAATTCTGAGATTGAATTCAGAACGAAAGAGTCTTTACCACAAACAAAATATCAAAGAAACAGATAATGATTCAACATAATTCCCAACCTCATAAAATTCATAGTTTTCAAATGTTTGAGAATTTAAGGAATGAATGGGACAACACATAACAATAGATTTTAATACATATCGCAGAGTGCAACACCAAAACAGACTCTTTCGTCCACCCAGTCCATGCTAAACAATCCCAAACTAAACAAGTCCCACTTGTCTGCTCCTAGCCCCTATCCCTCCAAACCCATGTATTTATCTAAGTGTCTTTTAAGCATTGTAACTGTGCCTGTACCCCCATGTCCTGTTTCAGCAATGAAGGCACCTGCATTTCACAATATGCTGTAGATACCTGTATGTTTAAATTATCCTAATTCTGCAACATTTTTGATAGACAAAGAAGTGAAGGCTTCTGGGAGGCAAGAAAGTGAAGCTCAGACCACAATCACGTCAGCCGTGATCTGATTGGTGCAGTTAAACTGTGTGTTGTTCCGTTTTGAACAAAAATCCACCCCCTCCACCACTAACACTCAGTAGAAGCAGTATGTACTATCTCCAAGGTACACAGCAGAAATTCACCAAAGATCCTCAGATAGCACCTTCAAACACACAAGAGCAGCAGGAGATAACCAGGTGCAGAGCTGGACAAACACAGCAGGCCGAGCGGCATCAGTGGAGCAGGAAAGCTGACGTTTCGGGCCCAGACCGTTCTTCAGAAAAATTCCCCCCCTTTTCGTTATGTGTAAACTAAAGCAAGGTGTCCAAGACTCGACTGGGGGCAGCAGAAAAGGCTGTTTTATTGTAGGGAATGTTAAAATTGATGTGGAATATCGCAGTAAGTTTCTGATGCGCAAAGGTGTTATATAAATGCACGTTGTTGTTGTAGTAATTTCATTACTTGAGAGCCGGAAGCACTCCCCGCGGCCAATCGCCCAATCCCGCAAACAGGGGAGCAAAACGCATGCGCAATTGGGGTCAAAGTACAGAGCATGCGCGGAACCAGTAATGGCGGCTCACGGACCTTCCTTACCTTCGGTCCGAAAACGGTGATGGACGGAGACTGCCGAGATCCCGCGGGAGCCGGTGAGTTTGCCTGAAACTATTGTGTAAGCTGCGACGCCTCCCCCCAAAAAAGAAACGAAGTTAATCAGTGCCCGTGTTTACACGGCGTGAGGACAGTCGTTGAACTGCAAACTTTCGTGTCGTTAGGCCTCGTGCTAACATCCGCCATCTTTTTGCAGCGCTGTGCCGCAGGGCGCATGCGCTGTCTTCATCTTTGATGCGGGCAGTATTGGCAATGACTGGGTGGAGCTTGCTGCCCATTGCTCAGAGTGGGGACAGCTTGTCCATCAAGCTGCATGAGCCTTTTACACCCAGTGCGTTACTGGTGAGGCGGAGCGGCGGCAGAGAAGGAAGTAAGCCCCACTTGTTGCTTTCCAGCCTCATCTGTTTTAAGATTTGTGGTTCCGTTCAGTCAAGTGAAGACCTAAGTCAGAAACTGAGGCTCCCGCGTAGACCTTATTGTTACGTTAGGTGACTGCCGATGGTGAAGAGGAGCGATGTGCATCAGTAAGCATGCACGTCCTTTGCTTTGACAGAATTAGAAGAGGACGTTGATAACAGAAAATTCACTTGCTTCTCTTCATCGGCCTCTGTAAATAAGCACCGAAAGCTAAACCTTTATCCGATACTGCATGAAGTGTTTCCTCACATCCTCCCTGTGGCTCTTCACCAAAATCTTCAGTGTTCCATATTTTTTTTCTTCTTTTGTCCAGCTAACAAGACAACTTTTCCTTTTCTATCACATATTAATGTTTCACAAACCCTTCTATCTCATCCCTGTTCATTCTGCTTCACCTCAGACAATTTAAGTTTCTCTAACTTAACAATGCAACTCCACTTCCTCATCCCTCAAACTATTTTGGTAAGTCTCCTCTGCCTCCTCCCATCCTTCACAATGTGTGGTGATCTCTGGTTTGCACATACCTAGATGCGGTGTTACCGCAGGTAGTATCATCTCACAGCAACAACTGCACAATGACATCACCTACTCCCCTAAGATTTTCTCAAATGTGAGATCTCACTCTGACTCCACTGTTTCAGAATCTTTCCAATTGCAACTACCAGCAGGAGATATCAAAATTTTGAGAGGAGATGGAAAACATTGAGAGTGTTTCACTGATGAGTGTTTATGAGAATTCACCTCGTAGCTTTTCTCGATTTACCTCAGCTCTGTGTTCTGAGAGAGGCTCCAGCTCTGGGACTAGAGTTGTTCCCTCCTCGGCTCTGTTTAATCTCTGCTCTCCCTGATCACCGCTCCGCTATTGATTAACATCCTCCATCTCTAATAATGGATTCTTTTTATGTCTAATTAGTATTACATTATTACTTCTGCCAACAATGTCCAAGTGAGGTTTTCATTGCTGCATATCCCCTGACAATGCACGACCCTCTTACTAATTTTACCATCCCTCAGGATCTTTCACAATCAGGAATTGTTTCTCCCTGCACGATAGTTCATTTCTGTTTCGCTTCTGAGCTTGCAATGATCATCAAATTTGCACCACGTTTGTTCACTGTGATTCATTCTGTACACCCTGAACAATTCACTCTTTTTATCACTCCATGGATACTGCCTTGTTTTTGACGAGTACAGTCTCAATGGGTCTGAGGGCCATTTTCTGTGCTGGAGACCTGTAGTAATGTATGACCATGTCTGTCATCCAGACTATCTCCAGCATTGTATCTCTTTTGTTCAAATTTCCAGCAGGTGCAATATTTTGTGATTATTTTATTGTATACCTTGTTCACAGATCAGAATCTAGAAACACAGACAAAGTAAGGGATGAGCTAACCCACTGTGGGGCTGGAGGAATACAAGCCAGGCAGCATCAGAGGAGCAGGAAAGCTGACGTTTCGAGTCGGGACGCATCTTCATCTGACCACTGTGGTTTTGACATTTTTTCTTGTGCTCTGGTTTGCAAGGTGCTGACCGGTAAGAGATTCCATGTAATTCATGCAGTGATGATGATGGAATGGTGATATGTGTACAAATCAGCAACATCAGTTTTAAAGGAATACAGTGTACCCAGTACTTTCATGTAAAATGTCAGACAGCACCTGTAAACACTGGGCCACGTAAATAGATAATATGACAGGTGACTGAATGTTTGGCCAAATAACGAGGTGTAAAGAAGCAGTTTAAAGGAGGAAAGTGAGGTAGTGAGGCAGTGAGGGTTCAAGAGAAAAATCCATGATGTATACCCTTGGCAACTGAGGGAACAGCCAAATATTTCACCTCAAGGTGAAATATTTCATCATGGTTGTGAACCGTCTGGTTTACCCTCAAACATGTGCCAGGGAGAAGGATGGAGTCAGTGGTAACAGAGTGCAGTTTGCAAAAGGGAATAAAAGTAATATCTTACGTCTCCACAATATTTAAATAGATGAATTTTCTGCCCATCCATAGAACATAGAACTGTACAGCACAGTACAGGCCCTTCAGCCCACAATGTTGTGCTGAACTTTTACCCTAAACCTAAGGTCTATCTCACCTACACCCCTACCTTATACTATTGTCCATATGCCTATCTAATATCCACTTAAATGCCCCTCATGAGGCCGACTCCACTCCCTCTCCCGCAATGCATTCTATGCCCCTACCACTCTGAGTAAAGAACCTACCTCTGACGTCTTCCCTATATCTACCTCCACTCACTTTAAAACTATGCCCCCTCATATTAGCTACTTCCACCCGAGGAAAAAGGTCTCTGGCTGTCCCATCTATCTAGACCTCTGATCATTTTGTACATCTCTATCAAGTCACCCCTCATCCTTTGTCATTCTAAAGAGAATAGCCCTAGCTATCTCAACCTTTCCTCGTAAGACCTTCCGTTCGTTCCAGGCAACATCCTGGTAAATCTCCTCTGTACCTTTTCCAATGCTTCCACATCTTTCCTCTAATGAGGTGACCAGAACTGGACACAATACTCCTGATGTGGTCGAACCAAGGTTTTGTATAGCTGGAGCATAACTTCACATGTCTTGAACTCAATCCCTCTATTAATGAAAGCTAACACACCATATGCCTTCTTAGCAACTCTTTCTACTGGGTGGCAGCTTTCAGGGAACTGTGGACATGAACCCCGAGATCCCTCTGCTCCTCCACACTGTCAAAAATCTTTCCGATAAGACTGTATTCTGCTTTCAAATTTGTCCTTCCAAAATGAATCACCTCACACTTTTCAGGGTTAAAGTCCATCTGTCACTTCTCAGCCGAGTTCTGCATCCTATCAATGTCCCTTTGTAACCTAGAACAGCCATCCGCACCATCCACAATTCGACCCACCTTTTTATCGTCTGTGAACTTACTAATCCACCCTTCCGTTCCTACATCCAAAGCATTTACAAAAGCACAAATAGAAGTCCCTTTGGGAATTTAGAATAATGGGGATGGAGGTCAGGGCAGTTGAATGTTCCTCCTGCAGAATGTGGGAGGTAAGGGTCACCACTAGTGTCCCTGCTGACTACATCTGCGGGAAGTGCACCCAACTCCAGCTCCTTGAAAACCGCGTTAGGGAACTGGAGCTGGAGCTGGATGAACTTCGGATCATTCGGGAGGCAGAGGGGGTTATTGAGAGGAGTTACAGGGAGGTAGTCACTCCTCAGGTACAAGAAAAAGGCAGAGGGGTTACAGTCAGGGAAGGGAACCGGCAGGCAGTGCAGGGATCCGCTGTGGCCATTCCCCTCAACAATAAGTATACCGTTTTGGATACTGTTGGGGAGGACGACTTAGCAGGGGAAAGCAGTGGGGCACAGGTCTCTGGCACAGAGTCTGTCCCTGCTGCTCAGAAGGGAAGGGGGAAGAGGAGCAGAGCAGTAGTCATTGGGAACTCCATAGTTAGGGGGACAGATAGGAGGTTCTGTGGGGACGAGAGAGACTCACGGTTGGTGTGTTGCCTCCCAGGTGTCAGGGTGCATGATGCCTCCGATCGTGTTTTTGGGATCCTTAATGAGGAGGGGGAGCCACCCCAAGTTGTGGTCCACATAGGCACCAATGACATAGGTAGGAAGAGAGATGGGGATTCAGGGAGCTAGGATGGAAGCTGAGAGCTAGGACGAACAGAGTTGTTGTCTGTGGTTTATTGCCCGTGCCACGTGCTAGTGAGGTGAGGAATAGGGAGAGAGAGGAGTTGAACACGTGGCTACAGGGATGGTGCAGGAGGGAGGGTTTTGGATTCTTGGATAATTGGGCCTCTTTCTGGGGTAGGTGGGACCTCTACAAGCAAGATGGTCTTCACCTGAACCAGAGAGGTACCAATATCCTGTGGGGGAAATTCGCTAAGGCTATTTGGATGGGTTTAAACTAATTCAGCAGGGGGATGGGAATCAAAATTGTAGTTCGAGTATAGAAAAGGTTGAGAGTAGGGTGGTCCGAAATAAAGTTTCAGGGACGCAAGATGGTACCGGCAAGCAAGAAGTTGGTTTGAAGTGTGTCTATTTCAATGCCAGGAGCGTGTGGAATATGGTTGGTGAACTTGCAGCATGGGTTAGTACCTGGGACTTCGATGTTGGGGCCATTTCGGAGACATGAATAGAGCAGGGACAGGAATGGTTGTTGCAGGTTCCGGGATTTAGATGTTTCGGTAAGAACAGAGAAGATGGTAAAAGAGGGGGAGGTGTGGCATCGTTGGTCAAGGACAGTATTACAGTTGCAGAAAGGATGTTTGGGGACTTGTCAACTGAGGTAGTATGGGCTGAGGTTAGAAACAGGAAAGGAGAGGTCACCCTGTTGGGAGTTTTCTATAGGCCTCCGAATAGTTCCAGATATGTAGAGGAAAGGATAGCAAAGATGATTCTTGATAGGCGTGAGAGAGACAGGGTAGTTGTCATGGGGGACTTGAACTTTCCAAATATTGACTGGGAATACTATAGTTCGAGTACTATAGATGGGTCAGTTTTTGTCCAGTGTGTGCAGGAGGGCTTCCTGACACAGTATGTAGACAGGCCAACAAGGGGCGAAGCCACATTAGATTTGGTACTGGGTAATGAGCCCGGCCAGGTGTTAGATTTGGAAGTAGGTGAGCGCTTTGGTGATAGCGATCACAATTGTGTTATGTTTACTTTAGTGATGGAAAGGGATAGGTGTATACCACTGGGCAAGAGTTATAACTGGGGGAAAGGCAATTACGATGAGATTAGGCAAGATTTAGGGAGCTGAGGATGGGAAAGGAAACTGCAGGGGATGGGCACATTAGAAATGTGGAGCTTATTCTAGGAAAAGCTCATGTGTCCTAGATAAGTATGTACCTGTCAGACAGGGAGGAAGCTGTGGAGCGCGGGAGCCGTGGTTTATGAAGGAAGTGGAATCTCTGGTCAAGAGGAAGAAGAGGCTTATGTTAGGATGAGATGTGAGGGCTTAGTTAGGGCGCTTGAGGGTTACAACGTAGCCAGGAAAGACCTAAAGAGAGAGCTCAGAAGAGCCAGGAGGAGACATGAGAAGTTGTTGGTGGATAGGATCAGGGTAAACCCTAAGGCTTTCTATCGGTATTTAAGGAATAAAAGAATGACGAGAGTAAGATTAGGGCCAATCAAGGATAGTAGTGGGAAGTTGTGTGGAGTCAGAGGAGATGGGGGAAGCACTAAATGAATATTTTTCAACAGTATTCATTCTAGAAAACGACAATGTTGTTGAGAATACTGAGATACAGGCTACTAGACTAGGTGGGATTGAGGCTCACAAGGAAGAGGTATTAGAAATCCTACAGAGCATGAAAATAGATACGTCCCTGGGCCAGATGGGATTTATCCTCGGATCCTCTGGGAAGCCAGGGAGGAGATTGCCGAGCCTTTGGCATTGATCTTTAAATCGTCATTGTCTGCAGGAATAGTGCCAGAAGACTGGAGGATAGCAAATGTGGTTCCCCTGTTCAAGAAGGAGTAGAGACAACCCTGGTAATTATAGACCAGTGACCCTAACTTCAGTTGTTGGTAAAGTGTTGGAAAAGGTTATAGGGGATAGGATTTATAATCATCTAGAAAATAATAATTTGATTAGGGATAGTCAGCACGGTTTTGTGAAGGGTAGTTCGTGCCTCACAAACCTTATTGAGTTCTTTGAGAAGGTGACCAAACAGGTAGATGAGAGTAAACAGGTTGATGTGCTGTATATGGATTTCAGCAAGGCATTCGATAAGGTTCCCCACAGTAGGCTATTGTACAAAATGTGGAGGAATGGGATTGTGGGATATGTAGCAGTTTGGATCAGAATCTGGCTTGCTGAAAGAAGACAGAGGGTGGTGGTTGATAGGAAATGTTCATCCTGGAGTCCAGTTACTAGCGGTGTACTGCAAGGGTCTGTGTTGGGTTCACTGCTGTTCATCATTTTTATAAATGACCTGGATGAGGGCGTAGAAGGATGGGTTAGTAAATTTGCAGACGACACTGAGGTCGGTGGAACATAGAACATTACAGCACAGTACAGACCCTTTGGCCCTCGATGTTGTGCCGACTTGTCATACCAATCTGAAGCCCATCTAACCTACACTATTCCATGTACGTCCATATGCTTGTCCAATGATGACTTAAATGTATTTAAAGTTGGCGAATCTACTACCGTTGCAGGCAAAGTGTTCCATTCCCTTACTACTCTCTGAGTAAAGAAACTACCTCTGACATCTGTCCTATATCTTTCACCCCTCAATTTAAAGCTATGCCCCCTCGTGCTCGCTGTCACCATCCTAGGAAAAAGGCTCTCCCTATCCACCCTATCTAACCCTCGTTATTTTACATGTCTCAATTAAGTCACCTCTCAACCTTCTTCTCTCTAACGAAAACAGCCTCAAGTCCCTCAGCCTTTCCTCATAAGACCTTCCCTCCATACCAGGAAACATCCTAGTAAATCTCCTCTGCACCCTTTCCAAAGCTTCCACATCCTTCTTATAATGCGGTGACCAGAACTGTACGCAATACTCAAGTGCGGCCGCACCAGAGTTTTGTACAGCTGCAGCATAACCTCTTGGTTCTGGAACTCGATCCCTCTATTAATAAAATCTAAAACACTGTACGCCTTCTTAACAGCTCTGTCAACCTGGGTGGCAACTTTCAAGGATCTGTGTACATGGACACCCAGATCTCTCTGCTCATCTGCACTACCAAGAATCTTACCATTAGCCCTGTACTTTGCCTTCCGGTTACTCCTGCCAAAGTGCATCACCTCACACTTGTCCGCATTAAACTCCATTTGCCACCTCTCGGCCCAGCTCTGCAGCTTATCGATGTCTCTCTGTAACCTATAGCATCCTTCGTCTTTGACGAAGGCCAAAGGCCCCGCGATCTCTTCCCTCACTTCCCATAGAATCCTTGGATAAATCCCATCAGGTCCAGGGGACTTCTCTATCATCAAGTTCCTCAAAATTCTTAGTACATCTTACTTACTAACATTTACCTCCTCTAGCCTACACTGTCCTCCCCTACAACTGGATCCCTCTCAGTTGTGAATACCTAAAGAAAAGTATTTATTAAGGGCCTCTCCTATCTCTTTAGGATGCATACATAACTTCCCTTTACAATCTTTTTCTCTGGTCATTCTCTTATTCCTCACGTATGTGTTAAAATGTCTTGGGGTTTTCCTTGATCCTGTCGTGGTTCTTATTAAAATTGTCACGATAGGGTTAGCAATTAATACTAAAGACTCTGAGTCAGGTTGTCATGGATAAGAGCAAGTTCTTTATTTCAGACTCTGCAGAGAGGACGCGTTCCCCCCACCACTTGAGTAAGAGAAAGGCACACTCCACGCTTGTCTTTATCAGGTTTTATACATATGCTGGTGCTGGGCAGGTTACATTAAGACTTACACAATTAACTGAACCAGTACAATTCAATACCATATGTGGAATTCTTCTACAAGCTTAACCGTCGACCTCCTTATCTTGCTGATGTTGCATTGTGCTCTGCAAAGCTTAACCGTCTACTTCCTTATCTTGTTTATGTAGCATTGTGCTGTTTTCTTTGTTTACATACTTCTACAATTCCCTTAATCATTTCTAAAGATATTGCTCAAGGTTGATCACTCAAAATTTTCCATCACAATTCCCTCCTTTCGTCATATAATGACAATATCTGACAAAATTTTGAATGTTCAACATCAGGCTTTCATGCTGCGACATACAATTTTGCTGCCAATTTCTGGTTATCCAAGAATGTTTATCAGGCATAGTCTCTCCTTGACAGTCTTTCAACATTACCTTCATTAATCCTAAATACACACAGATTACATAACACAATTGTTGGACAGGAGCAGAGTCCTTCTCAAATCTAATGTATCTCAACTTTGCTCATACACGTCACCTCAGTTCTGATAGCACGGGGTCTAACTGAAATCTTGGTCTAATCAAGTGCTGCTTCCCGGTCGAATGGGGGTACCCATTCATTTAACCATCCCAACTCCACTAGCTCCTCTGCATCTACTCGTTTAACCATTTGGTATTTGCTGGACAATGTAGACACAACTAGTCGCAAACTCTTACATAGGCAGGGTCCCATGCGAAGTAAAATCAAGAGTATAAATCACAATGGGTATAACAGTGTGTATAAGCCAGTGTCCCCATTCCCCCCCCAAGACACATTGAGCAGTTTACAGACTCCTCCTCGCTCTGCCAGTACGATATCCAAGGCCAGCCTGTGCTGGGTTACAGCAGTTCTAATAGCCAACACTTCACTGTTTATGATAAACAGGGCTGCTTCAGTTTCATTTGCTAGCTCCAGGACTGACCATGCCAACCCATTGATCTTATTGAGGGCCTCGGTCATGCCTGCCCCAAGAATTAATAACCATCCTATTTTGGCACTGGGGGAGGTCCATGGGTCGGTCAGGACATAAGCTTGGTAGTGGGAGGGGACCCCCCCCGTTGGCTCCTATGTTGGCGTGTGTTATAATGGTCAGCCTGGATTTCCGGGGTTGGGTACACCTTTGTTCCTGTAGTTACAATTGCAGGGTGGCAGCATCCTTTCCAATTGAACTCGGATGGTAAGGTGTGATAAGCTTTCCTCCCACACACCCACATGAGCCCCGATTGTGAGGTCAGTTGGGTGAACGGGCATGGGAAAGCATGGGTGGTGCCATTCACCCACCGTGAGGTACAATTTGGGGATTTTGTGGAATCTACTAATATTCAGGTCACACAACTGGACCGTTCTAGCTCTGGCCCCCCTGGACGTGCTGAACACGCGCACGTTTCTGCACGGCACAGAGGTACCTCAAAGACCATATAAGTGGCTACTGGATGATTATCCAGGCATGTGATGTTGGGATGTGGGATCACCGCTTCATTTCCCCTCAGCAATTTGCCCACGTGCAAGACCATAAACATGCTTCGAGGGAAAATGCAATTGCCATCATCTTCAATTCCCCAACCTTCCTCAGTATGGGCCCGCTGGACAACTTCCAGTGTCATTGGCTTAGTTTGCCATCGTGCAGCCAGTGCGTGGCAGACCCAACAACTTCCTTGAACCTTCAGACTTCCCTTATGCAAGAGAGCCAGTGCACATGCACTATTGCCTCCGCAGCATTCCAACACTCTCCTTGCCTCGCTACTGCTTGGGTCTAATGTATCTAAGTCATCAAACTCGTAACTGTCCAGGGGGTCTGCTCCAGTAATGGCAACCTTCTCATATAAGCGGGGGGAGACCCCAGCATACCGAAACCGCACAGGTATATTCCTTCATCTGTGCCTTCTACTACAATAATCGTTACCTGTTGCTTGGGTTATTCTGATTCGGCTTCCTGTTGCTGTGGTTGGCCCCACTATAGACCAATCCTGTGGCCCTCACGGATCCCGACACAAAATATATGTACCCGCATAGCTCCCCCAAGAAGTTGCCAAAGAATTCCTCCAGCAACGGGCACGCCATAGGCTACATGTGAATGTGCCTGTTTTCCCCTTCGTCAATGTGGCTGTGCGATCCCCTGCTTTTCCTTAGTCAATGTTCCTGTGTGATCCCCTGCTCCTCCCCCTGCCAGTCCCAGCAGGGCAATCACTAGGAGCCAGGCTGTTCCTTTCATATCGTCTCCTCTGGTGCGGGCGATGGTTTCGGCACTCGCTTGCAGTGACTAGCGTGAATCCACCTCACTTTTTCCGCCACCTTGACTGCTGTCTGCATTACGAGGAGCATTGGGAACGGTCCCAGCCACCTTTTAGCTTTCCAACTCTTCCTCCTGCAGTCTTTTACCACTGTCCAGTCTCCTGGTTGCAAGTCATGCAGTTTCCCTCTGGCTGATTGCTTCCTTTACTTGAGCCTGTATCTGAGATAAAATTGTGGAGAGTTTTGCACAATAATGTAACATTTCATCCTCACAATGACTTGTCAGGGTCCTTACGACAGGTTTTGGTCCAGTTCCGGTATTAGGTGGTCTGCCAAACAGCATTTTGAACGGACTAAGATTTGCCCTTCCCCTAATTTTGGTCCTCATATACATTAATACCACAGGCAGGGCTTTTGTCCACGTTACCCCCATCTCATCACAGCACTTTGCTAGTTTGTTCTTTAAGGTAGCATTTTCTCTCTCTACAGTTCCTCCGCTTGCGGGATGATATGCACAATGCTGTCTGAAATCTATTCCCAGGTATTCTCCTATCTGCCTGAGGGCTTGGTTCACAAATGGTGTGCCATTATCGCTACTAATTTTCCTTGGAATGCCCCAGCGTGGGATTATCTCAGTTAATAGGGCCTTTGCTACTGCGCTGGCATCTTGTTTAGCCATCGGGAAAGCCTCCACCCACTTAGAGAACATGTCTACCATCACTAAACAGTACTTCTTTCCTTCACTTGGGGACAACTCGATAAAATCCATTTGGATATGTTCAAACGGTTCTTGCAGTACAGGGTGAGCACCCGGTGTCATTTTTATTCCCTTCCCCACATCGTTAGTAGCGCAAATGATGCACTGGCCACAAAATTTTTGGGAATAATTAGTAAAGCCCTTAGTACACCAATGCGTGGAGATACTCTTCAACATCCCTCCTTTTGACACATGGTCCTTTCCGTATGTCAACGTAGCGTAATGAGGGAACTGTGCCCTTGGTAAGCACGGCTTGTCATTGGGTCCATACCACACTCCTTTTAACTTGCTTCCCGCTCTCAACCACTCTCTCTTTTCATCTGGTGTAGCCTGCGTCTGGAGGTCCTGCAAATCAGCCCTTGGAACAGGGGTTATCAACATTGGCAGACTTACGCTGTCATCTACAGGTCTCAGCGCTGCCGCCTTTGCTGCCGCGTCTGCTTTGGAATTGCCTTGTGCGACCGGATCAGTTTTCCCTGTATGCGCATCACATTTGCAAACAGCAATGGATGTGGATAAAAGGATTGCTTCTAAAAGTCCAGAGATCAAGTTATGATGGGTGATTGGTTTTCCCGCTGACGTCAGGAAGCAGCCTCTGCTTCCATAGGGTTCCAAAATCATGAGTGACCCCAAAGGCATATCAGCTCTCTGTATAGATAGTAACAGATTCGCCTTCCGCTAGCTTGCATGCTTCAGTAAGAGCGACCAGTTCTGCGGCTTGCGCAGATAAGTATCTAGGGAGGGGTTCTGCCTTTAATATATCGTGTGACGTGACTGTAGCGTATCCCACAAGGTTTTGGCCCATTTTTTGATTTCTGAATGCAGAGCCGTCCGCAAACAGCTCTAGCTCAGGCTTTTGCAATGGGATATCTTGTAGGTCTGGTTGCGGACTACAGACTTCGTTGGTGACAGCTACACAGTCATGCGGTTCACCATCACCCTCCATGGGGAGAAGGGTGGCAGGATTAAGTATTGTACACCTTTTTAATTGTGATGTTTGGCATTTCTAATAATATTGTGTTGTACCTCAGCCACCTGGCCGCTGACATATGCGCTGTTTTCTGCTCCAAGAGAAGCGGTGAGACTGCATGCGGTACCAATAATGTCAATTCACTGTATCCTATAGTGTCTCTAGAGGCTGTTACTGCCTTTTCAGCAGGCGCAACTGCCCTTAAACAAGTAGGTAGTCCTGCTGCTACAGGGTCTAGTTTAGCGGAGAAGTAGGCCACTGGCCTAAGTTTCTTCCCATGTTCCTGCAACAATACAGATGTCATACACCCATGTTTCTCATTTACTGTCTGAGTAAAAGGCTTGTTTGGATCAGGAAGTCCCAGGGTTGCTGCGGACTGCAGAGCTAACTTCAAGCTGTTAAACGCCATTTCAGCTGCTGGAGTCCAGCTCAGCAAACTGTGTGCCTGCAAGTGCTTCCCGTGTGCTATATTACTTAAGGGGGCTTCAAGGACACCATAATTGGGGATAGAGGTTCTGCAATATGAGCACATTCCTAAAAATGACATCAATTGCTTCTTGGTTTTGGGTTTGGGAATTTCCTGGATTGCTCTTACCCTGGTCTGCTATAGGGTTTTACCTTGTTCTGATATCAAATATCCAGGAACTTGACCTGTTTTTGAACAAATTGTAATTTAGAGAGACTCGCCTTGTGCCCCTCCTTAGCCAGGTGACATAATAAGGACACTGTGTCTTTTTCACCTTGTTCTTTAGTTGGAGCTGCAATAAGACAGTCATTCACATACTGTCGGAGGGCTGTCCCTGGAGATAGGACTAGTGGCTCTAGGCTTTTTTTCAAGGTTTCATTGTAAATTATGGGTGATTCACAATATCCTTGGCATAATCTTGTAAATGTATAAGCCTTTCCCTTAAATGAGAAGGCGAACCAATACTGGTTATCAGGATGTACAGGGATGCTGAAAAATGCGTTAGCTAAATCAACAACAGAAAAGCATCGACTTCCCGGCAGAATTTGCGCTAATATAGTATATGGGTTTGGAACATTAGGAGCTCTGGGTACAACAGTGTCATTTACTGCTTGTAAATCTTGTAGAAATCTCCACTCCCCAGGTTCCCCTGGGAGCCTTGCTTTCTTTACTGGGTAAATAGGTGTTCGCACCTGCGAATTTTCACAGGGTACTATAACTCCTGCTTTCAGTAAGAAATACAGGGGTAATTCCCTCTTTAGCTTCAGCTCTCAGTGGATACTGTGGTTTGCATGGTCTCTAGTCAGATTTTGGTATAATCCTTATTGGCTCTCAATTACGTATCAAACCTACATCATGTTTTCCCATTGCCCAAAGCTCCTCTGGAACCGTTTGCAATCGTGAATCATCAAGGTTAATTTGCGCAAAACACCAATGCATCTTCTTCTGCCCCACATTGGTCGTAGGGGCTATTTCTACTGCTCTTTCCGTTTGCGACAGCCAATTTAGACTGGTCCTGTAAACTTGCAGGCTTACTCTGAACCACACAGTTGAGTTCGGGCGTAATTCCCAATCCTTAACCTTGAGATTTCTGAGCACCCACGGCCCCAGGTCCCTGCATTTGTCATTATTGCCCTTAGCCAAAGACACATGGGGATGTGACCCTTCGATTGTGAAGAGGTGTGGCCTTCCCTGATTCTGACTTTACTCTAGACAAGTTGACACTTACAGCACATCTATGCTTACTCCAATGTAGTTCTTGTAACAACAGCATATCCAGCTTTTGGAGCTCCCTTAAACCACTCATTTTCATATTGGACATCTGATCCTCCAACGTGAATGTGTGCCGTACAATGCAATTCGTCTTCGGACATAAAATCAGTGTTAGTTGGGTTAACGCATTCGTGTGCCGCCTTCATGAGCGCTTGGGTCACTGAATTCACAGATTTCAGCTTTAGTCTCCATTGATAGACATACGTCAGGGGTCTAGCATCAACTTTAACTCCCTGGAATTTTGTTTGCTCTCACTCGACCACCCCCAATCCCTCTGGAGCACCAATAAGGTTTAATCTTAATTCTCCAATCAGGTCACGCCCCATGAGATTGATTGGGCAACAGTTCGAGAACAGAAATGCGAACTTGAATCTTTCCCCTTGGGGGGGGGGGGGTTCCGCATTCCAGAGGCATGGTATTTTTTTCCTCTGCCACGACTCCTGATGCTCCTACAGAATTCAAGTACTGCCCGCTCATTGTTATTGGTATGCTTAATCGGTTTGCCTGAATCACAGAGCTCCCTGCACCTGAGTCTACTAAAAACACGAGCTCCTTCCCTTCTACGGCCAGTGTATACATCGGCATTCGCTTATATGGCTCATCGCTGTACTTAGCATACGTTCCTCGCGGGCTTATTCCGCATGCAAACCGATTCGCAGTTGACGCGTTAATGTTAGTACATGTAATGAGCTCAAGCATTTCTTCATTGCAAAGCATCAAAGTTCCGGACTTACCCTTCCTCTCAGGCATACCTTCGTCGTCCCCAGCCTCCTCCAGACCTTCTCTACCGTCTTCTCTTTTTCGGTCCTTGGACAATCTTTCTTCCAATATCCTTGCTTCCGCAGAGAAAACATCCATCCGTCCTATCCCACCCCTTGCCTCGGCCTCCTCTTCCGCGTCCTCGCCTTCTCTCTCTCCCTCTTCCTGCTTGTCGACTTTCAGCAGATTGAGCAACCGTCTGTAGCATGGCTAACTGCGCCCTTTGGCTCTGGTCCTCCCTTCTTTTATTCCGCTTTCCCCTTGTGTCAACAACTTCTCAGCATATATGGCGTGCTGTTCAATGAGACAAAGTTTTCCCATATCCCAGGTAATACATGTATCCTTCACCTTTTTTGCGATGTCCTCACTCAGTCCACTCATGAAGCTATTTCGCAAATGTGCTTCATACGGCGTTACCTCTGCAGCATTCAAGTCAGCCGGTGGGGTGGGTCCGCTGTGAGCATTGTGGACCTCCATAAGGCGAGTGAGGTATTGGGACACGATCCCTCCGTCTCGTTGCTTGCACATTGCAATATTTGTCATGTCCATTTTTACTGGGAAAGCTGTTCTGCAGGTGTCTGTCACTTCCGTAACGAAGCCATTATAGGGTCCGTTGTCAGCGTGGTCCCGCTGGACTCGTTGGGCACGCATGTTATCTTCTGGCCATCTATATTTGATTTTAGAAATATCTGCTCCCAGTCTTCTTCCCAAGAGTCGCCGCATATCCTGAGAGGTAGGGCGAAGCTCATGACAGAACTTAGGTTCTTCGTCTGCGAATTTTTGTCCTCCTGCCTCTCTGGGATCAGGGAGTTGTTCGTAAGCACACTCAATGTCCTTCATCGCCCATGGTCGGTGGACAAGTGTCCGCTGCCCGTCTGGACCTGCTACCTCAACCATCGGGGCCATGGCGGTACTGCGAATACTGTCAGGTCCCTCCATCATCCGGCGGTCGGCTCCTTGCTCTGGATACGTTGCCCCGAGTATGGCTAGACACCGGGGAGTCAGCCAACTCAATTCTCTTCAGACCGCGGTTCTTCATCGTCTGTTGGGTCTCAGCGGGCGGTGGGGGGGGGGGGGAGTCCGTGGCTGCGGTACTTGCAGTCGCGGTGCGATATGTGGGTGGAGGCTCTGCAGCAGACTGACCATCTGAGTGCGTTGGAGGAGCCGTAGGACGTCGCGGAGGGTAGCCGTCAAGGTCGGGATCATCCTGAGCAGTGGGAGAGCCTGGAACAGACTTAACGCACTGTAAAGTATCCGTCTTCTTCGCAGTGTCCTTAGCCCTAGGTTGTGATCGCCTATTCCTTATGTCTGCCTCAGTCTTCCACATACCATAGGCCCCCCCAACCTCCTAATTTTTTGTTTTTCTTCTTGTCCTTTTCCTCCTCTTTCTGTTTCAGCCTTGTTTTCAATGATTCAAGTTGTCTTAAGCTAAAACTTCCTCCTTCAGGGAAACCACACTCTCTCATCCACACTCCAATCTGGCTCACAGATTCCCGTCCATAATTAGTAATCATATATTGAATGTTAGGACTATTTGTAGCTACTAAATCTTTTTGTTGCTTCCTGTTGCTGTGACCCGTGACCGGCCTTTTAAATTTTTGGCACAAACTCAGTGATTGACTTGATTTCACCTCCGGAGGTTCCCTCATCTGAGTGCATCCACCCAGAGGTTGGTTTTTCCTAAATCAACAAACTAATACCTGCCCCTTGGGTACCTTAACAGGTCCAACCTGTGGACAGACCCAAGTCTAAGTCTGTCTAGTTGGTTTTTCCTAAACCAGCAAACGAGGATGTTAGTCGGGTTTCCATGATCTTTCTAACCCCTTGCCACAATTTAGTTCTTGATCCCCATGTTGAGGTGACACAGCAGTTCCCCGGTCCTCTTACACCAAATGCCAATTTAGGCGTTCAAGATGAAGTGAAAAGCCTTCAAGGCATCAGCGCTAACGCCTCCCTGGAATTCTCCGTTCCCCTCAAGCACGGAATCCCATCCTCATTGCCAAATTATCGAGTTTCTTATTAAAATTGTCACGATAGGGTTAGCAATTAATACTAAAGACTCTGAGCCAGGTTGTCATGGATAAGAGCAAGTTCTTTATTTCAGACTCTGCGCAGAGGACGCGTTCCCCCCACCACTTGAGTAAGAGGAAGGCACGCTCCACGCTTGTCTTTATCAGGTTTTATACATATGCTGGTGCTGGGCAGGTTACATTAAGACTTACACAATTAACTGAACCAGTATAATTCAATACCATATGTGGAATTCTTCTACAAGCTTAACCGTCGACCTCCTTATCTTGCTCATGTTGTATTGTGCTCTGCAAAGCTTAACCGTCTACTTCCTTATCTTGTTTATGTAGCATTGTGCTGTTTTCTTTGTTTACATACTTCTGCAATTCCCTTAATCATTTCTAAAGATATTGCTCAAGGTTGGTCACTCAAAATTTTCCATCACAATTCTATCTGCCAAGGTTTTCTCATACCCCCTTGTAGCTCTCCTAACCCCGTTCTTCAACTCCTTCCTGACTAACTTGTATCCCTGTAGAGCCTTTGTCGATCCTCATTTCGTAAACCTTATATAAGCATCCTTCTTCCTCTTAACTAGTTGGTCGACATCTCTTGAGAGCCAAGGCTTCCTCACTCGACCACATCTTCCCGCCTGCTCGGGACAAACATATCGAACACATACAGTATGCATTCCTTAAGCAATCTCCACATTTCTATAGTGCTCTTCCCTAACAGCATCTGTTCCCATTTTATGTTACCTAGCTCTTGCCTAACAGAATTACCATTACTCTTCCCCCAATTATAAACCTTACCCTGCTGTATGTACCTATCTTTTTCCATGACTATTGTAAAAGTAACAGAGTTATGATCACTACCACCAAAATGCTGTCCGACCAACAGGTCTAACACTTGGCCTGGTTCATTGCCAAGGTCCAAATTCAAAGTGGCCTCCCTTCGTGTTGGTCTGTCGACATACTGTGTCAGAAATCCTTCTGAATGCACTGGACAACATCCGCTCCATCTCAACTAATACAACTGAACAGTTTCTAATCAATATTTGGAAATTTGAAGTCACCCATGACCACAACCCTGTGACTTCCGCACCTTTCCAGTATCTGCCTCCCAATCTGCTCCTCCACTTGTATGCAACTATTAGGGGATCTGTTTAAAAGAAAAAGTGACTGCTCCTTTCTTGTTCCTACAGACTGACTCTGTAGACATATCATTCTCAAACTGGCTTTCAGAAGCTGCTGCACAAGCCCTGACTAGCAATGCCACTCCCCCGCCTCTTTTACCACCCTCCCTATTTATTTTAAAGCATCTAAATCCTGGAACTTCCAACATTCCTGTGCCTGAGTAACCAAGTTTCTGTAATGGCCACAACATCATAGTTCCAA
The DNA here is from genome assembly GCF_030684315.1 of Stegostoma tigrinum. Lineage (NCBI taxonomy): Eukaryota > Metazoa > Chordata > Chondrichthyes > Orectolobiformes > Stegostomatidae > Stegostoma > Stegostoma tigrinum. Next base: position 2,691,248 of record NC_081396.1, on the reverse strand, counting down.
GTACTGCCCCATGCTCTAAGCTCATCCGCCTTATTTCTGATACTTCCAGTATTGAAGTATACACACTGCAAACTATCCCTGTGTCCAGAATTTTGCTCCATTGACCGCATTTCTTTATTAACAGCCTCACTCTGTGCTGTGTCTTTTGGAAGGCTGAATACCTCATCCTCTGAATTACAAATCCGGTTCCCCACCCCCTGCCAATCCATAAACCATCCCGTATAGCTCAAGCAAACCTTACTCCCAGGATATTTGTGCCCTTCCGGTTCAGGTCCAACCCATCCTTCCTGTACAGGTCCCACCACTCCCAGAATGTGCTCCATTTGTCCACATAATGGAAGCCCTCCCTCCTACACCAGTGCGGTAGCCACATGTTTAGCTGCACTCTCTCCCTGTTTCTTACCTCGTTATCATGGGGCACTGGTAGTAATCCAGAGATAACTACCCTGTTTGTCCTGGACTTCAGCTTCCACCCTAACTCCCTGTCCAGTACTGGATGTCAGGCAGGTCAGATCGGTGTGTGACTGGGAGGCGAATGAGTTCACATCTGTGGTACTCCTGTTGTCCTGGGCCTTCTGGGTGGTGGAAGTTGAGGGATTGAGAGTTTCTGTTAAAATTCTGATCACATCAAAGGTATACCATATCCTGCTCCTTCACCTCCTGCCTATTCCTTTCTCTTCTTCTCCCATTGAGTCTTGGTAGGTCTGAACTGGTGTGGATGTTCTCCTCAAGTCATAGACCGTCTAAAATGCTTCATTCTCTGTCTCTCCAAATCACTTTCTCTGTCTTTACCTCCTGGCACTGTCACTCCAATAAAATTTGGTGCTTTGTGTCAGACTAGAGCAAGTGGCAAGCTTCCTTTCCTGAATGATGGTTGTGAATCAGTCAGATTTTTGTTACAATCCAGCCACTTCCGTGATCACTATCTCCCAGTGTCGGCCCCACACAAATTCCCAGAGTTGATCAGCTGTTTCCGAACTTGTCTTTGTGCTTTTGTACCTTCTCTCATGCTCCTTTTTCCTGTTTTAAACAAATTCCACAGGATATTAGAAGGACAGGATTTGCATTTGGGCCATTCAAACCACATGCCACATCAGGATCTGACAGAGCCACTCAATTTGTCTTAGCCTGAACATCATTGGATTTTGACCATGGAAGGAAACAGCACCGTTCTCAGTGAGGAGAAACCATACACATATTCTGTGTATGGAAAGTGCTTTGCTGATTCATCCAACCTGCAGAAACACCAGCGAGGTCACGCTGGAGAGAAACCGTTCAACTGCTCCCAGTGTGGGAAGGGATTCGCTTGGTCATCCAGCCTGCTGAGACATCAACGCAGTCACACTAAGGAGAAACCATTCACCTGTTCTGAGTGTGGGAAAGGATTCACCAAGTCATCCAAACTTGTGGAACACCAGCAAATTCACGCTGGGGAGAAACCATTCACCTGCTCCAAGTGTGGGAAAGGATTCACCACGTCATCCAACATGTTGAGACACCAACGAGTTCATACTGGGGAGAGACCATTCACCTGCTCTGTATGCAAAAAGGGATTCACTCGGTCAACCCATCTGCTGCAACACCAGCGAGTTCACACTGGGGAGAAACCATTCACCTGCTCTGTATGTGGGCAGGAATTTGCTCGGTCAACCCATCTGCTGAGACACCAGCGAGTTCACACTGGGGAGAAACCATTCACTTGCTCTGTGTGTCAGAAGGGATTCACTCAGTCAACACATCTGCTGCAACACCAGCGAGTTCACACTGGAGAGAGACCATTCGCTTGCTCTATGTGTGGGAAAGGATTCACTCAGTCAACCCATCTGCTGCAACACCAGCAAGTTCACACTGGAGAAAGACCATTCGCTTGCTCTGTGTGTGGGAAGCGATTCATTCGGTCAACCAGACTGTTAACACACCAGTGTGCTCACACTGGGTAGAAACTGTTTACTTGCTCCATGTATGAGAAGGGATTCACTTGGTCACCCATCTGTTAACACACCAGCAAATTCACAAAGAACCATAGTTGTGAAAGATTTTGTTCTTACTCACACCAAAGAATGAACCTTGGTCATTGGGCTGTTTGTACTGAAGTTACTAAACCCTGCTGTATTAAAGGGTCTGATAAAATTTGGATAAAATGACCATGTTTTTTTTAATCTGTGGGGACTGTAAGGGTGGCCCATCTTTATAAGACACGAGGTGGCCAACAAGGTGAAGTGTTAAAGGGTGAATGTTTGTTCTGCTGACATGTAAGAAATTAGGTGCTAAGCTGTGCCATGGGCACCTCTGTCTCACAGACAAAAATGTGCTAATCTAATTATTCTCTGCTTTCTGTAAATGTTGAACTAAGGCTAAAAAGATGAGGAACTGTCTAGAGCAGTGATTGAGAATTGAGGAACTGTCTCGTTGTACACATTGTTTTTGAGTAGCTAAACTTTGCTGGTAAAGTTAGGTGATTAAGTCATGTACTATCACTGTTGCTAGGCATATGACTATGGGGAAGTAAAAAGTTGTACCTTGCATACATGACTGACTGTGATGTAAAATCTACATAAAGGGAAGACGGTTCCCTTAATAGGGGGCATCACTGTGCAATACGCCCACGTATAGCGTGCAACTTGTAGAGTGATCCTCCATATTTGTAAACATTTACTTAAATAAATGCTACTGCGAGTTATCTGTCTGTTGATGATGTACATTTGTTTCAGGCATATATGTTAGGTGAAAAGAACTCAACAGGACAATTTGGCGATGAAGGATGGGATCCCAATACATACAAAGCTCCTAGGAGGACTGAGTAAGTGATCGACCTTATGCTGGTGACATGAGACAGCTGGGCCCACAAGGTAAGATTTGCCTTGACCTCTCTCATTAACCTAGCATTCGGTCGACCCTCGTCCCAGTGGTCCCTGTACTGACAGGATCACAGCATGAATAATATTCTTTGGCGTTAACAGACCTTAAGCCCGGGAGGTTCGAGTCCCCTGGTCAGGGTCAGGAATTTGGAGGTTAGAGCCCTCCAGTATTATTGGGGTTAGAGTCCCCAGGTCGGGGGTAGTAACTGGAAAATCCGGGAGGTTAGAGTACCCCGGTGGCCATGGTTAGAGTCCCTAGGTCAGATAAAATTACCTAATTTTAGGTGGGGTGTGGGGGGTTAGTATAAGATTGATAAAGTAGAATAAGTGTTCGGCCGTAGGTATAAAATAGTTACAGTGTTTGTCTGTCTCAACCACCCTGCCTTAGACCGGTTGTTAAGAGGGGAAATGCCTCACGCGAAGGTCAGGACCCTGAAGTGAATGTGGAGACTAAAGACACTGGATTAAAAAAAAACACTAAAAAGCGGGGGGTTTAAGGATGGGACAAACCTTGGATAAATGTGGCACGGGAGCTCCCCTACATTGAATGTGCCAAGATAATCCTGAGGATGAGGAGCGGTTCAGACATCCGTCGGCATGCCTTAATAAAAAAACTAGGGAATGATATTTGGCCACTAGGAGGAACTTGGGATGTAGATAAATGTATAAAGGCGAAAGAAGCAATTTTTGGAAATGCTATGCGGGCACTAAATGGAAAACTTTAATATCCACGTGGAGAAAGACTGCTGAGGAAATAACGAATAAGTCTAAACAGGCCAGCCGGGAGAATAATGCAATTCGAAGAGGGATTAGAGTATGTGATCATGAGGGAAACCCTAAGTTGTGGGAGGTGTTGAAGCAGCAGTGTGAGGATTATGATTTGAGTAAAGCAGAACAGGAAAGATTGAGAAAGGAGAGGCAAGATAAGGAATCAGGATTAAAGTGTCAAACCGGTTTATCATGTGGGGAAAAAAAAAATTGGAGGTACCTCCTGACATGTCTGGTCTGCCCATGTTATTCCAGGATAATGATGCGGATGCACAAGAGGAAGATTGCAAGTGTCACCCAGTGCCCCATCATCACAACCATACCAACCTATATACCCTAACACTACCGTCAGTGTTCCTCCACCTCGGCCTCAGTCCAAGGGCCAGCAGCCCTTACTCCCACCCTATTCTCTGCCACCTTCCACACTACCACAACCTACTCCAGTTCCTGCTCCGCCTACCCAGCCCATTCCTCATGGAAATGTTACCCACCCTGCTGACCAGAACCAGACTTCGGACAGTTTCAATGATCTAGTCGCCTCCAGAACCCGTTCCAAGACCCAGAAAAAACGAGGGACTAATTCTTCTGAGGCACACAGGGGACAGAAAGACTTACCGTATAATACATGATACAGATAGCAGTAGTGAGTATGATGATCCTCAATGTTACAATTCCGAGAGTGAAGAATGGCCAAGCAGGTTATAGAGGAACCAGTCGATCCCGGTGGCCCATACGAAAGGGGAAGACGAAAAGGTTCCCGTAAACTCAGACAGTGACAGTTTCCTAATCGAACCGTCCCTAACCCACATCCCGGACAGGTGGGCCAGGCCACTATACAGGTCTACACTCCTTGGAAACCCCAAGAGCTGCGCTTAATTATGTCTCAAGCCCCAAACCGAAAGGCAAGGTCCAGCCACCCCATCTGACGCAGGGATGCTTCAATTGTGATAGTCGGGACCACCGGAAGTGGGACTGCCCGCAGAATCAATGTCAAGGAAGGCCCCATGGGAAAAGACGACCTTTTTCCCCCAGTAATCCCTCTTTGGCATGACTACCTCCTCTTTCAAATTTACCAGTTTTGACCAGAGACCATGAAGATGAACCAATAATACATTTGACTGTTGAAGGACAGGAAGCCCCCTTTATGATTGATACTGGAGCCACAGCATCAACACTTGACACTTTTTGTGTGCGTCAGCACGGATTTAAGCTCTCCCCCTGCCTCCGTGTACCTCAGTGGTCTAACTGGGCAGGAGAGGCAATACCCCCTGACAGAACCACTGATTGTCCAATTTGGCCCTCTTATCTGTACAGCTCAATTCGCCCAAACTCCTGATTCCGGGACTAATCTAGCAGGAAGAGATTAGTTATGTTCCCATCAGCTCGAAATCCTTTGCCTGAATGAAGGCATCGCTATAAAGAATGAGGCCATCAAGAGGCAATTTTGGACCCACTGTTCCCCCCAATGGTGGGTGGTTGATTTGAAACCAGAAGATTTTACTCCTCCCTTACAGACCCCTGACCCACATGTAACCCTTTGTTATGATCCTACTGGAAGCTCCACTGAGTTACTGGCTACCTTTGCTCCTTTCCTCAGAACGACTGTCTCTGTTAGTATTATAGGATGCATTGGAGGTGAGGAGGGGTCGGCTCCCCTGGTGGACATTCCCGTTCACTTCTCGCACCAATCAGGCTTGTTATCTCCCCACATCACCTTGTCCGTGACTGAAGGATATAAGGCAAAGGCCCTGGGATTCTTAGCCCACCGCCTAGAGCAGCAGTCAGACCCTAGTGTCAATGACAGACCTCAATAACTGACTGATGGGAGTTTAACTTATTTTTCTGATCCTTACACCGTAGCTGGCCCACTCTGTCACCACCAACTCCAGCACGACCCCTCAGAAGAACCTTTCTCCAACCTTTGGTCATCCTGTAAGCATGAAGTTGGATGCACCTCTGTAGAGCCTGTAAGGATCCAGATTACCCCGGGGCAAACCAGCCTTTGATACCCCAATATCCCCGAAGACCAGAGGCTATTGAAGGGGTTTCAACCTTGATAAAGTCACTCCTCCAACAAGGTATTCTAGTTCCCTGCCAATCACCCTGCAGCACCCCCATTTTACGTGCCCCAAAACCAGCCTGGAATGGAGATTAGTGCTGGATCTTAGACAGATCAACAAAATAGCCCAGCCTTTACACCCAGTTATGCCCAATCCTGCAACGACTCTTAGCAATGTTCCCGCGTATGCCTGTGTTTTCGCCCTGCTTGTCTTGCAGCATGCTTTCTTTGCTATCCCGTTAGCTGCAGTATCCCAATATTTATCTACCTTCACCTTTAAGGGCCAGCAATACACCTGGACATGCCTCCCCCAGGGATTTGTCCATTCACCTACTTTATTTTCTCAGATATTGCATCGGCAGCTCCAGGAGCTTCGGCTCCTGGATGGCTTCTACCATTGTCTAATATGTTGACGACTTGCTCCTAGCTAGTCCTTCGGAACCTGTTAACATTGCTGATACTGACCATCTCTTGAACGCTCTCCACTCTTGGGGATGTGTTATATCAGCCGCTAAGGGGAAGCGCGCCCAGCGACAAGTAAAGTTTCTGGGAACTCTGATCAGCGCTTCCAATAGGCAGTTGACCCCCGAGCACATTACACGTATCCTAATGACACCTTTGCCTTCAAATCTCAAGCAAATGTGTGCCTTTTTAGGCTTAGTTAACTACTGCTGACAGTGGCTCCCGAACGTAACATTACTCACCAAACAGTTAACCGCTTTGGCCTCGAGCAAGGCCCCAAATCCTTTCACCCTATCAGATGAACAACAGTCAGCCTTCACAGAATTAAGAAAAGGCCCTTGCCAGTGCACTAGCGGTCGGAAGACCCTTGTATGATAGGCCGTTCCAGTTATATGCCAGTATCTTGGAGGACTGTGCAACTGCTGTCCTCACACAAGCCTCTGGGGATCGCAAAAGGCCGGTGGCATGCTACTCGACCCGCCTTGACCCAGTAGCCATGGGACTCCCACCCTGCTCGCAAATTCTCCCCGCTATTTACTCTCTTGTAACCGCTGCTTCCAATATCGCACTCCAGCAACCCCTGACTATCTATTCGTCACATGCTATTGTAGCCCTCCTGACTTCCCATCAGACCCAACATCTTACGCAGGGATGCCTGAGCCGTTAAGAGGTAGCTCTCCCTAATAATCCCCTGCTGACCTTCTCTTACTGTTCGACCGTAAACCCGGCCACCTTCCTGAGTAGCCCACCGGAGGAGCTTCAGGAACCGCCCCCCCCCCCCCCCCCCCCTGCCGCCGATGATTGCCTCTTGCCTCAATCCTAACCTCCCCTCGAACAGACCTTTCAGATGCCCCATTACCAACGCCGGATCTCATATTCTTTGTGGATGGTAGCTCTTCAATATCATCTTTAGGAGTTCCCCTTTCAGGCTATGCTATTGTGGACCACACGACCACCTTAGAAGCAGCCTCTTTCGATTCTCCTGTAGCCGCCCAAAAAGCAGAACTTTTTGCCTTAACACGAGCCTGTACCTGAACCACCGGGAAGTCGGCTATATATCCCGACTCACAATACGCCTTTGGTGTGGCCCATGATTTTGGCCAGCTTTGGTCCCAACGAGGGCTCCTCACCTCCTTGGGATCGCCCTTTCAGAACTCACGAGATGTCCAAAACCTTCTCAAAGCCGTCCTCCTCCACAAGCAATTGGCTATGATCAAGCGTGCTGCCCATGTACGGGGCGATGCAGGTGTCGGTGAGGGCAATGCTAGAGCTGATCAAGCTGCCAAAGACGCTGCAACAGCTTGCAATTCTATTGTGTCCTCTATGAACCGGCAGGCCCTAAATCGTTCATCTGCCTCGAAACCGACGAGCACCAGACATTGTCACAGTGCAGCCTTTACAAGGGGACGCCCCTGACTCGGTAAAACGAATATGGAAGACACAGGGGTATTCGCGCTCAGCGTCAAAAGGCCTCACTCCAGTTGCTGAAATACTGGCTGTAAGATTCTTATGAATAAGCTGGCGGCGCCTGTCTCAGCCATCATTTAGTTAGTTATCATAGAATGATAAAAGGAGGGAATGAAGTGTTAAAGGGTGAATATTTGTTCTGCTGACATGTAAGAAATTAGGTTCTAAGCTGCGCCATGGGCACCTCTGTCTCGCAGACAAAATGTGCTAATCTAGTTATACTCTGCTCTCTGTAAATGTTGAACTAAGGCTAAAAAGACGAGGAACTGTCTACAGCAGCGAATGAGAATTGAGGAACTGTCTAGTTGTACACATTGTTTTTGAGTAGCTAAACTTTGCTGGTAAAGTTAGGTGATTAAGTCATGTACTATCACTGTTGTTAGGCATATGACTATGGGGAAGTAAAATGTTGTACCTTGCATACATGATTGACTGTGGTGTAAATTCCTATATAAAGGGAGGACAGTTCCCTTATTGGGGGGCATCACTGTGCAATACGCCCACGTATAGCGTGCAACTTGTAGAGTGGTCCTCCACATTTTTAAATAAATGCTACTGCAAGTTATCCGTCTGTTGATGCTGTACATTTGTTTCAAGCGCAAATGTTAGGTGAAAAGAACTCAACAGGACAAGATAGGATATGGAATGCGAAGTGTGGAGCTGGATGAACACAGCAGGCCAAGCAGCATCTCAGGAGCACAAAAGCTGACATTTCGGGCCGAGACCCTTTATCAGAGAGGGGGATGGGGAGAGGGTTCTGGAATAAATAGGGAGAGAGGGGGAGATGGACCGAAGTTGGAGAGAAAAGAAGATAGGTGGAGAGGAGAGTATAGGTTGGGAGGGAGGGAGCGGATAGGTCAGTCCAGGGAAGACGGACAGGTCAAGGAGGTGGGATGAGGTTAGTAACCTCAAGCCGCACCTCCATTTCCTACCTACTAACCTCATAGCAGAACTAACGACGCTATGCAATGCTTACTATGGATTAGCACACGTAGGGAGGGATAAAAGGACACAGTTAATACCTAACTGTTGATAGTGGAAAGGAATGGGAAGAGACAAAGCTGAACTTTGCCAGAGGTGAACCGAATGTGTACAGACAGAACAAGGACAGGGGATTAAAAGTTAAAATGAGCCATCAGGCCTGCCCACGGGGATCCTGCGAATGCATTAAACTGGACCTTCTAGAGCCATTCCCACAGAGTCAGAATAAGAAATTCTGTCTGGTCATGGTCATCCCATTTACCAGATGGGCAGAAGCTTTCCCCACAAAAGACCACCGCAACATTGGTGACAAAAATATTGGTAGGTCAAATATTACCTCAGTGGGGCAGTTCCTTACAATTAGAATCAGCGAAGTGCTTGAAGAAATCATCTAAACTCTTGGGAATAATACAGAATTATCATACCCCCTAACACCCGCAGAGCTGGAGAATGTAGCGAGACTGAATGGAACGCTGTAAAATGCTCTGACCAAGATAATGGTAGGAGAAGGGGTAATTCTGATGGCTCAGAAGGCAAAGCCTTTGAGCTAATGACAGGACGAACAATGACAATTCCCCAGGACCTAACCATAGGGGGCATGCAGAACTGACTAACAGCGAGGGACGAGCCTAGGATTACGTGAAATCTCTCTGTAGCCATGTATAGACATTTCACAGACTGGCACCAGACCAGCAGCTGGTCAAGGACGAGGAGGCTGCTGGACTGAAATACCGCCCCATGTTTAAAGGTCTTGGTGAAAATAATCCCAAACCAGGGACCCTTTATTCTCACGGCCCCCTCCACCCCCCAAATAGGACAAACCTCATGAGATAATATTCACAGGTAGAAGGAATGCAATTATTATTGAATATACAATCGGTAAATGGAAACATCCTAGCCAGGTAAGGATATATAGGAGTTAAGAGTATAACCGTCAGTCTCTCTCTCTCTCACTCTCTCGCAATCTCTCTCGGCAGACGGAATACATTGCGGCCAGTGTGCATGTTATGTGGGTTTGTGAAAACTGTAATTAAGTATATTGCTGACATTGGTATTAGTGTGAAAATGCTAATCCTGTATGGGGTCATTCTCAATTTTGATCCTATCAGAGGCTGACAGGTACATGACGGACTGAAACCTGGATGTTAATACATTTATATGTATATGTCTTACAATTATGCCAGTCATATTCATGTCTCCCGCTGCTGGGTTTACTTATACATCCCCACACATTCAGAGGGCAGTGTCCATCTGAGACCTATTCCTATTAATGTATCTGAAGTGGCTGAATGGACCACTTGTTAGAACAAATCCGTAATGACTGGGGTTCACACGGCTGGCACATCTTCTACAATGAATGGGTTAACTTAGTGGGCATGGGCAGTATCTGAGATATTTGGGAATCAGCAGAGTCCAGCTTTTCTACTTTTAAAGATTGGTACCAACCCCAGAACAGGCAGCAGATGAAAACTCTCCAGCCCTTGCTAAGGTGAATGCTGAGCTAGTTGCCATCCGAACCGTAGCATTACAGAACAGGATGGCCACTGATTGGCTACTAGTAGAAAATGGAGGCACATGTGCACTCATTGGAAAGGAGTGTTGCACACTCTGATTTGGCTGATCACATTCATAATGAAGTAATCAAACTCAAACAGGCTCGATTTTCGATCCTATGGAGTTGGGTTTGCAGGGTGGCTAGGATCCCTCCAGACGTCTGTTGCCCAGGGAACAGTAATTATTTTCTTTTCTTTTATATTGCTTGTATTATGTTGATAAATTGCATTACTACACTGATGAAGGAGATGACTGCAGGAGGGCGACAGACCCAGAAGGTGGTTGTGCTTACTTACTACAAAAAATAGCGATTTCTCATGGAACAATGAAAGAAAATGACCAGCTCAGCACACAATGAGAAGAGGATCATGAGCCAATACTTTTGTTTATAAGCATAGAAAAATTGTAATGGACTATTCAGGATTTTGTTACGGACTTATCATTAATGATGTCCCAATGACCATAATCTGGCCTAGGGCCTAAGGGGGAGTGGGGAGCTGTTGGAGCTGCCTGTTTTTAAGAGACACAAAATGGCCCGATTTTTTTCTTAAAACGCCTGCTTTGCATTTAGACACAAGATGGTTGACCAACTGCCATTAACAAACTGATTGAAACACAATTAAAAAGCCTACTTCAGCATTTAAGTGAAACACTAGTGCCTTCGAAGTGGCGTTATTCCAAGGCAAAAGGGAGCATTTTCTGGACAGCAAGTTACAAAGAACGCAGAGACAATCTTGATAAGGAACTATTCAAGGACGAGCAATTTGAAGATTTGTAACAAGCACGGACAAAATAATGAAATTATGGCTCATAAAAGAAGAGAAACTTTGAAAGACCATTAAACTGCAACAAGAAATTAATTTCAGTCTCATTAAAGGGAGGATGTTGTCCAATTAAGCCAACAGTGATAGTTAAGCATCATGCAGCTATGACAACAGCAGCTAAAGTAAGTTTGCAAAAATTAGCTGTTTCTTTGAAACAATTAACAATATTAAGAAATGGGTTCTAGTTAAAGATTCTTCAAATAATCACAGAGATAGATTTCAATGTATTTATAGACCCACATCTGTAATCAAAGTATATTGAAAGCACTGGGGAAATAATTACAGAGATGCCTGACATATATTGTCTCATTAGCTAAAAAGTGCCAACAATAGAAGCAAAACTTTGTAATATAAATTATTATTACAAGTAGCTTTTTTATATAAGGAGTGATAGAATTTGATAAACATAGCAAATGGAATACAATAAACAGTAGAATTCAAGCATCCCTTAGAGATAAGCAAGTCAGGGACATGCCTGAAGGAGTATGGCCAGTAATTTTAGAATGTGAATTAATAAGTTTCATGGAAAGGTCCCAAGGCCTAGAGGTCAAAATGACTGTCAAGCATCATGAAACCAAGGCAACACAGTGCTGCCCATAGGATGGTCCATCATTGATCAAGTGTTTCACAGGATTTGGTTGCCTAAAGAAAGGGGGAAAGCACAGTAACCACATTGTCTGTGATCATTGTAACACAAAATGTATCAAAATACTGTTTTTACCGTTGTAACCAGAGCGTGTCGATGACCTCTCTTCTGATCTGAGCCACAGAATAATGACTGGGTTCTCACATTGAGGCCAGATTCAGGGAAGATCTTTTGCCCTCTCCCTGCATTAACTAGTTGTTGCTCAAATAAAAATCTGCCATGTGCCTGAATCCTGAGTCTTTGTCCCCACCTGGGGAGTTACACTCCTACTGGAATCTAGAACCTGCAGCCTGTAAGGGTGTTGGACACAGATGCATTCATATCACTGAAGAAGTATTTAGGTGTGCACTTGCATAGCCAAGGTCCCATTGCTCTGAAAAGAATGCTGTAAAATTTGATGAGAATAATTAGGTGGTTGTTCTTTTGAATGATACATACTGATTGCCCAAAGGGCTTTTCCAGTGCTGTAGTCCTCTATGATTCTTTTTCTCAGTTAGGGAGCGAATCCCAGGAGGAGAAATTAGCTGGAACGAGTAAGTTCAGTCTGACAATGAGAGGCGATATTAATGAAAGGTCTGAAATATGGTGAAAATCTGACAATATAGCTCCTGAGAGGCTGTTTCTCCCTGGCTTGAGCATCGTGAACTGAGATGATGTCTTCCTGATATTGAATCAGCTAGTTAGGACTAAGCTGCCAAAGCATTTCTTCACTGAAAGAATTGTGTACTTTTGGAATGCTCCAATCTTAAATATTGTGTGTATTGACGGCTGAGGTTTTGTTTTGGAGTTTCAGTGAATGGAAGACAATATGGATTGAATGGGAAATTAGGGTTTCTGTTTATTCAGAAAATTTACAATCACACATGAAACAATATTGTGATAAATTGGTGACAGCTTTGCTTTCGGGGTCTTTGACTACTCAAGTTTTTGTCACTTTTGTGGCTGGGTCAGTGTGTTTACCTCCGTAGTTATCAGTACCGAATCAGACTTAGTGCATTTTTACCATCTGAAGCTTTCATCATATTCCTTGTCCCTTTGATTTAAAATGGTGCAGTGAGAAACACAAAAATCAGGGTGAACAGATTCAAGGAAGGATTTTAAATAAAATCAAAATGTTTGAAAAACTTATGGGGTGTGGTAGCAACAGGAGAAAGTGAAACAGTTAATGGTCTGATAACAGAACGGCTTTATTTCAGATCTCCAGCACTTGCAATTGTCTATTCTTATGACAAGATACCGTATCTTTCCATTCATGACCTACAGCAGCAGCATATATTTCTATGTTCCCTTTATAAATATTTTAACACAAAATGACAATTGTACACTCAGGTATTGCTTGACTGGGAGCCAGTAATTCGACAAGTGCAGGGGAGATACTGGAATGGGACTTGTTGTGAGTTAACACATATGGCCTGCACAGTTTTGCATGACCTCAAGTTCACAGAGGGTAGAACGTACCCTTGCGAACTGACATCAGCACCGTCCTGTTTCCAAAACCAACACTGGTCCTTTAACAAGTGATATCCATTATCGTTCAAGCATGAACTAATGAGGGTTTGAACAGCTGGAGAAAAACATACCTCCTTTCCCATAACAATTTATCGGACAGCTTGTAAAGCAGGGGAAATTGGATTGTATAAATTAACTGAGAACATGAGGTAGTACTTTACCAGAACAAGTATTACTGCAATTTATTTTTCCATGTTGAAAGCTAATAGAAAAAATGACATGTTCAAGTATTCATGTCAGTATGTCAGAAAAGCTTTAATAAATTTGAAACAATGCACAGAGGTTGCAATTACTCCTACATCTCTACACTACTTTTTCCTTTCTTTTATTAACTCACTTTTCTAAAAAGAGTTGGATATTAGTTAAAAATGACAAAGATTGTGCGAAAATCAAAAATAAAGAGAGATAGAAGAACATTAGCACTTCTTATTAGCAGACCTTAAAAATTAAAGTTTGCACAAATACAATAAATTGATATGCCTCATAATGTGCGGTGACATTTACTGATTCAACGGTTCAATCAATTTGCCAAATATATTCCTTGATGCCAGCAAAAAAAGATCTTGAAATGAAGCATTTACTTCCCAGGTTGACCTTCTAACAAGATGCCCATGAATCTTCTCAGTGCAGTGCTGCTGTTTTGATATACTTATTATTTTTCTCGCACGTGAAGTTGATTGTTCAAAACCAGTCTAAAACATTATCAAAAGACTTGACTCTCGGAGTGAATGGAAGTTAAATAGATTGTTCCTTTTAAAGTTTAACTGCTTGCAATAACTGACAGCTGTGTGGCACTTTGTGCACCTTTGCATGAAATGCAGTAATACTTCCTCACACAATTTGCTGTCACCCTAGAAATTTAATGCCTATCATCAGTGTGTTTCCCGCTGTTAAGATACTTTGATGATAGATATACAGTGCGCATCTGATACACTTGGCTGCTTCGTGATTTTAGATTCTTAACTACAGTTGTAATCAGATCGTAATAAGTACTCGTTTGTTACAGAACACAAGCTTTAAATGTAAGTATAGACCAGCATCGATGGACAATGGGAATGAGCTGTTTCTGTCACCTTACAGAGATCATTGTGCATGATAGAGCATGCGTAGTGGATCAGAGACACAGAGTAAGATAAGCCAATGGGGGCAAATGGAGCCGGTGGGGGAAGAGGGAAGCTTTCAAACACTTTATGTACGTCTCAGATAGTGAACAAGAGACATCACATCCCTGTTTGCACAGAATCGGATTTTGCCCAGATTTACAGCCACCATCTTTCTGAATGGTTAATTGGCTGTGGGGCCGCCATCCTTCTGCGGGGCCATTGACACCGTCGTGTGCACCTTGAACAAAAGTTTGAGTGATGTGAATGTGCAGCAGGCAGAGAATGTGGAAGATGGTGGATGGGGTCAATATTGTCACTGCATCTTGTACATGTTAGCCCTGCCGCAATTTTGTACCGACGATAGGGAGACAACATCATCAACCAGCATGAAGGGCAGGAACTCATGGAGTTTGTCTCAGCATTAGTGACAAGCAATCTTATCAGCGATAGCAAGAACTGCAGGTGCTGGAGTCAGTCAATACAGCGAGAAGCTGGAGGAACACAGCAGGTCAGGCAGCATCAGAGGAGCAGGACAGTTGACGCTTTAGGCCTGGGCCCTTCAAGTCCTGATGAGCGGTCCAGGTCAGAAATATTGACCCTCCTGCTCTTCTGATGCTGCCTGACCTGCTGTGTTCCTCCAGCTCCTCGCTGCATTGACAATCTAATCAGCTGCCTCTGTTGCTTCCTCTCTCCCATGACCCCTCTGGGAACCAACTGCCTTTTAAAGCTCCCCTTTCTTGACTCTAGAATGTATGCCTCTATTCCATTTCTCTCCCATCTCCCCATATTTTCACTTATTGCTCAATCTGTCCGCAGCAACCACCTTCTGCTTACCCCACCCTATTCCCGGTAAGCGGCCACACCATTTCCACACATTTGCTGATATTATTGATGGTCATGTCTCATCAAATCCTGCCTCTGTCACACTCCTTAAAATGTGCTATTACCACTTCTGTCAATAACACATCAATACTTCCACTGCAAACTACCACCCCGCCTCCAATGCCCCCTTCCCCTCCAATGTCCTTAAATGTTTTGCCACCTCCTGAACCTCTGCGTTATGTTCACAAAACTCTACATTCAGTTTCCTCTGATCAGGCTTCTGTCCGTGCCCACTATTTCAAACCTCACCTTCTCAAAATCCTCGTCATCTTCAAGTCAAAAATGTAAACATGTCTCACGGAGTGCTGTAAACCCAGTACAGTCACACCACTGGCATTTTCCCAAACATATGGAAAATTTCCCAGGCTTTTATTTTTCTGGCACAAAACAGGACAAATCTATTCTGATCAATTGCTACCCCACCAATCAAATGTCAATTATCTGTAACTGATGGGATGTGTCATGGACAGCACTGTGAAGCAGTACTTACACAGCAATAAGCTGTTACTGATTCCCACTGTGGGTTCTGCCAGGGAGGCCTTAGACCATAGGAGGATACACCAGGATTGGTCTGATGGTCTGAACAGTGGCAAATGGAATTTAATCCTGAAAAGTGTAAGGTCACACATTTTAAGGGGACTAACAAGGTAAGAGAATATAAGATGAATGGTGTATGCCACTAGACAAGAATTAGAAATTTCCACTTCCATATGTGCGGCAAACGGGAAAACAGCTAGAGGCCTCAGACACTGACAGGCCCAAGCGTTCACCACCAGCTTTAATGGGGGTAACTTTCTTTGAGATGAGTGTGTGACCACCTTTTTTTTTTAAAATAGTGAGCAATGAAGGGTAAAACCCTGGAACTCAACTGCTCACTGCATTGTAGCGGACCCTACTCCTCAGTGATTGTCACGACCCAAGACGCAGCTCACTACCACTGCCAGGACAACCAGCAATGGAACTCAAACACTCACCAGCTCCACTCGTATCACGTGAATAAACAAAATAAACTCCCTTGTGGTGAAACTGTATTGGAGTCCAAGAGCACAGCTACCTCTGATTTCCCCACTGTAAGCTGAAATTAATGAAAATGTAGATTAATGTAATCTTTGCCTGAATAATATCTGACTATGTGCCACTTTTTTTTTTACACCAACAGAAACAGCAGAAACATCAGTGGGTCAGGCAACATCTGTGCAAAGGACAAAAGCTGACAAATGGATCCTGGTATCTCAAAATTGGTGAGGAGTAGGACAAGGTATTGGCTAGAATCTCCTATCTCTTTACTGTTTGGTTGCTATTGGTTTGTGATTTTTTTATTCCTTCCAATTTAGGAAACTTTTTACTTTTAGGATTCATCTTTTTTCACTTCTTGGTGTTTAATTTCACTGCATATCTCACCACCCCATTTGAATTTTAGAATGGTGCTGGGTGAGCAAGACTGTTTGAGCGTCTGCACAGGAGCAGCCGCTTTGGATAAGCTTGAGATCACGGGCAGAATCAATGTGGTATATCGTCTGAGAGTGCATTAGGATAGTTAAATCTAGAGTTAACAAAGGAAAAAAGTCACCATTCCCAGTGGGGAGAATCCAGTCAAAGAAAATGCAGAAAGCTTGATGCTATGCATTCCAACAGCTTCAATGTTCACTCTCCTCACGAGTAAAGCACACTGTGTACCATCTAAGGGATGCACAACAGTAACCCATGCTACCTCACACCACCAAGGCCCTGGGTTCGATTCTAGTCTCGGGCAACTGCCTATGTGGAGTTTGCACATTCTCCCCACGTCTTTGTGGACTTGTTTGGGCTAAAGGACCTGTTTCCACACTGTAGGGATTCTATGATTATACTGTATCCGTTGCTCCCAATATGGTCTCCGCTACATTGGTGAGACCAAGTGCAGGCTTGGTGACCAATTTGTGGAGTATCTGCACTCCATATGCTATAATCAACAACACCTCTTGTTGCCAACAAATTTAACTCTGCCTCCCACTCCCTGGGTGACATGTCCATCCTGGGCCTCCTCCAGTGCTCCTTTGACAGCACCTTCCATGCCATCAACATCCCCCCTTGGTTAGGACAAGGGCATAGAATCACAGGCACCAACACTTTCAACTACCTCTCATCCCAAGTCACACACTATCTTGACTCGCAAGTATATTTTTTGTTCATACTTATTCATTGGATGTAGGCATCACGGGCTGGCCAGCATTTAATGCCGAGCCTTAACTCTGCTTGCTAGGCCATTTTGGTTGGCACTTCAGAGTAAACTACATTGATCTGGGCCTGAAGTCACATAAAAGCTAGTCTAGGCGAAGAGGAAATGTTTTCTTTGCTGAAGTTGGGATTTTACAACTCTCAGCAATGGTTTCACGGTCATCTGTAGGTTCTTACTCCCTGATTTTTGGAAAATTGAATTCAAATTCCACCCTCTGCTGTGCTGGGATTTGAACCCAGGTCCCTAGTACATTTTCCAGAGTTACTGGTTTAATAACCTAGCAACGATAATACCAAGTCATCACCTTCCCATCGCCATTATATATTGCAACTAACTCCCTGTCATGGTGTCAAAATGCCAAAACATTCTTCCTGAAAGCATCAATACAGTGTGGAGCTGGAGGAACACAGCAGGTCAGGCAGCATCAGAGGGGCAGGAAAGCTGACGTTTCGGGTTTACACCCTTCATCAGGCCAGGGGGCGGAGCTCGGAAATAAATAGAAGGGGTGGGGCTAGGGGAAGGTTGGCAGGATAGTGGTGGGGGTAGGAGGTCCTGGGGATTGGTCAGTGGGAAAAATGCGGCCGATCGGTGAGAGAGAAGGTTGACAGGTTGTGTCAGTTCAAGAAAGCAGTGATAAGAGGGATGGTTGGACAGAGGATGAGGCGGGGATGGGGAGATTTTGAAACTGGTGAATTCTGTGTTGAGGCCATCGGGCTGTAATCTCCTGAGGTGGAGTAGGAGGTGTTGTTCCTCCAGCTTGCGCGTAGCGTCATTGTGCTTCCGGAGGAGGCCCAGGATGGACATGTCACCCGGGGAGTGGGAGGCAGGGTTAAATTGGTTGGCAACCAGAGGTGTTGTTGATTACACTCCAGATACTCCACAAATTGGTCACAAAGCCTGCACTTGGTCTCACCAATGTAGAGAAGACCACGTTGGGAGCAACAGATACGGTATAATCATAGAATCCCTACAGTGTGGAAACAGGCCCTTCAGCCCAAACAAGTCCACACTGACGCAAGGCGAATGTGTGAACTCCACATAGCCAGTTGCCCGAGGCTGGAGTCGAACCCAGGGCCTTGGTGCTGTGAGGTAGCAGTGCTAATCACTGTGCCACAGTGCCGCCCATATGAAGTGAGGTGGGGTGGGTGGAAGAATAGGGCAAAGCAACAGAATCACAGGTCATCACAGATCAGGTGAGGATGTACATGCAAATCCCTGTCAGATTTGGAAAGATTGTCTGGAGCCTTCAAAGGAGGTGAGAGGGGAGGTGTAGGGGCAGGAATGACATCTCCTCTAGTTGCAGGGAAAGGTGCTGGGTGTGGTGGGGTTGGTTAGGAGTGTGGGAGTGGGAAAGGGAGTTGTGGAGTGAGTGGCCCCTACAAAAGACAGATAGGACTGAGGAGGGAAATGCCTCTTTGGTGGTAGGGTCTGATTGCAGGTGCCAGAAGTGGTGGAGGATGATGCACTAAATGTGGAGGTTTGAGGTGTGGTAAGTGAGGACCAGGGGAACTCTGTCCTTATTTTTTGTTTGGGGAAGAGGGAGTTTGAGGGCCTTCTCCACACAGGGAGCAAGCGATTGATCTCTCTCTCTAGTGTGAGCACGCTGGTGTTCCAGCAGGTTGAGTGACAGAGCGAATCCCATCCCACAATCTCTCTCTAGTGTGACTGCGTTGGTGAATTTTCAGCTGGGAAGGATAAATAAATCCATTCCCACATTCCCCACCTTTCCATCGTCTCTCCCTCTTGTGACTGCGCTGGCATTTGGACATTGCAGATGGTCATTCAAAGACTCTTCCACACACAAAGAATACATGTTTCTTCCTTGTGTGAATGGTCCTTTTCCTTTAATGTTCAAAATCCTGAGATAATTAGGTTACAACAAACAGAGAAAATGTCAGATCTGGATGTGGTTTCATTTGAAATCTCTAATTGCAAATCAAACATTCAAATTAGTAAATAAAAGTAGAGATCAAAAGAAATCAGAAGAACAGACACACGTTGTGAAACTCGGAAATTAATCTGGTCAATCGTGGAATCAGCACTTGGGGAAACTGCTAAATTATCATGAAAACTGAACTGGTTCCTAAATGCCTCTCGGAAAGAGAAGCAGTCAGTGTTTGCACAAAACGACAGAAGAGAAAACAAAAGGTGGAAGAACAGTGGCATGGATCTTGCTGATACTCCTGAATTGTAGGCTTTTTCTTGTGAATTTTTATGCCCCAAAACCTTAAAATTATTTTTGGAACTTTTATACTCAAAAACACAACAAAGGAGAAAATGTGAACTGGAGATTTTTTTCCCCATATATGGAGTTTGTGGGAGAGGTCTTTCTATGTATTTGTCGAGCGTCGCCAGCTGTGAAGAGAGATTTTATTTTCTGTTTTTTTTTCAAATATGAAGAGTCTCAAACAATGTGACGAAAAGAAATACCTGAAAAAGGAGAGATCGTTTTTCACACGGACCTTGTTGGAGAGATCTGTCCATGTGCTTGTTTCACAGCTCTGAAGAGAGTTTTTTTTTCCCCTTCTGTTTTCACAGACAAAACACTGAAGATTTTTGTTTTGAACTGGTGGCTGTGTCTGTTTAAATAATGAGAGGGTCGGGGAATGGCATTTCTCTTCTCAGATCCAGAGACTTGAAAGCTGACTGAGAGAACACTTGAGGAGGAGACTTTTTTTTCAGTATATTGGAGTTTTAGTTAAATTGTTTTGTTTTAGCATTTTGTTTTTGCTTTGCACACTTAAGATCAAATTCTGTGGGTTAGGGAGGACTTTTTCTTATAAATGCAAAGCTCTTTTAACAGTTTCTTTTAGACTTAACTTCACTGATGACATACAGGAGACACTGGTTAGTAGATTTAGAGAGGTGGTTACACAGCAAGCTCAGTCAGATAAATGGATAGACGTCAGAAAAGGTAAGAAGGCAGTTCAGAAGTCTTCCGTGGCTATTCCTCCCTCAAATAGACTCTGTTCTGGGTATTGTTGAAGAGAATGGCTCTCAGAAAAATAGAAGTGGCAGTCACATCTTGGGCGTAAGGAATGAATCATGTTAAGCAGGGTTTGTCAAGATGTAAAAGAATAATTGTGAAAGGGGTCTCTCTGGTCAGGGGCACAGACAGGAGATTCCATGGCTGTGAGTGTGAATCTGTATAGTATGTTGCTTTCCTGGTGCGAGGGTCAAAGATGTTTCAAAACATTTGAAGCATATTGTCGAAGAGGAGAGTGAGAAGCCAGAAGCTGTGGTATGCATTGGTAAAAATGGCACAGTTAGAGCAAGAGATGAGGCTTTGCAGAGAGAATATGGGAGGTTAGGTAGAAGGTTAGAAAAGCAACACCTCAAAGGTATTTACAATCTCTGATTTCTCCCAGTGCCATGTCCTAGTGAGAGCAGATAAATCAGTGGCTGAAGGGATGGTGCAATGTGGAAGGATTCAGATGTTTGGATCTTTGGGAGCACATCTGGGACAGAAAAAAACCAGTACACATGACGTGGGTTTCGCTAGTTCTATTTTGGGAGCCTTGTGACTCGTAGCGTGGGTGTGCACGTGTGTTTCTAAGTAGCAGTGAAAATAGAAAAACAGATGAGGATGGCTCTGAATCAAAATAAAATGCATGTTAATTAAAAAGGCAGATAAGAGAATGAGGTATCTCTGAAGAATTAAACTTCATTTATGTAAATACAAGGGTGTTACAGGTAATGCTGAGGTACTCAGAGCATGTGTGGGAACATGGAACTGGGACAAAATAACTATTCCAGAAACTTGGCTGAGGAAAGGACAGGACTAGCAGCTCAATGTTCCAAGTTTCAGTTGCTTTGAAAGGGCAGAAAGAAGGGGGTAGTGACATTTTCGATAAAGAAAAACAATACTACTGTAATTGGAGAGGATATTTCTGAGGGATTATCTAGTGAAGCTGAGAAATAAGAAAGATATGATCACCTTGATGAGATTATTTTGTAGGTACCCCAATTATCGAAGGGAAATTGATGACCAAATGCTTACAATGATCTCATATATATATATATATATATATATATAAAAGAATAGTAGGATTGCTATAGCAGGGATTTTAATTTTCCAAACATTGACTGGGACTGCCGCAGTGTTGGGCTTGCAGGTAAAGAATTTTTTAAATGTGTTAAAGAAACTTTTCTTCATCAATATGTAAATTTTGAGAAGATTTATAGCTCAGGTTGAGTTTCTGGATGTGAGTTTGCTCGCTGAGCTGGAAGGTTAGTTTTCAGACGTTTTGTCACCATTCTAGGTAACATCATCAGTGAGCCTCTGATGAAGCACTGGGTTAGGGTTAGGGTTAGAAATAGAAAGCGGGACATAACACCAGCGCTTCATCGGAGGCTCACTGATGATGTTACCTAGAATGGTGACGAAACGTCTGAAAACTAACCTTCCAGCTCAGCGAGCAAACTCACATCCAGAATACGTAATTATTTTTTTCTAGAGAAGGAGCAAAACCTGGCCTTCTTTTGGGAAATAAGGCAGGGCAAGTTACTGATGTGTCGGGGGAAAAGAGAGGCCTTCCTAAAAGTCAAATTTCTGAAAAGGAGTAAGGTAAATTTTAATTGTAGGAGATGGGAATTTTCAAAAGTTAATTAGGGTAAACTGTTCACAGGTAAAGGGATGACTGACAAGTGGGATGCTTTCAAAAGTGTGATAATGAGAGCTCAGGGACATTATGTTTCTGTTTGAGAGAAGGGTAATGCTGGCCAGACTAGGTAGTAATGGATAAATAAAGATATTCAGGTTCTGGTAAAGAATAAGAAAAAGTCACACATCAGAAATAGACAACTGGGATCAAATGAATCTCTTGAAGAGCGTAAATGGAGAAGGGGCATTCTTAAGAGGGAAGTCCGGAGGGCAAACAGGGGATATGAGATTTCCCTAATCTTATTTGTCAAGGCTAAGCCAAAAAGAATCTCGAAGTACATAAAGAGCAAAAGAGAAACTAGAGAGAACATAGGGCCCCTTAAAGCTCAATGAAGTTGACAATGTGTTTAACCTCAGGATGTAGTGTTAGGTCTTTTTTGGAGATCCTCACGGACTTGGTGCAATGACAAGACACTGACCTATTTAGAAGAACACAAATCCTTTATTACAAAGCAAGTACAAGCTGTGGAGGATTACTGTACTCAACCCGGCACAGAGTGCAGAGTCTCGTAAGTGATTCTCCATGAGCAGTGGACAGTCCCCGCCTTTTATACCTTACCAGGTGCATAATACAAAAAGCAATTTTACATCTCACAATGGCATGTTACATGAAACAATCACTACATCGGACAATGACATGATACACAAACAATTACTACATCGAAAACATAAAGAGAGCAGGATACAGTATCGATCGTTCGCTAAGTGACTGCTAACGGCATTTGATAAGGTTCCTCATCATAGGATCATTCAGAAAATAAGGAGGCATTGATACAGGGAAATGTATCTGCCTGGATATAAATCCGGCTGTCCAGTAGAAGACAAAATGTGACAGTAGATGGAAAGTATTCAGCCTGGAGCTCAAAGACCAGTGGTGTTCTGCAGGGATGTGCTCTGGTTACCCTGCTCTTTGTAATCTTTATAAATGACTTGAATGAGGAAGTGGAAGGATCGGTTCATAAATTTTCCGATGACACGAAGATTGGTGGAGTTGTGGACAGCATGGAGGGCTGCTGTAGGTTGCAACGGGACAGTGACAGGATAAAATGATGGGCAAAGAAGTGGCAGATGGAATTCAAACCAGAAAATTGTGAAATGATTCATTTTGGAAGATTGAATATGAATGCAGAAGACAGCGTTAATGACAGGATTCTCAGCAGTGTGCAGGAATTAGAGGGGTCTTGGGGTCCACGTCCATCCATCCGTAAGTTGTGACCCAAGTTGATAGGGTTGTAAAGAAGGTGTCTGGTGTGTTGGCTTTCATTGGCAGGGGAATTGAGTTTAAGAGCCGTGAGGTTATGCTGCAGCTCTATATGACTCTAGTTAGAATGTTGTGTTCAGTTCTGGTCAGTTCATTATAGGAAAGGTGCAGAAGCTTTAGTGAAGGTGCAGAGGTGATTTACCAGGATGCTGTCTGGACTAGAGGGCAGGTCTTAGGAGGGAAAGTTGAGGGAACTCGGTCTTTTTTTATCTGGAGCGAAGAGGATAAGAGGTGACTTGATAGAGATGTACGAGATGATGAGAGGCATAGATAGAATGGAAAGTGAGAGATTTTTTCCCAGGGCTGAAATGGCTATTACGAGGGAGCATCATTTTATGGTGATTGGTGGAAGGTATAGGGGAGATTTCAGAGGTAGCTCCTTTACACAGAGAGTGATAGGTGTGTGGAATCTGATGCCAGCAGTGGTAGTCGAGTCAGATATTTTAGAGACTTCTAAGCGACTCTTGGATTGGCACATGGAGGATAGTTAAATGTACGATATGCAGGGCAGATTGATCTTAGTAGAATAATAAGTAGGCACAACATCGTGGGCTGAAGGGTTTGTATTGAGCAGTACTGTTCTATGTTCTGTGTTCACCCAGCGGTTGTTAATTATTTGAGGCTTGATAAGAATTTGTCAAAACCAAGCTTTCCCATTTATATGTGTTTATCATTTAATGATGTGAATGCTGCACTTCAAAAAAAGGTGAATGATTAACTTAAATATCTACAAAAGTTCCACATGTGTGAATTCTCAAAACTTCAATGAATTGCTCAGTGGATGAAATTAGACATGCTCAGAGGCTCCCCGTAAACTGTTGGAAGAAGGGTCGCATATTTTCAATGCAGCTGCAGTTGTTCAACGTGAAAAACGTTTAAAAGAAATATGGGCGGATCAAAAGAGTGGAAATGAAAATGGTGACGTTAGTGATAATTTGAAAAGCAATAAATATGAACCGACTATCGAAATTGTGGAGTGCTGCTTAATTTGGGAGATGCTGGACAGATTTTTACAGTTTCTGTTCAACAGACACTCACGTATTTGTTGATCAATCACAACTGCTTTTTCAAAGCATTACGCCAAGCTAAAGACTCACAAACTTTCTAATGCCACAATTATTCTCGAATTCACTGTACATTTTCCTTGTACATTAATTACCCAAAACACTCGCTGCATGAAAATGCGTTTCACTTCATTGAGTTTTACTTTGTTCCAAAAGTCAATTATCTTTAGCCAGTGTCTGAGTCTTTTCAATCACCCTGAGATTTATTGACACCAGGATATGAAAGAATATCAAACCTCAAAAATTATAGGTCAGACATCGATGTAAATCAGGGAAGAGCAGAGATCGGAAGTACTTCATGTTCCTTCCCGCAACCTCCCTGTGAATCTCTGAAGTACTGTGTTGTTCTCCCATTAGATACAGCTAGGACATTTTAAAAAGTTCTGAATGGGTACAGGTGAAAGGGACAGATGCCAAATGCCGATAAATGCGACTAGATTGCTTAGGAAGTTCAGTCAACGCGGGCAGGCTGGACTCTATACCTATTTACCTTACATTATTGTCAATATTTTTCAGCAATTGTGCTTTAGACAGGGGGCAGAGCAAGATTCCAAACACTGAACTTGGCGAATGTGCAAGTAAGGCAACCTACATTCTGAAAACTCAAACAACCGTTAACGAATGGTTGACATCGACAAAACACCGTTTGAGAGGAATTTGAATTATTCAGCAATCAACAGAAAATATGCTGAATACCCTGCTCCTCTTCTACGGTTCTGTCTGTGTGTATTAATCTGGCTTATGGGTCACAGAGGTATGGAGTCAAAGAGCATGGAAATTGTTTCAACTCAGTCAGTTCCAATTAACCACATTTGGTCCATATTGCTCCAAGCCCTTCTCATCCATGTACCTATTCAAATTATTTTTGTAAGTATCATTATTGTACCTGCATCAACCATTCTCTATGGCAACCCATTCCATGTACTCACTACTGTCTGCAAGAAGAAGTTGCCCCTCAGGACCTTCTTATATCTTTGCCCTGTCATCTTAAACCAATGTGCTCCAGTTTTCAATTTCCCATCACTAGGGAATAGGCTGTATGTGTCATCCTATCTGTGCACCTCTCATTCTCATGCATTCCAAGAAATAAAATCCCACCTGAACCAACCGCTCCCCAGAACTCAGTCGCACTTGTCCTGGCAACATCCTCATAAATCTTCTTTGCACACTTTCCAGTTTGTTACTGTGTATTTCCTATAAATGGGTGGCCAAAACTGTGCACAATACTCCAAGTGCAGCCTCAACAACGACTTGTATAACTGTAAAACAAAGCCCCAACTCCTACACTCAATGCTTCGACTGATGAAGTCAGCATGCTGAATGACTTCTTCACCATCCTGCACAACTGTGCCACGCTTTCAATGAACTATGTACTTGTAGTTCTAGGTCCCTCTGTTCCGTAACACTCCTCAGTACATCACCATTTACTGCATAAGCCCTACCTTCATTTTACATTCCCAAGTGCAACACCTCATCATACTTGTATTGAATTGCATTTGTCAATCCTCAGACCACTCCCCCATCTGATCAAGATTCCTCTGCAATTTTTGATAAACTTTTTCATTTTCGGTGGTACTTCCTAATCATTTTTCATCTGCAAACTCAATAATCATGCGTTGTACTTTCTCATCCAGATCATTTTTGTAAGTGACAAGTAGTAAAGGTCCCAGCACCGACCCCTGTGGCACACCATGAGTCACAGGCCTCCAATCTGAGGAAAACCTTCAACCATCACTCTCTGCTTCCAACCATTGGCCAATTTTGAATCCAATTAGCTAGCTGTCCTTCGATCCCATATGACCTAACATTCATGACTGACCTACCATGTGGGACCTTGTCAATGGCCTTTCTCAACTCCATATAGGCAACATCCACTACCCTACTGTCATCCATCCTCTTTGTTACCTCTTCAAAGATCTCTAACAGACTTGTCAGACATGACTTCCTGCGCACAAATCCCTGCTGACTATCACTAATCAGACCTTAACTATCCAAATGTTGTTTGATCCTGTCTGTAAGTTTTCTCTCCAATAACATGCCTACCACTGATGTCAGAATCACTGGCCAGTAGGTCCCTGGCTTATCATTGCTATCTTTCTTAAACAATAGAACAACATTAGCCACCCTCCAGTCTTCTGGAACGTCAATGATGTCTTAAGGTGAAGCCAAATTCTGCAAGGTCCTCTACAATTTCACCTGTATTCTCCCACAACTTATATGAATGGACTTGGTCAGGCCCAGTGTTCTATTCATCTTAATATGTATGGAAGCTGCAAAAGCCTCCACTATTATAATGTGCTTGCGGGCTGAAACAACAACATTTGCTTATTTTATTTCCTTAACATCCACAATTTATTCCTCAATAAGCGCAGAGGGGAAATAGTCATTAAAAATCTCCCCCATTTCCTTTGACTCCACATAAAGATGACCATACTCATCCCTAAGGGGATCGGTTCTCTCACTTGCCACCCTTTTATTTCTTTTTAAAATTTGGTTGTCGGAGCTCTTGGGATTAGAATCATGGGATCCCTACAGTGTTTAAACAGGCCCTTCGGCCCCACAAGTCCACACCGACCCTCTGAGTAACCCACGCTCCTGTAGCACCCGCTGCCTATTTAGAGGTCTATAATACAGCATCAACAGAGTGACCATCCTCTTCTTGATTTTCAGCTGTAACCACATGGTCTCATTTGAGGAGGCCTTAAGAATATCCTCTCTAAGCACTGTTGTTACGTTCTCCCTTATCAATGAGGCACTGCCCCAACATTAACATGTACTTCTATCAGGCCTGTAGTTTTTGTACCCTGGAACATTGAGTTGCCAGTCCTGCCCTTCTCTCAGCCATGTTTCTGTTATGGCTGTGATATCCCATTCCCCAGAGCCAATCCATGCTCTGAACTCAT
This sequence comes from Stegostoma tigrinum, assembly GCF_030684315.1. Taxonomy (NCBI): domain Eukaryota; kingdom Metazoa; phylum Chordata; class Chondrichthyes; order Orectolobiformes; family Stegostomatidae; genus Stegostoma; species Stegostoma tigrinum. The sequence goes on along the minus strand of NC_081396.1, from coordinate 2,664,026 downwards.
CTGCTTTAGGAGTCAGGCCTTGTGCGTTTAAACCAGAACTCCATTCTCTCCCTTTACTGTCCCCCAGGCTAACCTGAATAGTAAACTTGCTCTCGAAAGCTCATGTATTTTCCCCTGACTTCTTGAGACCCCTCTCATATTCCGAGTCTCACCCCTTGCTAATCTAGTTTAAACCCTTCTGGGTAACACTAACAAGTCTGCCTGCAAGGGTATTAGACTGTTTCTGGTTCAAATACAACCCATCCCTCTCGCACAGGTCACCTCTATTCCAGAAGAAATCCCAATGATCCAAGAGCAGAATAACCTACCCTCTACAACAGCTCCTCAGCCACTTATTCATCTGGCATATCTTCCTATTTCTATCCTCAGTGGTGTGTGGCACTGTGAGTAATCAGAGATCATTACCCTTGAGGTCTGGGTTTTTAACTTCTTACCTAACTCCCTATGCCCATTTCACAGGGCCCATCCCTTTGTCTCCCTATGCCATTTTTACCAATATGCACGATGACCCCTGGCTGTTCACCCTTCTGCTTCAGAATGTTCTGGGACCGCTCAGAGCAACCCTTGACCAGGCAACATACCATCCGGGTGTCTCTTCTGCTCTAGCTCTTATCATCGATGTTCTTGGCACCCTGGATGATCCTGAGATCATCCCGCTCCAGATCCAGTTCTGTAAAGCAGTATGTTTGGAGCTGCAGCTCTGTGCACTTTTCACCAGGGGCGCTGAAAGTTTCCCATGTCTCCCACATCATGACAGAGGGACATGCCACTGCCCGAAACTATCATCCCTTCTGCCTGTGGAGACTGAATTGTCGGCCTTTGGCAAAAGCAGGATGATCAGAAATCTCACAACAACATTGAAACTGAAAACAAAGCGTAGTTACTGTGGTCTACTGGTTATAAAGTGAATATTTGGATAAGGGGGCAGCATGATGCTGTGCAATGCCTGACAATGCACAGGGGATCCTGGGATCGAATCCCAGTGGTGCCTGTGCTTTACACGGTGGGTTCATCATTTAAACGTCTCAATTGCCAAGCTATTGATCCACCCTAGTGTTGAAAAAGTAGACAACTGAGAATGCTTCTTGTGCTTTGCTTAAGCCTGTTATGATTTGGTGCTCTCACGTCTTCACCTGGCAATGCCACCCCCCCCCCCCCCCCCCAGCCGGAAATGCTATTTCTTCCCATTTTATGAACTCTGACAAGTAGCGTTTATGAGCCTATAAGAGAGATAAATTTTGTTAAATGTTCACTGATTTGACAGATAAGTTGATAATTTCCCCCAGCATTATAGTATGGAAATGCATAGCTGACATTGGTCAGATGCACAGTCACTGGCACTGAAATGCTGGAATCGAGCTGGGACCAATATTCTGGCGAAGAGGGTAAAAATGCTGCTCACAAGGACTTTAAACTAGAAAGTAATCGGAGGGGGGCGGTGGCACAGGAAGGGAATGGTGAAACTTGCGCCAGTAGTCTGTCGTGGTGAATTCAACAATGTGGAAAAATATGAAAGAACTGACAGGGAAGGAGAACTCAGGAGAAGTTATCCGGTGTGCTTGAAGTTTGATTGCTCGTCCTTTTCAAACACTTTGCCCGATTTGCCTCTGTGCTGGAAACTTTAATGAGACAAATAGGACAGAGTGTTCGGAAAGGGCGAGCAATCAAACTTCAAGCACACTGGATAAGCGAATGATAATGAGAAGAGGGGTGGTTAATGCAGGCCTGAAGGTGTTATATCTGAATGCTCGCAGTATAAGGAAGAAGGTGCAGCATTTAAACAGCTCTCAATTGTGGTGCAGATTGAAATTGGCAGGTATGACTTGGTGGGCATCATGGAGATGTGGCTTCAAGGGGATCAGGATTGGGCACTGAATCTGCAACGATGTACATCCTATCGAAAAGGTAGGCAGGTGGGCTGAGGGCATGGGATTGCCTTATTAGTAAGAAATGAAATTAAATCAATAGGAAGAAACGAAGTAGGGCGAGATGTTGTAGAATCTGTGTGGGTAAAATTGAGAAGCGCAATGGTTAAAAAAATGTATATAGTTGGAGTGTGTACAGGCCTCCTAACAGTAGTTAGAGGCTGGGGCACAAGATACACCTAGAGATAGAATAGGTGTGTAAGTAGAGCAAAGTCACAGTGATCACGGGGGATTTCAATATGCAGGTGGACTGGGAAAATCACGTTGGCAGTAGATTGCAAGAAATGGAGTTTGTGGAATGTAATGAGATGACTTTTTGTAGCAGCTCATGTTGGAGCCCACAAAGGAACAGACAATGCTGGATTTAGTGTTTTGAAATGAGGCAGGCTTGATGAGGGAGCTTAAGATGCAGGAACCCTTAGGAGGCAGTGATCATAATATGATATAATTTACTCTGCAATTTGAGAAGGAGAAGATAAAATCAGAGGAAACGGTATTACAGCTGAATAATGGCGACTACAGAGATATGAAGGGATAGCTGTGCCGAACTGACTGGAAGAGGAGGCAGGAAAGACAGTGGAACAGCAGGAGTTTCTGGTAGTAATTCAGGAGACACAACGAAAATTCATCCCTAGGGAAAAGAAATCGTGGTATGGGGAGGGTGAGGCAACCATGGCTGACTAAGGAAGTCAGGAATAGCGTAAAAGCAAAACGGCAACTTCTTCTACATTCAGCTCCTCATTCCTGAGTATTAGCTACAGCACTTTGGTGAGGGTGGGAATAATTAAATCATTCGCAATTCAAACACACGGATATAATTTGTGAAGTTTTTAAGTGTCATGGAGTACAAGTTAAAATCTGAATGCCTCGATCGCAACCATCTGCACTGTTCCTTTGTCCCTATTTTCCAGGTCAAGTGAATGAATTTTGGAGCCGGTAGATTTTCCTCACCTGTTTATCGAAGCCTCTGAATTCCAAACCAACAATCTGTCCTCTCATTGACTCTAGCAGTGAAATAACTTCAGTTTAAGTGTATGTAACAGAGAGAATAATTGATTTTTTTTCCCCATTTTACTGTATTGGTGTCGTCTGGTATAATTATGATGCAACAATTTGTCCCTTCCGAGCTGTTTGAAGACTTTGATGTTGTTGGCAAGAGTGTCCCCATTCAGAATTTCTGCCTCCCCTTTATGCTGAGGCCGGATTTTCTCTTTCTGGTGACTTTTACAAATGTACTTAAAATTTACAGCTCAGAGCGCATGCGCTCTGCTTTCAATGTGGCATCCCGGTCATATTCACTTCTCTTAACGTTAACATAAAACTTTTGTTAACACCGCTATCTGAACGGGTAAAGAACTAAGTAGGAACCATGAGTTTGCTTAATTCTTTCTTCAAGGCCCCTCAGTAATGATAATTTTTCCAAGTTTACACGCCCCACTCTGTTCCCAGCCAAATGTTACTTTCTCGTTATTCAATAAGGAGAGAGAGGGTTTTACTGCCTCTCCTCCCCCTCTCTCCCTGTTTATTCCAGAACCCTCCTCCCCTCCCCCCTCTCTGATGAAGGGTCCAGGCCCAAAACATCAGCCTTCCTGCTCCCCTGATGCTGCTTGGCCTGCTGTGCTCATCCAGCTCCACACTCTGTTATCTCGGATTCTCCAGCATCTGCAGTTCCTGTTTTTCCCTCATGACAGGTTGTGTTTCATCCAGCCATTTGGGTTAATGCTTAACTACCCTGAGGCCAATGATTAGAGCGCGAGGAGGTTCTCTAATGTTTCCTCATATGCGCGTTGTCCCACCAGAAGCCTACAAAAGGCAGACAGCTTACTCTGTCGAAAACAAAAATACTGTCAATGTCGGTGGAGCCTGGGTTCCCAATTGACAAATCTCCACCTAAGATGACCAACTAAACATGCATCAGCCAAAAATGCCAACGTTCAGACGGCAGTACCGACACAACGCGTGAACCAAGGGCTGATTCTCAGAAATGGAGTTTTTCTCACACATGAGCCTCACGGAGCACAAATCCCGAGATCCATTAGACACACCACAGCTGCCAAAATTCCAGGAAATGAAACCATGGTCTATCTGACACACGGATATCACTGAATAGCAACCCTCAAAATTATAAATCAGAATTCGATGCACATTAGGCAGGCAGAGATCAAGAGTACTGGAAATATTCAGCCATCGGGACCCATGTGGCACAAGACAGAAGTCAGCCCCAAAAATAGAACCTGTTCTCAGATGCTGGAACTTACTGGTCGAAGGATGCTGAAGCTCTCTCCGCAAGTTATAGTGTATTTGGGAGATACATATGTAATATGAATCCCTAATGAAAACAGCTGCAGACATTTCACTCATCCATTAAGATTTGCCTCGGTGAAATCTGATATTTTAGTCAGCCTGAAGTATCAAATGGCTGATAATTATTTGGTAAGAACTTGTCAAACTTGTCATTTGCCATTTAATCCTTACATGTGTGTTGTGCTTCAACAAGAGATGAATGGTCGACTTAAATACATACAATACTTACACGCGTGTGAATTCTCAAGAATAAAACAAATTGCTTCTTGAATAACATTGAGTACACACAGAGAATCTCCCAAGCCATTGGAGAAGGAGTCGCATATTTTCATTGCAGCTGCAATTGTTAAATGTGCAAAATGTCTACAAGAAATACACAGGCAAAGTAAGAGAGTCGGGATGAAAATGATGAAGGCATGGATAGTGTGAAGGCATTAAAGATAAACTGACTGTAGAATATATGGAGTGTTGCTAAATGTGGGACGTGCTAAAACATATTTTTCATGATTATTGTTTAACAGACACTGACGCCATTGCTGATCACTCACCATTGCTGTTTCAAAGCATCAAGCCAGGCTGAATGCTAATAAACTTTGATTGCCACGAATAACCCGGAGTCCATTCCACATTTTACTGGAGCACTAATTATCAGGAAAACTCATCACATTAAAATAAGTTTCATTTTATCTAATTCGTTTTGTTTCGATTGCCAATTATAGTTGGCCAGCTCCTGAATGTTCTCGTTCCTTTTTCAGTGGAAGCAATTTCTCCATATCCGACTCGAACAAAATCAAAACAGGAAAACTGCAGATCAGCAGAGGAGAACTGTTCCAACTTCTCAAAGCTGGTGCGCTGCATCATCCGGGGAACAGTGTTGTGAATCAGCCATTTTCCCTCTCTCCTGACTTTGTATTCTTACAAGGATGTGACATCTGAAACTGGCGCAATTTTCCAGGTGAGAAAAGCGGCTGTTTTATTTCAGTTTAACACGATTCCTTCGTATTGGTTCTCTGTAGCGCCATTTATGAAATAACGTTTATTTGGCCTTCTCTCGAGACCTTATGGTACATTTCCTGATTTGTGCACATATACGTGGAGGATCCTCTGTTCTGCACGTCTTTGGATTTACACATTTATCATTAGATGTTCTTCTGAATCCATTGTAAAAGGAAGAACCATGTCACACCTCCATGAGACTGAGATATATCTTTCACAAGGATATCAATGGATAACAGCTCTCAAAAATTGTACACCAGAAGTTGATGTTGATCAGGGCAGGCAGAGATCAGAAGTGCCAGAAATACTGGATTTCCACCTGACGTCCTTCCTGCAACCTGTCTGTAAAATTTTGAAGTTCTACGCTTTTCTCCAAATATCCCAATATTTTACTTTTTTTTAATTAACGCTCTTCTGCAACTGTGTTTTATTGGCCGAGGCACTGGAAGTCTGAGAATGTACAGGATAAGGCAATCTGCAATTTGAAAAGGCAAAAAAAATTAACGATTGGTTGACAAGTATAAAACAGCGGGCGAGAGGAATTTGAATTAAATAAAAAGAAAACAGGAAATACCCTGATGGTACAGCATCCAGGTAAGACCTGAGCTTGAAGAACGGAGTAAGATTTCCTTTTATTACCTTTTACATCCAGAAGTGTCCTTGTACACGATGTAACTTTCACTTCCCATCGCCAAGTCACCCATGATTTTTTTAAAAATTTCAGCAATTACCTATCGCTAGTAAATTATTCGTGCTTCCAATTCAATCATTTATGTGCAAGCCCATTGTGGAGGGAGTTGTTGAAATAGTTTTGAATAAAGCCTTTGCCGAAGTTTTGCACTGTAGACTAATTCGTAAAGTTATATGAAATTGGATTCACGGTGAGCATGCTACTCCGATGCAAAATTGGCTTGACAGCCGGAGGCAGAGAGTATTGGTAGACGGTTGTGTTCCACAAGGATTAGTAATGGCCCCACCTTTGTCTGTTATTAATACAAAGAATTTGGATGAAAATTTAAGACTGATGGTTAGTAAGCTTGTGGTTATGCCAAAATTGGTAGTATAGTCAATAGAGAAAAAGGTTATCTAAGATTCCAAAGGGATCTTGAACAATGGGCCAATGGGGAAAAAAAGTAGTGGCAGAAGGAGTTTAATTTGGATAAATGTCAGGTACTGCATTTTGCTAAAACAAACAAGGGCTTATTCAATTTATATGGGGATGTGGGTAGAGCTGTCGAGTAGAGAGACCTAGGGGTTCAGGTGTATAGTCCTTTGAAATTTACTTCACAGGTGAACAGATGGGCTAAAAAGGCGTTTAGCGTGCTGCCAATACACTGCCCAGGCCACTGCGTACAGGAGTTGGGTCATCAAGTTTCCTATTTACAGGGCCTTCCTAAGGTCGCTTTTGGAGCACTGTGCACACTTCCACTCTGCTTTGGCAAGGATGTAAGTAAGTAGGCCAGAGCTCAAAAAATATTTACCGGGATGTTGTCAGGACTGGAGGGTTTGCGTCGTCAGGATAGGCTGGGACATTTTTCATCGGAGCATAGGAGGTTGAGGGGAGTTACCTTATGGAGGCTTATAAAATCATGAGGGGCGTGGTCAACATGAATAACAAAGGTCATTTCCACAGGGAAATTAAATTTAAAATTAGGGAGATTTTTAACATGAGAAGGGAAAAAAAATGAAAAGGACTGGGTGGGCAGCATTTCCTCACAGAGTTATGGCCATGTGTGGAACGAACTGCCAGAATGAATGGCAAATTCAGGTATAGTTACATTTAAAGGCATTTAGATAGGTACATGACTAGACAAGGTTGAGAGTGATCGTTGGCAAAAACACGCAATTGGGATTAGCTTACCTTGGGAAACATGGCCCGTCTGCTTCCGTGCGAGAATTCTATGACTCGAAGTGATTTCATCGGTGCTTATATTCCTGTGAAACTGTTTGAGAAGTTCTGCGACTTGAAAACGCTAGTCTTTGAGTCGTCGTTGCTGTGGTTCAGTGAGAGATTACAAAAGGACTTAATCTGACGGCATCAATATAACTCATCGACTCCGCTTGGTACCACGGCCCTGGGAAGAAGGAAAATCTGAGCTAACCACTGGACTTACCTCCACACTCAGGAATATCCGATTCTTTGCAAATATATGTTGTTAACTGTGGTATTTGGTGAATTTGAGTGAAACAATAACATTGAACCACCGTCTGAATCTTGACTTTAAGGGCGGGAAGAGAGAGAATTTGGAGAGGAAAAAGGAACTGGTCGGAGCCCAGGCCCAGAATCCGGAATGGCGAGGAGGGATTAGACAGTGATGGTTTTTCGGACGGTGCTGAGGTCAAGCTGCGAGCTATTAGTGAACATCTGATCTGGTGTTTAAAGATGCTGTCATTGTTGGCAGCATATTGATGAGAAATGAAGGAGGTCACGGCTAGATCCTCAGGGGAACCAGAGAGAAGTATGTGAGTGGGAGTGAAGTGTATTGCCTGTGCTACGATCACTTAGAGAAGAAAACGACCAGGAGAGAGTAGTCCCACTGAGCTCAATAACGGTGGAGGGGTATTGGAAGAAATGGAAGCAAATTACTATGGACACTGGAAATCTGAAACAAACGCGGAGAATGTTGGAGAAACTCAGCAGGCCTGGCAACATCTATGAAGACAGCAAGAGAGCAAGACAGCAAGAGAGTTTACATGAGTCCAACATTTTGTTCTTCAAAACTGGAGCGGCATGTTGTGGCCAATTTTATTAAAGGCTACAATCGGCTCTGGAAGACGGGATCCGTTGGTTTACCATCGATAGGGCCAAAAAGGATGTAATTTATCATTTTGATAGAATCTGTATGTGCAATGTGATAGGGACATAAACCTGATTGGAGACATTCAAACATGGCGTTCCGGAAAAGTTGGAGCAGATTTATGAGATGGCATTGATTTTAAAGAAAGAAAGCAAAGTTGGAGACGGGGACAGTAGTTTGTAAGGAGGGGATAAAGCCTCGTTTTCTTTGAGACTGGAGCAGATTTAAGGAAAAGAGGGACAGAACCTGAAGGAAACGTCATATATAGCACCGGAAAACTGACGACTTAGAAGTTCATGAGGAATAATTTTGAACTCAGAGTAGTTGGGCGCATGAACAAGATGGGAGAGACACTGAAGAAAGGTCCAAGTTTAGGGCTCAGACAAGGAGGAACTTTAGAGACAGTATTGCATGGTGAGTGAGTGAAACGGCAAGAAAGCAGCAGAGGCAGCTAATTAGATTATATTTTCGTGACAGGTATGAGCTTCTTGCACTAGTTGTTGGAGATGGTGATGGAGGAATAAGGGAAGAGGGAGACCCCTTCAAGAGGATTAACTTGTGTGTTAGATGGAACAAAAAGAGTAAGGCATTTGATTTAACATAAAGCTGATGTATTTGATTGTAATCAGAATATTGGGCATTTTATTTGGGCTGAAGCTTACTAACACCAACAGGAGATCGCAATTCGAGTATTTCATTCTTCAATGTGATGAACAGAAAATAACAGTTACGGTCGTCTTTTGTGAACTCACTGGCGACTCAGTAAATGGAGTAACAATGAGATCCTTTCGCACATTTGGAGCAGATAGAACATACAACCTAAAACAGAACAATACAGTGCAGAACAGGCCCTTCGGCCCTTGATGTTGCACCGACCTGTGAACTAATCTAAGCCGCTCCCCTACACTATCCCATCATTATCCATATGCTTATCCAAGGACTGTTTAAATGCCCCTAATGTGGCTGAGTTAACTACATTGGCAGGCAGGGCATTCCATGCCCTTAACACTCTCTGAGTAAAGAACCTGCCTCTGACATCTGCCTTAAATCTATCACCCCTCAGTTTGTAGCTATGCCCCCTCGTACAAGCTGTCATCATCATCCTCGGAAAAAGACTCTCACTGCCCACCCTATCCAATCCACTGATCATCTTGTACGTCTCTATTAAATCCCCTCTTAGCCTCCTTCTCTCCAATGAGAACAGACCAAGTCCCTCAGCCTTTCTTCATAGGGCCTGCGCTCCAGGCCAGGCAACATCCTGGTAAATCTCCTCTGCACCTTTTCCAATGCTTCCACATCCTTCCTGTAATGGGGCGACCAGAACTGCACGCAATATTCCAAATGAGGCCGCACTATCATTTAGAAGGGCCGATGAACGGCCTCTCCTCGGGTTGAACTCACTGATGTGTCAGCTGGACAGTTGACTGAGTGAATCCTTTCCCACAATCAGAGCAGGTGAACAGTATCATATCAATGTGAATTCACCAGTGTGCCAGAAGGTCAAGTGAATTCGTAAACCCGTTCCCACGCTGAAGGCAGAGGAATGGTCTCTCTCCAGTATGAGCTCACAGAGAAAAATGTTTCCCAGATCTTCCCTGGTGGTCTTGTGGTTAGGATTTTGCACTTTTGCTGCCACAGCCCATGGCCAACTCCTATTCAAGAACCTAGCTTGTACTGATTTTGTACAAACACCAAAATGACCAGGAATTCTAGCTCTTCTACAACCGGTGTCCTCTCCCTTCAAAAAATTCAATGTCTTGTCTGTTTCTGAGATTTCTCATTGCCACAGAACCAAGACAGGGTTTGAATTGCTCAGAGATAATAAGAGCTGCTGATGCTGGCGTCTGAGATAACATAGTGTGGAGCTGGAAGAACACAGCAGGCCAGGTAGCATCAGAGGAACAGGAAAGCTGACGTTTCAGATCGGGACCCTTCCTCAGAAATAGGGAAGGGGAAGGAGGCTCTAAAATAAATAGAGGGGAGGGTGGTGATTGGAGGTAGAGGTTGGAGTGGATTGGTGGGAGAGAAGATGGACAGGTCAAAGAGTCAGGGATGAGAGTCAGGGATGAAGCTAGTAAAGATGAATGATGGTAGGAAGTGGTAGGAATTCATCAGTGAATTGGGAGAAGCAGATAGGTGGGAGAGATGATGGACAGGTCAATGAGGTGGGAATGAGAGTGAGCCTAGTATTAGGATGAGGTCATGAGTGGGGAGATTTTGAAACTAATAAAGTCCACATTGAGACCATTGAGTTGTAGGCTTTCAAGGTGGAATATGTGATACTGTTCTTCCAGTTTCTGGGTGGCATGGTTGTGACACTGGAGGAGGCCCAGGATGCACAAGTCATCCAGGGAGTGGGAGGGGAAGATGAAGTCGTTTGCAACTGGGAGGTGTTGTTGTTTGTCACAAACTGAGTGTAGGTGCTCCACAAAGCAGTTTCTGAGCCTTTGCATGGTCTCACCAATGTGGAGGAGGCCACATTGGGAACATCAGATAAGGTAAACCACATTAGCAGATGTGCAGGCTAACATCTGTTGATGTGGAAGGTTTTTTTGAGGCCTGGAATGGAGTGAGGTTGGAGGTGTAGGGGCAGATATAGCACATCCTGCAGTTGCAGGAAAAAGTGCTGGATTTGGTGGGGCTTGTGGGGAGTGTGAAGCGGATGAGGTAGTCATGGAAACAGCGGCCTCTCTTGAGGTGTTATTAGGATAACATCCCCATTAAGTTCCATATTCTCTACATACTAATGCTCCTTATCTGCTTACACAGAGGTATGCAGACATTACCTTAAAACTTGCTGCCCAACGAAAATTAGGAGTAAAATTTGTAAATTCTTATCTTCCTACACATTGGTAGAAAGACACTACCTTAAGCTTCCTGCCTGAATAGAATTAGGTATAAACTTTGTAAGTCTTTATCTTCCTGTGCAGGGTTATGCGGAAACTGTCTCAAATAAAATTAGGTGGGCAGCATTTGTAAAGGTGTGAGACTTCTGAGATCCTGTAAAGAATGTAACTTCTGTTTCTGCTAACGGGGCCCGGGCACTGACATTTGTTCAAGCCAGACACTTCAGCAGCTTGAAATTACATTCTGTCACTTCGACAACTTGAAATCACCTTCTGCCATTAGCAGTCACTTCACAAATGATCGCGACTGTATCCTGCTCTCTTTATGTTTTCGATGTAGTAATTGTTTGTGTATCATGTCATTGTCCGATGTAGTGATTGTTTCATGTAACATGCCATTGTGAGGTGTAAAATTGCTTTATGTATTATGCACCTGGTAAGGTTTGTAAAGTGGGGACTGTCCACTGCTCAGGGAGAATCGCTTACAAGACTCTGCACTCTGTGCCCGGTTGAATACGGTGATCCTCCACAGCTTGTAGGTGCTTTGTAATAAAGGATTTGTGTTTTTTTAAACAGGTCAGTGTCTTGTCATTGCATCAAGTCTGTGAGGGTCTCCAACAATGAACCTAACACTCTAGAAGGCAGAGGGTGGGAAAGGAAATGCATCCTTCGTCGTGGGGTCAGATTGCAGTTGGTGGAATTAGCGGAGAATGATATATTGAATCTGGAGGCTTAAGTCGAGTGATACGTGAGGATAAGGGGAATTTTGTCTTTGTTTTTATTGTGGGGAGGGGATGTGAGGGCTGAGGTGTGGGAAACGCAAGAGATGCGATTGAAGGTGTTTCTGGCCACTGGGGGGGGAGGTGGAATTGTGATCCTTGAAACACGAGGATATCTGGGATGTTCGGGAATGGAATGCCTCAACTTGGGAGCAGATGTGGCACAGGTGGAGGAATTAGGACTAGGGGATCACATTCTTGCAGGAAGGTAGGTGAGAGGAGGTGTAGCTGGGTAGCAGTGGGAGTCGGTGGGCTTGAAATAGAAGATAATAAAATGTGAGGCTGGATGAACACAGCAGGCCAAGCAGCATCTCAGGAGCACAAAAGCTGACGTTTCGGGCCTAGACCCTTCATCTCCCCTTCCCCTACTGCATCCCTAAATCAGCCCAGTTCGTCCCCTCCCCCCACTGCACCACACAACCAGCCCAGCTCTTCCCCCCCACCCACTGCATCCCAAAACCAGTCCAACCTGTCTCTGCCTCCCTAACCGGTTCTTCCTCTCACCCATCCCTTCCTCCCACCCCAAGCCGCACCCCCATCTACCTACTAACCTCATCCCACCTCCTTGACCCGTCCGTCTTCCCTGGACTGACCTATCCCCTCCCTACCTCCCCACCTATCTTCTTTACGCTCCATCTTCGGTCCGCCTCCCCCTCTCTCCCTATTTATTCCAGTTCCCTCTCCCCATCCCCCTCTCTGATGAAGGGTCTAGGCCAAAAAAGCTCTCTGATGAAGGGTCTAGGCCCGAAACGTCAGCTTTTGTGCTCCTGAGATGCTGCTTGGCCTGCTGTGTTCATCCAGCCTCACATTTTATTATCTTGGAATTCTCCAGCGTCTGCAGTTCCCATTATCTCTGGGCTTGAAATAGATATCAGTTTCGAGATGGTCAGCAGAGATGGAGAGAGAAAGATCGAGGAAGGAGAGAAAGGTATCCGAGATGGTCCAGGTGAACTTGAGGTTGGGGTGGAAGGTGTTAGTAAAGTTGATGAGTAGATAAATTTCGAGCTCTGAGGGTTTAACTTCCTGATGTGCAGGAACCAGAATCCTTTCAATGTATCAGATCAGTTAATGATCCCAAGAACATGAGAGGCAATGTCGCAGCCTCTTAAGGGCAAAGTGCCTGGACTGTCTCTGCTTATTCGGCCAGTTCATCCTTCACTTTCCTTTTATCCCAGTTCCCATAGAGTTTCCAAAGATTCATAAAGCTGGAGACTGGGCTTTCTGTTGTTTCCATAATATTTTTCTACCTCCCAAATGACAATGTTTCCCTTCAATCTCTTCATAAATCCCACTTTCCAACCTGTCCAGAGGCAAGAATTTTCTTTTTTATGGAGAGATTATCGAGACTGGGATTGTTCTCTATGGAGTTAAAAAGGTGAACTGGAGATTTCCTGGGGCTTTTTCTCATGATGGAGTTGGGAAAAAATGGGAGAATTGGTGGATTGATGGAGCAGATGGAGAAAAACTGTTTCCATTGATTGGAGTCAGTGAACAGAGGACTGGGATTGAAGTCATCTGATGAAAAATAGCATTTATGCAGAATAAGCACACAGAATGCTGGAGAAACTCACCAAGTCAGGCACCATCTGTTGGAAGAAAAACAGAGTTATCATTTTAAGATTGGGACGATTCTTATTCACAACTTGAATTTCCTGATAAATGGGCCTGTGAAAAATGTTGAGTTGGCTTTTCTGGATTTTGAGCAATAACTGATCTGGCAGGAAGTCATTTCAAACCTGCAGGATCAGGGAACGTAGTCTGCAGGACCCTACATGGGAAACTCTCCCCTTAACCTCTCAGCCATGACTAATGGCCCTGAACTGAACCTTAACATTTCTCGTGGTATGATTTCTTGAGGGAAGATGTTAGGCTTGTCCTGTTTATGCCATGGCCCCAACATTTCTCGTCAGCTTGCAATTGATCAGAAAAGCAGAGGCTGAAGTGAGGCTTTACACATTAACAAAAGAGAATTGGGATTGGGAAGAACTTATTTCTATGTGTACATGCATAAACAATCAAAGCCCCGAATCGAGAAAGAAAAATGTCTTTGTATTTTTATAGCACCTTTCACCATCGCCTGAATCCAAAATGCCTCCCAGCCAGTGAAGTACTTTTGAAGTAGATTAATCACTGCGAAATCTAACATGCAAATAGGAGCAGGCTGTTTAACCAGAGATCACGAAGATAGGCCTCCAAATATTCAAAACTGGTGCTGGAGACGCTGGTAAGTTCACATCTAATAAAGAGCTTTTTCTACTCTGACTTACGCCCAGGATTGTCGAGGACCAGTGGGCCTAATTTCAGAAGAAGGGGTTGCGCATTTAATACAGAGATGAGGACGATTTTCTCTCTTTCAGACTGCAGCAAAGCTGGAAGCCTTTACAACTGAGGGCTGTCAAAGCTGGGTATATTCACGACTGAGATATACAGATATTTAGTCACGCATGCAATAAAGGGAGATAGTGATAGGTAGGAAAGTGGAGTTGACAATTATCAGACCAGCCATGGTTTAATTGAAAGGTGGAGAAGGCCTGATGGACAAATGGCTTTCATCTGCCCCAACATGTGCGGTATTAGCACATGTCTACCATTTGGAAAATGTTAGACAACATTGTTCAGGAAGAAACAGCAGGACATTTAGAAAAGATTATTGCAGTCATATTGAGTCCACGTCATTTATCGAAAGGGAAATCACATTTGAGAAATTTGCTGGAGTTCTTTGCAGATATAACAAGTAGAATTGATTTAAACAAAAAGGAATAGTAGCTGGTAGGTATTTGAATTTCTAGTAAGCATTCAGTGAAGGACAATATAAATGGTCACTGGACGAGGGAGGAGTTCACGGTATTGGGTAATAAAAGAGCATGAACTGACCATTTTTTAACAGTCAGGAGGTAGAAAGTCAGCATTAATGGGTACTTTTTAGGATTGGAAGATGTAATAAGTGGAGTGCCAGAATGGTCAGTCACAGGGCCCCAGTTATTTTCTCTATGTTAAAGTCACAGAGGATGTGGCAGAGGATAACAGTATTCAATTTGCTGACGATACAAACTAAGTGAGCGAGCATATTGTGAAGAGTATATGGAAATCTGTCAGGGGATATAGATAGGTTGAGTGAGTGGACAAAAACTTGGGTGATGAAGTTTAATCTAGGGAGTGTGCATTATATACTTTGGTAGGAAGGTCAAAAGGCAGATTTTTAATAAAATCAAGAGAAACTCCAAAAAATGCAGTGCAGAGGGATCGAGGAAGTAAAGATAGGCTCAACAATGACAGGTGAGTCAGTTCACTTTGAGATGGCAAAGCCTCTGGAACCAATGATTCAGGACAAAATGAACTGTCCCTTGAGAAAATTTAAGTTAATAATGAAAAGCCACCATTGATTTGTTATGGACAAAATATGTTTTCCAACAACCTTACTTACAGTTTTGATGTGATAACAAAGAGTGTTGTTACAGTTATGTTGTCGATGTACAGGGGGTTCTGCTACAACATGATAGATACATTACAATGCAACATTATGCTATAGAAAATGTGCTATAGAAATAACTGAGCCTATGCAGAGTTATGGACAGACAACCTAAAATATCACTCAAGTACTCAGTTTTGTGTGTTTGTGTGTGTCTCTCACTAGTCCCACATTTGAGTGTCTTTCATTCCGTGTATCCTTCTTTCTCTCTGGATTTTACATGGGCTTCCATAATTCATCTGAGAAAATATCATGAAAAAGGCTTTAGAGTGTGGTTAGAGGTCATAGAAAAACAGAAACAATAGCAGTCGGGTCCTCATTTCTTGTTCAGTTGCTGAAGATGAGGCTGACCGAGAGGCAGGAGAAAGAGTGTACTGGTTACAGGATGTTTTTCAGACAGCAGGAAGGTTAATAATGGTATTCCCTAAGAATTGCTGTTAGGAATCCTACATTTTCTAATTTTACATAAATGATCTAAATCATAACATAATTTCAAAATCTGCAGAGTCTTGTGTCGGCCTGGGCCAGTCCCTGAAAGACTTCAGTGAGCCAGTTGGGTATTTATGACAATGCAGAACTTTCATAGCCACTTCTTCCGGATGCAAGGCCCACAAATGACCAAATTCATTCAGCTGCATTTCACAGCCCACCTTTATGATTTTGTGTGCTCTGTCTCGATACTCTTTATTCTGTTTTAAATCAACTTCATAGGGTGATGGAAGCAGAGCATCATCCGCAGTATGAAAACTGAAACCAATCATTACATCAGGATAGGACAAGTATGTCCCATTTGCACAAAGTGAATAGCAATGGATTTTGAACATGGAAGGAAAAAAACACTGTTTGCAGCAGAGAGGAGCCGTGGAAATGTGGAGACTGTGGAGAAGGATTCTGTTATCTGTCCGTGCTTGAAATTCAACATTGCAGTCAGACTGGGGAGAGACAACTCACCTGCAATGAATGTGGGAATGGATTCACTCAGTCATCCATCTTACAGTGGGTTCACACTTGGGAGAGACCCTTTAAATGCCCAGAGTTTTGGGAGATCTCACATTTCCACGTGGGGCTGGGGTGGATGTGAGAAGGTGGCCAGGAAAGCATTAGAATTGTCAAGTCTAAAGATAACAAGGGCACAGACAAGAATTCCAGCACCAGATTAGCTGGGCTGATGGAGATTGAAATATCTGGCCTGAGTGTGGGTGTGGTTTTTGTGGTCAGAAATTCATCTTGAGGTTACATTTGTGACTGAGATTATGAGCAGTGTCGTTCAGCCTCACTGTCAATGAAAAGGGATAGACCCAGGAGTTCAAGAATGGAATGCACAGTGGTAACTGAAGACATTTGATTTTTCTTCCAAACTTTTACTTAGAGGATATTTCTGCTCATCCAGTATCATGTTGGGATAATTTAATAACAGTGGAGGATTGCATAGCAATGGTGTTCAGGTACAGCTGGTAGTTGTCAGTAACCACATGAAAACTAATACAGTGATTCTGGATTATTTCAGCCAGGGGCATTGTGTAGATGAGAAACAGGAGGGGCTAATGATAGCTCTTTGGGGTAGACCAAATTCAAGTCTTTGCAAACACTGTGGGTCATTCTTTTTAAAAAAAAGGTTTAGTGAATGTGAAGGTTTGAAGGACTGTATGAGGACAGTGAACAGTTAACAATATCAGCGAGTATGTTCAGTGAGAGTAGGGCCAGTGGAAGAAAAGTGGGTTTCATGTGCAAGACAAGCTCCAGCAGGAGAAAAACTGGGGAGAGTTGTGGGGTCAGGAGTCAGGTAAGAAGGAACTTGACAGGCGGTTTGATTTGTGAGCTCGTCGAAGGGATAGGAGCAGCAGAGGCAGCTGATCGGTTTGCCTCAATCTTAGTGACAACAAAGCTCCTTGCACTGCTCATGCTTGTTATGGAGGAAAAGGAGAGAGTCAGAACCTTCAAAAGGATGGACTTGTGTTAGGGAAATTAAAAAGACTCAACCCACTGAGTTTAACACAAAGCCAATTTTATTCTGAATATTCACTCCGAAAACTGTTCTGGAATTTATTAACATCAGGAGAAAAACACCAAGAGAGGAATTGATGTTTCAAGCACGATTAACAGCAAAACCGACTGCTGCAGCCATCAATGAACTCGCTGGAGTTACAGAAGGTGGGATGTCTGAGTGAATTTTCCCACACTCAGAGCAAGTGAACAGCCTTCTCATCGTGAGAATTCACTGGTGTTTACAACAAGGGTATATTATTGCCTGAACCCAGTCCTGCAGTGAGAGCACCAGAATGATCTCTCCTCTGGATGTGAATATATTGGTGGGAAATCGGGCCACTGAGATTTCCACAGTAGTTTTTCCAATCTGGACAGAGGCAGCTGATTGGATTATCTCAAACACACAGACAACGAAACTTCTCACACTTCTTGTTGAAGGTGTTTATTGAGGGGAGACGGAGAGAAATTCAAAAAGGGAGTCACCTGTGTTAGAGACAATACTGTGTTTTATGCAATGCTGCTTTATTTGATGTTTGTCTACATTAGCATATGACTGGACAGGCAGTTATTAACATCAACACAAACAATGAACATTGTCACTCCTGAGTTGAGATTCATATTAAAGTCCAATCACTGTGGTTAGTTGTCAACTCTCGGGTACCTCAGCAGATGTGTGAACCACTTCCCGCAATCGGATGCAGGTCAATGGATTCTCCCCAATGTGAATGTGCTGGTGCCTCAGCAGGTGGGATGACTGTCTGAATTCCAGCCCCAAGTCAGGGCAGGCAAACGGCTTCTCCCCAGTGTGAACACGCTGGAGTATCAGCAGGTGGGATGACTGAGAGAAGCCCCTCCCACAGTCAGAGCAGGTGAATGACTTTTCCCTAGTGTGAACGCGATGGTGTACAGTGAGGTAAGATGATCATTTAAACACAGCCCCACAGTCAAAGCACCAGAACAGTATCTCATCAGTGTGAACATGTTGCTGGAACAGCAGCTCATCAGAATGTTTACAGCACTTCCACACACTGGGCATTTGAAAGGTTGCTCCTCAGTGGGAACTCACTGGTGTGTCACCAAATTTAATGAATTGATAAATGTCTTTTCACTCTCTGTGCAGGTGCATGGCTGCTTCTCAATGTGAACGTCCTGATGTCTCAGCAGGATGGATGAGTGAATCCTTTTCCACGCTTAGAGCGGATGAATGGCTTCTCCCCAGTGTGAACTGTCCAGTGTCTCTGCAGGGAAGATGACTGAATGAATCCCTCCCCACATTCAGAACAGATGAATGGCCTCTCCACGGTGTGAATATGCCAATGAATTTTCAGTTTTGATTGATGAAAGAATTCTTTCCCACAGTTCCCACATTTCCAAGGCTTCTCCTTCATTTGATTGTGTTTATGTTCTGACAGGCCAATTGAATGGTTGACGCCTTGTCCACACACAGCACCAGGACAACTTCTCGCCACTGCAACTAGCTCTTTCTCCTTCCATGTTCAACATTCAGTGCTATTCAAGTTGTGATATGTTTGGCTTCTCTCCGATCCTGAGGTATTGTTTGAGTTCAGTTTCTTGACTGCAGAGCCTCCTCAGAACAAAGGGAGTCAGCCGGAAACCACAAAATCAGAAACACAGGTCACGAATTGTGAACTGGATGAAGCTCATAATGTTCAGAGCGCAAGTTAACAGCAGTGCAGTAGAAAGAATTTCGGACAATTAACGATTCTGTGGGAGGGTAAAGCTGGTTCATCAGCAGCCCACGGTCAGGTGGCAGGCAGTGGTAGAAACCTAACTTAAGCACAATTAGCAGAAATAACAGTGAAACACAAAACAGACCAGAAGTACAACCATTATTCAGGACTAAGGAAGCTGGGCAATAGCAGAAAGGAGATTCAGGAGAACAGGCATGAAATCAAGCAATGGATGAACATGAAATCAGATCCAGGGTAAAGGAGCCACATTAGATCCAGATCATTCCTCCAGCCATCTAGTACCTCACCTATGTCTACTAAAGGATGGAAGATATTTCTCACAGAATCTGCTATTTCCTCGCTGGCCTCCTTCAACATTCTGGGGAACTATCCATCTGCCTTTGATGTCTTATCTACTTTCAATTATTCCATCTCCTCTAACACTTCCTGTCCATCAGGATTATTTAGTCTAATATTTCACACTACTCCTCAATTATTATATCCATGTCAGCCCTTTCTTTTGTGAATTAAGTTTCTTCGTGAAGGAGGCCAAAGATGCACACAGACTCCACTTGTGGCCTCATAAAACTCTGCACAGCTGCTATTAGCCCTCCTTTCTCCTGTAATCACATCCTCTTGCAATGAAGGACAAAGTTCCATTTGCCATCTGAACTGCTGGCTGCACCTACATGCTTGCTTTGAATGAGTGGTATACAAGCATACCCAGGTCCCTTTGTACATCAACATTTCTAAATCTACCAGCATGTAAATTATATTCTGCCATTCTGAATTTTCTACCAAAATGGATTACTTCATATTGATACTGCAGCTACCATAATTTGCCATTCACTCAAATTGTCTAAATCTCCCTAATGCCTCTTGTGTTCTGCTCAGTCACAATCCCCACTGTTTTATGTTAACAAACTTGGAAATACTACATTAGATTCCATCATTCCAATCCTCGATTTATATTTTGAATAGCTTGTGCTCCTTGCAGTGCTCCACTTATCAAAGCCTGATGCTCCAAAAAATATTCATTTATTTCTCTTCTCTGTTTCCTGCCCGCGAACCAATTCTCAATCGACACCAGTATATTATCAACAATACTGCGAACTTTGATTTCGTACTCTAAGCTCTTATGTGTGGCTTTATCAGAAGCCTTCAGAAAATCCAAATGACCCCATCAACTGGCTTCATTCATAATATCTACAATAAAATTTCAAACATGATCCGTGGGAACACTTGAGATGAGCAATAAATGCTAATTCAGACAGCAATACCCACATCTCATCAATAAAATTATTTTTAGAAAGCTTTGAATGTCTGTACAGCAATGCCTCCTTGTTTTCATCCTCGTTTTCAAATTCCTCCATGGTCTTCCACACTCTATTTCCACATGCTCCATACCTTTCACCACTGACAGAACAGACAAACCTGAACGACACAAACAGGCAAAGGCTGATCATATTCGCCTTCTGATTCCTCAAATGACTCTTGCTGCACACAAAAAAGATTCACGAACCTTGTGCTGTTGCTTAACCTGGAAGAAAATTTAAGGAGGAGGTTTTCTAAACTGTTCTCCCCTCCCCCAGTCAGCAGCAGGAAGGCCATGCAAGTGCAGTGCAGTCCCACCATGGCAGCCGCCAGTGGTCAAGCTCAATCTGTATCTTTTTGGAGCAGCAGCCTCCGGAGAAAGGCGGAGATGCAGCACCCCAAGTGGCTTTTCGCTCTGGCCTGAGCCAGCAGCCGGTTGCTCTAGAAACCTTAGCTCCAGGATGAGCATGGGGAAAAATGTGTTGAGGCGGGTCTCTCATGTCAGTGCATCTGGCCTGCAGACTGGATCCTGAGGGCATCCCTGACAAGCTCAGCAATTCCTACTGTCTACTTTGGGCAAGCCCCAACCCTTCACTATGAACTTTATAAAGCAGACGTTGTCTTCAGGATCAGATTTCCTTCTCTGAGCAACATCTGGGGGAAAAGCAATATCTCCCCATTTCCATTTCTTTTCTCATCCGGGGAGGGATGGGTGAAGACTGTTCATGTGCAGCGACTGAAGAGAGAGGATTGATTGAGTAATATATTGTCACATGCACTGAAATACAGTGAAAAGCTTTGTTTACAAGTGGTTCAGGCAGATCGCAGTAAGCAAAGGATGTTGAAATCAAAAAGCCTTACAGCCAAGAAACAAAGTGTGGAGTTGGATGAACACAGCAGGCCAAGCAGCATCTCAGGAGCACAAAAGCTGATGTTTCGGGCCTAGACCCTTCATCAGAGAGGGGGATGGGAAGACGAAACTGGAATAAATAGGGAGAGAGGGAGGGGCGGACCAAAGATGGAGAGAAAAGAAGATAGGTGGAGAGGAGAGTATAGGTGGGGAGGTAGCCTTACAGCCATACAAGTTACATTGCACAGAGCAGGAGATCAAAGTTAGCAAGATCAGCATTATTTGAAACTACAGAGTCCATTCTTCAGTCTGACAATGCCCATGAAGAAGTTGTCCCTGAACCATGCTCGTGCATGTGTTTAGGCTTCCATACCTTCTGCCTGACTGAAGAGGTTCCAGGAGATCATTCCCGGGGTGTGACAGGTCGTTGATGATGCTGGCAGACTTTCTGTGGCAGCAAGCCGAGTAAATTGAGCCCACCAAAACATCAACTTTCCTGCTCCTCTGATGCTGCCTGGCCTGCTGTGTTCGTCCAGCTCCGCACTGTGTTATCCATGGTTGGAAGGTTGGTCTCCATGACAGTTTGGGCTCTCCATACCTTCTGTAGCTCCTTACTATTCCGGGCAGAGCAGTTGCCATATCAGGCTGTCATGCACCCGGAAAGTGTGCTTTCACTGGTGCATCTGTAGAAGTCGGTGAGGGAACCTTATGGACATGCAAATCAATCCAGGGAGGAAGCATACTTTGGAAATTTTGGTTCACATATATATCTTAAATTTATTGTCATTCTTTGCTCTCTCAGCTTCACCCATTTATTTGCCTGTCTAAAAGAGTGGCCTCTTTCCTCAGAGATAATGGGAACTGCAGACGCTGGAGAATCCAAGATAACAAAGTGTGAAGCTGGATGAACACAGCAGGCCAAGCAGCATCTCAGGAGCACAAAAGCTGACGTTTCGGGTCTCGACCCGTCATCAGAGAGGGGGATGGGGAGAGGGTTCTGGAATAAATAGGGAGAGAGGGGGAGGGGGACTGAAGATGGATAGAGAAGATAGGTGGAGAGGAGAGTATAGGTGGGGAGGTGGAGAGGGGATAGGTCATTCCGGGAGGACGGACAGGTCAAGGAGGTGGGGTGAGGTTAGTAGGTGGGAAATGGAGGTGCGGCTTGAGGTAGGAGGAGGGGATAGGTGAGAGGAAGAACAGGTTAGAGAGGCGGGGATGAGCTGGAATGGTTTTGGGATGCAGTGGGGAGGGAAAGATTTTGAAGCTTGTGAAGTCCACATTGATACCATTGGGCTGCAGAATATGAGTTGCTGTTCTTGCGACCTTCGGGTGGCATCATTGTGGCACTGCAGGAGGCCCATGATGGACATGTCGTCTCAGGAATGGGAGGGGGAGTTAAAATGGTTCACGACTGGGAGGTGCAGTTGTTTATTGCGAACCGAGTGGAGGTGTTCTGCAAAGCAGTCCCCAAACCTCCGCTTGGTTTCCCCAATGTAGAGGAAGCCACACCGGGTACAGTGGATACAGTATACTACATTGGCAGATGTGTCGGTGAACATCTGCTTAATATGGAAAGTAATCTTGGGGCCTGGGATGGGGGTGAGGGAGGAGGTGTGGAGGCAAGTGTAGCACTTCCTGCTGTTGCAGGGGAAGGTGCCGGGTGTGGTGGGGTTGGAGAGGAGTGTGGAGCGGACAAGGGAGTCACGGAGAGAGTGGTCTCTCCGGAAAGCAGACAAGGGTGGGGATGGAAAAATGTCTTGGGTGGTGGGATCGGATTGTAGATGGCGGAAGTGTTGGAGGATGATGCACTGTATCCGGAGGTTGGTGGGGTGGTACGTGAGGACGAGGGGGATTCTCTTAGGGTGGTTATCGCAGGGGCGGGGTGTTAGGGATGTGTTGCGGAAAATGAGGGAGACACGGTCAAGGGCGCTCTCGAGCACTGCGGGAGTGAAGTTGCGGTCCTTGAAGAACGCGGCCATCTAGGATGTTCTATCAGAGATGGGCAGGATTTAAGGGACAGTAAATTAGTTGGCAATTAAGCCCAAAATTCCATTTCCTTTCTTCATGATTTGCAGCACCATGCTTTAGAAGCTGTCTTTTGAGGTCTAACTGTGGAGAGAGCATCATTCGGTGAAATTGTCTTGCAACCAAAATCCCCAGCAATCCAGGATTGTGTCATGGTGAATACTGATGGAAAAAAAGAATAGGTTGCCATCACTGGCTGGTTGACAGACCATCAACATGTTAGTTAACAGCCGAATGCAATGACCAATTACCCTGTCAAACATTTCACTTCCCACTGGCCCAGATTGAATCCTATAACCACTATTAGCCCATCCGACTGTCAACATTCTGCTGTAAGTTAAGGCTGCCCTCCTCACGGTTTACCACCCGTTACTTTTGTATCATCTGCGAACTAACTGAAGAACCCTCCTACATTCGAATCATTTACATGAACCATAAACAGCAAGGGGCCAACACTGACCACCATGGGACACCATTGGACGCAGACTTCCAATCAGGAAAAAAAAACCTTGAACATTACCCTCTGCTTTCTGCCACTTGGCCGATTGTAGATCCAATTTGCCAAATTTCAATGGATTCCATGGGCTCTTACCTTTGTATTAGTCTCCCATGTGGGACCTTCTGAAAAGCCTTGCTGGCGTCAAAACAGAATACATCCAAAGTATTGCCCTATTGGTACATGTGAATACTGTAAAAAGTTGAATAAAGTTAGTCAAGCACGAACTCTCCTTATAAAAAATGCATGCTGATTTGATTAATCCCAGCCTCTCCAATATAAATTAATGCTGTCCCTCAGACCACTCAAAACGTCCCCTCCTTAAAACATAGAACAGTACAGCACAGAACAGGCCCTTCAGCCCACAATGTTGTGCCGACCATTGATCCTCATGTATGCACCCTCAAATTTCTGTGACCATATACATGTCCAGCAGTCTCTTAAATGACCCCAATGACCTTGCTTCCACAACTGCTGCTGGCAACGCATTCCATGCTCACAACTCTCTGCGTAAAGAGCCTGCCTCTGACATCCCCTCTTTCCTTTCCACCAACCAGCTTAAAACTATGACCCCTCGTGCTAGCCATTTCTGCCCTGGGAAATAGTCTCTGGCTATCAACTCTATCTATGCCTCTTATCCTTCTGTGCTAATTTCTTTATATTCTATCACAGACCTTCTCCCTCAGTCATCACGCTCACTGACACAAAGTATTCATTTAGGACTGTTTTTAAAAACAAAACAGGCCTATAGCCTTTGGCTACATGCATAGATTCCACTGTGGTTCCTAAATGGGCTTTTATCTCTCCCACATTACTCTGTTACCATGCAAAAACAACTGAGCATTTTCCCTTATTTTACCTGGCTGCAACAATTCATGTTCCCCTTACAGCTCTCCTTATCTCCCCATTTAAATTCCCTCTTGCGTATTTCCCCTGAATGTATCTGCTATCGGCTCCCTGCACCCCCTGGCCAAATCATGTCTGGTCTTCCTAAAATCAACCAATTTAGAACTTTTAATTGAAGCCCATCCTTGTCCTTTTCCGTAACAATCCTGAATCTTTTGAAAAGCTCTGATAATCATCTGTAAGCTGCTGCTCCTCTGGAACTTCAATCAATTGTCTGCCTTGGTCACTTAAATTTAAGTCCAGGGCCTCTGTCCTTATTGGGACTTCTACACATTGGCTTCAAAAGCTGCCCTGGATCTATTTTAAAAGTTCCTCTGAACCTTTCACACTATGATGACCACAGTTAATGTTGAGGAGGTTGACATCCCCCACTATCATGACCCAAATCCTTTACAATTCCTTGAAATTCGCCTCCTTACCAGCTCCACTTTTTCTAGCCACACGGGTTTATTTCAGTTTAAGATGTCATCTTTCATTGCTGTAATAAAGTCCCCAAACATAATTGTAACCACTCCTCTTTAGCCTCAATTCGCTGTTCTACATGGAGACCCTGTATCCATTCCTGCCTCTCTCTCTCAGCTATATTTCACTAATACGAATGTCATCGATCCCCACGTTTTAATTTGTATCCTCAACTCACCTGCCTTGTTCATCAAACTTGCAGCATTAAAATCAACGCCATTCAACCATGTCAAAATGCCTTGCACCTGAACTGATCTGAGAGTTGAGACCTTCCTGACGCACTTGTTGATCCTTCTCTTCTTACACTTTTGGATATTCTCTCTTGTTCTCATCCTGTTACAAAGTTAAATGCACTCCAACTGCACTTGTAACTAAACTTCCGGTATTACAGGCTATATCTCAATCTGGATGTGCCTTCCCCCAACTGCTTATGTGAAAGTCACTTACAATGTCATTCTGAGCGCCTGTGAGATAAGATAAAGGATTCATGCAACATAGCTTTAACAAAAAGCTGATTTGAATTTTTTTTAATAATAATCTTACAAACATCATCATAAACAGGAACTGAAAACATGGTTTGAATATAGATAACAACATCAAAGTCCAACACTGATAGTCACTAGGGACCTCGTTGTTTTAGCAGTCCAGATGAAACAAACTATGCAGGTGGACAGTCTTTACCCAGTGTAAATGTGTTGATTTACAGCAACATTACAATCATTTACAAAACATATCTGACAGATACACAACTGTATCAACATTAATCAGTACCTTTAGTACAAACAACCCAATGACCAACGTTCATTCCTTGCTGTGAGTAAAAGCAAAATCCTCCACCTGTGACTCTTTGTGAATTTGCTGGTGTGTGAGCAAACAGCAAAGCTTCTTACACAAACACAGATGAACAGAATTCACCTAGTGTCATTTCACTGGGGTGTCCATTCCCACATACAAAACAAGTGAAAGAGCTCTCTGTAGAGTGAACTATCAGCATGTAAGTTGAATGAGTAACTGTTTCTCCCCACTGTGAACCTGCTGGTGTCTCAGCAGGTTGGACGATTTGCTAAATCCCTTCCCACAATCAGAGCAAGTGAACGGCTTCTCTCCGGTATGAACTCGCCGATGTTCCAGCAGGATAGATGAACGAGTGAATCTTTTTCCACATTCAGAGCAAGTGAATGGTCTCTCCCCAGTGTGAACTCGCTGGTGTTCCAGTAGTTTAGATGAGCAAATGAATCCTTTTCCACATTCAGAACAGGTGAATGGTCTTTCCCCAGTGTGAACTCGCTGGTGTTTCAGCAGGCTGGATGAGGAAGTGAATCCCTTCCCACACTGGGCACATTTAAATGGTCTCTCTCCAGTGTGAATTCCCTGGTGTTCCAGAAGTTTAGATGACTGAGTGAATCCTTTCCCACACACAGAGCAGGTAAATGGTCTCTCCCCCGTGTGAATTCGCTGGTGTACCTGCAGGTTGGATGATGAATTGAATCCCTTTCCACAATCAGAACAGGTGAATGGTCTCTCCCCAGTGTGAATTCGCTGGTGTATCTGTAGGCTGAATGATGAAGTGAATCTCTTCTCACAATCAGAGCAGGTAAATGGTCTCTCCCCAGTGTGACCCCTCTCGTGTCTCAGCAGGCTGGATGACCGAGTGAATGCCATCCCACAATCAGCACAGGTGAATGGCTTCTCCCCAGTGTGGCTGCATGGGTGAGTTTTAAGCTCAGATGGGTCAAGAAATCCTTTCCCACAATCCCCACATATCCACAGTCTCTCCCCAGGGTGACTGCACTGGCATTTGGACATTCAGATGAATCTTCACAGGCTTTTCCACACACAGACAATATGTGTTTCTCCCCTGTGTGACTGGTGCTTTTCCCTTCAATATTCAAAATCCTGAGATAATTAGATCATGATAAACAGATTATCTGTCAGTCAGATCGAGATGTGGTTTCATTTGAAGTCTCTAATTGCAAAATTACCTTTCAAATAGAAAGCAAATTTATTGGAAGAAATCAGAAGAAAACACAGGTTGTAAAACTGACAGAAATTACTCCGGTCAGTTGTGGAGATGACACCTAAGGAAATTGCTGGATTATTACAAAAACCAAATAGGTTCATAAATGTCTTTCATGAAAGGGAACCAGTCAGTGTTTGCACAAAACTGCAGGAAGAGACAGAGGTAGAAGAGGCAGACGTGAAACAGAGGCATTTTATAGATCTACAACACAATCCTGTTCCTGTTTTCTCCCCACAATCTTCAATCCCTCTCAAGGGCAAATAACAAATTATAGTTGCTTGAAGTGGAGTTGTAGGTAGACAGGGTGGTGGTAAGGCATTTGGCACATTTACCTTTATTTGTCAGTGTATTGCATTCAGCAGGTGGGAAGTCTTCATAGGACATTAGTTTAGCCAATTTTGGAATACTGTATTCAATTCTGGTCTCCCTGCTCTAGCAAAGACATTGTTAAATTTGAAAGAGCTTGGAAAAGATTTACAATGTTGGTGCTGTGTTTGGAGAGTTTGAGCTATAGTGAAAGGCTGAATAGGCTTACTCCCTGTAGCATCAGAGGCTGAGCGGTTACCACACAGAGGTTTAGAAAATCATGAGGGACATAGATGGGAGAAATATCTTGGCTATTCACTCTAAGGTAGGGGAATTCAAACCAGAGGGCATAGTTTTAAGGTGAGAGGAGCAAGATTGAAAGGGGAGCTTCGGGGCAATCTTCTTGCACAGAAGATGGTGGACATATGAAACCAGCTGACAGAGATGGTGGTGGATGCTGAAACAATTGCAACATTTTAAAGGCATCTGGATGGGTACATGAAAAGGAAGGTTTCACAGGGATATGCTGGAAAATGGGACGAGATCAGTTTTGAACACCTGGTCAGCATGAACAAGTTGGACCAAAGGGTCTGTTTCCATGTGGTATATGTCCATGATTCAATGATTAAGCAAAATAGTGGAAATTTCATATAAAAGCAGAAAATGCTGGAGCTACTCAGCTGCATCTGGCAGCATCTGAAATGGTGTCAGCTGCAGGAACCATTGCAACCTTGAAGTGTTTTCAACGATCACACAAGGTATTACAATACAGGTTACATGCTAAGTGCTGGAAAATGGGGCGACAGTAAATAGGTGCTTGATGACCTGCATGGATAAAATGGTACATTGCTCTCTACTATTTTATGTCAGAGTCTCTGACCCCATTTTGCTCCATGTTTCTCTGTGACTCCCTCTTTCAGTATACTAGCAGATGTGGCAAACGTGAGGAATGCAAATGATACAGTGGCCTTCAGTGTCAGGATTTAAGTTCTGGAGTAGGGATGTCTTTCTGTAAGGGCTTTGGAGAGACAACACCTGGAGCACTGTGTGCATCTTTGTTCTCCTTTCCCAGGGAAGGATGACCTGACTATTGAGAGAAGATTCACCAGACAGATTCCTGGGGTGCCAAGGCTAATGTGTTAAGAGAACATTTATCCTTGTTAAATCCTCCTTTCTTTAGTCTCTGAGCTGCTGTCTGTATCACTAACCAACATTCTACTTCCAATTTCCTGATCTGAATCTGACCCATCTAAGCCTACATTTTGATTCCCATTCCCCTGCCATACTAGTTTAAAACCACACCAATGAAACCAGAAAAGCTCTCAAGAGGAGATCTGTCCCAGCTCTGCCCAGTGGCAACCAGTCAGGCTTGTATAGATCCCAACTCCCACAGAAATAGTCCCAATGCCTCATGAATCTAAACTCTTCTCTGGAAAACAATTTCTCCAGCCACACATTCATCTAATCTATGGTCTTAATCCAGCTCTCGCAAGCATGTGGCCCTGGCAGCAAGTGTGACATTATTACATTTTGGGTCTTGAATTTTCATGTGTCTCCCATCTTCCGAAATTCAGCTTTCAGGCCCATATCCCTTTGTTCGCCTGTGTTATTGGCACCTATGTAGTCTACAACCATTGCCTGTTCACCCTCCAGGTCCAGAATGTCCTATCCCTGATCCTGGCACCACGGAGGTCACATATCATCCTGGATTTATGTCAATGGCCACAGAAGTGCCTGTCTGTACCACTGATTATTGAATCCCCTCTCACTAAGCCCTGCCACTCATTTTTCTCCCCTTCTGTGCAGTAGAGCCACCCATAGCATAATGAACTTGACTTCCTGTGAGGCCACCCCCAACCATCTCAAGTATCCAAAGTGGTATATGTTTTTGAGAGAAGAATGACCACTGGAGACTCCTACAATTCCTTCCTGACCCTTTTGCTTTATCAATAGTCACTCATTTTCATCTGCCTGTGCCGAGTCTCACCTGCGGTGTGACCATCTTGCTGAGCATACTGTCCACAGCTTTCTTAAAATCATGGGTGCTTCACAGTGAGTCCATCCACAGCTCTAGCTCTGAAAAACAGTTAGCCAGTAGCTGCAAATGGACACACTTCCTGTACACATAGCCATCGGCAAAACTGGAAGCATCCCTTAATTCCCATATCATGCAAGGGGAGCACACCAGGGGTCTGAGGTTTCCTGTCATGACTTCCTTATAAATTAAACTCGTTACTCTCTTTAAAAAGAATTGAGCTAGGGATTTTTTTTTTTAAACACTTGTACTACAATCAAAAGCTCCCACCCGTACTTTAGGTGACATATTGTACTTTAAAATCTGCAAGAAATGAATCTGGAAGTATCACTTACCTATCAGTTCTTTCAATTTGGCCTGCGTTACATTCTGAACTGCCCAGACTGAGACTGAATTCAGTCTTTCAACTTCGCTGTCTCCCTGTCTCACTTCACTATTTGGTTTTCTCCCAGCTCCTAAGCACTGTCATTGAGCAAAACAGCACTCACGATGCAGCCTTATCATTTTAATTGTCTATTCATACCTACTCTGAAGCCAGCCTCCTGTACTGTTCCAATGCAGCTTAATGGGAGCTTAGGGAACAGCATCTCACCTTTCAACTGAGCACGTTAAAATGCTTCGGACTCAAGAATCCAGACTGTTCCGCCTCAAAGAGTGCTGGAAGTCAAGTCCATAAAGAATTTTAAAAGGAAATTTGCAGGTATTTGGGATTGGAGAATTTATGGATTGAAATTATGAAGTGGATGATTAGGACAAAATATGCCAGTTCTTTCCAAGACATGAGGTGTAATTTGGATAAATCTGTGATCCTCTCAGGTCAATATCTCCTTCCTGAACACATAACCCAGGAGTGATCTAACCATGAACTGGAACATGTTGTTGCTTTTAGAGTTACGAAACGTATCAGAGATATTTTCCCATGCACAAACCTTTTTACTTCCACAGTTAAATGCCAATGATATTCAGATTCTGATCATTCTGCTGATTCTGTTAGAACTGGTTTTGAGATGCTGGTCTGCAAATTATTCTCAATTCATATCCTATAAAACAATTCACGAAAGAAAAGTCACTGTTAGTCCAGGTTAGAAATTTAGAAATGGGAAACATTTCTCTTGGTTTCAGTCTGCAATATAAATCATTTCCAAATCGCCCCGCCCCCACCCGGAAAGCACGAGCATGCGCGCTGCACCAGCGTGCCCCCAAAAAAGATGGTGGCAATAACACGGGGCCTATCACTGCCCGAAGCCCACAGCCATTTTCCCGTTTGCTGTAAACGCAGGGCCGCTACTTTCTAATTCAAGTGAACGACCTAAACCGTGTGTTTATAAAACTTTCTGGCTCGCACTGATTACTTTTTCCTCCCGGTCTCCGCTGTCTGTCCCTCCCTCCCGTCACCACTTCTCGCACTCACTCAGCCACCATTACAGCAGCACTGCGCCGGCAACGGTAATACTCACGTGACCTGCTCGCCACGCCCCCTCAATCGCTCCCATTGGTTAGAGGACTAGCCGCATCCAATTGGTCAGTCAGTCCCGCCCAGCTGAGTTCTATTGGTCAGTGGCAAGCTGTCAGTCAGCCGAGTCCCCGTGCGAGCTGATGGGAGTGAACCTCCCTCTCCCTTCACCCTGAGATGAGCTTCATCATTCTCAGAGAATGTGCTGTGTCAGACAGCACGGGGTGGCCACTCTATCACTCGCGAAACGCCGCAAATCTATCCCAACTTCGCTGCCATTTGCCCAGAACCCTCCGAAACTTTCTTTAAAAAGTTACACTTTTATTTTTGTCTTTTTAATTTTTTTTAAACCGACAACAGCTGGAGAAGGGGATAGTAGGAACTGCAATTGCTGCAGAATCTGAGATAACAAGGTGTAGAGCTGGATGAACACAGCAGGCCAAGCAGCATCATAGGAGTAGGAAGGCTGATGTTTCGGGCCTAGATCCTTCTTCAGAAATGGGGGAGGGGAAGGGCGTTCTGAAATAAATAGGGAGAGAGGGGGAGGCGGATAGAAGATGGACAGAGGAGAAGATAGGTGGAGTGGAGACAGACAGGTCAAAGAGGTGGGGATGGAGCCAGGAAAGGTGGGTGTAGGTGGGAAGTTAGGGAGAAGCTAGGTCAGTCCAGGGAGGACAGACAGGTCAAGGGGATGGGATGAGGTTAGTAGGTAGGAGGTGGGAGGAGGGGATTGGTGGGAGGAAGAAGAGTTTAGGGAGGTGGGGGCAAGGTGGGCTGGTTTTGGTTGTATCAGAGATAATAGGAACTGCAGATGCTGGAGAATCCAAGATCACAAGGTTTAGAGCTGGATGAACACAGCAGGCCAAGCAGCATCATAGGAGCAGGAAGACTGACGTTTCGGGCCTATGTGAAGGTTCTAGGCCCGAAACATCAGCCTTCCTGTTCCCATGCTGCTGTTTGGTCTGCTGTGTTCATCCAGCTCTACACCTTGTTATCTGGGATGTGGTAGGGGGAGGGGAGATTTTGAAGGTTGTGAAGTCTACGTTGATACCATTGGGCTGCAGGGTTCCCAAGCTGAATATGAGGTGCTCTTACTGCAACCTTTGGCTGGCATCATTGTGGCACTGCAGGAGGCCCATGATGGACATGTTGTCTGAGGAATGGGAGTGGGAGTTAAAATGGTTCACCACTGGGAGGTGCAGTTGTTTAGTGCAAACTGAGTGTAGGTGTTGTGCAAAGCAGTCCCCAAGCCTCCTGCAGTGCCACAACAATGCCACCCGAAGATTGCAGGAAGAGCATCTCATATTCCACTTGGGAACCCTGCAGCCCAATGGCACCAATGCGGACTTCACAAGCTTCAAATCTCCTCTCCTGCTATCGCATCCCAAAACCAGCCCAGCTTGTCCCTGCCTCACTAACCTGTCCTTCCACCTATATCCTCCTCGCACCTCAAGCCCCACCCCCATTTCCTACCTACTAACCTCATCCCACCCCCTTGACCTGTCTGTCCTCCCTGTACTGACCTATCTCCTCCCTAATTCCCCACCTACATTCACCTTTACTGGCTCCATCCTCACCACTTTGACTGGTCTGTCTCCTGTCCACCTATCTTCTCCTCTATCCATCTTCTGTCCACCTCCCCCTCTCTCCCTGTTTATTTCAGAACCGACTTCTCCCCCATTTCTGAAGAAGGATCTAGGCCCGAAATATCAGCCTTCCTGCTCCTCTGTGATGCCGCTTGGCTTGCTGTGTTCATCCAGCTCGACACCTTGTTGTCTAAGAGCTGGAGAATGGCAGCATTGTTCCCCTTTTGCTGCACTCATATATTTGTATTACTTGAGTAAATGTGACAATAAAATCTAATTCTAATTCTACGTTCTAAATCTCTTTTGGAAATAACTGTTCCAAATGCCGAGTAAAATAAATTTTGCCTGTTCACCCTGCACTATTTGGCAATTATCTAAAAGTTGGATTCTGTGGTCCAAAATTGTGATGACTAATACGTCTCTACAAAACAGAAATCCAAATAAATGCTAATTTATTCATGGAGCGTGGTCTATGGTTTCCAGGCCAGTATTTACTGGCCATCTTTAATTTGAGTTGGAGAATGTGGCCGTTAACTGTCTTCTTGAACCTATGCAGTGCATGTGCTTTAAGTACACCACAGTGTTGTTTGGGTCACATTCTCCAACAGCCTCACAATCCTCCCTATCTTTGTAACCCCATCCATATCTGACAAAACTCTATCTCTGCAATCTCCTTCAGCCTCACAGTCCTCCCTACCAGTGTAACCTCCTCGGACTTCACAAACCTCCCTATCTCCGTAACCTCACCCAGCCTCTCCAACTCTCCCCATCTCTGTAAACCCCTCCAGCCTCACAATCTTCCCTATCTCCGTAATTCTCCCTTGAAATAGCTCCATAAAGAGCAGTCATCCTTTACTGACATGTATGTCGCTCACAATAGTGATGCAACTAGCTCAGGCATGGATTCGGGAATGACCAGAACCCCTGACATATCTGTCAGCGAGGATTTCCTGTTTGAACCAATTTCTCTAGCCCTTACACATTCATTCTTAGTTCTGTCATCTCCTGTATCCTCATAACCCTCACTATCTCCATAATCTCCTCCAGCCTCACAATCCTATCTATCTGTGTAATATCCTCCAGCCTCAAAACCCTCCCTATCTGTAATCTCCTCCAACCTCATAAATCTCTGAGATATGCACTTTCCTCTAATAATAGCTTTGTGTGAATACTCCATTTTGAATTCTTCACTTGGCGTGGCAATTTCAGATACTTAGGGCCCAAGCTCCAGAACTTTTTATAAATCACCCTGCCTCTTTACTCCACTTTCCAACTGAAAGATTTGACCATTGATGAGTCATCTCGTCTAATATCTCATTCTCTGATCTGGTTTCAAACGTTGCTTATTGTATTCCTCTATTGTATCTCAGAGGTATATGGTACAGTAAAAAAAAAGGCTCTGCAGCCATTGAGTCTGTGCCAGTTAAAAGTAACCACCTAACTATTCCAATCCCATTTTCCAGGACTTGGCCCATGGCCTTGTGAGCTTTCACAAGTCTGCATCTAAACACATCTTAAATGTTCACAGGACTTCTGCATCTACCACACTTACAGACAGTGAGGTTCAGTACAAATATCATGATAACATTACACACAGGAACACAGTACTTCAGAGTGTGTGAAATCTAGAGATCACCCACACATTGAAAAGGATGGGAGGGTCCCTGAGAGGGTGCAGAGCTGCTATATTAACAATGCTATATGTCCTGTAGTCATGGCCAAACAGTGAAGGTGGTAGATTTCAAATCTATTGGCTGTTTCTCACAGATGTGAGCCCTCCTAATTACTCATCTTTCCTGATTTTAGTCTGTGATATTGGCCAAATGCAGGCAAGCAAAGCTAGTATATTTGGGAAAACTTGGTTGGCATGGACACGTTGGACTGAAGGGTCTATTGCTGTGCTGTTTGACTCGATGACACAAGTGATCCTATTTAAAAGCTGGAAGTAACCAAACTTGTTAATCTCAGTTTGAGAACTTGTTCTTCAATATTAGGTCAACACATTCATTTTGATCATGTGAATTTGTTCTCCTCATGTTTAGAAAAACAATCCAAGAATATGAACGGCTGAATTTTACCAAAACACAAAGCAGGAGAGGAGTCTAAGCAGTTCAGACTGCTGAAGAACATAAAAGCCCATGATGTAAGGGGACTGGTTCTGGCATGGATAAAGGATTGCATGATTGGCAAAAGCAAAGAGTGGGCATAAAGGAGTCTTATTGAGGATGGCAAACACTGACCAGTGGAGTTCTATAAGGAACAATATTGGGCTCACAACTATTCACAATATACATTTTCGATCGTGACAAAGGAACTGATGGTACTGCAGCTAGGTTTTCAGTTGAGATAAAGATACATGGAGAGATAGTCAGTGTTGAAGAAGCAAAGAGCTGCAAAAGGGTTTGGATAGGCTAGGAGAATGGGCAAAGAAGTGGCAGATGGAATACAATATGGGAAACTGTGGGGTTATGCAATTTAGTGAGGAGAATAGAGGTGTTGACTATTTTCTAAATGGGAAGGGCTCAGGAAATCTGAAACACAAGCATCAAGAAAACTGTTTCAAGCTTTCAGAGCTTGTTATATTGTTGCTGCTTTCACCATTTGATCTTCCTTTTCCGGATATTTTCACAAAGAAACAAGTCTCGTTCAGATGACGTATTGCAGTGGAACTCACTACTAAATAGTGACTGGCACATAAATCCAGTACTTTAGGCTGCCTGTCACACTGCAACATCAAACACACCACAAAATAATGTTTCAACTGATGGAATTCAAACACAGTGTGAATGTGTGCATGCACAATAACTTCCAAAACCCAATCTTTTAGCCACACAATTGTATTAACATTTCAGTTCTAAAATCTGTGCATTTAACACAGCAGTGTTTAATATTATCAAAAAAAAGCCAATGAGCTTGACATCATTCCTTTAACTGTGGTTGTCTATGAATTCACTGGTGTGTTGGCAGGATGGATGACAGAGTAACTACTTTTCCACACATGGAGCAAGTGAATGGTTACTCTCCGCAGTGTGAATTTGCTAGTGTCTCAGCAGGCTGGATGACAGAGTGAATCCCTTCCTATACATACAGCAAGTGAACGGCTTCTCTCCAATGTGAATTCACTAGTGTTCCAGCAGGTGCATTGACTAAGTGAACTTCCCACACTCAGAGCAGGTGGGAGGTTTCTTCTCTGTGTGAACTCACTGGCGTGTTAGTAAGTTGGGTGACTCAGTGAATCCCGTCCCAAACAGACAGCAGGTGAACAATCTCACTCCATTGTGGACTCACTGGTGTTTGAGCAGGTTGGACAACCAAGTGAATCCATTCCCTCAAGGGTGTATGAAAGGTCTGTCCTCAGTGAGAGCTCACTGGTGTACCAGCAGGTGGGATGACTCAGTGAATCTTTTCCCACACACAGTGCAAATGAATGGTCTCTCCCAATGTGACTGCATAGGTGAGTTTCCAGCTGGTATGGGTAACAAAATCCCTTCTCACAATCCCCACATTTACACAGTCTCTCCCCAGTGTGACTGTGCTGGTGTTTGGACATTTGAGATGAATATTCAAAGACTCTTCTAGACACAGAACATGTGTAGACGGTCTCCCCAGAGAGAACAGTGTGTTTTCCTTCCATGTTCAAACTCCTGTGATAAATAGCTTGTGACAAATGGAGCGACTATCTGATCTGGATGCGGTTTTTATTGACTTCTGTAATTGCAAATCAAACTTTCAAAAAGAAAAGTAAGCAAGCAGTGGGAGGGAAACTAGAAGAACACACACAGGCTGTCAAATTGAGAGAAATTAATCTGGTCATTTGTGGAGCCAACACTTAGCAAGAAAATCACCATGTAAAGTGCTGGATTATCATCAATTCCCAACATCAGAACCAGCAAGAGAGGCATTTTATATATCTACAACTTAACTCTGTTAATACCTTTCTCCCAATATATTTAATCCCTTGATCTGAAGGACTAATGAAAAGTACAGAAGCAAAACTCCAGAAATCTGAAATAAAAACAAACTGCTGGAAATATTGGTTCTAAGAGAGGGTCACTGGACCCAAAACATTAACTTTGATTTCTCTTCACAGATGTTGCCAGACCTGCTGAGCTTTTCCAGCAACTTCTGTTTTTGTTGCTGAAAATACTCAACAGGTTTGCCAGTATTTGAAATGGTGACATTTGTACAAGGGGGAGAGCTGCCCCACAGTCTAGTCAAGCACAGTGGGATACAGTTGGGAGACAGTGACCCTGGGAGTCCTCAACATTAGCTCCAGACCCCATGACGTCTCATGGCTTCAAATGAAAGATGGAC
Organism: Stegostoma tigrinum; assembly: GCF_030684315.1. Lineage (NCBI taxonomy): Eukaryota > Metazoa > Chordata > Chondrichthyes > Orectolobiformes > Stegostomatidae > Stegostoma > Stegostoma tigrinum. The sequence continues at coordinate 2,627,465 of NC_081396.1, read as the reverse complement.
AATGAAACTTCCTACTGATTACCATGCACGACCCTCCATCAGCTGATGAATCACTGCTCCTCCATGTTAAATAACACTTACAGGAAGCACAGAGGGTGGCAATGGCACGAAACACATTCTGGCTGGTGCCCAACACCAAAATTAGCTCAGCAGCAGCACTACTGATTGAAACACTAAGGGCATGGCTTTAGAGAACCAACAAGAGGGAAAAACAAACTTGGCCTCATCCTTACCAATCTGCAAGTGTACCTGTACATGCCAGTATCAGTAGGAGTGACCACCACACAGAGCTTGTTGAGACAAAGCTCCACACTCAGGTTGGGAGAGCCCTGCATAGTGTTGTGTGGCACTACCACAGTGCTAAATAGGACAGACCTCGAACAGATCTAGCAGCTCAGCACTGGGCACGCATGAAGTGCTATGGACCATCAACAGCAGCAGAATTGCTATTCAAACACAATCTGCAATCTCATGCCACAGCATATCCCCCACTCAACCATTACCATCAAGCTAGGGGATTGAACTTGATTCAGGGCAGCAAGCCAGGAGCAGCACTAAGCATTCCTAAATATGAGATGTCTACCTGGTGATGCTACTAAACAGGACGACCAAACAGCATAAGCAGCAAGTGACAGGGTGAGTTTAGCAATCCCTTAACCAACAGATTAAATCTGAGCTCTGCAGTCTTGCCACACCCAATTGCGAATGGTGGTGAAAATTTAAACAACTCACTGGAAGAGGAAGCTCCACGAATATCCCCATCGTCCTTCATGGAAGAGTCCAACAAATCAGAGTACAATTTTGAAACATTCACAGCCATCTTCAGCCAGAAATAAAAGTGTCAAGTAGATAATCCATCTCAGCCTCCTCCAAGTTTTCCCAAAAATCACAGATGCCGGTCTTCAGGCAATTCAATTCACTCCTTGAGATATCAAAAAATGATTAGAGTCACTGGATTCTGCAAAGGCTGTGGGCCCTGACAACATTCCAATAATAGGACTCAAGCATTATGCTTCAGAAATTGCTGCTGTTCCAGTAAAGTGACAACACTTGGCAGCTTCCCAAAAGTGTGGAAAATTGTTCAGAAATAGCCTCTACAGAAAAGCCAAGACAAATCCAACATACCCAATTACTGCTCCATCAGTCAACTCTTGATCAGCAGTAGAGTGATGCAAGGCATTGTCAATAGTACTATCAAGCAGCACCTATGCAGCAATAACCTATTCAGATACATGAGAGCACATCTACCTGCCCACTGCCTCCTAAGCCACTGACCATCCTGATATGGAAATTTATTGTCATTTCTTCATTGTTGCTGGAATCCCCTCCCAAAGAACACAGTGAACCTACCTACAGTACATAGACTGCAGCGGTTTAAATAGGCAGGTCACGACCATTGGGTGAATGATCTGTAACTATTTGCTGAATTGTTTTGCAGGAGCACCTTCACCAAAAGATGCAGAAGTACAAGATGGTCAAGCATCACCATCACCATTGACAATGGGACTTTGGCAATAATTGCTGGTCTCTTTGGAGGGAAAAGCTGAGTTAATGTTTCAGGGTATACAAAATGAACTACAGGGAATGAAAATGGTGTGGAATTTGGTGGTCAGAAATGGAAGGGAATTGGACTTTCATGCTGGAAAGTGAATTCCTGACTGCGAAAGATCATGTGTGCAGATGAATCTGGTAAGGCAGCAGTGCATGTTCAGAGGATGGGCAGCAGTGGAAACTCATTTACACAAGTTTGATGGAAGTAACAGTAAAATACAAAACAGAGGTCAAATGTACACCTTATCAGAGGTTGAGGAAGTTAAATATTGATAAAGAGTTGATCAGGAGCACAAAAGTGAATTCAAGCAGTGTTCAGTAATATGATCCCTACTAATGAACACTGGACTGCCAGAAATCTTTTGACAGATCAAAATATTTAATGCAGGGCTTCCTGCAGTGAGGCAACAGCAGGTAACAGGTTTGATAGCACTGATGACTCTTTTTGGAGCTTTTCAGAATATGTTGGGGATAAGCGATATACTTAGATGCTGATGTTTAGTTTCCGCAGCTTCCAGAACAACGAGTTCTGTTTGAAGTCCGTAAATTATTAAGCTTTCAGTTTAGACAGTATTAGTGTAAGGAAATTCTACAGTTCAAAGAACGAATCTATGGAGAATCAGCTATGTAGAACTAAGGTATTTGATATGGAAGAATAATTATTCTGCATTTCAATTTCTGTAAACCAATGGTTTTGGGAAGTCATTTGAAAAGTTTCATTTGCTCTGAGTTTTAAGAGTTTTATCACTTGTCCTTGACACATAGATGACTTGTTTTATTTTCTATCATTAACATGATAAATTCTGTTCTCAAGGGAAAAAAGGTTGCTACATGTGAAAGTGCCAGAGGTGGAGCTGCATATTAACCAACTGAACATAATAAACATTTGATCAAGCCAGGTATCATTCTTGAATCTGAATTTTCCAAAACTTCCAACAGCTGGCATTATAAAAATTAGATCAGTTAATTCTAGTGGTAGCAAAACAATGGATGAGAGTTTCAGCAGCAGATAAGCTGCGACTGGAGTCCAGTGATGTTACTGAGGTTTGAATAGGCAGTCTTGGTGATAATGAGGTATATCAGTGGAAAGTCATTTGGAGGTGATATAGTTTCTGAACAGCCCTGCTCAGCTTCAGATAGTTACAAGGGTCTGGGGTGTGGCCAGTGAGGAAAAAGTGGAAATTGTCATGGGGTGTGAAAAAAACAGCTCCAGGCTTCCCAATACCTAAATTGATGAAATGCCATCTCATGGAGTACTGGGCATTGTGTGATTTGGAGGTGATGGTGTTCAATCACCCTGGTGCCATTGTCCTTATCGGAGGTGGAGACTGAAGGTTTGGAGTTTCTGTCAAACTTCTAATTAAGTTCCAAAGAAATGAATGACGTCTCTCAGCCTTGCCTCCTGAATTTCACTCCCTTCCAATCTCTCTCTGCCAGAGAAGCCAGAATCTTGTGTCAATCCAGACCAGGTCATGGACTCCCTTCCCTGAAGGGTATTACTGAACTAGGTGGCTTTTTAACTGTAATCCAACAGCTTTCTCAGTCACCTTTCTCCTGCTGCCAGATTCACAAATTACCACATTCATTCTGATCCATTTCAGAACCTGCCTTTTTGTTTTTGTCGGCTCTCTCTCTCCGTTCTTCCTGTTTCACAGCAATTTCACAGGGTGTTAGAAGTGGAGAATGTACAGTTGGGAAATATTGTACCAGGACCTGTCAGAATGACTCAGTTTATCATGACGTGAACATCACTGGACTTTGAAACTGAAAGGAAAAGCCCCGTTCACAATGGGGAGAAACCATGGAAATGTAGAGGCTGTGACAAGGGTTTTAGATCCCCATCAGCACTGGCAGTGCATTGGCGAATTTACACCAAGAAGGGGCTGTTCATCTGCTCTGAGTGTGAGAAGGGATTCAGTCAATTATCCCACCTGCTGACACACCAGCAAGTTCACTCTGGGGACAGAACATTCCTCTGCTCCAAGCGTGGGAAAGGATTCACTTGGTCATCCTGCTAAAATACCAGTGACTGCAAACTGGAGAGAGACCATTTGTCTGTCAGATGTGTGGGGAAGGATTCACTGATTCATCCAATCTGGTCAGCCATAGCGAGGACACACTGAGGAGAGACCGTTCACTTGCTCCGAGTGTAGGAAGGGATTCATTTGATCCTCTAACCTGCAGACACACCAGCGTGTCCACACTGGGGAGAAACAGTTTACCTGCTTAGTGTGTGATAAAGGATTTGCTGATTTATCAAGTCTGCTGATACAGAAGCAGATTCACACTGGGGAGAGACCTTTCACCTGCCATGACTGTGGGAAGTGCTTTAAATTCTCCAGGGATCTGATGCACCATCAGCAGGTTCACACTGAAGAGAGACCTATTAAGTGTCCAGACTGTGGGAAATGAACAAGGTTCTGGTAAATTGATTTGCCATCAACATATTCACACCGATGAGAGGCCATTCAACTGCTCTCATTGTGGAACTGGTTTCAGGACATCATCTGAACTCAGTGTACACTGCCGGCTTCACACTGGGGAGAGGCCATTCACCTGATCCGAGTGTGGAAAGCAATACATTCAGTTAGCCAACCTGCTGACGCACCAGCCAGTTCACACTGCAGTGAAATCATTCACCGGCTCTGACTGTGGGAGGGAATTCATGCAGTTATTCAACCTGATTTGACACCAGCGACTCCACAAGTAACTCCAGTGATTGGGTTTTGCTTTGAATGATATCAATTTGAAATGCCTTCAATGAGCTGTGAGGAACAGATAAATAAATGTGTTTGCTACTAAATATGAACTAGATTAATTCAACTATGGGAAATTTTTTCCTCCTGAAGTCTTTAAAAAGATATTTTTATGAACTTGTGCTGCTTGTCACAAACAGCAGAAAAGAATATGGTGATGGATGTAAAAACCATTGGGGTTTTCCTATGCAGGTTGGAATCCTGCTGCCCACACTTCTGAAGACACATGAAAAAAAGGCTGGTTAAAGGAGGAGCAGGACCAATTTGGGACCTCAGAAGTGAGGGACATTATTACTGAATAAACGTTTTACATGAGTCTTTAACAAGGAAGCAGAAATTCCCCAGCCATGGTAACACAAGAGGAAACTCAGTCAGGAGAAGGCTTGGACATTGATGTGGGGGACATTTTGGAGAAGCTGTCAGTATTTCAAATTGCTAAAGCCTCAGGACAGATGAGACACATTTAAGGAACTGAAAGAAGTGAGAGCGGACTTTGCAGGAACACTGGCCAGAATTATTCAGTATTGGGCAGCACAGTAGCTCAGTGGTTAGCACTGCTGCGTCACAACACCACGGAACTGGGTTCAATTCCACCCTCGGGCGACTGACTGTGTGGAATTTGCACATTCTGCCCCTGTCTGTGTGGGTTTCCCCTGGGTGCTCCAGTTTCCTCTCTCAGTCCAAAGAAATGCAGGTTAGGTGGATTGGCCAGGCTAAATTACCCATAGTCTTCAGGGATGTATAGATTGGGGGGTGGGTCTGGGTGGGATGCTCTGACTGTCAGTGTGGACTTGTTGGGCGGAAGGGCTTGTTTCCACATTGTCAGGATTCTATGGTAAGATTCCTTAGACTCAAAGCTTGTGTCAAAGTTCTGGAGAATTACTCAGTCAACCCAACCCGAGATGCACCAGCAAGTTCACACTTGGGACAAGCCATTCATCTGCTCCCAGTGCAGTCAAGGAATCACTCAGAAAAATGATCTTCTGAGGTACCAGCAAATTCACACTGGGGAGAGACCGTTCACCTTCTCAGAATGTGGGAAGGGGTTCCTTTGGTTATTCAGACTGTTGAAACATCAGCGAGGTCACATTGGGAAAATTCCCTACACTAGCACTGAGTCCAGGAAAGGAGGAGTTCCAATATCCAACCTGCCAAGAGGTCACATCACACTAGCGAGAGTGCCCTCAGCTGCACCGAGTGAGAGAAGGGATTCCCTTGGTCGTCTAACCCCTTGACGGGCCAGTGTGTTGACACTGATGAGACCTTGGCGGTGTCTGGACAGTCAGAACTGTTAATGCTCCTCTGAACTGATTCAGCAACAGCTTGTTCACACTGACAGTCATGGTGTCATTCAGCACAGAAACCAATCCTTCAGTCCAACTCGTTCATGCCTACCGAACTAAATTAGTCCCATCTGCCTGTGTTTGGCTCATATCCCTCTAAACCTTTCCTATTCATATACCTTTCCAAGAACAGCATTGTAACTGGTTGACATTTAATATTCTGGATAACAATGATGATTTGAAGGGCTGCAATATCCCTTTTTAAGGCTCAGTCTGAAATCTTTTCCCTTGATTCAAAAAATCTCAGAAACTTGTTCACAGTAAAATTATGAACTTTTACTTTGATTGCAAAGTGACATTTGGTGGCAGATCTACAATTCAATGTCTGAAAGCCTGCAATGATGAACATCTCCATTAAGAAAGTGCTGACAATTCTCACTGATTTGCACATTCTTGACTCTGACACATCAATTATGAATGAAATTTTGAAGGAGCATGAAACTGAAGATGTAAGTATTTTATAGACACATCAATGAAAAACTTCATGGTGGGGAGCTTCAACACCGGTTTCAGTCTGTTTTTTAATCTCACATTCTAAGAACTCTCCCCAGTTTGGCTTCTCTGACACCACCTGTCTCAAAACCCTTCTCTGGGCTGCAGGCTAAGCAGCCTATCTCTCTGCACCAGACTTTTGTAGATCCCACCAATCCTCTGTGATCCATACACTCATATAACAACGTGGGGAAGTCCCCTTGGGTTTCTTGTACATAGTGAACTTGTCATTACAACCAAAAATGACTATTTTTTGTTGGTTGAGCAGAATCCTATCATCACACACCACCACCACACCCTGAGTAGCTGGGCTTCCTATGTGACCATGCAATAAAACCACTACACCAAAAAATTAGAGGTGGAGAAGAATATACTTACTTCAATCCATCTGGTCACTTATAAATTTCCTTGAGGTGCACTATCTAAAGAAAATAATCAAGCATTGTTTCTTTGAGTATCATGGTTTAGTCTCCAAGACCCCTTGTCATTTTAGTAACCAAAAATTTTAAAGTTTAAATCCCCATTAAATTTAGAATCTGAATTCCGAAATTCTAGAACCTTCACCCATCTCACAACTTCACACTGGAGGAGAGACGGTTCACCTGCTCAGAATGTGGGAAGGGATTCACATCAGTGCCATCACTTCACAGCACTCATGCTCTCTTCTGGATCAGAAGAGAGATGCCAGTGGACTGGGCTAGTTTGATAGCAGTGCCACTGTCCTTTCCTTTACTGTCCTTCTCCTCCTCCCTGAGAAAATTTACTGAGGGGGAGGTGTCTCTCTCTCTCTTTACCTGTTCAGGTACGGGGAGGAACTCTGAGGGGGTAGGCAGTGTGCCCTGTCAGTTGCAGGAAGAGGCATATCCATTGGTCCGATTCTCAGGTTGTCTTTAGCCCGAGTCTCTCACTCAAGAGCATCAATCTGTACGTCGGCTGAGTGACATTGTACGGGCTGCCCTTTGAACAATTTGAGCTGATTAATATGATGCCACCCTTGTGTGCCTGTTCCCAGCTGTAATTTGCAGACCGAAGGACACAATTTTAGAATGATCACGTAAGGCCCAGCATACCATGGGGACGGAAAGCTTCTGGTGGGAACATTCTGAGCAGCACTGTGTCCCCTACTTTAGAGTCCACAGGGTTCATGTTCTTGTCTCACGGAAACTTTCGAGTTTGTCCCACCTTCCCTATATGGTGCCACAATATTGACCCTTAAATCCTCCTTAGGCTCAAGAGCTTCAACCTCATCTGTCTGTCTGTCACTTTGTGCCACGTCATCCCAGTGTGTGCTCCATCCCTGGCCAGGACATTTGCACTTTTATTTTGGGTGGAGTGGCCTTAACTTTTTCTGGAATGCTTTTGCCACCTATTACTGCTTTGAAAATGCTGTGAAAAGATCACTGCCTTTTCCCAAAAACGCCCACTTGTTCTTCCAGAAAAGCTAAAGCTGCCAATTCCATACGTTGGGCCCCCACATTTGCAGATATTTTGTCTGACCCCTCTCCCATAGCCCCCTATGGGTCTTGCATATGAACCACTAACCCTGTAAACCATTCATCCCCTATTACAGAAGGGTTGCCGTCAATAAATCTTTTTGGAATTTCCCTGCCAATATCACAAATCTCCTTGACAATATCACTCTCCCCTTTCAATTTCGGTTTAAAAAGACCTGTTAGTGTTCTCGGTACAAAATGTGACCATTCATGGGGCCAGAGGGTGGACGGAGCCTAGGCTCCCAGATTCTGGATTAACTATGTTCATGAGCGCTTGCCTGTCCGGCCTTTCTTGGGGCAGAGGGGTGCAATATCTTCCTGTGGGCTGGGGTCCCCACTGAGGGCACTCACAGGCAAAATGCTCAACCTGGCCATGTACAAAGCAGCAATTTTCACCTCAACTGGTCCATTGTTCTGCGTAGCCCAGAGCTGCTGGGGATCGGACCCTACCCCTCATTCCTCTAGGCCACGGGGACCATTTGTGGGGCTACGTTTTGTTTTGATGTCTTCTGCATTTCCCGTTCCCGTCTCTAACTCCCTGATTCTGTACTTAGCGTGTTTTACTCTAGATCACTGACCTTGCTCCTTGCCAAGATATGGGTCCCTGATTCTGAACCCGACTTATTTTACTGAGTCCCAAGAAGCCTTACAGTTCTTAAATATCCATGCACATACACTTGTCTAAAGACAGCTTTGGGAGCGCAAGATGTTAAAAAAAAAGTGTACATTACCCCGATTAGAGCTGGTTGAACTGGAGTTGAGGATGTTCTTCCTGCTCCCAAGGTTCCTGCTTCTTGGTCCTGATGTTGTGGAGTGTGAGAGAGACCCCTCTGATTTAAGTGGCTTCTTTTAACAAGTTATCTGAGTCATTCATGAGTACAGTGGCTTAGCTGTAGTTTGATGCAACAGGAAGGGTGTTACAAAAGATGGTACTGGATGTTGTAATTTTCCTGCTTGATGGAACCAACCCTCCGAGCCAAGCTGTCTCCACAACAGTTCTACTAAAACTCAGGTCTATTGTTCCGCACAAAAGCTTGCAGCAGTGTCTCATCAGCAACCCATTCAATCGTCAATCAAAGTGAATGGTTTGCATATCTGTCTGGCTTCATCCAATTCCCAACATACCGGTCAGTTGGCTAGTTTTCCCAGCATGCCATTCAGTTGGCTAATATTGTTTTCAAAGTCCCAAAACAGCTGATATTTTATTTGGAAGGGACATTCCACTACCTACACTTCTCCCCAGTGCAATTGCGCCGATGTATATCCAACTCAGGCAGGGATTTGAATCCTTCATCACAATCTCCACATTTCCCGGTCACTCCCTAGTGTGACTGCACTTGTGTTTCAACGAACCAGAAAACTGGCTGAAGGCTTGTCCATGCACAAGACGTGTGCAGGGTTTCTCTTCACAGTGAACTGTGCTCATTCCTTTCATGTTTAACATCCAACTACATTCTGGTTGTGATAAACTGAATGCCTCCATTGATCCAAGGTGATGCTGGACTTGTGATCCCTCACCGTAATCCCTCGTCCTCTGGCAACCTCTAAAACAGAAAAAAAAAGTGAGAGAACACCCAAAAAACACAAAGGCAGACTGCGACACTGAGCTGTATGAATGCGGCAATTTGTTTACCCAGCCATGAGACAAATTCATCATGAAGCCTGTCAAAATGTCCTAAAAACTGAATGCTCACAAATATCCATCAGGTAAGGAATCTGCCATCCCAGTCTAAACATGCACAAGACTCTGGCCTTTGAGGTAAACAAAAGAAACTGTACATATTTACAGCTTGATTAGATTAGATTCCCTACAGTGTGGAAACAGGCCCTTTGGCCCAACAAGTCCACACCGCCCCTTGGAGCATCCCACCCAGACCCATCCCCCTATAACTCATACACCCCCGAACACTATGGGCAATTTAGCATGGCTGATCCACCTAGCCTGCACATCTTTGGACTGTGGGAGGAAACCGGAGCACCCAGAGGAAACCCACGCAGACACGGAGAGAATATGCAAACTCCGCACAAACAATTACCTGCGGCTGGAATCGAACCCGGGTCCCTGGTGCTGTGAGGCGGCAGTACGAACCACTGAGCCACCGTGCTGCCCCAAAACTTGGGCAGAATCTCCCAAAGTCTCAACCTTCACCATCAAAGAGGACCAGGGCAGGTGTTGTGTGGATACCATCACCTGCCAGTCAGTTTATCTATACACCTCAATTTTATCAGCCTCTATGAGGTCAACTCTCGATCTCCTGCGCTCCAGTGAAAAAAGTTGTAACCTTTCCTCATAACTCAAGCCAGTCATTCCTGGCAACATCTTGGCAAATCTCTTCTGAACCCTTTCCAGTTTAATAATATCGTTCCTAGAACAGGGAAACCAGAACTGGACACAGTACTCCAGAAGGGGCCCCACCAATACCCTGTACAACCTCACCTTATATACTCAAAGGTCTGAGCAATGAGGGCAAGTGTTCTAACCGCCTTCAGAATTACCCTACCTGTACGTGATGCAAACTTCAAAGAATTATGTACCTGAATCCCTTGGACTCTCTGTTCTACAACACTACCCAAAGCCCTATTTTTAATTGTATAAGTCTTGCCTTTGTTCATTTTACCAAAATGTTCAAGCTGAGATTACGGCACATCATGGGAACTAAAAACAAAAAAAAAGCTGGAAAAAATTGGTAGGTCTGGCAGCATCTGTGAAAAAAAATCAGAGTTAACATTTCAGATCCGGTGACCTGGCTTCAGAACTCACGGTACCAGGGTAAAGGTTTGTATTTATGCAGGAGATGAGGTGGTGAGTTGGGGAGTAAACAATAGGGAGATAGAGCTCAAAGAGAGAGAACAACAGTTGGATAGAGAATGGTATGAGATAAGGTCACCCTGGGAGAATGATTAGCTGCTAATGTGGACTACGAATGGCTGACAATGGATTGTGTGCGGTAACAGTCCATGTGATGGCAAAGCCTGGTGTGTGGGGCTTGGAGCAAGGACATGGGAGAAGATGCTCAAGCCCTAAAATGGCTGAACTCGGAATTTGAGCCCAAAAGACTGTAGAGATCCAAAGTGGAAACTGAAATGTTGTTCTTTCAGTGATAATGGGAACTGCAGATGCTGGAGAATCCAAGATAATAAAATGTGAGATAATGAAATGTGAGGCTGGATGAACACAGCAGGCCAAGCAGCATCTCAGGAGCACAAAAGCTGACGTTTCAGGCCTGGACCCTTCATCAGAGAGGGGGATGGGGTGAGGGTTCTGGAATAAATAGGGAGAGAGGGGGAGGCGGACTGAAGATGGAGAGAAAAGAGATAGGTGGAAAGGAGAGTGTAGGTGGGGAGGTAGGGAAGTGATAGGTCAGTCCAGGGAAGACGGACAGGTTAAGGAGGTGGGATGAGGTTAGTAGGTAGGAGATGGAGGTGTGGCTTGGGGTGGGAGGAAGAACAGGTTAGGGAGGCAGAGACAGCTTGGACTGGTTTTGGGATGCAGTGGGTGGAGGGGAAGAGCTGGGCTGGTTGTGTGGTGCAGTGGGGGGAGGGGAGATTTTGAAGCTGGTGAAGTCCACATTAAAACCATTGGGCTGTGGGGTTCCCAAGCGCAATATGAGTTGCTGTTCCTGCAACCTTCGGGTGGCATCATTGTGGCACTATAGGAGGCCCATATGATGGCCATGTCATCCAAAGAATGGGAGGGGGAGTGGAATGGTTTGCCACTGGGAGGTGCAGTTGTTTATTGCGAACCGAGCGGAGGTGTTCTGCAAAGCGGTCCCCAAGCCTCCGCTTGGTTTCCCTAATGTAGAGGAAGCCAAACCGGGTACAGTGGACACAGCAGGCCAAGCAGCATCTCAGGAGCACAAAAGCTGACATTTCCGGCCTAGACCCTTCATCAGAGAGGGGGATGGGGTGTGGGTTCTGGAATAAATAGGGAGAGAGGGGGAGGCGGACCGAAGATGAAGAGAAAAGAAGATAGGTGGAAAGGAGAGTATAGGTGGGGAGGTAGGGAAGTGATAGGTCAGTCCAGGGAAGACAGACAGGTCAAGGAGGTGGGATGAGGTTAGTAGGTAGGAGATGGAGGTGCGGCTTGGGGTGGGAGGAAGAACAGGTTAGGGAGGCAGAGACAGCTTGGACTGGTTTTGGGATGCAGTGGGTGGAGGGGAAGAGCTGGGCTGGTTGTGTGGTGCAGTGGAGGGAGGGGGCGAACTGGGCTGGTTTTGGGATGCAGTGGGGGAAGGAGAGATTTTGAAGCTGGTGAAGTCCACATTGATACCATTGGGCTGCAGGGTTCCCAAGCGGAATATGAATTGCTGTTCCTGCAACCTTTGGGTGGCATCACTGTGACACTGCAGGCCCATGATGGACATGTCATCTAAAGAATGGGAGGGGGAGTTGAAATGGTTCGCGACACTGTTCGTCCCCTCCCCCCACTGCACCATACAACCAGCGCAGCTCTTCCCCTCCACCCACTGCATCCCAAAACCAGCCCAGCCTGTCTCTACCCCCTAACCTGTTCTTCCTCTCACCCATCCCTTCCTCCCACCCCAAGCCGCACCTCCATCTCCTACCTACTAACCTCATCCCACCTCCTTGACCTGTCCGTCTTCCCTGGACTGACCTATCCCCTCCCTACGTCCCCACCTATACTCTCCTCTCCACCTATCTTCTTTTCTCTCCATCTTAGTTCCGCCTCCCCCTCTCTCCCTATTTATTCCAGAACCCTCACCCCATCCCCCTCTCTGATGAAGGGTCTAGGCTCGAAACGTCAGCTTTTGTGCTCCTGAGATGCTGCTTGGCCTGTTGTTCTTTCAGCTTGCTCGAAGTATCACTGGAGCTCCGCCCCTCATTCGTTCATTCTCATTGGTTGGAGGACCAGCCATCCCCGTACAGTCCTCCAGCCGCGCCTCCTGTTTCCCATTGGCCAGGCTTTGCTGTCCATCAGTAGCGTCCGTTTCACCCTGGAGCAGTGCCGGCCCAGCGGTTGCACTGAGACGGCTGTATTGTGTTGTTACGTGGGGAGGGCCCGTCGCAGGAACCGGGAGGGAACGATCGAGCCAGTGGGTGCGTTGCCTGGATTCAGAAACACACCGAGACGAGAAACCAGTGAATGTCGAATGAAACCTACCTTTAGGGCGTTTGGTCCGGCAGCAGTTTCTCAGGAGGCTGCTCTCCCAGGACCCGAGTTAACGGCCGCCATCTTCACAGGCGCTGGACCACAACAAGGCGCATGCGCCACCCTCGTGAGGCCTGTCAGCGACACTCACTCACTCCCATTGGTTGGCGGACCAGCGCCGCCCCTCATTCACTCAGTTCTGAGGAAGGGTCACCGGACCTGAAACATTGAGTCTGATTTTTGTCTTCGCGGTTGCTGCCAGATCGGCTGAGGTTTTCCAGCAACTTCTGTTTTTGTTCCTTATTCACTCTCATTGGCTCAGAGACACCCGTGGGTGAGGAGCAATGGAGTGAGCGCAGGAGAGGGGAGGTTTGATGCATTTTTGTCGCTTGGACCGAGATACAGTGAAAAGTGTTGTTTTTGTTGCTATCCAGACAAATCATACCTTACATAAGTTCATAGAATAGAATGCAGAATAGTGTTAACAGCTATGGAGAAAGATCAACATTAATATGTGAGAGGCCTGTTCATAACTCTGATAACACCAGGGAAGAGGCTGTTCTTGAATCTATCAGTATGTGTTTTCAAACATTTGTAACTTGTGCCCATTGGAAGAGAGTATAACCGGAGTGGGAGAGGTCTGTGACTATGTTGGCTGCATTCCTGAGGCAGCAGAAATGTAGGTGGAGTCAGTGGAAGGAAGGTTGGTTGCCATGATGGACTGTGCTGCGTTCACAGCTCTGAAATCTGTGGAGCAGGTCTCAGAGGCTGGATGAGAAGCTCGCAGTCCCCAGTTACACTGATTCTGCTGCTGCAGGGGCTTTACACCATAATTAAATACAGGATTTAAAGCCACATCTTTATGCGAGGCAATGGGAAGAGATGCACTTTGCCACAATTTTGTGTGGGGGCGATGGGCAGAGGGGCACCTGTTCCACAAGTTGAGCAGTGTGTGTAGTTCTGGTCACCTCATTTTACAGAAAAGATGGAATTGAACCAGAGAAGGTGCAGAGGAGATTGATGAGGCTGTGCACCAGGAGCTGGGATAAATGCAACTATGTGAAAAGATTGTTAACTGTGGGTTCTCCTTGGAATACAGAAGGCCAAAGGAAAATTTAATTGAAGTATACAAAATTGAGAGGGTCCTCAATAGGAGCCACTTACCCCAACAGAGAATCCAGTGATAATAGGGCATGGATTTAAAATGATAGAAAGATTAAATGGAAGATTAGGAAAAGTGTTTTCCCCAAGAGGATGGTTGGGGTCTGGAACTCACTGCCAGAAGCAATAGAAGACACAGAAAGACTCAATTAATTTGTAATGTGTCTGAATTGGCAGAGCCACAGGCCAATTGGTGCAAAGTGGTCTCGGGCTGGATGACTTATATTCTCAGCTGGCGCAGACACAGTGGTGGCCACTTTCTATGTCTTGACCTTTTTATGATTCTGTGAAGCAAAGCCAAAGTATGAAAAATGTCCATCTCTTCTGCTTTTTCTAACCTGGGCTGACAGTGAGGATTTTTGTAACCTCCTTTGCACGACATAGCAAGGGCTTTTTTTTTAAACACGAAAAAAAGCACCACAACACAATGTGATGGTGACATTTGATTAATCAGGATGTGGATGTTATCTGCCTTTGTATGTTTTGTTTTCCAGGTCTTTGTTATTCACAGTTCATACTACTTACCTTCCCAATCCCTGTATCACTTGCTGAAAATGTTAAATTTGCATCTTGTAATCCATTTACTGTCTGCTAACAAGAACAGCATTTCTTTATTTTATCTAACTGTCTTTAATGCATGCACCTCAAGCCCCAAACTAACTCCACTAGAAACCTTCGTCCAGTTCAAAGACAACTGTTAATGATAACTCTGTTTCCTGTTACTGAGCCAATTTCAGACTCATGTTGTTAGATCTAGGTTTTGCTCACTGGGCTGTTAGAGATTTTATCAAGTACTTTTTTTTTCAGTCCATGTTCATCCTATCAATTGGATTATCACCAACACTCTCTACTTCATCAAAAACAATTCTATTTTAACTTTCTTAAATGAACACATATTTCTGTAAGTGGTTTCTCATTTTGTCTGGTACGACCATTTCTAACACTTTTCAAAGCTTAAACTGACTGTCCTGTCAGTGCTGAATTAACTGACATAAGGTTTCATGTGGCAAAATAAAAGGGAGTAGTAATGGGGACGTAAAGCCAATGAGATGTGTCTGGGTGAGGTGTGATAATGACATTTAGATACCGTAAAGACAACCAGGTTGTGTTGTTGACCTCCCTCACACTTTGAGAAGCTGCCACACCTACTGGGTATTTCCAGCATTTTCAGTTGTTATATCAGATTTCCAGCATTTCACTTCTGTACTTGTTTTTACTTCTTAGGAGTGAATGGAACAAACGGTGTGGGGAGAAAACAGGAACAATTGCCTCATTCAGCCATGTATGTCCCAACTCTGCATTTCCTTTTCAAGGTCTGTACAAACACTGGCTTTAATGTTGGGTTTTAATGATAATGCAAGAGTTTGAGGTTGTAGACTTGCTCGCTGAGCTGGTGTGTTTGATTGCAGACGTTTCATCACCCTGCTAGGTAGCATCATCAGCGTGCTTCCGGTGAAGTGTTGGTGTTCTGTCCCATTTGTTGTTTATATGCCTTGGTTTGCTGGGGTGGTTGACATCACTTCCAGTACTGTTTTTCAGCGGTTTGTATTATCAGATCCCATTCAATGTGTTTGTTGATGGAGTTCTGGTTGGAATGCCAAGCCTCCAGGAATTCCCTGACATGTCTCCATTTGGCTTGTGCTATTATGGCTGTGTTGTCCCAATCATATTTGTGTCCTTCTTTGTCCGTGTGTATTGCGAGCAGTGAGAATTGGCCATGTCTCTTGGTGGCTAGTTGATGTTCATGTTTCCTTATTGTCAGTTTTCTTCCAGTTTGGCCTATGTAAAGTTTCTCACAGTCTTTGCATAGTATTTTCTACATTACATTAGTTTTATTGGTCGTGTGTATAGAATCCTATGTTTGTCAGTAGCTGTTGCAGGGCGGTGGTAGGCTTTTAGGCTACCCTGATACCTAGGGGTCTGAGTAGTCTTGTGGTCGTCTCTGATATGTCTATATTGTACATTAGGGTGACTTGTGCTGTGTCGTTTTGTTGTGGTCTGTTGCATAGGTAGTGGCAGATTTTGTTTTTGGCTATCCAGTCCCTTTTAAAAACTCCGCATTACTGCTGCTGTTCTGCTTTGCACAATTCTGGGCTGCTGCAGTGTGTTGCGGCTCGTTTGATTAATATGCCAGGGAATTCCTGGAGGCGTGGCATTCCAACTAGAACACTTTCAACATAAACATTGAACTTGACCCAAAATACAAACCACTGAGAATCAGAGCCAGAAGTGATGCCAAGCACCCGAGCAAACTGAGGCATATAAAAGAACAAGCAGGACAGAACACCACTGTTTCACTGGAGGCACACTGACAGTGTTATCTAGCAGGGTGACAAAACATCTGCAAACACATTGGCTCAGCAACCTCATCCACAACTTGAGTTACAAATCTCAAAATACTTTAGTGCAAGAGTTTACATGGTAATGTTTCTCCCCAGGTATTGGCTCCACCAAGAATGATTAGTTTCTCAGTTTCACAATACGTGTTTTCTCTCACTACTTTGTTGTTTTCTGTTTGAAAGGTTGATTTGTAATTAGCGGAGTCATATGAAACCATATCCAGGTCTGACGGGCATTCTGTTTATTGGAACTGAATTATCAAAGAATTTTGAACATGGCAGGAAAGAGTACATTCAACACTGGGGAGAAATACACCTCCTGTGTGTGAAAGCGTCTGCCAGCAGTTACCTGAAATGTCCAAACACCAGTGCAGTCATACAGGAGAGATACTGTGGGAATGCGGGGATTGTGGGAGGGGACTATTTTACCAATCCCAGCTGGAAACTCACCAACACGGTCACACTGGAGAGAAGCCATTCACCTGCTCTGATTGTGGGAAGAGATTCAAACAGTCATCCGACCTTCTGACACACCAGCGAGTTCACACTGGAGAGAGACCATTCATTTGCTCCATCTGTGGGAAAGGATTCACTCAGTCATCCAACCTGCTCACACACCAGCGGGTTCACACTGGAGAGAGACCATTCACTTGCTCTGTGTGTGGGAAGGGATTCACGTCGTCATCCACTCTCCGAATGCACCAGCAAGTTCACACTGGCGAGAAACTGTTCAGCTGCTCCCAGTGTGGGAAGAGATTCACTCTGTCATCCTCCCTGCGGAGACACCAGCGAATTCACACTGGGGAGAAACCATTCACTTGCTCAGTGTGTGGGATGGTATTCACTCTCACAACTGACCTACTGAGACACCAGCGAGTTCACACTGGGGAGAAACCGTTCGCCTGCTCTGTGTGTGGGAAGGGCTTCAGTCAGGCATCCAACCTGGTCACACACCAGCGAGTTCACACTGGAGAGAGACCATTCAGTTGCTCTGATTGTGGGAAAGCATTCACGCAATCATCCAACCTGCTGAGACACCAGCAAATTCACAAATAACCACGGTTAAAGTATTTTTTTTTCTGTTACTCACACCACGGAATGAAGAATGGTCTTTTGCAGTTAAAATGTTAATAAAATTGTGTATCCGGAGTACATAGTTTTGTAAATGATCACAACATTGTTGTATATGCACACATTACACTCTCTACCCAGTGTGACTTCTGTGATCTGAAATAACACTAAAATTGTTGGAGAAAGTTTGCATGTCTGGAATTTTCTGTGTAACACATTCTGAAGAATAATAATTGGAACTGAAACATTAACTTTCTCCACAATGCTACCAGACCTCTGAGTTTCGCCTGCACTTTATTATGACATTAACATGATTCAAGAGACATTTAAGAAAAATGAAAAAATAATCAAATCCTGGAAAACTGAAAAGAACAAACATGGGGATAGGTCCCACAGAATTAGAAAGTGATAAATTAATGGAGACAGTTTTGGATGAAACTCCTTCAGCATGATCACCTTCTGGCACCAATGTTATGGAGGTGGTTATTTTAAAAAATGTAAATTAATTTGTCAGACTCCCACAATGGTCACACTCTTGGTGAGGTAATAATTTCTAGCTCAGCTTGGATTACTGAACATCGTTTTATGTTTACCAATGCAAAAGAAACTTAAACCTGCCGGATCACTTTCAGTCAGGAAGAGTCTTAGGTTTACACTAATCTCTCGTTTGAAGCATATTTCCAGCCTTCATCGTTGTTCTTCCTCTGATATTTAATCCAGTTGTAAATGAGATTCTGTTCATGTCTCGGAGCTCTAAGCCACAGAAGACAGTGGCTGAGACAAATTTCTTACACACTGCAGGATTACCTCACACCAGGGCTTTGCTGTCAGTGGGGACAGATTTGAAAGACCAAAGTGCTATTTGTCGCACACACTGTGAGCCTGAAGGAAGGATGTGTCCAGGCTGCAGTTCCATTACTGCCATTCGATCTTCCCCTGAGATTGTCCTGTCTGAGCTCCAGGTGATATTAAACACTCAGGGGAGAAATACATCAATCTCCAGTGACAAGTTTGAAGCAAAGCTGATTTATTCAATGCCTCTCCAGAATATTCAACTCCAGTCCAATTTAAAGAGGTTACTAACAACAGAGAGAAATTCCAATGGTCAGAATTAAAACTTTAGAAAATTATAGTACAGATCGAGGCCACTTGGCCCATCGTGTTGGGTTGAAATAAAATTAACCAGGCTAATCCCATTCTGCAGATATCAGTCCATAGCCCTGTATGTTTCACATTTCAAGCATATCCATTTCTTTTAAAATATGACTAAGGGTTCTGCCTTGACCATCCATCAGACAGTGAGATCCAGCTCCCCATCATCTCTGGATGAAATTATTTCTCACCTCCCCCTCTTTCTGTGAATTACCTTAAGTCTAAAACTGCCCATTACTAACCTCCCTCAAAATGAATAGTTCCTTCCTATCCACTATCAGGGCTCCTCATTATCTTATCACTTCAATTAAATCTCACCTTGGTGTCCTCTGTTCCACAGAAAACAACCCTAGCCCATCCAATCTTTCCTCCAAGCTGAAATTCTCCAATCTGGGAATCATCCTCATCAATCTCCTCTGTAATAACATCTATCCTGGAATATGGGGACCAGAACTGAGTGCAGTGCTTTAGCTATGGGTCAAGTCTGTGCTCTTGTCAATCACAAACAGAGGGTGGTGCATATATGGAACGAGGTGTCAGAGGTACTGGTAGAGGCAGGTGCAATTACAACATTTAAAAGACATCTAGACAAGTATGTGGATAGGGAAGTTATAGAAGTCTATGAGCCAAACACAGGCAAATGGGACCAGTTCACTTTAGTAATGCTGGTCAGCATGTGAGAGTGAGGTCAAACGGTCTGTTTCTGTGCTGTCATTCTGATAATCCTGATTTTCCCAAATGAAACTGGATGTGTACTCCATGGGTCAGGGATACCCTGCCTTGTGTTTATTTATGAACTAAATGAAAATAAATTTCAGGTTTAAATAAAAATTCTTCAGCTACTCTTCAATCAACTTATTCTATTATACTGAAATCACCTTCTTCAAAAGGAAGTTAACCAAAATGTTTTCCTTAATTATTATTTTTGAAACACTGCAGATTTTAAATTGCTGAAAAAAAATTCGGATATATTCACTGTTGCAATCATTTGTAGGTTAGCTTTATCAGCTACACTCAATGCATTTAACACTGACTGTAATTATATGAATAAATTGACTTTGGTTTTAAGATGATTAATCAAGTCTGAATTTCTAATTGATCAATGTGACAACAAGAGCTCCCCTCAGTACTCCAGCTATGCTCTAAGTAGTGTTTTCTGAAGTTCCAACATTACCTCCATGCTCTTATGTACATTGAGCTTGACCAAATACCTCACTGCCCTCCTTTCTGCCTGTCCAGCCACCTTTGGGGAATCCATGGATGTGACTCCAAGGTCTCACTGTTCCTCGACACTTCACAGTATCTGACCAATTATTGCGCCTTTTTTTTTGCCCTGTTGGCCCTGTCTTCTCAGATTCATTATCTGCAGAATGAATTCCATTGGCCTTGTTTCTGCCTGTTTGAGTAGTCCATTGACATCATGCAGTCTGCAGTATATTCCTCATCAGCCACCACACAACCAACTTCTGTCATATCTACAGTTTTTTTCATCATGACCTCTACATTGAAGTCTAAATCCTTGATATATACCACAGAACTGTGGAACCCAACTGGAAATGGGCAACCAGCAAGGTTCAGTCCTGGATGCAGTTAACAAAAGCAGTAACAGCAGAATCCAATTGCTGGTGTCTCCGGTGAAGTTGCTGGTGTCTCCGGAGGTTGTGTGACTGAGTGAATCCTTTACCACACACTTTGCAGATGAACGGTCCCTCCCCAGAGTGAATCTGTTGGTGTTTCAGCAGACTCTGTTTACTTTTAAACCTCTTCTCGCAGTCAGAACATTGGAAAGGTCTCTCATCAGTGTGAACAAGTTGGTGTGTTGTGAGATGGGATGATTGAGTGAATCTCTTGCCACATAGGGAGCAGGAGTATGGTCTCTCCCCGCTGTGAACTCGCTGGTGGATCAGAAGGTCAGATGAATCAACAAATTCCTGTTTGCAGTCAGCACAGGAGAATGGCCTCTCCCCAGTGTGAACTCGATGGTGTCTCAGCAGGTGGGATAATCGAGTGAATCCTTTTCCACAGACAGAGCAGGAGAATGGCCTCTCTCCTGAGTGAGTGTACTGGTGTTTAAGAAGGTGCTTTCTGCATTTAAATTTCTTCTCACAGTCAGGACATCCAAAAGGTCTCTCATCAGTGTGAACAAATTGATGTGTCAGCAGGTAAGATGAACTAGTGAATCCCTTCCCACACACAGAGCAGACGAATGGTTTCTCACCAGTCAGAGTGCGTTGGTGATTTTGTAAATCCTTTTTACTTTTAAAGGTCTTCTCACAGTCAGAACATTTAAAAGGTCTCTCATCCGTGTGAACAAGTTGATGTGTCAGGAGATGGGATGATTGAGTGAATCCTTTCCCACATACTTTGCAGGTGAATGGTCTCTCCCCAGTATGACTGCGTTGATGTATCAATATATCCTTTCTGCTTTTAAAACTCTTCTCACAGTCAGAACATTTAAACGGTCTCTCATCAGAGTGAACCTGCTGGTGGGTCCGGAGGGTTGATAAAGCATTAAATCCCTGCCCACACACAGAGCAGGTGAATGGTTTCACTCCCGTGTGAACATGCTGATGTGTATAGAGACTGGATGACTGAGTGAATC
Organism: Stegostoma tigrinum; assembly: GCF_030684315.1. Taxonomy (NCBI): domain Eukaryota; kingdom Metazoa; phylum Chordata; class Chondrichthyes; order Orectolobiformes; family Stegostomatidae; genus Stegostoma; species Stegostoma tigrinum. The sequence continues at coordinate 2,606,395 of NC_081396.1, read as the reverse complement.
CCTTCCCACACACAAAGCAGCTGAACGGCCTCTCCCCAGTGTGACTGCGTTGATGAGTTTCCAACCCTGATGGGTAACTGAATCCCTTCCCACATTCCCTACATTTCCATGGTTTCTCCATGGTGTCAGTATCCTTGTATCTTTCCAGGTTCGATGATTGATGGAAACTGATGTCCACAGACAGAATGCATGAATGGTCTCTCCCCGTTGTGGAAGGTGTAATTGTTTTTCAAGCTGAGTAACTGGTAATGCTCTTTCCACAGTCAGTGCAGTAGAATACACTCCCTTAATTGTGCCACTCATTCATGCTTTTCCCAGTCTGTTCGCTCAAATGTGTGCCTCGGTGCTTTAGCAGTCACAATTATATGTGAAATATTTTCTTACAGATGAGCATTTCTCCCTCCATGTTTAGAGGCTGATGATATTCCGATCCTAACGAACTGAATTACTATCAGATTTTGATATGATGACTTGTTTCAGCTTCTGGACGTAAATATGTCTTTCCGAATACCCTGCAGAAAGAGTTTAAAATGAAACACTTTGAATGTGAAATAAACAGCCAGGCTATTCAGTCTTATTACTCTGCTGTTTTCCCTCCAATTTAGTTCATCTCGCTCATCTGACTTTTTTTTCACCCCTTCTTCCTTTCAATCTTTTCTAGTTTCGTTTGTAACACATCTCTGCTTTTTGCCTGTACTATTTGCTGCGAATTCCACACATCAATCATTCTCTGTGTGAAGAAATTTCATGAGGAAAGACCTGGTCCAAAACGTTGATCATTTAAACTGCTGTATTAGGTCACTGCTCATGCCTTCCTTTAAGGGTCCAATCTGTTCAATCTTTCCCAAAGGCTGCATTACTTTATAAACCCCACCTATGTCAGTGTGGTATGGAGACTGGGAAGAAGCAAAAATGTGAAGGGTCTAGGCCCGAAACGTCAGCTTTTGTGCTCCTGAGATGCTGCTTGGCCTGCTGTGTTCATCCAGCCTAACATTTTATTATCTTGGAATTCTCCAGCATCTGCAGTTCCCATCATCTCAGAAGCAAAAATGTCCCTGGGTTGCAGTTTGCAGATCCTCCCCCCGGAAAAGGAGTTTATAAAACCTTTCTCCGTCAGTCCAGCTTTCCGCTACAGCTCATTGTCCCCGCCCTCTGCAAACCCAGGACTGGGATCTCCTTCACCGACCTTTGCGATCATGCACTCTGTCCCCGGAGGGAGCCGCCCCGTTCGGCCACCGGCTGCGTCACACCCTCCACAGGGCCCAAAAAAAATCACCGACAATACTGCGCATGCTCCAGACAATGCGCTTGCGCACGCGTCTCCTGTGATGTGAATGAGGGCTTTCAGCCCTGCCGTGCATAATGGGTAATAGCATCTCCATTGATAGCTTTTTCTAAAATGAAGATCGATACTTGTTTGGCTGTTCGGTGTGGAGACCAGAACAGACGTTCAAATAATAAAACAAATCAGCAATTTTTAGAGAAATGTAACGAAATGAATCGTCGATTGTATAATCACGAACCCAGGATAATGTGAATTGATGGTGCATCCATACACACCCGAACCAGCAGCAATGGGAACAAAGTTCAACTTCTGCAGTCACCTGTGGATTTACGGTGATCCACTGAATCACTGCTCACACACGGGACATTGAAACAGTTTGCCTGGTGTGAATGCACTGATAATCCACCAAATCCTGTAAACTTTCAATGTCTGTGTCTGTTTCAGATTTCCAGCATCAACAGTATTTTGCATTTATTTGAGTCTCCTCAGAATGGTTTATGGTTTACACACTAGGGGAATACTGGTGTCAGTCTTCTGGATGTCATGGATCATACAAATGGATGATGCAACCAATCTCTGTGGTGGATGTAGTGCCTTCTCTTATTCTCAGTCTTACTGACCTGACTGAAATGTTATGCTGATAGCATTGAGCAATTTGAGGACTTCAAGCCAACTCTCAATAGTAATTGTAAAAGACTAGTCTCTTCAGATAAACTGCTTCGGATTTAAAGGGAACAGGCTCGGTCATCTTATTTGTTACTCCCAAAATCTGCGACACAAAGCCACTGAGGCCACTGTTGAGACAGAAAACTGTGTGTTTGAATTGGTATCAATGTGGTTTGAAGTTTTAGGTGTTACTTCTCATGTACTAATAGAGCACGGTGGAAATAGTTAACTGTGGTGCCAATCTTCCGCGTTGGAAAGAAAAATGCCACTGTAAAAAACAATCTCATGACAAACAGTCTCAGTGGTTCTGGGTAGCAAACTATTCCATTTCATCTGGCAGAAACCAATTAAAATGAAGAAAACCTGTCAGTTGATTCAAATTAGGCTATTGTCAATTTTAAAAGTGGCACACTTACCAAGTTAACTTGAAGTAATATACACCAACCAAAATTTTAAAAAAGAAACAAATCATGTTAATACTTGAAATGAATAAAATATCAATTTCTTTTTGCAAGATAAATTTGAGAGTCAAATAACTGATTAAATGTGTAAATTTTTACAATGAGGAGGTGAGTCAGGGTAAGACATAGAATTAAAGGAAACAACACATCACTGAATGAGAATTGGATTAACATACCTTGGATCCAGTTCACTGAAATATACCAATCAGTTGTTGATGTTCATTCTAAAATGGAAGTATGGATAAGACTGATAAGTTGACAGGTCGTCATGACACACTTTGCAAAGTGTCTGATATTCGAGCCCCACTACTCCTTGGGTGATCACCAAATATAAAGTTTCATTCAGAGTTCTCAAAAGTCCCCAATTCACCTGTCTGATAGACCCAGCTTAACAGAAATTAAAAAAGACACTGAGCAGGTTTCCATACTCCACAAGAACTGCTGTTTATTACAAATAAACCATTTCTAGCTATTGGCAAACAAACATACGAATTACCAACATGTAACTCATAGTCCAAACTCCGAACCCCTCCCACTTGTTAAACCTTATTCCTACGCCGCACATACACACAGACAAACAAACTTGAATGTTCAGGATGGAGAAAACGATACTGAAGAAGTGCAGTTCAAATATCAATACGAGTTCAGGAGGCGACCTTTTTGCCTTCCAACAGCTTCTGTTCTCTGATCTCCAGTTTTACACATTTTTTCCAATTTTTCACAGAAGAAACAATGTGGTTGACACATTAATTGTAAACTCCTTTGGTTATTAATAGAGGCAACATTTCACAACACCTGGTGGGAGATAATATCTAGCCATCTTTCTGACTTTGGTCACTTCACTGAAGACAGTGGGCAAGCGAGGAGACATTGTCCGTTATGCAGTTTCAAGGTTTCTCTCTGTATTGTTCAGAACCACAGCATTCACTTCCTTAGGTGCATCAGAGAACTGTGGCTAAACTGATGACTTCTGACTTCAAGTTGTCCAGATTGCAAGAACAAATCAGCAATCTGCACATATACCCAGTGCCATGACCTCTCAGATCTCTTCCCCACCGCTTGAATAAAAAAAACTGTTATCACAACTCACAATGCATGCCAGTAAGTTGTTTTTAGAAAGAGCAACAACTATTTTCACAGTCGTTGGCCTAAAGCATTTTTCCCCATTTTGTTCCACAATCCAAAATAAAGAAAAACAAAAAGATACAGTTTTTAACACAGGTTCTCCCAGAAATGTTTGTATCTTTGCCTATGAACTTTTAAAGTAAATTTGATTTGGTAATCTGGCTACTACTAAAGACACTGAGACCTTGGAGGAGCATTTAAAGGAAGAGTTTTAGACAGACACCTGTGAGTGAGCCTGGTTAGTAAACTTAAGTAGAAATTCACCCTTTTCAAACTACTTACATTTATATCTGCTGAAGTAAATTAACAAGGTGAAGACAGATATTTAACTCAGGAAGGCATCCTGCAATGAATCAAATGTGTGAATTTGTCACCAGAAACACATGATTAAGTTGTCAGTCTCAGTTCATTAAATTGAAGAATTAATCATGACTCAGTGATTATGTTAAAAGACTAGGTCATACTTCAAACTCCATCTACCTGTTTTAAATTCCATGCCGCAGTTTCTGTCAGAGACAATGTGAGATCTGATAAGATGGCTTTGCAGTGAGTCCTCTGCGGTCTTGACTAATTTATTTGGAATGGAAAGGTTATATAATAAACAGAATGTTTGTGCAGGATCAGAGAGGAGGGATGTATTGAACAGACCCAATGTTTTCCTCAGTAGCACATTTACCAAAATAAAAGAAGTGATTTGAATCAATTCGTTAATGAAACTAACTCAGCCACCGAGTTACAATCAGCTCATTTCAGCTGTGGTAATTGCTGCTGAGAGATTCAATTCTCAAAGATCCAGAAAGAGCGTTGTGAGCCAAGGACTGGAAATTCTGGGGCAAAAGTGATGGTGATAGTTTTGCATCCAAATGCTGTTTGATACAGTGTCACACAAGAGACTTGTAAATAAAGTTCATGGAATAAAAGGGGCAGGAGTAACATCGATACAAAATTGACTGAGTGATGGAAACAGAGTGTAACGGTCAATGGATTCTTTTCTCAGCTGGAATGTTTTCAGTCCATTCTGGCCCGTAACATTACAAAAAAGAAAAAATAATTCATCATAACATTTGTAATGATTAGATTCACCCACTCTGCATTGAAATAGAAGTCACCCATTGTTACCACCTGCATTTAACAAAGTTGACTGCATTCAACAAAGTCCATATATTTGTCTTTCCCATAGAGCTATAGCAAAGCAGGGCTATAAATTACATCCAGACGCTGAAAAATTGCAGAAAAATACAGCTCCTGAAATCTCATGAACACACTGCTGTCTCCACAGGTGTGCTGTGTGGTGGAATTTCTGAGTAAATCCTTTCCTACAATCAGAGCAGATGCATGGTCTATACCCAGGGTGAACTCACTGGTATAAAAAGTCAGTTGAGATGATCACCTAAATCCCGTCCCACACTGAGAGCACCCGACAGTCTCTCATCGGTGTGAATATGTTGATGGTACATCAGTTCCACAGAGCTCTTCAAGCGCTTACCACAGGCTGGGCATTTAAAAGATCGCTCAGAGTGAACCCGCTGATGGCGAAACAGGTCCCCAGAACGTTTAAAGCACTTCCCACAGTTTTGGCATTCAAAAGGCCTCTGATCAGAGTGAACACGTTGATGGCGTATCAGGTCCCAAGAACTTTTAAAGCACTTCCCACAGTCTGGGCATTTAAAAGGTCTCTCCCCTGTGTGAACACGCTGGTGTGTCTTGAGGTGAATTTTCCGAGTGAATCCCTTCCCACACTGGGAGCAGGTGAAAGGTCTCTCTCCGGTGTGAGTGCGTTGGTGTGCACGGAGTTGTGATGACCATATGAACCTGGACCCACAGAGAGCACAGCTATATGGTCTATTATCAGTGTGAACACGTCGGTGTGACTTCAGCTCCCCAGAACTTTTATAACACTTCCCACACTCTGGACATTTAAATGGTCTCTCCTCAGTGTGAACTCTCTGGTGTGCCTTGAGGTGGGAAGGGTCAATGCATCCCTGCCCACATTCAGAGCAGATAAATGGCCTCTCCCCAGTGTGGAGACGCCGGTGTCTAGTGAGTTGAGATGATCGCCTAAACCCAGTCCCACAATAAGAGCACCTGAATGGTCTCTCATCAGTGTGAATACGTTGATGGAGCATCAGTTGTGTGGAACTTTTAAAGCACTTCCCACAATCTGAACATTTAAAAGGTCTCTCCTCGGTGTGCACACGTTGATGGGACTGCAGTCGGCTGGAACTTTTAAAGCACTTCCTGCAGTTTGGGCATTTGAAAGGTCTCTCCTCAGTGTGAGTCTGCTGGTGTGCCTTGAGGTCATGTGACCGAGTAAATCCAATCCCACATTCAGAGCAGGTGAATGGTTTCTCCCCAGTATGAATGCGTTGGTGCACAGTGAGTTGGGATGACCACTTGAAGCCAGCCCCACAATCAGAACATCTGAACCACCTTTCCTCAGTGTGAACGCGTTGATGTGACATCAGCTCACTGGAACTTTTAAAGGAATTCCCACATTCTGTACATTTAAAAGGTCTCTTCTCAGTGTGAACCTGCTGGTGTGCCTTGAGGTGGGACGATTGAGTGAATCGAGTTCCACATTCGGAGCAGGAGAATGGCTTCTCCCCAGTGTGAATGCGTTGGTGCACTGTCAGTTGAGATGACCACTTGAAGCCAGCCCCACAGTCAGAGCATCTGAACCGTCTCTCTTCAGTGTGAACACGCTGATGGGACATCAAGTTACTGGAACTTTTAAAGCACTTCCCACAGTGGGGACATTTAAAAGGTCTCTCCTCGGTATGAAGTTGCTCATGTGTGCGTAGTGTGGATAGCTGAGTGAATCCTTTTCCACACAGGGAGCAGGTGAACAGCCTCTCCCCAGTGTGAATACCTTTGTGAATTTTCAGCCCAGAGTAATGACTAAATCCTTTCTCACAGTTGCCAGATTTCAATAATTTCTCCCCAGTGTTACTGCATTTGTGCTTCTTGAGGCTAGCTAATTGGCTGAAACCTTTTCTACACACAGAACATGTGTATCTGTTCTCCCCACTGCAAAATGTGCTTTCTCCTTCCATGGTTAAAAGTTGTTGGTAACTGGTTGTGATAAATTGAGTGACTCCATCAGATCATGACGTGATTTTTGATTTCAGTTTCATGACTGCATACCATCCTCTTTGCTTACCCTGTGAAATTAATTTTAAAAACAGAAGAAAGGAATGAGCAAGAAGCCACAAAAACATAAAGGCAGGTTGTAAAATTGTACCGAGTGAATCTGGTAACTTGCTGGGCCAGCTCTTGGGAAAAGCGACAAGGAAAGCTGCTGGATTGCCACAGAAATTCAACTGGGGCTAAAACTAATATCAAACAAGGAAGGGAACTGCATCCTGGTCTGGGCTTACACAGGACTATGGGACCTACATGGAGCAGAGTGACAGAGAAAAGAGGGAGACATACGGAAGTAATCAAGGGATTGCATACTCTGCAACTTGTCCAGAATTTTGACAGGACATTAAAAAGGCATCTGGATGGGTACATGAATAGGAAGGGTGAAAAGGGACATGGGCCTAGATTTACAAAGGATATCTAGTCAACATGGATGAGTTGGACTGAAGGATCTGTTTCCATGCTGTATATCTCTCAGACACTATTAAGTGTCTAAGTCCTGCCCTGATTAGCCCTAACAAACTGCAGCACCACACTTATCTAAATTAAACTCTCTCAGCCACTCCTCAGCCTATGTGCTCAGCTGATCAAGGTTTCATTCTGAGATAAACTTCTTCGCTGACAACTACACCACCAATTTTGTCATCATCTGCAAATTTAGTAACCATACCTCCTATATTCACATCCAAATCAATCTTACAATTCACAGAAAGTAGTGGATTGCATTGATACTTGTGACACACCATTGGTCACAGGCCTCCTGTCCAAAAGGCAACCCTCCAGCACCACACTCTGTCACCTAAAAGCCAATTTTGTATCCCAATGGCTAGGTCTGCCTTTACTCCATGGTGGTGCTGCTGAGATACCATAGGTGGTGAACATTGAAGACCCCACTCAGAGTACATTCTTCACACTTGCCACCCTAGTGGTCTTGCTGGACGACACTGAATAAGTTTCTACACACAAGGCTACTGTATAACAAGCATTTTGTGACACTGTATTAACATGGACAGAGGACTAACTAAGTATTAGAAGACAGAGTTGGGGTAGCAGTATCCTTTTTCAGTGGCAATCTGCACTATGAGATGTCACGGATCAGTTTTCACACTACAAATCATTTAAAAATAGACTTGGATAATGCAAGTGTATGTTGTGTTTCCAAGTTTGCACATGACTCAGAAATAAGAGTTAACTATTTTGCATTTATTCCTCTATCCAGCTACCTGCTCTCATGAGGTAAAATACAACTGCATCCTCAGTAAGTTTAGACAATTAGTATAGATTCTTATTAAACAAAACCCTACATTGGATCAAAAACCTCAGTTTAATTTTGCCCAGTTAAATGACCATTTTCTAAGGCCACTTCATGTTGTCTCATTTCCCTGACTGGAGTTTTTTTTTCTTATTTCATCTCCTTTTCCATCTGTCTGTATTGCTTCCGCTCCTCATTATCCACCTCCTTGTTTTCCTTTTAACTTAATTTCTCCCTTTTCAATTTCACCTCTATCTTGGCTACTTTTAGGAATGACATCTCAATTTAAAGTTCCCTTTCTTCCAATACTAATTATTGAATAATCACTTGAAGCATTCTTGCTTGTAAGACCTTGCTCTGATTTTCTACCTTCAATTTATTAGCTAACTCTCTCAGTTTATCCCTAGTTAAATACTTCAAAAGGTGTTATCTTCCAAAACTCTGGTCAATATTCAAAGTCATCTTCAATGCAATGCAACAAATTTCACAACACAATCGATGTCTGTCAGACCCTAAGTATCTCATGCTTTCAAAAAAAGTGAAACACAGATTCCTTTAAAATTGTGTGTATTTAAAATCTGCAAAGTCCCCAGTTATGACTCACTGTTATTTCTTGAATGTGATGGCTTACTAGTTATAAATAGGGATACAATACTTCAAATTTTGTCTAAATAATGAACTAGAAGTTCATTTCATAAAATAAATGAAGATTAAACAAAACAGACCAGCCTAATTCCACGGCATGGCAGCCCAGCACTTAGCACTACAGCCCCACAGTGCCATGACAAAGGTTCAATTACACCCTCACCCTTCGGTGACTGCCTGTGTGGAGTTTGTATATTCTCCTGGTATCTGAGTGGGTTTCGTTTGGGTGCTCCAGTGTCCTCCCACAGTCCAAGATGTGCTGGTTAGGTGGATTTACCATGCTATATACCCAATAATGTCCAGGGATGTATGAGTTAAGTGGATAAATCAGGAGAATGGCAGAGTTATAGGGTCGAGAGGTGGATCTGTGTGGGACGCTCTTTGGAGGATCATGTGGACACGAATGGCCAAACAGCCTGCTTCCACATTGTAGGGATTCTCTGACTCTACTTGCATCTAACAAATTTTAAGCATTTCAAAATACATAGCAAAACACAATCCGATCCCTTTCCAACACCAATACTTTACAATATTCAAATACCAGAGAGTGTTCCATTTTAAATCTCACATTGATTTGATTTAACTGTTTCTTTCAATACCTGGTCTTGACACTTTCAAGCACATCTTGGCAGAAGTTTTCCAACTGAAATCCTAACCCTAAATGATTCTACTTTCCAAATGTTTTGAATTAACTCCTTCAATTTGGAGAAACTGTTCTGACATCTGACCTCAGCCAGCTGTTGTGTGAACTGCTACAACCCAAAGCTTTCCAAATGATAGGGATTTCCACCCTGATCTTAAAAAAAAAACTCTTCTAAAACCAAAAGCAAGCTCGTTGGTTCTCTCCCATCATAAAAAAAAAACAAATAAGCTCATATTATTACTCCAAGAAGATCCCAGTCACCAGGACTCTGGGACACAGGTTCAAAATTATGACACCAGCTATGCTGCGTTGCTTATTAAACCCCAAATATTAACAGACCAAAGCATGTGTCGTTCGTTCAAAATCCAAACTTTAAAACATAAATTACATTATATATATATATAAAGCACACTTTATAGTCAAGGAGAGTAAACAAACAACCGAGGGCATGCAGGCCATGAGCCTCTGCAGACCAGTCTGTGCCAGCGACAAATGCAACATCAGTACAGGGCAGGGAAATTCTCTCATCAAAAGATGGGTTTTATTTTGGTCTTTGCTTTCTAGATTGATTACAGATCTCATTGCTTGACTTGGCTTATGGTGAAACTCCTTTGTATCATCAGGGAATGCCAAGGCCAAGCAAATGGAGAAGAATATGCCAAACTAAGTGGGGGTTCCAACACTGCCAATTTCACTTCATTCTTCATCCTGATCATATCAGATATGATGCTGTCAATCTGTGCAATACATGGCATGAAAGGAGCAGTTGAGCCTGGAGATTTGTTGGACAAAACTTTTTTGACAATCTCCTTTGTCAAGTTTCTTTTGTAAATTGATGACTTTTGTGTTTCCCTTCTACAGGGCATGTGCTTCTCCCTTCGAATACTATTTTTGAATTCAAGATCGAAATTGGTGCTTTTAAAAAGGGACGCTGCAGTCCCAAAATCAGCCACAATTCCACAGTGCCAAACTCCAGCCAGTTATAAGAGTGTTAACATCAGGAGAAACAAATGTAATATTGTTAGATTGTCAATCTTGGAAATGATCAATAACAGCAGAATCTTCTTCTTTCAGAGGACACTGAAATCGCTGGCTGAGCCAACGATATCCAGCCTGGACAAGACAGTGGTGAGTTCTCCCCTTAAACTGCTTCAGTATACTGGTTTTTGAGGTTCACTTATGAACTCACTTAAGCATCACTAGGTTGAATGAGTGAGTGAATTCCTTCCCATACATGGAGCAAATGAATGGACCCTCTCTGGTGTGAACTCATTGGTGAGCAAGGAGAGAGGATGAACACTCAAAACTCTTCCCACAGGAAGTACACCTGAATGGCTTCTCCTCCGTGGTAGGTAAGACTCGAGTGCAGTTGATAGTGAATCCCTTTCCACACACAAATCAAGTGAAAGGTTTGTCCAATGTGTGAATTTACTGAGGTGCAATGGGGGTGGATGGCTGCTGGAAACCTTTCCTACAGGAAGTACAGCTGAAACACTTCTCCCCAGTGTGAACTCACTGGTGTCTCAGCAAATTGGATGACTGAGTGAACCCCTGCCCACACACAGAGCTGGTGAATGGTTTCTCCCCAATATGAACTCGCAGGTGTATATTCAGGTTAAATGAAAACATTAACCTCTTTGCATAATAAGTGTAGCTGAACAGCCCATTCTCATGGACAATCTGCTGGTGTAATATGAGGCAGGTAGTTTGTGTAAATCTCTTCCCACATTCTCACTAGGTGAATAGTCTCTCCTTGTATGAATTCATTGGTGTGAATGGAATTTGGTTGTCTGAGTAAATCCTTTCCCACACACAGAGCAGGTGAATGGCTTCTCCCCCAATGTGAAATCGGTGATGGATTTCAAGCTGTGATGGACAACTGAATCCTTCACCACAGTCCTCACATTTACACAGTCTGTCCATGGCAATGCCCATCCTGAGAGATACAAAGATGGCAAGCAGTTGAAGCCTTGACTGCACACAGATTGAGCACAGTATTTCCCCGCTGCAAATGGTGTAATTTTTACTTTCCCCAATCTGATTGACTGTTGCAAATTCTTTCCACAGGAAATTTACTGGAATGCACTCAGAACGTGTGACTGTGTGATGCTCTTTCCAGTCTGCTCACTGGAACACAATCACTCAGGTGTGAGTGTGTGCGTGTATATTTCTGGGATCTTGTCACTCACACCAATGTTTGAAATCATTTGCCACAGCCAGAACAAACATTTCTCCTTCCACATGCAGAAGCCAAATGTACACAGTTCATGATTGATTGATTGGTTGATCATGAGACAACTAGATCTTGACAAGAAATTTGCTTTGTGTTTAATATTTCCAAAGCCACCTTTTCAAATATTCTGCAAAAGGAGTTTGCAAACATCATCACAGTCGATTCTGGGCAGAAATTCTGAAGTCTGTTCCAGATTCTAAGGAATATTACTTTTCTCTCCTGTTCCCCAAATCCGTAAATCCCATTCCACAGTCCCTCCCTCCCTTCCTCTTTGGACTGAAACCCAAACCTGTCTCCCCAAGTTCTTCCTCGATACCAAACTTTCTTACTCCCTCTGGATTCAGTTCACCGGTTCCTGTCTGTAGACTACGAGTCAAAGCAACGAGTTTGATTCGGGGTTTGGTGTTGCCTGTGGGTTTTCGTGAATGCACCCCTCCCACCTCCTTGGGTTCCCTCCTGAACACAGCCCCTCGTTGGTTCTCCCCACCCTCCCATCCAGGCTTCAGTGAGATACGCCTTTCCCTTACCAAGATGGCGCCTCACCAACATGGCGGCCAGTGACTCCGCGGCCTCAGGCCTTGCCCCCACCCCGACAAAGAGGTTATAAATTCCCCGGGCCCGCTCCTCCCACGGTTTACATTCCTACCATGTCTCACAGTCTCGTCCCCCGGAGGCAGGAGAGGAATCTTGTCACTCGGGCCTGGTGACCTTCCCGCCCAGGCGCCGGTTCCATTCCTTTCGCACACTCAGCAGCAATAACTCCGACCCGCTCGGGGTGACAAGGCGTCCTGGGCTGTTAGACGTCAGTTCCGGGCAACAAGGAAGTAGACGTGGCTGGAGGTCCGAGCTGGAACGCGTGGTCCTCCAACCAATCGGAGACAATGAAGGGCGGTACGATAGTGTGGACCGCCCCCAGGAACCTGACTTGTGTCCATTTCACCCGTTGTTTCTATTGAGCCTGGTCATAGATGCCAAACCTGTGGCGCAGGCAGGACTAGTATCTGGGCTTCCCCGTCCAAGGTCAGCGACATTACCACTGCACCCTCCCCTTGGGCAATTAAGAACAAAAACAAAGTTACTGAAAAAGCTCAGGTCTGGCAGCATCTGTGAAGGAAAGGAAAACAGACTTAACGTGACCGGTGACCCTTCCACAGAATTACACCCGACTCCCGCTCATTCGGCGGGGACACGAACCACCAGGAGACAGTAAGGACTGCGGGTGCTGGGAAGCCAGAGTCAATAAATGTGGAGCTGGAAAAGCACAGCAGATCAGCCAGCATCCAAGGAGCAGGAAACCTTGGTCTATGCTATCGAGGGTCCTGACCAGCACTGAGTCATTCTGCTATCGACACTTGATGTTGCCCACATCGGACTCCAGACCCATACCAATGTGGTTGAATCTTAACTGCCCTCTCTGAGAACCTTACAACATTCTTCAAGAGTGGGGCCCAACTATGGAGTTCATTTTCATAAGGATATAGCTGAAAAGCAGAGAAGTTCTGGTCAATTAGTTCAGAACCATAATTAGATTTAACTGGGATTATATACTCGGTCTCCATTACATCCTCGTTTAGAGAATAGAAATAGATGCATTAGAGAAGGGGTCACACTGATTAACAAGGATAAAACTAAACATTTCACCTTGAGAAGCGGCAGGGTGAGGGTGTTATAGAAAGGTGAAAACTGACGGATGACCTGATGGAAGTCTTTAAGGTGTTGAAGTGGGTTCAATAACCTAATAGTAATTCATAGGAAAACTTTTTTGCCCAGCAAATGGTGAGACTGTGGAACTGCTCCCACAATGAGTTTGAGGTGAATAGCAATGGAAAGTGAACACACATGGTTAAAATAGAGGTCTCTCATAAACATTTTTGCTTAGGTTCTGACATACAGCTTGGGATCAGGCTATCAAATGAGGTTCCTGGAGAAAAGTCATTGGCAAACACTGAAAATATTTCCAAGGAAAGGTTGAATTTTATTTGTCTCACTGAAACTTTCCAGACGTCCACTAGAATGTATGTGCGTACCAGACTGACATAGAACATAGAACAGGACAGCACAGAACAGGCCCTTCAGCCCACAATGTTGTGCCGACCATTGATCCTCATGTATGCACCCTCAAATTTCTGTGACCATATACATGTCCAGCAGTCTCTTAAATGACCCCAATGACCTTGCTTCCACAACTGCTGCTGGCAACGCATTCCATGCTCTCACAACTCTCTGCGTAAAGAACCTGCCTCTGACATCCCCTCGATACTTTCCACCAACCAGCTTAAAACTATGACCCCTCGTGCTAGCCGTTTCTGCCCTGGGAAATAGTCTCTGGCTATCAACTCTATCCATGCCTCTCATTATCTTGTATACCTCAATTAGGTCCCCTCTCCTCCTCCTTTTCTCCAATGAAAAGAGACCGAGCTCAGTCAACCTCTCTTCATAAGATAAGCCCTCCAGTCCAGGCAGCATCCTGGTAAACCTCCTCTGAACCCTCTCCAAAGCATCCACATCTTTCCTATAATAGGGCGCCCAGAACTGGACGCAGTATTCCAAGTGCGGTCTAACCAAAGTTTTATAGAGCTGCAACAAGATCTCACGACTCTTAAACTCAATCCCCCTGTTAATGAAAGCCAAAACACCATATGCTTTCTTAACAACCCTGTCCACTTGGGTGGCCATTTTAAGGGATCTATGTATCTGCACACCAAGATCCCTCTGTTCCTCCACGCTGCCAAGTATCCTATCCTTAATCCTGTACTCAGCTTTCAAATTCGACCTTCCAAAATGCATCACCTCGCATTTATCCAGGTTGAACTCCATCTGCCACCTCTCAGCCCATCTCTGCATCCTGTCAATGTCCTGCTGCAGCCTACAACAGCCCTCTACACTGTCAACGACACCTCCGACCTTTGTGTCGTCTGCAAACTTGCTGACCCATCCTTCAATTCCCTCGTCCAAGTCATTAATAAAAATTACAAACAGTAGAGGCCCAAGGACAGAGCCCTGTGGAACTCCACTCACCACTGACTTCCAGGCAGAATATTTTCCTTCTACTACCACTCGCTGTCTTCTGTTGGCCAGCCAATTCTGTATCCAAGCAGCTAAGTTCCCCTGTATCCCATTCCTCCTGACCTTCTGAATGAGCCTACCATGGGGAACCTTATCAAATGCCTTACTGAAGTCCATATACACCACATCCACAGCTCGACCCTCATCAACCTTTCTAGTCACATCCTCAAAAAACTCGATAAGGTTTGTAAGGCATGACCTACCCCTCACAAAGCCGTGTTGACTGTATTTGATCAAGCCATGCTCTTCCAGATGGTCATAAATCTTATCCCTCAGAATCCTTTCTAACACCTTGCAGACGACAGACGTGAGACTTACCGGTCTATAATTGCCGGGGATTTCCCTATTTCCTTTCTTGAAGAGAGGAATTACATTTGCCTCTCTCCAGTCCTCAGGTACGACTCCAGTGGAGAGCGAGGATGCAAAGATCTTCGCAAGTGGCGAAGCAATTGCATTTCTCGCTTCCCAAAGCAGCCGAGGACAAATCTGATCTGGGCCTGGCGACTTGTCAATCTTAATGTTTGACAAAATTTTCAGCACATCAGCTTCGTCTATCTCTATCCATTCCAGCATGCACACCTGCTCTTCAAAGGTTTCATTCACTACAAAGTTGGTTTCTTTCGTAAAGACAGAAGCAAAAAACTCATTTAGGGCTTCCCCTACCTCCTCGGGCTCCACACACAAGTTCCCTATGCTATCCCTGATCGGCCCTACTCTTTCTTTGACCATTCTCTTATTCCTCACGTAAGTGTAAAATGCCTGTGTGTTTTCCCGGATTCCTTCTGCCAAGCCTTTCTCGTGCCCCCTCCTGGCTCTCCTCAGACCATTTTTGAGCTCCTTCCTTGCCTGCATGTAATCCTCTCGAGCTGAACTTGACCCTAGCTTCCTCCACCTTATGTAAGCTACCTTCTTCCTTTTCACTAGAAGCTCCACCGCTCTCGTCATCCAAGGTTCCTTAATCTTACCCCTTCTTGCCTGTCTCAGGAGGGACATATTTACTCATCACTCCCAACAACTGTTCCTTAAACCGTCTCCACATGTCTATAGTTCCCTTACCATGGAACAACTGCTCCCAGTCCATGCTTCCTAACTCATGTCTAATCGCATCATAGTTTCCTCTTCCCCAATTAAATATCCTCCCATTCTGCCTAATCCTCTCCTTCTCCATAGCTATGTAGAATGTGAGGCAGTTATGGTCACTATCACCAAAATGCTCTCCCACCACAAGATCTGATACCTGCCCCGGCTCGTTTCCGAGCACCAAGTCTAGAATGGCCTCTCCCCTCGTTGGCCTGTCAACGTACTGCGTTAGGAAACCCTCCTGAACACACCTTACAAAAACAGCTCCATTCAAATCTTCTGCTCGAAGGAGGTTCCAATCAATATTAGGAAAGTTAAAGTCACCCATTACAACAACCCTACTGCGTGCACACTTTTCCAAAATCTGTCGACCTATGCTTTCTTCAATCTCCCTGCTGCTATTGGGGGGCCTGTAGTAAACCCCTAACGAGGTGACTACTCCCTTGCTGTTCCTAATTTCCACCCATACTGACTCAGTAGGCAGATCTTCCTCGACAAAGGAAGCTTCTGTAGCTGTGATACCCTCTCTGATTAGTAGTGCTACACCCCCTCCTCTTTTTCCCCCCTCCCTATTCTTTTTAAATGTTCTAAACCCTGGAACATCCAGCAACCATTCCTGCCCCTGAGAAACCCATGTCTCTGTTATGGCCACAACATCATAGCACCAGGTACTGATCCATGCTCTAAGTTCATCACTTTTATTCCTGATACTCCTTGCATTAAAGCAAACACACTTTAACCGATCCCTTGGTTCCTTCCCAGGAAAATCCTTCCCACTAGCTGGTCTACCTCTTGCTACTGCCTCACCTGCATCAACGCTCACCTCTGGTATACAGCTCAGGTTCCCACCCCCCTGCCATACTAGTTTAAACCCTCTCGAACTACTCGAGCAAACCTTCCACCCAGGACATTGGTCCCCTTCCAGTTCAGATGCAACCCGTCCTTCTTGTACAGGTCCCACCTTCCCCAGAAGGCATCCCAATTATCAACATATCTGAAGCCCTCCCTCCTACACCAGCTGCGTAGCCACGTGTTCAGCTGCGCCCGCTCCCTGTTCCTCACCTCGCTATCTCGTGGCACCGGTAGTAAACCAGAGAACACTACTCTGTTCGTCCTGCTCTGCAGCTTCCATCCTAACTCCCTGAAATCACTTTTTATATCCTCAATCCTATTTCTGGCTATATCATTTGTGCCAATATGTAACACGATTTCTGGCTGTTCGCCCTCCCCTTTTAGAACTTTATACACCCGATCGGAGACGTCCCGGACCCTGGCACCAGGGAGGCAACATACCTTCCGGGAATCCCGATCTTGCCCACAAAATCTCCTGTCGATTCCCCTAACTATCGAGTCCCCTACCACGAGTACTTTTCTATTCTGCCCCCTTCCCTTCTTTGCCACAGTGTCAGGCTCAGTGCCAGAGAACTGACTACTATGGCTTTCCTCTGGTAGGTCATCCCCCCCAGCAGTATCCAAAATGGTATACTTATTGCTGAGGGGAATGCCCACAGGGGATCTCTGCACTGTCTGTCTGTCCCCTTTCCTCCCCCTAACATGTTCTCCTGAACTACCTCAAAAATAAGTTGAACTGGACAGTATAAAAATTAAAATAACTTATTTTGCTAGTACTGCATAACTAGAATCGTAGAATCATTACGGTATGGAAACAGGCCATTCGGCCCAACAAGTCCACACTGCCTGTCTTCCAAGAGCATCCCACCCAGATTCATTCCACTATCCCTGTATTTCCCATGTCTAACCCACCTAACCCAAAATATCCCTAGAAACTATGGGCAGTTTAGCATGGCCAATCCGCCTATTCTACACATCTTTTGAGTGTGGGAGGAAACCGGAGCACCTGGAGCAAACCCACAGCAGGGAGGATGTGCAAACTCCTCACAGTCACCTGATTCTGGAATCGAACCCCAGTCCTCAGCGCTGTGAGGCAGTAGTGCTAAAACGCTAAGCCACCCTTTTGTAGTACAGTGCAGTTCAATATAGTGATAACATCTTTAAAATTCCAGGATGCTTTTTGAAAATAAACTTGTAGGGCCAGTGGGAGAGACCAAGGAATGACAAATATGTTCTAGACAGAGCCAGCAGACAACCCGAGGGCTGAATCCAAAGATCCAAAAACATCTTTCTGCAATGGTCCGGCCTGTATTTGGACTCCTTTCTGCAGGGAAGAAGTAAAACAAAGTAAGCCCTCTGATGCTAACCATTATCGTATATAATCGATGTGTGCCTCAACTTCAGTTTTACTTTTATTCCCCAAAAGTTCCCTCGTTTCCAAAAATTCTTGAAGGTCCACTTGTTCTGTTTAGGGACTAAGCGAGGGTTAAGCCACAAACCTTTGACATGTGCTTTCAGCCCTCTGAAGTTTTTCAGTTAAGCACTTAAACTTATAGAATTATTTCGCTTGAAGAAGATTTGAACATCTGTGGTATCATAACCAACTGCAAAATGCATTTGGTTTGCCTTAAAGACCAACAACTCAACCCTTCCGTAGTTACAATCTTCCTCGGTCACATTATCAAAATTCTCTTGCATGTTCAAGAGCAGGGTTTGATATTATTGGTTGATCTGATCTTGAAATAAAGTGTAATCTGCCAGTTTTTTCTTGATCACATTCAGAAGGACATCGATTTCACTGCGAGTGCCATCAACACATTTGTTAGTTTGGACTTTCATTCTTCTTTGTACTTTGAGCCTTCCATACAATTCATTGTGAGTTGTTCATTGCAGAACCCCTTACTGTTGTATTCTGTATTGTTTCATCACTGGAAAACATGTCTAATTCAATGATAAAAACAGAAATTGCCGGAGAAACTCAGGTCAGGCAGCATTTCTGGAAAAAGAGCAGAGTTACCATTTCAAGTCCAGATCCATTCTGAAGAAGGGTCACTGGACTCAAAACATACACTCTATTTTCTCTCCATAACTGCGACCAGATTGGCTGAGTTTCTACCGCAATTTATAGTTTTGTTTCAGATTTCCAGAAGCCACAGGTCATTTTTATTTTACATTTAATTCACTCTTCAGTGTTATGATCACTTTGAGCTCCCCAAGGCCTTTGTCTTAAAAATATTTCACTTGTGAATTGCAAGCGCTTTTGCTGCTTCAGTAGTGTCCATGCCTGGAGTAGATACATCAGTATTTTTATTTGACTCAGTTCTTTGCTCAGCTGGATTACAAATAGGCAAGGAATGTTTACTCACAGACTAAGATCCTGAATTATAGGACACCATCACAGATTGTGGGAACACAATACACCCCATTATGTCAATTCCAATGATTCAGCCACATCATTCATTTGTAATTTTGAAATAAAACCAAAAATAACACTTATTTACCAGAGTATCATCTAAATTCATTCTAAACAATGGAGTTTGCACACAATTACGAACAATACACTATTAAAACAGGTAAGCTCTTGAAGAAATTTTCTTCTATCAATAAGATCTGAGCTGAGCTAGTTGCTCTCAGGCTTACAATCTTTCTCACCTCTATCAGAGAAAAATATTGGTGTTACTTCCTTTTAAATATTAATCCACCAAAATCCCTGCTGTCTGTTTTTGCCCCGATGGTGAATCCATTAGAAGGAGCAGGTTGCTCACAACTTTTAACTTTTTGGTACAACTTTTGCTGGAGAAACACCAGCCATTTTCACTGGATTACTTTTTAATCTCTGACAATTTGCCTTTAAACTTTCATCCCTAAGACAGTGAAAACACAATCAGTTCTTTTCACTCAATTCCATCTTCTGCACTACATTTCTCAGCATTTCAATGAAAATCTGTTCTTTCATTTCTGCCACCTTTTCCATGATAATATGATTCCTGTTCACTCCTTCTCCCCACGATTTTGCTTTCCAGCTCCTGTGTGGGTTTGTTCCTAATGGTTTGTGGCAATCGAGATATCTGTGAGAACTGAAGAAGGGTCACTGGATCTGAAACATTAACTCTGTTTTCTCTCCAGAGATGCTACCAGATTTGCTGACTTTTTCCAGTAATTTCTGTTCCTGATTTCCAGCATCTGCAGTTCTTTAGTTTGTTGTTAACTATTGAACTGGCTACTTCCTGCCACAAAGCTCACTGCGACACTGAAGTCACCTCTCAGGCTTATTCCTCCCCACCCCCACCACCATCACCGCCCAATCCAAGCTAGGCAAATTGCCTTGCTTTATTTCCCCTCAGAAACTCCACCAATCAAGCTACAGATTACCCAAGAGCAAATCTGCAACAGCCTGCCATGAGAAACCTAAAATATGTTCACTAAAAGAACCTGGTCAGTCCCACAAGCTATATCTCGGGCCACATGATGTGCTGTATGCAGTTCCAAACAGAAATGCAAGTTACATGCTACATACCTTCAAAGTATTTACTGCATCAATGATCCACGTGATCACACATAAGACAATTTTCAGAACAAAATACTCAAGAATCAACTCATTGGACAAAAGTTGTGAAACACTCTGACCCTTCCCTTTTGCTAAGTGTCAGAGTGACCATGGTTCAGACCTGGGTGTGATTAACAGCAGAATCCAAACCCTGTCATCACTTGTGAATTCGCTGGTGTCGCAGCAGGTTGGATGACTGAGTGAATCCCTTCCCACACTCAGAACATGTGAATGGCTTCTCCCCTGTGTGAACTCGCTGGTGCATGCGCAGGCTGTATGAATCACGAAGCACCTTCCCACACTCGGGGCAGCTCAATGGCCTCTCCCTCCGGGTAACTCGCTGATGTCTCAGTAGATTGGATAAATGAGTAAATCTTTTCCCACACTCAGAACAGGTGAACGGCTTCTCCCCAGTGTGAACTCGCTGATGAATCTGCAGGTTGGAAGAATCAATGAATCCCCTCCCACATTCAGAGCAAGTGAATGGCCGCTCCCCAGTGTGAACGCGCTGATGTCTCAGCAAGTTGGATGACTGAGTGAATCCCTTCCCACACTCAGAGCAGGTGAATGGCATCTCCCCAGTGTGACAGCGTTGATGTGTTTCCAGTGCAGATGGGGTACAGAAGTCCTTCCCACAGTCCTCACATTTCCATGGTTTCATCATGTTGCAGCTGTCGTTGTATCTGATGTTCAGTTCGAGTCTCATCAACAGAACACATGTACAGTCTCTCCTCGCTGTTAAATGATGTATAGCTTACTATGGTGGTTTAGCTCTTTAAAGCCCTTTCCACAGAATCTATGCTGGAATATTCTCACCCCCACTCAGAGGTCATTTCCTGGCTCTTTCCTGGTCACAATGATGTTTCAAAACTTGTGAAGCATCAAAACTTGTCAAATGTTTCTCCTTCTAGATTCGCAGGCCAATGAATTTCAAGTCCCGAAGAATCGAGTGACTGTGCAAAACAAAATCATAGAAGTCATAATCGCTGTCAGTCTTGGATAGAAGTACAGAACACACAATTCTAGTTTCAATCAAACATTCCTTTCTCTCTTGTTCCCTAAAAATCTCGTGTCCCAATGCCTTGTCTCCCTTCTCACTCTGCGGTACATGATATAGAACGTAGAACATAGAACATAGAACAGTACAGCACAGAACAGGCCCTTCAGCCCACAATGTTGTGCCGACCATGCAGTCTCTAAATTCACATTTGGGTGATCATACCGAGTGACAGACCCATACTTCCTATAAACATGTAGATATTTGGTGGACTAAAATGAGTACTGTATAAAGCTGTAATCAATTATGGGAGATACAACAGGAAAGTGAACAATAACTTTATTTGGGTAGGGAGCAACCATGACCTGGACCAGTCATTTTTTTAATACTGTGTTGTATTACAAGACTAGAAGCAATGATAATAGCACTTAGATTTATAAATTTATAAACAATATGTTGAAAATCAATCATGTAATAACACAAGAAATATCTGTAATTTAGGCTCTCCTAAAATATCAGCTTTCCCCGAGTAAATCATTCTTTTAACTGTGAATATTAAGAAGGAGGCCATTCCTTTTAGCCTGACAAGAAAATGTGTCAAACTGAGAGAGCAAAAAAATGTCAGCGTCTGTAAGACCGACAGGAATAGGAACCAAGCTTTCCAAAATCTGCACATCCCTGGATTCACTTTCTTTCCCCTCGGTTGCTGCCAGTGAACAGTTTTCCCCTTCCCCACAAAGATGGTGCATAAAGGAGGCAGTATCAGTCTGAAGTTCATTGTTTTCCAGTCACATTGCTGTCTGGAGGAGACAGAATGGTTAATCATTCCTCCTTTCAGATTCAAAGTTCAATGATATTTGTATCCAAAAGGTCAAGTGACTCTGTCAGATCTTCAGATCAAGCTGGTTCTGACAGTTATGTCTGCAAATACTATCCTGCAGATCCTAAAAAAGAAATTTGCCTCAGTCATCACTAGAAGTGAAGGCGATTGATTATTTCAAAATGCACTGGATAGGCTACTTGAAGGTAACAATCTTGCAAGGCCAGAGGGCTTAGACAGTGGATGGGGCTAAGTGGTTCTAAATTTACTGCCCCCTAAATCCTGACCATCTGTTTTCGCCAGGCAAACAAACGTAATACAAATACAAACAATAGGTTTAAGGGAGACACACATACCTGAAACAACTTTTGGACAGTCGGTTCCTTCACTGGATTGACTTCCAGTACTTTGAATTGCTGTAAGTGAACAATTTTCTCCGTCTCACTCCCTCCCGGGATGAGAAAAGAAATGGAAAAAGGGGAGACATTGCTGTGCTCCCAGATGTTGCAAAAAGGGCGGAGTCTCATTCTAAGGCAAGATGGACGACTTCCGCATTATGACGTTCACAATGGGAGATGGTGTTTACCTGAAGCAGCCAATAGAAACGGGGGAGCTCGTGCGTGACGTCATGGGGTTCCACCTTGCCGGCTGGGCGCTCGGAGCCCCGCCCCCAGCCATTTTCCCACACCTCCACCTGGAGCCAGGGTTTCCAGTGCAACCTGCTGCCAGCTCCGGTTAGGAGCCTGAAGCCGCTCGGGAACCTGCCCCTGCCCGCCCACCCCTGGGTGAGGCGAAGGAGAGGTCACTTTAAAAAAGTTTCTTTATTTCCCTTCACTTCTCTGAGAAGGGATCTCGTTGACACCAACGGTTTCCAGCTGACCAATAGGCGAGCTGGCGGACCAGGCTGTGGGGGATGGTCCTCCAATCAACGGGAGCAAATCAGGGGGCGGGGTAAGCATCCATCAACATGAACCTGGCCAAAGAAACCCTGACTGCACTATTAGAAGAACCGAAGACACATACACCAGACATCACCAACCTCATCAGCAAGGACAACATCATCAAGCTAGTGGACCTATGCCTCACCACCCACTTCACTTTCAATAACAAAACCTACAGACAAACTAACGGAACACCCATGGGATCTCCGATATCAGGGTTCTTAGCAGAGGCAGTAATGCAGAGACTCGAACAAACAGCTCTGCCAATCATCCAACCCAAACTTTGGGTCCGCTACGTGGATGACACCTTTGTCATCACTAAACAAAACAAATTAGAGGAAACCTTCAAGACCATCAATAATACCCTTACTGGCATAACATTCACAAAAGAGGAGGAAAACAACAATAAACTGCCATTCCTAGATGTCACAGTAGAGCGAACAGCCAATGGGGAACTTCAAACCAGCGTCTACAGGAAAACAACACATACGGACCAAATACTGAACTACAGGAGCAACCATCCCAACACCCACAAACGAAGCTGCATTAGAACATTATTCCAACGGGCCACCACACACTGCAGCACAGAGGAACTACGAAGACCAGAAGAAAATCACCTATACAGCGTATTCAAAAAGAATGGGTACCCTATGAACACAGTCCGCCGATTCCTCAGCAACAAACCCAAACAAACAGACAAAACGTGCCCATAAACCATAACCACTCTCCCCTACATCAAAGACATTTCCGAAATGACTGCTCAGACCTCTTGGCATCAGGGTAGCCCACAAACCCACCAACACACTAAAACAGCAGCTAATAAACTTAAAAGACCCTATACACACAACAAGCAAAACGAACGTTATCTACAAAATACCTTGCAAGAACTGTGACAAACACTACATTGGACAAACTGGCAGAAAGCTAGCCACCAGGATACATGAACATCAACTAGCCACAAAACGACATGACCCACTTTCACTCGTATCCTTACATACAGATGAGGAAGGACACCACTTTGATTGGGACAACACATCCATCCTGGGACAAGCCAAACAGAGACACGCACGAGAATTCCTAGAAGCATGGCATTCCAACCGGACCTCCATCAACAAACACATTGATTTGGAGCCCATCTACCACCCTCTGAGAAAAAGAACAGGAAATGACATCACCAACCAAGGAAACCTAAACAGATAAATAGAAAGCGGGACATAACACCAGCGCTTCACCAGAGGTTCACTGATGATGTTACCGAGAATGGTGACGAAACATCTGAAAACGAACGTTCCAGCTCAGCGAGCAAACTCACATCCGTTATTCTAATTAATAATTAGAGCCCTGTTACTCCAATAAGCAGGATCCTTTTACCTTAAAAGCATTTGCCATTTGTAAAAGGTGAATAATCTGGATGTTATCACATGAATAACTGAGTTCCAAATACATGGATAATCTGTTGTTAATACACTAGCTGTCTCCCCTTCCCCCACTGATCAAACAAACACTTTATTTTTGGGTGACACAGATTCTGAGGTATTGAAAACAGTTGCACTGGGAAAACTTTTAGAAGTAGTGATCTAATGCAGTCCCTTTCTGCACTTTAAATAGCTGATCTCATTCCTCATCTCATCATTCACTGTCACAATGTTCCATCTTCCTGAGAGAAGTTACTGTTATTCATGGTTATTAGGCATCCTTGTAGGATGTTGATTTGATGCTGTCATCTGTATCACACCATTCATCACCCTGCACCAATAGGATGTGGTGCTGTCAATTGTGAAAAGTATCGAATGGACAAAAGAGCTTTGAACTGAGGCGCTAGTTGTGATCCGTCAGCTGTATTAAGCAGTTCATATCATCTGCACTCCTGACTGAGGACTTCCAAAACAAGCTCCCTAATCTGAGCAAACAACCCTATGGAAAGGAATTTCCAAGTTGATAGAGAAATGTGTTCAGTCTGACTCTACATTTTCTCTGATTTTAAAAAAGGAATTTCCTCAATCAATTGGAGAAATCTTTGGCCCATTACCATCGAGTTTGAAGAAAAGGTATCTGTGAAGAAGTAAACTATTTTAACCATCTCCTACAGGCCCAAATAGAGAACAAATGTTACCAATGGAAGAGTCTTCTTAAAATCTGAGCATCCTACCATTCAGCAAATATCACCTACCCCACATGTGGCAATACTCCTGGATTCAGCATTGAACTATTCAATAATCTCGGGACCTACAACACTGGCGTGGAAAAGAAATCATCCTCGATGCACAGTCACATTCCAAGAAGAGGAGTGCAGTTTTGCACAAGGTATTGCAAATACAGGATATAAATTCAGAACACATTATTCTCGATGGTATGAATATATTTCTCACTCTATAACTATAAATCAATATATCCCACATACTTGCTCCTTACCTATGTTTGGAACACTGACCATCTCCTTGCTTTTAGCCCAGATTTCCTTCCCTGAAGTTGCTTAGGTTCACTGTCACAGTCACCTATTCCACTCCTCCCCAAAAAGCTATAATCCAGGTCCCTGAGGCTTTATGCCTGATGCCAGAAAGTTGTTTGGCTAAGCGTGTGTGTCACAGTAAACTCTCTGACTGTGCTCATGTCCTGTGTGTCTGAATGGAGACCCTGTACCGAACAGTCTCCACCCCACACCTTTTTCACTCACTTCGAGGAGACGGGTCTCCGAATCTTCATGGGGTCTCAACTCCCACACAATCCCTAGCGCCATGGGTCATATGGCAGAAATCGCGTGTTGGGGAAACAGGCATACACAGTGATGAGGGGTTAAAATTGCGGTTTAAGAAGTAAGCATGGAGGCGGAGGCGGTGGAAAAACTGTTCATCGTCCAAGCGTGACCGGTGTTCGTTGATGTGTGGGAGGAGGGGGACAAAGGGGAGCCCTTTACTGAGGACTGACAGTTCATCCTCAGTAAGGGGCAAGTCTGGGGGGATGGCAAAGACTCAGCAGGGCTGAAAGAGGTAAGCGCAGAGGCAGAGGCCGCAGAAAAACTGCGAGATCAGGGCGAGAACAGCTCCGCCATTGTGGACGATTGGTAATCATAAGACCATAAGAGATAGGAGTGGAAGTAAGGCCATTCAGCCCATCAAGTCCACTCTGCCATTTAAGTCATGGCTGATGGGCATTTCAACACCACTTCCCTGCACTCTCCCCGTAGCCCTTGATTCCTTCTGAGATCAAGAATTTGTCGATCTCTGCCTTGAAGGCATCCAGTGTCCCGGCCTCCACTGCCCTCCGTGGTAATGAATTCCATAAGCCCACCACTCTCTGGCTGAAGAAATGTCGTCTCATTTCAGTTTCAAATTTACCCCCTCTAATTTTAAGGCTGTGCCCACGGGTCCTAGTCTCCCTGCCTAACGGAAACAACTTCCTAGCGCCCACCCCTTCTAAACCATACATTATCTTGCAAGTTTCTATTAGATCTCCCCTCAACTTTCTAAACTCGAATGAGTACAATCCCATGGCATCATGGCATCCTGTTTTTTTTTCGATTGGCTGGGGCGTTTCACATAATGGGAGACCAATGCCTTGTAAACTCATGTGGTCCGTGTTCACCCCCTCTTTCTCATTATAATTCAGTCAGGTGACCAATAGAAAGTGCCAAAAGACTGGAAGAACTACGGATTTACAGCCAATCAGAGCTCCCTCATTGCCGCATGTTTAGACTCAGAACATGAGTTTCTGAGGCTGCTCGTTCTGCCCCTCTTTGTAAATGAAGCTTGAGCTTCACCTAGACTGAAACCTCCCTTTCCATCCAACGTCTGTGAGCACAGCACTTTTTCTCGGTTTCTTCTTTTTTTAAAAAAATTCTGTGGTCAAATTATTTACTTGCAACAACTGAAAGGAAAGGAAGTGAACCCATAGAGGATGCAGGGTCTATGATGGTTGCGGATCTGGTACAAAAACAGAAATTGCTGTTAAAAACTGGGAGGTATGGCAGCATCAGTGGAGAGAAATCAAAGTTAACATTTTAAGTCGAGTGACCCTTCCTCAGAACAGAATCTGTTAACCAGCTCCTTCAAGAGAATGAGGAAAATGAGTATATTAGGTGCAACAGAGTGAGAATGGTGGGAGAGGGTGTGGGATGAAGGTTTACAGATTTTAGGGAATGGGAGAGGAAAAAAGTATTCCACAGAAATTAGATTTGTCTTCTGAATTTCCAGCTGCACCAAAGTGATGAATTTTATAAGTTTTGTTTACAAGAAGGGAAGATTTACAGGTCTCCAAACAACCATCACAAGAAGCTCTAAAGGAATTGCTGAAAATAACTTAGACTTCAATACCATCAGCTGGAAACTATACATGGAGAAATGTCTGATTCAAAACATTTAAGGATCAGTTTCTTTGGAAAAGACCGAAACATAGACACCCAATGAGAATCTTCTCGTGAACTGACTGCTGAAGTAGCTTCAACCAATCTCAGCTTACAGAAACATCACACTGCTCACGGTAAGAATAGACTATACCTGTGTTCTGGTGGATGAAGATCCAGCTTATTGTCAGAGACAAGTCACCCAAAACATGGAGAAACCATGGAATTGTGAGGGCTGTCGGATAGGATTCTGTTCCCTGTCAATGCTGGAGTTTCATTGACGCAGCCACATCAGAGAGAGACCATTCACTTGCTCTGAATGGATGTGAGTTTGCTCGCTGAGCTGGAAGGTTCATTTTCATTTTCCACACACTGCAGCACAGAGGAACTATGCAGAGCAGAGGAAAATCACCTATACAGCGTATTCAAAAAGAATGGGTACCCTATGAACACAGTCCGCCGATTCCTCAGCAACAAACCCAAACAAACAGACAAAACGTGCCGATAAACCATAACCACTCTCCCCTACATCAAAGACATTTCCGAAATGACTGCTCAGACCTCTTGGCATCAGGGTAGCCCACAAACCCACCAACACACTAAAACAGCAGCTAATAAACTTAAAAGACCCTATACACACAACAAGCAAAACGAACGTTATCTACAAAATACCTTGCAAGAACTGTGACAAACACTACATTGGACAAACAGGCAGAAAGCTAGCCACCAGGATACATGAACATCAACTAGCCACAAAACGATATGACCCACTATCACTCGTATCCTTACATACAGATGAGGAAGGACACCACTTTGATTGGGACAACACATCCATCCTAGGACAAGCCAAACAGAGAGACGCATGAGAATTCCTAGAAGCATGGCATTCCAACCGGAACTCCATCAACAAACACATTGATTTGGAGCCAATCTACCATCCCCTGAGAAAAAGAACAGGAAATGACATCACCAATGCAGGAAATGACATCACCAACCCAAGGAAACCTAATCAGATAAATAGAAAGCGGGACATAACACCAGAGCTTCGTTGGAGGCTCACTGATGATGTTACCTAGAATGGTGACAAAACATCTGGGGACAAACCTTACAGCTCAGTGAACCAGCTCACATCTCGAACACAATAAAGACCCACTCTCTTGTGGACTGAGAGGAGGAGAGTGCTGTCTTGGAGGTGAAAGGAGGACGTCGGGTTGGCTGTGCACCCTTGCGACCAGTGGATCTTAATGCTGGCTTCGGCCTAACGCTGGTTCAGGGGAGCAGCCAACCTGCAACGATGGCTGCGGCAAGTGCTCGTGCCCCAGGTCAGGGGGTCCGGAACACCATCCGTGTTTCCGTAAAGAAGGTGGATGAGGGTGCACCTGTGGACCGCACCTTCTTCGTGAAGAGGGTCCTGTTGGACTGTTGTGGGTTCGCTGCTGCGGACATTTACTGCCTGCAGGATTTCCCCGGAGGGGGTTTTTACGATGTGACCTTCCGGAGTGCCAAGCTTTGCGAGCGCTTCCTGGAGGTTTTCAAGGAGAAAGGAGGTGAGGGCCCCCTCTCTGTATTGACCGCTGTCCCACTGTTTGTGATGCCAGCGCAGAGGAGCCGTATGGTGACTGTACACATGTACAACCCGCATGTGCCAGCAGCTGATGTCCTGACCTTCCTCGGAAGGTATGTGAAGGTGGAAGGGGACCTAACTGACATGGTGGACCCCTTTGGCATCTGGACGAGTAAGAGGCAGGTCAAGGTGACGCTGAGGATGGGCGCAGACGGGAATGTCGCACACCCACCGTCCAGCTTCGCGATCGGCGGGAGCAGGGGCTACCTGACCTATGCAGGGCAACCTAAAGTCTGCCATGCCTGTGGTAGGTCAGGTCACGTGGCGGCCGACTGCAAAGTCACCATCTGCAGGAACTGCAGGGAGGAGGGACACCTTGCAAAGGATTGCCCACGAGAGAGAAGCTGCAACCTTTGCGGGGAAGCGGGCCACTTCTATAGGGCATGCCCGCGGCGAGGTACCACCTACGCCCAGGTCGCCGGCAGGGGAAATGCGGGGCCAGCCCCCCCGGAGGAGAGGAAGGCACCAGGGCCCAGCAAGGACCCCACTAATGTGCAGGAGGGCCAGGCCGTGCAGGAGGGCCCAGCCCTGCAGGATGGGCCCGAGGCCAGCAAAGCACCCCTGCAGGCTCCAATCTCCCCCGACAACCCGGAGCCAATGGAGGCGGCGACAGGCGACCCAGGGGAGTGGACTACAGTCCGGAAAGCGAGGAGGAAGGTGCGTCGACGGGCCCAGGAACTGCAACAATCAGGAGGGAAGAGACAGCTACAGGGGGGCTATAAGAGCTCCTCTGACGAGGAGGATTCGGAGAGGGCCCACCCGAAGCAGAAGTTAAAGGTCTCGAGGGGGAAGGAAAGCAGCACCCCGCTTCCAGGTGATTGGAGGCGTCCTGAGGCTCACTCCGACACCCAGTCAAGTGCCGCTGGAGCACTGGAGGGCCCCCCGGAACTTCCAGGCGGGAAGGAGGAAACAGCACGTCCCCAGCCTGATCCGGAGCCGGACCCTCCTGCCTCCGCACCCCTGACGGGGGGATGCCACCCGGAAGGCAGCACAGACGGTTTCCTGAGCCCAGAGAGCGTCCAGCAGTTAGCCCGGGCAATGGGCATGAAGGGACAGATGGAGGGGCTGGACCTTGGACTTGGGGGGGGTACTGCGGTCACTGCCCACAATGGGGGTACGAATTGCGAGCATTAATGTGCGCAGCGTCAAGTCAACCACGAGATGTGTATCCACGTTGGCCTAGCTGACCACCATCAAGGCAGACCTCCTGTTTCTGCAGGAGTGCGGGATACCGCACCTCGGCAGGTACGGGAAATGGTCCGGCGCCTGGACCTGTGGGCCTTCAATCTGGTCGGGGGGTAACGACTGTCGCTCCTCGGGCCTGGCTATTCTGCTGCGGGGGCACAACTTCACCATCTCTCAAGTTCAGGAGGTGGTGGGGGGGCGCCTCCTAGTGGCTGACATCACCTACAGGAACGCTCCCCTGAGGCTGATCAACGTGTACGCCCCAGCGGTACGGAGTGAGCGGTTGGCCGTCCTGCAGCGGCTTCCACCCCTGCTGGCTACATCCAGGCCGGTCATCCTAGGTGGAGACTTCAACTGCATCATCGATCCAGATGGAAGATCCGGCGTGGGGACAGCGGGTGGGGGGAGTCAACTGGACGTCACGTCCAGATTCCTGATGGGCACGATGAAGGACGCCAAGCTGCTCGACGTCTTCAGCACCCCTGCAGACAGAGCGCAGCGGAGGTACACCTGGTCGCGGCCAGACGGGTCTATCCGCTCAAGGATAGACTTCCTGTTTGTGTCACGGACGTTCTCGGTCAGATCCACTGGTGTCGAGCCGGTGTTCTTCTCTGACCACTGCCTCCTGTTGGCCGACTGTCACTTACAGGACGACCAGCCGGCCGGCAAGGGGACGTGGAAGCTCAACACAACTGTTGACCCCAGAGAACGTCGAGGAGCTTAAGAGGGAGTACACCGGTTGGAGGACCGTGAAACCCCTCTTTGAGTCTCCAGGCGACTGGTGGGAGACGGTGAAGGAGAACATCAAGAGGTTCTTTGTCCTCAAGGGTGTTCAGAAGGCAAGAGAGAGGCGGGGAAAGCTGTCGCGACTCCAGAAAAGGGTGCAGAACCTGCTCCTTCTGCAGTTGATGGGGGTCGATGTCACGGAGGACCTCCGCGAGGTGAGGGGCCAGCAAGCCTCGCTCTTCGCCGCGGAGGCCTCCAGGATAATCTTCCGGTCCAGGGTCCGCTCCGTGGAGCAGGACGAGACGTGCTCGCGTTTCTTCTTTCAGAAGGTGCACAAAGAGAGCTCTGTGCTTAGCCGGCTGAAGGAGGACGACGGCTCGGTGACGTCGTCTCGGCCTGACGTTTTGAGGATCAGCAGATCCTTCTATGCCGGACTGTACGACACGAAGCCCACGGACAGCACGGCCTCCGCGTCGTTCCTGTCGTCTATCACGGAGGTCTTAGATGACGGCACGAGGGAGTGGCTGGACCGGCCGATATCCCTGGACGAGCTGGCCAGAGCCCTCAAGTCCTTGCAGAGGAATAGGACTCCCGGAAGTGATGGCTTACCGGTCGAGCTGTATTCTGCTCTGTGGGGCCTGGTCGGCCAGGACCTGCTGGAGGTGTACGATAGTGCGCTTCGGGCAGGGGAAATGTGCAAGTCCATGAGGAAGGGCATCATCACCCTCATTTACAAGAGGAAGGGGGAGAGGGAAGAAATTAAGAATTGGCGTCCCATTTCACTTTTGAACGTGGACTACAAAATCCTGGCCAAGGTCATTGCCAACCGGGTCAGGTCTGTCCTGGAGTCGGTGATTCACCCTGACCAAACCTGTGCTGTGCCGGGCAGGAAGATCGCTGAGAGCCTCGCGCTCATCAGGAATACAATCGCCTACGTACAGGACAGGTGGGTGGACACCTGCCTCGTCAGCCTGGACCAGGAGAAGGCCTTCGACAGGGTCTCTCATGCTTACATGAGGGACGTCCTCTCCAAATTGGGGTTCGGGGATGGTATCCGCAATTGGATCCGGCTGCTCTACGCCAACATCGTTAGCGCAGTCTCGATCAACGGGTGGGAATCAGACAGTTTTCCTGTTAGATCTGGAGTCAGGCAGGGCTGCCCGCTCTCTCCTGCCTTGTTCGTGTGCTGTGTGGAGCCCTTCGCCGCCTCCATCAGGAAGGACGTGAGCCTGAAGGGCGTGACTATCCCAGGCAGCGGAGGCCTTCAGGTCAAGACCTCCCTGTACATGGACGATGTCGCCGTCTTCTGCACCGATCGTCGGTCGGTGAGTAGGCTGTTGGACATCTGCGGCCAGTTTGAACTGGCCTCGGGTGCCAAAGTCAATAGGGGTAAGAGCGAGGTCATGTTCTTCAGGAACTGGGACGACCGCTCCTTCATCCCCTTCACCGTCAGGACAGACTACCTGAAGGTGCTGGGTGTTTGGTTTGGTGGAGCTGGGGCATGCACTAAGACTTGGGAGGAGCGTATCTCCAAATTTAAGCAGAAGCTGGGCAGGTGGACGCTCCGGTCCCTCCATCGCAGGTAAGAACCTGGTTGTCAGGTGCGAGGGGCTTTCGGTACTGTTGTATGTGGCGCAGGCCTGGCCTATTACCTGGACCTGCGCCGCTGCGGTCACCCGGGCCATCTTCCACTTCATTTGGGGGTCGAGGATGGACCGGGTCCGCAGAGATACCATGTACAAAGACCTGGGAAATGGGGGAAAGGGCGTACCGAACGCCACCCTCGCCCTGACGGCTACCTTTGTGTGTGGCTGCATCAAGCTGTGCGTAGATCCTCAGTACGCAAACACCAAGTGTCACTACTTACTGAGGTTCTACCTGTCCCCGGTGTTGCGAAGGATGGGCCTGGCCTCGTTGCCGCGGAACGCTCCGAGTAGTTGGACCGTTCCGTACCACCTGTCCTTCGTGGAGAAATTTTTGAAAGGAAACACCTTTGACCACAAGGCCGTCAGGCAGTGGTCAGCACGTAGTATCCTCGAGACCCTTCGGGAAAAGGAGAGGGTGGATCCCGTCGTGTGGTTCCCCATGCAGACTGCCAAAGTCGTTTGGCAGAATGCCTCATCGCCAGAACTTTCAAACAAGCACAAGGACATTGCTTGGCTGGCGGTGAGAGGGGCTCTGCCAGTGAGATCCTTTATGCATGCCCGGAATCTCTGCACCACCGCACGCTGCCCTCGGGGTGGCTGCGGGGGGGACGAGACTGTTGATCACCTCCTTCTGGAGTGTGCCTATGCGCAGGAGGTCTGGAGGGGGATGCAGTGGTATTTGTCGAGGTTCGTCCCGAGCAGCTCCGTGACGCGGGACTCCGTGCTCTACGGGCTGTTTCCGGGGACGCACACCGAGACCAACGTCAACTGCGCCTGGAGGACCATCAATGCGGTGAAAGACGCTCTTTGGTCTGCCCGCAACTTGCTGGTCTGCCAGCTGAAAGAACTGCCCCCGACCGAGTGTTGCAGACTGGCGCACTCCAAGGTCCAGGGCTACGTGCTGAGGGACGCGCTAAAGCTTGGGGCAGCCGCCGCCAAGGCGCGGTGGGGAAAGACCACCGTATGAGCCCCCTCGTCCAGAAAAGGGAAAAGAATCCTATCTGGTAACTGGGCCCAGCTGGCGCCTTCCCCAACTGGTCAGGGGGCCAACTGGGACTGTGCGGGGTGACGACCGCCGGGGCGGTTTCTTTGCTTTGTTTTTTTTTTCTCTGTTTTGTTTTTTTTTCCCTTTAGTTGGTGTACGTACCCCCTGGGTAACCCGGAGTGGCTTGCATGACTGGGTAGGTGTATAAATGTTTTATTTTTTGTACATTCTATGAATAAAGTATATTTTTTCCAATAAAAAAAAAGGTGATGAAACGTCTGAAAACGAACCTTCCAGCTCAGCGAGCAAACTCACATCCAGAACTTCAACCTGAGCTACAAATCTTCTCAAAACTCGCTAACTTGCTTGGAATGTGGGAAAGAATTCCCTGACTCATCTGCCCTTGCAAAGACCAGCATGCTGCCACTGGAGAGAGACCATTCACTTGCTCCGAGGATGGGAGGAGTAATTTCTGAGGATTTCACCCTTTTAAGACACCAGTGAGTTCACACTGAGGAGAGCCCATCTGCCTGCTTGGACTGTGGAAAGGTATTCACTCAGTTATCCAGTCTGCAGATGCACCAGCGAATTCCTACTGGGGAGAGGCCAACTGTTTCAACTGTGAGAAAGGATTCACTGAGTCATCAAACAGGTGGAACAATGAGCGAATTCACAAGTGAATACGTGAGTTTGATCTGCTTTAAATCAGCAACATCTGTGCTGTTAGACAGCTCCTTCCAAACTCTTAACCTCTACCATCCAGAGAAACAAGGGCAGCAATTACATGAGACCATCACCACCTGAAACTCCCCTCTATGTCGCACACTATCCTCAGTTGGAAATATATTGGCTGTTCCTTCACTGTCACTGGGTCAAAATCCTGGAACTCCCTTCTAACAGCATTATGGGAGATCCCGCACCATAAGGACTGCAGTCCCGGTAGGCAACTCGCCAGCACCTTCTCAAGTAGGACAATTCGGGATGGGCAGTAAATGCTGACCTAGACACTGATACTGTACCCATGAAATTATTTAAAAATGGGGGACAATCACATCCAAGACTGAGCCATGTTCATTTGGACAGTGGGTGAAGTGGAGGGTCAGAGGGTTTCTTCCTGCTGGACTGGTCTCTCTCACCACTTTGCTTCCAGTGAGGCTGATGCTCTTTGATCATGGGACTGGATTCTCTTGGAAATGATTGACAAAATCTGATGAAAGTCATATCATTGACAGTATAGGATAAAATAAACCTCCTGTCACTCTAATTAATACTAAATACATATCTTTGTTCCATTGAGTGGATAGTCTACAGGGCCAGGCCTATCACCTCAAATGGACTGTATCAGTATTTATACTCCACATGATCTTCCACCCTCCTGTCTTCATCTCCCCCATCAGCAGATCCTTCTTTTCTCCCTCATGTCTATATGCAGTTTCCCATTAAATATATTCCTGCCATTCACCTCACCCTCTCACTGGGTTAAGAGTTTTCTCTTGAAATGCCTATTGGATTATTGAATCCTTTCATCATTTTATGGACTCCCACCTGCTCACCCTTCAGTCTTCTCTTTTCTAGAGTAATGCTCCCCAGTCTTTCCTGAAGGTTACATGCTCTCAGTTCTGATAATATCATTGTGAATCTGTCTGACACATCTTGCAGTACCTCAATTTCCTTTCTCAAAAGGGAGATGACAAATGTTGACAGAGCTGCCAGTGGAGTCAAACTTTGGTTTGAAATATGTGAAACATCATCTTCCTCCTTTTCAGTTCTATCCCTATAGAAAAGAGATTAGATATGGACCGTACCTTTGCAGAAAAACATTAAGCTATTTGAGACAGGAATTACAGGAATGTCATCAGGGATTTGGGACTTCATTTGTGTGGAGAGACAGGAGCAGCTGTTCTGTTTGCAACATAGGGTTATCGTGCCAGTGCAGAGAGGGAGGCCATTCAGCAGCACTGTCAGGTGAAAATGTCCACAGCATGAATGATTTTTTTTTTGTCAGTAATGTCTGGATAGGACAAGTGAATTAAAAGTGAGCAAGCTGTGCAATGATATCCAAGTGGGAATGAAATAGACGTCCTAGAGGCAGTCACAGTAGGCTACACATCATTAGAACATGATAAAAGACTCCTTCACGAAAAACACTTCCCACTGCCAGTACTAACCCCCTACTAAACCCCTTCCTGACCAATGTTTGTTCCGTGTGAGAATTGAAAAACAAAAGCTCATATTTTGTCAACTTTCCCCAGGTCCACATCTTGGTGAAGTATACGTTATACCCGAGAGCCTTCTCTCACTTCTACCTAGGTCATGCTGTGTGGTTTCAGCAGAGATTGAGACAGGCTGCTCATACCTCTGCTTCTACTGCTCACATGCTTTTGATCCCCATGTAGCAGGTTTAGCAAACACTGTTTTGACTTTACCAGTGCAGGGGAAATTAAACCTGTAGGTTCGCTTCCAGCCAGGAACAGATCACAGTTTTACACTAATCTCTGATTTGAAGCATATTTCCAGAATTCACCATTGTTCTTCCTGACTCTAAATCCAGTTGTAAACAAGATTCTGCACTGTGTCCAGGAGCTCTAAGCTATGGAAGACAGGAGCAGGAACACATTTCTTACACACTGCAGGATTATCTGACACTGGCCTTT
The DNA here is from genome assembly GCF_030684315.1 of Stegostoma tigrinum. Taxonomy (NCBI): domain Eukaryota; kingdom Metazoa; phylum Chordata; class Chondrichthyes; order Orectolobiformes; family Stegostomatidae; genus Stegostoma; species Stegostoma tigrinum. The sequence goes on along the minus strand of NC_081396.1, from coordinate 2,570,482 downwards.
GCTGTCAGAGAGACAAGAAACATCAAAGTGCCATTTGTTCCCCACAATTTGACCTTGAACGACGTGTCCAGGCTGAAGTACTGTTGCTGCTGTACAATCCTCCCCCAAGGTTGACCTTTCTGAGCTCCAGGTGATATTAAACCCTCAGCGGAGAAATTCAACAATCTGCAGAGACGTGTTGAAGAAAAGCTGATTTATTTGACATTTCTCCAGAATTTTAAATTCCAGTCCAATTTAAGAGGGTATTAACATCGTCAGAATTGAATTCCAAATCTCAGAATAAAAGTTTCAGGAAGTCACAACACAGCCCGAGGCCACTTGGCCTGTCATGTTTGTGTTAGCTGAAATAGAGTCTCAGGCTTTACAGGTTTCTGCACTCACCAGTGAGACCAATAATTTCAGACTCTGATCTCTGCCCCTTATTTTGTCTTCATTTATTGTTTCAATTTGTTTCTCGGTCAGCTGCACACTGGGCTCTAGGCACATCTTTTGTTTCCTTGTTTCTTTTCCAGCCTCAACACCATTTCCCATGGCCAAGAGGGACTGACATTGCTGCTGTTTCATCTCTGATGAAGGGTCTAGGCCCGAAACGTCAGCTTTTGTGCTCCTGAGATGCTGCTTGGCCTGCTGTGTTCATCCAGCCTCACATTTTATTATCTGTGATCATGGTCACATTTTCCAAATGGTGGCCCCACAAATCATCAGGTTCATTCAGTTCAGTTTTGCATGCTGCCTTTTTCTTTTTGTGGGTTCTTACTCAGACCTTTTCTATTTTACATCAACTTCACAGCATTTTTGAGCGTGGGAATGAATTTGTAAATACAAATAATCCAACCAAAATCCCTCGCAGATTAGGAATTGTTACTGCTGCTGGCAACTCTCACAAGGAACAGGAAAATAAAGATTCAGTCAAAAATCTTTCAGGAACAGAGATAATAATCAGCAGCAAAATCTGAACAGCTCAAACAGTTTTCTGAAGAAAGAGGAGGCTAAGAGACAATATGGTAGAAATTGGAAGCTTTGACCTTGTTTTGTCAGGGATTCGAGGTGACATGAAGCATTTTTTTCATTGCCCTGAGGTCAGAACCTGTGCACAGTTTCTCTTCACTGTGACTGGTACATCCGCCTTCCATACTCAAAAATCCAATAATTTTCAGCTTACATTAAATTAAGCAACTCTGTCTGATCCTGGCACAGTGTTTAGTATATATCTCGACTGCATATCTTCAAATTCCAAAACACTGTGGAATTGATCTCAAACAAAAAATGACAGAGTGTAAAATAATGCACAAAACAAAGGCATCTTGTGAAATCAAGGTGAATAGATCAGTTAACTTGTGGGACTGGCAGTAGGGAATAGTGACCATTAAAGCTGCCAAATTGTCATTAAATCACTGCTTGGTTCACTCGTATTCATCAGGGATAGGAACCTGTCACCCAGACAGAACAATCATAAGACTCTGACATCATTGGGATGAAAGAAAGCACTGGGGGGACAATATTTGCTGCTGAGACCAGTCCATGGGCTTTCTGAGGAAGGGTCACCAGCCCCGAGACGTTAACTCTGATTTTTTTCTTCACAAATGCTGCCAGGCCTGCTGAGCTTTCCTAACAACTTCTGGTTTTTGTTCCATCGGTTTTATACATGCATTCAATGTAAGAGGTGTAGCCTCTGTATAGCTACCTGAAGGGACTCCTTCCTTACGTTTTTGTTCACCCAATACGTCATCCAAACAAACTAAAATAATCACTTTAAAATCAACTGTAACAATTCATTTATTATCATTTCAGAAACAGGATAAGGGACCAGAAATCAACTCTTTTTTGTCATTGGGTCTGGGAAACTTTGTTAACTCTGATCTGGTCTGGCCTACATATAAATATAAAGCAACAAAATCCAAGAAAGGGAATGTAAAATGGGAACTTTTCTAACGAAATCAGACAGTATTCCTCAGTTTCTCTAAGACACTATGTACTCAGAGGTGTCCACTGTTTGTTTAGGTATCAAGTCTGCTGCTGGTCACCGCATACTTCCTCTCCAGAGACAACCAGGCACAGAAATAATGACAGAGGAGAAGCAAAAACTGGCAGAAAAATGAAATTAAACCACAATCAGATGAGCCACGATCTTGTTGAATGGCGGAGCAGGCTTCATGGCCAATTGGCTTACCCACGCTCGCATATCTAAAGTTCAGTCACAGTGACCCTTTGCAAACACGCTGTCCATTCCAATCCCACAAATTAGTTTTAACAGAAGGAAAGTACTCCGAGTTCCCTACGGACTCCATAGTGCACCGGCCAAAGGCAGGAGAATGGAACTGAAATGTCACCAAATGTTGGGCAGCTGACTGTTCTGTCACAGTGAATATATACGTGGCCCCATGCTCGGGTATTTGATTAAGAGGCACTAGGACCCGGTTAGGTAAAATAGAACACCTAAAGCCCCGCCTACTCCGGGACGATGCCAAATGTACCCGCATGCGCCCTAATCCCATTGTATCCAAGATGGTTGCAGGTAATCCACAGCTGTTCACGGGTAATGGGCCGAAGAACACAAATAGGCAAATTGCAGGTAATTAATCGGGGTTCGAAGCATTTATTAAGTGTTTATAAACTATCTTCGTTCCCCTGCCGGCTCCAGTGGTCCCTCCGTGTTCCCGCACCCTCACCCTTTGCAGATGAGTGAAACGAAGCTTCTCCTCCCATTGTCATCACGGTCATTGCGCATGCTCGGGATACGGTTGGGGCGAACTGCGCCTGCGTACCGTTCTCCCCTGTCCTGGATAGGGGTCATTCTTCACCGTGGGGCGTTGTGGGTAAACATCTCGCCACTGGTGTCTATTTGTTTTGTGATGATGGGTGTGACGCGAGAATAGCAATCAGTAAAGTGTACTCAAAACACAAATATATTTCCACGTGTTCTAATGAGGTGAATTTCTCCAGCATTCTCTGTATTTGTTTCAGCTTTTTAGCATCCACAATATTTTGCTTTTTGACTAGAATACCGTTATGTAAAGGACTGTGCCGGGCAAGAGTTACATGAGTGTGTTCAGGAAGCTTTTAAACAGCAATGCCTGTTCACTCTCAAAAAGAAAGGAGACAATGCTAGGGCTGGTGCCTGGCAATGAAGTGGGCCAAATGTGAGTGGAGAACGTTTAAGGCACAGTGATCAATTAATCAGATTTTTAATCAGTAATGGAGATTGAGGAATGTGAGTGAAACTGAGGATTATCAGATAAACCAGGATCTCTGAATAATGGAGGAGACTTGAAGGGCTGAATGCCTGCTTCTGCTTTTGTAACTCTTGTTCTTATGAAATGAAGGTGAAGGAGGAAAATTACATCTACAATTGATATTAGAAAGAAAATATCATTTAGAACCAGGCAGAATACAGAAGGTTCAGAGGAAAGATGAAAAAACAAATAAGACCAGTAAAAAGGGGCTTAGAAAAAAGACTGGTGGTCAACACATTGGGAAGCTCTAAACGTCTGATTTAGGTATTCAAAATGTAATGGCAAGGTAAATCTAGAATAGGGCTCATTGTGACCAAAAAAATGAGTCACAGCTGAAATATTAAATAAGTACTTTAGATCTGTCATTCCTTATGAACAAAATTCTACGCAGGTCGTGGTAAAAGAATATGTAGGTTATAGGGAAATGGGATGTGGAAGGTGGCTGAGAGTGCCTGAGTGTAGTTAAGTTTTGAGCTAACAAAAGAATGGATGAAGTTTTAGAATCATTCAGCTCAAATTTCACACAATCTGCCTTTGTTTTTGTGGTATCTTTCCTAATCACTCCTTTTTTCTATTTTTAATCCATTTCACAGAAGGAGAAGATTTGAAGTTTGGAATCCAATGCGAACATCCTATGACGATTAAAGAAAACTCCTCTGCAGATTTGGAAAACTGTAACAGAAATGAAAAGTGCTGGGGAGTGCCTGGTTGCATCTGCAGAGAGATAAACCGTATGAACAATTCAGGTTTGTTGTGACTGATCTTCAGAACAGTATCACACCAGGATCTGTTGGAGTCGCCCAATTTATCAAACCTGAAAATCCTCGGATATTGAACATGGAAGAAGAAAGCCTTGTTCACAGTAGAGAGAAACCGTACATGAGTTCTGTGTGTGGACAAGGATTCAGACAGTCATCTAGCCTGTTGAAACACAAGTGCAGTCATTTTGGGGAGAAACTGTGGAAAAGTGGGGACTGCATGGAGGCAATCAGTTACATTTCTGATCCGGAAATTCACCAACGTGGTCACAGTGAGAAATGGCCATTTATCTGTTCCATATGTGGGAAGGGATTCACTCAATCATCCATGCTGCTGATGCACCAGCGCGTTCACACTGACCCTTTTAAATGCCAAGATTGTGGGAACTGCTACAAACGTTCCAGCGAACTGATGTCCCACCTACGTGTTCACACTGACGAGAGACCCTTTAAATGTTCAGTTTGTGGGAAGTGTTTTAAAAGTTCTGGGGAACTGATACGTCATCAAAGTGTTCATACTGAGGAGAGACAATTCAAGTGCCCTCACTGTGACACTGGGTTCAGCCGACCATATGATCTCCGTGCACACCAGAGAGTTCACACTGGGGAGAGGCCATTCACCTGCACAGAGTGTGGGAAGGGATTTACACGGACATCCAGCCTGCTGAAACACCAGCGGGTTCATACTGAGGAGAGGCCTTTCAAATGCTCAGACTGTGGGAAGGGCTATATCGGTTCCACCGAGCTGATGTCCCATCAACGTGTTCACTCTGAAGAGAGACCATTCAGGTGCTGTCACTGTGGGACTGGGTTCAGATGGTCATCTGATCTCCGTGTACACCAGCGAATGCATACTGGGGAAAGGCCATTCACTTGTACTGAGTGTGGGAAGGGATTCTCTCGGTCATTTTACCTCATGACGCACCAGCGAGTTCACACTGGAGAAAGGCCATTCACCTGCTCAGTGTGTGGGAAGGGATTCACTCAGTCATCTCATCTCATGGCACACCAGCGGGTACACACCGAGGACAGACCTTTCAAATGCCCAGAATGTGGGCAGTGCTATAAAAGTTCCAAGGCTCTGTTGTCCCATCAACATGTCCACACTGACGAGAGACCTTTTAAATGTCCAGTTTGTGGGAAATGCTTTAAAAGTTCTGGAGATCTGATGCGTCATCAACGTATTCACACTGACGATAGACCATTCAAGTGCTCTCGGTGTGGGACTGGGTTCAGGCGATCATCTGACCTCAGTGTACACAAGCGAATTCACACTGGAGAAAGACCATTCCCCTGCTCTGATTGTGGGAAGGGATTCACAACCAAATCCAACCTGCTGATACATCAGCGAGTTCACAATGGGGAGAGGCCATTTACCTGCTCAGTGTGTGAGAAGAGATTCACTCAGTCAGCTCACCTGCTTCGGCACCAGCGACTTCACAAGTGACTGCAGCAGGGGCTGTATTTTGCTGTTAACCACAACTAGAATGGAGCTGTGTTCATCAAGGTCAATTTCTGCTGATGTTTAGCTCAGTCACAAGTACCAATATTTGGCAAAATAGTCAGATAAATTAGTTTTGTGTTCAGTACAGAGTCTGCCTAAATTTTTTAACGTTCTTTAGACTTCACTTTGAAGGGTTCTCCCTCTCTTCTTCTCTATCATTGACTGTCTCAATCTTAGTGATAAATCTGATCAGCTGCCTGTACTTCTTCCTCACCCACCACTAGCCCATCGGACAAACTCCCTCCAATTTTCTCTTTCTTTGAAACCTGCTCCAGTTTCTCTCCTCTTTGAGAGAATCCACAAAAACGCAAAAGGAAAGTTATGAAATTGATCGGAATGAATCTGGTCATGTGGGGCCATTGGGAAAAGAAGGTGACCATGAAAGCTACCAGACTGTTGTAAAAAACTAATGAGAGAGGGAGAGGGAGAGATGAACGTAGGAGAAAAAGGGAGCAATAGAGAGGGACTTTACATCTCCAGAACACAGCTAAGACTTTAAGAAAATCTCCCAGACCGTCATGTCCTACCTCCTGAAAGGATTAGAGGAGCAGCTGGATGTGAACATCATGACTGCCAGGTTCCCTCCATCTCGCATACTGTCCCCATGTTTTGGACATCAGAACTTGATGAACAGAAATTTCCTCCAATCAAATACTAAGGAAGACCAGTACCATGGCCTTCAGTTCCATCATGATCTCCACTTCCTCGCTTCCAACTCCATCCCTCTCCCCCTAGGCAACCATCTGAGTTTCTACACAAGCAGGGCATGGTATTTTACTCCAAGATGAGCTTCTAACTATCTTCCCCCTGCCCCATTCGCAATGCTGCATGATCTCTGCTCCTGTCTAATTTTGGGTCACAGACAGCCCTGATTTTAAATCGGTCCAGCATGCTTTCAGCTGACAAGCCAGAAGCTATGGACATTCCTTGCTAACGCTTTCTGCCCCTCAACTTCATTTTCCTCCTTTAGGATGCGTGTTAAAAATCTACCTCTTTGACCAAAAGAGATCAAAACTTGTTTTCTGCCCTAATATCTTGTTCTACAACTTTGTAACACTCCTGATTATCTTGGAACAATCCAATATTTAAAAGGCGTCATGATAAATCCAACTTGTTATTGGACACATATCACTGTTCCCTCTTCATCACTGGATGAATAAAGTGTAACTCCTCACCTCACAGCGTGAGTCTGGCTGTGTTTCAAGGCTCAGTTCTTTGTGTAACTCCCAATTTGCACATTTCTCTATGATGTCAATGTTCTCTGTCTCACCAGATTGGATGACTGGTTAAAGCCTTATCCACACAGATCATGTGAATTGTGGGATGTTGTAACTGTTTTTCCCAAGTGTCAGTTCATTGGAATACTCTCTCTCAGCATTGAGCTTTTGCAGGTACACGAATGTTTGAAACCTTTTCCCACAGACAGAGCAGAGAAAAAAATTTCTATCCACGTTCAAAGGCTGATGGTATTCAGGTACTGCTGAATCTCATGACCCTGTCAGATCTTGACTTGATGTTTGCTTTGAGATTCCCATCTACCAATGAATGCCATCCAAATTGAGATCTCATTCAACATCTTGCAAAAGGAATTCTCAGTATCAGTCTCACTATCAGTCTCGGATACATGTTAAAAACAAACTATTCCCGTTTCTCTGGAGAATTCTTACCCCTCTAAATTCCCCAAATGTGTTTCAGTCAAATTCAAAAAAGCCAAAATCTGCAACAAATACCTAACAAAAGTAACAGGAACTTTTCCAACTAAACCATGAAGTTATCCCCAGAGTCTATGCTCTGCAGTGCCCAACGGTCATGGAAGGTATCAATCCTGCCAGTGGACACTGCATGGTCTCTCTCCAGCACAGACAAGACAACAGAAAAGAGTTTGGCTGCAAGAGTGACCCCAAGGCTATTTAAAACTAGGTGCTCCAAATGGTAGCAGGGTAAGTTGCTTCATTCGGAACTCCATTCTGCTGGGCACTGCTGTTTTACTTTCTTTCCTTGTCCTTCCTTTTTTGGCTCCCTTTTCTCTCCCTCTATCATAATTCTACACCCCCTACCTCTTTCAACTACCTACTGAAGGAATAAGGAAGGAGCTGAACCACGACCAGGAACCACATGGCGTGAGCTACACGTGAGCGATGTGTCCTGCAGTGACTGCGGATTGAACATGGGCAGGAGCAATAGCAGCAGATCAAGATTGGCTGGTGAGATGGTGGTGAGATTGGGCCAGTTAGGCAGCCCAGAGATGGACTCTGGCAGAGGTATGGCGAGGGCTGGAAGGCCCGGGGCGGAACTGCGGTGACGGAGGGAAAACTTGGACTCTCAAGTTATCCTTTTTATTCTTATTTTATTTTAAGTTAATGTAAATGGTGCCATGTATGCACAGCGAAGGCACACACATTTCACTGTATTTTTAACTGAATACACGTAAAAATAAATTATTCAATTCAATAACACATTGCAACTCCAAGACTCCATTGCAACTCCAGCAACTCTGACTTGCCCACACACCTCTGTACTGCGTAGTCAATGATGGCAGACCTGGTACATGGCACCAACTTCCACAAAGCATCTGAGATGGCTAGTCTCATGCTGACCCAAGCAGCACTGCCCACATTGCATTAATAAACATACAGAGAAATTTAAGGCCTCCTGCTCAGCGACATCTCAATTTTTAAATTCCCAGGTAACAAGGTGTAGAGCTGGATGAACCCAGCAGGCCAAGCATCAGACAAGCAGGAAGGCTGACGTTTCAGGCCGAGACCCTTCTTCAGAAAATGGGAAGGGTCTGAAGAAGGGTCTAAGCCTGAAAAGTGTTCATCCAGCTTTCCACCTCGTTATCTCAGATCTCCAGCATCTGCAGTTCCTATTCTCTTTAAAATTCCTATTCTTGTTTTCAAAGTCCTCTATGCTCTTCCCCTCTTCATTTCCACATGTTCTATATCTTTCCCCACAGACAAACCTGAAACACGCAAACAGTGAGGTTCGGATCATATTCACCTTCAGAGAATAGCAAGAACTGTGGATGCTGGCGATCTGAGATAACAGTGTGGAAGTGGAGGTACAGGCCAGGCAGCGTCAGAAGAGGGGGAAAGTTAACGTTTCGGGTTGGGACCCTTTCCGAAGATCTGCAGCTCCACACTGTGTTATCTCATATTCACCTTCTGATTCATTGTAAGACTCTTGCAGCTCTTGGTCTGCTCCTTCTTTCGAAAGAAAATATACAAACTCTGTGCTATTGGGTAACCTGGCGGAAAGTGGAAGAGATAATAGGAACTGCAGATGCTGAAGAATCTTAAGATGCTGCTTGGCCTGCTGTGTTCATCCAGCTCCACACTTTGTTAACTCGGAAAATGGAAGAGGGTTTTCTAAACTGTTCTCCCCCGCCCCCAGTCGTTCAGGGAGAGGAAGGAAACGAAGGGAAGCGATTTTGCAAAGCGCCCTCCCCTCCCCCACTGCCTGACCTGGATCCGGAGAGAGGGGAAATTAATGGATTTGGGGCGGGGCTCCGCGTGCCTGGACTGCAGCCTGGAACCTGGGGGCAGCGCCGACGAAGTCAGCGATTCTTACTGGCTGCGTCTGGGAAAAGCCCGCCCCTCAACGTCAGACGTCACAATGCGGAACTTGTCGAACGGGCTTCAGCCTGGAACTGCGATAACAAGGTGCAGAGCTGTTGGCCTGATGTGTTCATGCAGCCCCACACTTTGTCATCGTAGAGCTGGATGAACACAGCAGGCCAAGCAGCAAAAGAGGAGCAGGAAGGCTGATATCTCGGGCCTAGACACTTCTTCAGAAAAGGGGGAGTGGAAGGGGTTCTGAAATAAATAGGGAGAGAGGGGGAGGCGGATCGAAGATGGATAGAGGAGAAGATAGGTGGAGAGGAGACAGACAGGTCAAAGAGGCGGGAATGGAGCCAGTAAAGGGGTGGGAAGGTAGGGAGGGGATAGGTCAGTCCAGGGAGGACTGCTGTATTGACAATGTTGTGCGTCCTGTAGTCATGGCCAAGTGTAGGTGATGGATTTGAAACCTATTGGTTGTCCCCTCGCAGATTTGAGCCGGATTTATTACGTTCCTCATCTTTCCTGATCTTAGCCAGCGTTACAGGCCAAACGCAGACAAATGAGACTAGCCTGGTTTGGGAAACTTTGTTCCAATCCTCATCCATGCCAACAAAGGGTGATTGCTGTGCTGTTTGTCTCTGTGACACGTGGTCCTGTGTAAAAACTGGATGTGAACCAAGCTTGCTGATTTCAGACTGAGAACAACTTCTTCGTCATCAGGTCAACAGACTGTCTCTGATCGTGTGAGATTGTTCTCCAAAAATAAGAAGGGCTGAATTTTAGTCTCACACTGAATAGGAGAGTATTTAAGCGGTCCACGGTGCTAAAGAATATAAAATCTCATGGTGTCAGGGGCAAGGTATTGGCATGAACAAAGGATTGGACGATTGGCAGAAGTCTGGGTCTGAGGGAATCTTTTTCAGTACGGCAGTTGGTGTCTGGTGGAGTTCTGCAGTGGTCAGTGTTGGCGCCACAGCTTTACACAATATACAATAATGAACTTGACAGGGGAACTGAGGGCATTGTAGCAAGGTTTTCAAATGACATGAAGATGGCTGGAGAGACAGATAGTGTTGAGGAAGCAAGAAGCTGCAGAAGGACTTGGATAGGCCTGATGAATGGACAAAGAAGTGGCAGATGGAATACAATATGCGTGACTGTGAGGTCATGTGCTTTGGTGGGAAGAAATGAGGCAGAGACTACTTTCCAAATGGGAAAGGCTTTGAAAATCTGAATCCCTACCACCACCAGGAAAACTGCTCCAACTTTTCAGAACCGGTCCGACTGCCTCTGCTCTCATTTGATCTTTGTGTTTACGAATCTATATGGAAATTTCCATCAGATGTGTTGTGGTGGAAGAGAAATAAGCTGCTTGCTCTGTGCCAATAACCATTGCTGTTTCACTGGAACAGGAAATCCATGCCTTCTTCTTTAGGACAGTTCCTGAGGTCCACACTCTTTAGCTGAGATGTTTCTTACCTTCACGAATGTGTCTTGGTGCTGCAGTGTTTGAAAAACCATCTGGAGACGTTTCATGAGGTGAAAGCTGGGAATTCATTATGACCTCTCCTTGTAGAATATAAACTGAAATGATGGACAAAAGAAAAGAAAAACCCTCCTGTGGCATCTTTTCCTCCTCAGACCTATTGCTGTGATCTTTGACAGGAAGCCACATCACAGATGTCACAAACGTTTGAGTGAAACACTGCGGATGGCAATGATAATTAATTCAATAGAAACAATTTCTTTAATCATTAACAGGTTGAGGGCTTTGCTGGCTAGGCAGCATTTATTGCCCAGAGGGCAGTTCAGAGTCAATCACATTGCTGTCAGTCTGGGGTCATATGTGGGCCAGACCAGGTAAGGATGGCAGTTTCCTTCCCTAAAGGACATTAGTGAACCAGATGGGTTTTCCCAACAATAGACGATGGATTCATGGTCATCATTAGACTCTTAATTCCAGATATTTTATTCAATTCAAATTTCACCATCTGGCGTGGCAGGATTCAAACACAGGTCCCCGGAACGTTGCTGTGGTCTCTGGATTAAAAGTCCAGCGATGATACCCTAGGCCTTCGCCTCCCTGATAAGGAAAAGTGCTCAGAGAGTCAGTGCAGTCATGTTGTGCCAAACAGCCATCATTACAAGGATGGTGGTGCAAAGGGTTTCTTTTTATAGCGTGGGATGATGGTGGATTAATAGGTGAAGCGACAGGCCCAGAGAGGGAGAATTATCAATACAAGGAACACGGGGCAATCGGATGGTCAGTCATTTTATGGGAGTAGAGTCAAGAGACAAAGAGGTGGATCTGATGGACATGAGTTCTAACAGGGCATGACAGGAGGGAAAGTCAGGGCTGGGATAGGAGAGGCTCAGTGGATGTATGGCCTGATGGATGCTGAATTGCTGTTCAAGGGGTAGATGCAGGAGAGGGAGAAACCTATAAAAGGCCTTAATTTGTAATCACAGTATCACAATGACCTGCTACACTGTGTTTGACATAAAGCAGATTTATTTGACTTTTATCCTGAAAATTAAAACTTTGCTGTTAATTACATTCAAAAACTGAAAGCAAAGTCTAATCACTGCTGAGATGTGTGATCTCTCTGCTGTCTCAGCAGGGTGGATGAACGAGCTGACTGTTTTTTTTAAAAACACAGCACAAGTGAATGGTTTCTTCCCAGTGTGAACTCACTAGTGTCCTGAAAATGGAGTTGCTCGCCTGAACCCAGTCCCACAGCGAAAGCACCTGAAAGGTCTCCCATCATGTGAGCATGTTGATGGGACGTTAGTTCCACAGAACTTCAATAGCGCTTCCCACAAACTAGATGTTTGGAAGGTCGCCACCCAATGTGAACACATTGGTAATAAACAGGTCCCAGAAACTTGAATTGATATTCTCACATTTAAAGGTTGGCTCCCCAGTGTGAACACATTGATGATAAGTCAGTTCTCAGGAGAGTGTGTAGCACTTCCTAAAGTCTGGGCATTTAAAATCCTCTGCGCAGCGTGAGCTTGATGGTATCTCAGGTTGGATGACTGAGTGAATCACCTCCCACACTCGGCACAAGTGAACAGTTCCTTCCCAGTGTGAACCTGCTGGTGCTCTACGAGGTCAGATAACTGCCTGAACCGAGTCCTATAGAGTGAGTCACTGAATGGTCTCTCCTCAGATTGAACGTCAGGTCCTGGTCATTTCACACAGTCTGGGAATTTAAAAAGTCTTTCATAAATGTGAGCAAGCTGATAAGACAACATGTCCACAGACATTTTAAAGCAATTGCCACAGTTTGAGCATTTAAAAGGTCTCTCATCCATGGGTGGGACTCCAGGCCTCTAGATGTTATGTAGCATTTTCCACAGTCTGGATATTCAAAAGATCTGTCCATAGTATGAAAACATGATGGCACAACAGCGCCCTGTACTTTTTACAGCAGTTCCTGCAGGTCAGGCATTGAAACAGTCTCTCCTCAGTGTGACTGAGTGGTATGTTGCAGCAGGTTAGATGACTGAGTGAATCCCTTCCCACTTACTCAGCAGGTGAATGGCCTATTACTGGAGTGACTGTGTTGATGAGCTTCCAGCTCAGATGGGGAAATGAGTTTCTCCCAATATCCCCATGCTTCCACAGTTTCTCCCCAGCGTGAGTGCATACGTGGTTTGAGGTCCAATGACTGGCCGAAGCCTTCTCTCTCTCACACACACACAACATGTGCACACTTCATCTCCACTGTGAATGGGACTTTTTCCATCTATGTTCAAAATCTGATGCCATTCTGTTTATGATAAACTGGGGACTCCATCAGATCAAGTGTAATGTTTCGATTATAAATCTCCCTCTTCTAATATCTTATGAAACTGATGACAAACAAAATAAAAACAAAAAACAAAAAGAGTGAGAGAGAATCTCACAAAAGACTCTGGCTTCTGTGCAAAGATAGAATGAAAGGCAGGGACTGAAGGTGAGGGAATTTATGCACCTACATATCGACCACAACTTTGTCAAATCTTCCAAGCACTCAGCCTCCATCTCTGAGAAGTAGCAGGGTAGCAGCTGGGCACATTCATGAGGGAGAATGGTACACAAGGATCTGCTGATGGGGAAGATGAAAAGGGGAGGGGGCGAAGACACATGTGGAGCCTAAACTCTGTCAGAGCTCAACTGAGTCGATTGGCTTGGCCTGTGTTGCAGACTCATGTGTTTCAGTCAGATTTTATGGTGGGTGGGTGGGGGGGGGTGGGGGATAAACAAAACTATTACCTGTCCAGGATAAATATCGTTTGTCAACTTTTGGGGATCGTTAAAGTAGTTACGTGCAGTCCCAGGCTCGAAAAGCATCAGCCTTACTGGAGGCAAAGTGGTGAGAGCGGCCAGTGCAGCAGAAAGAAACCCACTGTCCAAATGAACATGGCTCAGCCTTGGATGTGATTTGCTCTCATTTTTACATCTGTTCATGGGATATAGCATCAATGTCTGTGTCAGAATTTACTTCCCATTCCGAATTGTCCTCCTTGAGAAGGTGGTATTCACTTGTGAAGTTGCTTGTGTTTCTGCAGATGTGATGACTGAGTGAATTGTTTCCCACACTCAGAACAGATAAATGGCTTCTCCCCAGTATGCACTCGCTGGTGTACATGTAGGGCAGATGACTGTCTGAATCGTTTCCCACAGTTGGAGCACTTGAATGGTCTCTCCCCAGTGTGAATTTGCTCATGCTTCCTCAGGTGTGATGACTGAGTGAATTCCTTTCCACAATCAGAGCAGCTAAATGGTCTCTCCCCAGTGTGAACTCGCTGGTGTGCACGCAAACCCGACAACTGAGTGAATACCTTCCCACACTCTGAGCAGGCGGATGGGTTCTCCCCAGTGTGAGCTCGCTGGTGTCTCAACAAGGTGAAATATTCCCTGAATTTCTTCCCACACTCGGAACAGGCAAACGGTCTCTCTCCAGTGGCAGTACGCTGATGTTTTTGTAGGGCAGATGAATCAGGGAATTCCTTCCCACATTCCGAGCAGGTCAACGGCCTCTCCCTGCTGTGACCACGTCGATGAAATTCCAGTGTTGACAGTGAATGGAATCCCTTCCCACAGTCGTCACACTTCCATGGTTTCTCCATGTTATGGGTGTTGTTGTGTCTCTGAGTGTTCAACGATCAGCTGAAGCCTTACCCACACAGAGCACAGAGCACAGGTATTGGTGTCTCCCTGCTGTGAATGGTGTAATGGTTTTTCAGGCTGTGTCACATGTTAAAGTTTTTTTTTGCCAGAGTCAGTTCATTGGAAGACTGTTACTCGGGAGTGGTAGGATATGTCTCAGTCAAATTAATATTTAAAACCTTTGCTGCAGACAGAACAAATGGGCATTTATCCCTCAATGGTTATTCAAATCTTGGTTAATTTAGTCACTATCTGCACATGAAGTTTGTTTTGTGATTTCTGTCTGAAAGCATTTATCTTCTAGCATCCTGTAAAAAAAAAGAACAAATACCAAATTAGACTTTGAGAACACACAATTCTATTTTCTCTGGGATAGCTTTTTCCTCGATGTTCCCCCAAATCTGTAAACCTTCATCCCACGCTTTCTCCTATGATGTTCACTCTGCTGTCGCTAATATACACCCTCCCCACTCTCCAAATAGATCCATACTCACTACTTCTTGAGACTGTGCACCCATCCTGAGTTCACTTGCTTCCCTTCAATTGCTACATGTCAATAATTTAACACAACGGAAAAAAGGCAAACGAAAAGGAAGATAAAAGAGAAGATTTTGCTCACTTTTTTAGTTAAAAAATATACTTTATTAATAAAATATACAAAAAATAAACATTTATACACCTACCCCGTCACGCTAGCTGCTCGGGGTTGAGGATTTTGCTCACAGTTCTGCGGCATGGTTCAGGCTGGGAGAATGCTTCCGGTCCTCTCTTCTTTCTCATTGGTCAATTCTCGGCATTATGACGATTTGAGTGTGGAACCTGGGCCCACGTGTGCGCGGTGACACTTTGACGCCGCGGATCGACCAATAAAAAAAGAGGTTGATAAAATGTGAGGCTGGATGAACACAGCAGGCCAAGCAGCATCTGAGATGCTGCTTGGCCTGCTGTGTTCATCCAGCCTCACATTTTATCATCTTGGAATCTCCAGCATCTGCAGTTCCCATTATCTCTGAAAAAAAGAGGTTGCCCTCGTTTGCCGGCAAATCACAGCGCGGAACGTGCCCACACCCGGTTCACCGCGCACGTGATCCGAAGCCCCGCCTTCACTGCGAACATGCGCAGTTTCAGGATGTGTTGCCCTCTTTAGGGATTGTGGGAGTTGGAGTCCCAAAGGAATACTGGAATACCACGATGTGCATGAAAAGTGCAGGGCGGGAGGATGGTTGGGAGCAGGGGATCCCCATTCAGACGCACAGTACTTGGAATTTAATTTAGCTAATTATTGCATTTTGGAAGTGAAATTCAGGGAGGGACTTATGCACTTAATGGTAGGGTCCTGAGGAGTGTTGCTGTAAAAAGAGACCCTGGAATAGTTCACAGTTCCTTGAAAGTGGAGTCACAGGTAAATAGGACAGTGAAGAATGCGTTTGGTGTGCTTTCCTTTATTTGTCAGTGCACTGCATATACAAGTTGGGTGGTCATGTTGCAGTTGAATTGGTGAGGCCACTTTTGCAACACTGTCTGTGATTCTGGCTATGGACATCCAGTCCCTATTCACCTGCATTCCCCATACAGATGGCCTAAAGGCCCTCCGCTTCTTCCTGTCCCGCAGGCCCGACCGGTCCCCCTCCACTGACAGCCTCATCCGTTCATCCGAACTCGTCCTCACCCTCAACAATTTCTCTTTCAATTCCTCCCACTTCCTACAGACAAAGGGGGTGGCCATGGGCACCCGCATGGGCCCAAGCTATGGCTGCCTCTTTGTAGGTTACGTGGAACAATCCCTCTTCTGTACCTACACAGGCCCTATACCCCACCTCTTCCTCTGTTACATTGATGACTGTATCGGTGCCACCTTGTACACCTGCGAGGAGCTCCAATAGTTCACCACTTCACCAACACTTTCCACCCCAACCATAAGTTCACTTGGACCATCTCTAATACGTCTCTGTCCTTCCTGGACCACTCAGTCTCCATTTCCGGCAACTGCCTCGAAACCGATATCCATTTCAAGCCCACCGACTCCCACAGCGACCTAGAATACAGCCCCTCCCACCCACCTTCCTGCAAAAATGCCATCCCCTATTCCCAATTCCTTTGCCTCCGCCGCATCTGCTCCCAGGATGAGGCATTCCACTCCTGTACACCTCAGATATCCTCGTTTTTCAAGGACCGCAACTCCCCCCCCCTCCCCCAACCCGTGTGATGGAAAATGCCCTCGACCGCATGTCCCGCATTTCCTGCAACTCATCCCTCACACCCCCTCCCAGCAATAAAAATCAAAACAGAATCCTGCTCGTCCTCACGTACCACCCCACCAACTTCCGGATCCATCTTCTTCCAACACTTCCGCCATCTGCAATCTGACCCACCACCAAAGACATTTTTCCTTCCCCACCATTATCTGCCTTCTGGAGGGACCACTCTCTCTGTAACTCCCTTGTCCACTCCACACTCCCCTCCAGCCCCACCACACCTGGCACTTTTCCCTGCAACCACAGGAAGTGCTACACCTGCTCCTACACCTCCCCCCTTACCCTCCATCCCAGGCCCCAAGAAGACTTTCCACATCAAGCAGATGTTCACCTGCACACCTACTAACGTGGTATACTGCATCCTCTGTTCCCGTTGTAGCCTCCCCTACATCGGGGAAATCAAGTGATGACTTGGGGACTGCTTTGTAGAACACCTACGCTGGGTTCACCCTAAGCAACTGCACCTCCCAGCTGCGAACCACTTCAACTCCCCTTCTCATTCCGCAGACGACATGTCCATCCTGGGCCTCCTGCAGTGCCACAACGACGTCACCCGAAGGTTGCAGGAACAGCAAATCAGCCCAACTCAGAACGCAGCCCAGCTCGCCCCCCCCGCACCCCTTCCCTAACATGTCCTTTCTCCCACCTCAACTTCGCAAGCTTCAAAATCTCCCCTCCTTCTACCTCATCCCAAAACCAGCCCAGCTCGCCTCCGCCTCCCTAACCTGTCCTTCCTCCCACCTATCTCCTCCTCCCACCTCAAGCCCTACCCCCATCTCCTACCTACTAACCTCATCCTGCCCCCTTAACCTATCCATCCTCCTGGACTGACCTATCCCCTCCCTACCTCCCCAACAACACTCACCTTTACTGGCTCCACCCCACCTCTTTGACCTGTCTGTCTCCTCTCCACCTATCTTCTCCACCATTCATCTTCTATCCGCCTCCCCCTCTCTCCCTATTTATTTCAGAGTCCTCTTCTCCACCCCATTTCTGAAGAATGGACTATGCCCGAAATCTCCATTTCTGAAGAAGGGTCTAGGCCCAAAACGCCAACTTCCCTGCTCCTCTGGTGCTGCTTGACCTGCTCTGTTCATCCAGCTCTACACCTTGTTATCTGTGATTCTGGTCTGCCTACTTCAGGAAGGATGTTGTGAAACTTGGAAGGATTCAACGAAGATTTCTCGCAACATCGCCAGGGTTGGAAATTGTGAGCACTAGGGCGAGGCTGAATAGGAGGGGGCTATTTTCTTTGGGATGTCGGAGGCTGATGGGATGAACAGCAACTTTCTGCTCCTAAACTTTATCGTCTTAATATGAGACAGCAAAACTGACCTGCATAAAGTTTACCAAGTTAAAAATATGTGGATCTCCTGGGGGCATGAAACCGCAATGAGATATGCAGAGGGCAACACACAAGAGAATATAATTGCAGGTGATTGATCTGGACTGATCTGTGTAACAGGGTAAATAGTGAAAACTGTTCTTTAACATCCAAATTGAGCCTGGTTCCTCTAGGTTAGTTACCTGTCACAAGCCACCGTTGCCCTTCATTTTTGCAGGTATCTCCTCTAGTCTTGTTTTAAGCCAATTGAATGCGAATCATTTGCAGCTGACATTGCTGATGTGGAACTGTAACCTTCAGTGAAGCAATTCTGAATGGTCCATGATATCATTTTGCTTCTAAAGATCAGTTAGTATTTTATATTTATTACTGAAATTGTTAGTCACTAATACGCAGTGAAAGCACTGAATCCTAATCACTGGACCACCAGGGGAGATCTGTCTTTTTGTCACCCTGGGTATAATCCTCTTGATTTGTCTCACTTTTGTTACATTGCCTTGGTTTATGACACACAGGCTATCCAGTCATCTTTTATATTGTAATTCCTAATGCATGAAACGTCTCAAAGTGATTACAGTTTTACATTTGTCTCGGATTGCATTACACGTCTCCTCCAATCCAATTATATCATGCTGGACACATTTTTTGTCCATTTTAAAGTGTGCACTTTAATATTGACTACACAGCTCAGCATTTAGCATTTGGTCTTGTAAGCTAACGATCCTGAATTTGATTTTCATTCGGATCTTGCAGAATTTTTGTGCACCTACTGTAGCTGGGAGTAGAGGAGTGCTTTAAATGTTGGTGTGTTTTATTTTCTGATGTAACAGCATGATGTCATTTTCTCCACAGGCCAGGGCTGATCTGCTTGAGTTTGGAATTCCACATTCCTGTTTCTCCTCCAACAAGGAAGACCATTTGGATGGAGAAGAAGCAGCTGACATGATCAATGCTCTAGTTTGGCAGGAAGAACAAGGTGAGGTAGTATAAACTACATAGTGAACTTCGTAGAATCCCTACAGTATGGAAACAGGCCCTTCAGCCCAACAAGTCTACACCGACCCTCAGAGCATCCCACCCAGACCCATTCCTGTATAACCCACCTAATCTACACATCCCATAATACTACAGGCAATTGAGCATGACCAATCCACCTAGCCTGCACAACTTTGGACTGTGGGAGGAAACCAGAGCACCCGGAGGAAACCCACACAGACACAGTGACAATGTGCAGACTCCACACAGACAGTCACCCGAGGTTGGAATCAAACCTGGGTCCCTGGCACTGTGAGGCAGCAGTGCAAACCACTGAGCCACCGTGCCACCCGTGGGGAAACGACGGCGGTATAAAATAGACAGGGCAGCGGCCGAATGTTTTCTTTCTTTACTGTAACCAGACGCTGGCTTTAAAATCTGTAATGAAACAAGAATAAGCCAAGTGGATGAAATCCTAGCTTTCTGGGGATTGGTCTGTGCTGAGGCTTCGGTCACTCTCCGGGGCTGTGACTGTGTGTTTCCCTCTGCGAATGAATGTGAGGTTCTGTTCCCTGAAAGAGTATTAACACTGTTTGAGCATCTCAAACTTCAGTCCCATTCTTTGTTTTGTCTGATATTAAAACCATAAAATCTAATTGAGATGAACACTCAGAATCTCAGAGCAGACAGGCCTACGGGCCAAGTGCTGGAAACTGGGATGATGGGTCTCTTGTCATGCTGTAAAAACTCAATGACTTGATCATGTTGGAGGGAAACCATTAAAAAATGTTGAAAGCTGTGTCATTAAGAAAAAGTATAAGTGTGTTTGTCGTCATCCCTGGCAGTTTAGTGGTTAGGATTTGGCACTTCCTTCACTGTGGGCTGGGTTTGGTGCCAATGAGGGAGTAAGAGATAAAGGTTCCTGGTGGTGACAACCTCAAAAGCAGAGCACCTTTGATGAGAGTCATTTCAATGATCAGCTCATGGCGGAAGACGGGGACAGAACTTTCTTCGTCTCTGCACAGTTCGGCAGTTCATTCTCCATTCCCTTACCCGATGAGGTTCTGAAGATTCACAAAGCTGGAGACTAGGTTTGCTGAGATAGTAGGAACTGCTGATGCTGGAGAATCTGAGATAACACGGTATAGAGCTGGATGAACACAGCAGGCCAAGCAGCATCAGAGAAGCAGGAAAGTTGATGTTTCAGTTCGGAACCTGGGTTTCATTCCCAACGGTTCCTGCCCTTTTCATGAGGGATTCCTTGTTTAAACTTCTCTCAAATGTGATGTTGTTTATCCAACCTAAGACAACTGTTGACCGAACAAGCTTCATATGATTGAACTAAGTAGGTTAATAATTAGAGCTCCCACTTTGGCCCCATCGGAAAATACTCTTTCTTGCTACTTTGTGAATAATGAACTGATCTTAGAGTTTCTTTCCTCCATTCCACAAACACTTCTGCTCCACCTCTTCTTTTATTCTCATTTCTTCACCCCCAATTTGATAGGAATAATGAGGAGAGGCAGGATATTCTGCCGAGTGACCAGAGAGTGTTGTGGTAATGGACAGATATCACAAGCTGATTAACTTCTTTCCCTGCTGTGACCATTCATTAGCTTCACACCAACAGTACAGGCGTCTCTATAAATCCTGTAATTATGGTGGAATTGTTTATTTTTATGATGGAATAGAAATTCTATTCGGTATTCTAAAGATTCACAATGTCTTGGGGGAAGAAATGTCTCGTCCCATCAGGTCTAAGTGACAGACATATTATTTGGAGAATGTGAGCCCAGTTCCAGATACTCCAGCCAGGGGTCTCTCCACCAGCTCTGCTCTCCGACTGTCTCTGAATTTCAGATTTTACAATGAGCGTAAGTAGGAAATGAGAGAGGTGGACGACAAGGGAAACTGAGAGAGTGAACGAGGGTGAGGTGGATACACCGAGAGAGATAAATAGAGACAAATACCCAGGTAGACACTGAAAGGACTAATTCTCCATTCGACGTGGCTGTTAACTGACAGAAAGGCAAATATCTAAGCAGAACGTTTCATCACCTCAGGGCAATGGAAGGAGCATTACAGCTCTTGAAGTCCTTTTTAAAGTTGTAAAATTGACTGTTGCAATCTAATAAGAGACAGAGAGAGCGAGAGAAAGATTTTGATAAAGATACTGATTCCACGGATAAAGTTGATAATTTCCGCCAGCGTTATATTACTGAAATGCATAACTAACCTGGTTTCTCAACTCCTGTTGCATGCCTTCTCCCTGTAACCTTTGAGCTCCTTAACAATCAAGAAAATATCTATCTCTGTCTTAAAAATACTCAAAGACCTGGCCTCCACGGCAATGAATTCCATAGATTCACCGTTCTCTGGCTGAAGACGTTTCTCCTCATCTCTTGTTCCAAAGGGCTTTCCCTTCGTTCTAAGGCTATGCCCTTGGGTCCTTGTCTCTCCTACTATGAAAACCTCTTCCCAGCATTCATTCTGTCGAGGCCTTTCAGTACTTTGTACGTTTCAATTAGAACTCCCCTCATCCTTTTAAACTCCATCAAGTATAGACCCAGAGTCTTCAAATGTTCATTATTGGTTAACCTTTCATCCTCAGGATCATTCTCATGAATCTCCTCTGGACCTGCTCAAGGGCCAATATATACTTCCTGAGATATGAGAACCAAAATTGTTGACAATACTCTAAATTTGGTCTGACCAGAGCATTACAATGCTTGAGGCATACATCCTAGCTTTTATTTTTTGTCCTCTGGAAATAAATGCGAACATTATATTTGCCTTCCTAATTACTGACTCAAACAGAAAATTAATCTTGAGAGAATCCTGGACTAGAACTCCCAAGTGCCTTTGCACTTTAGATTTCTAAATTTTCTCCCCATTTAGAAAATAGTCTATGCCTCTATTCATCCAACCAAAGTTCACGACCTCACACCTTCCCACATTCTTCCGTCTGCTACTTTGCTGTCCACTCTCCTAACCTGTCCAACTCCTTCGACAGCCTCCCTGCCTCCTCAATAACACCTGTCTTTCTACCTATCTTTGTATCATCTGCAAACTTAGCCAGATATGCCCTCTCTTCCTCCATCTAGATCATTAATGTAGAAAGTAGTAGAATCCTTGAATACATTTAGGGCTGTTACACGTAGGTTCTTGGGAAGTGGGAGGAGTTAGAGGAGAATTTGTTTATGGTAAGGACAAGTTCCATTGAGAAGATGAGGGTGTTGGTGGAGGGGGACTGGTTGGGCCTGCGGGAGAGGAAGAAGCTGAGGGCTTTTAGGCCATCTACGAGGGGGATATGAGTGTACAGGGATTGGATGTCCAGAGTGTCCACTCCTTGCATCCGCCTATCACTATCCCACCTACCTTCCCCCAACCCTACCCCTCCTCCCGCTGTTTACTTCCCAGCTCCATTCCCCCTGCCCGGTTCTGAAGAAGGGCCTGAAACAGTGACTTTCCTGCTCCTCTGATGCTGTCTGACCTGCTGTGTTGCTCCAGCTCCATGCTGCGTTGCCTCTGACTCCAGCATCTGCAGTTCTTGCTATCTCTGAGAGCCTTGACTGTCTCTGCTTAGTTGGCCAGTTCACCCATCACTCTCCACTGATTGCAGCTCTCACAGTTTGTAAAGGTTCTCAAAGCTGGAGACCAGCTTTCTTCTTGGTTTCCTCAACACCTTCCCACCCACCAACTAACAATATCCCTTCCCAAATTCTTTAAAATCTCCACCTTGCACCCTATCCTGAGATGAGGAAATCCAATGTTGTGGAGAGATTCTTGAGGCCAGGAGTGTTTTCTTTGGAGCAAAAAAGTTAACCGGAGATTTCCTGATGGTGGGGGCAGAGTGTGATTGAGGATGGGTGGTTTGACGGAGCAGATCAGGAGAAAATGTTTCCACTGACCTGGGCCAGTTACCAGAGGACTGGGATTGAAGATATTGAATGAGAAACAGCATTCATGTAGAATAAACGCAGAGAAGGCTGGAGGAGCTCTACGGGTCCGACATCATCGGTGGAAAGAAAAACAGATACGTTTTCAGTCCGGTACAATTTCTCGGAGCAAGAATTTCCCGAATGACAGCAAATAAACAGACCTGTTAAAGTGTGGGTTTTTTGACACGGCTTTTCTGGAGTTTGAACGATAACTCATCCAGAAGGAAGTCATTTAAAATTTGCATGATCAGGAAACGTAGCCATCAGGATATGATCCTAAGTAGGGAAGCTTCAATAGCTTTCTAACCCATTTCCTTGGCCGTGCAACAGATCCAGAGTTGCCTTTAATGTGTCTCATGGTATGGTTCACACAGGGAAGATAGTTGCCTTGTCCTGTCTGGGCCACGACCCCAACATTTCCCACCACCTTGCAGTTGATCAGAAAAAAGGAACCAGAGGGGAGTTTGAATTGAGCTGTACACCTTGCTGAGAGACAGAATGGATGGGAAGATTTCCACGAGCAAATGTATAAATGATCATGGAGATGGATGAAGACAGATGTCCTTGTATTTTTATAGCGCCTTTCACCACCACCTGAAACCACAATGACTCAATGAAGCTCTTTTGAAGAAGATTAGTTTTAAGCAATTCTAATTTGTAAACCGAGGCACTTTGTTCACCCTGAGATCAAAAAGGACAGTGTTGCAATGACCCACAACTGACAGTGGAGACACCAGTGAGTTCACATGTCACTCTAGGGATTTGCTTTGCCCTGACGTACACCCAGGATGGTGTAGGACCGGAAAGCCTAACCTCAGAGAAGGGGTTATCCTTTTAATACAGAGATGAGGAGGATTTTCTCTGTTCCAGAGGGTAGCAAATCTGGAATACTTTACATCAGAGGGCTGTCAAGCCTGGGTATATTCAAGGCTGAGACAGACAGATGTTTAATCACTAAGGCAATAAAGGGTCATAAGGATTGGCAAGAAAGTGGAATTGACAATTATCAAATCAACTGTGATCTTGTTTAAAGGTAGAGGAGACCTGATTGAACCGAATGGCTTCCATCTGCCCCAATGTCTTATGGTCTTCGCCCACTCTCTGTGACTTGGAAAATACTGGAGACCATTGTTCATTAACAAATAGCCGGATATTTAGAAAAGATTATCGCAGTCAAAATAAGTCAACATCATTTGTAGAGAGGAACTCACATTTGAGAAGTTTGCAGAGTTCTTTGCAGGCAGAGTTGGTAAACAGAGCTGGTGGTTGAAGTGTATTTGGATTTCTAGCAGGCGCTCAGTAGGTGGCCATAGAAAGGGTCATTGCACAAGGTAGGAGTTCACTGTGTTGGGTAATAAATGTGCGTAGACTGCTCATTGTTTAACACATAGAAAACACAGAGCCGGTGTTGATCGATATATTTCCAGTTGGAAAGTTGTAATTAGTGGAGAGCCAGAAAGATCAGTCATTGCACCTCAGTTATTTATCTCAGTATTAATGACTTGAAGGAACCAGCAGAGTGCAATGCATTAAAATTTGCTGACAATACCAATTAGGTTGGGAGGTTGGTGGGCATCTTGGGATGAGGACATGGAATTTGCAAAGAAAAATAGATAGTTTGAGTGAATTGGCAAAACTAAGTGGACGCAGTTTAATGTCAGGAGTGTGAGGTCATGCACTTTGGTAAGAAGAGTCAAAAGGCAGACTATTATTAAATTCAACAGAAACTCCAAAAAAAAAGACTGCAATGGAGAGCAAGCTGGGTGTTCTTGCGCATGAAAGAAATGGTTAGCAGACAAGTGCAGCAAATAATTAATAAGTCAAATGGAATTTTGCCATTTATTATTAAGTTGTAGTTTAAAAGTAGAGGTCTTGTTACAACAGTATGCTTTTTTGTGAGTCTGTGTGTGTACAGTACACTGTTTTTCACCCCTTATTTGTAAAGGATATAATGACTGTTCAAAAGAGATTCAAGAGGCTGATTCCTGCAATGAAGGTTAAGAACGGCTAAACAGGTTAGAAGTTTGTTCATTACAGTTTAGAAGAATGAGGGGTGATCTTGTTGATGCAGATAAGATTTTAACAGGGTCGATGTTAAGAAGATTTTTTCCCAAGTGGATGGATATTGCACGAGCAGCACATTTCCAGAATGAAGTGGCACTCAGTGGGATGTGAAGGATTTCTTCCCTGGGAGTAGAGAATATCTTGCACCAGACAGATTTTTTTTATTCATTTCTGGGATGTGGGCGTCGCTGGCTGGTCAGCATTTCTTGCCCATCCCTAGTTGCCCTTGAGAAGGTGGCGTTGAGCTGCCTTCTTGAACTGCCGCAGTCCTCCTGATGTGGATTGACCCACAATGCTAATAGGGAGGGTATTCCAGGATTTTGACCCAGCGACAATGAAGGAATGGTGATATATTTCCAAGTCAGGATGGTGAGTGACTTGGCGGGGAACTTGGAGATGGTGGTGTTCCTATATGTCTGATGCCCTTGTCCTCCTAGGTGGATGGTTGCAGATGTGAAGTCACTACAAGTATTTGAAAGGCAGTAGACAGAATTTTGAAAAAAAAAACAGAAATCCAACTTTAATAATATCAGAATGTCAGAGAAAAGAGGAATTAAGGCCTGGAGCAGATTAGTGCTGATATGGTTGAATGGTGGGCCAGGTTTGAGAGGCTGGAAGTATTCTTCTACTCCTATTTCTGACATCCTGACATTGTCCACAGACAAGAGAGAATGTGCCTTGTCCATGTCGGTTGAACCATGTCTGATACCTCCATCTCCTTCCTGGGCCTCTCTATCATCATCTCTGATGACTGCCTCAAAATCAGCATCTGTTTCAAGCCCACCGACTCCCATGGTGACCTGGACTACCTCCTCTCACCTACCTTCCTGTAAGAACTGAGTTATCCCCTACTCCCAATTCCTCTGTCTCCATCACAGCTAGTCTCAAGATGCGGCATCCCAGTCCCATACATTCCAGATATCTCCCTATTTCAAGGACTGCAACACCCCCCGCTTCGGAAATCAAAAATGCCCTTAACCACATCTCTTGTGTTTCCTACACTTCTGCCTTCACATCCGTTGCCCCAACAAAAAAAAGACAGAATCCCCCTTGATCTCACATATCACCCCACCAACCTCCATACCTAACGTATCATTCTCTGCCACCTGCATTCCGACCCCACAACCAAAGATATATTTCCCTCCCCAGCCCTACCTGCCTTTCATAGAGACCGCTCTTTCCACGGCTCACTCATCTACTCCACACTACCCCACTAGTCCCACCACTCTCCCCCTTCCCGGTACCTTTCCCTACAACTGCAGGGAGTGCTACACCTGTCCATATACCTCTCCCCCCCCACCTCCATTCAAGATACCAAACAAACCTTCCACATGAGACAGGGATTCACCTTCTCTAACCCTAACCCTAACTCCTCTACATTGGTGAGACCAAGCGGAGGCTTGGAGACCATTTGTACAGCACCTGAGCTTTGTTCGAGACAAAGGATAACATCTCACGACCGTGAACCATTTCACCTCCTCCTCTCACTCCCTGGGTGACATGTCCATCCTGGACATCCTCCAGTGCCACAATGATGCCACCCGCAAACAGGAGGAGCAGCACCTCATATTCCATCCTGGGAGCCTACAGCTCAATGGCCTAAATGTGGATTTTACCAGTTTCAAAATCTCCCCACCCCTCTGCTTCATCCCATGACTAACCCCCTCTCTCATCCTTGCCTCCTTGACGTGACACAACCTGTCCACCTTCTCTGACCAATCCCAACCTTCTGATGGAGGGTCTAGGCCCGAAACGTCAGTCTTCCTGCTTCTCTGATGCTGCTTGGGTGCTGCTGTGTTCATCCAGCTCTACACTTTGTTATCTCCTAGCCCCATCCCTCCTCGGTTGATTTCTGAGCTCCCTTCCCCTCTACATTTCTGAAGAACAGCCCCGACCCAAAACCTCAAATTTCTTGCTCCTCTGATACTGCCTGGCCTGCCGTGTTTCTCCAGCATCTGCAGTTCTGCTCAGAGATAATGGGAACTGTGTTCTTCCAGCCCCACACTTTGTGATCTGCAGCTCTGAGCACCCTGAGGACCTGGTCTTCACCCTTTCGAGATGCGCGCACGCGCAGTGGTCCCTGTGATTGGAGCATGCCCTGTACAGAGCTGGGCTGACACATGCGCTGTGTGAGATCTCTCCTGCAGGCATTTGATGATGTCGGCTCCGTAAATGGTGAGGCAAAAACGGATTTAGGAGGGCCCCGGAGGGGTCTCTGTGCGTAGGGAGGCTTCATTAAACATCCACCGTTGACATAAAACTCCTAAATGAGGGACTCCCGGTTCCGCATTGACGGCGAGTGGGCTGGAAGCTGCGAGGCCATGTCCCTCGGCGAAAGGCTCAGGTGATGGCGGCCATCTTTGTAGGGGGAAAGGCGCATCAGGGCGCATGCGCGGCCATACTGGG
Source organism: Stegostoma tigrinum (assembly GCF_030684315.1). Classification (NCBI taxonomy): domain Eukaryota; kingdom Metazoa; phylum Chordata; class Chondrichthyes; order Orectolobiformes; family Stegostomatidae; genus Stegostoma; species Stegostoma tigrinum. The sequence goes on along the minus strand of NC_081396.1, from coordinate 2,543,283 downwards.
GGCCAGGAGAGAGAATGTTGTGAATGTCGCTTGAACTGACAGGCTTGGAGTTTACAGATGTGTGGAGGGGAGCATTTAGACGCAGCAAACTCACATGAAATGAAATTGTAGATAGACATAGAATGCACGAAATCTCAATGCTGGTCGCATCAAGAGCAGATGAGAAAGAAGAGTAACTGAACTGGAAGTGTTAACTCTTATGATTCCTTGACAGATGCTGCTGGACATGCAATGTTTCTGCAGCGGTTTCTGTTTTTCATTTCAGTTTTCTGGCATTTACAGTATTTCTTTTTATTCAAGAAACCTGTTTCTCTCGTCTGAACTTCTACCTTGAACTCACTCTGAAGTTCTTTTAAATTTTACTTTACAGAATATTAGAAAACGGGGGAATCAACAGCTGCGGAACTTAAATTAAATGGGAAATCCATATCTGATAGGGTCAATTAACTCTTCAGGATCTGATTATCATCAAGTGTTCAATTTGATAGGAAGTGATTTGACACTTCTAACTGTGGGCAAACATTTCAGCTGCGAGTAAGGGTAATTAATTGGTAAAAACCCAACGTCAATAGCGTATGAATGGACCTGATCCAGATAAATTGAAATCAGGTCCAAACAACGATCTGCCTTTAAAGATGAAATACTGCTGAAACAGTCATGGTACAAATTTTCCGACTGTTGCATAAGACAGTAGACATTCAAGGGTTAATTCAGAACCTGTGGTATAGTCCCATGCGCTGAGTCATAGATAACTGTCTCTGAGCTGTGCCAGTCGGGTTCTCATTTCATGTTCAGTTGTTCATTCGATGTGACAAAGCCATGTAGCCCTGACCAACTTAGTATGTCTCAAGAGTTAACAATGTTTCTCGCCAAGCATGAATGTTTAACCTGTTAATTTTACTGCTATGAAACAAATTACCTTGTTAATTTAGTAACGACTCTTTTGCGAGACTTATTAGTTCATCAATTAATGTTAGTAAGTAGAATAATTTAGAAGGTGGTTTAGTGTCAGCATATCGACACAAGGAAGATCTTAGGAGGACCAAGTGTCAGCTGCAGGCATAAATTGCAACATGCTCAAAGAGAAAGCCAGAGAAAACAAATCCAGATCACCCAAGATGGCAAAATAAAGAAATTAAGGTGAAGGAGGAAAGAATGCTTGTGACAGATGTGAGGTTGGACTGGAACCAGAAGTTTCAAGGGGAACTGAATGAGCTAATTAGAGAGGCAAAGTGAGAGGATGAGCAGAAAGAGGAAGGAAAAATCGAAGGCTTACCGATTCAGGTCTGTCAGCCTGTAAATTGTAAATATGGTAATTGAGAAGAGAAGCCAATTAGGAATTGAAAATTTGATTTACAGCTGGAGGCAGAGAGTTGGCAGAGGTATTAAATCTAGATTGTTCACTGAGGAAGTTGATGCGATGCAGGCCATGGTGAAAGTGGAAGACATTGAGACACTTCACATGTTTAAAATTGACAAGAGGCATCAGATAGGTTGTTTGTCAATGTTGATCAGGATTCAGGACCAGAGGACACATATCCATGGATTACTGAGGGAAGTGAGTGTAGAGGCTCAGGAGGCAGTTCAATTCCCTAAGACCCATAATGGGTGGTGTCAAAGACCTGTTGAATTTCAAGTGTTACACCCTTGTTCTAACATTTAGTAAAGATAAGTCCATCAATGACAGATCAGTCAGTTGACTTTGGTGATGAAGGGTACAGAACCAATGATTCAGGACAAAATGAACAGTCGCTTGAGCAAATTTAGTTTAATTACGAAAAGCCACTTGTTGTTTGACAAATTATGTTTTGCTATCTTGCTTCCATTTTTGATATGGTAACAGAGAGCGTTGTTACAGTTAATGTTATTGATGTACTTTAGATGGACTTCCAAAATGCATTTGAGCAAATGTCGTGCAATAGGCTCCAGAGGGAGCTTCATGGAATAACAGGAACAGTAGCAACTTGAACATGAACCTGACTGATAGACAGGAGAAAGATATTTTTCTGACTGTAGGAAGCTTCACCGTGGAGTTCCCGATGGAGTGCTGTTAGGAATTCTACTTTTCCTCATTTACATAAACAATTTAGATCATAGCACAATTTCAAAACATGTAGAGTCTTCCATGTGTCCAGATCAGTAGCAGATTCCCTTCTCTGAAGGCCATCAATGAACCAGTCAGGTATTTGTGACAATCCAGCAGCTTTCATGGTCACTTTTTCTACTTTCCAGCCCCACAAATGACCAGAGTCATTCAGCTGTGTTTCTCAGCCTGCCTTTGTGATTTGGTGTGCTCTCTCTCACTCTCTTTCTTCTGTTTTAAATCAACTTCACAGGATGTTACAGGAATTGCAGTAAGGAAACTGAAACCAATCATTACATCGGGATCAGACAGATGTGCCCTATTTACCACGACCTGAATAGCAACAGATTTTGAACATGGAAGGAAAAAACACCGTTCTCAGTGGACAGAAACCATGGAAATGTGGAGATTGTGGAGAAGGATTCCGTTACTTGTCTGTGCTGGAAATTCATCGCCGCAGTCACACCGGAGAGAGACCATTCACCTGCACGGAGTGTGGGAAAGGATTCACTCGGTCGTCCATCTTGCTGAAACACCAGCGAGTTCACACTGGGGAGAGACCTTTTAAGTGCCCAGTTTGCGGGATGTGCTATAAAAGCTCCAGCAATTTAATGGCCCACCTACGTGTTCACAGTGACGAGAGACCTTTTCAATGCCTGGACTGTGGAAAATGCTATAAAGGCTCCGGGGATCTGATGCGCCATCAACATATTCACACTGAAGAGAGGCCTTTTAAATGTCCAAACTGCGGGAAGTGCTATAAAAGCCCAAGGGCACTGATGAACCATCAACAAGTTCACACTGAGGAGAGACCTTTTGAATGCCTAGACTGTGGGAAATGCTTTAAAACTTCCAGCAATCTGATCTCCCATCGACGTGTTCACACTGATGAGAGGCCTTTTGGATGCGCAGACTGCGGGAAATGCTTTAAAAGCTCCCGTGATTTGATGAACCATCAACGTGTCCATTCTGATGACAAACCTTTTAAATGTTCAGACTGTGGAAATTGCTTTAAAAGTTCTGGGGAACTGATGTCCCACCAACGTGTTCACAGTAGTGAGAAACCTTTTAAATGTTTGGATTGTGGGAAGTGCTATAAAAGTTCTGGAGAGCTGACTTCTCATCAACGTGTTCACACTGAGGAGAGACAGTTCACGTGTTCTCACTGTGGGACCAGATTCAGGCGATTATTTGATCTCACTGAGCACCGGCGAATTCACACTGGGGAGAGGCCATTCATCTGCTCCATATGTGGGAAGGAATTCACTCGGTCCTGTCGCCTTGTGGCACATCAGCGAGTTCACACTGAGGAGAGACCTTTCAGGTGCTCTTACTGTGGGTCTGGGTTCAGGCAATCGTCTCATCTCACTGCACACCAGAGAGTTCACACCGGCGAGAGGCCATTTGCCTGCACTGAATGTGGGAAGAGATTCACTCGGACTTGTAACCTACTGAGACACCAGCGAGTTCACAAGTGATTTTAGGAGCTAGATTTTACTGCTAGTCACTTCCAGGACTGAACCCAGTACCTTGGTTTCCTTTTCTCATGATTTTGACAAATTCAGCGTATTTTTAGCTGTTCCCACTCTGAATAAAATTCAACAGAAACGGCTTTGTGTTAAACACATAATGTGTTGACACTTGTTAATATCTCTAATGCAATTTCGGTACTTTTGTAGAAATTTCCCTTTCCCTGTCTCCTCTGGATTCACCTTCAACTCGTCTGAGTTGTGCGCTGACAATGAGCTTTTGGTTCAGATGGAGAACAAATTCCCCACGTACTGTTGCCACATTTCCATGCTCTCATGTTGGCATGAGTGACTTTGTGTTTGTGGAGGTTTAATGATCATTTGAAGCATTGCGTAGGCATGTAAGAGTCTGCCTCAAGATGCTAGCAGCGGCAGGGTAGGCACCCTTCGGCCTCCTGGGGAAAAGTAGCTCTGTTGATCTATGTTGACACTGTTTTAGAGTTATTCAACCATTAATTTTTTGTAATTTTGTAATTTTTATTAATGATTTGGATGAGGGGATTGAAGGATGGGTCAGCAAGTTTGCAGACGACACGAAGGTTGGAGGTGTCATTGACAGTATAGAGGACTGTTGTAGGCTGCAGCGGGACATTGACACGATGCAGAGATGGGCTGAGAGGTGGCAGATGGAGTTCAACCTGGATAAATGCGAGGTGATGCATTTTGGAAGGTCGAATTTGAAAGCTGAATACAGGATTAAGGATAGGATTCTTGGCAGTATGGAGGAACAGAGGGATCTTGGTGTGCAGATACATAGATCCCTTAAAATGGCCACCCAAGTGGACAGGGTTGTTAAGAAAGCATATGGTGTTTTGGCTTTCATTAACAGGGGGATTGAGTTTAAGAGTCGTGAGATCTTGTTGCAGCTCTATAAAACTTTGGTTAGACCGCACTTGGAATACTGCGTCCAGTTCTGGTCGCCCTATTATAGGAAAGATGTGGATGCTTTGGAGAGGGTTCAGAGGAGGTTTACCAGGATGCTGCCTGGACTGGAGGGCTTATCTTATGAAAAGAGGTTGACTGAGCTCGGACTTTTTTCATTGGAGAAAAGGAGGAGGAGAGGGGACCTAATTGAGGTATACAGGATAATGAGAGGCAAAGATAGAGTTGATAGCCAGAGACTATTTCCCAGGGCAGAAAAGGCTAACACGAGGGGTCATAGTTTTAAGCTGGTTGGAGGAAAGTATAGAGGGGATGTCAGAGGCGGGTTCTTTACACAGAGAGTTGTGAGAGCATGGAATGCGTTGCCAGCAGCAGTTGTGGAAGCAAGGTCATTGGGGACATTTAAGATAATGCTGGACATGCATATGGTCACAGAAATTTGAGGGTGCATACATGAGGATCAATAGTCGGCACAACATTGTGGGCTGAAGGGCCTGTTCTGTGCTGTACTGTTCTATGTTCTAAATAATTCTAAGATGAATTTCAGCTGAGAATGTTTTGAAGGGACATCATCAGGCACCAAGTTCTTGAGAGAAATTTCGCAGTGAATCAAATAATATTTTCCAACCCATCTATATTCATCCCAAAATTGGAACTGCAGTGTTTCTGCTGTCTGCCTGTGTATCAATTAGACAGTGTGGTAAGTCATTTTAATATTGAGCAGAGTTTGTTATTTTGCATGAATATTAATCTGAATTGAACATTGGATAATCGTGTTGCATGGAGAACTGCAATACATTTTTCTGATTTTGATACCATACTGTACGGTCATCGTTATCATGTAGAGTTCATACACTTTAGAAATGATCTTCTCTTCATCATAAGGTCAGAATTGTGGAGGTTTGCTGATGATTACACAATGTTCAGCACCATTTGTGACTCCTCAGAAACCGAAGCAGTCCTTGTTCAAATGCAACAAGGTCTGATCAATGTTCCAGGACTGGGCTTGACAAGTAGCAAGTGACATTCACACCCCACAAATGCCAGGCTACGACCATCACCAATAAAAGACTACCCCCGCACCGTCCATTGCCATTCAAGATTGTTCCCATTACTGAATCCTCCACTATCAACATTCTGGGAGTTGCTACTGACAAGAAACTCAATTCAACCAGCCATTTAAACACAGTGACGACAAAAGCATGCCAGAGGCTGGAAAAACTGATGTGAGTAACTCATCAACCGAATCCCCAAATCCTGTCCATCATCTATAGGGCACAAGTCCGGAGTGTCTTGGAATGCTCCCCACCTGTGTGGAAGGGTGCAGCTCCAGCAACGCTCGAGGCTTAACACTGCCCAGGACAAATCAGCTGCCTGATTAGCACAAACACCCTCTCACTCCACCGCCGACAGTCAACTGCAACTACCTACAAGATGCACTGCCGAAATTCTCCACAGATCCTCAGACAACGTCTGCCAGTCGCATGATCATTCCCATCTAGAAGGACAAGGACAGCAGATACATGGGAACACCACGCCCTGCAAGTTCACCTCCAAGCCATTCACCAAGTGACCTACCTCCCCTTCTAGAGGGCAGTGACGGATGAGCAGCAAAAGGTAGCCAATAGGTCATGCGCATAACCCGTGCAAGAATAGGAAATATTGCCATTATGTTAGATTAATCGCAACGTAAAAGTATATTCAGCATTGATAAAACCAACAGTGCTACCCCTGGAAGGATATAATCATTAAAATTCAGTAAGTTTTCTCTCTGGAGAGCTGCTAGTGCGTTTAGTTTTGCACTGACAGGTCTTGTACAATTTAGCTCTTAGTTCAAATAAATATTTTTAATTTTGCTGAGATGTGGCTGGCTCTGCCAAGGCCAATATTTGTTGCTCATCTCTCGTTTCCAATGAGCAAGGTGGAGCCGGACCCAACACTTCTCCTTGTAGCACGCTGCTAGTTACAGGTCATCAGTCTGAATAACTGCCTTCTATTCCCATCCTTTGTCTCCTACTTTCAATCCAATTTCAGATCTGATAGGCAAGCTCTGCCATGATCCCATGTGATCTAACGTTATTGACCAGTCTACCCTGGGGAACCTTATCCAAAGCCTTACTATAGCCTATGTGGACAGTATCTTTTGCTCTGCCTTCATCTGTCTTCTTGATCATCTCTTCAAAAACTCAAACAAGTTAGTGAGATACGATTTTCCATGCAGAAAGCCTCATTGCCTATCCCTAGTTAGTCATTGCCTTTCTGAGTGCATGCAGACCCCCTCTGTCAGAATTCCCTCCAACAACTTAACCAGCATTGATGTCAGGCTCAGCCTTTCTTAAATAATGACACAATTTTAGCCACCCTCCTGTCTTCTGGTGCCTCACCGTGGCTCTCCTAAACATAAGAGCCTAGTCTTCTCTCTCTCTCTCTCTACCAAGTCACTGAAATAGCTACAACGTCATAGTTATGTGCACAAATCCAATATCTGAATTGATCTGCCTTACCTGTCTTGCTCCTCGTATTAGAACAAATGTTCTACAGACAGTTAGTCCGGTTGTGTTCAGTAATTTCTCCCTGACTGTTCTTGCTCTCAGTGTTCCTGGCCTTGGCCTGTAACAACTCCTCAGTCATTTCATTTGTGGATCTGCAGCTTCGGTTCCTAACCCCAAGTTGTGCTTGTTTAAACCCTCCTGAGTGACAGTAGCAAACCTCTGTGCCAGGATATTGGTGTCCCTCCAGTTTAGGTGCAACACATCCTTCTTGGGCAGGCCTCACCTACCACGGAAAACATTCTAAAGATCCACATACCTGAAGGTCTCCCTCCTACGCGAGCTCTTTATGTACACATGTAACTGTATTAATTCCCTATTCATAGCCTCATTGGCATGTGGCACAGGGAGTAAGCCTGAGATTATAACTATAGTGGTCCGCTTTTCAGTTTACTACCTAACTCCCTGAACTCCCTTTTCAGGATCTCGTCACTGTTCCTGCCTATGATGTTAGTGCCAATAGGTACCCTGGCCTCTAGCTACTCACCATGCCTTTTGAGAATGTCCTGTGCTTGCTCAGAACATCCTTTTCCCTGGCACTAGGGAGGCAGCATGCCATCCTGGAATCTCTTTTGCAGCTACAGAAACATCTCCCTGTACCCCTGATTGTGGACTTCCCTATTACTACCTACCTACTGAACTTTGGCCCTCCCTCTCGTACAAGATGGCCAGCTGTGGTGACAACGTCATCTTGCTGCTGCTGTTGCCACCCCCGATAGGCACTCTCCTCACTCAACAGTATCCAAAGCCGGGCATTTGTTGGAATGGTCAACAGTCACGGTGGACTCCTGCATACCTGTGAGCCCCTTCTAGCAGCCACCCTTCTATTTGTCTGTACTTGCAGCATGACCACATCTATAAATCTCCTGTTTGTGGCACTTCCTGCCTCTTACATGCCCTTAATTGTACCCACCTTCCACTCCAGCTGACCAGTGCAGTCTGACAGGAGCAGCAGTCAGACACACTTCCTGCAGATGTAGCCATCAGGGGACGTTTGAACTGTCTTTGATTTTCCAGATTCTGCAGGAGAAGTAGACAATGGCACAGCTGCCATTTTTACTCTCCAGCAATGATTTAATTAAAAATGCATTTCTATTAAATCAATTTACAGATAATTATCTTGTCCCCAGTGATTAATTCTCACTACAAAAGACTAACACATTCTCTCACACTTACACACTCCTCTCACAGTTATGAACCCCTCATTCATACAAGCACCCCCCTCACATACTAACATGCAAATATGAACTCTCTCTTACACACTGTCAAACTCACTCTTAGACAAACTGTTACGCACACTCACACTCTCTTGCTCTCACATTCACACATGCAGGGAACCCTGCTGAAAATCTTGCCGGAGTCCATGCGGACAATGTCTCTTGCTCTGCCTTCACCTGTTTTCTTGATCATCTCTTAAAAAACTCAAACCAGTTAGTGAGGCATGATTTTCTACACAGAAAACCACATTGACTATCCCTCATCAGCCATTGCCTTTCCCAATGCATGTCAACCTTCTCTGTCAGAATTCCCATCAACAACTTACCCACCACTGATGTCAGGCTCACTGGTCTATTGTTCCCTGGCTTGTCCTTGCATCCTTTCTTAAATAATGGCACCACATTGGGCACCCTCCTGTCTTCTGGCACCTCACCCTTGGCTCTCCGAAAAGTTGAGATTGTAGTCTCATCGCTCTCTCAACCAAATCACTGAAATAGCAACAACATCATAGTTTTGTGCACTAATCTGCGTTCTGCATTTACCTGCCCTACTCATCATACTCCTCATATTAAAAAAAATGCTCACACACTGTGTCACACCCTCACTCTTACGGTGTCAAGCTATCTCTGACAAACTGTCACTCAAACACTCACACACTGAAAAACTAACACACTGTCTCTCAGAACACAGTCAGACACTCTCTAACACTCACTTTGTCTCATTCGCAGACAATACAACACTGCTAAACAAATTCTCAGGAAACTCTTACTGACAATATCACAAAATTAGACACATAAATGCTGTAACTGCTGTTCCCAATGTGTAGAAGAATGATCCTCATATTCCACTTTCTGGAGACAAACAAAATGTCGCAAAAGATTCAGGGGCATTATGAGGATGCATTATCTTTGAAGAAAGTCATTCTGAAGTGAAATAAACTGTTTGATAGGGAGCTACAACAGTTTGAATCTTATTTTCAGATTGAACATATGCAGTACTTGTGGGAAGAATAGGGGAGTGGGGTTAACTGAATCATTCTGTTCAGAGCCAGCAGTGTTCCTGGAAACTGAAATGACTTCTCTTGTGACTGGCGAATGCCAATTTGCAATCATTGCAGCAGGCATTGAAATTTCAGTCTATCACATTCCAGGACTTTGAGACAGAAAAGCTAAATGTTGCAACAAATGCAGAGTTTGCAACAAAGTTTGAATGTTTGCAAGATGTTGGCAACGGTTAAACCAGAATAAAAATATTAACATGGCATCAGACATTAAATTATGAATAAATATTGCACAGACCTTTATATGTAGCTGTGTGTATAATGTATGTGCATCTCTTACTGCACCTGCATACGTATCTCTATTGTTCATATATGTGTTCTAAGTCTGTGTGTGTGCATTTGTAGTTGTGCTTGCATCTCTGTTTGCAATAAGAGATATGTGTCTCTTGGTTTCCATATTTACATTTGTATCTACGGCCATTTACATTGTGATGAAACTGTTGATTTAAGAGGATGTTTTACCCTGTTTCGTTTTAAGAGTGAGGTTGAACAAGAAGTGACAAGCTGCCTGCCGAAGACCACTTGAGTAAACAGCTCGGGAGGACTGGGGTTCTTTTTGGTGCAGCCCAAATAGATGTGCTCAGCTCTCATAGGTCAGGATTTCTGTGTTGTGTCATAAGCTATTTGGGGTTCAACCAAGTTGGAAGCTTCAGTGAATGTCTCCTGGCTTCTACATTCTGAATATGTTTTTTTTTCTCCCTCCTGGGTGAGAGAACTGCATGTGAGAATCTGCGTCTGAATTTTCTTTTTACCAAGGGATCTGTTTCTGGGATGTTACTACATTGGAACAGTTAATTAGTAATAGCTATTGTATCTGTTATTGTGTTAGGTTTTCCAATAGAGTTGTTATTCCAAAATTATTTTTCTTTGGTTATGTTTTAACTACGGTGTTCAAATAAATTGTGTTTTGCTTAATGTGGAGTAGTTTGACCAGTAACATTGCATGTGGAGCAGACTCTTTACATTTTCCTTTAAATGAGAAAAAGTTAGGGTCTAAGTTAACTTTTTGAAATATTTTGAGTGAGTCTGGTCCATAACCATGTCTGCAATGAGAGATATAGTAAGAACTGCAGATGCTGGAGTCAGAGATAACACAGTGTGGAGCTGGAAATACATAGCAGGCCAGGGAGCATCAGAGGAACAGGAAGGTTGACATTTCACATTGGGACCCTTCTTCAGAGAATTTCTGCAGAAACTCTTCCAGTGATAAGCAACCGATGTTGACCTAGCCAGAGTCAGTGACATTCATCTAATGATTAAAATATAATTAGAATAATTATCCAAATTAAAAACTGAACTTTCCAATCCTATGAGCAGAATGTAAAATAAAGGACAGGTTAAAACTCTTGGATCTCTGCACTTTTAAGTAAGTTCATTATAATTGCCGAGGTCTGCCCAGAGAAGCTATTGCATCATTCCAGAGACTTCCCTGTAGATTTGTGCATTCACTGATTACTTTTTTTTAATTTTACAATTGATTTAACGTAATGAATACACTTTAGTAATTCATTTTCGAACACTCTAATAAAATGAACACATGAAATGCAAGTTCAAGTGAGGTAATACGTTCAGAGCAGAAACAAAAGATTTTATGACACAATAGTTTTATTCCACATATTACTAACAATACTAGAATGGGCTTATTAAATTGGAATAAAACCTCATGTTCAAAAATGCAAACAGAACTGTTCACACAATGCCATGCATTATAAGTCATATATTAGCAGTCAAACAAATATCATTTCCATTAAAGTGCAGCATCATGCATTCAATGTTTAATGATATAAGGACAACAGTTGTGTGATTTATTACAATAGCATAATATTCTATAGTAACTTACATATGTCATAGAGCCTGTTTAATATCCCTTACACCCGGGCAGCAACTAATATTAGAACAATTAATACTGCTCTGCAAAAGGGAACTGACATTTCTGGAAATTTACAGCAACAAAAATTCGTCATTTGACACCCAATACTTACCAGGGCCACCCACAGCTGACAGAATGGGAAAGCAGAAAGCAAAGAAGAGGCTATTTGTTGGCATGTGCGTGATCTTTCAGAAGCTAATAGAACTAAAGTAGTTACAAAAGCTTTAGAATTTAGCTCTGTGGCAAAACTGTCCCTATTTATTGCGAGTGGGGTTTGGAGAGGAACAGTTATGTTGCAGTATGCCCACTTACAAAGAAATTAACTCGCAGTTTCATGCCCTGCCAAACCTCTGCAATCCACCACCTGGAAGGACAATGGAAGCTGATATATGGCAGCAAAACTACCTACACTTCCGATTCCAAGACTCCAGTAAAATCCTGAATGGATCCAGATCACCTTTGCTTCACTGTCATTAGTTGAAAATCATTGAAATCACAGCAATGTGGTTGTTCCAACACCACACAAACCTCAACTGTTCAAGAATGCAATTTAGCAACATCTTCACCAAGGCAGCTAAGAATGGACAAAGATGTGGCACATCTAGCAATTCCCACATCTCATGAAGGAGCAATAAAAGCAGTGATTTCTAGTTGTAACGTTGGCAAAGTGTATGATTCTATTGTGTAAGTGAACGATTTGTTACCAGCAAAGTCTGCAGTCACTCCCAAAAGTCAAGCCTTCGAGTCTTCATTTAATGGAGCAAATGATGATAGGTGAGGTCTGATCTCAAATCTCTGGCCGCCTTAAACTCCTAAAGTCATTGACATTTTCTGGTGCATGAAGGGGCTTTTGACCCATTGCGTCTGTGCCAGATGAAAATTAACCCAATGTACCTCGTCCAACTTTCCAGCATTTGGTCCATAGCCCTACAGGGCACAGCACCTAAGGTGCATACACAGAGAGAATCAAATTCCAACATTTTCTTGTAGAAAATGATTTTTTTTTGTTCATAACCCATCTAATCATTCTGCTGATCTTTTTAAGTCTCCAATTTTCCAATCATTACACTCAACTGTTATGGTTTACAAGTTCTTCACATTCAAATTTTCTGTTTCCTATCAATTTTGTGCATCAAATCTCCATTCAAAAGAGAACATAGAACATTACAGCGCAGTACAGGCCCTTTGGCCCTCAATGTTGCGCCAACCTGTAAAACCAATCTGAAGCCCATCTAACCTACTCTATTCCATTATCATCCATATATTTATCCAATGACCATTTAAATGCCCCTAAAGTTGGCGAGTCTATTACAGTTGCAGGCAGGGCATTCCACGCCCTTACCACTCTCTGAGTAAATAACCTGACATCTGTCCTATATTGATCACCCCTTAGTTTAAAGCTACATCCCCTCGTGCTAGCCATTACCGTCGAGGAAAAAGGCTCTCACTGTCCACCTTATCTAATCTTTTGATCATCCTATATGTCTCTATTAAGTCACCTCTTAACCTACTTCTCTCTAAAGAAAACAGCCTCAAGTCCCTTAGCCTTTCTTCATAAGACCTTCCCTCCATACCAGGCAACATCCTAGTAAATCTCTGCACCCTTTCCAATGCTTCCACATGCTTCCTATAATGCAGTGACCAGAACTGTACGGCCATGCCAGAGTTTTGTACAGCTGCAACATGACCTCATGACTTTGAAACTCAATCCCTCTAACAATGAAACCTAACACACCATATGCCTTCCTAACAACCCTATCAACCTGGTGGCAGGTTTCAGGGATCTATGCACACGGACACCGAGATCTCTCTGCACATCCACACGACCAAGAATCTTACCATTAGCCCAGTACTCTGTATTCCTGTTACTCCTTCCAAAGTGAATCACATCACACTTCTCTACATTACCTTTTTTCCACGTACCTACATTTCCAGATGCTGGAAAAAGGGGATGTACCCTCTCTAGTGCAATGTAACTGAGCAGCACAATCTACACAGATTGCGCCCTAAACATAACTTTTTTTTTACAGTTACCTTACTCTTCAATACGATTTGGGCATCACTGTCAAAACCTGCTTTCGTTTGTCGTCCTTAATTGCCCTTGAATGTAATGGCTTACCAGACCATTCCATGGAGCAGTTAAGAATGTGCTAAATTGAGTCTTTGAGTTTAGAAAAAGACCATTGAACCCATTGAGTTTCCACCAGTCAAAAACAACTACAAACTGTTCCAATCCCAGATGTCTGCTTCATGTCACAGGTGAAAAGACTAATAGCAAGAAGTACAAGAGTAAGAATGGGCGTCAATTAACTGGATGGATTTTTATGTTTATCAATGCTCCATAACATGGTCACTAATGCTGAGAATAGTTCTAATTGCACAATTATCTACTCATTTCAAATTGCATCAGCTGCTGTGTGGGAATTGAACGCAAAATCCCACAATTTTTGATACTAATCCAATGGCATTCATCATTACACCATGGTCACTGTAAAGACTTTCAGGATCTTATATTCTACACCTTGGCCAATAAAGGAAACGATGCTTTCTGCCTTTTTAATCGCTATTCCAACACTCCTGGCACTTCAACGAACCTGACACCATTCAATCAAAGATAATAAAATGTGAGGCTGGATGAACACAGCAGGCCAAGCAGCATCTCAGGAGCACAAAAGCTGACGTTTCGGGCCTAGACCCTTCATCAGAGGGGTCAGCTTTTGTGCTCCTGAGATGCTGCTTGGCCTGCTGTGTTCATTCAGCCTCACATTTTATTATCTTGGAATTCTCCAGCATCTGCAGTTCCCATTATCTCTGATACCAGTCAATCAAAGCTGCTTTGGTGAGTTCCAGCAAAGACTCATAAAGGCGAGGTGGTGCCGAAGGGTGGTGACTTCTTCCAGCGATGGCGCTGTAGCTGTGAGAACTCGTGGCTGGCCCACTGGACCCATGGTCCATGGTGGAACACTTAACAAAAAGGAATGCAAAGTTGAGACGTTATCTTTATTTCTATATTGTCCTGCCTTGGCGTTGTATGTTTTGGTTTATTTTTTCTTCGTTTTGAAACGATGCCAGAGAGTGGCTAAACTGTATAACAATTCTCATTGCATTTTATAACAAAATACACGTGACAATAAGTAAATGCGATCAAAATATAGAAAGAAACATCCCCTACACCATTCAATATTCACTCAATATTAGTGATTTTCTTTTTTACACTTTGCACCCTCATCTAATGCATCATCCCACACGTCTTTGGGTTGAATTCTATTTGCCACTATTCTGCTCATCTGACCAATCTATTTGCACCTTTCTGCAGTTGATGCCTAGCCTCTCCTATTAATCATTTGACCGAGTTTTGTGAAATTTGCAAACCTCTTGATCAAACTCCTTACGTTTACATCTACCTTCTCAATGTACACCATAAAAAGCTAAGATGCCAGTGTGAATCCTGCAGAACACTGTAGGAAACAGCCTTCCAGTTAAAAAAAACCTATCAATACTGGATTTTGTTTCCGGATGCTTTGAATCAATTTAGAATGCAGTGTTCTTATTTCCTCGGATCTCTGTAAATTTTATTTTTTGACCCATTCGCCCATGCTGTGACCTTATCGGGAACCTTGTTAAAATCCACAAAGACCACATCAGCTGAATTATCTCCTTCATTCCACTTTGTTAGTTCCAATAAACTCAATAAAATTCGTCAGAGATTGTTTTTCCTTGAAAAAAAAATCCGTGGTGACTATCCTTGATTGATCCATCCTCACAGTTGCAGTAGACCCTGTCTCCCAACATTGGAAAACGACAGCCAGGCCTTTCATTATTTCATCCCTGTTTTATTCTTCACAACTGGAGGTTCATTTTATGCATCCATGGTGATTCCTACTTTTGCAAGGGGGCTAATCCAATTATAAAATGATCTCTCCCTACATATAAAATGTCATAAAGCAGACCTCTCCTCCTTACAATAGTATTACAGGAGGAGTTGAATTCCCATAACTGTTTCTTCAGTAACGAAAGAATTCATTGTTGTAAGACAAGGAATCTATGGATCATACAAATCACTCCGACAAAATAGTATTTCGTTTTCAGTTCATTAATTCACTCACCCACAAGGAAAAGTTCGTTAGATTCACCCTGACCAGTTTCCAGATAGTCAGAGCAACATAACTGTCGAGAAGTCATTGAAAAAACAAAACGTGATGCAAAATCTCAAACTTCCCGATTACAACACCAACTGTAACTGGTCCTTCAAGTCAATCGTCATCCTAACTTGGAACTATATGACAATTCCATCAGTGAACCTAGCTCAAAATCTCTTAACTCCCTTCCTCACAATATTCCGGGTTTCCCTGCATCCCAAGGACAGCAGATGTGCATGAAGGCTACTCATAGCCATTTTCTCCAGGATTGTTAGGATTGGCAATAACTGCCGGCACAGCCAGCGATCCCCACATCCTGTAATAAAATTATTAAAGCATGGACGCAGCTATAATTCTTGTGATCTATTTAAAACAGGGCCGTTTTCCCTTTAACACTGTGGCCCAACTCGGGGTGTTTCTATAGGTAAATCACGCTCTGCCACTCTAACAGCACGACTGGGACGCAAGGCGGTGAGGTGGAGCATCGATCGTGAGGCACAGCTGCAGATTATTGAGAATGCGGTGTAGAATCAGCATCTTCAAATATCCACCTTCCTTTTACAGAGTGGGGGCAGGACAATGCTGCTTATTGAGTTCTGGGTTGTGCGGGGAGCATTTCTAATGAGTAATTGTCGAATAAGCATATTCCATCGTTTCTTTCGTTTCCCGAACATCGTTTGAATCTGACTTTGAAATATCCATCGCTCTGGTCTTTTTTTTCCCCTTTTTGATCATGTTCTTCACTTCTGGGTCATGAAGATTCTGTCACTCAGGCGCTGTCTTCAGATGTTCAGACAGAAGGATGAGCGGTGAATTTAAACATTTCCTTTACCCCATCTGCAGCGACAGTTGCTGATTCTGGTACCCGCAAAGCTCAGACTCACAGCCTGAGTTTATTCTGCTGCAACACTCGAGCGTTTCTCAATACAAAGAAGATCTTGCTGGAAGCTGTTGCTCTGTCGAGCTCCAGTCAGTAAATCAATTCAGCATTGCGCTGTTTTGGGTACTGAAGGTGACGGACTGCCCAGTGAGTTACTGAGCTCTCAGATTTACAGTGATGGACAGCAGATTGAGCTGAGAGCACAAACTGTTTAAGTCTCAAATTCTAATGTACTGTGTCCATTGAAGATGAATCACAAGAGGGCAGGTCTCGGTTTACGTCACGCTGGATCCCGTCTAATACATAATTGCATTCTCCCCTCCCAGGTGTATTACCTTCTCGGCCCCTTGTTATGTCAGGAAGACTGGGTTTATGTTACTCAAATTATCTATTACACTGCAGATCATATTGCGTAGTCATGATGTAGAAATGCCGGTGTTGAACTGGGCTGGGCAAAGTCAGAAGTCACACGACACCAGATTATAGAATACCTCATTTGACGAAGCAGCAGTGCTTCGAAAGCTTCAAGTAAGCCTGTTGGACTATAGCCTGGTGTCGTATGATGCATGGGAGCATGCTTTTTGTAGGTACAGTTCCAGACCTTCTCTTTGGTCGTATGGCTCTCGTTTCTGTCTCTGATTATGTCAAGCTACACTCAATTGCTGGTCATATTAACGCTCCTTCGCCCAATGGTTAAAGCATAGCCCTTAGAAACCAGGAGTCGTAAGTTCGAGCTCTCACTGAGTCCTTTGAGGGCTTTCTTAATCCTTCTGTTTTCAACAAGAAAGTAGTTCTTATGAAACAATCTTTACATGGTTCAATTGCTTCCTTATTGTTTCTTCTTCCACGACACTCGAGCAGACAAGAAGCAGCTGAGGTGAACAATGTTCAAGTTTGGCAGGAGGACCAATATGTGGCAGAATAAGCGACTCAGTAACAGGGAAGCGGTGAGGGAGTAACAAGGACGGGAGAGCGGCCGAATGCTTCCTTTCTTTGTTGTAATCAGGTTGTGGCTTTGTACACAGAATGCCGCATGATGTAGGGAGCTGCAAATGTGGCCTAGCGGTGAAGGCGAGGTGTCTCCCTGCGCGGGTTCTCACTCCACCAACTCAGTTAATATCGTTCCTGATTTGAACCGGCCCGAAGCGTCAGCTTTTGTGCTCCTAAGATGCTGCTTGGCCTGCTGTGTTCATCCAGCTCCACACTTTGTTATCTGAGTGAAACCCTTGCTTTCTGGGGATGGCCTCTGTCAGTCTCGGGGAAATGTTTCTGTGTGTTTGCCTCTCAGGGTCGAAATGAGCTTCAGCTCCTCGAGGAGGATGTGAACATAAATTTACCACCCCGAGCTTCAGTCACATTTTGTTGTGTCATTTGAAATTAAGACATCAGCGAGAAAAATATCAGATGCAAGAGGAGATTTTCTCTCATTCGCTTTTCACCTACAGAGGAAATTACATGGAATATGAAATGTAACATCCCAAGTGCTTCAGGGAAACATTCCAGAACAAAGCCTGACCCTGAGCCACACATTAGCCAAAGTGAGAATCAGCTGGAAGAAAGAGTTCGGGACTTCAGAATTGTCTTTAAAGAGCAAAGTATGGATTTCTTGTTCCAGTGAACAGCAGTGTTTCATATCATTGGTTGAATGCGCTTTCTGTCATACAATGAAACCCTCAAGACATCGAAGAACTATTGAGATGAGCGCCAGAAACATCAGAGCACGCAAAAGTATGGGGCAAGTGCTGGAAACTAGATTTGGACTCGATGTGGGTTTGATGACGGGCATCGATAAATACGTCGAAGAGGTTCTTTCTGTGCTGTAAAAACCTGATGACTCGATCTTTTTGGATGAGACGTCATCTCCAGTGAAAATAGTTGGACTTTAAAATAAAACATTTGTTATGTCATTAAGTGTGATGCAGCCCTATCCTCCCGTCTTCCCTGGCTGTCCCATGGTTAGCATTGGGTGCTCTCAACGCTGCGGACAGGGTCATATTCCTGGTCAAGGAAAGAGAATTTTTGCTCATGTCTAAACTGTTAAAATTATCAGACGTTCTTCGCAGCGACAACAGGAAAAACAGAGAAGCTCTGCCAGAATTATTAGGGTTTTACCATAAGACCATACGACATAGGAGTGGAAGTAAGGCCATTCGGCCCATCGAGTCCACTCTGCCATTTAATCATGGCTGATGGGCATTTCGACTCCACTTACCCGCACTCTCCCTGTAGCCCTTAATTCCTTGCGAGATCAAGAATTTATCAATCTCTGCCTTAAAGACATTTAACATCCCGGCCTCCACTGCGCTCTGTGGCAATGAATTCCACAGGCCCACCACTCTGGCTGGAGAAATGTCTCCTCATTTCTGTTCTAAATTGACCCCCTCTAATTCTACGGCTGTGTCCACGGCTCCGAGTCTCCCCGCCTAATGGAAACAACTTCCCAGTGTCCACCCTTTCCAAGCCATGCATTATCTTGTAAGTTTCTATTAGATCTCCCTCAACCTTCTAAACTCTGATCAATACAATCCCAGGATCCTCAGCCGTTCATCGTATGTTAGGCCTACCATTCCAGGGACCATCCGTGTGAATGTGTTTTACATCCGAGATTAAAGCATTCCACAGGTACAGGAATAATTCGCATACAAGGTTGCCCCTAAATTCTGGCTGCAGTGCTTCATAAACTCTGTTCTTCAGTGAAACACACAAGATTCTTAGCGGGTTTGGCAGCTTGGGTGTGCACAAATTGTTTCCCCTTCCAGGACTTTCTTAGACCAATGGGCAGAATCTCAGAATAGGGATCGCATGTTTAAGACAGAGATGAGGAGGAATTTCTTCTCTCTAAGAGTTGTGAATCTGTGGAATTCTTTACCACAGAAAGCTGTCGAAACTGAATCATTATGAGTGTGTACAAGGATGTGATACATAGGTTTTTAATCAGTCAAGCGCTACAGAGTAATGGAGAACGACATAAAAATGGAATTGAGGATTATCAGCTCAGCCAAGATCCAATTGAATGGACCATGACTTAAAACAAGAAAATACATTTCACTGGACTGGATCTTAAAGTAATAGAGTGAACGTGAATAAAATGATAGGAAGTTTTAGCAGAGGCAGAGGCGTTAGAGAAACAAACACGCAAGGACAAATGTGCTTCCTTTGCCAATGAAATTCACCACTTCTCAAAGCAGACACCAATGAATTAAAGTCGTGACGGTGATTATCTTCGCTGATTGTACACGTTGTGAATGTTACCTTTCTCGTCCACATACCTGTGCACAACATTTGCAGTGCCTAGGGCTGTGGGCAGACAGTATTACAATGTACAAATGCCCCTGACTTCGGATTGGAAAATTGTAAATTTGACTCCTGCCTGTGTTGAGCTCGATTCTCAGCTGAACAGAAGGGCATCAGAGACAACGTCCCGCCATCAGAAAAGAGGGGGATGTTTTCTCGTCTATTTCTGTTCAGTCTAGTAAGTTACCTTTGATTCTGGTCCCTGAAGAGTTTCTGAAGATTCATCGAGTTGGAAATTGAATTTTCTGTTTTGCTCCTTTCACACTCTCAGGAACCACAGTGCCTGGATTTGTAAGTTTAGGAAATTAAAAGCTGCACATGAACAGATTATTGGACTGCTTCACCTGGTGCTTGTATAATAACATTGAGAAATTGCCTACGAAGTTCTCGGAGACGTTTACTGACCTATGATATCTTCCTGCATGAACGGAATTCGAGTCTCATCTCGGCTTCAAGACTTATACAAATGATTTGAACGAGACCACAGATGCCATGATTAGTAAGTTAATGGATGACACCAAACATTGGTGGCGTAGTCGACAATGAATAGAGTTTGCTAATATTGCAGAAGGATCTTGATGAATTGTGTCACTGGGCTAAAAAAAATGGCAGACGGCGTTCAATCTGGATTAGTGCGACATACTGTATTTTGGTACAGCAAACAAAGGTAGGGCCTATACAATTAATAGTAGGGCCTTGAATAGTGATGGAGAACAGAGGGACCAATGAGTTCGCGTAGATAATTCTTGCAAGTTTGTGTCACGTCGAGACAGGATGGTCAAGAAGGAGTATGGCACGCTTCCTTCATTGCTCAGTGCCTTGAATATTGGAGTTGCTACGTCATGTTGAGGCTGTACGGGACATTGGTGAGGCCTCTTCTGGAGTACTCTGTTCAGTTCTGGGCGTCGATTTATAAGTAGGATAATATAAAACTGGAGAGGTTTCAGAAGGGATTTACCAGGACTTTGCTGATGTGGAAGTTGTCAGTTCTAAAGAAACGTCGTATTGCTGCGGCATTTTTCACCGGCGTGTCAGAAGTTTAGAGGGGACCTTATAGAAGTTTATAAAATAGTGAAGGGTATAGATAGGATTAATGGTATTTGGACTTTCCCTAGAATGGGCGATTTCAAGACTCGGGGGATTATTTTGAAGGTGGGGAACGATATTTTTAAAATACATGAAGGGAATTCTCTTCCAGAGAGTGTGGCTCGTGTGTGGATTTCTAATGAAGTGGTGCATGTGGCTATAATTACAACGTTTCTTTTTTTAAAAAAATCATTTGGATAAGTATGTGAATAGGAAATGCTTGAACGGAAATGGGCCAGGAGCGGGCGGGAGGTGAATTTTGTTTAGTTTTTCATTATGTTCACCATGACTGAAGGTCTGTTTCCGTGCTGTATGACTCTGTGATTCTAGGAAAAATGATCGATCTCAATTTGGAAGTGTGGAAAGGTCGAAACTTGCACTCAAACCCGGTAGGACTGGAACCTAGAATCTCCTGATTCGTAGTCTATCAAGTCATCGTCCGATGTCTGGAATGAGATGACTTCCTTGTCGACACCCTTTCACTGCATAACAGGCCCCCATTCGTATCAGCCTCTTTGCAACCTTCCTGCAACACGTCTGCTGAACAACATCAGGTTATCGCAGTTCCGCTTGGTTCACATTGAAACCTGTGATGACAAAATGAACACTTTTGATGCTCAGAGAAGGCAACGTTTCTGTTGAAGGTAGTTCTGAAGTGAAGAGCCGGCACAAGTCATCTGACAAGGCTTTCTGTCAGCATCACTGGCTTTACATTGGTTAGGACTCAACGCTTGCATCACCCAGGGCCTAGGTGAAATATCCAGTCATGAAAGCTGCCTGGCCTGCTGTGTTCCTTTAGCTCCACACCGTGTTGTTTCTGACTCCAGCATCAGAAGTTCTCAGTATCTCTGAGTGATTTGCATTTCTTGAAAATGCCAGTGTGAATGTAATGAGTTTGCTTCCACCCAGAAGGAAAATCGCAGCAGTTTAGAGTAAACTGCCGCTTGCAAATCACAGTTGGAAATATATCACTGTTCTATCAGTGTTGCTGAACGCTCGGAAATAAACGTTCAAAAGTAAACATAACCGCTTAACTGGAAATGCCCAGGTCGAACAAAATTCATTAATCTGGACAATTTTGCATGGGAAACAATTAGAAAAGAAAAACTGTGCTTTTGAGCATCAGAAGAGATGTACTAAGCCTATCTTGCTGAGCACTAAGTTCATTGCGCTTAAGCAGATGTACTCTACCAACAAGATGCAGAAACACGGTTTCACATGTTGATAGCAAGACTGAATAATTGTTAGGAGTGAGATTTTGCCTGGACGTTCTTTTCAGGCCGGACCATCTCTGCCGTCTTAATGTCGGTGCCGACACAATGTATATGTGTCTTTTGCGGCTTCAAGCAGAGATTCGGCGTATACAGCGATCAATTCTGAGTTTGCGAGTGACTACATCTCTTGTCATTCATTGGTCAATATTTTAGCGGGATGTGTCAATTACAGTTTGAAACAACGTCGGAATGCCCGGCATAATTTCCAAGCCATTGTTACATAAACTCGTCCAACAACATCATCGGTTTGTTTCAAATATATAATGAAGGTGTAGGATCAGCTGTTTAATTGTTTCCCTGGACTATGAC
This sequence comes from Stegostoma tigrinum, assembly GCF_030684315.1. Taxonomy (NCBI): domain Eukaryota; kingdom Metazoa; phylum Chordata; class Chondrichthyes; order Orectolobiformes; family Stegostomatidae; genus Stegostoma; species Stegostoma tigrinum. Next base: position 2,521,110 of record NC_081396.1, on the reverse strand, counting down.
ATAAGACATTAATGTACAATTCATTCAACATAGTGCAGAGCTTGCTCTCAGCTACACAAGAAATACACGGAGCAGTAGACGGTCGGTTTTTGGCATTTACCACACAGCCCGTGCAGTTATCAGAGTTTCGGAGAGGATTGCCGTTAACAGTTAGATAAATCATAGTTCAATCTCTTCTCTAATTTTCTTAAATCTCTTTCGTACTCTGCTAATTTACCGGGATATTCATTTATGTATTGATGTTCGGTGGCACTTTAACAAGATGGGCAACGTCTTATCGAGAAACAGTGATAATGGGAACTGCAGATGCTGGAGAATCCAAGATAACGAAATGTGAGGCTGGATGAACACAGCAGGCCCAGCAGCATCTCCTGAGATGCTGCTGGGCCTGCTGTGTTCATCCAGCCTCACATTTCGTTATCTTATCGAGAAACATCTCACTTCTTTTACCTCGTCTGATATACCCACTGTACAATATATTTTTAAACTGTATGAATATTTTTATCATTATAAATGCAATTAACGCAATTAGCAACCTTGCTCACTAATGCCTGTGCAGATTATATTTTTAAGTGTTGATTCTCCCATTGACCAGCCTACTCCACGCTCATTGCCATGAAAATTTTCACTCTCTAAGAGTGCACTATTTCTGTACGGTCATTGAAATCTAATGCCTTTGTTTGTAAAATAAAACTCAAATTCAGTCACTGTACATTGTATCATGTACGCTGTCAACCTGCATTTTAAACGTAATTTCATTTCTTTAATTGAGCTGTTAATCGCTCGGTTATTGCTGCATAAAATTGTTGCTTCGAGCGGTTTCTGCTGACAACGTTGCTGAACTATTCAAAAGCAAATGTGGTTACGTTCTGTTATTCATACTACTATTTGACTTTTATTACTCCTGCTTGTTGCCTCTTGTGCTAAAATGTAAGCAGCACATAACTGTAAATTTGTTTTGAAATTGTATACAAATATTGTATTAGTCCTGAATTTATGGTTCATAAAAAAGCTGATATGCAAGCGAAAACAATATTAAATAAGTTCGGACGTCCTCCAAATGAGCATGAACTGACATCCTTCAAACTCAGCAGTGAAAATGCTGCCAACTGAAGAGCAGCTTAATCTGTGTCCTTGTGTTTTAGTTTGCTCTCCTCAGTGAATTGTGCTTACTGCAGTCAGGCATCAGGCTGCAGTGCCAGGTCATGCTGTTTTCACGCAAATTACTTTCCTTCCTTGAGTAGCCGTCTATTTTTCAAGATTCCTGTCCCCGCGTGAATTATTTTATGTTGTTGTACAATGAACGTCATTGATAATTTCCTGGCGATTTATATTTGATGATTATCAATTTTGTATTGCATTTCCTCCTCACTCACCATTGATTTTATTAATGTGAATGAGTCACAAAGTATGAGGTTCAATATGGCTCTGATCTTATTGTCTTCTGAGCCATACAATTACAGAAACGAAAGTTGTTTTTATTGTTTGTTTCTCCTGGAAAATAGAGATTATTAACTAGTTATGGTGCAACTTCTCTGCCTGACCTGAGAACAACCTGCACATTTTATGTATGTATTCTGTTGGCGCCATCATGTATTGACTGGCTGCATTTATTTGATACTGCTAGTGTGGCTGTTGTTGCGATATAGTTTTGAGGAGAATACGGCCTCAACAAATGTGTTACTTACTACCTGATGCCCATGACGATGACGGATTTTCGGGTCATTATTTCAGCTGCGATATTGAAAGGCATTGTTGGGTCTTATTTCCCAGTCAGTTTGCTGGCTATCATTCCAGTTTTTACTGGCAACCTCATGCTTGTATATAATAAAAAAAAACAGACGTTGCTGGAAAAGTTTAGCAGATCTGGCAGCATCCGAGAAGAAGAAAAGAAAAAATCAGAGTTAACGCTTCGGGTCCGGTGACCCTTCCTCTGATTATAATTCTTGAGTTTCTGAGGGGAGGAGTGGGGGTGTGGTGGGCGGGGAGGAAGGGCTCGGTCACTTTCGCCTGGTTTAGCCTACTTGGAACTCCAGGCCAACAAAAACATAGCTGACTGCTAATCAGGCCCTGAATTGCATTAGCAAACAGTTATTCAAACAAAATTAAAGTTCGATGGGATTGCTGACATCGAACTTCTCATCTGTCATAATACCCGAGACACTACACGTGTCTCCCACCCTTTCAACTCCTCTAACCTAATAATAAAGACTAAGTGTGGTGAGCAGGTAAAGTATTTGCAATTTTTTTTCTCATCTCTGTTATCTTTCGGGGAGGTCACCTAGACGCCAAATTCTTTGGGAGCCATTCGGAAGGCAAAACTGTTTGAGTATACGATTGAGTGAAGTTACTGGTGCAGAGAACACTTAAAGAGGGAACACTGCGAATCTAAAATAAAGCTAAATAATTTTAAACAGTTAACGAAGTAGAAATGGCGGGTCAGGTGATGTGTTGTATCTGTATGATGTGGGAGCTCGCTAATCCCATTGAGAACGGCAGTGACCACATCTGCTGCAAATGCTGGCTGCTTGAGGAGCTCCGCTCAAAGCTGATGAGCTGGAACCCCAACTCCAAACACCGCAGCACATCCGGGAGTGGGAGAGATGACTGAATGCTGTGTTCAGGGAGGCAGTCACCCCTAACAGATTGACTAATACTAATTCGATCAGGGATCAGGGACAGCCGTGTGTGACTGCGAGTGAGGCATGTAGAGGGATCCTGCAGACGGGAACACGGGAGCCGCAGCCCTTGACATCGTCCCACAGGCATTTCCCTGCGTGAAAGAGGAACAGGGTTGCAGGAAGGACGCGTCAACTGACCATGGCACCATGGTTCAGGAGGCCGTTCAAGAGGAGGGAGCTAAAGGACAGGTTGCAGTTGTAGGGGATTCCATCATTGGGGGATAGACAGTATCCTTTGCAAGCAGGATAGAGGCTCCCATATGGTGAGTTGCCTGCCGGGTGCCAGGGTGCGAGCGGCTTGATAGGGCACTAGAGAGCAAGGGATTGGATCCAGTTGTTGTGGGCACGTAGGTACAAACAGAAACAGGACGAGGAAAAAAAACTGTTTCGAGATTATGAAAGCTAGGAACAAAATTAAAAAAAAAACAATAGGTCTTCAAGGGTCACAATCTCTGTATTGCTGCCCAAGCCACGTGCAAATTGGGAAGCGAGGATGAGGGAAGTAAACACATGGCTAAAAGAGTGATACGAGAAAGAAAGTTTCCTTTTCGTGGGGCACTGGCATCAGTTCTGGGGCAGGAGGGATCTATTCCGCCGGGATGGACTCCACCTGAACATAGCCGGGTCCGGTGTTCTAGTGAAAAGGGTAAATAGGGTGGTAAGTGGGGGGAAGGGAGGAGTGAGCTTACAGGGAGTATAATAATTGATGTAAGGCAGAGCAGCAGGTTAGCAGGTGACGAGGAAGCTTCACCTCCATTGAAAATTAGGAGAAAAGCTAAAGGGAGGAGACTCAAGAGCTGTTAGTAACGGAGTTGACAGGGCTCAAAAAAGAAGGTGCAGAAACTGGCATAAGGGCACTTTATCTGAATGCTTGGAGCATTCGAAACAAGATGGATGATTTGGCAGCGCAAATCATGGCAAATGGGTATGATTTAGTGGCCATTACAGAGACATGGTTGCGGGATGGTCATGACTGGGACTTAAATATCCAAGGATATTAAGCTGTTCGGAAGAACAGACAGCAAGGTAAGGGGCGTGGTGTCGCTCTGATTTTTAAGGATGATATCAGGGTGGTAGTGAGAGATGATGTAGGTTCTACTGAACAAAAGGTTGAACCCATTTGGGTGGAAATTAGGAATAGCAGGGAGAAGAGGTCACTGATGGATGTGGTCTATAGGCCACCAAATAATGACGTCGTGGTGGGGTGGGTAATGAGCATAGAAATAGCCAATGCATGTAAAAATGGTACAGCAATTATCATGGGGGACTTTAATTTACTTATCGATTTGTCAAACCATGTCAGTAATGGCAGCCTTGAGGAGAGGCTCGTAGAATGCATCCACGATAATTCCCTTGAACAATATGCAATGGAACCTATGAGGGAGCAAGCTATCCTAAATCTAGTCCTGTGCAATGAGACAGGAATAAATAATGATCTCACAGTTAGGGATCCTCTCAGGAGGAGTGATCATAGCATGGTCGAATTTAAAATACAGATGGAGCGTGAGAGGCTTACATCCAGTACCAATTCCCTGTGCTTAAACAAAGGAGACTATGATGGAATGAGGGATGAGTTAACCAAGGTAGAATGGGAGCAGAAACTTTATGGTGGATCAATTGAGGAACAGTGGAGGCCTTTCAAAACGATTTTTTTACAGTGCTCAGCAGAAGTATATTCCAGTGATAAGGAAGGACTGTAGGAAAAGCGATATTCAGCCATGAATGTCTAAGGAAATAAAGGAAAGCTAAAAGAAGTACAAAAAGCGAAGAGTAGTGGGTAACTAGTAGACTGGGAAATCTTTAAAGGCCCACAGAAAGCCACGAAAAAATTATAAAGGAAAGAAAAATGGATTATGAGAGTAAACTAGCCCAGAAGATAAAAAAAAGGCAGCTAAAGTTTCTATAAATATGTGTGTCGTAAATGAGTAGCGAAGGTAAACATTGATCCTTTAGAGGATGAGAAGGCCAATTTAATAACTGGGAATAAGGAAATAGTCAAGACATTAAACAGTTATTTTGTGTCGGTTCAAACAGTGGAAGACATTAATAACATGCCAAAAACTGAAGGCAAGAAGGTTATAACAGGTGAGGGCCTAGAAACTATCATCATTAAGGAGGCAGTGCTGGGCAAGCTAATGGCGCTAAAGGTAGACAAGCCTCCTGTCCCTGATGAAATGCATTCCAGGGTACTTAAAGAGGCGATGGAGGAAATAGCAAATGCATGAGTAATTATTTATCAAAATTCACTAGACTCTGGGGTGGTTCCCACAGATTGGAAAACAGCCAATGTGATGCCACTATTTAAAAAAAGGAAGTAGAGAAAAAGCAGGCAACTATAATCCAGTTAGCTTAACTTCGATATCTCGAATCTATCATTAAGGAAGAAACAGCAAGACATCTGGATATAAATTTTCCCACTTGGAAGACCCAGCATAAGTTCATGAAGGGTAAGTCATGTTCAACTAATTTGAATTCTTTGAGGACATTACTTGCATGGTGGACAATGGGGAACCTGTGGCTGTGGTGTATCTGGATTTCCAGAAGGCATTTGACAAAGTGCCACAGCAAAGGCTGCTACATAAGATAAAGTTGCACGGCAATACAGATAATGTATTGACATGGATAGAGGATTGGTTGACCAGTAGAAAGGAAAGAGTAGGGGTAAATGGGTAATAAAATGTGAGGCTGGATGAACACAGCAGGCCAAGCAGCATCTGAGGAGCACAAAAGCTGACGTTTCGGGCCTAGACCCTTCATCAGAGAGGGGGATGGGGAGAGGGAGCTGGAATAAATAGGGAGAGAGGGGGAGGCGGACCGAAGATGGAGAGTAAATAAGATAGGTGGAGAGTATAGGTGGGGAGGTAGGGAGGGGATAGGTCAGTCCAGGGAAGACGGACAGGTCAAGGAGGTGGGATGAGGTTAGTAGGTAGATGGGGGTGCGGCTTGGTGTGGGAGGAAGGGATGGGTGAGAGGAAGAACCGGTTAGGGAGGCAGAGACAGGTTGGACTGGTTTTGGGATGCAGAGGGTGGGGGGGAAGAGCTGGGCTGGTTGTGTGGTGCAGTGGGGGGAGGGGACGAACTAGGCTGCTTTAGGGATGCAGTAGGGGAAGGGGAGATTTTGAAACTGGTGAAGTCCACATTGATACCATTGGGCTGCAGGGTTCCCAGGCGGAATATGAGTTGCTGTTCCTGCAACCTTCGGGTGGCATCATTGTGGCAGTGCAGGAGGCCCATGATGGACATGCCATCTAAAGAATGGGAGGGGGAGTGGAAATGGTTTGCGACTGGGAGGTGCAGTTGTTTGTTGCGAACTGAGTGGAGGTGTTCTGCAAAGCAGTCTCCAAGCCTCCGCTTGGTTTCCCCAATGTAGAGGAAGGGTAAATGGGTGTTTTTCTGGTTGGCTGTCAGTGGTTTGTGGTGTGCCTCAGGGATCAGCGTTGGGGCTGCTATTGTTTACAAATTACATCGATGGTTTGGAGTTGGGGACTAAGTGTGGTGTGTCAAAATTTGCATGTGACACTAAGATGAGTGGTAGAGCAAACCGTGCAGAAGACACTGAAAGTCTGCAGAGCGAAGTGAGTGGCAAAGATCTGACAGATGGAGTTCAATGTTGATAAGTAAGAGGTCAATTTTGGTAGGAATAACAGAAAAATGTATTATAATTTAAGAGGTAAAAAATTGCTGTACGCTTCTGTGCACAGGGACTTGCGTGCCCTTGTGCATGAATGACTAGAAGTAGGATTGCCAGTGCAGCAGGTAATTAAAAAGGCAAATGGAATTTTGTCTGTCTTTGCTAGAAGGATGGATTTTAAAAATGAGGAGGCTATGCTACAGTTGTATAGGGTCCTGGCAAGACCATATCTGGAGTAGTGGGTGCAGTTTTGGTCTCCTTACTTGAGAAGGGATACACTAACACTGGAGAGGGCACAGAGGAGATTCATTTGGTTGATTTCAGAGTTGAGAGGGTCGGATTATGAGAACAGACTGAATAGGCTGGGATTGTATTCACTGACATTCAGAAGAATGAGGGGCGATCTTATAGAAACATATAAGATTATGAAGGGAATAGATAAGGTGGAGGCAGGGAGGTTGTTTCCGCTAGCAGGTGAAACTAGGACTAGAGGGCAGAGCCTCAATGTAAAGGGAAGCAGATGTAGGACTGAGGACAGGAGGAACTTCTGCACCCAAAGGGTTGTGAATCTATGGATTTCCCTGCCCAGTAACGTGGTTGAAGCTACCTCACTGAATGTTTTTAAGGCAAGGCTGGATAAATTTTTGAACAGTGAAGGAATTAAGGGCTATGGTGAGCAGGCAGGTAAGTGGAGCTGGGTCTCAAAAAGATCAGCCATTACCTTATTGAATGGCGAGGCAGACTCTAGGTGCCAGACGGCCTTCTCCTGTTCCTAGTTGTCGTGTTCTTATGTTCTTATAATCAATGAGCGCTCAGCTGATTGAGTGAACCATGCAAAGTCTTCACTAGCCACATCCAGGAAATTAAGTTCTGGTCCACAAACTGATAAAACACCCGCTTTATTGTTCGTTGTACCATACCATTCACGGAAGGGTCCATATTGTTCCATCACCAGTGCTGAAAAAAGTTCTGTCCTTCCAGTAAAAAAGAGCAAAATTTGAAATGTAATGTTGACTACAATCGGATATCAAGTACATGAGCCAAGCTGGCCCAATGACAATTTGAATATCTTCATAGCGTCAACATTGCAATGGCATTAACAAGTTATCACACTGAAGTAGCATGTACTGAATCGCACATCAAAACATCATTAAGCAAAATAGCAACGCTAAAGTTCACAGCATGATTACCACTCCAGTTCAGTATACTGATGTATTTCAATCAAAATATTGCATTTATTCCACTCATTAATGTACTGTAGTAAATTTCAGTTTTCTGCTGTAAGATGTTGCATCAGAACGGTTATATTTGAACCAGAAATTAAGCTGATGAAACAAGCCCAGAAGCAGAACTGTTAGTAAAAATAGTTAAAAAAAAGTAACAGTACGAAAATGCTGCAATGATTTACTAACGCTGTGAACTGCAGCGCACGTGTTGTCTAGACACCTGACAAATAATATGCTAACTTAGAGCAGACAACTCTCCTCTTCCTGGAGGTAATCGTCCTTACGAACAGAATAGCAAACACATTGCAATAGCCTGTGAATTCCGTAGAAAGTATGTAAAATTAAAAGACAAAATAACATTTAAGACTGTGTTACTTCTCGGGATTCTCACAACATGTTCCAAACAAGCCTGCTAATATTAACATGCGGATGTTCAGCAAATGTTCCCTGAAGACAGCAGATTGTTCCTTTTATCACAGACAATTCTTGTTGCGTTTTCCTGGGTTGCGGTGACTACTTTCAAGGAAAAGTGATCCTTATTTATGATCAGAAATTGGGGCTTCTTTTTAAAAAATGGGTAGAGACCATTCAACGCTTGACATTGCAAGATAGCTGAATTCTGGATATTGTGGTTGTTATATTAGAAGCTCGCGATTAGATATTGATAAGGAGCAATGAATAATATTGATAATATTTATCATTGTGAGCAGCATCGGCATCAGCAATAATGACTGCCAATTTTAAAGACGTAAGGATGGATCTCAAAAATAAGATGAACAGGAATCAAGCATAATTCTTCAAGTATCGTCAGTTAACAAACGAACGTGTTAAATAAATAAATTCACAAATAAATACATGGTTAGAGAGACATGCAGACATTAGTTCCGATGCAGCATGGTTCCATTTCAGAATTGAAGAAAGATCGAGAGCTATTCAATGGAAGTCCATTTAGATACTTCTTTGATTGAGAACAGGTACATGGCATAATTAAGAAGGGGGTCGAATATGGATAGTTCACCCAGATCCCGACGAAGCAAAGAAGAGAAGAATTATGGTGGATTAGGCATGAAGATAATAGGGAATCGAAAACCTTCTGTGTGTGTGTGTGTGTGTGTGTGTGTGTGTGTGTGTGTGTGTGTGTGTGTGTGCGTGTGTGTGTGTGTTTGTGTGAGAGAGAGACAAACGGGGGGAGGTTGGTAAGACGACAGTGAAGTTAATTTGGAACAAACCAAGATACATTCTTTTCAGTAATTCAAGATTCACAGCGAATATGTGAAATGAATACTTTGTAAATGTCTTCGACGAAGAAAAATTTACATTTTACATCATGAAATAGGAAGTACCTCAGACTCTTAAAGCGTTAGTATTTTAAAGAATAATGTAGTGCATAAGCTACCTGGATACACACTTGTTCATTCAGTAGTACTGGGCATGCGTTTACGAAAACATAACTGTGGAATATAAAGATGGAACATGCCAAGACATTAGCTTTATCGTTGCAATATATCTTGCATTCATATTTGATGGTGGGTGATTGAAGAACTTGGTTTAGTAACTTGAACGCATTTGAATGAAACCACTACAGAATAGCCAAGTTCACGTCGCTGGCTGTCAAGATTTCGGAAACGAATTACTTCAAAAGATGATAGTCACTGTTTAATTCCAGCCAGTTATTTCAGCATGCATCTTCCGAGGGGGAGGGGGTGAGGTGCGGGGGTGCCCGGCGGAATTACCTTGACTGAGTTTTACGTAATGTTAGCAGGGACATGTAATGATTGTACTGTGTTGGTAGATTGGACATGAATTTCAAACAAAAAACTTATGGGTTATTGTATCCCAGAACAGCCTTATTGCCAGAGTCAGGGATAATGCAATAAAAACAAAATTGGTAATATGCTTACTAAACTTTCTGGTTGTCGTAAATGACGAACATTAGCTCACCAATGCTTTCATATCAGTGAAGTTTTATGCTGTATTTAACAAGTGGTAAGTTTTAGGAATGTTGCACTTCCTCATAGATATTGACAACCTACAGATTATTACGAAGAGACTGATTTTAAAATTATGTATGACTGGACAGTTGGAGTTGCTGTGATAAATGAGGAAATTGGTGTAGAGCTACAAAGAAAATTTACAGAGCTGTGGAATGGGTGAACAAATTATATTACGTTCAGTGCACCGAGCTAAAATGAAATGGCATTTGAGAAAAAGTAAATGGAGACGCAATAACATGAAAGGATAAAGCAACTGAGAGATAAGTATCTGTACGATCTTTAAAAAAGTGCATAACAGGGTTTTTCAATTGTGAACTAAAGCCCAAAACGAAGCACGCTACATCAAACATGTATGACCTGCCATCAAATGCTCCATATAGAACATTTTACAGCTCAGTACAGGCCCTTCGACCCTCGATGTTGTGCCGACCTGTCATACCGATCTGAAGCCCATCTAACCTACACTATTCCATGTACGTCCATATGATTATCCAATGACGACTTAAATGTACCTAAAGTTGGCTCCAGTTCGACATTCTTTAATAAGAATGTGATTTCATTTAATGGTATATCAAAACGCTCCATGAGAATGTTTTCAGGGATAAAACAATTAAGGTGCACAGATCGGAAAGGACCGGGCTGTTATCCTTGCAATCCTCGGAATGTTCAGACGAGATATGACAGAGATTTGCAAAATTAAAAGTGTTCTGGGCAAGTAGAACCCATTGACATTCGTGAAGTATCAAAATAGAGAGAGTAAATAATTGAAAAAAATCTTGCAAATTAGGCAAAGACAACATCAGGAAAAAAAGTACTGCGCACAGTGAATTGGAAAATCCTGGAATGCACTGCCTGTGATAGCGGTATAGGCAGAGCTAAATGCAATTCTGAAAGAGCTTTGGTGATCAATTGCAACACCAAAGGACAAGCCGCACAGGATCACAGGACAAAGGCAAATGAGTCGCACAAGACAGATTTCTCATACAAACAGCTGTTACTGAGGAAATGTGTTGAATGGGGCTTTCTAGGTATAACACATTTCTAATTTCACTTGGCCATGAGGAGTCTCAGGCTTGATTAATGCATTCGGCTTCCACAATCATCATTGACTTCCATTGCAACATTCTGGCTGATAAGAAAGAAGAATGATCTGTCGAGATTTCGCAGAAAACTGTCGAGGGCCACAAATTCAGAGATAATGGGAACTGCAGATGCTGGAGAATTCCAAGATAATAAAATGTGAGGCTGGATGAACACAGCAGGCCAAGCAGCATCTCAGGAGCACAAAAGCTGACGTTTCGGCTCTGATGAAGGGTCTAGGCCCGAAACGAGGGCCACAAATTGTTTGATGTCAAGAAGGAGTTGTATTTTATACTTTAGGCCGGACGGATGAAACTGTATGAGGGAAGTCGGAACCAGGCTATTGAATTCATCAGTCTTGATCGTAACGAAGGATAGAGCAGGCTAGAATGGACTAGATAGCCAATGGCTTCTTCTATTTCGCATGTTTGCAAGCTGCCAACTTTTAAAAGCAATTGCGATCACTGTTGAAAACAGGGAAAGTTATTCAGAAGAGATGGGCTTCACTTGCGCAGCAATTAAACGAATCAGTTGGCTCGGGGAGCAAATCGTGCTTATGGGATGGATTTAAACTAGTATGGCAGGTTTGACTATTGGATCTAGCTTTTGAATTACAAGAGAGGCAGGAGAGAAGGTGCAGGACAGGGCAAAAAAAGAGGCAAAGGAAGTTTTGGCAGTAAACAGAGAAATTTTCGCCTTACAATACCCACACAAGAGATACCTGTATGGTTAAATTTTGGAAATGCAAATCGCAGGGCGTCCTGAACAAGATTGGGGAACTGGAAGCAGCGATTGTTCTTGGGGAAATTACACAGCAGCATTGACAGAAACGTAGCTCAAGCCAGAACAGGAGTGATGCATCACGTTGTGTGTTACAACGCTTTTAGTTAAAACATGGTAGGTGATAAGGGAAGAGGTAAACCATTTTGACCAGAAGAGGAACATCTTTTCTCTTGAGCGAAACGCAGTTCGTGAATTAGAACTTATTCGATCGGAGCTGAGAAACGGGAAGGAAGCAGTGACCTCATGAATCATTTATTAGAGACGTCCAAATAATGGAGACGAAGTAGAAAAGAGCACTTGAAGGCAGATTACGGAAATCTTCTCAACAAGTAGGGCTGCGATAGTTGGCGATATCAATAATTCTAGCGTAGTATGGGAAAAGAATGTAGAGTTAGCGAGTTTTGAGAAGATTTGTAGCTCAGGTTGAGGTTCTGGATGGGAGTTTGCTCGCTGAGCTGGAAGGTTCGTTTTCAGACGTTTCGTCGCCATTCTAGGTAACATCATCAGTGAGCCTCCGACGAAGCGCTGGTGTTATGTCCCGCTTTCTATTTATCTGTTAGGTTTCCTTGGGTTGGTGATTTCGTGATTTCAAAGAACTCCACTATACCCCAGTGCAAGAAATCCAGACCAGAAATGGTCTTGTCTATTCTTGGTACTGTGCGGATCCGCCAGTGTGGACCAGACCTAGTCCCGATAACCCCTGCCCTAATTATTCTGCTCTGAGCCTGCTGCTCATTGTTATGTTACGTTTATTTTGCTAAGTAATTGACTCTGTGTTAATCGATTGCCTGAACTCTTTTGGAGAATGTAATGCGCGGCAATGATCTAATTTGATAATGATGACAGATAGTGAAATTTATTGTGTGTTAAATGTCGCTTAGTCAGAGGGAGTTGGTTACAGTTTGAAAAGAAATTAATAATCACGCAGTTGGAAATTAAAAAAAAACAGAAATTGCGGGAAACCCTTAGCAGGTCTGGCAACATGCGTGGAGAGAAATCAAAGTTAATGATTCGGGGTCCGGTGAGGTACATTGAACCAAATAAAGTATTTTTTTGTGCACATCTTCCGGTCGCATTATAACAATTACACAGAAGAATTCGAAATCAGAAAATACCGAGTAGAATCTTCAGAATGGCAATTAAAAATGGAATCTTATCTCTCACGTTTTTAAACATCTTTTTATTATCTTTGATAGAGACATCAATTAGTCTTATTGGTCAGGATTGAAGTAATATGCAATTTAATTACGATTATTGTCAGGTGTTATCCACCCAAATATTGATCAGCCATCGGGATTGACTGCCAGAATCATTCTCGCCACTCTGTGGAAGATGTAGCTCGTCAGAGGCCATTCATGGAGAGATCTTGTGCAAGAGCACATCTGTCGAATATAAAGAAATTGTACCTTGGATCTGAGGCAGTATGAGACAGCAAAAGTGGAACTTTAAAGTTCAGTGTTAGAAATAGGTTGCACTTTCAAATTCTTTTGAGTTTAGTTAAAGTAACAAGTAAGGTCAGTGGATATTTGACTCCATTCATTAACTCGCCTCTAAATTTACTCTGGATCCCAGTATAAATAAAGGGATTGATACCGGAACTCAAAAACTGAAGCATATACCCAGCTTCTTCAAGTATATATGATGACTTATTGAAATCAGAACCTGAGAAATAAGTCACCTTTGCAATTCGAACATAAAGGATTGTAACAAAAAATAACGAATATAACAGGATAAAACTGCCTGAAATAGCAAAGAGTAAAATAATCGACTTCCTCCGCTTTTCCATCTCTTGGTCCCTCTGATTCTCTCCATTACTTTGTGTCTGGAGTCTCCTGCGGGCTTTGTTGGCCATTAGAATATGCCTGACGGTGAGGGCATTGAGTAGTAAAATCAGGATGAATGGGAGTAGAGGAGTTAAAATAGAACGAATCAAATCATATGCAGCCCAAGCAGGTGATGTATAAGTTATTAATTTTGGGACACAGAACCAAGGTATGTTGTTAGTTACATGCAGAGGTTCAAATATAAAATACAAGAAAACATTTTTTAGACAGCTCAGTATAAAGATGATTCCCATAACGCGCGCTGCTGTCCTCTTCGTGCAATATTTTATCTTCAGCTTCTGAGAACAAATGGCCACAAATCGATCAAAAGTGAAAGCGACTGTTAACCAGGCCGAGCTGTCTATGGCTGTGTAGATTAGGACAATGCGAAGGCTGCATATTGGTGTAATGGACAGGAAAGTGAATGGGAAGTAAATGCCAGCAATCCGGTTTAATATCACAGTGGTGCTAATGACCAGGAGATCTGCCACTGCCATGGAAACTACATAGCAGATGATACATCCTGAGAGACCACATTGTTTTCGACACAGTATAACAATCACTGCCAAGTTGGCTGTGGTAGAGAGAAGAAATATACAACGGTTAGAACTCATTTGTATCAGAGTAATCGATAGCTGGAAACTTATTTGTCTGAATGACACCAAACTTATTAGTTTTAACAAATTCTACGTCCAATGTACATCCGTGATATCTTGAGAAGGAATCTCTACCTTGTGTGAGGACAAATATTATTGTCCAATTTAAAATGTTAAATAATGTATGCATATGAAAACAGTTAATTCTCAGCTGGATGACACTAAACTACCTCAGACCCCAGCTATCATTCGTGAGATTGGTTTGCATTTCCATTCTGCTGAACTCTTATCTTTCTTAAATTAGCAGACTGAAGCTATAAACAATACAATACACGGGGTCTCGCCAACATCCTATGCAGCTGGGAAATCACCCTAACGTTATATTCTATTCCTCACGCAACAAGTCAAATCATGCTGTTTATTTTCCTAATCGCATGCTACATTTGCTAGTTAACTTCACATGATTCATTTGTTTGAACGCCCAGATCCATCTGTACTTCAGGGCTGTTCAATCTCTGTCCGTTCAAAGAAGCATGTATTGAATTATTATTCTTCCTACCAAAGTGAGCAATTCATATTTTCCCAACATTATACCCTTGCTTTGAGATTTTACCCACCGATTTCACCTGTATATGGCCCAAAGCAATCTTATTTTATGTCTTTACAGTTGCCTTTGAACCTGTCAATGCATCAACAGACAAAAAGGAGCAATACTTTCATTTCTTCTTTCCACGGCATGATTATAAATAGGTAACAGTTGAGGTGGCAGCACGGATCTCTGAGATAAATGAATTGCCATATCTTGTCATCTTCATTGGCCCAGTATCCAAACGTTTTGTTTCCTATTCTATAACCAATCCTCCGACTTAAAAGAAATTCGGGTTAATCACATGGGGTATGCAATAACATAATTAACTACTTTGGAGAAGAAGAAGGCATCAGAGAAGAACATGGAAGTAAACATAATGATATCACGAATAAAATGACATGATGGAAAATATTTGTAGAAAACATTCAATATGGCAGAAGAAACAATGAACATCGGCTCGAACTACAATAAGAATTGTAGAATTGTTGCAGTCCAGAAGGGAGTTCTTTGTATCGTCTTGTCTGCGTGTCCTCACTGAGCTCTTTAACTTATTGCAAATATCCTGCCTTAGGTTCTCGATCCTCCTTAACACTGTATGTTCTATCGGGATGTAGAGAGCTGTCTAATGCCATCTTGTATCAGCCAGCTGTGCCTACCACCAACCATTTCCAGGCAGGGCTAATCACACGCTAAACATTAGATGATGAAAGTCTTTTTATTTCTCACCTCACAATTGATTCACAATTGCAAACATGGTACGCGTGCGTCCTTTAGCTCCCAGTTCTTTTTAACGAGCACAAACAATTTATCCTTTTCTGCTTTACGGACAAGTTATGATTTTCACAACATTTATCAAATCTGAACCTTGTGCTCTGCAAGTATAACAATTCCAGCTTTTCAGCCCTGGATCCATTCAAACTTTGTCTTCTTTCAAACGCTGGTAAGGGATGTTGAGGAAGTTTAAGGGAGACCGAGAAAGACGTAAGGGCAGTCGAATGGAATGCCTGCCTTGTCACATTTGGGGATTCACAGACTCTACCGGCGTCCAGGATGACCACTTGTGCAGGAAGTTTTCCCAACTGCTTAAATTTGAGCTTTGGATTTCGGAGCTCGAGTGGGGCCTGGAGATATTTTGGCGTGTCCCTGAGGCTGAGGGGTGAATGTTACATTTAGAGGGGCGCTAACAACTCGGCTAAAGGAACTGAAGGAATGAAGTGAATGGGTGACCACCAGGCAGGTAGTCCCCGATGGTCCCAAGCACATGCCAGCTTTTCATTTCAGAAGGTGATGAGGGTGCTGACACAGATAGAGCCATGCTTTGGGTATCACGGGCTGCCTGACTGTACAGGTAGAGAGAAAGAAGATCAAAGAAAATTTAGCGATAGATGATCCATTAATTAGGGGAAAGAGACTGGTATTTCTGTGACTGCAGACGTGACTTCAGGATGGTAAGTTGCTTCCCTGGTGACAAGGTCAGGGATGTTACTGAGCAGCTGAATGGGAAGAGCGAGAAAACAAATGTTATGGAACATATTGGCAACAATTATTTTGATGGAAAGAGGGATGAGGTCTTGCATTAAGAGTTCACGCAACAGCTTAGGAAGTGGGAAATAGAAGTTGTAATGTTGGGACCTCGCCTAGTGCCCCGGGCTAGCGACAACAAAACTACCAGGTTATAACGGGTGAATACGTGGTCCAATGTTTGGCGCAGGAGGTAGGTGCTTGCAACATTTCTGGGAAGGTGGGACTTCTACAAGTGGACCCGTCTGCCGCTGAACCAGAAAAGATATAATATCATTGCGGGAGAGTTTGCTGGTATGTTTGTGCGGAATTTAAACGAGTTCAGCAGGAGCAAGGTCCACAGTGCCTTAGTTCAACAGCAACAGTGAACAAATTACAAAAAGAACCAGGCAAAGCGAATTCAGTCATTTGACTTCTCCACAGAGTAATGTGAAACTGGACGGTCTTTAATGCCAGGTGTAAGAGAGGTAAGACAGATGAGTTATGGGTATGGAATAATAAGTGGAATGTGGCTGCCACCGATACATGGTTTAAGTAGACAAGACTGACGACCTGACATCCCGTGGCACTTACTCTTCAGAAAGGATAGAGGAGGGTGCAAAAGTAGAGGTGGTGTCGCCTTATAGTTTAGGGAGTCGGTTACAGCAGTGAGGAAGGATGCTATTTCGGGAATATCGTCAATTGAGGCTTTGTGAGCAGAAGTGAGAAATTAAAAGTAGGAGTCTATTAAAGACCCCAATCAACAGGCAATTGAAGTACAAGTATGCAGTCACTTCCGTAAGGCGTGTAAAAATAAATATCTGGCATTTTATTTTACGGAAGTTTAACGATCTCAATATTAATTTTGACTGTAGGGGGCAGATTTTTTGAAGTGTATGGAGGGCATTATTTCAACACGGCGTGGTCCTACACGGGAGCGTGCAATGCTGGAAATAATAATGGGGAATGAAGTTGAACAGGTGTTCGATGTGACAGTGGTTGAAGATTTTCTTGATGGCGGGCACAACAACATACAAAGCAGTGGAAACATTCAAAAAGGTAGTCGGAGAGTACAGACCAAACATACCCTCTTTTGTTGAAATGCAGGATCAACAAGCTCTGGGAACTATAGATATCTAGAAATATTCTGGACCCAATAAAAAGGAAAAGGGACAAAATAATGGACGCCTGAAAGGAGTATAGTAAGTGCAAGAAGTGCTCTCAAAAATGCTGTCTTGAATTAAACCGTGCATGACAAATCGCTTCCAAGGTCAGGCAGAATCTCACGGCATTCAACAAACATTTCTGGGTAAAACAATAAAGATGGGAAGATTAGGGCCAATGAGACAGCAAGGGATGGTGGGGGCAGGTGGCGAGGGGAAGCGGGGTTTACGTGTGAACAGAGACGGCATTGATAGAGAATTAAATGAATATTTCCCATCTGCCTTTACTCGGGTCAAGAAGCATGTAAGTGCAGAATTCGAGAAGATGGACAACAAGATTTTTGAGCAGTCTGATATAAGAAGAGAGATAGCAATGGGGGTTTTGGAAAATTTAAAACTGAGCAATTTCCATGTTCCGATCAGATGTATCGCAGGCTGCTGTGGGAGGCGGAGAAAGTTAACCATGCCGTGAGTCAAATTTTCATACCATTGCTTGCAACAGGGGAGGTACCTGAGGACTGGAGTACAGCTAATGCATTTCCAGATTATACGAAGGATCGTAGAGATAGACCAGGAATCTTTAGAAGAGTAAATGCAACATTAGTGTTAGGGAAACAGTTGCAGAAAATAATGGAAGAGAAACTTAATTTCCATTTATGGAGACAGAGATTAATCTGGGACAGTCAGCATGGCTTTGTCAGAGGGAGATTGTGCTGAACAAATCTGGAGGACATTTTGAACGTGACCCATTGCTAGATTGAGGTAAGGACAATTGGTGAACTTTATGCAGGCTTCAACAAAACCTTTGACAATGTCCCACAGGGAAAACCGTTAAAGAACATAAAATCTCCCAGGATCGTGGCAACTGGGCAAGTTGCATCCAGCATTTCGTTAATGACAGGAGACAAAGGATGGGGTAGAAGTTTATTTGTGAGGCTGGAGACTGTTCTGCTGTGGTATACCAGAGGAACCAGTGCTCGGCCCCTTATTGTTTCTGATATTCGTAAACTATATACATGAGAAGGTTGGGGGTGGAGGGTGAGCGAGATAACGATAAGTAAGATAACAAAGTATGCAGCTGGATGAACACAGCAGGCCAAGCAGCATCTCAGGAGCACAAAAGCTGACGTTTTGGGCCGAGACCCTTCATCAGAGAGGGGAAAGGGGTGAGGGTTCTGGAATAAATAGGGAGAGAGGGGGAGGCGGACCGAAGATGGAGAGAAAAGAAGATAGGTGGAGAGGAGAGTACAGGTGGGGAGGTAGGGAGGGGATAGGTCAGTCCAGGGAAGACGGACAGGTCAAGGCGGCGGGATGAGGTTAGTAGGTAGGAGATGGAGGTGCGGCTTGAGGTGGGAGGAAGGGATGGGTGAGAGGAAGAACAGATTAGGGAGGCGGGGACAGGCTGGGCTGGATTTGGGATGCAGTGGGGGAAGGGGAGATTTTGAAGCTTGTGTAGTCCACATTGAAGCTTGTGAAATCCACATTAGGCTGCAGGGTTCCCAAGCAGAATATGAGTTGCTGTTCCTGCAACCTTCGGGTGGCATCACTGTGGCACTGCAGGAGGCCCATGATGGACATGTCATCTGAGAAATGGGAGGCGGAGTTAAAATGGTTCGCGACTGGACCGCAACTTTCCCCCCGCAGTGGTTGGGAACGCCCTTGACCGCGTCTCCCGCATTTCCTGCAACACATCCCTCACACCCCACCCCCACCACAACCGCCCAAAGAGGACCCCCCTCGTTCTCACATACCACCCCACCAACCTCCGGATACAACGCATCATCCTCTGACACTTCCACCATCTACAATCTCACCCCACCACCCAAGACATTTTTCCATGCCCACCCTTGTCTGCTTTCCAGAGAGACCACTATCTCCGTGACTCCCTTGTCCGCTCCACACTCACCTGCAACCCCTCACACCGGGCACGTTCCCCTGCAACCACAGGAAGTGCTACACCTGCCCCCACACCTCCTCCCTCACCCCCATCCCAGGCCCCAAGATGACTTTCCATATCAAGCAGATGTTCACCTGTGCATCTGCCAATGTGGTATACTGTATCCACTGTACCCGGTGTGGCTTCCTGTACATTGGGGAAACCAAGCGGAGGCTTGGGGACCGCTTTGTAGAACACCTCCACTTGGTTCGCAACAAACAACTGCACCTCCCAGTCGAAGGTTGAAGGATCAGCAACTCATATTCCACTTGGGAACCCTGCAGCCCAGTGGTATCAATGTGTACTTCACAAGCTTCAAAGCCTCCCCTCCCTCTACCGCATCCCAAGACCAGCCCAGCCTGTCCCCGCCTCCCCTCTAACCTATTCTTCCTCTCACCTATCCCTTCCTCCCACCTCAAGCTGCACCTCAATTTCCTACGTACTGACCTCATCCCACCTCCTTGACCTGTCCGTCTTCCCTGGACTGACCTATCCCCTCCCTACCTCCCCACCTATACTCTCTCCACCTATCTTCTTTTCTCTCCATCTTCCATCCGCCTCCCCCCCTCCCTATTTATTCCAGTTCCCTCTCCCCATCCCCCTGTCTGATGAAGGGTCTCGGCCCAAAACGTCAGCTTTTATGCTCCTCAGATGCTGCTTGGCCTGCTGTGTTCATCCAGCTCCACACTTTGTTGTCCTGGTAGTGTAGGGTTTTTCTTTTCAGTCTGGAGGACTGTGATCAGTGTTGTTCTGCCGGGATCAGTGTTATGTTCACTGTTGTACGTTATTTGTGTCAATAATTTGGATAATTTAGGAGGTATGATCCGTAAGTTTGTGGAAGAAATCAAAATTTGTGTGGTACAGTCAACAGCAGAGACAGTGATCTAAGGTTATGAAGGGGTTTTGATCAAATCTGACAATTGGCTGTGAAAGGTGGAGGGGGTTTCATTTGGATAGATGTGCGATATTACATTTTGGTAAAAACCAATGAAGGATCGTAATGACAAAATTACTGGTAGGGCCGTGGGTCGTGTTACTAAAAAGAGAGACCTCGGGGTTTGGGTGCACAATGCTTTCAAAGTTGCTCAGAGGTGGATGTAATGGTAAAGGAGGCGTTTGTCAGGCTTTTCGTCATTGCTCAGACCGTTCCATTTTGGAGTTAGAATCTCAAGCTGAGATTTTACAGGCCACTTTTGGAGTATTGTGCACAGCTTCTGTCGCCCTGCTATAGGAAGGATATTATTAAATTACAGAGCCTTCAGAAAAAAAACGTATAATACCAAGATTTTCCTGTGAAATAGAGAGATTGGCTTATAATGAGAGGCCGGAATTTTTTCCCCTGGAGCGGGATCATCGTGGTTTAATAAACCATCGGGGCAGAGTTACGATAGGGGAGTTGAAAACTAGAGGGCATAGTTCTAAGGTGAGAGGAGAAAGATTTGAAAGAGACCTGAACAGCAACATTTGCACACAGAGGGCAATTTATCTCTTTATAATGAACTGCCGAAGGAAGTGGCAGCTGCGGTTAAAAACAAAAATTAAAAGTCGTTTGGTCAGGTACATGAGCAGGAAAAGTGTCGAGGGATATTGCCCAAACGCAGGCAAGGGGGATTCATTTCGTTCGGGAAACTCAGTCAGCTTAGACGAGCTGGAATGAAGGGATCAGTCTCCGTGCTGTCTGATTCTGTGACTCGATAAGTCATTTGTGTGACATTATATCAAAAGCCTTTTGGTATCTGCCTTTTCCACATCAACAAGCTTGCTATCATCAACTCTCTCATGTGAGAGAGCCCATGAGAGTCCAGCAGTTTAACTGTTCGCGCAAGTCCAGCAGTTTAGTTTTGTTTAAAATAAACAACTCTTCCAAATTAACACAAAATTCTCCATGTATCTATAAGCTGCATTCTCAGTTTCTGGCAGTTTGTCCAGCACCGAAGTCAAACTGAATTCTTTGTAATTGTAGTGACTACCTTCACAACCTTGTTTGCGCTCTTCTTCAGTCCACTGGCCCAACAGCCGGAACGACGAAATTCAAGGCTCATTACCAGTGCCTCAGCAATTTCCACCCTCTCCTCACGTCGGATGTTTGGCTCCTTCCACTCCTTGTTTCCCGTAAAGAAAAACGTATTGCACCTCGAAGGTTGCAGGAACAGCAACTCATATTCCGCCTGGGAACCCTGCAGCCTAATGGTATCAATGTGGACTTCACCAGTTTCAAAATCTCCCCTTCCCCTACTGCATCCCTAAACCAACCCAGTTCGTCCCCCCCCCCACTGCACCACACAACCAGCCCAGCTCTTACCCCCCACCCACTGCATCCCAAAACCAGTCCAACCTGTCTCTGCCTCCCTAACCGGTTCTTCCTCTCACCCATCCCTTCCTCCCACCCCAAGCCGCACCCCCAGCTACCGACTAACCTCATCCCACCTCCTTGACCTGTCCGTCTTCTCTGGGCTGACCTATCCCCTCCCTACCTCCCCACCTACACTCTCTCCACCTATCTTCTTTACTCTCCATCTTCGGTCCACCTCCCCCTCTCTCCCTATTTATTCCAGTTCCCTCACCCCATCCCCCTCTCTGATGAAGGGTCTAGGCCCGAAACGTCAGCTTTTGTGCTCCTGAGATGCTGCTTGGCCTGCTGTGTTCATCCAGCTTCACATTTTATTATCTTGGATTCTCCAGCATCTGCAGTTCCCATTATCTCTTGCACCTCGTCATCCGCAATTAGTCACAACTAATGAATGACCGATCAATCATTCATTCTGACAGAACTTTCTTCCATTTTGATCTAAAACATTCTCAGCAGCGAACGACGACCAGAAAAAGGGCGTTTCTCCAAAAAAAGCTTTGATCACGTCGCCTCTCCAATTTCTTTATCTGTTAATCACTTGGAATCTTCGGATTAGACCTGACCCATTCAACTCATTCATATTCAGATCTCAGTTGATGAGGACTCACCGAAAATGCTCTGTGCCCTCAGTGCTGCAATGCGTTGGCAGGATAGGCAACTGACTGTCTTTTCACGCATGTTTCAAGTCGGAACTTTGCGCTAATCAGAGAAATATCCTCCGTTAGTGAGTCTCAAAAGAATGGAGTTAATCGTGAATTTGGAAAAGGTGCACAGGACTGGCCAACGATAAAAGCAGAAAGAACGACTGAAATTGGCAGTCGGTGATGTAAAGCCATCAGCCGCAGCACTTAATTGGAGGCGGGCAAGTATGGTAAACAAGGAATCCTCTAGATTGAAGGCAATATCAATGATATTCGTCAATTAAAGGCGAAAGTCTATCATTTACCATAGAGAGTAGTTACTTTCGTCAATTACTGTCAATTATTCCGGTCATTTCCAGGGCTCTCCAATGCATTTCTGAATTAAATTCATTAGAAGTTATTCAAAGTTTAAATCCATTCAAACAATTGAGCATTTGTTCGAATTAGTCAGCTGTTTACAATGTCAATAAAATTCTACGTCTAGTCATGCCCTGTGAAAATGGTTCCTGTTTGCAGCAGCAACAGCAGGAAGAAGATGGTAATTCATTTTCCGCAATAATTTATTAACGTGATAACGGTGCAGCTTTAACCAAAGAGAGGATATCCGTAACACTGACAATTGGCAAAAAGTGGAAAGTAGAATAAATAGCCAATGAGTAAGGTAATGATAGTTAAGCATGGTACTTTACCTGGAATTCCGATACCTGCAAGGGCCGGATAGTAAATGGAAAACAACAGACCTTTTGGTGATACGTGCATTTCTATCAGGAACTGTGGCGCTTTGCTCGCTACACTGTACTCACTGGTTTTATATATGATGTCAGGCTCTAGGGATAACACTGACTTTTTTCACATTAATCATGTTTATTGTAACCAATAGGTAGTGTAGCTGATCTGCAGCAGCTGATAGATTTTGATAGAGTGTGGTTCTTTTTCATGACGCAAGTGTGAAATGCCCAGAAATATCCAAGTCTCATTTTTTTATTATTATTCATTGGATGTGGGCGTCGGTAGCTAAGTCAACATTACTATTCGCCCGTTAATCAAACACATTGTTTTGGGCCTAGAGTTGTATTTTGTAAGCATGCTCCTTCCCTAAAAAGGAGATAAATGAAGCATTTAGAACTTTATAACAATTGATAACGTTTACCAGTAAGTTAGGCTTCAATTCCAAATTGTTCAAACATCATCAGCCACCGTGAATGCATTGAAAAGCATGTCCAGGAATATTAAGTTGGGCTTCTGGCCCTGTTACATAACTGCCTTCCTCGCTCTAATAACTATTGCAGCCTAGCCGTTGAGTTCAGACCCGAAACAATGGGGTTAATTTCCTCGTCACACCGAGAGGTCTAAATTTGTCATTTTTTTTTAGTCTGCAATGTGCATTTCAATCTCAACATTATACATTGTCGACCAAACAACGTTTTGATGAAGTCGAAAAACGAGGTGAAATCCAGGGGTAGAACATATCGTTACCTATCAAAAATAATGCAGCTCACATGCCTTTTTAGCTCTTAGCCACCTGTGTATTTTCTAACGGCATAATTTATTTTTTTTTCTAAACAGAATAATGAAAAGTTACTCGTAGAATTGTGAGAGCATTGAAACTGCACTGAACCAGCCATGTACAGACTGAACTCTGCTCAACGGCAGAAGGCAGTCACAAACATGTATGATTGTCCCCCTAGGAAACTGCTCGCGGATGCTATGCGTTCTTGAGTGGCTTATGAGCGCAAGCCTAGGTCCAAATCTCCAACCATACATTTGCCAGGTCTTTCTGGGAGGTGGAAGTGAGTCTTTGGCCTTGAGATCGTTTACATTCCTTTCTCCAGATCCTTTTCCATACGTCCACTTCGCGTCGGGTTTCCCCTAAAAACCGTGCCCCTTAATACAAGAGTTCCTCTCAGTCGGTTCCTCTTGATGAAGCGTCCTCTATCTGTTGACGTCGATGCTATATTTTCTTTTACAGGAAAGCCTTCACGGAGATTTAGAAACATTTCCAACGTCGTCCTCTCATTTGGGTGCCTTCCATGAGCTGGGCCAAGAAGGTTTGCTTTGACATTGGGAACTCAAACATGCTAAGCACGTGCCGTACAAGTAGACTTGGTTTCGGATTGTCATGGTCTCATTGCTCGTGCTGTTTGCCGCCTCAAGGACCCAAAGATTAGTACTGTTGTCTTCCCAGCTGGTGCAGAGAGTCAGCCTTAAACAACATTGATGGTTCTCCTCAAGAGTCTGAGACGATGTCCATATGTCGTCCATGTTTTGGAGCCATAGAAAATAGTCAGAAGCATGACCACCTGCAAATCCAAAGATCTCGACAAGAGGATAGATATCAGTCTTAGTGTAGGCACTTATCCTTGTGTATCCAAAGGCCGTGCTTGCAGATTGCATAAAATATTGAATCTTTGCATCGATGTCAGCCTTAAATATCATGTTTCTTCCCAGTAGGGGAAAGTTCCATTCTTGGGATGATTTATTCGTTGACCTTCATGGAGTGATGGCCTTGAGCTTGCCCTGGGTGCGATGGTAAAGGATTTGAGTCCTAATGAGTTTGATGCTAAGACCAATTCTTTGGAAAGCTTGTGTGAAGCCATTATGCGAGGCTCAAAGATTCTCTTCTAAGAGACCATAGATGTCATCCACATGCAGAAATTCCACAAGTGAGGTCTTTTGTTTTGGTTTTGGATTTCAACCAATAGAAGTTGAAACGTTTTCTAGCTATCTTGCAGACAATGTCCACACCATTGGGAAGCTTATTGTTGACAAGATAAACAGGAGAAAAGCGTGGGCGCTGATATATCCCTGTTTGACCTCAAATATATCTGTCTATAACTATTGATAAGGTCTGTGTGGACAACTGTTCATGGAGGCGAAGGAGAATGTCGATGAATTTCACTGGAGAGCCAACCTTTGGCAAGGTCTTCCGTAGAAATTCCCGGGTGACTAATTCAAAAGTCTTGTTCAGATCCGATTAATGCTTTATAGAGTGCTGGTTTTGTTCCAGGCATTTCTCTTCAATTTCCTGGCCAGAGAAAATCATATCTATAGTTTTGTGGTTTGTTCAGTAGTCACACTGGCTTTCAGGAGTGTTTTCCTCAGACACTGCAGGAAAGAATTTTACTAGGCTTTGGATAATGAACTTCTGAGTGATGCAGAGTACAGAGATTGCTTGCTAACTCCCACAATAACATTTCTTGAAGTCATTGGCAACAGCAACATGCCAAAGATCGGCAGAGATTTCTTCTTTGTCCAAGATTTTCAAGCAGGGTTAATGTGGTCAATGAAAATGTTCTGTTTCTAAAGTTTTGGAAATCTCAGATGGATCCGTGTGTACTCCTACTCCTTATACATTCTTCATGGATGTAATGGCAGCTTTACATCAATCACAGTAGACGGGAGTCCAAGATCAAATTTGTTAGGGATTCAGTGCTTTCCCTCCTCAAACACATCCTCGGTGATCATTATTTCACGGTTTAGGGACTATTTGAAATGTTCCCTCGATCAGAGACTGATGTTTTGTCTATCTCTCCAAAACAATTCCACCCTTACACTGCAGCAATTTGAACGCGTTTCTATATATTTTCCCGGTCGTGCAGAAAAACAAAATGAGTATCTTGCTTTTTGGAAAGGAATTGCAGCTCCTTAGATTTCTGTGTCCACCGTTGGCTCTTGATTCCCCTGGGTCTTTGTAACTGCGCCTTTGCTGTTGCTGAGTTATCCTCCATACCTCACAGGTGATGTTGTTTGCCAGGTACAAAGAGCTTTCTTTTTCTTGTGATGAGGTCTCAGGCGATGCGATCATTCCCGTTGAACTAGTCTCAGAATTTCCTGGTCTTTTGGTTGATATATTCTTCGCAGCATGCGTTGATGGCTTTTTCTAGATTCCCCCATTACATTAAAATGAACTCTTGGAGATTGTGGTGCACAGACGTTTGTAAATTCGCTCGTCTGCTTAGCTGTTGAAGCCTCTCATCTTTTCTGAACGGTGGTTACTTTAGCAGATGCTTCTGGTCACATTTAATAGCCATTGAGAAACTGATACGCGAATGATTTGCCCAGTAATCGATTGACTTGTTATCATTTTGCAATGAGACCATCTGTTTGATTTCAGGGTCGAATGCTGGCACAGCTGGTCGAGTGCCAATGCTTTGATCATGGGTGTCTCTAAGAAGTCTTGAACTTGTATTTTTGGCAGAAGAGTTTGCACGCCATCGAACACTAAAGCAGAAAGTGGTGGACAAATGCATCATGACTGGTAGCAACTGTAGGAAGAAAGCCAAGTCAATATTTCTGATCCAGTCGCTGGAAACTTTGACCCTGCTTTCTGTCTACTAATGCTGCCAGGCCTGCTGAGTTTCACAAATAATTTCTGTTCTTGTTTCAGTTTTTCCACAGTTCTTTGGTTTTGTTTTGTCTATTGATGATGACCGGATGGTGCTCCACACATTTGATGAACAAGATAATCACGTTGAAGCTGCAATTCCTGATTCTCTCCATCTTTACGGGTCCTTTTCCACGATGTGAGTCCTTTCCAAGTATGCTCTTGAAGTCCTTAAGAATGCTAAGTTTATCTTCCTTTTTCATGTTGGCATGGTGGACTGGGCGGAATAAAAACATATTGGGACTCGTGTGTGGCACCAGGTGGTCGTGCATAGACATTCACAACTGTTTTCCGCTGGTTCTCGTCAGGTTGTAGACATAGAGACATGTGGGAGTCAAGAGGCGAGCGTTGATGCCAAACGGGAATTCCCAGATTTAGTTGACGAGTTGGTTCTAGGTGTTGAATCGAGTACCATTCATCCTAGACTTAAACTCCAGATTTCATCTGCACAAGAAAGTGTAAAACCAACCATCTTCCCTCTGCTGCCTGTCTTCCAGTCTCCTGCAAGGCAACGATATCAAAATTGAAATATCTGAGTTCACTAGCAATGAGGACAGCTCTTTACTCCAGGTGACTGTTTAGCTTGTTATTCATGAGGGTTTGCACATGCTAATTCCTGATATCGAGTGTCACTATCGTTTTCAGACCACAGGCAGTTAAGCTCACTGGAGACGATTTTCCAGCTGTGTTATGCTGGACTAGACTGATTTACGGGCATGTTTCTAGCCTCGTCACTGCGTCGGGTGCGTAAAATGGACTCATTCGAGAAAAACGTTGTCTAAATTCTCCGCCTTTTTTCAACCCACGAGTAGATCCTGGTCCGGTGCTAAGCAAATCTCGATGCCCTCCAAAACGGACTAAACCTTCATAGAACATAGAACATAGAACAATACAGAACAGAACAGGCCCTTCGGCCCTCGATGTTGCGCCGACCTGTGAACTAATCTAAGCCCCTCCCCCTACACTATCCCATCATTATCCATCTGCTTATCCAAGGACTGTTTAAATGCCTCTAATGTGGCTGAGTTAACTACATTCGCAGGCAGGGCGTTCCACGCCCTTACCACTCTCTGAGTAAAGAACCTGCCTCTGACATCTGTCTTAAATCTATCACCCCTCAATTTGTATCTATGCCCCCTTGAAAAGCTGAAGTCATCATCCTCGGAAAAAGACTCTCACTGTCCACCCTATCTAATTCTCTGTTCCAATTTACCAAGCACAGGCTTAGATAAATTGCAAGGAGATTATAATCTCATTAAAACTTCAAATCATATTGACACAGTTTCCGAATGAATCAACAATAAAAATTACACACATTCCCACAATAGTTCCTGTGCCAAATTCTTTGGTTTTGTAACTAGGTGACTGCCATGAATTTGAAACTGATCCCCATGACATTTACGTGAGGCAGTGACACGTTTTCTATTGTTTGCCGGACATGTTTATAATTTAGTTCAATGTAGACATTCTACTGGGATTGAGACTGTTCTTAGAAATGGATCAATGTGCGCTGTTACCAGAAGATGGAAGGAGAATAGCACAAGGTGAGCGCCATTCAGAGAGCCATTGCAGTTACAAAGGGCAGAAGGTAACATTCTCCAAATGTGTAATAATTCTATAATTACAAATAATGGTGGAAAGGGAGTAGTGTGGATTTTAGAACTTTTGTTTTTGGAGGTTTTCCATGTGATTTCCCTGTTTCTTCTCGAAGAAAGCAGAAAATTTTCATTGGACATTACATTTTGCACTTCTATAGTCAAAAAGGAAGTCGAAGAAAGGGAGGAGGATAGACGCAGACACATGGAGTTCGTCAGAGCAGCCTGTTCCATGCTGGGGTCCGGACAGGGATCTTCTCAGCAGTGCTTGGAGTTCGGGAGAGTGATCTGTTTCGCGCGTTTGTTGAGGGTTCATCAGCAGCGTCCTCGGTAGCAGTGGAATACCGACGGAGAGCAGGGTTCCTGGATCAGTTATTTTATAAGTCTGAATCCAGGAGTCGGTGGGATCGGCATATGTTCCCTCAGAGCCGGAGAGGGTTGAGCGTTTGCTTAGAATCGCTGCCTGATAGAGGGTCTAAGAGGGACGCTGTTTTGGTGGCTGGGGGTTAAGCTCAGTTTTGGAATTTAAAATTTCAAACTCCTTTATTACTGTTGCATGCATAAACATTAAAACTGCAGGTAAGAGAAGGGTAAACATTTTTAATACAGTTGTATTTCGAGCTACTTCGTGTAATCCTTGCGATATAAAATATAGGTAATAAATTCTAGTGGCGCAGAGCATCAACAGTAACAGTGCTGCACAAACTCTGGATTTGAGCAAAATGAATGCCTTTTTCGGCAATTTTAAGTTAGTTAATGTTTAAGGGTCAAAAGTCGCCGTCAGTGGAGTGGTATGCTCCTCCTGTCCAATGTGGCAGGTTAGTGAGTGTTTGACTGTGCCTGGAGACTATATCACATTGATCGGATTGTACTAAAGCCAACCTCCCCCTACAACCCCCTCCCTCAACGTCCGCAGGAAATTGAGGAACAAATATATCGGGATATCTGAAATTTGTGTAAAAATAATCCGGTTGTAATTGAAAGGGATTTTAACTTTCCAAACATAAATTGGGATTGTGTTAAGGCTTAGATGGAATGAACTTGCTAAATGTGTTTAAGAAAAGAAAAATTCTCAATATGTAACTATACCTACCAGAGAAAAGCAAAACCTGACCTTCTATTGTGAAATAAGGCAGGGAAAGTAACTGAAATGTTAATGGCCGAGCACTTTGAGATGAACAATCAGAGTTCTGTTAGTATTAAAATAGTTATGGGGAAGGATAGCGCTTGCAGAAAAGTTAAAGTCCTATTTTAGAACAAGGCCATTTTTGTCGTAACAAGACAAGAACTTTCAAAAGTTGGTTGAGTGAGGCTGTTCGCAGGTAAATGCTGATAACTGGGAGGCATTCAGATTGAGATAACAAAAGTTCAGAGTATGTTTCTGTTAGAAGCAACTGTAAGGCTTGTAGCAGTAGGGAAACCGTATTAATTGAGATAATGAGGCTCTGATTAAGTATAAGAAGAAGACATCATCATTTACACACAACTGGAATTAAGTGAATCTCTTGAAGAATATAAGGGAAGTAGGGACATTCTCAAGAGGGAAATCAGGGGACCAAAACTGGGGTATGACATAGCCTTAGTAGGAAAGGTTAAGGATAATCCAAAGATATCCCGGAAGTACATTAAGGGCAAAAGAACAATTAGGCAGAGAGAAGGGGCCCTTCAAAATCAAAGAGGCTGTCTCTGTGCAGAACCACAGGAGGCTGGAGACATACTAATATTTCACGTCAGTATTTAAGAAAGAAATTGAAGCTAGATAACTTGGGGAAATAATGGATTTTGTTTTGAAAACAATCCAAATTACAGAAGAAGAGGTTCTGGAGGTTTTAAAAACATGAAGATATCTAGATCTCCCGCACCTGATTATGTGCATCACAGAACATTGTAGGAAGCTCGGGAAGAAATTGTGTAGGCCACAAGTACAGATATTTAAATCTGCAGTGAAGTGTTAGGTGCTGGATGACTGGAGGGTGGCTGTTAGATTTCATTTACTTCAGAAAGTTTGCAAGGAGAAGTCTGGGAGCTGTAGGTCAGCCAGTCTGACGTCAAGGTGGATATATTGTTCGTGGGAATCCTGAGAGATAAAAATTTACATGCATTGGGGGAGGTGAGAACTGATTATGGATCGTCGTGATTGTTTTGTATGTGGGAAAGCATGTCTCAAGAACTTGAGACATGATTTTTTTAAAAGTGTACAACCAAGCTAATAGATGGGGGCTGAGAGATAGACATTGTCTATATGGAGTTTAGCAAGGCCTTTGCAAGGGTTTCACAGGGTGCATGGGCTAGTAAAATGACATCACACGGGACTCAGGGAGCACTTGTCAATTGGCTTCAAAGTTGGCTTGATAGTAGGAGTCAGAGGATGGTGGTGGAAGTTTTTATTTCCCCGACGGAAATTCCGTGATTAGTGTTGATTTGCAGGGATTGGTGCTGTGACCACTCTTGCCTGTCATTCATATCAACGTTTTGGATGAGAATTTATGAATCTTGGTTAGTAAGTCTATGGATCACATCAAAATTGGTGGTACACGAGAGAGTGAAGAAGGTTGTCTAAGTGTACAAGTGGATCTTAACAAATTGGGTTAATGGGTCGAGGAGTGACAGACGGAGCTTAATTTGGATAAATGCGAGATTATGTATATTTTGTTAAGAAGCACAAGGGCAGTTCATGGTTGGGTTCTGGGGATTATTGTAGAACAGGAAGACATGTGGATTCAGGTGAAAAAAGTTCTATGAAAGTTGTGTCACTGTTAGACAGACTGGTTAAAATACTTTACACATTCTTGCCCTCATTGCTCATACCAATGACTACAGGAGTTGGGACATCATGCTGTGGATGTACAGAACGTTGGTTAGGCCATTTCTGGGGTACTGTGGTCGCCTTGTTATAGGGAGGAGATCATTTAATTGGAAAGGGTGCAGAAAAGAATGATCTTATAGAAGGTTATAAAATAACGAGTGGCAAAATAAGGTTTAATTGCAAAGGTCTTTTCCCTAGAGGAGGGGAGCTCAAAATTAGAGGCTATGGTTTTAAGGTGACAGGAGAAAGATTGAGATAGGACCTGACATAACATTTTCGCACCAAGGTTCATATGTGGAATGAACTGCCAGATGAAGTGATAGATGTGATATTTGAAAGACATTTGAACAGGTATATGAATAGAAAAGGTTTACATGAATATAGGCCAAAATCATGCAAATAGAACTGGTTTGGTTGGGAAACCTAGTTAGCATAGATAAGTTGGAATGAAGTGTTTCTTTGCGCGTTGTATGCCTCTATGACTATAAGACCCTGGCGTCAAAAATGCAGGATCGAAGATTAGACAGCACATTACACTCGAGAGGGTTATTAAATGGCAGAATAACTGTTCAGGGTGTCTTAAAACTGCTTCATTACCACCCACATTACACTTTTATGATGACCTTGGTAGATGTTTTGCAATCTGTCACAACACACCTCTCCGCGAGCGCACTTTCTCTCTGGCTTTAGTCCTGATGTCTGATATAAAATTTCCAGTCTTACAATTTCAATTGTATTTTGAAATTAGTAATTGCTAGCAGGGGAAAATAGAACTGCTTTCCTTGGACATTTGGCCCTGGAACACCTATTCCAAACTGAGAATAGAACCCAGACTACATAGTTGAGGGTGCCAATTCTAACAACTAAATCACCAGTAAAGACGATTGGAACGTGCAACTCGTCTATCGACCCACTGAAGCCATTTCTTTTATTCTTCTCTTTTCCTCTACTTTCAGTAGAGAAAGGTTTATACTACAAATCGAGGCACTGAGTTGGAACAGAAGCAACTACCTCAAAGTGTGCAACATTATTGTTGTTCATTGGAGCATTCTTCTCCTTCAGGACAGTTTGCAAAACCTGTACTTTCGGACAGAGCTGTGCCTCGCATTCCCTAAGGATTGCCTCATTGAAAGATTGTGTAACGCAATGCTCCTGGGAAACAGTCTTTGGATGTTTCATCGGTTAAGGGCAGTAAATCATAATGACATGTCTTTATGAGATGTATAGAGGAAATGTCAAAACTTGCCCTTGCATTTTATAACCCTGATTATTTATTGTCCTCTGTCGTATTTTAATACGTATATAAAATGCCCCGTAGTGCAGGTTTAGGTAGCTTAATCATGGTAAATGTGGTGTGCAGGGAATAGTTCGAGGGGTATTGCGCTGGGTTCTGGGTGGAATTCACTTCAGAGGGTTGGTGCAGGCTGTCTATGCCGAATGACTTCTAGCTTCCCGATAGTGGCTCTATGATTATATGAAGACACCCAACTCATGTGATTGAAGATCAAGATGGAAAAAATGATTTCATACCCCCTCAGGGACCCGCGCCTCATTGAAGCCCGCAGACAGAAACTCAGAGCTACGTGCACCAACAGTGAGAGAGGCCTGAGGAAAAATAGACAGACAGAAGGAAGACACCCAGAAAGACAGGATGTCATAAACATGATAATTATCGTCCCATTACCATTTTCTGAATACTTAGAAATTCGGAAATGTGTGTTTGCTTCGACTTGATTTCTTCCACGTAGTCGGTAATATCTTCCATCAGCACGACAGAAAATGTAGGAATGTTGAGGAGAAGCGGGGAGAATTTCATGGGAAAATGTTTACTGATTCAGAGGAGTCAGCCATTCCAGGTGGAATCCCATTGTATGCGCATTTCACAATTCTTGATTTGAACTACATCCCGACAGAATTAATTCCTCTAATGTCGAGATCACAACTCAAAGTTTTTTTTTAAAGAACAGACAAAGTTAATCGGGGCATGAAGATGATGAATAGTCAGATTCTCTTTCCTAGGGTGGAAGTATCAAATTATGGGCGTAGATTTAAGGTGAGCAGGGGCAAATGTAAACGAGCTGTTGGGGGAAAGTTACTTTTCCACAGAAAGTAGCAAGCGCCCATAAGAGAAGCAGATACAATAGGCATTTCTAAAAGGCATTCAGACAGACTTATGAAAATGCAGATAATAAAGGGTGCAAGGAGATGGTAGAACGTTAGAATAGTATCACTGTCAGCAGACATATATGTGCTGACGGATCTCTTCCTGTGCTGTATTGCTCATTGTTCTACATGTGCTTGGCTCTGGGTGAATTAAATTAGTGGTAGCCACTGAGTCAACGTGGCGTCCTACGGTAATGCGGTTCCTAATTTTCTTCCTAGTATTAAACGCATCATGAAAATAAGATGCGGGGAAATTTACTGTCGCAAACAAATGGTTTACATTTGCACCATTAATCTATACGGGATTGGCAATAAAATTCTGGCCCAGCACGCGACATACCGTGAATGAAAAAGAAAAGTTCATTCCCTCAACACCAGAATTGAATGTGTTTATTAATGCAAATAACCAGCTAGTGATAGTCACAAACAGTAACTCATATTAACACGTGCTGCGAAGGATATACGAAGAAACAGAGCGCACTCTCTGCACAGTTGTAACGAGCCGAGTTTTTGTGGGACTGCAGCTGAGCGAGACAAAGACTGAATCACTTTGGATTGACGACTACTGAAAAATGATTCAAAGTAGAAATTGAATACAAGGTGGGGAAGAAATGCTACACCTACGAGTTACTGCAATATGTAAGCGTGTCTGAGCAAGAAGGGAGAGGATAAATGGTTTGGGTCAAAAGGCTTCCCGCCAGCAGAGTAAAGTTATGAATCAGTGTGAAGCGAGTGCTGGGACGCAATGTAATTGAGGAGTGTGACTATTGAAAATTTCCGGTCTTTCAGGTGAAAAAATCACATTGTCATTTTATGCCTTTGCCTCCAATAGTTTTCTCTCCTTTTTGTTAAAATGACTGTTTAAATGCCAACTTGATACTTTTCTTGTCTGTGTCTGAAATGGTAAAAACAAAAGTCAGTACAGTGAAGAGTTTAGGGTATTTAGGTTATAAATTAAATGAAATATGATAGTGATGGCAGAACGGATGATGTTTTGCTGTTCCAACATGTGAAACCTGCTGCAATGTGACCAAGAATGAACGCAACTGCCGAAGATGTTTGCCGCTCGAGGATCTGTGGAACTCGAGTGTGAGCTGCAGACATTTTAACACATCAGGAAGGGGAGAAGTTTCTGAAACTTTTACTCCACAGTGCTTTCAAAAGTTTCAGATCAGGGACAGACCGTCCGTGACTGCAGATGATGAAGGTATGCGGACATGTGAGTCAAAAGTAAGGAGACTCAGCCTTGCAGAGATAATGGGAACTGAGATGCTGGAGAATCTGAGATACCAAAGTATCGAACTAGTGAACACAGCAGGCCAAGCAGCATCTTTGGAGTCTCACAGCTGCCTTGTCCTTGCAAGCTGTGAGGACAAAAATGGGGATGGAATGAACATTGAGCAAACTGACCATGGCAGCGAGGTCAAGAATTGAGGTGAGGAAAAACAAATGGAGTTGTGCGAAATTGTTTAGTATATGGGAAAGGATTCTAGGGTAATAAAGGAAGTGATGTTGAAACACGTCCATTCATTCTCCAGTACTTATTCATCAACAATCGAGGCCCCTGCAGAAATTCCAAAAAATACAACAGCAACGTTTCAAGACCTTGTGAATGTGAAGGAATATTCCATTACCGAGGATTGGTCGGCCAAGATATCTTTGTCTGGCCTCACGATGAACTTTCATCGAAATTGCATCATACAATGCACCTTGTTGTTGTTAATGGAGGATAATGTGAGCAATATATATATATCCGGTTCAAGTATTTGAATCATGGGGCAGAGTATAGTGGAAGGGATAAATGGGTTAATGAACGGAAACTGTACACGAAAAATGGAAGCTAGCTAAACAGTTCCTGTTAAAATGGTATGTTTTACTTTATACCGGACTGAGCCTTTCAAAACTGCATGCACTCGTACTGTACTGTATGTAACAGCATTGCATTATAGAATACAAGGAAATAAGCGACACAAAATTGAAACACCAAAGATACATTCGTGTGCATGAACATCAGTCAGCAGCATTAAGGTGGCATCCACTGCCAGAGTTCCGTCAGTGTTGCTGAGCCAAAATCCTTGAATTCTCTCCCTGAGGAGATTGTGTGTCGACCTAGAGCACATGGGCTGTAGCGGTTCAACAGGAACTCACTACAACCTTCTGAAGGACAACTAGGGCCAGGCATAAATGCTGACCCGCCATCAGTACTCACAGCCCACAAGCGAATATCCTTTTTTTTAAAAAAAAGTCAGGAATCATACTTGGTTCTCCTTCCTACCGCAACTGAAACATGATCATGCTCATGAGTGACGATTTTAGAACATAGAACATAGAACAGTAAAGCACAGAACAGGCCCTTCAGCCCACGATGTTGTGGCTCTCCCTTCAGAATATCTTTGATAATTAAACTTTATTGTAAAACTACTTAATCATTATTATAGTTCTGGATGTGAGTTTGCTCGCTGAGCTGGAAGGTTAGTTTTCAGATGTTTCATCACCATTCTAGGTAACAACATCAGTGAGCCTCCGACGAAGCGCCGGTGTTATGTCCTACTTTTTATTTATCAGGTTCGGTGCCCTTGGGTTGGTGATGTCATTTCCTGCGTTGGTGATGTCATTTCCTGTTCTTTTTCTCAGGGGATGTTAGATTGGCTCCAAATCAATGTGTTTGTTGATGGAGTTCTGGTTGGAATGCCATGCTTCTAGGAATTCTCGTGCATGCCTCTGTTTGGCTTGTCCTGGGATGGATGTGTTGTCCCAATCAAAGTGGTGTCCTTCCTCATCTGTATGCAAGGATACGAGTGATAGTGGGTCATGTCGCTTGGTCGGAGGCTCACTGATGATGTTGCCTCGAATGGTGACGAAACGTCTGAAAACTAACCTTCCAGCTCAGCGAGCAAACTCACATCCAGAACCTCAACCTGAGCTACAAATCTTCTCAAAACTCGCCAGCATTATTATAGTCTTTTCAATCTTCGCGCATCGTTTTCACTGTTACCACGATTGCTAAAGGTTATGAATGTCTGGTTAACATTTCTGTGAAGTACTACTGGTATCACAGTGTAGCTGTTGGGTATTTCACTATCGAGGCGTGTCAGTATGTCTTGAGATACTTAATTCTATCTGCTTGATTGCAGCTCTGTTGAAAGGAACGGTTCAATTAGTATAAAGCAAACTGAAAATAAATTGTCTATTTATTCCCGGAAGACGGACGTCATTTATAAATATTATAACGTTTCAGTGTTGTTCAGAGCACAGCCTGAACTTCTAACAAAAATGCACGGACCTGCAAAAGGATTGGTATTTGCAATTTACTATCCTATTCTTGCGGCTTTTGGTATCCCAGGTAAAGCGTTGTAGTTAGTTAGCTTTACGTGCAATCTGTGAGCTGTATCCCACCGGCGTGCTTTTCACAGTATTATTCTTGTTTCTATCCTTAGAGGGCAAAATGACATTACTCCAATTGGAAATTGTTTTGCGTTCAATTGGTATATTTAATCATGCTTTTAAAGACTCATTTCTTCCGCCTTAACTATATGAAGTCTGAATTATAACAATCCAAATTAACTTCCTCGCTATTAGGTTGCCCCCACCCCCACCCCCGCTTATCAGTGCTATTACAAGTACCTTACACAATCCAGTCTTACTTGAACCATTGAGGGTATTATTTATCTTTTTTTTGGAAACAGCCATGACAGGCTTCACACTGCGTAAGACCTCATATAACTTATGCAATTTCACTGTATGAATGTAGTTCTGTTGTGATCGTGATGCCATCAGAATATAAATTATCAAATAATTATTATTGTATAAATCTATTTCAATTCTTTTTATTCTGCACTGTGGTAATGGGTGGAATTAACACTCCTCATTGCGTTAACGTTGATCTCTCGTATTCTCGACAATGTTACGGAGGGTGGACTCCCGCCCTTCTTGCAGTTTAAATGTGATTTATTTGTATTATCTACAAGGGATGTTTCCTTTCTGCAAAACGAGTCACTACTTTAAAATGAATTAACGCATTCATTCGGAATTTGCAATGTAAATAGATGTAACAGTCTCAATAATTGGCTTTTATTCTTTAATGAGTTAATGCATCGCCGCATGCTGCCATCTGCTCGCTATCATTCATCGTCTTTGAGATGATGGAGGTTTGTTTTCTTCTCGGTCGTTTTCTCGTGTCGGTACCTTGTTGGGAACGCAGTTCCAGAATTCTAACCATCACATTGTGAGGTCGATAGTACAGTTCCAACTCGAAATAGTACGTGGCCTGAAGGATGACTTGGATGGCAATATGAGCGTAATCCCTTGCACGGTAAAAGTGCTAAAGAGTTTTTAGAATAAGGAAATGAGTTAGACGCGGGAATCCATAGCATCTGTCCTATTCTTGGAAACAAAGTTTTTGTTTCAACGCTGGAGTGTTTCAGTCACTGCTCAATGGTAACACCAGAATATTAAAGTTGGGAATTCCTTGGTAGCCATGACATTACATTTCAAGTGGCCGGTGGGAAATAATTAAATTTTCTCTTGTTGGAGCTCGCCATCGCTTGGCGCTGGTATGGCGTGAATGTGCTCCTTTACTTCTTACCTAATGGTTATCCGGACTCTGTTGTTTATGGATATTGGGCTACTTTAGGATCTGATGAGTCGTGAACGGTGCAACCATTAGCGAGCATTTCCATTTCTGAACCTAGTTGCATAATCAAACAGAGGTTAGTATTTCAGAACTCGCTCTTTCACTGCTGCTAACTGCTTTCATCAAATTAAACTGTTGTTGTCATATCTAAAATAACGGCTACTTGGTCTGGGTGTCCCTTCTTCTCCAAACACCGGGCACCTCCCCATTTTGAATGTCAGTGTAGAGTCAATCCCTTGACTTTAGATCTGGAGGTACATGTGGGGCAAACCTGATAGGATGAGCAGATTCTGTCCCCGAAGGACGCTCCTGAGCGTGGTGGAGTTTCAAATAATTCGGTCGCTCCATGAAAATTATTGCTGACACTAACAGTTGCTTTCGGACTTATTGGTTCCTTAATGATGAATTCACCCCACAACACATTTTGGAAGTATGCTTCGAGAGTTCGGGCTTCTGGATTACTAGTCCTATGATAGGGAGTACATAGTGTTCAAAAAAAGAACGCCAGGGTAAATAGCCCGGCGCATTCCTCCTTAAAATAGTTTTGCAAGCCAGAAGTAGGCAACTCGCCATGAATTGTTCACGACAATGTGTACTGATTTACTAGCAACCAACATGTACCAGGGGGTTAAAGAATAAACGTGTGTTTTGTCTGCATTTCATTCTGCAACTTTTAAATCCGTATGTTTATTTTAAATTATACACAGTTTCTAGTGCGAGTCATGGTGCAGGGACGGAGTTTCAAATTAGTGTTGGGGGTATCGATCGAAGCGAGCCATTTCATCGTAGGTGCTACTTTTATAATTTCGGCTGCGAGGAAGCATCAATGTGTAGGAAAAAGATTTTCTACAAAGCGCTTTCATCATCTGAAATGCTGTTGGCTCAGACCACACGAATACTTACGTGTAACTAATAGGAAAAACACTCAATATGTCACTCGTCCTTCACTGCATTGCGTTTACAGTTTAAAACAAAGCATCGGCCGTTCCTTGTTCCTGTTGGAGGATATAGCGACTATTTCGATTAACAATTTTTAACATTAAAAACGATACAGTAATTGTTTTAGTTCGGGCGTTTTCCGTCTTCGGAAGTGTATGATCGGTTTTAAACTCGTTTATTTGTCGAACATTCTTCGGAGTTTTCAAGTTCACTACTGGTTGTTTAATTACTTTCACATTTAAATATCTGCAGATGTGCATGTCATGTTTTACCTGTCTCTGAGCGAACAATGAACCTCAGTGAAAATGAGTGTAGAAGGCACGGAATATTCCTCAACCCAACAAATCCACTCTTTACTTCCCAAAATTATTCCCAAATATAGTAGTAAAGGGAAACCACACTAGTTGCACTTCTGTTAATTTAATACTGCTCTTAACTGAAACTCATTACCCGGGAATGGTCAACTGGTCAGCTTCTGTGCTCCTAAGACGCTGCTTGGCCTGCTGTGTTCATCCAGCTCCACACTTTTTTTTAAATCTCGGATTCTCCAGCATCTGCAGTTCCCATTATTTCTGATACAAGCTAACAAGTTCCCTTGTTTCTTTGTTGTCTCGAGCACGATTATTTTCTGAAGGTCAATAAAGCTTGTGTTTTCAAATAAACCTGTTAGACTATAATCTTCTATCGTGTAATTTCTGTCCCTGTCCATCCCAGTCCAAAACCGAAAAAGCCACATCATTCTCTCGAGATGCGTTGCAGATTTTCAATCCTCTCTGTTTAATTGCCGAGCCTCTTAGCGCCTTCTTCCAATCAGAGACGTCTGTGTCATGTTGCTAAGTGCTGGGTCTTCAATCAAGCATCAGGACTGCATTCCTCCTCCTTATTTGATCCCGGTAGCGGCCATTTGTGTGCGTGAATGTTACCACCTTCACCTTTTGATAATTCTTTAACCTGAGTGACTCGCACTTTCTCCATCAAGCTTTGACCAGTTCTACAACAAATATTATTTTCCTTTTCGATTTCCTGCCCCTATGTCGATTTAACTGTTTTTATTGCTATCATAAGCACTTTTACCTTTTGCTTCACTATTCTACCGGTGTGCCAATGTTGGTCTTAGGTTTGATCATAATTTTTATTACAAACATAGGTGATGGCAACAGCACAAGTGATGTGTTCCAGCTCAGTTTCATGTGCCAGTGGTCAAAAGGCACGTGTAAATGTCATGATTTGTAGCTTCCTTGTCATAGATGTAAAAACAAAACTTCATTTTTCATCAAAATCTCTCGATCTCTCCCTTTCAATTACAGCTAACTTGGCAGTGATTATGATCTTGGCACGAGGAAGATGCGGTCTTTCCAGATGTATTACGTATTATCTGGTATCCATGGCAGTGTCAGATCTCCTGGTGATGATCACGGCAGTGATATTCAATCGGATTTCTGGTATTTATTTCCCAGTCAGCTTCCTGATGATCACACCAGTATGTAGTTTCCGTTCAGTGCTAAACTACGCTATCATAGACAGTTCTGTGTGGTTAACTGTCGCTTTTACCTTCGATCGATTTATAGCCATTTGTTTCCAGCAGCTGCAAATTAAATATTGCACTACAAAGACGGCAGCTCGTGTCATAGCTGCAGCTTGTACACTAAGCTGTGTAAAAAATACATTCTTGTATTTTATATATGAACCTCTGTACACAATTAACAATGTTCCCTGGTTCTGCAACATAAAATCTATATTTTATACATCACCAGCATGGACTGCATATGATTGGATTCATCACATTTTGACTCCTTGTCTCCCATTCGCTTTAA
This sequence comes from Stegostoma tigrinum, assembly GCF_030684315.1. Classification (NCBI taxonomy): domain Eukaryota; kingdom Metazoa; phylum Chordata; class Chondrichthyes; order Orectolobiformes; family Stegostomatidae; genus Stegostoma; species Stegostoma tigrinum. Next base: position 2,480,783 of record NC_081396.1, on the reverse strand, counting down.
TCATACTGCTAAATTCTTTGACTATCAGGCACATTCTAGTGGCCAACAGAGCCCGCAGGAGACTGAGGATCCAGACCAAAGGAAAAGATCAGATTGACTCTGAAATAGAGAACCGGAAGAAATCGATTATTTTACTGTTCTGTGTCTCAGGCAATTTCATCCTGTTATACTTGTTGGTTCTTGTAACGTTTCTCTATGTCAGAATTGCGAGAGTCACTTATTTCTCAGGTACAGATTTTACCAATTCTAATTTTATTCTAGATGAAAGTGGATTCATGCTTCAGTTATTGAGTTCCTGTATCAACCCTTGCATTTATGCAGGCACCCAGAGTAAATTCAGAGAAGAGTTAAAGACTGTGATGAACTATCCATTAAATCACATAGTTAAGTTATTTAAACAATAAAGCAGTACAGCTATTATAGCTACAACCTTTTATATCCAATCTCTTCTCGTTCTTGACCATGTTGCACACAGCCTCTGCTCCCAGAGGCATAGTCACACGAGTTGAAATCTTTACCCACCGTGTGAATGTAATGCTTCATAAATGATTGAGGCAGCAGATTCCAATAGCGACCATTTGCCTGCCTTCACCCTGAAATCCACATTCTGACTGGATAATTCATTCTGAGGAAGGGTCAATGGACCCAAACCGTTAAATGTGATTTCTCTTCACAGATGCTGCCAGACTGGCTGAGTTGTTCCAGCAAATTCTGTTTTCAGTTCAGACTAGATCAAAGGGTCTGACGTCTGGCCTGTGATTGAATATCAACGTTTAATGATTCAATGATGGAATATCATTCTCATTCCCATGTAGGGAAAGTGTGGAATTTTACAGGTAACCTATCTCATGAAATGAAGCTTCTGAACTTTTGAACTTTCTTCTAGTCAATAAAGAACTGAACCTATCCATATTTCTGGTTCGAGAAATATCGAATCAAAGGGAATTATTGAAAAAAAATGACAAAACAACTCTAAGTTGACCTTCTAAGCTTTTCAGTGCAAAATTGCAATACATGGAGGGTTTATATATAGAAAGTAGACATCTGATATAATCCTTGTAATTGGAGTCACAGGTAGATAAGATCATGAAGAAGGCCTTTAATATGCTTGCCGCTTTTGGTCAATGCATTGAATATAGGAGTTGGGAGGTCATCTTCTGACTGTACAGGACACTGATTCGGCCACTTTTGGAATATTGCGTGTAATTCTGTTCTTCCTGCTGGAGTAAGGGTGTTGTAAAACTTGAAAAGGTTCGGAAAAGATATACAAGGGATGTTGCCAGGTTTGGAGGGTTTGAGCTGTATGGAAAGACTGAAAAGGCTGGGGTTATTTTTTCCTGCAATGTCGGAGGTTGAACGGTGACAGTACAGGGACTTACAACATTATGAGAGGCATGGGAAGGTTAAATAGACAAGATATTTTCCGAGGGATGGAAGAGTCCCAAACTAGAGATGACAGAGAGTGGTGCATGCATGGAATGAGCTGCCAGAGGAAGTGGTAGAGTCTGGTGCAATTACAACATTTAAAAACACTAGGATGGATATTTGAATAGAAAGGGTTTAGAGGCTTATGGGCCAAATGCTGTCAAATAGAAGTAAATTTATCTCGGGTATCTGGTCGGAATGGACGAGTTGGAGTGAAGGGTCTGTTCATGCAGTGTGCATCTCTATGACCCTATGACGTTTCTTCCTATTCCATAAATACACGGTGTGTAAAGCAAAGTTGTATATATAAACATGTAAAATTAAATGAGGACATTGCTTTCACTGCCAATAATGAACTCGTACATACTGTATTCTTCTCCATCACTCTGGATCTACTGGAATGATATGACAGCAATCAGTCGCTTCCAGCACTCTACAGCAGACCCAAACATCGATCGAGAAAACCTCAATAATGAAGAGCTCTCTTGAAGAGTTCAAATCATGTCACAGCAATCGCATGCAACGAATTATTCACAAGTTGTATGCCCAGGTGTTACTTCGCAAAGTAAACCTATTTAACATTCATTTGGTAATGAAATTCAAATGCTTGCACACCACATTATGGCTGTTCCATCGATCGACTGATTGGCTGTTGCACTCCCCCTCCCCGCCACCCCCGCCACGTCAATTCCAAGGTGAATACAATTATTACAGCCAGTTCTGTTAAAGTGATCTGCTTATTTATTATAGTTAGTTAGTTTAACACACTCGCATAAAATTGCATCGGGTTACAAATAAAGCTGACTCTGACTCAGTACTAGGACTTATGTATGACCTGCGCCTGTGAATGATAGCTGCCCAGGCTTCAGTCACTCAGCTTTATCCATCTTTCTCCTGTGAACCCGATCTCGGGGCACTGCTCCTGTGACAGATGTTCTCCGGTTATGCTGTCGAGGCCCTAAAAAGACGTGTTTTAAAATGCTTCCTCTTGAAATTTCCAGGAAGTTCCAATCATACCTAACACCATTTTGTAACTTCTCAGATGTTGAAGCAGCCCATATTCAAATGTAATAAGATTTGGACAATACCCAGGCTTGGGTTGACAAGTGGCAAGTGACATTCACGCCACACCAGTACGAGACAATCACTTCCTGACTCCTAAAACCCTGTCTGCCATCTACGAGGCACGAATCAGGAGTGTGATGGAATACTCCCCACTTGCCTGGAGTGCAGCCCCAACAACACTCAAGAAGCTTTACATCATCCAGGGCAAAGCAGCCCGCTTGATTGGCAATACAGCCACAAGCATTTACTCCCTCCATCACCAAAGGTGAGCACCAGCAGTGCATACTATCGACACGATGCACTGCGGAAATTCAACAAAAATACTTGGACAGCACCTTCCAACCCATGAGCACTTCCATCAGAAGGGCAAGGGAATGAGACATAGAGGAACACCATCACCTCCAAGTTCCCCTCCAAGTCAGTCATCATCCTGACTTGAAAGTATATTACTGCTCCTCACCTGTCGCTGGGTCAAAGTCAAGGAATTCGCTCCTTAGTAGCATTTTGGATCAACCCACATCAGGAGGACTTCAGCACTTTGAGAAGGCACATTACCATTACATTCTCAAGGACAACTGGAGGTTGGTAAGAAATGCTGGCCTGCCAGTGACGCCAACATCCCACAAATGAATAGTAGAGAAAGCCCTGCCATTCTGAGATCATCCACCCATGGTCGCTTTGGCAAAATAGGTCAGTCCTCTCTTCTGTCTTCAATTTAGTAGACTTGAAAGCTAACAATTCCACTACCCCATCACCATATTCCTACTAAAGTAGCAGTGCTCGTTTCTGCCTTGCTCAGTAGCCTATTGTTCCTCAGTCACTCTTTCCCCAATATCCTTGTACAAATTCATCTGTTAAAAATGTTGGGACTGTGTAACAATTAAATTGCAGCCTTTCGTGACATATATAAATAATAGAGAAGAAAATGTGCGCGTGTTAGGGGGCGGGGTGGACAGTGGTGAGAAAATTACACTTGTAGATGACACGACGATTGGTCCCTTCATTGACGGTGGGGAAATGTCACAGCCGTATGCGGCATCTGAAAACGAAATCTTGAAGATAGCTAGAAGATTAATGGACTAGTTCAAAATTCGCACAGGCGCGCTGAACTGGACCAGTCCACACAGAATGGAACAGTCAGGAACAATTCCACATTCTCTCAAAATTTTGGCGTGATCTATGCCTTCTGTAATGTGGACTTATTCATCTCATCTCTAATGTACCAGACATAAAATACATTACTCAGCTGCGAAAAATAAATCCAAGAACAAAAGAATTAAAAAGACGAAGTCACCAGAATACGATCAAAATGTTTAATAGAGCCTCTAGCATCCGTGGAAATGGACGCTGCTGTAACTGCTGTAAATGCACAGCATTTGATTCATTTATTTTCGAACAAATATAACCTCAATGATGTGGGAAATCATATTATTTCAACATGGAAAGTTGAACAATGAAAACAATAGTGCCGAAATGATCCTATCACCTTTACAGATTTGTATATGGCAGAGGCATCTTTGAGCAGAATATAACCAGAAGTAATTGGACCCGTTCACAAAGAATCTACAGTTGCACAGTCTCGAGAAGATGTGAGTTTACCTTATTTTTCTTTTGAAGATCACATCGACGCAGTAATGTAAGGAGTGAGACCTTGTCTGCAATTATTCAGGAAAACTTACCTTCTGAGTGTGGCAGGAGTAAAGAGATGAAATACAGGCTACTAGAGTAGGTGGGATTGAGGTTCACAAGGAAGAAGTATTAGAAATCCTTCAGAGGGTGAAGATAGATAAGTTTCCTGGGCCAGATGGGATTTATCCTAGGATCCTCTGGGAAGCCAGGGAGGAGATTGTCGAGCCTTTGGCATTGATCTTTAACTCGTCATTGTCTGCAGGAATAGTGCCAGATGACTGGAGGACAGCAAATGTGGTTCCCCTGTTCAAGAAGGGGCGTAGAGACAACCCTGGTAATTATAGACCAGTGAGCCTTACCTCAGTTGTTGGTAAAGTGTTAGAAAAGGTTACAAGGGATAGGATTTATAATCATCTAGAAAAGAATAAATTGATTAGGGATAGTCAGCACGGTTTTGTGAAGGGAAGGTCGTGCCCCACAAACCTTATTGAGTTCTTTGAGAAGGTGACCAAACAGGTAGATGAGAGTAAACCGGTTGATGTGGTGTATATGGATTTCAGCAAGGCGTTCGATAAGGTTCCCCACAATAGGCTATTGTACAAAATGCAGAGGAATGGGATTGTGGGAGATATAGCAGTTTGGATCGAAAATTGGCTTGCTGAAAGAAGACAGAGGTTGGTAGTTGATGGGAAATGTTCATCCTGGAGACCAGTTACTAGTGGTGTACCGCAAGGGTCAGTGTTGGGTCCACTGCTGTTTGTCATTTTTATAAATGACCTGGATGAGGGCGTAGAAGGATGGGTTAGTAAATTTTCAGACAACACTAAGGTCGGTGGAGTTGTGGATAGTGACGAAGGATGCTGTAGGTTGCAGAGGGACATAGATAAGCTGCAGAGCTGGGCTGAGAGGTGGCAAATGGAGTTTAATGCGGACAAGTGTGAGGTGATGCACTTTGGTAGGAGTAACCGGAAGGCAAAGTACAGGGCTAATGGTAAGATTCTTAGTAGTGTAGATGAGCAGAGAGATCTCAGTGCCCGTGTACACAGATCCTTGAAAGTTGCCACCCAGGCTGACAGGCTGTTAAGAAGGCATACAGTGTTTTAGCTTTTATTAATAGAGGGATCGAGATCCGAAACCAAGAGGTTATGGTGAAGCTGTACAAAACTCTTGTGCGGCCGCACTTGGAGTATTGTGTACAGTTCTGGTCAGCATTATAAGAAGGATGTGGAAGCTTTGGAAAGGGTGCAGAGGAGATTTACTAGGATGTTGCCTGGTATGGACGGAAGGTCTTACGAGGAAAGGCTGAGGGGCTTGAGGCTGTTTTCGTTAGAGAGAAGAAGGTTGAGAGGTGACTTAATTGAAACATATAAAATAATCAGAGGGTTAGATAGGGTGGATAGGGAAAGCCTTTTTCCTAGGATGGTGACGGCGAGCACGAGGGGGCATAGCTTTAAATTGAGGGGTGAAAGATATAGGGCAGATGTCAGAGGTAGTTTCTTTACTCAGAGAGTAGTAAAGGAATAGAACGCTTTGCCTGCAACGTTAGTAGATTCTCCAACTTTAGGTACATTTAAGTCGTCTTTGGATAAGCATATGGATGTACATGGAATAGTGTAGGTTAGATGGGCTTGAGATCCGTATGACAGGTCGGCACAGCATCGAGGACCGAAGGGCCTGTACTGTGCTGTAATGTTCTATGTTCTATGTAAATATCATTGTTTCTGGCAAGAACTTAGTGCCCAATTACTAATGTTATCTTCTTGGGAATAAAAGTCTCAGTCTGAAGTCTCTGGATATCTCATTTTAGTGCTTTGCATTAAAATGCACTTCTTCAGAACATAAAGAACGGAAAAGCATCCGCTGCACTAATATGCACTGATAATGCAAAGATCAGATCTTTTGATTATTTCCTTTTGGAATAAATCTTGTGGAAGTCCTCCCTCTAACATAATTGCATCCCCTCTGCATCTCCACCTCGATGAATTTCGACCATGACATGACGTTGAACTTTTCTTCCAACACCTTCACCTCTGTGCCGATTAACTTGGACAAAGGTCTTCTTCCCGTCCATAAGGCCTCACTAACTGCCTCCAATATTCTCCCTCCACCTGGTCTCCTCTCTCAGGCCTCTTACCGGCACCCGAGCTGTTCATTGAAAACTGTCGATGTGACATCAAACTCCTCAATTGCTCTGCCTTCCTCGCATTTTTGAACCTATGGCCCTTGAACTGACTGAACCCCAAAAAGAGCGGACATAACTATGACCCCAGCTTCTACCAATGGCCACCGCTTTGTTCTGAACAGAGTGAGAGGACTTAAAAGAAGTTATCCAAAGTGAGGGCGAACTCGGCCAGGTGGAGATGGGTGCTCGTGGAGATGTGTGCAATTTCAACAGCCCTGACCAGTGCCTCACGTTCAGTCCATCCTCAACTAGAATTGCAAAATCAATAAAAACCCTGCTGTCTAAGTGCTTCTCTGCACACCCGGCCCCCAAACCGCACCCACTTCACCTGATTAAATCTACTTGTAAGAATCTGCATCTTGGATTTGCGAGTCCTCAGTCAGCAATGGCTGCGGTGGAGCTCGGCCTGATATCTGACAGCTGCAAGGTCCCTTTAAAAACGTATGCTTTCTTGCTGATGAACGTGCCGGAATGGACGACTCCCTGAGGCCCCAGCACTGCTGCAAAACAAGCCTTTGAAAGGGCAGGTGTCTGTTTCTTATTGTACATAATCTTTATTTTAATAATCAGGTTAATCTTGCCTCGATAACCAGCATTGTAGTGCATTAGTAGTCACGATTCAGTTACATTAATAATCAGAATCCTGTTGTATCAATAATGAGGATCCTGTTACATCAATGCTCAAAGTCCAACTACTTGAAAAGTCAGCTTCCTATTACATTCATAATTAGAATCCCATTCGTCTAAGATTCAAGAGACGACCGCATTAACGATTGGGACGCAATCACATTAATAACCTGGTGCCTTTTGTGGCAACAATCAGGATCTTATTGTAGCAATAATCAATGGCCCGTTACATTAAAAATCAGGATTCTGTCATATTAATCATGACCCAATGATTTACACAGCTCCTGTTGCATTCATAATGACATGCTTACTCGATCAATAAATTATTGAACTAATAATCGGGATGCTAACAGAAATCAATTCAAAGTTTTTCTAATTAATAATCAGATTTCTACTCCATCAATAATCAGGATCGTATCATATCAAAGTCTTTCTTGGCTTATAAAATGAATATTTCGGATGTTATTGGATTTAAAATATGTCCAAATACATGAAAAATCTGATAATAACCGCCGCCTGCTTCTACCTCCCCTCACCCATTCTCATACCATCTGCCTCAAAAGCTTATTCTGGGGACATACAAAGTCTAGGACATTGATACAGTGTCACATCAGGAAAAGGTTTTGGGAAGCAATGATTTAGTACAAGCACTCAGGGACTTTAATTCTTCATCTCGCTATTCGCTGTCTAACCTCCGTGAGAGAAGTAATTATCTATGGCGTTCAGGTACTACAGTAGGTTGTTGATTTTGGTGCATGTTTCACTGTTTTCCTTACCTTGAAACTGTCAGACTTAGTGTTGTCAGACTGTACAGTGGTTGTGGTCTTGAAAGGAGCGTGCTATAGAGTTCCAGAGGCCTGCAACAGAGAAAAAGACCTTTAGGTACATCAAGCCTGCACCAATCAAAAATAACCACCTTACCATTCCAATCGCATTTTCCAACACTTGCCCCGTAGCCTGTGTGCCCTGGTATTGCAAACATTCATCGAAACACTTCTTTAATGTTATGAAGGTTTCTGCCTCTGCCATCTGAACAGGCAGCGACGATCAAACGCAAGTGGACAGCCAATTTCCCCCAAAATCTTGTTGAGTTCTGCCCTGCTGATGGTGTTGACTGCTTTAGTAAGACCTACAATAGTAAGATAAGAAACTAAATCCCGGGCCCTACTCTTCTGTCCCATGTTGATCCGCCAGTACAGGGACTGCACTGTGTTCCTGGACATTGCCAGTCTGCAAGGTGGCTGAAGCTATTTTTAACATGATCCACAGGGAAGGCTTTCCTCGTGACACTGAGTGAGATATCGCTGTGGATGTTGTAATCTAATCTGGCAGTTTGGGATTTTGTACATTGGAACAATTTTTGCACCACTCATGTCCTCGGGAATAGCCCCAGCAGAGGTGGAGGAGGTCACAAAGCTGCAGCAGTAATTTTGAATTTCTGTGCTTCTGAAATTCAGGGCAAGTCCTTTCGCACAGGTGGCCTTTCTGATTGTTAAGAAACTAAAGTCCCGTCTAAACTTCAGTTTTCCCCCGCGCAACTTAACCATGACTGGACGCTATAAGAGATAATGGGAAATATCCAATTTCTGAGAACACAGCTCACAATCGTGCTCGTTGCAGTAGGACATCTGTTTGTTTCTACCAGTGAGAACGTCACTGGCCAATTTCCCTAATGACAACTCCCCTAATGGTTGGGCCAAGTGCTCTCTTCACCCCATCACAAACAGCACAAAGATTTTTACTATTATAAGTGGTTTGGATTTCTTGTGTACACAAGTGCATAGGAAATAAGAGCAGGAGTTTCAATTCAGCCACTGGATCCTGCTCTGCTATTTGGTATGATCATGGCTGATTTCATTTCGGCCTCAACTCCATTTTCTGCCCGCTTGACTCTTTGAGAATTAGTAATTAAAAATTTGTCCTGAATCTTGTTTTGGTCCATCCAACCTTTGTTTGCTTAGGATCTCCCTCTCTTTTGCATAACTGTCTTAGGTAGTTTCATGTTGTGCAAAGTGTTATTGCATTCATTTCATATATAAGGCCAGCTTGATTTCTTTTGTTTCAGTGACAGATGAGCAGATCTCAAACCAAACTTTGTAATGGCTTCTGCCTTTCCCAAATGTTGCTGCTCCAGTGTCACACATGATTTGACTCAGTGACTTCTAAACTCTGTCAACATCAATGTTGATTGATGAAGCTTTTATATCTTCTGCCTGCAAAGTAGTTCACTATTCCGGTTTGTGATCCTTGGGAATTGAATTTCAGAATGAAGTTGAGATTGTGATGAATAATGCAAGTAAATAAGAATTGTCAGCTCTGATTAATTTTTCACTGGAGATTTTAATCAGTTAATCTTTTAAAAACTGACTTATAGGTTAAGTTTCAAAGATAAAGATAAAGTTAAGATTGAAGAAAAGGTTTATAGTTTTATTGTAAACAATTTCCTGTTGGCAGTACTTAAATAAAGGTGAAAGTACGTCCAAAAATGGTCATTTCAGCCCTGAACATCTGTGAAAAATCCAGAATATAAACACCAGCCAACAGAAGGGATTTTCATACGAGCAGCGACAAACCAAAAGTTATCAAACTAGCCATCATGGACCTGATCAGCATCAGAATCAAAGTCTACAGACCTCCATGATCTTGCTTATGTTTCATCAGTTCAGACAACTGAATGAATTCCTTCCCACACAGGGAAGCAGGTGAGCGCTGAAAATACAGTGTGAGGGCATTGTTGTTCTGTGAGGAAAGAGAACTTACTAAATCCCGTCGCACAGGTCACTCCCCTGTGTGATCCTGTTTGTCTGCATTGAGGTCAGAAGGAAACCTGAACATCTTTCTACAAGAAGGGGAGTTGAACGTTTCTCCTTGGTGTGGATTTGCTGGTGTGACACGACGGTGGATGGCCAAGTGAATCCTTTTTCACAAATAGAGCAAACGAATGGCCTCTCCCCGGTGTAAAGTCATTCGTGACACAAGGCAGGTTGACTTTGCAAATCCCTTCCCACACATGGAGCACTGAATGTCCTCTCCCAAGGGTGACTGTGTAGATCTATTTCCAGCTGCGATGGAAATAGAATCACTTCCCACAATCCTCACAGTTCCATAATTTCTCCCCGGCGCTGGACTGAACTCGACCGCGCTGAAGGGTTTCCAGTTGGGGCAGAAAATCGAATCCTACCTTGCAGTCGTTACATTTCCATGGTGTCTCCATGGTGATGTGCCCAATATGAGTGCGTTGATATATATCAAACCATGATTGATAATTAAATGGTTTTCTACATAACCCACATTTTCACAGTTTCTCCATGGTGTGGGTGTTTTTGTGCCTTGCCGGATTGGATGATCAATGTAAGCCTTGTCTTTACACAAAACAAATATGTGGCTTATTTGTTCTTTGGAAATATTTTAACAGACTGTGAAAATAGCTCAATCTATTTCCGCAGTCACAACACTAAGACACATTTGGATGTACGTGTGTCTCAATACATTTTCAGTCTCACTAACATTTGAAATGTTTGTCGACAAACAGAATGAACGCCTTCCCTTCCACATCCAAGGAACAACGATATTCAGATTAGAATAGATCAAACAACTTTCAGATCTGGAGATGGAATTCAATTTGAATGTCTCAACTGCAAATTCCCCCTTCAGTAGCCATGCATCGGACAAAACAGAAGTCAACACTATCAAAACAGGATCGAAATTCAGAATTATAGATTGAATAGCTTTTTCCATTCTGTTCCCTAAAATCTGTAAACTCTCGTGCCACACACACTCTCTTTCCTGAGCTGAAATCCAAACTGATCTTCCCACTTCCACTCCCAGCTTGCTCCCTCCCCCTCCACTGTGTGGATTCAGTTCTCCAGCTCCTTTCTACAGACCAATAATCAAATCAATGATTCTGATTCAGAGTTTAGGATCTCCAGTGGCTGTTGGTGAGTCCTCCCTGAACACCTCCCAGGGTTTCCTTCCTGATCATTGCCTTATTCATTTTCAGCCCCCCAGTCGAGAACCACTTATTTATTTTCCCCGCATCTTCCTCTGATGTGAACCATCCTTCGGACGCTGTCCCAGAATGAGGTCCATTCTGCTGGGTCCTGCTCCCAGAGGGAGGGAGCTGCCAATGACAGAAAATTAATTCTAGACATAGCCTCTCTCTCTAGCACTTATCCCTCCTGCGCATCCTCCAACATTCAAATAAAATTTGGACATTGGCATCAACTTGGACAAAGCATTTTTCAGGTCTCAAAGCTTTCCGGTCGATTAAGGCAGGTGCTGGCTAACTGAATGGAGGGGGCGGAGCTGGAGGAACGGGACAATGTGATTGTGAACTAAGTATGAAAATGGGGAAATTGGGGCATGGACGGTTTATTAAGGACAGGGTCAATAGAACAGCAGGAGGGCCTCTTTGAAAAACTGAGCGATGGGAGTATGACAGGGGAGATAGAAGAGGAAGGTTCCATTTCGAGTTTCCTGCAGGAGCAGCTGGAAACATTAGCTTGGTGTCCTGTTTATATTTTCTAATCAGCCTGTTCAGAGATGTTACTACCTACCTCTGTAGAAGATGGGACTTGAACCTGGGCCTCCCGGTCCAGAGGTGAGGACAATACAACTGTGCCACAAGATCCCTGTTGGGCTAGTGGAGAGTGAGAACATTTTCTCAATTTCAGTGACAAGGAAAATCCATGAGCACCTCACACTTGTTGTCTGTCGTGGGGATGGAGGAGTCAGGACAGAAGGGGTGGGGATGGGTAGGAATAACGTTTCAAAAGGACCTCTCATGTTGGAGACATGAACAGGACACCTGGTAAAAACACTGGTAATTAATACAAAGCTGGTGTATTTGAATTTTATACACCTATGACCGGGTGGAAATTTATCAGCATCAACAACGTACAGAGCTAATCACTGATAATCAAGTTCCCATTAGTGCGGTTGCTGGTGAACTTGCTGGCGACTCAACCGGTGGGATGCCTCTGAATTTCTTTCCACACTCAGAGCAGGAGAATGGCCTCTCACCAGCGTGACACCATCTGTGTCTCAGGAGGTGGAATGAACAAATGAGTCCCTTTCCACATTGGGAGCAGGTGGCTGGTCTCTCCCCAGTGTGAGTGTGCTGGTGTCTAAGGAGGGTGTATCACTGATCGAATCTCTTCCCACACTCGGAGCAAGTGAACAGCCTCTCCTCAGTGTGGACTCACTGGTGTGGCAACAGGTTGGATGTGTGACTGAATTGCTTCCCCCAATCAGAGCAGCTGAGTACCATCTCCCTAGTGTGAATCTAGTGGTGGCCCATGAATAAATACAAAGAAATTGAAATCAGTTTCACAAGGTGTAAAGAAAAGGAGCATTTGCAGTTGGGGAAGCTCAAACCAAACATCACATCAGGATCTAATGAATTCGCCCAATCTATTATAGCTAGAATAACTTTAGATTTTGAACATGTAAGGAGAAAGCACCCTGCAGAGCAGAGAGGAACGTGTTCTGCATTTAGAAAAGCTTCAGCTGATCATCTAACCTGTCAGAGCATATATGCAGTCTCAAGATGAAGAAGATTGGGCAATGTGGAAATGTGTTGACTGTGGGAAGGGATTCAATGTTCCAGCTAGGTTGGAAATTCATTGGTGCATTCACATTGGGGAGAAACCATTCACCAATGTGGGAAAGGATCCACTGTCTCCTTCAGGTATTCAGGTTCTGCTGAATCTTGTGACCCTGTAAGATCCTGACTTAATGTTTCATTTGAGATTCCCATCTACCCCTCAATGCCCTCCAAAATGAGATCTCATTTTATACATTGGAAAAAGACTTTCTCAACATCAGTCTCACTATCAGTCAAGGATACATGTTAAAAAGACATCATTCTAGTTTTCGTGGAAAATTCTTCCCCATTTCAATTCTCCAAATATTGTTCAAGCAAATTCGAAGAAAACAAAATCTGCACAAAATGCCCAAGGAAAGTAACAGGAGCCTTTCCAACTAATCCAGAAAGTTATCCCCAGAGTCTATGCTTCAGCAGTGCTCAATGGTTATGAAGGAATTAATCATACTCGTGGACATGGCATGCTCCCTCTCCCAAGCTACTTGGGCTCAGACAAGACCACAGAAAAGACGATAGTTACAAGAGTGAATGCCAGTTTCTTGTTGCACATCTGTTCTAAATTAACACATTGCAACTCCAAGAGAAGTTCCTCTTATTTACCCAGCCCCCTCCCCATTGGGCAGTCAAACATCACAGATGTGGTCCATGGCCCCAGCACCTCTAGAACACCTGATATGATAAATCAATGCTGTTCCAAGTGGCAATGCCTACGATCCATCAATAAATATTTCGAGAAATTTAAGGCCCTCTGCTCAGCAAAGCCTCAATTTTAAAATTTCCATTCTTGTTTTCAAATTTCTCTATGGTCTTTGCTCCCTATTTACACATTTTCCACGTCTGACCCACAGACAGAATTAAACTCAATCCTTCCACAGTCAGGGCCTGATCCCATACACCTTCTGATTGTGCTTGAGCGCTTGTTGCGGTTCTTCTTTGTCAAGAAAATTCACAAACCCTGTGCTCTCACATAACCTAGACGAAAATGAGGCTTTTGAAACTGTTCTCCCTTTCCTCTGATAATAAAGTGTGAAGCTGGATGAACACAGCAGGCCAAGCAGCATCTCAGGAGCACAAAAGCTGACGTTTCGGGCCTAGGACCTTCATCAGAGAGCAAGGGTCTAGGCCCGAAACGTCAGCTTTTGTGCTCCTGAGATGCTGCTTGGCCTGCTGTGTTCATCCAGCTTCACACTTTATTATCTTGGATTCTCCAAAATCTGCAGTTCCTCACTCCCTTTCCTCTATGGGGTTTTGGAGGGGTGCTGTGCAGAGCAGGCGGGGCGGCTGCTGCCAATGCTCGGGCTCGACCTGTCTCTTTCTGGAGCAGCAGTCGGCGCGGAAAGGGGGCGGAGCAGCTCCCCGAGCGGCTTCTCGCTCCGGCCCGAGCCAGCAGCCGGTTGCCCTGGAAACGTTGTTTCCCGGCGACGGAGTGGGTAACAATGGGTGGGGGCGGGGCTCCTGCTTCTGCGCGGCTGGTCTGCAGCCTGGACCAGCGGTTCCTATTGGCTGCTTCAGGGAAGGTCCATCCCCAACGTAACAATGACAAAGTCTTCCAGCGATACGAAAGAGACTCGATCCTCTGCAACATCAGGCAGCAAAGCAATGTCTCCCCCTTTTCATTTTTTTCCTCATATCCTCCGACACTTCCGCCATTTACAATCCGACCCCACCACCCAAGACATTTTTCCATCCCCACCCCTGTCTGCTTTCCGGAGAGACCACTCTCTCCGTGACTCCCTTGTTCGCTCCACACTGCCCTCCAACCCCACCACACCCGGCACCTTCCCCTGCAACCGCAGGAAATGCTACACTTGTCCCCACACCTCCTCCCTCACCCCCATCCCAGGCCCCAAGATGACATTCCACATTAAGCAGAGGTTCACCTGCACATCTGCCAATGTGGTATACTGCATCCACTGTACCCGGTGCGGCTTTCTCTACATTGGGGAAACCAAGCGGAGGCTTGGGGACCGCTTTGCAGAACACCTCCGCTCAGTTCGCAACAAACAACTGCACCTCCCAGTCGCAAACCATTTCCACTCCCCCTCCCATTCTCTTGATGACATGTCCATCATGGGCCTCCTGCACTGCCACCATGATGCCACCCGAAGGTTGCAGGAACAGCAACTCATATTCCGCCTGGGAACCCTGCAGCCATATGGTATCAATGTGGACTTCACCAGTTTCAAAATCTCCCCTTCCCCCACTGCATCCCTCAACCAGCCCAGTTCATCCCCTCCCCCCACTGCACCACACAACCAGCCCAGCTCTTCCCCCCCACCCACTGCATCCCAAAACCAGTCCAACCTGTCTCTGCCTCCCTAACCGGTTCTTCCTCTCACCCATCCCTTCCTCCCACCCCAAGCCGCACCCCCAGCTACCTACTAACCTCATCCCACCTCCTTGACCTGTCCGTCTTCCCTGGACTGACCTATCCCCTCCCTACCTCCCCACCTACACCCTCTCCACCTATCTTCTTTACTCTCCATCTTCGGTCCGCCTCCCCCTCTCTCCCTATTTATTCCAGTTCCCTCCCCCCATCCCCCTCTCTGATGAAGGGTCTAGGCCCGAAACGTCAGCTTTTGTGCTCCTGAGATGCTGCTTGGCCTGCTGTGTTCATCCAGCCTCACATTTTATTATCTAGGAGGGAGAATACTGTTCACTTGCAGCAACGGAAGGGAGAGGAAGTGAATCCAGACAAGGAGCGTACACTGGAAAATCTTGATTCAGGTATGTCTATCAAGTATATTGTCATTGTTTGCTCTCAGCTTCATATATTTATTCGCCTGGCGAAAAGGGTAGTCTCTTTCTTCATCTTCATGATTGCATGTGTTTTTTTCAGAGATGGTCAGGATTTAAGGGGCAATGAATTATTTCGCAATTGGCCTCCAAAATTCCATGTTGTTTCGTAATTTGCAACACCCACACATTAGAAGCTGTCTTTTGAGGCCTCACTGCGTGGCGCGATCAACATTTGGCGAAATTGTCTTTCTGCCAAAATTCCCGTTGACAATCCAGAACGGTGTCATGGGGTATGTTGATGGGCAAAATAAATAGGCTTCCTTTCCTGGCTGGTCTACAAACTACCAACCTTTTGGTTAACAGCTGAATGGAATGATCAGTTATCCTATCCAAATATGTCACTTCTCACTGATCCAGATTAAATTCCATTTATTACTGATCAGCCCATCTGACCAGTCAGTCTATATCCTCCTGTAAGCTAAGGCTATCCTCTTCACTATTTACCAGCCATCACTTTTGCATCATCTGCAAACGAATTGAACAACCCTTCTACATTCAAGTCTAATTCATTTACATAAGCCATTAACAGCAAGGGCCCAACATTGACCACTGTGGGACTCCACTGGACATAGGCTTCCAGTCAGAAAAAGAATCACTCGACAATCACTCTCTGCTTCCTGCCAGTCAGCTGATTGTGGATTCAGTTTGCAAAATTTCAATTGATTCTTCGCTTTATCATCAGTGCCCCATGTGGGACATTATCAAAAGCCTTGTTGACATCCATTGAGGCAACATCAAAAGTATTTCACTCATTGATGCACCTGGACACCTCTTCAAAATATTGAATCTAGTTGGTCGGATATGAAATCCCCTTCAATAAAATGCATGATGACTGTTTTTGATTAATCCCTGACTCTCCAAATACAAATTAATTCTGACCTTCAGAATTACTTTCAATAGTCTCCCCAGCCTCAAGCTGAGGCTGACTGGCTTGCAGATTCTTGGTTTATCTCTTGTTCCCTTTTTGAATAAAAGTTCCACTTTGACTGCTCTTTGTCCTCCAGCACCTTTCCTGTGGTCAGAGAGGAATTGAAGATATTACATGCTATTCATCCCTAGAACTTATTGTTCCAGCAATGTAGGATACATTTCACCTGCTGCTGGAGTTTAATCCACATTTGAGCCTGCCAAACTACTCAAAACCTCCCCTCTCTCTCTATACTAATTTCTTTAAATTCCATCACAGATCTCCTCCCTGATTCACCTCTGTCACTAGTGAACACTGACATAAAGTCTTAATTTACAATTTAGCGTACATCCTATCAATCCACACACAAATCACTGCTGTGGTCCTTAATTGTCCTTTTTTTTGCCTGTTATATTTTAACCATTAATATACCGGTAAAACAACTCAGAATTTTCCTTTATTTTGCCTGGCTGTATCAACTCTTGTTCACCTTTTAGCTCTCAATGTCTCCTCATTTATATTCCCTCTTGCATTTTTATGATAACTGTCTGCAAAATGCTCCACCGTTGATACTTCAACCACGTGTCCCCCTTTGTCACGTAAAGTTAAGCCCAAGACCTCCCCCTTCCTTGTTGGGACTTCTACATACTGGCTTCAAATGCTCTACTGGACCTATTTTAAAAGTTCCTCTGAACATTGCACACCATGATGACCACAGTTAATGTTGGATAATTTGAAATTCTATGCTATCATGCCCCTACTACTTTACACTGCTCTGAAATTTGTCTCCATACTTGCTCGTTTAGTTCTATACAGACAGGTTTGTTCATGGAGTTTTCTAAGATGCCATCTTTCCTTATTGCTGCAATAAATTTCCTGGCCATAATTGTGACACTTACCCTTCTTTTGCCTTCTGTCTCACGTGAATATCGTGCATCCTGGAGTATTCAGCTTCGAATCCTGTCTCTCACTCAACCATGTCTCACTGACAGCAATGTCATCATACCCCATTTTAATTTGTTTCCTCAACTCATCTGCCTTGTTTGTCAAATTGTCGCAATAAAAATCAATGCCATTCAACCTTTTTAAACTCTCTTGGAGCTGAACTGGCCTGTAATGTCGATGCCACAGCAATGAATATCTGGGATTAACAATCTAGTGATGACTATGAATCCATTGTCGATGGTCAGGCAAAACCCATCTGGTTCACTAATGTCTTCAGGGAAGAAAACTGCCATCCTTACCTGGTCTGGTCGACATATGACTCCAGACCCAAACCAATAAGCCTGACTCTTACTGCCCTCTGGGCAATGAGGGATGGGCAATAAATGCTGGACTACCTAACAACGCTTTCATCTGGTGAATGAACAAAAAAAAATTGTTGATTTTTTTTCTTACCATTTTGGACATTGTCCCTGGATTCCAGCATTACAGACTATATCTCACTCTGGATGTGCCGTCACGCAACTGCTCCTGCGAAGGGTACTGATTATTTTATCTTTTAAGACCCTCAGAATGAGACAAAGACTTGATGCAGCATTGCTTTTTTTAAAAACTGATTTGTATTATTTTTATCCCATACAGGTAACTGAACCTGTGCTGTTTACAAACATCAGAGAAAGGCCCAGAATACAAAACTGTTTGGTTATAGAATCAAAATCCAACGGTGACAGTTACTAAGAAACTCATTTTTGTTTAGCCCCTCCTGAGGAACCACAAAATCGCTTTATAAACAGTATGCAGATCTTTACCTATTGTAAAAGTGTTTATGTACAGCACCATTGTGATTATTTCTAAAACCTAGAGGTAAAACATTGATACAGTTGTGTATCTACAATATCAACACCTTTAATACAGCAGGGTTTAATAACATCAAAATAACTGTCCAATGATCAAGGTTCATTCCTTGGTGTGGGTAGTAGTAAAATCCTTCACATTAGGCTCTGTGTGAATTTACTGGGGTGCTAGCAAACAGCAAAGCCTTTCACACAAACACAGCAGGCGAACAGAATCCACCTGGTGTCTTCTTACTGGTGTCCTAACAGTTTGGATGATGGAGTGAATCCCTTCCCATGTACAGAACATGTGAACAGTCTCTCTTTAGGGTGAACAGGTTGCTGTATCAACAGGTGAGTTGACTGAATGAATGTTTCTCCCCAGCGTGAACTCTCTGATGTCTCCGCAGGTTGGATGATTGGGTGAATCCCTTCCCACAGTCGGAGCACGTGTAGGGTCTCTCTCTCCTGTGAATTCGTTGGTGTATGAGCAGGATCGTTGACTGCGCGAATGCTTTCCCACAATCAGAGCAGATGAATGGTTTCTCCCCAGTGTGTACTCGCTGGTGCCTCAGCAGGTTGGATGATTGGGTAAATCCCTTCCCACAAGCGGTGCAGGTGAATGATTTCTCTCTGGTATGAACCTGTTGATGTTCCAGCAGTTTAGATGAGCGAATGAATCCTTTTCCACATTCAGAACAAGTGAATGGTCTCTCCCCGGTGTGAACTCGCTGGTGTTCCAGGAGATTAGATGAGCGAATGAATCCTTTTCCACATTCAGAACAGGTGAATGGTCTCTCCCCTGTGTGAACTCGCTGGTGCTCCAGCAGTTTAGATGAGTGAGTGAATCCTTTCCCACATTCAGAACAGGTGAATGGTCTCTCGCCAGTATGAACGCCCTGGTGTTCCAGTAGTTTAGATGAGTGAATGAATGCTTTTCCACATTCAGAACAGGTGAATGCTCTCTCTCCTGTATGAACTCCTTGGTGTTTCAACAGGCTGGATGACGAAGTGAAACCCTTCCCACAGTCAGAGCAAGTGAATGGTTTCTCCCCAGTATGAACTCGCTGGTGTATCCGAAGGCTGGATGACTGAGTGAATCCCTTCCCACACTGGGAGCAGGTAAACGGTTTCTCCCCAGTGTGAACTCGTTGGTGTATCAGCAGGTTGGATGACTGAGCAAATGCCTTCCCACAATTGGGGCAGGTGAATGGCCTCTCCCCCGTGTGAACTCGCTGGTGTATCTGCAGACTGGATGACCGAGTGAATTTTTTCCCACAAGCAGAGCAGGTGAATGGTCTCTCCCCACTGTGAACTCCCCGGTGTTCCAGCAGTTTAGATGAGTGTGTGAATCCTTTCCCACAATCAGAGCAGGTGAATGGCCTCTCTCCATTGTGAACACGCTGGTGTTGCAGTAGTTTAGATGAGTGAGTGAATCCTTTCCCACATTCAGAACAGGTGAATGGTCTCTCCCCTGTGTGAGCTCCCTGGTGTTCCAACAGTTTAGATGAGTGAGTGAATCCTTTGCCACATTCAGAACAGGTGAATGGTTTCTCTCTCCTGTGAATTCGCTGGTGTATCAGCAGGTTGGATGACTGCGCGAATGCTTTCCCACAAATGGAGCAGGTGAATGGTCTCTCTCCAGTGTGAACCCGCTGGTGTTCCAGCAGTTTGGATGAGTGAGTGAATCCTTTTCCACATTCAGTACAGGTCAATGGCCTCTCCCCTGTGTGAACCCACTGGTGGATCCGCAGGTTGGATGACTGACTGAATCCCATCCCACAATCAGAGCAGGTGAATGGCTTCTCCCCAGTGTGACTGCGTTGATGATTTTCCAGCTGGGATTGGTAAAGAAATCCCTTCCCGCAATTCCCACATTTGAAAAGGCTCTCCCCAGTGTGATTGTGCTGTTGTTTGGACATCTCAGATGAATCTTCATAGACTCTTCTACACACGGACGATATGTGTTTCTCCCCGGTGTGAATGGAGCTATTTCCTTCAATGTTCAAAATCCTGAGAAAATTAGATTTGATAAACAGAGTGACTGTTGGATCTGGAGATGGTTTCACCTGAAGTCTCTAATTACAAATCAACCTTTCAAACAGAAAATAACTGTATCAGGAAAACCAGAACAACACACAGGTTGTGAACCTGACAGCAATTAATCTCTTCAGTTGTGGAAATGACATCGAGGGAAACTGGGATTATCATTAAAACTGAACTGGTTCGTAAAGCTCCTTCTGGGAAAAGAACCAGTCTGTGTTGGCACAAAAAAAACGTCAGAAAGAGATAGAGGTGGAAGACGTACACATGAAGGACTTGAATTTTATAGATTTACAACTCAACCCTGTTCCTGTTTTCTCCCCATACACTACAACCCCTCTCAAGGATGAAGAAGTAGTGCATAGTTCTTTGAAAGTGGAGTTGCAGGTAGACAGGGTGAAGAAGGTCTTTGGTACATTTCCCTCTACTTGTCAGTTCACTGAGTATCAGAGGTGGGAGCTCATGTCATGACTCGATAGGACACTGGTGAGGCCAATTTTAGAATACTGTACTCAATTCTGTCTCCCAGCTGTAGGAAAGATGTTATCAGGGCAGGACTTAGACAGTTAACGGTAAGGTTCTGGGGAGTGTTGCCAAACAAAGACTTTGGAGTGCAGGTTTATGGTTCCTTTACAGTGGAGTCTCGGGTAGATAGGACAGTGAAGGCGGCCTTATTTCTCGGTGAATTAATTATAGGAGTTGTTGTGGCTGTACAAGACATGGGTTAGGCCATTTTTGGAAAACTGCATTCAGTTCTGGTCTCCCTGCTATAGGAAAAATGTTAAACTTGAAAGGGTTAGAAACAAGGACGTTGTCAGGGTTGGAGGTTTGAACTACAGGGAGAGACTTAATGGGTTGAGGCTATTTTCGCTGGAGGCTGAGGGGTGACCTTCTATAAGTTTATAAAAACTTGAGGCACATGGATAGGGTGAATAGTCATGGTCTTTTTCCCAGGCTAGTGGAGTCCAAAACTGGAGGGCCTAGATTTGAGATGAAAGGGGCAAGATTCAAAAGGAAGCTTAGGGACAACCTATTCATGCAGAGGGTGGTGCGTGTATATAATGAGCTGCCAGAGGACGTGGTGGAGGCTGGTACAGTTACAACATTTAAAAGGCATCTGGATGAGTAGGCATCACCTGAGTAGGAAAGCTTTAGAGTGATATGGGCCAAATGCTGTTCAAGGTGACCATATCAGTTCAGGATATCTGGTCAACATGGTTGAGTTGGACCGAAGGGTCTGTTTCTGTGCTCTACAACTTATTACTTTAAGTGCAAAAGCAAAACGGTGGAAATCTGAAATAAAAATAGGAAAATGCTGGAGACATTCACCAGGTCTCACAGCATCAGAAATGGCGACAGATGCAGGAATTCTTCCAACTTTGAAGAAGTGTTTAGATGATCATAAAAGGCACTACAATATAGGTTACACACTGAGTGCCAGAAAATGGAACGGGAGTAAATAGGTGCTTGATGACTAACATGGATACGACGGGGGACATGGTGTGAAACAACTTTATATCTGAGACTGTGACCTCAGTTTGTTCCATGTTTCTCTGTGACTGCTTCTCTTAGGAAGGAAGCAGTGAAGAATGCAAACGATAGTGACAGGATTTGAGTACAGGAACTGGGATATGTTTCTCTCAGGGCTTTGGTGAGACCACACCTGAAGTATTGTGCGCAAATTTGTTCCCGTTTCCCAAGGAAGGATGCCCTGGCCATTGAGAGCGTGTAAACAAGGCTCATCAGGCTGATTCTTGCGAATGTCAGGAGTGATGTATGAAGACAGAATCTATCCTCATTTAATCCTCCATTTTTTTGTCTTTGAGCTGCTGTTTGGATCACTAGCTATTATTCTGCATCTCATGTCCTGATCTAGATCTGACCCATATAAGCCTACACTTTGGTTCTGATTCCCCTGCCATACTAGTTTAAAACCTCACCGAAGGAACTAACAAAAGGCCCCAGAGGAGATCTGTCCCAGCTATGCCCAGGGACAATGGGTCAAGCTTGTGAAGGTCCAACCTTACGCACAAACGGTCTCAATGTCTCAGGAATCTGAACCTTTCTCTGGTACACCATTTCTCCAGCCCCACATTCATCTGGTCTATCCTCTTATTCCTGCTCTCACTAGCACAGGGTACTGGAAGTAATGATGATTTTATTACCTTTGAGGTCCTTCATCTTAACATATCTCCTATCTTCCTATCTTCAGCTTTCAGGTACTGATATCTTTGTCTAGCTATGTCATATGTACCTATGACCACTGGCTGTTCAGTCTCCAGTGCGAGAATGTCAAGTAGCTGCTACATGTTGTCTCGGATCCTTGCACCAGGCAGGTGACGTTCCATCCCGGATTCATGTCTGTAGACACAGAAGTACCTGCCTGTGCCTCGGACTATTGAATCGCATGTCACTACAGCCGTTCTGCTTCTCCTTCTGAGCAGCAGAGCCAACTGCGGCACCATGAACTTAGCTGTTGCTGATTTCCCCTGAAAGGTCATCCCGACCACGCCCAACAGTATCCAAAGTAGTACATCTGTTCGAGAGGGGATGACCGCTGGGGATTCTAGCCCTTATCTCAAGGGCCTTTTACGTTACCTGATGGTCACCAATTCCTTTTTGGCCTGTGTAATTCGCAGCTGCAGTATGACCACCTCGCTAAGTGTGCTGACAACAACATTGTAAGCGTCACAGATGCTGTACAGTAAGTCCATCCACACCTCTAGCTCCAAAAACATTAGCCAGTAGCTGCAGATGGGCACACTTCCTGCATACGTAGCCAGCAGGGACACTGGAAGGTTCCTTATTCCCTACATTGAACAAGAGGAGCACACCACAGGTCACAGATCTCCTATCATGACTTCTCTGTAGATTAAGCTAGTTACTCGCTTTAAGAAATTTTATTGAGCTAAGGATCTTCCTTCATTTCAAACAATTCTATTATAATTGAAATTCCCTTTCTGTACTTCAGCTGAACATTATATTTTAAAAATTGGAAGGAAATACACTGCGGGTATCACTTTCCAGTTGGCTCTTTCCATTGGGACCATGTCACTTTCTGAACTGCCCGAATAAAGACAAAGCACCACACTCAGACTTCCAGCTTCATCTTCTCCCCGTCTTGCCTCACTGTCTGCTTTCACCCAACTCCAAAGCGCTCTCATTGTGCCAAGCAGGACTCACAGCACAGCCTTGTCATTTTATTTGTCTGCTCATACCTACACTGTCTTCAGTATCGTTTACTGTTAAACGCAGCTCAATGGGAGCACAGAGGAAAGCATCTCATCTTTCAATTTAGCACTTTACAATGCTTCAGGCTCAAGGATCTAGAATGATCCACCTGAAGGGGTACGCAGGAATTTAAAGGGAAGTTTACAGGAATGTGAGAATGAGGAAATTATAGATTAAAATCATGAAGTAGGTGATTGGGATGAAATATGATAATTCTTTCCAAGAGTTGAGGTGTTATTCAGATAAATCTGCGACCCCCTCAAGCCAATATCTCCATCTTCAGCTGCAGGGCCCAGAACTGAACACTTACTCCAGGGCGATCTAAGAACGAATTGAAATATTCTGCTGATTTTCGAGTTACACACATATCAGAATTATTTTCCCGCAGAGAGAACAGACAAACCTTTCTCCTTCCACAGTGAAATGCCAATGATATTCAGACCCTGATCATTTCCGCTGACTGTCAGAACTTGTTTTAAGATCCTGGTCTGCAAATCATTCTCAATCCATATCCTGTAAAACGAGCTCACGAAAAGTCACTGATAGTCCATGACAGAAATTAGAAAAGCAGACATTTCTCTTGTTTTCAATTTGAGGAAACACTCCTCTTCGTTCCGCTCCACCCCCACCCAAGAAGAAACATGCGCATGCGTTCTGCTACACTTTGCCCCTAATAAAAATGGCGGCTGCCCTCACGGGCCTGTCCCAGCCTGAGGCCCGTAATCGCTTTTCTGTTGCCGTAAACGCAGGACCTATAGTTTCTAATTTTGATCTAGAGGCGTATACTGGATGTTTATAAAACATCCCAGTCCAGACTGGCTCTATTTTTCTCCTGGTCTCTGTTTCTCCCCCAGTACGGTACTAACCTCCCGCACCCAGGCGCCAGTCATAGCGACACTACACCAACTGCGCATGTGGTCACGTGCCGCACGGTTTTCTCCGCCCCCATTCACACTGATTGGTTGAAGGACCAGCCGCGCCCGCTTGGTCCTCCACCCTTTCCCCGTCCTCCTATTGGCCTATATCTTCCGTCAATCAAGTGGGCCCCGATGTGCTGTGAAATGCAGCTTTCCCCTGCGCTTCCCTGGGACAGCTTCATCTTTCACAGTGAATGGAGCCGTATTTCAGAGCACAGGGAGGGGTTTGTGGCCATTCAGCCTATTACGGCTGTACCCTCTCACTCGAGAATCACCATAAATGATCTTCTGGTCAAATCGAGCCCAACTCCCCTCCGCTTTGCCATAAGTCTGCAAATCTTAAACCTCTTCTGAGCAACTTCTAAATCTGCAGACAGCAAGAACTCCATATGTTGGAGTCAAAGTCAATCCAGTGTGGTGTAAACCCGAAACGTCCACCTCCCTGCTCCTCTGATGCTGGTTGGCCTGTGTTCCTCCAGCTCTACACTGCATTGCTGCTAAGTCTGCGTTTAGCAGACGTTTAGGTTCTTACAGGTTCACGTAATCTTTACATTTTCACCTGGTATTATTTGCCAATTATCTGAAAGCTGTATTCTGTCGTTACCAAACATTGTGACAATATTAATAATGTCTCTCTCTCTTCCTGCACATGAAATACCCTGGAAACAAATCTACACCTGCACCAAAATCACTGATCTCGGCTCCAAGGAGAATTATCTGAGCTTCTGCTACCTCTCCATAAAACAGAAACGGATCTTAATTTTAATTTATGCATCGTTGCCCAGACCAGTATTTATTCCACAAATTGATTTGACTTGAACAAAGCCGTGGATAACTGCCATTTTAAATTGTGCATTGCATGTGTTGTAAGTACTTCAGAGCGCTGTTTGGATGACAATCTCCTGCAGTCTCCCGACCCTCCTCATCTCTGTAAACTACTCCAGCCTTACAACTGTGTAGATTTGTTTCCAGGGTATTTAATCTCCTCCATCCTCAGAACTATCTATAGTTCAGAAGTTTGCAAATGACACCAAAATTGGTGGTGCAGCGCAGAGTGAAGAAGGTTATCTCAGAATACAATAGGACCTTGATCAGATGGGCCAACAGGCTGAGGACTGGCAGACGGAGTTTAATTTAGATAAATGGGAGGTGTTGCATTTTGATGTGGCAATCCAAGGCATGACTTAAACAGCTAACTGTCGGGCCCGAGGGAATGTTGGCTGAACAAAGACACTTGGGGGTGCAGGTGCATTGTTCATTGAAAGTGGAGTCAGAGATAGAAGTATGGGGAAGCATGTGTTTGACATGCTTGTCTTCATTAGCTAGTGCATTGAATACAGGAGTTGGGAGGTCATGTTGTGGCTGTACAGGACATTGCTGAGCCCACTCTTAGGAAACTGCATTAAATTCTGGTGTCCCTGTTACACGAATGATGCTGTTAAACCTGAAAGAGTTCAGAAAAGATTTACAATGATGTTTCCAGGATTGGAGAGTGTGAGATAAACGGAAAGGCTGATTAGACTGGGGCATTTCCCCCCGGATAATCAGACCCTGAGGGGTGACCTCATAGTGGTTTACCAAATCATGAGGGACATGAATAGGGTGAATAATCAAAGCATTTTCCCTATGGTAGGGGATTCAAAACTAGACAACATAGGTGTAAGGAGAGAAGAGAATTATTTAAAAGGAACCTGGGGGCACCTTTTTCTGAAAGGGTGTGGTTAATGTGTAGAACAAGCTGCTAGAGAATGTGATGTAGGTTGGTACAATTACAAATATTTAAAAGATGCCTTGATGGGTATATGAATAGAAAGAGATCAGAGCAATATGAGCCAAATGCTGGCAAATGGGATGAGGTCAAATTGAGACACTGGTCTAAACAAATGCACATTGTTGTTTTGACATGACAATGGTCACCTCAGGAAGGTCACAGAAACATTTGAAATCTTTGCACCAAAATTACTAGTTATTTTCAGATCTGAATGGAGCAATCCAGAGAACGTTTACCAAACAAATAACAGGAATTGGATGGTAGTTTTACAAAGAAATGGTGAACAGACTGGGTTTATTTGCACTTAAGTTTATAAGATTCAGAGGTAACTTGATTGAGACTGATGGGTCTTGACAGAGCCCATCTAATGTGTCCTCTTGTCAGACTCTGAACACAATCATAAAGGAGCCTTCTTTCTGAGCCTACCTCAGAGCCATGCAGGAGAGAGGCTAGGACATATTCCTCACAATTAACCCACACATAGGGAGACGATGGCCTAGTGGTATTATCACTGGACTATTATTCCAGACACTCAGCTTTCTGGGGACCTGAGTTCAAATCCTGCCATGGTAGATGGTGGGATTTTAATTGATTAAATATCTGGAATTAAGAGTCTAATGATAACTGTGAATCCATTGCCAGTTGTTGAAAAAAGCTATCTGTTCACTAATGTCCTTTAGGGAAGGAAATTTGCCATCCTTACATGGTCTGGCCTACATGTGACTCCAGAACCACAGCAATGTGGTTGACTCTGAACTGCCCTCTGGGCAACGAGAGATGGGCAATAAATGCTGCCTAGCCAGCGATGCCCTCATCCCTTAAAGGAAATGGGGCTTCTCTGCTGTATGAATTTTCTGGTGCAGCAGCAGGATGAATTACCCAGTGAATCCCTTCACGCAGCCACAGCAGAAACATGGCCTCTCCCCAGCATGAGTTGATTGGCGTTTCAGAAAATTAGGTGGACAAGTAAATTCCTTTCTGCAAACCCAGCAGGTAAATGGCTTCTCTCCAGTCTGAAAGTATTGGTGTTTCTGCTGTTTTTAAAGCTCATATTGCAGTCCGAACATGTAAACATTGTCGCATCAGAGTAGATAAAGTGATATCTCAGCAACTGGATAAATGAGAAAATCCAGTCACAGGTTCAGTACAGGTGAAAAGTCTCTTCCCAGTTTGAATACACTGATGAATTCCCAACACAGGCAGACACTTGAGTACATTAAAACAGAACATATATTTCAAAGGTTTCTCCGTGGTGTGGGTGTCATTATGTCTGTCCACCTTAGGTGGTCAGTTGTCATCACATACACAATGTAATGTTTATCAGGCTGTTTAACTGGTCCTTCCACAGCCAGTCCAGTGGAATGCTCTCATTTGGGTGAACATATCTGTGTCTTGGTGCTACTCCAGTCATGCTACTGTTTGAAATTGTTTTGCAAACCATTTCTCCTTCTACATTCAAAGGCCAATGATCTTCCTCATCTGATGATTAACACAATTTAATCAATCTCAAAGTGAGTTTGGCTTCAGAATCTTGTTTGCAAGGAGATAACAATGTTAGGATCATGATCAACTCGGACTGAGACACTTTTAGTTTCTATGGAATATTCATTCCTCTCTTGTTCCCCAAAACATGTGATCCAGGCAAACTAAAAGAAGCTAAATTCATCAACAAAATTCCCAAGGTAAGCTAAGGAAACGTTTCAAGTAAATCAGAATGTAGCTCCAGGTGTTAATGGAATATTCTGTATTCTAAGATACCAACCAGTTGTGGTCAGCACCAATGTACCCAGTGATATTGTGTTCTCCCTCACCAGTATTGTCCAGGCATATGGGAGAATCCACAATCAGATCAAATCTTAATGTGTCACAGAGCAGGCTCAATGGCCTATTCCTGTACCTATTTCTTAGCTTCAGCCATAGAAACCCTCCCCATTCAAGCCCCCGACCCCACAATTCACAAAGAGGTCCTGCTCAAATAAACCCTACAAATCACCGTATTAGCACAAGCAAATCTAGGTAGAAATCCTCTGATTTACCCAGCCTCCTTTTTATGACCTCTTCTCTCCTCCGACCAAACTGCACAATTGAAAGACCAGGATTGGGAGGCTGCAGTGTCACTCATCGTTAAGGGGCAGCCCTTTCAGGTAACTCTGCAGTGGTCCAGCCTCTCACTGATCAGAACCATAGCCTGGGATGGCTGAAGCTGCCAACTATCTGTTAGGGATAACAAAGTGTGGAGCTGGATGAACACAGCAGGCCAAACAGCATCTCAGGAGCACAAAAGCTGACGTTTCGGGCCTAGGCCCTTCATCAGAGAGGGGGATGGGGAGAGGGTTCTGGAATAAATAGGGAGAGAGGGGGAGGCGGACCGAAGATGGATAGAGGAGAAGATAGCTGGAGAGGAGAATTTCCCAGACCTGTTTTCCCAGTTCCATTTTAAACTGACATTGAAACCGTTCCCTTTCAGGCAGTGCATTCCCTACAACTCACTGCATTCAAACAGAAATACCCCTCATCTTCTCCTCTGGGGCTTTTCCTGATTTCCTTCAATCTGTTTCCCCCCGGTCACTGACCCCACCTGCTCCTGGAAACACGTTCCCTGATTTACTTGAACGCGTTGATTAAATTTCTCTGAACCTTTTCTGCTCAAAGCAGAACAATCCCAGCTTCTCCAGTCTCTCCATATTCACTGAAGTCCCTCATCCCTTCTCCCATTCCAGTAAATCTCCTCCACACCCACTCCAAGACCCTGACATCTGTCCAAAAGAATGGCTCCTAGGATTGGATGCAATTCTCCTGTAAGTTTAGGAAGGAACTTTATAAATACAGGACTTTATGAACACTGGGATAACAAGGTGTGGAGCTGGATGAACACAGCAGGCCAAGCAGCATCTCAGGAGCACAAAAGCTGACGTGTCGAGCCTAGACACTTCAACAGAGAGGGGGATGGGGAGAAGGAACTGGAATAAATAGGGAGAGAGGGGGAGGCAGACTGAAGATGGAGAGAAAAGAAGATAGGTGGAGAGGACAGTATAGGTGAGGAGGTAGGGAGGGGATAGGTCAGTCCAGGGAAGATGGACAGGCCAAGGAGGCGGGATGAGGTGGTAGATAGGAAATGGAGGTGCGGCTTGAGGTGGGAGGAAGGGATGGGTAAGAGGAAGAGCAGGTTAGGGAAGCAGAGACAGGCTGGGCTGGTTTTGGGATGCAGTGGGGGAAGGAGAGATTTTGAAGCTTCTGAAGTCCACATTGATACCATTGGGCTGCAGGGTTCCCAAGCAGAATATGAGTTGTTGTTCCTGCAACCTTCGGATGGTATCATTGTGGCAGTGCAGGAGGCCCATGATGGACATGTCGTCTGAGGAATGGGAGGGGGAGTTGAAATGGTTTGCGACTGGGAGGTGCAGTTGTTTATTGCGAACCGAGCAGAGGTGTTCTACAAAGCGGTCCCCAAGCCTCCGCTTGGTTTCCCCAATGTAGAGGTAGCCATACCGGGTGCAATGGATACAATATACCACATTGGCAGATGTGCAGGTGAACATCTGCTTGATGTGGAAAGTCATCTTGAGGCCTGGGATGGGGGTGAGGGAGGAAGTGTGGGGGCAAGTGTAGCATTTCCTGCGGTTGCAGCGGAAGGTGCCGGGTGTGGTGGGGATGGAGGGGAGTATGGAGCAGACAAGGGAGTCACGGAGAGTGTGGTCTTTCCGGAAGGCAGACAGGGGTGGGGATGGAAAAATGTCTTGGGTGGTGGGGTCGGATTGTAGATGGCGGAAGTGTCGGAGGATGACACGTTGTATCCGGAGGTTGGCGGGGGGTGGTGTGTGAGAACGAGGGGGATCCTCCTGGGGCCGTTTTGGCGGGGGCGGGGTGTGAGGGATGTGTTGCGGAAAATGCGGGAGACGCGGTCAAGGGCATTCTCGACCGCTGCGGGGGGAAAGTTGCGGTCTTTGAAGAATCTTAGATTCTCCATTATCTGCAGTTCCCATTATCACTTATATCTGTCATGTATCACCGGGCGCAAGGACCTTGTGGTATTGGAGGCCCTGAAGTCCCACCCACTGTGCGACACGGAGCCAATTACGCATGCGCTGAACACAAGGCGGAGCCAAGATGGTGACTGTTCGTCAGAACTTGATCTCGCGTAAGGCCTCATGGATGTAAACACGTAACTTGAGGGTGGTTAATCGACGTTTGATGTGCCTAATAAATGTATATTAACACTTCTTGTCCTCCCATGGCTCCGGTATTCCTTCCGTGATCTCGCAGCCTAACCGTCCGCGGACGAGAAGAAAAACAGGTCTCTGCTCATTGTTACCACAGTCACTCCGTGTGTCCTGAACTCTAGGCGTTACTGCGTCTGCACAATGTGCCCCTGTGACAAACATATAGGACATGCGTCATCGCTTTGGATTATGGGTAAAGACACTGCCATTGGTGAGCTTGTTCGCTACGATGTGAGAGTCGAGGAGGGAATGGCAATCAATAAAAGTAAGAACTAATCACTGCGGAAATAATGCGAGCTTAAAGAACAAAGATTCCCAAGATGTTTGCAGGAAAATATATTACAGCATTGTTTTCTGGATGTAGAGGATTTGGGCCTTTCTGACTGTGCCAGCATTTATTGCCTGTCCCCAAATGGCCTCGAGCTGTTGTAGATTTGATCTTCAATTTTATCATGTGGATTTATCCGTTTGATCCTACAGCTTAGCTCCTTCTTAACAGTGGTTTTGATGTCACTTCACTCCCCCCCCGCCCCGCCATGGATCAGTTGATGGAGAAGGAATGGGTGGTTGTTCTTTGTGTGCCTGTAGCAGGGAGGATGCTAAGGTTTGTTGGAGATTTGGAGAAACCACAGAGTCATGAGTCTCCTGAGTAGTAATAGGGAGTGGGATCCCAGGGGGAGGACCATTCTGACGTGGTGGAATTGTCTTGAGCTGTGAAGTAAAGTGATCAGGAGTGGAGAGTTTGGTGATGAAACACAAACAAAAATTGCAGTATTGAGGAAGGGTCACCTGACACAAAACGTTAACTCTGATTTCTCTCCACAGATGCTGCCAGACCTGCTGAGTTCATCCAGAAACTTCTCTTTTTGTTTCTGATTTCCAGCACGCACAGTTCTTTTAGTTTTTACTTAGTTTGACTATGTAGTCAGCAGGCAAGGCAGTGGACTTGAACAGAAGATCAGCTCCTTTCATGATGGCTTTCTTCACTGCTGTTTCTCCAGACTGCTGAGAACTGTCAATAATTTGACTGGCATTTCAGTGTTTGAAGATGTGCAAATGTGATATTACTTCTGCTATTGCATTGTTTCTGTGTTAACTTAGCTCCACGTTAATAATGCCATGGTAGGATATGGGATGTGGAGATTTATTGATTTAAACTCTGCAGTACTGTGCTTAATTAACCAGTGAACACTTAATATATGCTGAGTACATTATGTTATTGATCAATCCACAGTGTTGAATAAGTCTGAGAAGTAACCAAAGGGAAAACCTTTCCATTCTTGCCTTATGACAGTAGATAGGCCTTGTTTTGACAATAGGATGTAGGATTAATTAGATAGAACATTCAAAGAGTCAACACATTGAATATTCACTATCAGGGATAGAGAAGAAAATAGAAAAATTGGAATTTAAGTCACTTAGAGTCAATACCTTCAGGGAAGGTATATGTGGGGAACCGGTGGGGAGAGTTGAGACAGAGAGATGTACAGCACGGATAAAGACCCTTCGGTCCAACATGTCCATGCCAACCAGAAATAAAACAAAGAACAACACAGAACTGGCTCTTCAGGCCTGCAATGACACATTTTGCACTTCTATGCAAAAACTGTCTTCACTTACCGGATTCCTATGCCTCTATTCCCTTCCTCTTCATGAATTCATCCAGGTGCTCCTTCAATGCTGCTCTTGCATCTGCTTCCACCACGTCCTCTGGCAATGTGTTCCAGGCACTCACCACTCTGTGTGTGGAAAATGTGCCTTGCACATTTCCTTAAAAATGCACCGCCCCCACCCAACCCCCTCCTTCGCATCTTGAGCCTGTGTCCCCCTTCACCCTGGGAAAACTCCTCATACTTTTCACTGTATCCATGCCATTCACAAACTTACAAACTTCTATCCGGTTTCCCCTCAACTTTCTACATTCCAGTGAAAACAAACCCAATCGGAGTCCTGACGAAGGGTTTTGGCACGAAACCTGACTTTCCTGCTCCTTTCATGCTGTCTGACCTGCTGTGCTATTCCAGCCTCACATCTATAGACTCTGGCTTCCAGCATCTGCAGTCCTTATTGTCTCCCAGTCTATCCAACCTTTCTTAATGGCTAAAATCCCTCATACCAGGCAACATCCTGGTAAACCTTTTCTGTACCCTCTCCAAAGCATCCACATTCTTCTGGTAGGGTGGTGACCAGACTGTACTATATTCCAAGTGTGGCCTAACTAAAATTCTATAAATCTGCAGCATAACTTGCTTATCCTTGTACCCAATGCACCTTCTAATGAAGGCAAGCATGACATAGGTGTTTTTCTTACTACTTTATCTACTTGTGCCAGTGCCTTCAATAATCTGTGGACCCGCACACTCAGATCCCTCTGCTAATGGTTCTGCCATTCACTGTGTAAATTTCACCCACAATTGACCTTCCAAAATGCAATTTGTCTGGATTGAGCTTCATCTGCCGTTTTTTCTGCCCACACCTCCAACTGATCTATGCCTTGCTGTATCCTCTGACAATCCTCCTCACTATCCGCAACTCCACCAGACTTTGTATCATCTGCAAACTTACTAATTAGACCGGCTAAGTTTTCTCCCAAATCATTTCTCTAAACCACAAAAAGCAAAGTTCTCACACTGATCCCTGTGGAACAGCACTAGTTACAACACTCCATTCTAAAAAGAATCCTAAATTAATCCAGTCCCATTTGCAGCTTTTGGTCCCTTTCCCTTTAAACCCTTCCTATTCCTATAACCATCCAGAAATCTAATCTCAGGGTATTTCCACAAGGAAGAGAAGTGTCAAAATCACTTTAAAAGAAGATACATGGCAGAGTAATCATTAATGATGTGGTGGACAGGGGATAGCGGGGTAGGGAATGGAGCCACGGTGAGGAAGTTGGGGTAGGGCAGGTGAGGAAAGGAATGGAGGTGTGAGTTGGGGAGGCCTGAAATACTGAATTAGATGCTGAAGGAGCCATGCTTGCAGCTGCAGGGCATTTTCTGGTAAACAGGTTCAGGGGGAAACCAGTGGACACACGATCCACTTGATGGTGTCATATGAGTGGGTGGGGCGTCAGGTTCCCAGTGACCAGGAGACGGACAGTGGGCGAAAGGTCAATCCTCCTGATTCCCTCCCTCTATAATATACTGACTACTGCCTCATTCTCTTAGATTCCCTTTTATCCTCTTCCTCGCTCCCTCCTCATGCTCTCACACCGATTCCCCTCTCTGGCTGTCGCACACTTCACATTGTGGCCACCCTTCTCACAATCTGGCTCCGCTTCCCGGCTACACTTTCTCTCATCGCTGCTGCACACATTCTGTTCCCCTCTGTACTTTCTCTTTGATTCACCCCTCTCATACACTCTTTCTCCCCAGTTCTCTCTCTCTCTCTTTCTTGTTCTCCCTTCTCTCCTTCCACCGTTGAAGCCAAAGCCTTGTGTAGTCCAGACTGGGTGGCATGTTTGTTTTCTTTAACAAACTGGTAGCTTTTGTGGTCACTTCTTTCTAGTGTCTGCCCCAGAAATTGCCAGACTCTTTCAGCTCCATTTCATAACTTCCCTTTGTGTTTTTGTCAATTCTCTTCTCTTTCACACTATTCTGTTCTAAATAAACTTCACAGGGTATTAGAGAAGGAGGATTTGCCATCAGGAACCTCAAACCAAACATCACATCAGGATCTCAGAGAGGCACCACATTCGCCATAATCAGAAATTCATCAGATTTTGAACATGGAATGGACAAGTCCCGCTCACAGTGGGGAGAAGCCGTACATGTGCTGTGTGTGTGGACAAGCCTTCAGTCAATCAGCTGGCCTCACAAATCACAAATGCAGTTATACTGGCGTGAAAGTGTTCATCTGCTCAGAGTGTGGGATGGGATTCACTCGGTCAGCCCATCTTCTGCGACACCAGTGGGTTCACATCAAAGAGAGACCGTTAATCTGCTCTCAGTGTGGGAAGGGA
The DNA here is from genome assembly GCF_030684315.1 of Stegostoma tigrinum. Lineage (NCBI taxonomy): Eukaryota > Metazoa > Chordata > Chondrichthyes > Orectolobiformes > Stegostomatidae > Stegostoma > Stegostoma tigrinum. The sequence goes on along the minus strand of NC_081396.1, from coordinate 2,446,626 downwards.
TTCACTCATTCATCAAGCCTGCTGAGACACCAGTGGGTTCACACTGAAGACAGACCTTTTAAATGTCCAGAATGTGAGAAGTGTTATAAAAGTGCCAGCAGTCTGATGTCTCATCTACGTGTTCACACTGATGAGAGACCTTTTCAGTGTCCGGACTGTGGCAAATGCTTTAAAAGTTCAGGGGAACTAATGTCCCATCAACGTGTTCACACAGAGGAGAGACCGTTTAAATGCCCAGACTGTGAGAAATGCTATAAAAGTTCAGGAGAATTGATGTCCCATCTACGTGTTCACACTGATGAGAGACCTTTTAAATGTCCAGAGTGTGGGATGTGCTTTAAACGTTCCAGCAATCTCACATCCCATCAACATGTTCACACTGACAAGAGACCATTCAGGTGTTCTCAATGTGGGACTGGGTTCAGGCAATCATCTCAACTCACTAAACACCAGCGAATTCACACTGGAGAGAGACCATTCACCTGCAGCGATTGTGGGAAGGGGTTCACTCAGTCATCCCACCTTTTCACACATCGGCTGGTTCACACTGACAAGAGACCTTTTGAATGTTCAGACTGTGGGAAGTCCTTTAAAAGTTCCAGGGTACTGATTCTCCACCAACATGTTCACACAGAGGTGAGAGCATTTGCATGTCCAGACTGTGGAAAGTGTTTTAAAAGTTCTGGTGAGCTGACACGCCATCAGCGTGTTCATACTGAGGAGAGACCTTTCAGGTGCTCTCACTGCGGGGCTGGGTTTAAGCGATCATCTGACCTCATTGTACACCAACGCAGTCACACTGGAGAGAGGCCATTCTCCTGCATGGATTGTGGTAAGGGATTTACTCACTCATCCAACCTGCTGAGACACCAGCGAGTTCATAAATGATTGCATGTATTGAATTTTGCTCTTAACTACTTCCTGGAAACAACCATGCTCATTGATATTGATAACTCCCATTATTATGTGTTAATACACTGAATAAAAGTCAAATAAATCAGCTCTGTGTCAGTCTGCTAAATTTTCACCATAATTCATTTTGATGGGCGCTCCCTCTCACCACCATCCTCACCTCCAACAAGTAGGAGGAGTTCATGGACCTTCTTTGTCACTGAATTTAGACAATCTAATCTTCTGCTCCTACTCTTTCCCTCCCTTCCAATAGCTCACTGGGCCCAGAATTCCCATTATCCTCCAATTACATTTTGTCCCTTCATCCTATCAGAGCTTGTCTTGCTGACAAGATGTACTTCCTACTCCTCTGAACCTATTCCCACTAACATGCAAAGTGTCCAACCTACACGTTCGCCAATATTCTGAACAGTTTCTGTCTTGTCATTTTGTCCCTCATGCCTTTAAATCCCTCAACCTTGTTTGAAGAAAACTTGACTCTCCTGAGCAGGCTAACCCTCCACTTCAGACATTCCTTTCCTCTCTAAGTCTTAGCTCTGATATTGCTGACCTGCATGCTGCTGTCAGGTAATGTCATCCAGAAGTAACACGATCATTTTCACATTGTCAACTTCCAGCTTCAATTCAGTACCATTTCTCCACCGTTGCTAAATTACCAGACTGCTCACCCCACTTCTAGTACTGCATGATTTGAAATTTCACAATTCTCTGTCATGTTTATGTAAATTGGATCATGTGTTTCCTGTGAAACAGTTCTGTCCTCCCGACAGAAGCTGAGGCCATGAGGGTGTGATAGTAGATGGGACTTTGTGTGCTTGATTAGTTCAATTGGAATTCTATCCTTTGAAGCGCCTCTCTGCTTGCAAAGAGACCATTTTCAACCTTCACCCAGCTTTCACTTGTCCAACTCAGAAATGACAGGAACCTGTGGGAGAACATAAATGGGGACTGGGAAAACTCTGTTCCACAGGATTACAGCTCCCAGTCTCATGTAACTGAGTGAGACATCCGTCTACTCCTGCAAGTGGGAGATCTGGTATTTCCTGGTTTCAGGTGGGCAACTTTGGTGATGGTTGGATCAAGGACAATATTGATCCTATTAGTATAGCATATAGATCTTCATTGTCACAGACAGTTTGGATTTCTTGATATAACCTTATCAAGTGCATCTTGAATAGATCTCAGACCAGTTTTTGATTCAGGTTCCATCTGATAAAAATGTTTGCTTAAAAATTGAATCTGAATCATTTCCATAATATTAAACTCTTGCTAGGCATAGCTGTTTTTAAAATCAGCAAAAAATAATCCAAATATTATCAGACTGTCATTTCTGGATGTGATTAACAGCAGAATTGAAGCCTTGCTGACATGTTATCTGATTAGATAACTTTTCAACTCTTCCCACACAGAGGGCAGGTGAATGGCTTCTCTCCAATATAAGTAATTTGGTGTGCAGTGAGGATGGAAGATTGAGTGAATTTTTTTCCCAACAAAGTACAGGTAAATTGACTTTCCCCAGCGTGGCATCACCGATGTCTCAGCAGGATGGATGAATTGCTGAATCTCTTCCCATACTTGGAACAAATGAACTACGTTTTCCCAGTGTGAACTCACTGATGTATAACGAGGGTGGCTGGCTTTGTGAATCGCCCCCCATACACAGAGCAGGTTTCTCCCGAGTGCAACCGTGTCGATGATTTCCAGCTCAGATGGGCAATCGAATTCTTTATCACAGTCCTCACATTTCCCTGATTCCGCTCCAGTGTGACTGTGCTGATGGATTTCTAACAGTTTTGGATAATTAAATCCGTTACCACAATCCCCACGTAGCCACAATTTCCGCACGTTGGAGGATTCGTTGTGTCTCTTCGGGGCGAACAATCAATTAAAGTCTCGTCCTCATATGGAACATGTCAGTGTTTTAAATGCGTCTGTGAAGTGCCGGCTGTTGTTTTCTGTTTGATACCCACATTGATTAAAAAATATATCTCAAACTTGAACACACTTCACAACCAAAACTCGATAGGTTGTATGGTAAGGAAATCCACAGAATACCACCCTTTGCGAGAAGAAATTCCTCCTCCACCCCAGTTGTCTCACTCTCAATCCTCCGCCTGTCTCGTCGTTACCAGCTCTGACCGGTTTCTCCAGCAATTTCTGTATTTTCTACTCGAGCTTCGAGATATCTACCAATGAACCTGTCCAGCGATGCTGTAATACTGAAAGCAGGGACACAAAAGCTGCACAAGACCAAGAATCATGTCAATGAATCAATCAATGAATCAACCTTGGTCACATGCATTATGCAGGTCCCGCCCATTTGTTTACGTCGGCAAGGGTATGGAACGCAGGCGCACAACACCGAAACAGGCTCGACCAGTTCCTTGGGAAACCCGAGGGACTTTTGTCAAAAGGGACAACCTGAGGTTTAGGTTCGAGGTTGGCTGTCTCCCTGTGACGTGAATGAACTGTTCCCGCCCTCCTTTAGAGGAACACTGGAAAATTTACAAGGCCAAATGCTGAAAAATGGTATTAAACAAATGGATGTTTGATGACATTGAGGCCATACTATAAAAAAAACTCTACGAGTGACTGTACTGACAAGCACTGATGGTAGAGACAGTGGTGAGAGAGAAAATATGGATAGTCATAGGATAGATTTTACTTCCAGCTGTTTTCGCTGGCACAATCTCACTCCTCATCAATGAACCTCAACTGCTCTTTCAAAGCAGCTTACCAGGTCCAATGACCTCCATCTTTTTCCTGAGTTTCTTCTCTTGGTTAGTTGCCCCTCTGCTAACACGTCCACTGAACTGGCCCATGAGATGAAATGGTTGACATGGAGGTGAGATAAGATGTGCCTGTTCTCTCTCGAGTTTTGGACAACATCTTATTGAGTTGTCTAAAATTCAGAAATAGTTTGACAGTGTTGTTGCACAGAAGGTGTTTATCCCTGAATGGTTTGTCCAGAAATGGCCTTACATTCTCTTCATCATGTGTAAGCCATTTAGTATTAAAAGTGGGGCATAATTTTCACTCAAATTGCTGTGAATCTTTGGAATTCTCTAATCTGTGAATCCTCAGTTGCTGAGCGTACTGATTGCTGAGATGGTGACATATCATCCCTCTTCTGATGAAGGGTCTAGGCCCGAAACGTCAGCTTTTGTGCCCCTAAGATGCGGCTTGGCCTGCTGTGTTCATCCAGCTTCACACTTTGTTATCTTGGATTCTCCAGCGTCTGCAGTTCCCATTATCTCTGATCACATATCATCCCTCAATGTGTACTCCCTGGATTGTCTGTGTGGTTCTCTGAGTTTGGCAATATTGCTCAGTTCTGAGCGGATGGTCAATCGTTTACCACTCCAACTTTCATTCACGTTAGTTGTGCAACTTCACACTGAAAGGCTGCAAAGAACTGTAGCAGATTTCGAGTATGCAAGAGGTGATTGCCTGTTTATATTGTACAATAACAACTTCGATCACCCTTTTAATATCATGTAAAGTCTTAAGATGCTTCTCAGGAGCATTAAGTAAGAAAGTACAACATCAGCCATAAAATGTTTAGTCAAATAAGTGTTTTTCAGAAAATTCTTGAAGGAGGAATGTGAGGTAGTGACAGGGAGGATATAGAGAGAGAATTCCAGAGCTTAGGCTCTCAGGAAGTGAAAGTGGAGCAATCTCATTGGAATGCAGAAGGGATCAGTATTTGAGGAGTGCAATCTGGATATCCGTGAGGGTCAGCAGGGTTACTGAGGTAGGAAAGGGTGAGAAATGGAAAGATTTGAATTCATGAATAAGGATTTTAAAACAAGGACACAGCTTAACGAAGAGTCAGTGGAGATCAACAAGTGTGGGAGCGATGGAGGAATGAGTTTTGCTTCAAGGTAAGGCATAGGCAGCAGCTTTGGACCTCAGCTTCACAGAAGGTGGAATACCCATCTACATTCCAGAACCCACTTTGTGGTTAATCTTCACTGACCTGTTTCCAGGATTGATATTGATTCTTGAAGTCACAGTGGGAACAGTGCATGGAGAGCGCACTGGTGATGGACAGATGCACAGTCGAAGAGAATGAGGTCGGTCAGAGGGAGCAACTGATCCGGCAGAGAGATGGGGGTTCTCCACAGAAAAGACACTACCAGTTCCCTGTTAATTGAGAATGGGGCCCCGCGACTCACAGTGGAAAGTGCAGATTATTGGACTTAACATGAAAATTTGAATGGCAGTGCCCTGCAGATGGCTGGAGACTTTTTTTTGTATTATTATACCCCTGATGCCACGATTGGTAGATCGGAAGTGGGGATAGCAGCGGACACTGAAAGCAATAGCTTCAGTCTTCGTCCTGATTAAATGGAGGAAAATGTCCCTTTAGTTTGTCTCCTGCTATTCCCAGCTCTCTCTCCTCCTACAGAGACCAGAATCTGGTATAAGTTCAGACAGGTGGCAGCTTCTCTTTCCTGAAGGCAGTTGTGAACAAGTTGAGTTTCTACAACAGTCCAACATCTTTCATTGTCACATTTTCCAAAGCGTGCTCCCCAAATTACCAGTTTATTGGCTTGATTTCACAGCCTGCCTTGTGTTTCTCACTTCCCACTTTGGTTTCAAATACAGTTCACAGGATATAGAAGGAAATGACTTGCAGTCAGCAAAACCCAAACCAAATATTGCATCACCATCTGAGTTAATCAGTTCACCAGGCCCTGAATATCATCAGCCTTTGACCACAACAGATAAAGGCACCAATCGTTCTGAGAAAAAAAACCATGGAAATATGGAGATTGTGGGCAGAAATTCAGTTACCCATCAGAACTCTAAACTCATGTAACTCAAGACTGCAGTCACACTGGGGAGAGACCGTTCATCTGCCCAGAGTGTGGGAAGAGATTCACTCAGTTATCCAGACAGGTGACACACTGGCAAGTACAGACTGAAGAGATGCTGTTCTCTTGCTTTGAATGTGGAAGAGGATTCAGTCATCCCCACATGCTGATACACCAGCATGCGCACACTGAAGTGAGACCTTTTAAATTTACAGACTGGGGGAAGCATTATAAAAATTCTGGAGAGCTGATGTCCCATCAACGTGTTCACACCTAGGAGGGATATTCAGGGGTGTCAATGTGGGACAAGGTTCAAGTGATCATCTCAACTCACTGTACACCAGTGGGTTCACACTGGGGAAAGGCCAATGACCTGCTCTGAGAGTGGGCAGTGATTCATTCAGTCAGCCCAGTTGCAGAGACACCAGCAGATTCACACTGACAAAAGATCGTTTAAATACCTAGACTGCGGGAAATGCTGGAAATGCTCCCAGAATCTGAAGTCCCACCAACATGTTCACACTGTGAAAAGACGGCTCAGGTGCCCTCACTGTGTGGTTGGGTTTAAATAATCATCCCAACTCACTAAACCAGATAATTCACACTCGAGGGAGATCTTTTGAATGCCCAGACTGTGGGAAGTGCTCTAAAAGTTTGGAGAATTGACATGTCATCAATATGTTCACTCTGACATGAGGCTGTTCAGATGCTCTCACTGTAGGACTGCGTTCAGGCAATCATCTCAACTCACTGCGTGAGCATATTGGGGAGAGGCTGTTCACCTGCTCTGAGTGTGGGAAAGGATTCACTCAGTTACCTCCTAACACACCAGTGAGTTCTCACTGGGGACGGGATTCTGTTCCAGTTTCCTCCATTCTCATTTCCAACAAGATAACCTGAATAGCAAGAGTCTTTTCCCTAGGGAGGGGAGTTCAAAACTAGGGAGCTTTTTTTTTGAAGTTAAGAGGAGAAAGGTTTAAAAGAGAACATGCTGGGCGACATTTTCACACAGATAGTAGTTCATTGGTGCTTTGAACTGCCAGAGGAAGTGATGTTTGCACTCTCAGGCTGAAATGTGACAGCCTTTGGCTTGTCATGAGTTTGTAAAATACATTGCAAGAGGTAAAGTTGTATTGTCTTGGGATCGCTGCAAACATCCTTACTGAGTTGCAGGAGAAATGTGTTATCAACGGAATGACACCTAATTTTTTTTAAAATTATCCAAATGTCTTTTTATTTATTGGAACTCTACCTGCATCCACCACTTCCTCTGGCAATTCATTTCCACATGTGAACCATTATCTGTGTAAAAGAGAGATAGGTCCCGTATTGTTCCATTGATGGCATGTTTTTCCTGGAACCCAATAAAGGATCCCATGACAATATCATCTGATCTCTTGTCAATTATTGTGCAAACTGCTCATGACAAGACAAAGGCTATGATGTTTCACCCTAGAAAGTGCCCTGTGTACCTTAGATTACCCTGTATTATCAAGTTATCTCAAACATTTGAGCATCAAGTGAAGCCAGCTGATCCAATCTGCTGCTACAGTTAGGAGTAACAGGATTGGTGTTCAATACTAACAGAATGCTGCCAACCAAGCAAAGAAAGAGTTCGACCTATCACATAGATGGACATGATATTCTGTCCCAGTGTGATACCAGGCATGTAGGCCATAATCCTGAAGGTTGCCTGATCATATCAAACATTATGTCCCTTTGATTCTTTGCAATGGCAAGGTATTGACCATACTCAATCAGTCCATTCTCGCAAAATTCTGAAAACTGTGTCCAGCATTAAATGCAACTTTGAATTGGTCAACACTTTCAAAGTATTCCATTGTTACTGATTACAATTACTAATAGCTGGGAATTAGAGTTGTTAGTCCAGCACATGATGTGGTGCATGTGGAAGCTATGTGTGTTCGTACACAAGCCCCTGATATTAGCAAACAGAAAGAAAATGTACACACATTGCATCTCTTTCAAAGCAACAAAGTGGAGGTCAGCCATGTAGTTATTAATTTCTCAGGGCAGTGCCAATCACAGGGAACTTGCTTAGCTTAAAAATTAAACAATGCTGCAAAATGTCTGCTCCAGCCTCACAGAGTTCCATCTGTTTAAAACCACAAACAACAAGATCCAGAGATAGTAGGAACTGCAGATGCTGGAAAATCTGAGATAACAAGGTGTAGAGCTGGATGAACACAGCAGGCCAAGCCGCATCAGAGGAACAGGAAAGCTGACGTTTCGGGCCTAGACCCTTATTCAGAAAATCTGAAAATGTTGTAAATGCAAATAGCCCAAACTGAAATCCCTCAGATATGAAATATTTCTGCTGCTGTCATAATTCACAAGGACAAGGAAAGTAAATGTTAAACCACGAATATCACATAAAGGGATATCTTGTAATAACCATGAAAGTCTGAAGCTCTTTTCCTTAGAAAAGGCTGAAAGATTACATATTAGCAATGGAAGGCTTTTGTTCATGTTTTCTACTTACCAATGAACCTATTAATTCACTTCCAGTCAGAAAAGGTCATATTTCAATGCTAATCTGCGATTTGATAGCACTTTTTCAGCCTTCAGCGTTGTTATTTCTGACTCTAAACACAGTTGTAAAGGATCATCTGGCCAATGTCTAGGACCCCTAAACCATGGAAGAAAGCGGCTGGGACATTTCTTGCACTGCTCAGGTATAACTTGCTAGTTCAGTCCTGGCTATGATGAGGGCAGTAAGATCACTAGAATCAAACCCCTATCGTCAACTGCGGACTCACTGATATTGCAGCAGGTTGGATGGCTGAGCGAATCCCTTCCCACAAACAGTGAATAGCCTCTCCTCGATGTGAAGCCATTGGTGTCTCAGAAGGTGGGATGCACAAGTGAATTCCCTCACACGCATGGAGTAGGTGAATGGTCTGTCCTCAATATGAATTTACTGGTGTGTCACCAGGGCAGATGACTGACTCAATCCCTTCCTACACAGAGCAGGTGAATGGCTTCTCTCTTGTGTGAGTGTATTGGTGTCTCAGCAGGTTATTGCTGCTGTTAAAACTCTCCTCACAGTTGGAACATTTAAAAATTCTCATCTCAGTATGAACTCATCGGTATCTCAACAGATTGGATGAATTAATGAACCCCTCCCCAAAGGCAGCGCAGATGTATGGCCGCAACCCAGTTTTGGGTGCACTAATGTACAGAGAGTTCTGATGATTTTCTGAATCCATTCCCACAGAGAGAGCTCTTGAAAGGGAATTTCTGAGAGTAGCGACTGAATGGATGCAGAGATTAAATACGTGGGCAAAAATTGCAGCTGGATGAAATGTGTGAAATGAGAGATCATACACTTTGGCAAGGAGGATAATTCTTCCAGTGGAAAGGGAATGCACAATGTTGCAGTTTTGAAAGAACTGGATGCCCTGATACATGAATTACAACAGTGACGATATCATGAACATACTGAAAACATGGCTTAAAGAGTGGGAGCATAGCAGCTGAACATCCCTGGATTTACAGCTGTCAGGCAGGAAGGAGAGGGGATTAAGGTAGGATGTTGTATTATTGTCTAATGAATCATAACTGAGATAAGGGAAGATATAATAAACAAATCATAGCATAATGTTGTGTCCCACAGAACCATACTCCTTCTTCAGGTGTAAGTGAGAGAGGTAGTATCAGACACTGAATTTATAAGCAAAAGATGACAAAGGGTCACACCACTCATGAGGATTCCCCCAACAAACCTAAAATGTTATTAAATCTTTAATCAGTCAGAACATTTTAATTGATTAATATGCATATGTAAATCCCCAAATTCCTTTGAAGTCACTTCCTGAGAAAACTAAAGGTTTTATCAGTGGAAAAATGTGGCATTTTAGGTCAGACAATGCATGTCAGTGTGAAGTCTTGTTTAGAATGTTTGAGTTTTAGTTTGGAGTATGTTTTTAATGTAGGAATGACTGACATTGAGTGACTGTCCACGAATTGTGTGCTTTTTGAATAAAATAGAATGTATCTGCATAATACAAATTCACTCCATAGATTCACGTGAGTGTGCAAGAGAGAGAGAGTGTGTTTGTATGTGTATGAGAGAGACAGTATGTGTGTGAGGGAGAATGAGAATGTGAGTGTGTATGAAAGTGAGTGCCCATGCGTGAGTCAGAGTACGTTTTTGTGAGTGAGAGTATGTCTGTGTGTGAGAGAGAGTGTTCTGTGTGCACGAGAGAGAGAATATGTGTGAGATAGAGGGAGAGTGAGAATGTGTGTGTGTGTGTGGGGGGGAGAGTAGGCCTCTGTATGTGATTAAGGAAACCTTGCAACAGATACTCTCCCATACACACGTAGTCTCTCAAGCACACATACACCTTCACTGTCTCACACATACACTGTTACTTGCCCACAAACTCACACTCCTACACACAAACATACTCTCCCAAACACACATCTCTCTCTCACACACACAATTCTCCTGCACTCTCTCTCTCACACACACAGATACAATCTCTCTCACACACACACACAATTCTCCTCCACTCTCTCTCACACACACACAGGTACAATCTCTCACACACACACACACACACACACACACACACACACACACACACACACATTCTCACACACTCTCTCTCTCTCACACACACATACATTCTCTCACACTCTCTCTCTCACACACACACATACATTCTCTCACACTCTCTCTCTCACACACACACATTCTCACACACTCTCTCTCTCACACTCTCTCTCACACACTCACATTCTCACACACTCTCTCTCTCACACACTCTCTCACACACACACACACATTCTCACACACTCTCTCTCACACACACTCTCTCTCACACACACACATTCTCACACACTCTCTCTCTCACACACATTCTCACACACTCTCTCTCTCACACACATTCTCACACACTCTCTCTCTCACACACTCTCTCACACACACACACATTCTCACACACTCTCTCACACACTCTCTCTCACACACACACACATTCTCACACACTCTCTCTCTCTCACACACACTCATTCTCACACACACTCTCTCTCACACACACACATTCTCACACACTCACACACACATTCTCACACACTCTCTCTCACACACACACATTCTCACACACTCTCTCACACTCTCTCTCACACACACACATTCTCACACTCTCTCTCACACACACACATTCTCACACACTCTCTCTCTCACACACTCTCTCTCACACACACTCTCTCTCTCTCACACACATTCTCACACACTCTCACACACATTCTCACACACTCTCACACACACTCTTTCACATGCACACGCTCTCTCTCATGCACACATTCTCTCTCTCTCATGCACACATTCTGTCTCTCTCACACACATATTCTCTCTCCCTCACACAGATTCTCTATCTCTCTCACACACATTCTCTTCCTCTCTCTCTCTCTCTCTCTCACTCATACACACACACACACACACACACACACACACACACACACACACACACACACATTCTCTCCCTCTCTCATACAAACACACATTCTCTCCCTCTCTCACACACATACATTCTCTCTCTCACACACACACATTCTCTCTCCCTCACACACACTCTCTCTCAGACACATTCTCTCCCAATCTCTCTCTCACACACACATACAAACACACACTCTCTCTCTCTCTCACACACACTCACACATTCTCTCTCTCTCACACACACATATTCTGTCTCTCACACACACATTCTCTCTCACACAAACACATTCCCTCTCCCTAACACACACACTATCTCACACACATTCTCTCTCTCTCACACACACTCTCTCTCATAGTCTCTCCCTCTCTCACACACAGACACACTCTCACATTCAAATACACAGTGTCTCTCTCTCACACATGGATACACTCTCACACTCACAGATATTCATACACAGTCACACTCACATTCTCTCAGACACATTTTTTCTCTCCCACACACACACTCTCACATACACACAAACTCTCACACTCTCTCTCTCTCTCTCTCACTCACACACACACACACACACACACTCTCTCATGCACACACATACGTGAATCTACGGAGTGAATCTGTCTTTATAGATACATTCTATTTTGTTGAAAAATATGCTGTCAGTTAATGTGGCATTTTATAAATTTCTACACTAGAAATAAAAGCAGTGTGACTCCAAACCAAAACACAAACAGATTTTTCACCAGGCCTCACCTCTGACATGCATTGTCTGACCTAAAATTTACACTGATAAAACCTTTAGTTTTCTCAGCACAGTGACTGCAAAGGAATTTGGGGATTTACTTCCACATATAAATCAATTAAAATGTTCTAACTGATTAAAGATTTAACAGCATTTACTATAAAACAAACCTGTTGGACTATAACCTGGTGTTGTGTGATTTGTGATCTTGTCCATCCCAGTTCAACAGCGGCATTTCCACACCATCGAGCCCACCAATTTGTCCTGAAACAGAAGCTTTAAACATAAATAGCTGCTACATTTTAAAATATCACTGCAATGTGATCTGTGGGATGCTGCACTAACCCTGTGCCCAGATGTTTCCACTAGATAATGGTCCGAGATATATTTTCTGCCAGAAGTGAGATGCACGGTTTCAGACCGGCAGCAAAGAAACAGGAGGTTGTGCTGTCTGAGAATGAAAAAAGTGTTCAATTTCATGTTATCGGCACAAACAGACTTCCTGGCTGTGAGGGTGACTTCACACTGACAGCATCAAGAATGAACACACAGATTTTAATTCATTTTAATTCAATACCACCTTTGATTCACTCATGTCATTGCCATGCCTCTCAGCCCATACCATGCAGTCTCCATACTTGAGCTCAACTGACATCACTGTTGTCTTCCTTGTCATTAAAAAATAAAACTGAAGAGCTTTTGAGAAGCAATAGCAGTGTCCCTACCTGTGCCAGAAGGTGCAGGTTTAAGTCTCACCAGCCTCAGAAGTTTGTCATAGCCTGTCTGAAAATGTTGATGAAAAGTAATTATAAAAAGCAGCAACTGACACAGAAACAGTGTAGAGTCAGGAACTACATATGTGCAATACTTCAAATCTTTAAAAGAAAGAAATATAACCTATTTCTCTATTCAAAATACTCAGAGATGTTTTTACACATCTCTGGAGCAGGTGGGACTTGAACCCAGATCTCTCTGTGTGGGGGAATTACACTACCACTGCATCACAAGAGGACCATTCACCTTAAGTGAATCCGGTCAGCTATTTTAAACAACTATCCAGCTGTTCCACTTCTCCAATCTTTCTCCAAAGCCCTGAGAAACGTTCCTATTCAAATATACTTCCAATTTCCTTTACAAATTTCCTGTTGAATTTGTTTCCTTCAGACTTTCAGGGAATGCATTGTAGATCATATTAACTCACCTGCTGGGATGTGGTATATTTAAAAGACAATGTGTGGGAAGCAATATTAATAAAAGAGGAAATTCCTGGGTACAATGCAGGCCCCTTCTAAAAATCTGGAATCAAATACTATAAAGACACCTACAGATCTAATTGTACACCCCCATCTTCAACTTTATTACAGATTTTAACTCATACATTTTAAATGTACTTCTGGTCAATAAATCAGGATTGTAACACAAACCAGTTTAACTATTGTGGAATTATCAAGCGCCATTTTCAGACTTGAAAATTAAACGTGCTGTTTCACTTTCAGTCAAAACAGATAAGAAACACACACTTCCATGTGTTTCTGATCTCCAGCACCTGCAATTCTTTGTTTTGAGTTCCAGAACAGATCACAGTTTTGACACTAATTTTTCGGCATGTTTACAGCATTCATCATTATTCTTCCTGACTCTGAACACGTTTGCAAGGGAGCTGCTTTTGCATGTGTCTGGGGCTCTGAACCAAGGAAGCGAGTGACTCAAATCTATTTGTTATGCACCTCAGCACTGACATTATGAGAACCCGTTATGGGTGAAGAGAAATGAGAGACTAAAATCCCATTTGTCCCTCTAGACTGTATCCAAGTTAAAGGTCTGTTTCTGACATAGCATGCTCCTCCCAGAATGTCTTTTCTGACTGCGGACAGGTGATGTTAAACACTCAGGTGGGAAAGAAAATGGTCCAAAACTGTCTTGAGAAAAGGTGATTAATTTTACATTTATACAGAATATACAAACTCATCAACAAATCAGGATCATCGGAGTGAACATGGTTCAGTCCTGGATATGTTTAGCAGCATCAGCAAGTGCAGAATCCAAACACTGCAGTTGCTTATGAACTCGCTGGTGTGTTAGTAGATGGGACGACTGAATGAATCCCTTGCCACAGACATTACAGGTGAACGGCCTCTCGCCAGTGTGAACTCGCTGGTGTTTCACCAGGTAGGATGAATGAGAAAATTCCTTCCCACACTCAGAGCAGGTAAATGGCCTCTCCCCAGTGTGGATCTTCTGGTGTGTCTGCAGGTTGGATGACTGACTGAATCCCTTCCCACACGTTGGACAAGTGAATGGCCTCTCTCCAGAGTGAACTCGTTGGTGATTCATTAGGTTGGAGGATCGCGTGAATCCCTTCCCACACACAGGGCAGGTGAAAGGTTTCTCCTTTGTGTGAACCTGCTGATGTGTCAGAAGGTTACATGAACGGGTGAATCCCTTCCCACAATCAGGGCAGGTGAAAGGTCTATCTCCTGTGTGGAGTTGCTGGTGTATCAAAAGGTTGGATGAATTAATGAATCCCTTCCCACATACAGAGCAGGTGAATGGTCTCTCCCCTGTGTGAATCCGCTGGTGATACAGCAGGCCAGATGGACGAGTGAATCCCTTCCCACACACAGAGCAGGTGAATGGCCTCTCTCCTGTATGAGTATACTGGTGTGTCAGCAGGTCCTTTTTGCTTTTAAAGCTCTTCTCGCAGTTAGAACAGTTAAAAAGTTTGTTATCAGAATGAGCCAGTTGATGCGTCTGAAGGTGGGATGACTGAGTGAATGCCATCCCACAGACTGAGCAGGTGAATGGCCTCTCCCCAGTGTGGATACGTTGATGTATCATCAGATCCTTTCTGCATTTAAAACTCTTCTCACAGTTTGGGCATTGAAATGGTCTCTTATCAGTGTGGACAAGTTGGTGAGTCACAATGTGGGATGATCGAGCAAATCCCTTCCCACACACAGGACAGGCGAATGGCCTCTCCTCAGTGTGAACTCGTTGGTGTGTCAGCAGGTTGTATGAATGGGTGAAACCCTTCCCACAAACAGAGCAGGTGAATGGCCTCTCCCCAGTGTGACTGCGGCGATGAACTTCCAGTTGAGATGGGTAATTGAATCCCTTCCCACAGTCACCACATTTCCATGGTTTCTCCATTGCACAACGTCCTTTTTTCTCTCCAGTTTGGATGATCAGTTGAAACCTCACCCACACATGTACAGTTTCTCTCTGCCGCAAATATGTGACTTTTTTTCAGGATGTTTAACAGAACACTCTCACTCAGGTCTGTTTATCAGTTTTGTTGCTTTTCTAGTCAGATTGACATTTGATATCTTCTCCTTTGAAGAGAACAGAAACCATTTCTTCTATAGTCAGAGGCTGATAACATTCAGAATGAATAAATCGAGTGATTCTCACAGGTGTAGGTGTGACGCTTGGATTGAATATCCAGTCTGCAATCTTCTTCCAGTACCTTGTGAAACAAGATAACAAAAGCCCTCACTATCGGTACAAAACAGAAAATCAGAACAGACAATTGCAGTTTCATTGGAACATTCCTGTTCTTCTAGAAACCTGATCCAAACAAACCAAAATAAGTCAAAAGAGTAACAAAACATTAAGAGGTGCAAAAGGAACCTTCCTAACAAAACCAGAATATTTATTGTGTGCCGTTTTGGTCACCACACTACCAAAAAGATTTGGAAGCTTTGGAGGCAGTAGAGAGAAGGTTCACCAGGAGGTTGCCTGGTCTCCAGGGCATTGACTATGAGGAGAGATTAAAAAGACAACGGTTGTTTTCACCGGGAAGACGGTGGCTGAGAGGAGACCTTATAGAGGTCTACAAAATTGTGAGAGCACGGACAGTCAGCTTCTTCACGGGGTTGAACTTTCAATTACAAGGGGCAGAGGTTCAAAGTCAGAGGGGGTAAGTTTAAGGGAGCTTTGCGAGGTAAGTTTTTCACGCAAGAAGTGGTAGCAGCCTGGAATGCACTACCAAAAGAGGTGGTGCATATGGGCACAATGGTGACATTTAAGAGGCATCTAGATGGGTAGATAAGTAGGGAGGGAATAGAGGGATACAGATCGAAAAGTGGCAGGTTTGTTTTTATATTAATTTGGGCAAGATGATTGGCACAGGCTTGGACGGCCTGTTCCTATGCTGTACTTTTCATTTCTCCATTATTCCCAATGACTATAAGACACTCCAAATCGAAGTGACCCAGCAATCGTGGAAGCTATCACGTGACGACTCAGTAGCTGGGGGAGACTGTGTTCTGGCGCAAGGACCCAGTTGAAAACCCAGACAACCAAAACCACGCCCACTCGATGCGACGTCACTACACAAGGACGTCAGCGCGCCGCTCCCCGTGGATCTAAGATGGCGGCTGTTATCCTGAACTGTTGCCCAGGAAAAGGCCCCGGGTCCACGAATCCGGGACTTGCACGTTGTTAATCGCGGTTTGATGTATTTAATAAATGCTTATAAAGCCTGCCCGTCCTCCCCCCAGCTCCAGGGTTTCCCCCGCAGTCCCGCAACCTCACCGCTTGCCGATGAGAAAAAAAACAGCGTCTCTGCCCATTGTCATCTCTGTCACTGCGCATGCTTCAAGCACTGGGTGGGACCGCGCCTGCGCACGTGACCTGGATCTGGAACAGGCACCACCGCGGGGCATGTTGGGGGTTTCTTGTGTTGGTGAGTTTTGTTTGCTCTGATGTAGGCTGAGGATGATAATCAATAAGATTAGGAAGAAAATTACACTGAAATGTGCTTGCACAACAGGACAAGACTTCCTAAAACGTTTTCAGGAACATATTCATAGCTTACGTTTGTTTGTTTCGGAGGACCAGGCCTTGCTGAATTGGCCAATATCTATCAGTCATTCCTAATAGACTTCGACGAGGTGTTGGAGCGATGTTTTCTTGCATCACTGCAGGCCATTTGGTGTGGGTCGGCGACTCTGTCCCAGGTTGTGATTTTAGTCCAATGTGAAAGGAGGCAATACTGGACGTGGTAATAAAATGTGAGGCTGGATGAATACAACAGGCCCAGCAGCATCTCAGGAGTACAAAAGCTGACATTTCGCGCCTAGACCATTCATCAGAGAGGGGGATGGGGTGAGGGTTCTGGAATAAATGAGGAGAGAGGGGGAGGCGGAGAAGAGGGTGAAGTGTTAGTTGGGCATTTAAGAAGTGATAATCATTGTGTCAAAAGTTTTTGACAGCTAATTATGAAAATGATGCTGAACAATGCAGTGTACAAATCATTAACTGTGTAAAGCCAATTCAGTCCTCTTAGTCGATAATAATGGGACATAATTTTAAGTGAAGGGCTTAAAAGGGATTTGAGGGGAAAATGTTTCCCCCAGATGGTGGTGGGTGTCTGCAATGCACTCCCTGGGAGATGAGTTGATGTGGGTAACCTCACAACTTTTACAAAGTACTTTGATGAGTGAGTGAAATGTCATGATGTTCAAAGCTCTGGACTTGGGACTGGACAGCGTTACAAGTGTTGATTTAGTTAGATCTGATATTACTGACTTGATGACCAAAGGGTCTCTTCTATCCTGTATGGTCTCTGAATCTCATTTTTAATTTAGTAAGAACAACGCTGTGCCAAAAATAATTGAGTCAAATGTTGCGAGGAAAAGAATGTAATTGAATAATTGACTACCTTTTGAAAAAGAAGTATTTCAGACACAATCAAAAAGTAGGGCAAAGGAAGTTAGAGCTTTATAAATGACAAGAGATAAAAATTAAGACAGCCAGAAGAAGTGTGTTTGTTACAGACAGGAGAAAATACGGTTGAGAACCTTATTGAAAATCGATGTTTCAGAGAGATTGGAATGAATGGTGGAGAGGCAGAAAGGGAGTATGGAATGATACTAACAATTAATTTGCAAGGGAATACCAATCTTCTTTATAAATATATGAAAAGAGTGGCAAAATAGAGTTTTCGCAGAGGAAGTGATATAAATAGTTGTGACCCTCAGGGTCGGTCATGGGACCATTTCTCTTCTCAATAGAGCAAAGTGATCTTAAATTGGGTGAACTGAGCAGAAGATTAAAATTTCCAGAGAACACTAAAGCAGGTACAGTGAGGATTGCTATCAACCTCAGACAAACCCCAAAATTATAATTTATATGATATCAGCCACAATCTTAGGTTGTCACCCTGCACTTCACTGGACAGTGTGGAGAAGGACCATATGGCAGGAACAAAATTTCACTCTGCAATGCTTCTTTATCTACCTAAGGTAATCAAGTCTAAACTTAGACACATCTTTCAAATTTTCCCTCAACCTGACCTTGCAATTAAAATTTCTCTTCCTTCAAGTCTTTCTGTGATTCTACATTCTAGCTTCAATCTCGAAACTTCTTTGACAGCGCAAGTTTCAACCAAGAGAAAATTTTGTCTCTGAATTTCAATTTTGACTGACACTTATGATTTTTGGAATCTCATTTTACAGGGAGCTGAAGATTTTTGACAACTGGGCTTTTATCTCTTACAATTCTTGGGCTATTTTTCCAGTTGCAACATTCAACAGGAGAATTTAATTTCAAAGCAATGAAATTGTTTCAGAAGTGAGTATTGTTGCGCATCCACCTACAGTTTACAGCTTTTTGTGCTATGCTGTTGCTCCATCTGTCTGGATGTGTTGTGAGTCTATTACAGTGTTTATGAAACCAGGTCCATTGCTTTGTTTCACCACTCTCACCCTGATCATTTCTTTGTCATTGTCCAAGTTGATCTACCATTAATACTGGTTTATCTTAACCCTGTTTAGTATTTTGCTGGTGTGTTTACTAATTGTTTCCAAATGGGGTTTTCATTGTTACTCATCTGTTGACTATATGTGGCTGATTCACTGGTTTTGTCTTCCCACAGTCAGCAATTTTATTTCCTGAATAAGTGATCAATTCTCTTCTGAGCTAATGTGAACCATCATATTCTGTACTATTTTCATTCACTGTATTCATTCTGCACATCCTGAAATGTTAATTCTGTGTTCCCTTCACTACAAATACTGTCTGAGCTGCTGGGTTTCCAGCCTTTCATCTTTGTTTTAGTTGTCCAGTATCTACAGTATTTTCCTCGATTTATTCCAGGACTTGTTCAGAAAACTGAGTCCAGAAACACAGACAGACTAATTAAGAGCTAATTAAGGTTTAGAGTATGGCAGTTTTGGTTCCAGAGATTTACTCTGTGTCTCCAGTTCACATCCTTTTTCACAGACTCACGGAATGATCACAGAACAGAAGGAGGCCATTTCGTACATAGTCAGAGAAAATAGCCAGTGAGTTTCACTCCCTTCCCTTACATTGTAACCGAAGGAGGTTTCCCCCCCACTGAACCTCGTTCTTGGGCAATGAGCAGGGCGAAGTATTATTTGAGATGTTAAAGGATGATAATCGTTGTTTCAAAAGGTTTAAGCTGTTGTTTATGAAAATGATACTAAACAATCCATTGTACAAATAATTAACTCAGGAAGGCCAACTTTGTCCTCTTAGTTGAAGGGTCAGTAATAACAGGGAGCAATTTTAATGTGAAAGGCTGATACTAGATTTGAGGGAAAAATATTTCACCAAGAGGGTGGCGAGGGTCTGTAATGCACTTCAGGTGCTTATCCAGTTCTTTTGTGAAAGCATTTGATGAATTAGCTTGAGCTGAAATGGATATGGAGGAGGAGCTGCTCGGTTTAATCCTGAGGCCTTTGGAACCAGTCAATTCCAGGAATTTCCGATCTCTAATTGTCAGCAGATTGGCACGTTTTAGGGGAGATCAGGTTGTGAAATGGACACTGCATTCAAAATAATGAGATGATATTGTTAGGAACAAGCATTTCTGCAGATGCTTTTAATCCATTTTTATATGTATGATCCTGTATGAAAATTTAAATATTTTAAAAATTTGATCTTGGGCTTTCAGAATCACCACCAAGATCAGCAGATTATATTGTCATCCTGTAACAACTTGTGGCCCTGCTTGAATGCTGCAGTCTGTGTGGTGATGAGAAAACATTTCAATTAAGCGGTGTGTTTTCGGCATTATCTTGAAGAACAGTGTGACCTGGAGAAATTTAAGGAGGAATTTCCAGATCCTCCGCCAACGGCAGCGAAATTTATTTAAAAACGGCCATTGGTGGAGGAATGATTTAAAATCTGGAAAGTTCAAAAGTTGGAATGGGCTGAACACAGATATATCTGACTTTTGTGCAGCTCAGAGAGATTAGAGAGGTAGAGATGATTTCAGCCAGGAAGGGACTTAAAAACAATGCTGAGTTTTTTTTAAGTTTTGGTGCTTTGTAAACAAATAGCATAGCGGTAATGGGTGAACAAGGTTTGGTGTGAATAAAGTCTGAACAACAGAATGAGGATAACCTTGAGATTACAGGAAAGATCAATGTGGGAAGTTTGCCAAGAATGTGCTAGAACATTTAAGTCCACGAGTAACAAAGAACTGGATGACAGTTCCAGAGGAGTTGAGACCAGGGCAGAGTTAGGTGATGTCATTGAGGCGGAAATGGAAAGCCTTAGTGATGAGTCATTGCCCCCACGCTCTCTTATTGCTATAATTCCCACTCTTGCCCCTCGCTGTCTCCGTCGCCCCTCATTCTCTCCCTCACCTCTTGACGCTGCCTTCCTCGCTCCCAAGCTTCCTCCCAATCGAGCCACCCCCCCCCCCACTTGCTCGTGCTCCTCTGCTTTGTGGCCTCTGCTGTCACCCA
Organism: Stegostoma tigrinum; assembly: GCF_030684315.1. Lineage (NCBI taxonomy): Eukaryota > Metazoa > Chordata > Chondrichthyes > Orectolobiformes > Stegostomatidae > Stegostoma > Stegostoma tigrinum. The sequence continues at coordinate 2,425,970 of NC_081396.1, read as the reverse complement.
AGCTCTCTCTGTTCTCCCATGGATGTCAGATATTTGTCGTCCAGACTGCATGGCAGTTTCCATTCCCTGGAGGAGATTGGTGACCTGTTGGTTTTTTTGAGGGAAATCTGGCAGATTTCATGGTCACGGTTTCCTTGTGACCTCCCCATAAACTACTAGATTCAGTCAGCTTTGTTTCTAAGCTGGTTTTTGTGATTTTGTGTTCCTTCTGTTTTGAATCATTTTTTTCTGTTTCTGTTCTCATTAAATTTTACAAGTGTAATCAAAGGTAGGATTCACAGTCGGAAATTCAAGCCAAATATCATTTCAGAATCTCACAGAATCATCTGATTTAGTGTAACCTGAATACGACTGGATTTTGAGCATGGAAAGAGAAAACACTATTCTCCCTGGCGAGAAGCTATACGCATGTCCTGAGCATGGACAAGGCTTCAGTCAGTTATCTGACCTCACAAGCCACAAGCGCAATCAGACTGGGAAGAAACCATGGAAATGTGGAGATTGTGAGAAAGGATTCAGATCCCCATCGGAGCTGGAAATTCACCAACACAGTCACACGGGGGAGAGGCCATTCACCTGCTCCAAGTGTGGGAAGGGATTCACTCAGTCATCCACCCTGATGTCCCACCATCGTGTTCACACTGAGGAGAGACCTTTTAAATGTCCAGACTGTGGCAAGTGCTTTAAAAGTTCGAGCAATCTGATGTCCCACCAAAGAGTTCACACTGATGAGAGACCTTTTAAATGCCTGGACTGTGAGAAGTGTTATAAAAGTTCCAGGGAACTGCTGTCCCATCAACATACGCACACTGGGGAGAGACCATTTAGATGTCCAGACTGTGGGAAGGGCTATAAAAGTTTTGGGGAACAGATGCGCCACCAACGTGTTCACACAGGAGAGAGACCCTTCAAATGCCCAGACTGCGAGAAGTGCTATAGAAGTTCCAGCAATCTGATGTCTCATCGGCGTGTTCACACTGACGAGAGACCATTTAGATGTCCAGATTGTGGGAAGGGCTATAAAGGTTCCAGTGAACTGGTATCCCATCGACGTGTTCACACTGACGAGAGACCTTTTAAATGCAGAGACTGTGGGAAGTGCTTTAAAAGTTCTGGGGCATTGATGAACCATCAACGTGTTCACACTGACAAGAGACCTTTTAAATGCCCAGAATGTGGGAATTGCTTTAAACGCTCAGGGGAACTGGTACGCCATCAACGTATTCACACTGAGGAGAAACCTTTTAAGTGCCCGGACTGTGGAAAGTGCTATAAAAGTTCAGGGGAACTAATGTCCCATCAACGAGTTCACACTGATGAGAGACCTTTTGGATGTTTAAACTGTGGGAAATGCTATAAAAGTTCAGGGGATCTGATGTCCCATCAACAAGTTCACACTGACAAGAGACCTTTTAAATGCTCAGTGTGTGGAAACTGCTTTAAAAGTTCAGGGAAGCTGATTTCCCATCAACGCATTCACACTGACGAGAAACCTTTCAGATGCTTCCAGTGCGAGAATAGATTCAGGTCATCATCTGAGCTCACTGTCCACCAGCGAACACACACTGGGGAGAGGCCATTCTCCTGTACAGAGTGCGGGAGGACATTCGCACAGTCATTCAATCTGCTGACTCACCAGCGGGTTCACACTGGGGAAAGGCCATTCAGCTGCTCCAAGTGTGGGAAGAGATTCACTCAGTCATCCATCCTACTGAGGCACCAGCGAGTTCACACTGGGAAGAAAGCAAACCATTTAAATGTGACACTGCAGGAAGTGCAATAAAGGGTCTGGGGCTCTGATGTCCCATCAATGTGTTCACGTTGCTGAGGGACCATTCAAATGCTCTCACGTGGGGACTGAGTTTGGGCAAACATTTCAACTCATTGTACCCAGCACGTTCACTGTGGAGAAGCCTGTTCGTCTGCTCTGAGCGTGGGAAGGTATTCATTGAAACTTTTCACCTGCTGAGACACCAGTGAGGTCAGGGGTGACCTTGGGATTGGATTTTGCTGCTTTTCACATCCAGGGTTGAACTGTGTTCATTGATGTCTTTTTCTTCTGATGTCATTAATTCCACTTCAATTTTTGATGTTAGTTTTCTGAATAAAAGTCACAAATCAGATTTTCATTGAACAGTGTTGAGGATTTTCAGTATCTCTAACACAAGCAAGTTCACACTGACAAGATCTTCTTAATGCTCTGTCTGTGAGCAAGACTTTAAAAGTAAATAGGATCTGTGGTGACACACCAGCGAGTTCACACTGGGGACGGGCCAGTCACCTGCAATGTGTTGGGGAAGGGATTTACTGATTCACCAGGGAGTTCACACTGGGGAGAGACTGTTCACTTGCTCCACATGTGGGAAGGGTTTCATTCAGTGATTCCAGCTCAGTGAACATCAACATATTCACACTGATCAGCGACTTCTGAAATGTTCTGAAGAGCTTTCAAAATGAAAAATACCTGCTGAATTACCAGCAAGTTCACACTGGGGATTCACCGTTTATCTGCTTCGTGTGTGGGAGGAGATTCACTCACTCATCTCTTCTGGTGATGCACAAATGAGTTAATTTGCTCTGTTGTCCTGTTTTTTCAGGCAACATTAACATTAGTCTCTGAATTCCAGATTTTTGTAAAAAATGGAATCAAAATGCTACCGTCTGCTGTCACAGGATTTTTACCTGCTTTCCCAGGGTCTCTGCTTCATAGTCTAGTGATAATATCACAACGCCATTGCCTCCACCTTGTTTTGGTTACAAAAAAAGGTTTCAGATAGCAGTGTCTGTTTCCATCTGATCGCCAACCTAGAGATGAAGGAGGTGGGGGGGAGGCAATAGCCTACTGGTATTATGGCTGGACTGTTTATCCAGAGACCCAGATAATGTTCTGGGGACCAGGGTTCAAATGCCACCTTGGCAGATTGTGGAATTTGAATTCAATAAATATCTGGAATTAAGAATCTAGTGATGACCATGAATCCATTGTTGATTGTTGGAAAAGCCCATCTGGTTCACTGACATCCTTTAGGGAAGGAAACGGCTATCTTTACCTGGTCTGGCCTACATATGACTCCAAACCCACAGCAATGTGGTTGACTCTGAACTGCCCTCTGGGCAACTAGGTATGGACAATAAATACTGCCTGGCCAGTGATGCCCACACCCCATTAATGAATAAAGAAATAAAAAGATGAATTACTGTAACCAGACTGGGGATGAACACTATTAATGTGATCAAAGGAGGGATTTTAGGAAAACAACCCAGATGGAAAACTCGGTTCCAAAGAAGTGCCAGATTAGACTGGAGACTTTATCTTTTGTTTTTCTCTCTCTACAGATGCTGTCAGACTTGCTGAGTTTCTCCAGCAGGCACCAATGTCTGTCAGCAAGCACAGGCGTGATGGTTGAGTTGGGCTTCATGTGGAAAAACACCTGGCAGCAGGGTTTTGAATCATCTCATGCATCCAGGTGAGAGGCTGTTCAGGAAAGCATTGCAATGGTCACGTCTAAAAGTAACATGGGTTTGAATGAGGGTTACACCAGCAGCTGTGCTCAGTTGGCATTGGATAACATTGTGGAAATTGAAATATCTGGGACTACTGTTAATTTTATGTGCTGTGAGAAGCTCATTTTGTGGTTAAATATGAGACCAAGATTGTGAACCATGTGGTTCAGTCTCATAGTCCGAAAGGAGAGGGAGAGTCAATTCAGAATCACAATTTTGTAATGATGACTCAAGAAAGTGGCTTTGATCATCTCAGCTTTTAATTGAAGGGTATTTCCTCTCCTCTAATACTGGATGTGGGATAATCGGTCTGATCACTCAGTGACAGTGGAACAATGCAGATTGGTAGTGAGGGTGGAGCTAGTTTTTGTCAGTGTAGATGTAAAAACTAACGTGTAGTACTTCTCGATGGTGTCACCTCATTGACACCAGAAATAGGAGGAGCAAAGGATACATGTGGGGTGGCTAAGTCATTACTATTGTTATCTCACAGCACCAAGGATCTAGGTTTGATTCCATCAGTGTGGAGTTTGTATGTCTTGCTCTATCTCCAGGATGGTGGACTGGCCATGCTAAAAATTGCCCTGTCGTGTGCAGATTAGGTGGGTTAGCCATGGTTAAAAATCCCATGAGGGCTGATGAGGATGGGGTGGGTTTGGATGGGGTGTTGTTTGGCTCAATGGAGATTGATGGTAGTGAGGGTGGAGCTGGTTTTTGTCAGTGTAGATGCTTCTTTCTTCTCTTTTGAGATTCTGTGACCCTCGGGGGGACACTGGGTTTGAGGAATGGGAGATAGAGGATTGTGTGGTGATTTGGTTAGACAGTGTAGGTGAAGCCTTTTTGTTTTGAGCATGGGTAATAATGTGGATTTCAAGGTGAGACGGATAGAATAAGAGAGAATCATTAACATTAGCAGCTAATGTGGAGAACTTGTGTGGTCAGCAGTTTCATGAGATAAGAGTTTAAAGACTTTAGGGTGGCTCTCATGGATGTAATGAGATTTGTCAGGGAGATTAGAGAGAAGCTGGAGAAAAATGAGAGCTCAGGTTTCATACAAGAAGGACCTATAGAGGCAGTTTTCCCAGTGATGTAGTGGAAGGGAAGCAACAGAAACAGCCAATCAGATTGTCTCAATTTCAATGAGAAAGTAGCTCCGTGATCTTCTCACACGTATTGTTGGTGACGATGGACAATACAAGAGAGACAGACAGCCCTTCCAAACTAAGTTGCTCAGAACAAATGTATGAGAGATATTAAAATAATATCCCATTCATGTTTAATGATAAAGCTGGTTTATTTTTTTTAATCCAGAATGTTAACAGCTAAAACTGAGCTGCAATTTATTAACCAATGAACATGGTCCAGTCCTGGATTTGACAAACAGCAAATTCTAACTACTGTTGTTTCGTGTGAACTCACTGGTGAGTCAGCAGTGGGCTTTTCAAATGAATCCTTTCCTGCACTCAGTGCAGGTGACCGACCAATCCACAGTGTGAATTAGCTGGTGCTCAGCGAGGTTAAGATGATCGCTTGAATGCTGTTGCACACTGAGGGCATCTGAACAGTCTTTCTAGAGTGTGGACATATTGGATTATCATACAGTGAGAATTCTTATAGGACTCGCCGTAGTCTGGGCATTTAAAAGATTGGTCCCCAGTGTGAAAGTGTTGATGGGACATAATCTCCTGAGAACTTTAACAGTATTTCCTGCAGACTGGACAGTTGAGAGGTTTCTCCCCAAAGTTCACTTGCTGTTGTGTCATGAGTTTGGATGATCGAAAGATTCCCTTCTCGCACTCTTTGCAGGTGAACAGCCTGTGGTGCACAGATGATGCCTTGAACCCTTTCCTGTAGTGAGAGCATCTGAATGGTCTCTCCTCAGTGTGAATAACTTGATGAGGCAGCAGTTCCCAGAACATTTTTATAGCAATTTCCACAGAATGTGCATTTAAAAGGTCTCTCCCCATTGTGAACTTGCTGGTGGGTTGTGATTCGGGATGACTGAATGAATCCTTTTCCGCCTCGGAGCAAGTGAATGGCCTGTCCCCAGTGTGACTGCGTCAACAGATAACCAGTGAGGTAGATATTTGAATCCTTCATGACAGCCCCAACATTTCCATGGTTTCTCCCCAGTGTGACTGGACTTGTGTCTCGACGGGCTGGATGATTGGCTGAAGCCTTGTCCAAACACGGTTAAGGTGTCTAAACATGGGTTAGGTGTCCACACATGTTGGGTTTCTCTTCACTGTGAACTGTCCTTGTTCTTTTCATGTTCAAAATGTAATTACATTCTAGTTGTGATAAATTGGAGGTCTCCCTCGGATCATGAGGCGCTGCTGAATCTGTGATCCCTGACTCTAATTCCTCCTCCTCTGGCATCCCCGAAACTGTTTCAAAACAGTAAAACAGAGAGTGAGATAACACTGACAGAAACACAAAGGCTGTGACGTTGAGCTGAGCGAATATGGTAATTTGTTGGCCCAGCACTGAAAGAAATTCATCATGAAACCTGCCAGAATGTCGTAAAAACAAAACTCTTTCACTAATGTCCATCGGCAAGGGAATCTGCCACCCCAGGATGAACATGGATGAGATTCTGGCCTCATGGGATGTAACAAAGAGAGAAGTGACTGAGACAGATGCAATGGAGAGTGATTGTGTGTACTTGCAGCTTGACCAGAACTTGGATAGAATTTCTCAAACTCTCAACTTTCACTGTCTAGAACAACAAGGGAGGAGGTGTATGTGCACACCGTCACCTCTACGTTCCTTTCAAATCTCACACTATCTTGACTGGTCTGACATCCAGAATGGGATGAGCAGAAATATTCTCCATTGAAATGCTAGAAAGATGAAAGCAGCTGCTTTTCAGTCTTTTGTTACAAACTCCAGTTCTCTAGTGCCCAACATCAGCCCTCCCTCCTACAGCTGTGTGATGCTCAAGTCCACCAGTCACAATAACAGTGTCATGCTCAACCTGAACTAAATCTCAGGCAACCAGCTTGTAACTGATGTCCATTTCAAGCCCACCGACTCCCACAGCTACCTAGAATACACCTCCTCCCACCCACCCTTCTGCAAAAATTCCATCCCCTATTCCCAATTTCTCCGCCTCCGCCGCATCTGCTCCCACGACAAGACATTCCACTCCCACACATCCCAGATGTCCAAATTCTTCAAGGACCGCAACTTTCCCCCCACAGTGATCGAGAACGCCCTCGACCGCGTCTCCCATATTTCCCGCAACACGTCTCTCACACCCCGCCCCCGCCACAACCACCCAAAGAGGATCCCCCTCGTTCTCACACACCACCCCACCAACCTCCGGATACAACGCATCATCCTCCGACACTTCCGCCATCTACAATCCGACCCCACCACCCAAGACATTTTTCCATCCCCACCCCTGTCTGCTTTCCGGAGAGACCACTCTCTCCATGACTCCCTTGTTCGCTCCACACTGCCCTCCAACCCCACCACACCCAGCACCTTCCCCTGCAACCGCAGGAAATGCTACACTTGCCCCCACACCTCCCCCCTCACCCCTATCCCAGGCCCCAAGATGACATTCCACATTAAGCAGAGGTTCACCTGCACATCTGCCAATGTGGTATACTGCATCCACTGTACCCGGTGTGGCTTCCTCTACGTTGGGGAAACCAAGCGGAGGCTTGGAGACCGCTTTGCAGAACACCTCCGCTCAGTTCGCAACAAACAACTGCACCTCTCAGTCAGTCGCAAACCATTTCCACTCCCCCTCCCATTCTTTAGATGACATGTCCATCATGGGCCTTCTGCAGTGCCACAATGATGCCACCCGAAGGTTGCAGGAACAGCAACTCATATTCCGCCTGGGAACCCTGCAGCCTAATGGTATCAATGTGGACTTCACCAGCTTCAAAATCTCCCCTTCCCCAAATGCATCCCTAAACCAGCCCAGTTCGTCCCCTCCCCCTACTGCACCACACAACCAGCCCAGCTCCTCCACTCCACCCACTGCATCCCAAAACCAGTCCAACCTGTCTCCGCCTCCCTAACCTGTTCTTCCTCTCACCCATCCCTTCCTCCCACCCCAAGCCGCACCCCCATCTACCTACTAACCTCATCCCACCTCAGCTTTACACTGAATTCCTAGCTGGGCAGGAAGCTTCAGGGCAGTGCCTGCATACCGATGTGTAGGTAGATAAGACTTTACTTCTATAAATTAAAGTCTCTGTATCGGAATCAAATGCGGATAGAAGACTTTAATTTATAGAAGTATAGAAATCGATGGGATGTCATCACATTAACATCTCAACTTCAGAGTACAATGGGACCTTGATCAAGTGGGCTGAGGGGTGGCAGATGGAGTTTAATTTAGATAAAGGTGCTGCATTTTGGAACGGCAAATCAAGACAGGACTGACACAGTTAATAGTAAGGTCCTGGGGAGTGTTACTGAACAAAGAAACCTTGGAGTGCAGATTCATAGTTCCTTGAAAATGGAGTCGCAGGTAGACAGGACAGTGAAGATGAGATAGTGGGAACTGCAGATGCTGGAGAATCCAAGAAAGCAAAGTGTGAAGCTGGATGAACACAGCAGGCCAAGCAGCATCTCAGGAGCACAAAAGCTGATGTTTCGGGCCTAGACCCTTCTTCAGAGGGTCCTGAGATGCTGCTTGGCCTGCTGTGTTCATCCAGCCTCACACTTTGTTATCTAGGACAGTGAAGATAGTTTGTACGCTTGCCTTTATTGGCCAGTGTATTGAGTATAGGAGTTGGGAGGGTCATGTTGTGGCTGTACAGGGCATTGGTTAGGGCCTCTTTGGAGTACTGCATGCAATTCTGGTCTCCCTGCCGTAGGAAGGATGTTCATAAAAGATTTAGTGGGATGTTGCCAGGGTTGGAGGGATTGAGCTGTAGGGAGAGACTGAAAATATCCTTTAGGGAAGGAAACTGTCATCCTTACCTGGACTGGCCTAAATGTGACTCCAGACTCACGGCAATGTGGTTGATTCTGAACTGCCTTCTGGGCAATTAGGGATAGGCAATGAATGCTGCCTGGCCAGTGACACCCTCAGCCTTTTAATGAATTTAAAACAAAAGGCTGGGGCTATTTTCCCTTGAGTGTCGAAGGCTGAGAGGTGACCTTATCAAAGTTTATAAAATCATGAGGAGCATGGATAGCATAAGTAGGCAAGATCTTTTTTTCTGAGTTATGGGAATCCAAAATGAGAGGACATAGGTTTAAGGAGAGAGTAGAAATACTTAAAATGGACCTAAGGGGCAACTTTTTCATACAGAGGTGGTGCATGTATGGAATGAACTGAAGAAGATGTGGTAGAGGCAGGTATAATTACAACATTTAAAAGGCATCGGGATGCGTACATAAATAGTAAGGGTTTAGAGGGGTATGGGCCACGTGCTGGAAAATGGGACCAGATTAATTTAGGATTCCTGGTCGGCATGGATGAATTGGACCAAAGGGTCTGCTTCCACTGCTGTACACGTCTGTGATTCTAAACAATACAATTCACATCATCACCAAGACTTTGCACATCAGTGATCATCACCCAACTCCCCCCTTGTCTCAGCTCATCTGGCTTTGATTCTTCTCAATTCTCTTATTATCTCTAGACTTAAACATCTTCCTGCACCCATCAGGGGAGGCAATGGCCTCATGGTATTGTCGCTGGACTATGAATGACATAGTACCGTCATGGTGATATCCTGTAAAAACATGGGTTAGAATCCATCCATAGCAGATGGTGGAATCTGAATTCAACAAAAAGAAATATGGAATGAATTAACGATGACCACAAATCCGTTATTGATCTTTGGAAAATCACATTTGGTTCACTAATGTCCTTTAGCCAGTGCCACCCTCATCCCGTGAATGAATATTTTAACAAAAACATTCAGCTGGCCTCACACATTCAATCTCTCAGCAATTTTGAGGTGATCTGAAATTCTTGCACTTGATGTCAATGTTGTTTCTAGACTTGCTTGTAAATTCTGCAGATGTTGGAAACCTGATACAAAAAGAGAAAATATTGGAAATAATCAGTTGGTCAGGCAATACCTGTGGAGAGGGGAAAAGAATGACATTTCAGAATGTGCTGAATAAATTACAGGGAATAAAAATGCTGCACAACGTGACTGTCTACGTCAGCTCAGAAGCAGAATAAGCTCCAGTGGAGGAAAAGCAGTTACTGATGATGGGAAAGTAAATCAGCAGCAGCACACGGCTTGGGCAGTGGAAACTTCATTTAGACACAATCTGCAGAATCAACAACACAATACTAAATGTGGTTGAACTAGAGACACTCTGTCGTGAGTGTCAGTAAAAGACATTACTTTAGAGGGGACATTAATTTCCATAGGTTTGAGTTTGCAGTGTTTTCTCTTTCTCTTCCCTCCCCTTGCAAGAAGCATTTCTAAATTTTCTGCCCATCAATCCAAGACAGAAATACACAACATGAGCTTTCTGCTTCCTTGGTGAGGATAGTCACACATACACATTCAGTTGGCAACTGTCAGTCCCTCAAGTTTCTCAATGATTTTTCTCACAGTAGAAAACAAAAGTATCTTGGAAAATAATGAGCTGTCAATGGTCTAAAAAAATGAGTACATTAAAGAAATCAGTGCAAGCAAAAACAATGTAGAAATTCAACTAAATTACAAGAAACCCCTGGACCAAGGAGCTCCATTCTAGGATTTTAAAAAGTGACCTGTGGAGAGAGTGGTTGCTTTAGTTTCGATCTTGCAGAGAGTCACTGCGACACTGACACTCACTGTTCTCTCATCAAGCCACCCACTGATATGAGATGGATAAGAAAAAAGCCGACATATGTGAGTCATTCGTTCGATCACAACTTGAGTCCTGCGAGCAGACGGTCACCCCGCTACAGAAAGTTTGTAATTGTACCCAGTCTCAGCAATACCTTCGACAGGGCTAAAAATCCTGGAAATCGCTCCCCAAGGGCATTGTGGGACTATCTACAGCACAGGGATTACAGCAGTTCAGGAAGACATAGAAACATAGGTAGGAGCATCATGATCATGGTTGATCATCCAACTTTATAGACTATTCCGGCTTTCTCCCTATAACCTATGATCCCATTCGCTCCCAAATGCTACATCTAGCTGCCTCTTGAATATATTCAATGTTTTGACATCACCTACTTCCCGTGGTAATGAATTGCACAGGCTCACCATGCTTTGGGTGAAGAAATGTCTCCTCATCTCTGTCCAAAATGGTCTACTCTGAATCCTCAGATTATGACTCCTGCTTTACCATCGGGAACATCCTCCCTGCATCCACCCTGTCTAGTCCTGTTAGAATTTTATAAGCCTTCATGAGACCACCCCCCCCCCACAGCCGATTTGTCTGAACTCCAGCGAAAACTATCCTAACCTAGTCAATTTCCTCTCATACATCAGTCTCACCATCCCCAGAATCAGCCTGGTAAATCTTCATTACACTCCTTCAAGAGCAAGAGCATCCTTCCTCAGAAAAAAGACACCAAATCTGCACATAATATTCTAGGTGTAGCCTCACCAAGGCCCTGTATAACTGCGACAACACATCCCTGCTCCTGTGCTCGAAATCTCTTGCAATAAAGGTCAACATAGCATTTGCCTTCTTTACCACCTGCTGCACATGTATGCTTACCTTCAGCAACAGGTGTACAAGGACACCCAGCTTATCAGCACCACCTCAGTGGAAACCAGGGTCGTGGGAGAGGGTGGTGTATAATTGCTGGTTTAGCTGTGATGCCCCCAATGCCACATGTTTTGTTCAAGTTCTGTCTGCCATGGAGGTGTGTCATCTCATGTCTGAACAGACTGATGAAAAGGAAACGTAATTGCATTGGTATGGCGATATTTGGCAGGACAGGAAAGTTGCAGCTATGCGGAAGGGTTGTCTAGGCTGAGATTGTGTCCCCTGAGACAAAGGGAACAAGGAAAAGATTAGATTGAGGTGTAGTGATTGTAACAAGGTCAGCCAGGTGGACCTCTCGGGATTGCGTTCCTTGATTGGGGCTGCTTACATGGTTCAATCGTGGAACCCTGGTTAACAGATAAGAACAAGAGTGTCAGACATCCTGTTTACTCTGAGAACTGACACTGAGTGAGCTGGATCACGTATAAATAATGTTTGACTTGCTGACAGGAAACGGGCCTCTGACATGCTATTTCATGAGGTATCCAAAGTTGTGAGTGTGAGAGATAAGGATGATTAAACTGCAGTGAAAAGAATTACTCAGCTTTGAACAAAAAGACATCTAGTACTGAGCCGAGTGATAAGAAAAGGAGGTGAGGGCCAAGTGGTTAGAAACCAGAATGACCCGGCCCAAAACTACTAGCAGACACCCAGAGGGTGAAAAGGTTAAGCTTTGCACAATAGACATAGTTGAAGCGCATGCCTAATGACAGAATGCATATTAACTTTTACACCCATGCTTGCGAAGCTGCTTAATTAGCATAACATGCTTTGTATGAAGGGGGTGGGACAAGGGAAGTAACGGGAAGACTGTGCACCTTGGAGCTCAGATTGGACGGAGCTAAAAGTGGAGGATCTAGCCGGATAAATGATGTATAAAAAGGGGAGGCTCCCTGACCTGTGTGTGCGTCAGGCAACGGGGGCATCCGATTCTGCAGACTCATAATAAAGCTTTGGTCACCTGTTTCCAAGACTTTTTCTCCACTGACTCTGTGATTGTGAGCACGTGAATCTATATCTCACAAGCTTGGGGGCTCGTCCGGGATCCACACTCTGAATCGTCCGCCGGTGGGATCAGAAGAAGGGAAGGCGCGCCCCGCTGAGTTCAGCGGTCCCAGATGTCCTTGCTTGCCATTGGGCGGCTCGAGCGAGTGGTATCCGGATAGGAGACTCTGGAAACAAGTAGGTTTAGGTTAAGGGCCCTTGGAACAAAAATCGATCGAGCAATTCTTGTGCACAAGACCCGGGTAAGAAAATTGCCTATTAAGTATTATCCGGGCGATTGGGGGTAATCTGTCAAGGGAAAATATTCAACAGGGATGGGGGAATCAGCGCGTGAAAGCTGCAAGACTCCGGGAAGAGAAGGGGCCGGGACAAAGGGGTCCCGAGATTCCGCCTGATAGTCCATTGGGGCGGATGTTAGAAAACTGGAAGGGAGGAAGGACTAGGAGTAAGAATAAAAGAGTACAGTTAAATATTGTTACTAAGGATGAAACCCCGACAGCTTTTTCATAGAGGTTGTGGAGAAATATGAAGCAAGTTTCAACAACTGAGAATTTGGACAACAACTTCTGAGGACAAATTTTGTTATCAAATCCTAGACCAATATTGAGTGGAAATTAGAAAAGATGAATGATTGGAATAAAAAGCCTCTGGACGAGTTATTGTCCGACGGGAAGACGAAAACCAAAAAGGGAAAGCAAAAATTATGCAAGCAGTAGAGCAAGTTGTTGAAAAGAAGTGGGAACGTGAAGGGTGATGGAGATGTCGGTGATTGAAGGAGTACATGTAAGATATCGAGGCCGGGAGACAGTAGAGGACCTGATTCTAGTCCCACAAGCCGGGGTAAACCTCATGGGACGGGATCTACAAATCCGTTTGGGGGTAGGGTCCGCCCCCATGGAAGGACACATTGTGATCCAGCTATACCACCTAAGGGAGGAAGATGAAAAAGAGATCAAGGACCAAGTCTGGTCTGAGGAAGAGAACAGAGGAGGCCTGCAGATACCACCGCTTCAGATAACCCTGAAGGAAGGATGTGGTCCAGTACGAGTTAGACAATATCCCATATCGATAGAGGGATGGAAGGGGCTCCAATCGGTTATTGAAAATCTCTTGCGAGATGGACTGATAGAAGGATGCATGTCTCCCTATAATACCCCAGTCCTACCAGTGCGGAAGGCCGATGGGACGTTCCGCCTCGTCCAAGACCTCAGAGAATTAAATAAAATTGCCCAGACCCGACATGCAGTTGGCCCGAATCCTTATACCATCATCAATCGGATTCCTCCCAATCATGAGTGGTTCAGTGTGGTTGATCTGAAGGACACTTTTTGGAGTTGCCCGCTCACCGAAGGGAGTCGGGACCTGTTTGCCTTCGAATGGGAGGACCCCCAGACCGGGAGGAAGCAACCGTACCATTGGACAGTTCTTCCCCAAGGATTCACTGAATCCCCTAACCTGTTTGGTCAAGTCTTAGAGCAGGAATTAGAGGAATAGCATGGGGCCCCGGGTACCCCACTGATACAATATGTGGATGATCTTCTAGTCTCAGGAGAAAGAGAGAGAGAAGTACAAGATTCCACTATAATGTTATTAAACTTCCTGGGAAGGAAGGGGTTGAGGGTGTCTCAGAACAAGCTGCAGTTTGTCGAGCAGGAGGTGAAATACTTGGGTCATTTAATCAGTCAAGGGAAAAGAAGAATAGGTCCGGAAAGAATCGCTGGAATTACTAGTATGCCCCTACCGAAGTGTCAGACAGAAATTAGAAGGTTCCTAGGGCTCATTGGGTACTGTAGATTGTGGATCGATGAATACGCCCGACGAGTCAGGTTTTTGTATGACAAACTAGGAGGAGAAGATGAGAAGATAACATGGACTCTGCAGGAGCAACAAGAGTTCACTCGTTTAAAAAACAGCCTGGTAAATGCTCCGGTTCTGGCTCTACCCTCAATCAATCAACCCTTCCACTTGTTCGTGAATGCCAAGAACGGGGTAGCCTTGGGGGTGCTAACTCAGAAGCGAGGAGGGCAACAGCACCCCGTGGCTTTCCTCTCGAAGGTTCTGGATCCAGTATCCCGCGGCTGGCCGGTGTGCATTCAAGCAATTGCAGCCACAGCTATCCTGGTTGAGGAAAGTCGGAAACTCACTTTTGGAGGAAACCTGGTAGTGTCCACCCCACATACTGTCAGAACGATTCTGGCCCAGAAATCTCATCGATGGCTGACAGATTCCAGGATATTGAATTATGAGGCTATTTTGATGGAAAAAGATGACTTAACCATCGTCACAGACAAGAGCTTAAATCCTTCCCAGTTCCTATATCCGCCTGAGGGAGGGTAAGAATCTGGGAACCCGGAGCATGATTGCAGTGAGGTAATAGAGCTACAGACAAAAAGCAGGGATGACCTAGAGGAGGAACCTCTTGTAGAGGGGTGTAGGTGGTTTATAGATGGGTCATCCCACTGCATTGATGGAAAAAGATACAGTGGATACACCATCATCGATGGGACCATGGAAACCAAAGTAGAGTCCGGGAGACTGCCTGGAGGTTGGTTTGCCCAATCCTGTGAACTATATGCTCTGATGAGAGCGTTAGAATTATTGGAGAATCAAGAAGGTACTATATATACTGACTCAAAATATGCGGTCAGGGTAGTACACACTTTTGGGAAGATCTGGAAGGAACGAGGAATGATTACAGCAAGAGGAAAAGAGCTAGCTCATGAACAACTTATTGAAATACCTTGGAAGCTCTATTAAAACCTGAAAAGATTGCAGTGGTGCATGTCCCGGGACATTAGAAGGGATATTCGCCTGAGGCTAGGGGCAACAGATTGGCAGATGAAGTGGTGCGGCAAGCCGCCTAATCTGGGAGTGTGCGGATGATGTCCCTTATTCCCCTGAGAGAAGGGGTAAAGAAGGTGCCGGTGTTCTCGGTGTTCAATAAAGGACGAATGGAGGAGCTGGGAGCCAGGATGGCAAGAGATGGGAGGTGGTAGCTCCCTGATGGGAGACAGCTGTTGAACAAGGAGATCACCAGAGAACTGTTGGGAGAATTGCACTCCCAGCCGCACTGGGGAGCCCAAGCATTATGTGATGCTGTCTTGCGGGTGTATGCCTGTAGGGGGATCTTCACCCTGGCAAAGCAAGCGGTCTCTCGATGTATAATTTGTCAGAAGATAAATAAGAAGGTGATGAGAGCCATGCCAGGAGGGGGGCAGCTGTTGGCAATCCGACCGTTCCAAAGAATACAAGTGGATTTCACCGAGCTTCCCAGGGTCCAGAGATGGAAGTACCTGTTGGTGATAGTCGATCACTTTACCAGGTGGGTGGAAGCCTTTCCCGCTGTCAGTGCCAAGTCCCAAGTGGTGGCCAAGATTCTCTTGGAACATGTGATTCCCAGATATGGGATAATAGAGTCTCTAGACTCGGATCGTGGAGCACATTTTGCTTCCAAGACACATGAACTGATTTCTGACGCTTTAGGGATGAAATGTAAGTTGCATGCACCATGGCACCCACAGAGCTCGGGAATGGTCGAACGAATGAACGCCACTCTAAAGACTCAGATAACAAAATTGATGGAAGTAGACAAAACTTCCCTGGACTAAATGTTTGCCGATAGCTCTGCTCGGGATATGCACCGTTCCATGCAGAGATATAGGGGTGTCCCCTTACGAGATGTTGTTCGGGCTCCCATACATGGGAAAGATAGACGGGGTGCCCACTATTGAGGGTAATGATGTATTTCTAAGGAACTATTTACTGGCAGTCTCTCGTTCCCTTACAGAGTTAAAGGCCAAAGGGCTGTTCGCGCAGAGTCCTCCTCTTGAATTTTCTATCCACTCGGTCAAGGTGGGAGACTGGGTTCTGGTCAAGTCATGGAGGGAAGAAAAGCTCCAGCCACAGTGGACTGGTCCACACCTGGTGCTGCTGACAACAGAGACAGCAGTCCGAACGAAAGAAAAAGGGTGGACGCATGCGGCATGGATAAAGGGACCAGTGGATCCGCTGGCTGAGGAAAAGTGGGAGGCATGGGAGGGGGATAACCCATTGACGTTAAAATTGAAGAAGAAGGTAATATGAAGGGTTTACACTACTGTTATTTTATTGTCAATTGTAGCCTGGGAGAGGGAAAGAATCATTTTTACCACTTTATGTCAAAACTATGCTAGACAAACGGGGCATACCAACTGCTGGGTGTGTGCTGCGATTCCACATCATGGGGAGTCCGGAATTCCTCTTACCGTTGTACCTCTGACCAAAGAAGAAGTAGGCGAGGTGCTGCAGTTTGACTCCACTTTAAATGATACGTGGGAATTGGTCAGGGGTGCATGGAATTCTAGTTACGGGAATTGGTGGTCGCGTTGGGGAAGGTGGAACGGGAGCAAGGGGAATTATAGTTTCAAGGGATGGTTTCCTCGGCCGGCCCCATGGACCCAAGGTGCAATTGATGGTCTCAGAGTTTCGCCACCTGGGGGACAGGTTAACTCAACATGTTTCTGTAACTGGAATGATAGAGCCCTGTTCCAATTGGGGAATTTGTCTTGTAAACTAAACATTCTAGCCTCAGACACCACCCTACTCTGAGTTTTGCATAGGATGCGGTGGGTTTGCGATAAAAGGCGTATCCATATCTACCCGGGGACATGCACCAACACCGAGGGGAGGAGGGGTTCGGGTGGGGGAGATCCTTGCCTATGATCAAAAGGGATAGAGTGTCTGTTGTTACCTAGCCTATTTGGTTCCACATATGAGACTCCTGGGGCGGGCCCCTAAGCTAAACCAGAGACAAGGAGGAGGGAGACGTAACCTCCGAAAAGTAACTGAGGGGGATCGTCTCCTCTGGACCCTATTACCCATGTATGGGACTGCCCGATCAGGGAGAGAGATACAGAAGCTGGTGGCCTCTCTAGAGAAATTGGCCAACGACACTGCTGATGCGTTAGTCGATACCCAATCCCAGGTGGAGGCCATAACCACTGAGATGATTGCCACTAAGCTAACGGCTCTTCAAAATCGGATGACTCTAGACTTTATTCTAGCCAAAAAGGGCGGTACCTGTGCCCTTATTGGGGTAGAACGTTGTACATACATACCGGACGCCTTCCCCAATATTACTGATATCTCCCAGCACGTGCAGGACCAGATCGCCAAAATAAGGTAAGCCGGTAACAGGTACCAGAACGAAAAAGAATGGGAATGGGGAAATTGGGGATTGACTGGTTGGGGAAGTTGGCTGGTCACTTTGGCCATTTATGGATTGCTGATACTAGTGGGTCTGGTGGTGGGGCTCAATGTCCTGAAATGTGTATTGAGTCAATTGATGACATCCCTCGAAAGGGGCGATCCAGGTTCAGCGCCAAGGGCTTCTGCAATGGGAGGATAGTACGCAGCAGAGAGAGATTCAGAGGATGCTCTGGGGGTTCGAGGGACAGATCCCAAGGTGCAATTTAATCATAATGTGTAGCAAAAAGAAAAAGGGTGGATTGTGAGAGACAAGGACGATTAAACTGCAGTGAAAAGAATTACTCAGTTTTGAACAAAAAGACATCTAGTACTGAGCCGAGTGAAAAGAAAAGGAGGTGAGGGCCAAGTGGTTAGAAACCAGAGTGAACTGGTCCAAAACTACTAGCAGACACCCAGAGGGTGAAAAGGTTAAGCTTTGCACATTAGACATAGTTGAAGGGCATGCCTAATGACAGAATGCATATTAACTTTTACACCCATGCTTGCGAAGCTGCTTAATTAGCATAACATGCGATGTATGAAGGGGGTGGGACAAGGGAAGTAACGGGAAGATTGTGCACCTTGGAGCTCAGATTGGACGGAGCTAAAAGGGGAGGATCTAGCCGGATAAATGATCCCACGATAAGACATTCTACTCCCACACATCCCAGATGTCCAAGTTCTTCAAGGACCGCAACTTTCCCCCCACAGTGATCGAGAACGCCCTTGACCGCGTCTCCCGCAACACATCCCTCACACCCTGCCCCCACCACAACCGCCCAAAGAGGATTCCCCCTCGTTCTCACACACCACCCCACCAACCTCCGGATACAACGCATCATCCTCCGACACTTCCGCCATCTACAATCCGACCCCACCACCCAAGACATTTTTCCATCCCCACCCCTGTCTGGCTTCCGGAGAGACCACTCTCTCCGTGACTCCCTTGTTCACTCCACACTGCCCTCCAACCCCACCACACCCGGCACCTTCCCCTGCAACCGCAGGAAATGCTAGACTTGCCCCCACACCTCCTCCCTCACCTCTATCCCAGGCCCCAAGATGACATTCCACATTAAGCAGAGGTTCACCTGCACATCTGCCAATGTGGTATACTGCATCCACTGTACCCGGTGTGGCGTCCTCTACATTGGGGAAACCAAGTGGAAACTTGGGGACCGCTTTGCAGAACACCTCCGCTCGGTTCGCAACAAACAACTGCACCTCCAAGTCGCAAACCATTTCCACTCCCCCTCCCATTCTTTAGATGACATGTCCATCATGGGCCTCCTGCAGTGCCACAATGATGCCACCCGAAGGTTGCAGGAACAGCAACTCATATTCCGCTTGGGAACCCTGCAGCCTAATGGTATCAATGTGGACTTCACCAGTTTCAAAATCTTCCCTTCCCCCACCGCATCCCGAAACCAGTCCAGTTCGTCCCCTCCCCCCACTGCGCCACACAACCAGCTTAGCTCTTCCCCTCCACCCACTGCATCCCAAAACCAGTCCAAACTGTCCCTGCCTCCCTAACCTGTTCTTCCTCTCACCCATCCCTTCCTCCCACCCCAAGCTGCACCCCCATCTCCTACCTACTAACCTCATCCCACCTCCTTGACCTGTCTGTCTTCCCTGGACTGACCTATCCCCTCCCTACCTCCCCACCTATACTCTCTCCACCTATCTTCTTTTCTCTCCATCTTCGGTCCGCCTCCCCCTCTCTCCCTATTTATTCCAAAACCTTCACCCCATCCCCCTCTCTGATGAAGGGTCTAGGCCCGAAACATCAGCTTTTGTGCTCCTGAGATGCTGCTTGGCCTGCTGTGTTCATCCAGCCTCACATTTTATTATCTCAGATTCTCCAGCATCTGCAGTTCCCATTATCACTTATAAAAAGGGGAGGCTCCCTGGCTTGCGTGTACCTCAGGCAACGGGGGGCA
Source organism: Stegostoma tigrinum (assembly GCF_030684315.1). Classification (NCBI taxonomy): domain Eukaryota; kingdom Metazoa; phylum Chordata; class Chondrichthyes; order Orectolobiformes; family Stegostomatidae; genus Stegostoma; species Stegostoma tigrinum. The sequence goes on along the minus strand of NC_081396.1, from coordinate 2,406,591 downwards.
ACCGATTCTGCAGACTCGTAATAAAGCTTAGGTCACCTGTTTCCAAGACTTTTTCTCCACTGACTCTGTGATTGTGAGCATGTGAATCTATATCTCACATGAGGATCCTTGATGGAGTGGATGAGAAGCAGCTTTATCCCTCAGCAGAAAGCTCAGTGACTAGGGTTGGAACAGAGACTGAAAGTGATTAGTGCAGTGACCAGAGGGAGGGGCAGAGCTGGATCCTCACTCGTTCAGTTATGGTCTTCCTGCTACAGAAAAGATGTTAAACTTTAAAGACGGCAGAAAACATTTGCAAAGATGCTGCTGAGGTTGGAGGGTATGAACTATAAGGAGAGGCTGAATAGGCTGGGGCTATCATCCGTTGGCCGTTGGAGGCTGAGGGCTGACCTTACAGAAGTTTATAAAATGCATGAGAGGCAGGAATAGGGTGAATAGCCAATGACTTCTTTTTTTCCCAGGGGAGGGTAGTCTAGAACTAGAGGGCATAGGTTTAAGGTGACAAGGGAAAAATATAAAAGGAACCGAACAGGCAACTTTTTCATACAGAGGCTTGTATGTGTATGGAATGAGCTTCCAGAGGAAGTGTTGGAGGCTGGTACAATTACAACATTTAAAAGGCATCTGGATGGGTATATGAAGAGGAAGAGTTTAGAGGGATGTGGGTCAAATGCTGGCAAATGGGACTAGATTAGTGTGAGCTATCTGGTTGGCATGGACCAGTTGGACCAAAGGGCCTGTCTCCATGTTGTATGACTGTGTAATGTCACAAAGGTGGCTGTTTCCCTGGGTAACCCTGACATATCACTGGGGAGACCCCAGCATGTTCGTCCATTCCTCAGCTCGTGGCCAAGAGCTGTTGCGTCGTGGTTTATCTCTGCCCACGGGGTAAATATGGAGTCTGAGGGACTCATATTTGTAGCCCTGAAGCCTCCCCCAGGGATTTGCTTATGATTTATAAACTTCTCTAAGATCACCTCTGAACCTCTTAAACTCTAGTAAAGTCCCAGCCAACCCAGCCTCTTCTCAAAGCTCAAATGCACCATCCCCAGCAATATCCTGTCAAATCTCTTCTGAACTCTCTCCAACTTAATTATATCCTTTCTATAACACGGAGGCCAGAACTGGACACAGTACTCCAGAAGAGGCCTCAACAACATTCGGTATAACCCCAACAGAATGTCCCAACCCCTGTAGTTAAAGATCTGAGCAATGAAGGCCAGTGTGCTAAATGCCTTCTTAACCACCTGATCCATATATGATGCAAATTTCAAACAATTACGTACCTGAACCCCCTTGGTCACTCGGTTCTGCAACACTACCTGAAACCCTACTTTTCATTGTTATCAGTCCTGCCTTTGTTTGTTTGCGTGGCAAGTAAACAACAGGTGAGGTGGAGACAGAGAAAAACAGTTGGATAGACATTGGTCTGGGGAAAGGTCAGTTTGGGAGGATATATAGCTGCTAATGTGGACTATTAGCAGCCAACAATGGCTTGTGCATGGTAGCAGCCCATGTGATGACAGGCCTGTTGTGTGCGGTTTGGAGTGAGGAAGTGGGAGAAGGTGCTCAATCCCTAAAATGGTTGAACTCGATTTCGAGACCAGTAAATTGCAGAGTTCCCAAGTGGGAAATGAGAGGTTCTTCTTCCAGCTTGCACAGAACTTCCCTGAAGCACCGCCCCCTCGTTCACTCTCATTGGCTGGAGAACCTGCCCCGCCCCTCATGCACTCCAATCAGCTGGAGAACCAGCCGAACCTGCTCGGGCGTGTAACCCCGCACCCCTGTTTCCGATTGGTCCGGAGCTGCTGCCACTCATCAGGGTCCCATTGTGATCTGCAACATGCGCAGTGTCGGCCCTCGCGGTTGCACTCAGACGGCCGCATTTGTGTTTTTTCTGGGTGTGGGCCCCTCGGAGGAACCGATTGGTGGGTTACTTTGATTCAGAAGCGTTCCCGAGACGAGAAGACAGCGAGGGCAGAATGAAACCCACATTGAAGGCCTTTAATCAGGCGGCAGTTTCTTAGAACGTCGCTGTCACAGAGGACCCGCATTCACAGTCGCCACCTTCACAGAAGCTGGGCGACAACATGGCGCGTGCAAAACGCTCGTGAGGACTGTCAGCGGCTCCGTTTCACTCCCATTGGTTGGGGACTGTCCCCGCCCCTCATTCGCCCCCATTGGTTGGAGAAACAGCTCCGCCCCCGCCGTTCATTCCCATTGGCCTCCAGAGACAGCCGTGAGTGAGGAGCGATGGAGCGGGCGGTTTCGCCTGATCTGATTTACTATTGTCACTTGGACCGAGATACAGTGAAAAGTGTGATCAGAGATAATCAAGCACATGTTCGCCTGCACATCCGCCAATGTGATACACTGCATCCGCTGTACCCGTTGTGGCTACCTCCTCATTGGGGAAACCAAGCGGAGGCTTGGGGACCGCTTTGCAGACCAACTCCGATGGACAACTGCACCTCTCAGTCGCAAACCATTTCAACTCCTCGTCCCATTCCTTAGACTACATGTCCATCATGGGCCACCTTCAGTGCCATAATGATTCCAGCCCAAGGTTGCAGGAACAAATTGCCACCCAGGTTGACAGGGCTGTTAAGAAGGCGTACAGTGTTTTAGCTTTTATTAATAGAGGGATCGAGTTCCGGAACCAAGAGGTTATGCTGCAGCTGTACAAAACTCTGGTGCGGTCGCACTTGGAGTATTGTGTACAGTTCTGGTCACCGCATTATAAGAAGGATGTGGAAGCTTTGGAAAGGGTGCAGAGGAGATTTACTAGGATGTTGCCTGGTATGGAGGGAAGGTCTTACGAGGAAAGGCTGAGGGGCTTGAGGCTGTTTTCATTCGAGAGAAGAGGGTTGAGACATGACTTAATTGAGACATATAAAATAATCAGAGGGTTAGATAGGGTGGATAGGGAGAGCCTTTTTCCTAGGATGGTGATGGCGAGCACGAGGGGGCATAGCTTTAAGTTGAGGGGTGAAAGATATAGGACAGATGTCAGAGGTAGTTTCTTTACTCAGAGAGTAGTAAGGGAATGGAATGCTTTGCCTGCAACGGTAGTAGATTCGCCAACTTAAGGTACATTTAAGTCGTCATTGGACAAGCATATGGACGTACATGGAATAGTGTAGGTGAGATGGGCTTGAGATCAGTATGACAGGTCGGCACAACGTCGAGGGCCGAAGGGCCTGTACTGTGCTGTAATGTTCTATGTTCTCTATGTTCATATTCCGCTTGGGAACACTGCAGCCCAGTGGTCTCAATGTGGACTTCACAAGCTTCAAAATCTCCCCCTCCCCCCCACTGCATCCCAAAACCAGCCCAGACTGTCCCCGCCTTCCTAACCTGTTCTTCCTCTCACTTATCTCCTCCTCCCACCTCAGGCCGCACCTCCATTTCCTACCTCCTAACCTCATCCCACCCCCTTGACCTGTCCGCCTTCCCCAGATTGACCTATCCCTTCCCTACCTCCCCACCTATACTCTCCTCTCTACCTATCTTCTCCTCTATCCATCTTCGGTCTGCCTCCCCATCTCTCCTTATTTAATTCAGAATCCCCTCTTCATTCCCCTTTTCTGATGAAGAGTCTAGGCCTGAAATGTCAGCTTTTGTGCTCCTAAGATGCTGCTTGGCCTGCTGTGTTCAAACAAGCTCCACACTTTGTTATACAGTGAAAAGTACTGTTTTTGCGTGCTAGCCAGTAAAATCATACCTTACATGAATTCATCAGGGTATTAGAGCAGAATGGAGAACATAGTGTTACAGCTACTGATAATGTCCAGGGAAAGATCACCTGTAATATATGAGAAAGCTCGTTCATGTATCTCTACACAACGGGGAAGAAGCTGTTCTTGAATCTGTCAGAATGTGTTTTGAAACTTCTGTATCTTGCCCGACAGAAGAAGCTGGATGACAGTATAAACAGCATGGGATGGGTCTCAGATTATGCTGGTTGCTTTCTGGAGGTGGTGAGAAGTGTAGACGGAGTCAGTGCAAGGAAGGCTGGTTTTCCTGATAGGGTGGGCTGTGTTTACAACTCTGAAACTCCCAGAGTAGGTCTCAGACCATGAACGGGAAGCTCACAGTCCCCTGGTTACACTGATTCTGCAGCTGCGGAGATTTTCACTGGAATTTGGTCCAGGGTTTAAAGTTGAATCTTTCCGCAGGGCAATGGGAACAGTTGCACTTGGCTGACGTTTTTATGTGGGATAATGGGCAGAGGGGTATATATTCCACAAATGGAGCGGTATGTGTATTTCTGGTCACCTCATTTTACAGAATGTATTGAATTGTCCCAGAGAAGATGCAGAGGAGATTGACGAGGTTGTTGACCAGGACTGAGGGTAAATGGAGCTATGTGGAAACACTACATTAGCTGTGAGTTCTCCTTAGAACAGAGTAGGCCAAAGGAAAATTGAATTGATATGTTCAAAATGTAGGGGTTGCTGGATAGAGCGGGGAGGAGCCACTTACCGCAGCAGTGAATCCAGTGACTGGAGAGCATAGATTTGATATGATTGGTAGAAGGATTAAATGGAAGATTAGGAAAAGTGTTTTCCCCAAGAGGATGGGTGAGGTCTGGAACTCACTGCCAGAAACAAGAGAAGCAGAAAAATTCAATTCATGTGTAATGTGTCTGAACTGGCAGAGTTATAGGCCAGTTGGTGCAAAATGGGCTTGGGCTCGGTAACCCATTTTCCCAGCTGGCGCAGACACAATGGCCCAAGTGGCCACTTTTATGTCTTGACCATATTATGGTTATGTGAAGCAAAACCAAAATGTGATAAATATTCTTCTGCTTTTCCATCATGGGCTGACAGTGATGATTTTTACAATATTGTAAGTGGATGTTTTGTGAAAAACACACTACAACACAATCTGACAGTGACACTTGATTAATCAGGATGTGGATACTATTGGCTTTTGATTGTAAGTGTTGTTCACTGTTCATATTACTTATCCTCCCATTCCCTGTATCACTTGCTGAAAATGTTAAATCTGTGTCTCGTAACCCTTTAATTGACTGCTAATGAGAACAGTGTTTCTTTATTTTATGTATCTTTAACTTGTACACCTCAAGCTTCAAACTAACTACACTCGTAACCTTCAGAGATAGTAGGAATCGCCAATGCTAGAGAATCTGAGATAACAAGGTATACAGCTGGATGAAGACAGCACGCCAAGCACCATCAGAGGAGCAGGAAAGCTGACGTTGTGGAACCTTCTTTTTTTCCTGAAGAAGGTTCCAGACCCGAAATGTCAGCTTTCCTGCTCCTCAAATGCTGCCTGGCCTGCCGTGTTCATCCAGCTCTACACCTTGTATATCTCCACTAGAAACCTTCATCCAGTTCAAAAGACAACTGTTAAAGATGACTCTGTTCCCTGTTTCTCAGCCAATTTCAGATCAATGTTGTCACTGTCCTTTTTAATTCATTTAGATATAGGTTTTGCTCACTGGGCTGTTATGAAGCTTTTATCAAATACTTCTCCTAGTCCATGTTCATCCGGTCAATTGGATTATCATCAACACTCCTTACCTCATCAAAAACTTGAGAGACAGTTCATCACAATTCTTTCCTAAATCAATCCATATTTCTTCAAGTGGCTCCTCATTTTGTCTCGTCTGACTATATCTAACATTTTTCAAAGCACCCGGCATTAACTAACTGTCCTGTCAGGGCTGAATTAACTGACAGAAGGTTTCACACAGTAAAATGAAAGGGTATAGTGATGGGGATGTAAAGACACTGAGATGTACCTGGGTGATGTGTGAATAAGACATTTAGATACTGTAAATACAAAGTAAAGACAATCAGGTTGTGATAATGTTGTCCGCTATCATACTTTCAGAAGCTGTCAGATCTTCTGGGTAGAACATAGAACAGCACAGCACAGTACAGGCCCTTCGGCCCGTGATGTTGTGCCAAACTTTTACTCTAATCCTAAAGTCTATCTAACCTCCACCCCTACCTTATACTCTCATCCATATGCCTATCTAATAACTGCTTAAATGCCTCTAATGAGGCCAACTCCACTACCCTCTCTGGCAATGCATTCCATGCCCTGACCACTCTCTGAGTAAAGAAAATGGTATTTCCAGCATTTTCTGTTTTATATAAGATTTCCAGCATTTTGTTCCTGCACTTGTTTTTAGTTCTTAGTACTAAAAGGATCAAAAGGTGTGGGGAGAAAACAGGAACAGTTGCCTCCTACAGTCTTGTATCTCCTAGCTGTGCCTTTCTTTTTGCAGTTTTGTGCAGACACTGACTGACTTTAATGTTGGGTTTTAATAATAATCCGAGAGTTTAAACGGTAATGTTTCTCCCCAAGTATTGGTTCCACAAAGGATCAGATTAGTTTCTCTCAATTTCATAACCTGTGTGAATTCTTCTGGTTTTTCTCTCACTACTTTATGTATTCTGTTTGAAAGGTAATTAGCGGAGTCATACAAAATCACATCCAGGTCTGACTGGCATTCTGTTTATTGGAATTAAATTATCAAAGAATTTTGAACATGGAAGGAAAAGGTACGTTCAAAGATGGGGAGAAATACACCTACTCTGTGTGTGAAAGCGTCTGCTAGCATTTATCTGAAATGTCTAAACATCAGTGCAGTTGCAAAGGAGAGACACTGTGGGAATGCGGGGTTTGTGGGAAGGGAATTTTTTACGCACCCCAGCTGGAAACTCACCAATGCAGTCACACTGGGGAGAAGCCATTCACCTGCTCTGATTGTGGGAAGAGATTCACACAGTCATCCGACCTTCTGACACACCAGCGAGTTCACGCTGGAGAGAGACCATTCACTTGTTCCAGCTGTGGAAAAATATTCACTCAGTCATCCAACCTGCTCACACACCAGTGGGTTCACACTGGAGAGAGACCATTCACTTGCTCTGTGTGGGGGAAGGGATTCACGTCGTCATCCATTCTCCGAATGCACCAGCAAGTTCACACTGGCGAGAGACTGTTCAGCTGCTTCCAGTGTGGGAAGAGTTTCACTCTGTCATCCTCCCTGCGGAGACACCACCGAGTGCACACTGGGGAGAAACCATTCACTTGCTCAGTGTGTGGGAAGGGCTTCAGTCAGGCATCCAACCTGGTAACACACCAGCGAGTTCACACTGGAGAGAGACCATTCAGTTGCTCTGATTGTGGGGAAAGCATTCACGCAATCATCCAACCTGCTGAGACACCAGCAAATTCACAAATAACCACAGTTGAAGAATATTTTCTCTTATTCACACCAGGAATGAACAATGGTCTTTTACAGTTAAAAATGATAATAAAATTGTGTATCTGAAGGACATGGTTCTGTAAATGATCACAACATTATTGTACGTGCACACATTCACACTGAGTAAAGACTGTACACCTGTGTTCTGAATTAACAACTAAAACTGTTGGAGAAATTTGGCAGGTCTGGAAATTTCTGAAGTCTGGAACATTCTGAAGAAGCACAGTTGGAATCAAAACATTAACTGTTTCTCTACTCTGTACCAGACCTGCAGAGATTCACCAGCATTTTGTTTTACACCTTGCAAGACCCTTGCTTATTGATACTGTAAAAATAAGGCCAGTCGAATTCTCCTGTACTCGATTGGGAATGGCTTTAACAAAGCTAAAACCCTCAGAATTTTAGTGTTACAACAATAACGTGATTTAATAGAGATTTAAGAAAAATGAAAAAGAAATTAAATCCTGGAAAACTGAAAAAATAACATGTGGATAGGTCTCACATCATTAGAAATTGATAAATTAATGGAGACAGTTTCAGGTGAGACTGCTTCAGAATGAAAAATTCCCAGGACCACCACTAACCCCTCCCTAATACACACCCTCCTAAACAAGCAATGTGTGTTATGTAGGTGATTATTTTTAAAAAAAAGTTGAAATTTTGGCAACCTCCTCCTGCCAAGTCACACTCTTGGTGAAGTACGATTTCTAGCTCAGCTTGCGTTGCTAAACTCTTTCGTCTTTACTAATATAGAGGGAAATTAAATTTGTAGGTTCATTTCCAGTCAGGAACAAATCACAATTTTGCACGAATCGCTGATTTGCAGCATATTTACAGCATTCACAGTTGTTCTTCCTCTGACTGTAAACCTTGTTTTAAATGAGATTCTATGGCATGTTGAGGAGTTTTGAGCCATGGGAGATGGTGGCTGGGACACATTTCTTACATACCACAGCATTGACCACACCAGGGCTTTGCTGTCAGTGAAGAGAGATGAGAAAGACCAAAGTGCCATTTGTCTCCCTCAGTGTGACCCTGAACTGTGTGTCCAGGCTGAAATTCTGTTGCTGCCGTATGATCCTCGCCTGAGATTGTCCTTTCTGAGCTCTAGGTGATATTAAACACTCAGGGGAGAAATACAGCAATCTAGTGTTTGAAGCAAAGCTGATTTATTTGACATTTCTTCAGAATATTAAACTCCAGTCCAATTTATGAGGTTATTAACATCATCAGAAACAAACTCCAATGGTCAGAATAAAAACGTCAGAAAATTACAGCATAGATTGAAGCCATGTGGCCCATCATGTTTATATTGGCTGAAACAGAACTATCCAGGCTGTTCCCATTCTACTGATATCAGTCCATAACCCTGTATGTTCTGCATTTCAAGCAAATCCATGTTTACTTTTTAATATGATGTGGGTTTCTGCCGCTACCTCCCGATCAGACAGTGAGTTCGAGCTCTCTACCATCTCTGGGTGAAATGATTTCTCACCTCCCCCTCTTTCTGTAAATTACTCAAAATCTAAAACCTCCAGTTACTGACCTCCCTCTAAATGAATCACTCCTTCCTATCCACTGTCTCTAGACTCCTCATTATCTTATTTCAATTAAATCTCATTTCAGTCTCCTCTGTTCCACAGAAAACAAGCCCAACTCATCTAATCTTTTCTCTGAGCTAAAATTCTCCAATCCTGGAAACATCCTCATCAATCTTCTCTGTACCGTTTCTGGTGTGATCACATCTATCCTGATTTGTGGGGACCAGAACTGAGTGTAGTACTTTAGTTGTTGTCAAATGTGTGTTCTCGTCAATCACAGGCATTGTGTCCCTGGCACCGCAGGTAGACAGGGTGATGAAGAAGCCATTTGGCAAGTTTGGTTTCTTTGGTCAGAGCACTGAGTACAGGAGTTGGGACTTTATGTTACAGCTGTGCAAGACATTGGGGAAGCTACATTTGGAATACTGCATACAGTTCTGGTCATAAGAAGGATGCTATTAAACTGGAAAGAGTGAAAAAAAGATTAACCAACATGCTACTGAGACTGGAAGCTTTGAGTGAAAAAGAGAGGCTGTATGACCTGGGACTTATTTCCTCAGATGGCTGAGAGGGTGACGGTACAGTGGTTTATAAAATCATGCAGGACGTTGACAAGGTGAATAGCCAAGGTCTTTATCCCAGCGTAGAGGAGTCCAGAACTAGAGGGTGTGGGTTTGAGGTGAGAAGGGAAGGATTTAGTAGGGTTCTGAGGAGTAACTTGTTCACAAAGAGGGTGGTGCATATATGGAACGAGGTGTCAGAGGTACTGGTAGAAGCAGGTACAATTACAACATATAAAAGACATTTGGACAAGCGTGTGGATTGGAAAGTTATAGAGGGATATGAGCCAAACACAGGCAAATGGGACTAGTTCAGTTTAGTAAACCAGGTCAACATGAATGAGTTGGGCCCAAGGGCCTCTTTCTGTGCCATCCCTCTAATTATCCTGGTTTTCCCACATGGAACTGGGTGTGCACTCTGTGGAACTGGGATAGACTACCATGTGTTTCTTTATTAACTAAACCAAAATAAATTTCAGATTAAAACAAAGAAAAATTCACCAGGTATTCATCAATCAATTTTTTCCATTATACAAAAGTCACCTTATTTAATAGGAAGTTAGCAAAAATTTTTTCTCTTAACTATTGTTATCGAAACAGCAGATTTTAATTTGCTGAAAAAAATCATAGATTTTCACTGTTACAATTGCTCGTAGCTTAGCTTTATCAATTGTACTTGATGCATTCAACACTGTAATTACATAAATAAATTGACTTCAGTTTATGATAATGAATCTAGTCTTACTTTCTAGTTGATTAGTGTGATGATCAGAATTACCCTCAGTACGCCATCTGTGCTCGAACTAGTGTTTCCTAAAGTTCCAGGTTTTATATTCTAGGCTTAACCAAATGCCTCACTGATCTCCTTCCCTGCCTGTCCAGCCACCTTCAGGAATCTGTGGACATCAGTCAAAGGTCTTGCAGTTCCTCCACACTCCTCAGGATCCAATGAATCATTGTGCATTTTCTTTGTCCTGTTGGCCCCCTGGCCTCCTAGCTTCATTATCTCTACAATGAACTCCATTGGCCACATGCCTTCTGTTTGAGTTGTCCATTGACATCATGCAGTCTGCAGCTTTATTCACCAACGGCCACAACTTCTGAGCTATCTACAATTTTTTTTCATCATGGCTTTTACATTGAAGTCGAAATCCTTGATATATACTACACAACTGTGGAGCCCCACTGGAAATGGGCAACCAGCAAGGCTCAGTCCTGGATGCAGTTAACAGAAGCAATAGTAGTAGGAGCCATTTGCTGATCTTGCAGGTGTAGTTGCTGGTGTCTCAGGAGATTGTGTGACTGCGTAAATCCTTTCCCACACACTTTGCAGATGAACGGTCCCTGCCCCGTGTGAATTTGTTGATGTTTCAGCAGATTCTGTTTACTTTTAAACCTCTTTTCGCAGTCAGAACATTGGAAAGGTCTCTCATCAGTGTGAACAAGTTGGTGTGTTGTGAGATGGGATGACTGAGTGAATCTCTTGCCACACAGGGAGCAGGAGTACGGTCTCTCCCCGCTGTGAACTCGCTGATGGATCACAAGGTCAGATAAATCAACAAATTCTTGCTTGCAGTCAGCACAGGAGAATGGCCTCTCCCCAGTGTGAACTCGATGGTGTCTCAGCAGGTGGGATAATCGAGTGAATCCTTTCCCACAGATAGAGCAGTGGAATGGCCTCTCTCCTGTGTGAGTGTACTGGTGTTTAAGAAGATGCTTCTTGCTTTTAAATTTCTTCTCACAGTCAGGACAGCCAAAAGGTCTCTCATCAGTGTGAACAAATTGATGTGTCAGAAGGTAAGATGAACTAGTGAATCCCTTCCCACACACAGAGCAGATGAATGGTTTCTCCCCAGTCAGAGCACGTTGGTGGTTCAGTAAGTCCTTTTTACTTTTAAAGCTCTTCAAACAGTCAGAACATTTAAAGGGTCTCTCATCCGTGTGAACAAGTTGGTGTGTCAGGAGATGGGATGATTGAGTGAATCCTTTCCCACACACTTTGCAGATGAATGGTCTCTCCCCAGTGTGACTGCGTTGATGTATCAATATATCCTTTCTGCTCTTAAAACTCTTCTCACAGTCAGAACATTTAAACGGTCTCTCATCAGAGTGAACCTGCTCGTGAGTCCGGAGGGTTGATAAAGCATTAAATCCCTGCCCACACACAGAGCAGGAGAATGGCTTCTCCCCAGTGTGAACGTTCTGGTGTGTGTACAGGCTGGATGACTGAGTGAATCCCTTCCCACATACCGAACAGCTGAAGGGCCTCTCCCCAGTGTGACTGCGTTGATGAGTTTCCAGCCCTGATGGGTAACGGAATCCCTTCCCACACTCCCCACATTTCCATGGTTTCTCCATGGTGTCAGTGTCCTTGAGTGCTTCCAGGTTCAACAATTGACTGAAACTGACATTCACAGACAGATCACATTTATGGTCTCTCTCCGTTGTGGATGGTGCAATTAATTTTCAGGCTGAGTAGCTGGTAATGTTGTTTCTACAGTCAGTTCACTGGAATACCATCCCTTGAGTCTGTGTGTCTCAGTACTTTTACAGTCACACTGATGTTTGAAATCTTTTCTCAGAGACAGGCATTTCTCCCTGTGCATTCAGAGGCCGAACATATTCAGATTCTGTTGAACTGAATGACTTTCAGAATTTCAAGGATGCAAATACGACCTTTGAATACCCTGCAAAAAAGAGTTCAAAATGAAACTGTGAAATAAACAAACAGGTTATTCAGTCCAATTACTCTGCTGTTTCTGTTTTCTCTTCCATTTAATTCATCTCACCTCAGTTTTCTGACATTTTTTCCAAACCCCTTCTCCCTCTCAGATTGTTCTAGTTTCCTTTCAAGCACATCTTTGCTTTTTGTCTGAACTATTTGCCGAATTCCACATTTTTAATCATTCTAAGTGAAAAAAAATTCATTTGGAAACATTCTCTACATATTGGCCGCGTCCAAAACATTGATCATTTTAAACTTTATATCAGGTCACTGCTGAGCCTTCTTCAAGGCCCCAAACTGTTCAAACTTTCCAAAGGCTGCATTATTTTTAAATTTATAAACCCGATCTGTGTCATTGCAGGATAGAGATTGGGAAGAGACAAACATTTGTCGAGGTTGCGATTTGCGGATGCTCCTTTTTTGGAAAAGGAGTTTATAAAAATCCATCTGTGACAGTCCAGCTTCCTCCCTGCAGCTCACTGCCCCTGCTCTCGGCAAACCCGACACCGGGAGCTCCTTCCCCCGGGCCTTTGCGGCCAAACGCCCTATTCCCAAAGGGAGCCGCCCCATCCAGCTGCTGGCTCCATCGCTCCTTCCGCTCGGACAGCAAATGCAGCTACTGTACTGCGCATGCTCTAGGCACTCCGCCCGCGCAGCGCCCGCCTGTGAGATAGATAGTTGACGTGCATCACCGCGAGGGATGATGGATAAAGACTCCGCCATTCTTCTAAACGAATTGTAGTTTGTGACCTGTTTCGATGTTATGGGACGGAGATTAGGGGAGGAGGTACAAATAATAAATGAAGCAATTTGTACACAAATACAAGTTTTGAATTTTTCATATCCGCCAAAAAGGAGGAGAATGTGAATTTATTGAAGATGAATATGCCACCCAAACAGCAGCAGTGAGAGTAGAATTCAACCCTGCAATCACGGCTAAACCTTAGCAGTGTCTCAGTGGATTAGATGAACTGCCTGCGTATAGAAGATAGAAATACCTTCTGACTGATGTTAATGCAATGATCATGTAAACTTCCTTGTAATCTTTCAAACTAAGTACATCCTCCCACATTTGCGAAGTATCCAGAACAAAGAACAATACAACACAGGTACAGCCCCTTTGGCCCTGCAAGCTTGCACCGACACACCTTGCTTTTCCATTCAAAAACTATCTTCACTTACGGGACCTGTATCCCTCTATTTGCTTCCTATTCATCTATTTGTCCAGGTGTTTCTTGAATGCTGCTACTGTGTCTGCTTACACCACCTCCTCTGGCAACACGTTCCAGGCACTCACCACCCTTTGTGTGAAAAACCTGCCTCACATGTCACTTTTGAACTTCCCCTTTCACACCTTGAACCTGTGTCCCCCAGTAATTGACCCCTCCACCCTGGGAAAAAAAACAGCCTCATACTTTTCACTCCATCCACGTCATTCGCAAACTTGTTTGATCTATCAGATCACCCCTCAACCTTCTACGTTCCAGTGAAAATAAACACAGCCTATCCAAAGATAACAGGATGGAGAGATGGATGAACACAGCAGGCCAAGCAGCATCAGAGGAGCAGGAAGGCTGATGTTTTGGGCCTAGATCCTTCTTCAGACCCTTCTCCAGCTTATCCAGCCTGTCTTTATACTTAAAATCCACCATACCAGGCAACATCCTGTTAAACCTTTTCTATACCCTCTCCAAAGCATCCACATCCTTCTGGTAGAGTAGTGACCAGAAGTGTATACAATATTCCATTTGTAGCCGAACTGTCAGTTCTATAAAGCTGCACTATAGCTTGCCTATCCTTATACTCAGTGCCCCTCCCAATGAAGGCAAGCATATCACAGGTCTTTTTTACTATCTTATGTACCTGTATTGCCACTTTCAGTGATCCGTGGACCTGCATAACAAAACTTCTAAGGGTTCTGCCATTCATGGTTAATTTCTACTTGTATATGACCTTCCAAAATTCATCATCTCACATTCGTCCAGATTAAACTCCGCTTGCCAATTTCTGCCCATGTCTCCAGCTGATCTATATCCTGCTGTATTCTCTGACTATCCTTCTCACTATCTGCAACTCTACCAATCTTTGTGCCATCCACAAACTTACTAATTTGACCAGATATATTTTCCTCTAAATCATTTAAGTAAATCACTACTTAAGAGGTCCCAGCACTGATCCGTGTGGAATACCACGAGTCACAACCCATCGTTCCAAACAGCATCCTTCCACCATTACCCTCTGTCTCCATCTTGGCTGCTCACCCCTCATACCATGTTTATTCCCCCTTTGTGCAGTCTGCCATGAGGAATCTTGTCATCAATTATCTTCATCACCTCCTCAAAAACTCAATCAAATTAATAAGGCATCACCTCTCCCACCATTTGCTTCGAAATGCATGCAAATCTTGTCCCCGAGAATCTTTCCTATTAATTTCCCTCGCACCAACATGAGGCTTACAGGCTGGTAATATCTGGGATTATCCCTGTTACCCTTCTCAAACAATGGGACAACATTGGCTGTTTTCCAGTACTCTAGGATCTCACCTGTGACCAAAGAGGATACAGAAATGGCTGTCAATGCTCCAGCAATTTGTTCTCTTGTCTCCCTCAAAATTATGGGATAGATCCCTGGAGAACCTGGCAACTTATCTACCTTAACACTTTTTAAGACGCACAATACCTCTTTCTTTTTAATAGCAACTTGGTTGAGAAATTCAACACTCGCTTCTCTGAGATTATCCTTCACCAATTCCATCTGATTGATGAATACCGACACAAAGTATTAGTTTAGGACCTCATTTACCTCTTCTGGCTCCACAGATAAATTCCCTCCGTTTTCCTTAAGAGGGCCAACCCTTTCTCTGGTGAGCCTTTTGCTTTTTATGCATGTATAAAGTCTTAGGATTCTACTTAACCCTTTAAAGTTTTCTAGAAGATTTGTAGCTCAGGTTGTGGATGAGATTGTAGACATGCTTGCCCAGCTGGTGGGTTTATTTGCAAATGTTTCATCACCCTTGTAGGTAACATTGGCAGTGTGCCTCCCGTGAAGCGTTGGTGGTCTGTCCTATTTGTTACTTATATGCCTCAGTTTGTTAGGGTGTTTGGAACCACTTCCATTTCTGCTTCTCAGTGGTTTGCACAAAGGGTTTAATTTAATGTATTTGTTGGAGTTCCGAAAGAATATCAGGCTTCCAGGAAGTGCCTGGCGTGTCTCTGTTTCACTTGTGCAATTATGGATGTATTGTCCCAGTCAAGTTCGTGTCTCTCATTGTCTGTGTGTAGTGAAACAAGTGAGAGTTGGTTTTGTCTCTTGGTGGCTGGTTGGTGTTGGTGGATCCATATTGTCAGTTTTCTTCTGGTTTGGCTTATGTAATGTTTCTTACAGTCCTTGATTGTATTTCGTATATTACACTGGTGGGGTGGTTGTTGCTTTGTGGGCTCCTCTGATACCTTGGAGTTTGGGTTGTTTTGTAACCATCTCTGAAATGTGCTTGATGCACAGTAGGGTGATTAGCGAGTCTGATTGTGTTGTGCTGAACCGTTGTGGCCTGTCTTGGAGGTAACAGCAGATTGTGCTTTTCAGGTATTCATTCCTTTTGAAGACTCCATATTGGCGTTCCTGTTCTGCTTTGTGTAGTTTTGGGTTGCTGCAATGTGTTGTGGCTCATTTAAAAAACATCCTGATGGTGGTTGCTAGTGTAATTGAGTATCTGGTCCGTATGTGTGCTCTTTCTATATACACTAATCTGGAGCTCTCTGTTATTTTTGCATTTTACCATTATGTCCAGGAAGGGTAGTTGTTGATTTCTTCTTCTTTTGTGAATTTTATCCCAGTGAGGATTTTGCTTACGTGTTGGTGGGTTTCTTATAGTTTTGTCCTTTTGATAATCATGAAGGTGTCATCTACATTTCGGACCCAAAGTTTGGGCTGTATATTTGGGAGCACTGTCTGTTCTAACCGTTGCATTGCTGCTTCTGCCATCAGTCCTGATATTGGGGATCCATTGATTTGTTTGCATAGGCCATCATTGAAGGTGAAGTGGATTGTGAGGCACAGATCTAGCAGTTTCGTGGTGGTGCCCTTATTGATGTTGCTGGTCGTATGACAATTATCTCTTTGATTACATCAATGCTTATGAATGCAAATAATGCTGTTATGTTGAAGGGTATCATCATCTTGTTCGCTACGCTGCTGTCCCTGATAGTGTTGAGAAATTCTTGGGATGAGTGGATGGAGTGGGTAAAATTGTCACCGAAGCATTTCAATTTCTCTTTGTTCTTTGGCAAGTGTACCTGGTAGTGAGACAATGGGTCTGTGGGGGATCCCCAGTTTGTGTACCCTAGGGAGTCCATCGAAGCAGGGTATGTTGGATGCCTCCAGCTTCATTTTTTGGTAGTTTGTCTTACTGATGTGTCCTGAGTTATGTAATTTCTTCAGGGTCATTGTGATCTGGTTCACTAACTGTGGGTCGGTGTCAGTATCTGCTAGTAATGCATTAGTGTTCTCAATGTATTGGGCTCTACTGAGGATTACTGTCATGCGTCATACTGTCCTACTGAGAAACAGGCCGGAAATGCTACCAAACACTCCAACAAACTGAGGCGTATAAACAACAAGTGCATTGATGATGTTACCTAACAAACCGTTTACAACCAGACCAAATCCAACACTGAGCAGGTCTGCCACCTCGACTTGATCCTGTTTGCTAAATATTATTCATGATCCCTTTTTAGCCTTCCTAATTCCTTGTTTAAGTTCTTTCCCATTTTTCCTTATATGCTTCAAGACCTTATGTGTGCTTCCTTTTTCTTTTTGAACGAGGTTGTAGCATCCCTGATAATCCAAGATTCTAGTAACATGCTATACCTATTCTTTATTCTTGCACAAACGTGCTGCTCCTGAACGCTTATCAACTTCTGCACCTGTCCAATGTGGATTTATCCTCAAACCGCCAACTCCAATCAACATTCTCCAGTTCCTGACTAATATTGTTGTAGTTCATCTTCCCCCAATCTAACACCTTCACCCAAGGACTGCTGTTATCCCTATCTATGAGTATCTTAAAACTGATGGTAGTATGGTCACTACTCCTGAAATGCTCCCCCACTGAAACTTCACTCACCTAGCTGGGCTCATTTCCCAAAACCAGGTCCAGTACAACCCCTTCCCTGATTGGACTGTTTACATACTGTGTCAAGAAACCCTCCTGAATGGTCCTTACAAATTCTGCCCCATCAAAGTCCCTCCCATGAAATGAGTCCATGTCAATCGAGGGGAAATTAAAATCACCCACCATAACAATCTTGCTGTTTTTACACCTTTCCAAAATCTGTCTACATATTCTGCCCTCGGAGGCCTCCTATGTCCCCATCATTGTGATTTCACCTTTCCTATTCCCAAGTTCTACCCATATTTCCTCACTGCTTGAGTCATCTGATGTATCTTCCCTCCGCACAGCCGTGAGATACTCCTTTACCAGTAATGCACTCCCCCACCCCTTTTAAATGCCTATCACACCTGAAACATCAAAATCCTGGGACATTCAGCTTCCAGTCCTGTCCCTCTTTCAGCCAAGACCCTCTAGTCGCAAAAATGTCAATATTTCAAGTACGAACCAAAGCAAGTTCATCGACCTTGCGTATTATACTTCTTGCACTGAAACACATGCATTTTAGAACACCACCCTCCTTGGTCTTCGTCGTGTTTGCCTTGATTTTTACCTCTCACTCAATTTCTGCTTCTACTACCCTACTCCTCTGGCTCCCATTCCCCTGCCACACTTGTTTAATCTCTCTTCAACCATTCTACCAAGTACCCAACCCACACCCTCAACCCACAACAATGGACATCACTCCAGGTCCTGCCCAGGTACAAACCATCCAGTTTGTCCAGGTCCAGACAAAAACAGAAGTTGCTGGAAAAGCTCAGCAGGTCTGGTAGCATCTGTGAAGAAAAAAAAAACAGAGTTAACTGAGTTCTGAGAAACGGTCATCGGACCCGAAACGTTAACTCTGATTTTCTTCTTCACAGATGCTGCCAGACTTGCTGAGCTTTTCCAGCAACTTCTGTTTTTGTTCCTGATTTACAGCATTCACAGTTCTTTTGGTTTTTGTCCAGGTCCCAACTCCTTCATCTGAACGGAATGATTGCAGGGTACAGATACTGGAAGTCTGAAATAGGGGTTGTATTGAAGACGTTCAGCAGGTCTGTAGAAGTTCTAGCGATGTCATACAGGACTTGATATCTTAACTGTTTCTCTCTACACAGATGCTGCCAGGCTTTCTGAGTTTCTCCAGCATTCTGTGTTTCATTCTGAGGAAACACCCACCACCAAACATAGAAACAGCATTCCATGATTTCATACCATTCATTT
Organism: Stegostoma tigrinum; assembly: GCF_030684315.1. NCBI lineage: Eukaryota > Metazoa > Chordata > Chondrichthyes > Orectolobiformes > Stegostomatidae > Stegostoma > Stegostoma tigrinum. Next base: position 2,388,143 of record NC_081396.1, on the reverse strand, counting down.
GCCCAAATATAGAACAATTTCCCCTTATTATGGGCTGGATTTTTTTTTGGTCTGATTTGCTAATGTATCATATCCAACCTGTGTCATTTGGACAAAATGCTCATGACTTGAACCCCTTTCTTAGGTAATCTGTGTCTCTCAGACCCATACCTTATATTTACCTCACAGAGGAACCAAAGATCTGAGAGCTGAAATAATCTGGAGTAATAATGGGGTGTTAGTCATGGCTCAGTGGTTGCATTCTCAACTGAGTCAGGAGGTTGCCAGTTCAGATGATGCGTAAGAACTAGATTGCTATTCTGATGCAGTATTAAGGGCGCTCTGCACTCTCACTTTGGATGCAACATTTAACTATGCCCCATCTTCCCTCTCAATTAGGAGTATGAGTTCCCATTACACTATTCTGAAGAGCAAGCAAGTTCGCCCTGGTGAGTTACTCAATGTTCGTCCCTCAACAAACACAACTGAACATAATACCTCATCAGAATAACAGTTCTCTTTGTAGGATGTTGCAATTTGATTGAGGCATTTTCTAAATGAAAACAATCACTGTACTTCAGAAGAACCTCACTGGCTATAAAGTACTATTGCGCATTTTGAAGTATGAAAGATAACATAAAAAATGCAAATCTTCCACTAAAACAATCAGTAACAGGATACCAATCAGCTTCCCTTTATTTTTGGAGAAATCAAAGATTCCAACACCGCATTCAATGTAAAACTAATTTATTTAATCTATACCCATAATATTAAATACCAACCTAGCTTCAGAGGTTATTAACATCAACTGAAAGAAGCTGCAACTATCAGAGTGAACCTGGTTCACTCCTGGGTGTGATTACCAGCTGTAACAACAGCAGAATCCAACACCTGGAGTGATTTGTGAACTCGCTGATGCCTCAATAAGGGGGATGAATGAGTGAATCCCTTTCCACAATGGGAGCAGATGAATGGTTTCTCTCCAGTGTGAACTCATTGGTGTGTAACAAGGATGGAAAACTGAGTGAATGTCTTTCCACATTCAGAGTAGGTGAAAGGTTTCTCCCCAGTGTGAACTCTCTGATGTATTGTCAGGTTGGACAACTAGGTGAATCCTTTCCCACACTCGAAGCAGGCGAATGGACTCTCTCCCCATCATGAACTCGTGGTGCGTTAGCAGATTCTCTTTGCATTTAAAGCTTTTCTCACAGTTGGAACATTTAAAAGGCCTTTTGCCAGAGTGAACGAATTGGTGTGAAGTATGGTTGAATGGTTGAGTGAATCCCTTCCCACACCTGAAGCAGGTGAACTGCTTCTGCCCAGTGTGACTACATTGATGGATTTCCAACTGGGATGGGGGCCTGAATCCCTTCCTAAACTCCTCACATTTCCATGGTTTTGCAGTGGTGCCAATGTCCTCGTGTCTCTCCAGGCTGGATGATTTGTCAGGAGTCACGTTTGCATTCAGAGTACATGAATAGTTCTCTCCCTGTTGTGAGTGGTGCAGTGTATTTTTAGGCTGTCCGGACAGACAGTGTACTGGAACACTCGCTGCAGCATACGCGCATGTCTCAGTGTCTGTTCAATTACATTTTAAATAATCATTTTCAACAGACAGAATGTTTCTCCCTCTGAAGTCAAAGGCTCATGATTTTGAGGTCCAGCAGAAGACTTATTGTCAAATTTTGATGTGATGTTTGTTGCAATCTGAACAATATCTCAATCCAATCGCTGCAAAAAGAAACGGCAGCATCAAGATCACAAGCAGCACGGCTCAGAAATTAACAATTTGAGCTTTTGGTGGAACATTCTTCTCTCTCATTTCCCCAAATATGACAGCAAATCAAACTAAAAGAAGCTAAAATCAGTCTAAAGATCCGCAGAAAGCTCCCTCTTCAAGGTTTCCCATGTCCAGATACGATCAGGGATAGGCAATGACGACCTCCACCTCCAGGCGCACACATTATAATCCATAATTTTCTGTTTGAACCAGGACTAAAAGTGGATCCAGATGACAAGCTTCTGACTGGCCCAACTTCCTTCCTCCACACTTTATTGCCTCCTGGACTCAGTACAGAATTCAACAATTTCAGAGCTTCAACACAGTCCCCCTTTTCGTTTCCTTTCCTTTGCTAGTTTCATTTTGTTTCTTTCAGTTGGCAGCACATGTGCTCCTGGCAAATCTTTTGTTTCTTTTCGAGGGACTAATATTTCTGTCACTCAATTGTTCCTGTCTTCCACCCGATACCAGGCCTTCCTTTTGTTGTGGTTCCATCTACTCCTTGCACAAGGCCCATTCAATGTTGACATTCCCCGGATCTAACTAAAGCTCACAGGCCTCAAACTTTGACTCTGTTTTTCTCTCTCTATGCACAGAAGCTGCCAAATGTACTGAGTGCTTTCCAGCATTTTGTGGTTTTGAAGATATAGATTTACGAACAATTAACTCAGGGTCAACATTTGCACTTGATAACAAGCTGTGTATCTAAACTTAGGAAGAATGTAACAGGACACAAGACAACATTACAAAACTCGCATTTTGGGCAATTTAATAACAAATAACTCAAAACAGGGAATAGGCCAGAGTGCACTTTGATGGGAGGAGTGTAAACATCACCTGGTCCTTGGAGAAAAAGGAAGTGAATGGAAAAGCAGAAACAAACCTGAACTGTGCTATGACAATCTGACTTTGTAAACTCCTCGACTTCAAACTGTTTTTTCAGACCAGAATACCAAATGTATGCTTTGTTTATCTATTCCTAGGATGTGGACATTGTTGGCTAGGCCAGCATTTTCTGCCCATCCCTGGTAGCCCAGAGGGGCAGTTAAAAGTCAACCACATTATCGTGGGTCTGAAGTCACATGCAGGCTAGACTAGGCAAGGGCAGAGGATTTCCTTCCCTAAGAGACATTCATGAACCTGATGGTTTATTAAACAAATTTGATTTTCACAAATTCAAGCTTCACTGCCTGCAGAGGTGGGATTGAACCCATGTCCCCAAAAGACATTCTGGCCTATTCCCTGTTTTGAGCTATTTGTTACTAAATTGTCCAAACTGCGTATTTTGTAATGTTGTCTTGTGTAACGTTACATTCTTCTTAGGTTTGGATACACAGTTTGTTATCAAGTGCAAATTTTAATACTGAGTTAGTTGTTCTTGAATCCAAATCTTCAAAACCACAAAATATTGGTTCTGGACAACAAACCCCGTGACATTATCACTAAGCCACAACCTCCACGACGACCTGGTTATGGAGCAGTAAATTTTATTTTTCAGGTTGACAGAGTGAGAGATCCAGGAGACTTTCAAAGAGAATAAGCCACAGGATTTAAGATTCAAACAAACAGCAACAGACTTTACAGTTGGAGGTAAACTTAAGATAGAGGACTGACGGAAGCTAAAATCGCTAAACAAAAATTAAAATCCTCTTAGAAGTAACACATGATTTCGTGACAGTAAAAACTTGATTTAATTTCAATTTAACACTTGAGGTTATGTATTAAGGCCACAATGTACTAATGATAAAAGATAAGGCTGCCAGTAACCAAAGCAATACAATTGGTTACTAGTCAGGAAAACAGATAAAATGTCACTGCACTCAAAGTTCAATTTGACATATATTTCAAAGATAACAATATTCGTTAGTTCCATTATAAAAGACTAAATTTAAACTCTCACAGGTTACTGTTAAAATATATTTCTATAAAGTGTTTTGTATCAAATATTAATCTAGAACCTCCTTCTGAACTTTGAAGTTAGAAGTCAAGAGTTAGAATTTGCAAACAATGCCACAAATAATAAAATTCAGTAAACATAATCATCATCTTCGGCAATAAATTAAATGAAGATGTGTTCCAACACAGACTAAGGGAAGGATAACAACTTATTGTTCTATTATCAGGGATGATTGTGCCCAAATTTAAGACCAATTAACCACAATTAAAGAGATTGCGTACCAAGCTGTGACAATATCCCACTAGAACATGCAGAGGGAAGATCTTGAACTTTTGTGGAAGGGTAAAATTTTCTGCTGCTTCCCTCCCTTCCCTTCAGCACTGGCCAAACTTCCCCAAATGTTTCCACTTGCCCACGCCAACAGTTTCCGTCCCACCTCCCCCCACTCCTCGTCAGGTCCCACCCTGTCCATAAGCCCCGCCTCTTGCTCCACTGACATTGTTGTCATAAAACTGCTGATTACCAACCTTGTGCATTGATGACACAAACAGCTCTGTCTCTTCAGGTGCTGTCACTCTTCGCTTTAAAATCTGCCATCACCACCAGAAGGCAACTGTGACACCCTCTAACTGCAGGGTCCATCTCGAACTGTAACTCATTGCCAAACAGGTCTACATGGAATCTTTGACATGCCGACGCAAATTCTGGGGTTTCTTTCTCCAACTGAGAATCTCTCTTCTCTAATTCTGCTTTAAGAGGCAATCACTCTGGCCCTCAGCTTGCATTTACACCAACACTGCTCTTAATCTGGTTGGTCAAGCATCAGCTAGCACTTTGACTGCACTGACTTGCATTTGGGTGATTGTGACTCTAGGATACCGAGTCAAACAGCACGGAAATAGACCCTTCAGTCCAATTTGTCCACACTGATCAGTAATCTGGTGCCATTTGCCAGCATTTGGCCAATATCCCACTCAACCCTTCCTTTTCATATACCCATTCAGATGCCTTTTAAAAGTTATAATTGTACCAGCCTCTACCACTTCCTCTGGCAGCTCATTCCATCCACACACTAGCCTCTGTGTGAAAATGTTGCTCCTTGCATCCCTTTTAAATCTTTCCCCTCTCAACTTAAACGTATGCCCTCTGGCTTTGGTCTCCCCTACTTGGGGAAAAGAGCTTGGCTATTCACCCTATCCATGCCCCTCACGATTTTCTCAACTAAGATCACCCCTCAGCCTCTGATGTCCCAGGGAAAGTAGCCCAGCCTATTCGTCCTTTCCCTATATCGCAAACCCTCCAACCCTGGCAACGTCCTTGAGTCTTTTCTGAACGCTTTTAAGTTTCACAACAGCCTTCCCACAGCAGGGAAAACAGAATTGAATACAATTTTCCAAAAGTGGCCTAACCAATGAAATGTACAGCCGCAACATGGCCTCCCAATTGTTATACTCTTTGCATTGGCCAATAAAAGCAAACATATCAAATGCTTTCCTGTCTACTTCTGACTCTACTTTCAAGAAACTATTAACCTACATTCCATGGTGTTTTTTGTTCAGCAACACTGCCCAAAATCTTAGCCTAAGTCCTGCCCTGATTTGCCTTTCCAAAATGCAACACTTCACATTTATATAAATTAAACTCCAACTGCCCCTCCTCAGCCCACCAGTCATATGATTCAGGCCAAATTGTACTCTGAGGTAACCTTCTTGGCTGTCCAATATGCCACCAATTTTGGTCTCATCTACAAACTTACTAACCATTTTTCAGCAGACCCAGCACAGATCCTTGTGGCACACCACTGGTCACAGGTCTCTATTCTGAAAAGCAATCCTCCACCATCACTATGTGTCTTCTACCTTTGAGCCAGTTTTGTATCCAAATTGCTCGTCGCTCCCAGTATTACATGTGACGTAACCTTGCTAAACAGTCTACCATGCGGAACATTATCTCTACCGCTGTGCTCTGATCAATCCTCTTTGTCACTTCTTCAAAAAAATTCAATAAAGTTAGTCATACACGATTTCCAGTGCACACAGTGTTGTTGACTATCCCTAATCCACTCTTGCCTTTCCAAACACATGTAAATCCTGTCCCTTAGGAACCCTTCTAGTAATGTGCCCACCACTGATGGCAGACTCACTGGTATATAGTTCCCTGGCTTTTCCATACCATGTTTCTTAAATAGTGGCACCACATTAGCCGACTTCCAGTTTTCTGGCACCTCACCTGAGGCTATCAATGATACAAACATCTCAGCAAGGGGTCCAGCAATCATTTCCCTGGCTTCCTACACCTGATCAGGTTCCGGGGATTTATCTACTTTTATGCATTTTAAGATGCCCAGCACCTCCTCCTCTGAAGTACGGACACTTTTCAAGATGTCGTTATTTATGTCCTCAAGTTCTCCAACTTCCATATCCTACTCCACAGTAAGCATTGATGCAAAGTACTTGTTTTGTGTCACCCCATCTCCTGACCATACATAGGTAGCCTTGCTCATCTATAAGGGGCCCTATTCACTCCTTGGTTACCCTCTTGTCCTTTAATGCATTTGTAGAATCTCTTTGCATTCTCCTTACCTACTGGTCAAAGCCATATGTCCCCTTTTTGCCCTCTTGGTTTCCTAAAGTATACTCCTGCTGCCTTTATACTCTTCTTGGATTTTCATTCAACTGCTGCTGCCTACATCCAAGATATGATTCCGTCTTTCTCTTGACCAAAATTTCAATTTCTCTAGTCAACCAGCGTTCCCTGCACCTACCAGCCTTGCCCTTCACTCAAACAGGAACATACTGTCTCCGGATTGTTGTTATTTCACTTTTGAAGGCTTCCCACTTTCCAGTCATTTCTTTACTCATGAATATCCACGCATATCCCCTGCCCCATCAACTTTTGAAAGTTCTTGCCTAATACCGTCAAATTTTGCCTTCCACCAACTTAGAATTTTAAATTTTATATCCAGTCTATCCTTTTCCACCACCATTTTAAAACTAATAGAATTAAGATTACTTGTCTCAAAGTGCTGCCCCTCTGATACCTGCCCTCCCTTATTCCCCAACAGAAGGTCAAGGTGGGATTTTACTCCTTCTTTAGTTGGTACAGCCACATACTGAATCAGAAATTTTTCTTAAAAACCAGAAGAACTGTAGATGCTGTAAATCAGGAACAAAAACAAGTTGCTGAAAAAGTTCAGCTTTTCAGAAGGAAATGTCACCAGACCCAAAACGTTAACTTTGATTCTTTTTCTTCACAGATGCTGCCAGACCTGCTGAGCTTTTCCAGAAAATTTTCTTGCATGCAGTTAACAAATTCCTTTCCACCCTAGCTCTAACACGTCCAAACTATGTTTGGAAAGTTAAGATGTCCTAACATTACCACCCTATTATTCTTACAGATACCTGAGATCGCCTTATAGATTTGCTGCTCAGTTTCCCAGCAATCTTTAGTACAATCCCAATAACATGATCATTCCTTTCTTATTTCTTAGCTCCACCCAAATAACTTCACTGAACGTACTCTCTGGAATATCCTCCCCAAGTACAGCCATAATGTTATCTCTAAAAATGCCAGTCCCCCTCCTCTCTTACCTCCCGCTTTCTATCCTTCCTAAAGCATCTATACCCCGGAACTTTAAGTGCCAGTTCTCTCCATCCCCGAGCCATGTCTCTGTAATAGCAATGATATCCCAGGTCCATGTTACCAACCATGCCCTGAGTTCATCTGCTTTAGCTGGCAGGCCTCAATCATTCAAATAAATGCAGCATAATTTATCAGTCCTACATCATTCTCTGCTTTGCTCCTGCCTGCCTCGACAATTTGACTTGGTCCTATTTCCAAATGCACCAGCCTCAGACTGATCTATTTTCTGACTACCTCTTTGGGTCCCACCTCCCCACTCCCCTCCTCCACCACCCCCTTCCCTTACTGGTTTAATTCCTCCCACAGTGGGTCCAGCAAATTTCCCCACCAGTATATTAGTCCCCTTCTAAATCAGGTGCAAACTTCACTCCTTATACAGGTCACTGCCACTCCAGAAATGATTCCAATGATCCAAATATGTGAATCCTTCTCCCCTGCACCAGCTCCTCAGCCATGCATTCGTCTGCTCTATCCTCCTATCCCCACTCTCACTGGCACGTGACACCAGGAATAATCAAGATATTACTACTCTCGAGGTCCTACTGGTTTTAAAATTCCTGCCTAACACCCTATATTGTCTTCTCAAAATCTCATCTTTTTCTCTTCCTATAATCATCAGTTCCAGTGTGTACAGTGACCACCTGCTGCTCTCTCTCCCCTTTGAGAATATTTTGTACTCTCTCCAAGACATCCTTGGCCCTGGCATCCAAGAGGCAACATACCATTCTGATATCTCATTACTGGCCACAGCAACAGCCATCTGTGCCTCTACATGACAGTCCACTATCATAATCGATCACCTGGAACCCGACGTACCCTTCATCTCAGCGGAGTCAGTCTTTTTACCAAAAACTTGGCTGTCAGTGCTACATCCCCTGGAAAATCCATCACCCCCACATTTTCCAAAACAGCTGGTTGGCCACAAGAGACTACTGCACTACCTACTAACTTCTCCTAAGAGGTAGCCCATCTGCCCATCTGCATCTGCAGTTTTTCCACCATCCTGAAACTGCCAACCATCAGTCCCCCAGCTCCTGTAAATTCCCCACTGCCTCTACCCGCCGTTTCAATGCATCCATGCACTCCGATTGGATTCACAACCAAACACACTTCCTACAGACACAATCATCAGTAACATGGAAGCTCTCCATAATCACCCATGTCTAACAGGAAGCACACATCACTCTAATAAGGGCCATCTTTGCATCATAACAATTTACAGACCCAGAAAATAGCACAGTCTTACTGCTCTACAGTAACATGGCTCCTATGTTTTATATTTTTAAAATAGTTTAGTCTGGAGACAGATCTCAATGAAACATATGAAAATAAAAGTCACCCTGCTCACTACTGTAGATTTACAAACAAAAGTTAGACTTTAAAAAAAGTTAGCTATTCCCCAGCTGTGAGCAGCTCTGAACACTGTGTATCTGCAAGGTCAGCCTTGAATATCACTGTCTGTTTGTTCCTCTTAGACTGAACACTGATGTTCAAAGCTACTTGATGATGGGTTTTTCCCCCAGACTAAAACAAATATTCATCTTCCAAACCAAAAGTAAGCTAATTGGCTCTCCCCAATCATTAAAAAAAAACTTTGAATCCAAACAAATTCATATTATCACTCCAGCACTCTGAGATATACAGGTTCCAAATTATGGCACCAGAAAAATTGAGTGGATTATTCAATCCCTTCATACCAACAAATCAAAGCACATGCCGCTAATTCAATATCCAAGCTTTAAAATAAATTATATACAGATACAAATATATAAATCACAGATCTTGCATGATAGTTATGAGTCATCTGTTTTTCAATTCTCAACAACAAGGTTCTGACATGAAAAGGCCTCAGAAATCAACATCTGGTTTCAATGAATCAGCTCGAGGTTATTCAATGTACGATTCAAGAGACAGCCAAAGGTGCTCGCTCCATTCCGTACACGTGTGTTCAGCTCTGCTTCAAGGAAATATGATCACACCACAGGCTCAGAAGTTGCTAACCACTTCAAGCAATGTTATTTAGCCTGATCAAGGTGTGGGTGTATTGATGCTTGTAGCCAGGGAAATCAAGCAACACAGGGCAGACAGTCCATGAGCCTTTGTAGATCAGAATGAGAGCAGGACTAGTGCATTGTCATAAGTAGAGGGCAGAGAAATTCTTTGATCAAAGACAAGTTTTAGTCTCCAGTCTGGATTGATTGTAGAGCTCACCATCTGGCCTGTTATACAGTTAAACTCCTTTGTACCAGTGGGGAATTCCAAGGTTGAAGGAATGGAGAAGAAAACGCTATACTAAGTGTGGGCCCTGACATCAACCGATTTCACTTCATTCTTCATCCGAAACCTGTCAGATATGATGCTGTCACTTTGTGCAATACCGTTTTGGATACTGCTGGGGGGGATGACCTACCAGAGGAAAGCCATAGTAGTCAGTTCTCTGGCACTGAGCCTGACACTGTGGCAAAGAAGGGAAGGGGGCAGAATAGAAAAGTACTCGTGGTAGGGGACTCGATAGTTCGGGGAATCGAAAGGAGATTTTGTGGGCAAGATCGGGATTCCCGGAAGGTATGTTGCCTCCCTGGTGCCAGGGTCCGGGACGTCTCCGATCGGGTGTATAAAGTTCTAAAAGGGGAGGGCGAACAGCCAGAAATCGTGTTACATATTGGCACAAATGATATAGCCAGAAATAGGTTTGAGGATATAAAAAGTGATTTCAGGGAGTTAGGATGGAAGCTGCAGAGCAGGACGAACAGAGTAGTGTTCTCTGGTTTACTACCGGTGCCACGAGATAGCGAGGTGAGGAACAGGGAGCGGGCGCAGCTGAACACGTGGCTACGCAGCTGGTGTAGGAGGGAGGGCTTCAGATATGTTGATAATTGGGATGCCTTCTGGGGAAGGTGGGACCTGTACAAGAAGGACGGGTTGCATCTGAACTGGAAGGGGACCAATGTCCTGGGTGGAAGGTTTGCTCGAGTAGTTCGAGAGGGTTTAAACTAGTATGGCAGGGGGGTGGGAACCTGAGCTGTATACCAGAGGTGAGCGGTGAGGCAGTAGCAAGAGGTAGACCAGCTAGTGGGAAGGATTTTCCTGGGAAGGAACCAAGGGATCGGTTAAAGTGTGTTTGCTTTAATGCAAGGAGTATCAGGAATAAAAGTGATGAACTTAGAGCATGGATCAGTACCTGGTGCTATGATGTTGTGGCCATAACAGAGACATGGGTTTCTCATGGGCAGGAATGGTTGCTGGATCTTCCAGGGTTTAGAACATTTAAAAAGAATAGGGAGGGGGGAAAAAGAGGAGGGGGTGTAGCACTACTAATCAGAGAGGGTATCACAGCTACAGAAGCTTCCTTTGCCGAGGAAGATCTGCCTACTGAGACAGTATGGGTGGAAATTAGGAACAGCAAGGGAGTAGTCACCTCGTTAGGGGTTTACTACAGGCCCCCCAATAGCAGCAGGGAGATTGAAGAAAGCATAGGCCGACAGATTTTGGAAAAGTGTGCACGCAGTAGGGTTGTTGTAATGGGTGACTTTAACTTTCCTAATATTGATTGGAACCTGCTTCGAGCAGAAGATTTGAATGGAGCTGTTTTTGTAAGGTGTGTTCAGGAGGGTTTCCTAACGCAGTACGTTGACAGGCCGACGAGGGGAGAGGCCATTCTAGACTTGGTGCTCGGAAACGAGCCGGGGCAGGTATCAGATCTTGTGGTGGGAGAGCATTTTGGTGATAGTGACCATAACTGCCTCACATTCTACATAGCTATGGAGAAGGAGAGGATTAGGCAGAATGGGAGGATATTTAATTGGGGAAGAGGAAACTATGATGCGATTAGACATGAGTTAGGAAGCATGGACTGGGAGCAGTTGTTCCATGGTAAGGGAACTATCGACATGTGGAGACGGTTTAAGGAACAGTTGTTGGGAGTGATGAGTAAATATGTCCCTCTGAGACAGGCAAGAAGGGGTAAGATTAGGCAACCTTGGATGACGAGAGCGGTGGAGCTTCTAGTGAAAAGGAAGAAGGTAGCTTACATAAGGTGGAGGAAGCTAGGGTCAAGTTCAGCTAGAGAGGATTACATGCAGGCAAGGAAGGAGCTCAAAAATGGTCTGAGGAAAGCCAGGAGGGGGCACGAGAAAGGCTTGGCAGAAGGAATCCGGGAAAACACAAAGGCATTTTACACTTACGTGAGGAATAAGAGAATGGTCAAAGAAAGAGTAGGGCCGATCAGGGATAACATAGGGAACTTGTGTGTGGAGCCTGAGGAGGTAGGGGAAGCCCTAAATGAGTTTTTTGCTTCTGTCTTTACGAAAGAAACGAACTTTGTAGTGAATGAAACCTTTGATGAGCAGGTATGCATGCTGGAATGGATAGAGATAGACGAAGCTGACGTGCTGAAAATTTTGTCAAACATTAAGATTGACAAGTCGCCAGGCCCGGATCAGATTTGTCCTCGGCTGCTTTGGGAAGCGAGAAATGCAATTGCTTCGCCACTTGCGAAGATCTTTGCATCCTCGCTCTCCACTGGAGTCGTACCTGAGGACTGGAGAGAGGCAAATGTAATTCCTCTCTTCAAGAAAGGAAATAGGGAAATCCCCGGCAATTATAGACCGGTAAGTCTCACGTCTGTCGTCTGCAAGGTGTTAGAAAGGATTCTGAGGGATAAGATTTATGACCATCTGGAAGAGCATGGCTTGATCAAATACAGTCAACACGGCTTTGTGAGGGGTAGGTCATGCCTTACAAACCTTATCGAGTTTTTTGAGGATGTGACTAGAAAAGTTGATGAGGGTCGAGCTGTGGATGTGGTGTATATGGACTTCAGTAAGGCATTTGATAAGGTTCCCCATGGTAGGCTCATTCAGAAGGTCAGGAGGAATGGGATACAGGGGAACTTAGCTGCTTGGATACAGAATTGGCTGGCCAACAGAAGACAGCGAGTGGTTGTAGAAGGAAAATATTCTGCCTGGAAGTCAGTGGTGAGTGGAGTTCCACAGGGCTCTGTCCTTGGGCCTCTACTGTTTGTAATTTTTATTAATGACTTGGACGAGGGGATTGAAGGATGGGTCAGCAAGTTTGCAGACGACACCAAGGTAGGAGGTGTCGTTGACAGTGTAGAGGGCTGTTGTAGGCTGCAGGGGGACATTGACAGGATGCAGAGATGGGCTGAGAGGTGGCAGATGGAGTTCAACCTGGATAAATGCGAGGTGATGCATTTTGGAAGGTTGAATTTGAAAGCTGAGTACAGGATTAAGGATAGGATTCTTGGCAGCGTGGAGGAACAGAGGGATCTTGGTGTGCAGATACATAGATCCCTTAAAATGGCCACCCAAGTGGACAGGGTTGTTAAGAAAGCATATGGTGTTTTGGCTTTCATTAACAGGGGGATTGAGTTTAAGAGTCGTGAGATCTTGTTGCAGCTCTATAAAACTTTGGTTAGACCGCACTTGGAATACTGCGTCCAGTTCTGGGCGCCCTATTATAGGAAAGATGTGGATGCTTTGGAGAGGGTTCAGAGGAGGTTTACCAGGATGCTGCCTGGACTGGAGGGCTTATCTTATGAAGAGAGGTTGACTGAGCTCGGTCTCTTTTCATTGGAGAAAAGGAGGAGGAGAGGGGACCTAATTGAGGTATACAAGATAATGAGAGGCATAGATAGAGTTGATAGCCAGAGACTATTTCCCAGGGCAGAAATGGCTAGCACGAGGGGTCATAGTTTTAAGCTGGTTGGTGGAAAGTATAGAGGGGATGTCAGAGGCAGGTTCTTTACGCAGAGAGCTGTGAGAGCATGGAATGCGTTGCCAGCAGCAGTTGTGGAAGCAAGGTCATTGGGGTCATTTAAGAGACTGCTGGACATGTATATGGTCACAGAAATTTGAGGGTGCATACATGAGGATCAATGGTCGGCACAACATTGTGGGCTGAAGAGCCTGTTCTGTGCTGTACTGTTCTATGTTCTATGTTCTAAAGCAAGAATCGACAGCCTGAGAGATTTGTAGGACAAAGCCTTTTTTGATTATCTCCTTTGTCAGCTTTCTGTTTGGAAATTGATGATTTTTGTGTTCCCCTTTCACAGGAAAATTGCTCCTCCCTCCAAACACATGTTTCAAATGCAGGATCATAGGATCACAGTTGCTGCTTTTAAAAAAGGTACACTGAAGTTCCAAAATTCAGTGACATACACAGAAATAACCCAACCAGTTATAGGTGCATTAACATCAGGAGAAACAAATCTAATATTGTCAGATTTTCAATCCTGGAAGTGATCAACAACAACACTAACAGCAGAATCCAATTCTTTCAGAGGAAATTGCTGGCTGGGCCACAATTATTTGCTCTGCACAATACTCTGCTGAGTTTCTTCCTTAAAGTGCTGCAGTATACTGGTTATTAAGGTTCACTTATGAACTCACTTACGTGTCACTAGGTTGACAGACCGAGTAAATCCCTTCCCACACATGGAGCAGATGAACAGCCCCTCTCTGGTGAGAACTCGCTGGTGAGCAAGGAGAAAGGATGAAAACCTGAAACTCTTCCCACAGGAAGTACACCTGAAAGGCTTCTCCACTGTGTGAATTAGCTGGTGAGACCCCAGTGCAGATGATACAGTAAATTCCCATTCCACACATGGAGCAAGTGAATGGTTTCTCCCCTGTGTGAATTCGCTGGTGCGCAATGAGGGTGGATGACTGCTGGAAACCTTTCCTACAGGCATTGCAGCTGAACAGCTTCTCTCCAGTGAGAACTCTCTGGTGTCTCAGCAGACTGGATGACTGAGTGACCCCCTGCCCACACACAGAGCAGGAGAATAGCTTTTCCCCAGAGTGAACTTGCTGGTGTTCAACAAGGGCAGATGAATGTCTGAACTTCTTTCCACAGGATGTGCAGCTGAATGGTTCTGCTCAGTGTGAATACGCTGGTGTGATCGAAGGACAGGTGAATGGGGGAATTTCTTCCTACACACAGAACAGGTGAATGGCTTCTCCCCAGTGTGAACTCACAGCTGTATATTCAGGTCAGATGAAGACATCAACTTCTTTGCACAGTAAGTGCAGCTAAATGGCCTCTCCTCAGTGTGAATCCGCTGGCGTAACATGAGGCAGGATGTCTGTGTAGATCCCCTCCTACATTCTGAACAGATAAACGGTCTCTCCTTAGTGTGAATTCGTTGGTGCGACACAAGTGTATTTGCCAGAGTGAATCCCTTCCCACGCAGAGTACAAGTAAATGGCTTCTCCCCAGTGTGAATTCATCAATGGATTTTGGGTTGGGATGGATAATTGAATCCCTTAACACAGGACCTTCTTGAGAAGGTGCTGGTGAGCTGCCTTCTGGGACCCCTTCTGGGTCACCCACAATGCTGTTAGAGGGAAGTTCCAGGATTTTAGAACATCGAACATTATAGTGCAGTACGGGCCCTTCGGCCCTCAATGCTGTGCTGACCTGTGAAACCAATCTGAAGCCCATCTAACCTACACTATTCCATTATCATCCATATGTTTATTCAATGACCATTTAAATGCCCCTAAAGTTGGCAAGTCTACTACTGTTGCAGGCAGGGCATTCCACAGCCTTACCACTCTCTGAGTAAAGAACCCACCTCTGACATCTGTCCTATATCTACCACCCCTCAATTAAAAGCTATGCCCCCTCGTGCTAACCATCACCATCCGAGGAAAAAAGGCTCTCACTATCCACCCTATTTAATCCTCTGATCATCCTAAATCTCTCTATTAAGTCACCTCTTAACCTTCTTCTCTTTAATGAAAACAGCCTCAAGTCCCTCAGCCTTTCGTCATGAGACCTTCCCTCCATACCAGGCAACATCCTGATAAAGATAATAAAGTGTGAAGGTGGATGAACATAGCTGGCCAAGCAGCATCTCAGGAGCACAAAAGCTGACATTTCGGGCCTAGACCCTTCATCAGCGAGGGGGATGGGGTGAGGGTTCTGGAATAAATAGGGAGAGAGGGGGAGGCGGACCGAAGATGGAAAGAAAAGAAGATAGGTGGAGGGGAGACTATAGGTGGGGAGGTAGGGAGGGGATAGGTCAGTCCAGGGAAGACGGACAGGTCAAGGAGGTGGGATGAGGTTAGTAGGTAGGAAATGGAGGTGCGGCTTGGGGTGGGAGGAAGGGATGGGTGAGAGGAAGAACAGGTTAGAGAGGCAGAGACAGGTTGGACTGGCTTTGGGATGCAGTGGGTGGAGGGGAGAAGCTGGGCTGGTCGTATGATGCAGAGGGGGGAGGGGACGAACTGGGCTGGTTTTGGGATGCGGTGGGGGAAGGGGAGATTTTGAAACTGGTGCAGTCCACATTGATACCATTGGGCTGCAGGGTTCCCAAGCGGAATATGAGTTGCTGTTCCTGCAACCTTCGGGTGGCATCATTGCGGCACTGCAGGAGGCCCATGATGGACATGTCATCTAAAGAATGGGAGGGGGGAGTTGAAATGGTTCGCAACATCCTGGTAAATCTCCTTGCAGCCTTTCCAATGAACAAAGAACAAAGAAAACTACAGCACAGGAACAGGCGCTTTGGCCCTCCAAGCCTGCGCCGATCAATGCTTCCGCATCCTTCCTATAAATGCAGCGACCAGAACTGTACGCAATACTCCAAGTGCAGCTGTACCAGAGTTTTGTACAGCTGCAACATGTCCTCATGGCTCCGAAACTCAATCCCTCAACCAATAAAGCCTAACGCACTGTACGCTTCCGAACAACCCTATCAATCTGTGTGGCAACTTTCAGGGATCTATGCACATGGACACCGAGATCTCTCTGCTCATCCACACTATCAAGAATCTTACCATTAGCCCAGTACTCTGTATTCCTGTTACTCCTTCCAAAGTGAATCACCTCACACTTTTCTGCATTAAACTCCATTTGCCACCTCTCAGCCCAGTTGTGGAGCTTATCTATGTCCCTCTGTAACCTGCAACATCCTTCTGCACTATCCACAACTCTACCAACTTTAGTGTCATCCGCAAATTTACTAACCCATCCTTCTACGCTGTCATCCAGGTCATTTATAAAAATGACAAACAGCACTGGCCCCAAAACAGATCCTTGTGGTACATCACTAGTAACTGAACTCCAGGATGAACATTTCCCATCAACCACCACTCTGTCTTCTTCCAGCAAGCCAATTTCTGATCCAAACCGCCAGATCATACTCAATCCCATGCCTCTGTATTTTCCGCAATAGCCTACCGTGGGGAACCTTATCAATGCATTACTGAAATCCATATTCACCACGTCAACTGCTTTAGCCTCATCCACCTGTTTGGTCACCTTCTCAAAGAACTCAATAAGGTTTGTGAGGCATGACCTACCCTTAACAAAATCGTGTTGACTATCCCTCATCAAGACATTTCTTTCTAGATGATTATAAATCCTATCTCTTATAATCCTTTCCAACACTTTACCTACAACTGAAGTAAGGCCCACTGCTCTATAATTACCAGGGTTGTCTTTACTCCCCTCCTTGAATAAGCGGACAACATTTGCTATCCTCCGGTCTTCTGACACTATTCCTGTAGACAATGACAACATAAAGATCAAAGTCAAAGGTTCTGCAATCTCCTCCCCAGCTTCCCAGTGACAGTGAAGGAACAGCCAACATTCTTCCAAGTGAGGATGATGTGCAACATGAACAGGGGTTTGCAGGTAGTGGAGTTTTTGTGTAACTGCTGCCCCTGTTCCACTACAATCTAAAAGGATGAACACAAATATTGTTTCTTAATTAAGATCTAATGCCTGCTTCATGTGTGAATTCACTCATGCTTTCACAGATTTGATGACTGAGTGAATCATTTCCCACATTCAGAACAGAAGAATGGCCTTTCCCCAGTATGAAATCATTGCCTGTAGGCCAGATTACATCCCTTTCTGCCCTGTGTGGATTCACTGGTGTCTCAGCATGCTCGATGACTGACTGAATTCTTTTCCACAATCACAGCAGGTACAGTGTGAACTCACGGGTGCACCTGCAGATTGGATAACTAAGTGAATCCTTTCCACAGTCCAAGTAGGTAGTTGGGCTCTTGCCAGTGAGTTCACTGCATTCTCAACAGGGTGAAATATTCACTGAATTTCTTCCCACGCTCACAGCAGGTTATTTAAGTCCCAATGAATTAAGTGGCTGTACTCACACGATGTTTGTTTTGATATTTCAGTCTGCAAATCTTCCCCTTCTAGCATTCTGTGAAAGTAACTCTGAAAGGAATAAGTACAAATTAGAAATTCAGCACAGACAATTCTAGCTTCTCTGAATACCTTTTCCCTGTCTCTTCCCCCAAGTCTGTAAACCTCCATCCCACACACTGTTCCTCCATTCTCATTCTGCTGACCCGAATACACAACCTCCCCATTCTCCTGAAGGTGCTGATAAACAGATCCAGGTTCATTATTTCCTATCCTGGACAGTCTCTGCTCTCTTCCTGGTTTCCTTTTCTTTCCCTTCAGTTGCTACAAATCAATAATTTAACACAAGTTTATTTTGAGGAACTAAGATAGAAGGCAGTATTATGGTCACAGATATCGAACAAAAGAGGAAGTTTCAGTCTGGGTGAAGATCAATTTTTATTCGGAGAGAGGGGAAGAGCAGCAGTTTTGCTGGGAAGCAATGATCAGCTTCAGAGGTCAAAAGACTGAAAGAATTGCTGCTGCTCGAAATCAGGAATTGCTGGAAATGCTCAGCAGGTCCGGTAGAATCTATAGAGAGAAACCACAGTTAATGTTTCAGATCTAGGGCCTTTGTTCAAAAGCTCATTGCCCTGTGTCAGCACTGAAATAATAGGGGAGCTCTGACTAGCTACAGGTCCAGAGAGCATCTGGTACTCCACCGTTTTCCATTGGTCAATGCATATCATTTCAATGATTTGGAGCAGGTACTTTGGCCCACGCAGGGTTAGAGACCCAATGTGTTGGACAGTCGGCCAATACAAAATGTGGGTGCTGTTGTCCTCCAGCCAATCATACAGTGGAATATCGTCTGCCCTAGCTACTCCCCCTTCTACAAAGCTTTACCTTTGGCTGCATTCCATTTACTCCTCCACTTTTGTTCACAGCATAGACAATTTTCTAGAACCTTTTGGTTGCAAAGAAAAATCGTGCTAAACAAGAACCATTAACTCCTGTCTTTCTCTCCACGGATGGTGCCACATCTCACTGATAAAACAGCTCTGCCTCTGATGAAGGGTCTAGGCCCGAAACGTCAGCTTTTGTGCTCCTCAGATGCTGCTGGGCCTGCTGTGTTCATCCAGCCTCACATTTTATTATCTTGCAACTTTAAAGAGACTGGTTGACAAATAATAACTCTTTTAGCCAACAACTGGGATCCTGTCACCGAAATAATTTCAACAAGAACCAAAAGAACTGCGGATGCTGTAAATCAGGAACAAAAACAAAGTTGCTGGAAAAGCTCAGCAGGTCTGGCAGCATCTGTGGAGGAGAAAAAAAAGCGTTAACGTTTCGGGTCCGGTGGCCCTTCCTCAGAACTCAAAAATTCTGAGCAAGGGTCACCGCATCCGAAACGTTAACTCTTTTTTTCTCCACCACAGATGCTGCCAGAACTGCTGAGCTTTTCCAGCAACTTTGCTATTTTTCCCTTACTTAAAAAATTTCAGTTCACTTAAAACAAAAACAAATTTGTTCCCCAAAGACACATTTGAAGAAATCAAAGGAGATGTTTGAGTTGAATTAAAGTCCTGGCTCCTCACTTCGATCCTTGAACTGAAACCTTCTTCTGTAACCTAGAATGGACTGTGTCAAAATGAAAGCCAATACTGAGCTAAATTACATTGGAGGTGCAGCATAGAAACAGGCTATTCAGCCCATCCAATCCATGTCAGTGATCATGCTTCACTGGAACCTCCTGCCAGGATTCCTTTTCTAACTCTGCATGCCCTTCTATTCATTTCTTTCTCCAGAATCTCTTAAATTGTGTCTGCACTATTCACCTCAATAACTCCCTGTGGAAAAAAATTCCACATTCTGCCCACTCTCTGGTAAATTCCTTTCGATTGATCAGTGACTGTCTTATAATTCTTCTTACTTCCACAACTATAAACACACTCTGCTCCTAGCAGAGACTTTCATTTTATCTGAAAAATTAATCGTTCATAGGCTGTGGACATCACTGTCTAGGACAGCTTTAATTGCCAATTCCGAATTGCCCAGAGGGCAGTTAACTGTCAATCACACTGCTGTGGGTCTGGAGTCACATGTCGGCCAGAACAAATAATGATGGCAGTTTCATTCCTATAGAACATGAGGGAATTAGATGGCTTTTTTCCCAACAATTGACAATGGATTCATGGTCATCATTTGACCCTTGATTTCACATTTTCTTTGTTTTTAATGAATTCAAATTCCACCATCTGTCTTAGCCGGATTTGGAGCCAGGTTCCCAAATCATTACCTCGGTCTGTGGATTAACAGTCCAGTGATAATGCCCCTAGGCCACTGTCTGCCAATTATTTCCATACATGTCAGATTTAAACTGCAAAATAGGAAATATTTGTTCAGATGATGTGAAACCTTCAATATCCGAAACTTTTCACACACAAAAATAGACTGAGTGCCATACATCTGCAGGACGTTTTTGAGAGGGGAGGGCAATTTCTCCCAGCTTTGAGGTGGCAGTTGTTAGACCTAACCTCATGGGGATCTTGGTGTAATTAATGAGATTTAAGAATATCATATTGCGCTTAAACTGATGTTGTTTTAAGTGTTAGATATTATAATGTAGCTTTAAGAAAAATAATAAAACTGGATTTCTGGTCAGAAAGAGATCAGAGCACCTGGTCACCCTGTTTAGATGCACACTATACTCAGCTGTTAGTTGGTACAAAAAGCTGATCATCTCTTTCCTTCAGTCAATCATCAGGTTATTGTGGAAGTCAAACATTCACAGATATAGATTAGATTTGTATGTAATAAATCCAAACATATGATTTAGGATTTGGCATAAAATAGCTGGACTAATATTGGATTGGGAAAACCCAGTATAAGCACTAAATTAAAACAATTGTTCACTGTCTTAAGAAAAGAGGGACCATGAAAAGTTACTGTTGGGAATCTGTCTTCAGGAGATAGAAATGCAGACAGAGATAAAGACAGCAATGACAGCTGTACAGTGTGCAGATCAAGCAGTTCAGGTAGATTAGAATGTTTAGCTTTTCAGAAAGACTGAAAAATTAATTTGAACCTGCAAAGGAATTGGTATATGTTTGAAAGTTCAGTCAAACATTGAAGGGCATAGTGATCCAGAAAAACAAGGATCGGAAAACAGAAAGAGATCATAGAATCCCTACAATGTGGAAACAGGCCCTTTGGTCCAACAAGTCCACATCAACCCTCAGAGCATCCCAGCTGCACCCATCCCCCGCCTAATCTACACGTCTCTGAACACTCCAGGCAATTTAGCACAGCCAATCCACCTAACTTGCACATCTTTGGTCTATGGGAGGAAACCCTCACAGACACTGGGAGAATGTACAAACTCTCCACAGACAGTTGCCTGGGGGTGGAATCGAACCGGGGTTTTTGGTGCTGTGAGGCAGCAGTGCTCACCACTGAGCCGCCGTGCCGCCCTTAGGGCCAACGACAGGCACTTTGGCTCCAACAATAACCAATATGCTGCCAGGCACAGGTGGGGTGTGAACCCACGGTCTTTGGTTTACGAAGACTCCAGAAATGCAGGGATCCACAGAAATCATACTGACGTGCACCGGAATATTAGTCATTGTTGTAAAATAAACCAGTTGGTTCACCTTCCAAATCAGTGTTTGCTCTCTCCACCTGAATGGCTATTGTCAACATGAACGTTCTCACTCTGGGGTTTACTTTTCAGTCCAAATTTGGTCATCACTTTCTAAGCCTGATTAGTTGCTGCTGCCACCTTGCTGTCTGTGGAGATTCTCATTGACTGACTCTGCTCACTTTTCTCCCTGAGCAGCAAGCTAGGTCATTATGATTCCAGGGCTGTGAAGATTTAAGGGGAATATATGAATACTCAGTAAGCATTTCAAAGATTTCTGCATGGCATTCCCAACAAGCTTCACCATATATAATTGATAAAGAGAGTAAGGCCTCTGTCGCTAACCATTACCATATATATTGATGTGTGCCTTGACTCCAGTTTAACTTTTGTTCCCAAACAGTTCCTCATTTCCAAAACGTCTTGAACGTCCATTTGTTCTATTCAGGGACTAGCCAAAGGTTAGGCAACAGGCCTCTGGCATTGCTTTCATCTCTCTTAAGTTTCTCAGTCAGGCACTTAGACTTTCAGAATTTCTTTGCTCAGAGAAGATTTGAACATGAGTTTTTGTAACCAACTGTAAAAAGCATTTGGTTTGCCTTAGAAACAAACAACTCAATCCTTACAATGTTCCTTGGTCACATTATCAAAATCTTATTTTATGTTCAAAAGCAGGATTTGATATTCTTGGTTGATGTAATTTATGGTCCGCTTAAATATCAGCTTTCCCCTGAGTAAATAATTGCTTTAATTGTGAATATTAAAAAGGAGACTGTCCTTTTAGTTAGACAAGAAAATGTGTCAGACTGACAGGGCAAAATACATCAGTGTCTGTAAGGCAGGCCAGGAGTAGGAGCCAAGCTTTCCAAAATTTACACTCTCTTGGATTCACTTTATTTCCCTTTGGTTGTTGTCAGTGAACAGTTTCCCCCTTCCCTACCAAGATAGTGCGCAGAGAAGGTAGCTTCAGTCTGACGCTCTTTGTTTTCTAGTCACGGTGCTGTCTGAAGCAGATAGAATGGTTAATTATTTCTTCTTTCAGAATTAAAGTACAGTAATATTCATATCTAATAGGTTGAATGACTGTCAGATCTGCAGAACAAGGTTGTTTTGAGAGTTACGTCTGCAAATGCAATTCTGCAGATCCGACGCTGCCCTATAATGGATATCTGCCGAAATCATTGCCTGAAGTGGAGGCGACAGATTATTTCAAAATTTACAGACCAAAAGAACTGCGGATGTTGTAATGGGGACTGCAGATGCTGGAGAATCCAAGATAACAAAATGTGAGACTGGATGAACACAGCAGGCCCAGCTGATGTCAGCTTTTGTGCTCCTGAGATGCTGCTGGGCCTGCTGTGTTCATCCAGCCTCACATTTTATTATCTTGGATTCTCCAGCATCTGCAGTCACCATTATCACTGATACAATTTTAACCTCACTGCGAAGCCTCTTCCAGGGATGCCTAACCTGAAGAAGTTACCCTCCTCCCTCCGGACCAACCTCAGGGAATCTCTCTCCCACTGCAACTCTCTTATCCTCCCCACCCATCTTCTTTTCTCTCCATCTTCCGTCCGCCTCCCCCTCTCTCCCTATTTATTCCAGAACCCTCACCCCATCCCCCTCTCTGATGAAGGGTGTAGGCCCGAAACGTCAGCTTTTGTGCTCCTGAGATGCTGCTGGGGCTGCTGTGTTCATCCAGCCTCACATTTTATTATCTATTACTGCGGATGTTGTAAATCAGGAGCAAAAACAAAGTTGCTGAAAAATCTCAGCAGGTCTGGCAGCATCTGTGCAGGAGAAAAAAAAGCGTTAAAGAATTGGGTCCGGTGAGCCTTCCTCAGACCTGAGGACCCGAAACGTTAACTCTTTTTTCTCATCCACAGATGCTGCCAGACCTGCTGAGATTTTCCAGCAACTTTGTTTTTGCTCCTTATTTCAAAATTTGTTGACTGGGGCATTTTAAGGAAATAAACGTGCAAAGGCATAGGGCCTTGAGAGAGTGGATGGGCCTAAGTGGTTCCAGATTTACTGTCCCCTAAACTCTGACCATCTGTTTTCGCCAGGCAAATAACTGTATTAAGCTGAGAGAGCAAACACGAACAACAGTTTTAGAAGAGAGACATGTATACCTGAAATAACCTTTGCAGAATCTGTTCCCTCCCTGGATTCACTTCCTGTACCTTCGATTAACGTAAACGAACAATTTCCTCCCTCTCAGGATGGGAAAAGTGAGGAGAAATGGTTGCTTTGCTCTCAAATGTTGTACGTAGGATGGAGTATCACTCTAATTCTCATTGGACAACTTCCGCATTATGACGTCCAGAATTGGTGTTGGGCGGCCTGAGACAGCCAATGGGAAACGCAATACACGGCGGTGACGTCCCCGCGTTCCGGTCTGCAGGCCGATCGCGCGGTCAGGAGAACTCCTCTCCCTCCCACAGCCCTGGTTTCCAGGGCAACCAGGTGCCCTCTCGAGCCAGAGCGAAAAGCTGGCTCATCCTCTCTCTCTGGTGGCTGTTGCTAACTGGTCACGTGTTCCGTAAAACTGCGCCATTCACGGAGAATTGTTTAAGTTTATCCCAGGGGAGAATGGGGTCCGGTTGATTGACAGCTACCTTCCGACCAATAGGAGGACAGTAAGCATGGTTGGAGGACCTCGCGGGATAAGCTGGTCCTCCATGAGATTTGGGGCGGGGCGTGCAGAACAACACGTGACCAAACCGTTGCCGGTGAGTCTCGCGTGATTGGCGTCTGAGCGAGTCCGGGAGGAGAGCGAGACCGGAAAGGAGGAAAATTAGCGGATACCGGGAGAAAAATGGAGTCAGTCTGGACTGGAAGGTTTTATGAACACCTGCTGTTGGCCGCCAGACAGGAATTGAAGACTCTCTGTCCCGCGCTTGCAGCAAACGGGAAAGCGGTTGCAGGCCTCAGACACTGATAGGCCGGAAGTTGCCGCTGCCATCTTTATTGTGGGCAAGGTGCAACAGCGCGCATGCCATTGCCTGTTCCGAGGTGGGGGGCTTGGCGATTTGAAGAGGAGCGTTCCGACAGCGGACTGAAATCAAGGGGCATCTCAGGAGCACAAAAGCTGACGTTTCGGGCCTAGACCCTTCATCAGAGAGGGGGATGGGGAGAGGGAACTGGAATAAATAGGGAGAGAGGGGGAGGCGGACCGAAGATGGAGAGTAAAGAAGATAGGTGGAGAGGAGAGTATAGGTGGGGAGGTAGGGAGGGGATAGGTCAGTCCAGGGAAGACGGACAGGTCAAGGAGGTGGGATGAGGTTAGTAGGTAGCTGGGGGTGCGGCTTGGGGTGGGAGGAAGGGATGGGTGAGAGGAAGAACCGGTTAGGGAGGCAGAGACAGGTTGGACTGGTTTTGGGATGCAGTAGGTCGGGGGGAAGAGCTGGGCTGGTTGTGTGGTGCAGTGGGGGGAGGGGCCGAACTGGGCTGGTTTAGGGATGCAGTAGGGGAAGGGGAGATTTTGAAACTGGTGAAGTCCACATTGATACCATTAGGCTGCAGGGTTCCCAGGCGGAATATGAGTTGCTGTTCCTGCAACCTTCGGGTGGCATCATTGTGGCAGTGCAGGAGGCCCATGATGGACATGTCATCTAGAGAATGGGAGGGGGAGTGGAAATGGTTTGCGACTGGGAGGTGCAGTTGTTTGTTGCGAGCTGAGCGGAGGTGTTCTGCAAAGCGGTTTCCAAGCCTCTGCTTGGTTTCCCCAATGTAGAGGAAGCCGCACCGGGTACAACGGATGCAGTATACCACATTGGCAGATGTGCAGGTGAATCTCTGCTTAATGTGGAATGTCATCTTGGGGCCTGGGATAGGGGTGAGGGAGGAGGTGTGGGGGCAAGTGTAGCATTTCCTGCGGTTGCAGGGGAAGGTGCCGGGTGTGGTGGGGTTGGAAGGCAGTGTGGAGCGAACAAGGGAGTCACGGAGAGAGTGGTCTCTCCGGAAAGCAGACGGGTGGGGATGGAAAAATGTCTTGGGTGGTGGGGTCGGATTGTAAATGGCGAAAGTGTCGGAGGATGATGCGTTGTATCCGGAAGTTGGTAGGGTGGTGTGTGAGAACGAGGGGGATCCTCTTAGGGCGGTTGTGGCGGGGGCGGGGTGTGAGGCATGTGTTGCGGGAAATACGGGAGACGCGGTCAAGGGCGTTCTCGATCACTGGGGGGAAAGTTGCGGTCCTTAAAGAACTTGGACATCTGGGATGTGCGGGAGTGGAATGTCTTATCGTGGGAGCAGATGCGGCGGAGCCGGAGGAATTGGGAATAGGGGATGGAATTTTTGCAGGAGGGTGGGTGGGAGGAGGTGTATTCTAGGTAGCTGTGGGAGTCGGTGGGCTTGAAATGGACATCAGTTACAAGCTGGTTGCCTGAGATGGAGACTGAGAGGTCCAGGAAGGTGAGGGATGTGCTGGAGATGGCCCAGGTGAACTGAAGGTTGGGGTGGAAGGTGTTGGTGAAGTGGATGAACTGTTCGAGCTCCTCTGGGGAGCAAGAGGCGGCCCCGATACAGTCATCAATGTACCGGAGGAAGAGGTGGGGTTTGGGGCCTATGTAGGACTTCACCAGTTTCAAAATCTCCCCTTCCCCTACTGCATCCCTAAACCAGCCCAGTTCGTCCCCTCCCCCCACCGCACCCCCATCTACCTACTAACCTCATCCCACCTCCTTGACCTGTCCGTCTTCCCTGGACTGACCTATCCCCTCCCTACCTCCCCACCTGTACTCTCTCCACCTATCTTCTTTACTCTCCATCTTCGGTCCGCCTCCCCCTCTCTCCCTATTTATTCCAGTTCCCTCTCCCCATCCCCCTCTCTGATGAAGGGTCTCGGCCCGAAACGTCAGCTTTTGTGCTCCTGTGATGCTGCTTGGCCTGCTGTGTTCATCCAGCCTCACATTTTATTATCTTGGAATTCTCCAGCATCTGCAGTTCCCATTATCTCTGAAATCAAGGGGAATGTTTTGTCTTTTTTAGATTTCTGTCCTGGACTGACAGTGAATTTTCTTTTGTGAATACGTTTTACAGGAAATCAACTGAGAATATTTTGCAGACTGGGATCTCAAAACAAGTTTTGACAGCGGAATGATCAATGGTATTTAACTGTGGAAGAACAAAGGTTGGTTTCTTCGTTCAGTGGAAAAATAGCTCTGAAATGTTTGAAACTTAAAAATGAGCAAAATGTTCAAATTCGTGGTCGGATCACCCCTTGGGGTACGCGTTCAGTTCTGGGTCCTGCAGCTGAGATATTGGCCTGAGAAGGGCATAGACTTAGCCAAATAAGACCTATCCTCTATGAAAGATCTGTCATATTTAGTCCCAAGCACCCAACGCATTCCTCATTCTCAAATTCGATCAAACTTCCCTTTCAAATTCCTTACGTACTTGGATTCCAGCACACTCTCAGGTGGAATGTTTTAGATCCTGACAACTCTCTGTTGATCCTGAATCTGCTGAAGTCCATATTGAGTCTGTAGGGTTATAATGTGCTGAATTGAAAGACGCGCTGCATTGGAACAGTACAGGAGGTTGAGGTTGTTGTGTGAGCAAACAATTAAAATGACAAGGCTGTGTTGTGAGTGCTGCTTGGCTTAATGAGGGTGCTTTGGAGTTGAGTGCTTTGACTCGTTAAGTGAGACAAGGAGAAAGTGAAGCAAAAAGATTGAGTGTCGTGCTCAGACTCAGTTCGGGCAGTTCAGAAAACGACATGGTCCCAATGAAACCAGCCAATTAGTAAGCGATATCTGCTGAGAATGTTCTTGTTGTTTTAAAAATATATCAGCTTAAATACAGATTGGAACTTTCAATTATGATACACCTGTTTGGAATGAAGTAAGCTCAATTAAATTCTCTTGTAAGAGAGTAACTAGCTTATTGTAGAGAGAAGTCATGACAGGAGATGTTACACCCATGCTGTTCTCGTTTTGCACAACACGGGAAATGAGGGATTCCTGCAGTGTCCCTGACAGCATGCATGCAGGTGGTGTCCATCTGCATCTACTGACTAATCATGTCTTGAGCTGGAACTGTGGGTGACTCACTGGGGAGCATCCATGAGATTCAGAGTGCCAAGGACAGCACAAGTGCATTAGAATAGAAGCCCTATAGTGTGGAAACAGTCCATTTGGCCCAACAAGTCTACACTGGCCCTCTGAAGAGCACTCCATGCAGACTCAGCCCACTACACTATCCCTGTAATACTGTATTTCCCATGGCTAATGCACCTAACCTTCAACTCCCTTAACACTATGGATAATTTAGCTTGGCCATTCCACCTAACTTGCATATCTTTGTGCTGTGTGAAGAAACCGGGGCAACCCGGTGAAAACCCACGTAGACGTGGGGAGGACATGCAAACTCCACGCCGACAGCTGTCCGAGTGTGGAATCGAACCCAGACCCCTAGTGCTGTGAGGCCACAGTGCTAACCACTGAGCCATGGTCACACTGTTTTTCAAGGTAGTCACACCGCAGGTGAGAATTGCATAGGTAGAAAGGGAATGGGTGACCATCAGACAAAGTAAAAAGGTCATGAAGAAAGTGCAGGATGCCTCCAGTGGTCATCCCCCTTCAAACAGATATACTGCTTTGGATATTGTTGGGGCTGGTCAAGGTGGCCTCTCAGGAAATCTGCAAGAGCCAAGCTCATGGCACCATGGATGGCCTGCTGCATAGAAGGCAACAAAAGCAAATGGCAGGGATATATTGACAGAGAATTCAAAACAGTGAGGGCTGCAGACAGATGTGAATTCAGGATGGTACATTCCCTCCATGTTTCCAGGATGAAGGATGTCATGGAGTATCTGCAGGACATTCTGGAGCTGGAGAGTGAACAGCCAGTAGTCTTGGTTCACATGGGTACCAATGACATAGCTAAATAAAGGAATGAGAGCCTGAAAGCTGAATGTAGGTATATACGAGATACATTTGAAGTCCCATATTTTAATGTACAGATGTCAGACTTACTCATCTAGAGGTGAGAGCAGGAATAAAAGGATAGATTAGATGAATGTGTGGCTGGAGGAATGGTGTACCAGAGAACAGTTTAGATTGTTGAGGTATTGGGACTGTTTCTGTGGGAGTTGTCCATGCCTGACTGATTGCCCCTGAGCAGAGCTGGAACAAATCTCCTTGTAGGCCTTGCACTAGTTTTGTTAGTGAGTTTTTAAGTTAGTATGGCAGGAGAATGGAAACCAAAGTGTAGGCTTACATGGGTCAGATTCAGATCAGGAAATGGGAGGTAGGATATTAGTTAGTGATGCCGTCAGCTTCATACATCAGCCCTGACATCCCAGGAATCAGTCTACTGAACCTTCTTTACCTTCAAAGCCAGAGCATCCTTCCTTGAGGAAGGAGAACAAAGGTGCACAGAATACACCAGGTGTCAGTTCACCAAAATTGTGACAGAAAGATATCCCTGCTCCTGTACTTGAATCCTCTGTCAATAAAGGCCAATGTGTCATTAGCTTTCTTCACTGCCTGCCACTCCTGTCTGCTGACTAAAAGAGTCCCACAGAACAAAATGGGACCAGAGTCTCTCATAAAAATGTTGAATACAATGTCCCCATCTAATCCATGTTGGTCGTCAAGCACCTATTTACTCATCCCTTTCTCTTGCACTCAGTGTGTAAACTATATTCTATGATCAACTAAACATTTGTTCAAAGTTGCAAGGGTCTCTGCATCTGTCACTATTTCATATGCTGCCAGACCTGAATGTCTAAAGCATTTTCTGATTTTTATTTCGGACTATCACCATTTTGCTTAAGTGTCAGAGTTATACAGCATGGAAACAGACCCTTTGGCCCAATTTGTCAATACTGACAAGATACCCTAAATAAAGTTAGTCCCATTTGCCTCATATCCCTCTAAACACTTCCTATTTATGTATGCAGATGCATTTAAAATGCTGTAATTTTCCCTGTCTCCACTATCTCCTCAGGTGGCTGATTTCATACACACACACCATCTGTGTGAAAAGACTGTGACTTGGGTCCATTTTAAAGTTTTTGCCTCTTACCTTAGACCTATGCGCACTAGTTTTGAACTCTCCAATCCTGGCGGGGGGGAAAAAAAGACATTGGCTGTTCACCCTTTATGAACCTCTATAACGTCACTCCTCAGCTTCCCACACTCCAGAGAAAAAAAAAACCCAGCCCACTCAGCCTCTCCCTTTTCGTTTTACTCTCCAATCCCAGCAACAACTTTAAATCTTTTCTAAACTGTTTCAAATACATCTTTCCTACAACAGGAAGACCAGAACTGAACACAGTCTTTCAGAATTGGCCAAATCAATGTCTAATACAGCCACAACATGATCTCCCAGCTCCTGTGCTCAGTGCACAGGCCAATATGCGCAAACATTCCAAATGCCTTTGTCACCAACTTGTCTATCTGCAGTTCGCAATTTCAAGGAAATGTGCACTTGTTCTTAACCCTTTGAAGGGTAAGGAGAGAAAAAAGGAACAAGATTGAGCTGTAGATCTATAAAATGTCTCTGCTTTGTGCCTGCCTCTCCCACCTCTTTCTCTTTCCAAAGTTTTGTGCAAGCACTGACTGGTTCCCTTCTCTGAAAGAGATTTATGAACCCTTTCAGTTTTATGATAATCAAGCAGTTTCCCTCCAAAACTGACCAGATTAGTTGCTGTCTGTTTCGCAGATTGTGTAGTCTTCTCGTTTTTCCTAATACATTTGTTTTCTGTTTAAAAGGTTGATTTGCAATTAGAGATTTCAAACGAAACACGTCCAGATCTGATGGTCACACTGTTTATCATAATCTAATAATCTCAGAATTGAAGGACGAAGCACCGTTCACACCAGGGAGATACATACATCGTCTGTGCGTGGACGTGTTTGTGAAGATTCATCTGAAATGTCCAAACACCAGCGCAGTCACCCTGGGGAGAGACTATGGAAATGCGGAGATTGCGGGAAGGGATTTCTTTACCCATGCGAGCTGAAAACTCACCAACGCAGCCACACTGGGGAGAAGCCATTCACCTGTGCTGATTGTGGGATGGCATTCAGTCGATCATCCAATCTGCGGATACACCAGCGGGTTCACACTGGGGAGAGACCTTTCACCTGCTCAGTTTGTGGGAGAGCATTCGCACAGTCAGCCAGCCTGCTGATACACCAGCGAGTTCACACTGGGGAGAGACCATTTACCTGTTCTCAATGTGGGAAAGGATTCACTCGCTGTTCGAAACTACTGGAACACCAGCGTGTTCACAATGGAGAGAGGCCATTCACCTGCTCTGATTGTGGGAAGGGATTCACTCACTCATCTAAACTGCTGGAACACCGGGTGGTTCACACTGGAGAGAGACCATTCACCTGCTCAGTGTGTGGGAAAGGATTCACTCGATCATCCAACCTGCAGATACACCAGCGAGTTCACACTGGGGAGAAACCGTTTAGCTGCTCCATGTGTGGGAAGGGATTCACTCGGTCATCCAAACTGTTGGAACACCAGCGAGTTCACACTGGGGAGAGACCATTTGCCTGCCCAGTGTGTGGGAAAGCATTCACTCAGTCATCCAGCCTGCGGATCCACCAGCGAGTCCACACTGAAGAGAGAGCATTCACCTGTTCTGAATGTGGACAAGCATTTCTTCGCTCATCTAAACTACTGGAACACCAAGGAGTTCACACAGGGAAGAAACCATTCACCTGTTCTGAATGCGGCAAAGGATTCACTCACTCATGTAGATTGCTGGAACACCAGCGAGTTCACACTGGAGAGAGACCATTCACCTGTTCTGATTGTGGGAAAGGATTCAAATGCTCATCTAATCTGCTGATACACCAGCGAATTCACACTGGGGAGAGACCATTCACCTGCTTTGATTGTGGGAAGGGATTCACTCATTCATCCAGCCTGCATATACACCAGCGAATTCACACTGGGGAAAGACCATTCACCTGTTCTGAATGTGGAAAAGGATTTAATCGGTCATCTAATCTGCTGAAACACCAGCGAATTCACACTGGGGAGAGACCATTCGCCTGCTCTGAATGTGGAAAAGCATTCAATTGCTCGTCTAAACTGCTGATACACCAGCGAGTGCATACCGGAGAGAAACCATTCACCTGCCCTGATTGTGGGAAGGGATTTATCCAATCATCCAACCTGCTCAGACACCAGCGAGTTCACACTGGGGAGAAACCATTCACCTGCTCCGAGTGTGGAAAAGCTTTTGCTCAGTCAACAATCCTCCTAATACATCAGCGAATTCACATGCGAGAGAAACCATTCACCTGCTCTGATTGTGGGAAGGGATTTACTCAATCATCCAACCTGAGGAGACACCAGCGAGTTCACGCTGGGGAGAAAAATTCTCTCGGTCAACTCACTGGCTGATCGGCAAGCCTGTTTACTCTATGGAGAGGCTGTTCACTTGTTCTGTATGTGGGAAGGGATATGAAACTCTTAACATGCCAGTGAAATGACACTGGTGGACCCCAGTAACCTGCTGTTTGTCTAAAAAGCTTTGCTGTTTGTTAACACACCAGCAAATTCACAAAAAAACACAGGTGAAGGGTTTTGCTTTTACTCTCACCAAGGAAGAAATCTTGGTCATTGGGCTGTTTGTGTTGATGTTATTAAATCATCTTATGAAAGGTGCTGCTGTTGAGGATAAAAGTTGATACAGTTGTGTATCTGTAGGATAGGTTTTGAAAATAATCACAATGTGGTTGTGCATCGACACATTTACGCTGGGTAAAGATTGTCCACCTGCTTTTTTTTTGTAAAGTGATTTTGTGGTGCATCAGGATTGGTGAAACAATAATTTTCCTAGTAACTGTCAGTGTTGGATTTTGACACTATTGTAATCTATATCCAAATCAGGCTTTCTAGCCCTATTTCTGATGTTTGTCAACAGGTTAGTCACCTACTTGGAATAAAATTAATGCAAATCAGCTTTTTGTTAAAACTAAATTGCATCAAGTCTATTTCTTATCTCTAAAGCACTCAGAATGAGACAATCAGAACCCATTACGAGCAGCTGGGAGTTGGAACATCCAGAGAGGAAAATCTTGAAATGCTGGAAATGCTGTTGGCATCCCCTTGCCAACAGGATGCTCTGGATCCCATCCTGTTGGCAAGGGGATGGAATCCAGAGAAAATGTGCAGAAGAGTAAGATGAAAAGAGAAGAATCAACAAGTGAGTCAGGAAGACATCAACATTAGAGGCCAGTTCAAGTGCAAGGGAGTTTAACATGGTTGAATGGCATTGATCTAATGCTGTGAGTTTGATAAACAAGGCAGATGAGTTGAGGATACAAATTAGAACATGGGGGTTGATGACATTGCTGTCACTGAGACATGGTTGAGAGAGAGGCAGGATTGGAAGCTATATATTCCAGGATACATGGTCTCTATGCGATATGGTGAAGGTAGCAAAAAAGAGAGATGTCTCAATGTTTTGGAAATTTATTACAGCAGTACGGAGAGATGACATCTTGGAGAACTCCTTCAACAAACTGGAATGGGTAGAATAAGTAGAGCTGGTGAGGAGGCAAAGTTCAGGGAAGTGTAAAAGTAATAGGGTTGTGCTAATTGGGATTTAAATTTCTTCAGCATTAACTGGTTGTTAAAGTGTGAAAGGTTTAGAGGAATGTTTAAAATAGATCCAGGACAGCTTTTGAAACCAGTTTGCATTAATCTAACAAGGAAATGGGAAGTCTTGGACTTAACCTTAGATAATTAAGGCAGACAAGTGGTTGAAGTATCTGTTGGGGGAGGATTTTGCAGACAGTTATCATGACTCTTAACCAGATTCAGGATTGTTACGGAAAAGGACAAGGATGAGCCTCAAAATCAAAGTTCTAAATTGGTTGATTTTAATAAGACCAGATATGGTTCGGGCTGAGGGTGCAGGGAACAGATATTTCATGGTAAATGTGCAAGAGGGAAATTAAATGAGGAGATAAGGAGAGCTGTAAGGGCGACATGAAATGATACGGCCGGGTAAAATAGGGGAAAATGTTCAGTTGGTTAAAGGATAACAGGGGAAAGAGTAAGGTTTATCAAATTCATTCAGATACTTCTCCCTAATTTGTCTCTCTCACCACTGAACACTGACTCAAAATATTCATTTAGAACCAGGCCTGCATCCACTGATTCCACATAGACTACTGCTGTGGTCCTTAAAAAAATTATCATACAGAGAGAGAGAGAAGGTTTTGGATCATCTGGCTGGCTTAAATGTGAACAGACCTCCAGAGTCAGGTGAAATGTATCCTGCAGTGTTGGGATGTAACAATATCGGGGGAAACTTGCAAACATTTTCAATTCCTGTCTGACCACAGGAAAGGTGCTAGAGATTGAAGGATGCTTGAAGTAGAACTTTTATTCAAGAAGGGAGCAAGGGATAAATCAAGAAACTGCAAGCTAGTCAGTCTCACCATTGTGGTGGGGAATCAATTGAAATTAGTTCTGAGGAACAGAATTAATTTAGAAGCTGTGATAATGGGAACTGCAGATGCTGGAGAATCCAAGATAATAAAGTGTGAAGCTGGATGAACACAGCAGGCCAAGCAGCATCTCAGGAGCACAAAAGCTGACGTTTCGGGCCTAGACCCTTGCTCTCTGATGAAGGGCCTAGGCCCGAAACGTCAGCTTTTGTGCTCCTGAGATGCTGCTTGGCCTGCTGTGTTCATTCAGCTTCACACTTTATTATCTGAATTTAGAAGCTGTCTGTTTGGGAACTTAGGGTATAACTGTAGTTAGCAACTTTTAGGTGAAATTGTTTTACAGCCAAAATCCCCACTGACAATCCAGGACTAATGTCACAGAGTATGCTGATGGGAAAAAGAAGTAGACTTCCTTCCCTGGCTGGTCTATCAACTGCTAATCTTTTGGTTAACAGCCAAATGCAATGACCAGTTATCCTGTACAAATATGTTGCTTCTCACTGATCTAGGTTGAATTTTATGTCATTTTCAAACTAACTGATCAACCATTCTACATTCAAGTAGAAAGTATTTATTATAACCGATTTTGAAAAAAAAAGGGCTCAACACTGACCACTATGGGCACCCATTAGACACAGATATCCAACTGGAGAAAAAAAAACTGATTTTACTTCATGGATGCTGCCAGACCTGCTGAGCTTTTCCAGCAACTTCTGTTCTTGTTCCAACATTTCTAGAGTATTTTCCTTCCCTGGATTTACTTTCAATCCTTTCAGTTGCTCCACATGAACAGCATTTCTTCTCCTCCCTCCCCGCCTCCCAGGATGACAAATGAAAAGGGAGAGACATTGCTTTGCTCCCAGATGTTGCACAGAGGAGGGAGTTTCACTCTGAAGCAAAATAGATGACTTTTTCATTGTGACATTCACAATGGGGGAACGGGGCTTACCTGAAGCAGCCAATAAGAATTGGGAAACTCATTGGCCAGGCATGTGGAAAGGGGAGCCTGACCCCTCCCCGCCCCCAGCCTCACTAGGGCAACCAGCTGCCAGCTCATGCCAAAGCAAGAAGCCACTCAGGGATCTGCCCTCCCCTTCTCTCTGGTAGTTGTTGCCTCAAAAAAAGACAAATCGAGCCTGACCTCTGGCAGTAGCAGTACTTTGCCTGCTCCGGACAGCAGGCCTGCCCTGTCCCTGCTCTACACAGTGGGGCCATGCTGTGGTTGTGCTGCCCTCTAGCTGTAGGATTGGGAAGGGGAGAACTGCTTAGAAAACCTCTTCCTTTCATTTCCTCCAGGCTCTACAACAAAGGCCCTCCATGCCTGTGCCGACACATTTTTCCCTTCCATTCTAAAACTGTCCTTCACTTACAGGAGCCATTTCCCTCTATTCCCTTCTTATTCGTGTATTCATTCAGGCACTTTTTGAATACTACTATTGTGTTTGCTTCCACCACATCCCCTGGCAGTATGCTCCCGGTAGTCACAAACCTTTGTGTGAAAAACCTGCCTTGCACATCTCTTTTAAACTTGTCCCCCTGTGAAAAGATTTATCAATTCATCAAACCTCGTGACACATTGAGGAGAAGCCCAGTTTGTCTAAAGTGCTGTAAAAGTTCTTGAGAGCTGATGCTGCATCGTGTTCACACTGATGCCAGACTGTTTAGGCGCTCTGACTGTGGGGCTATGTTTAAATGATCATCTTACCTCACTGTACATCATTGTGTTAACACTAGGCAGAAGTCATTCACCTGCTCTGACTGTGGGAAGGGCTTCTCTCAGTCATCCCACCTGTTGATACAGCAGCGTGTTCACACTGGGGAGAAGCCATTTTCCTGCTCTGACTGGGTGAAGAGGTTCAGTCAATCAGCCCACCTGCTGAAGCACCAGTACATTCATGTTGGGAAGAAGCCATTCACCTGTCCCAGTTATGAGAATGGCTTCACAAATGTATCACATCTGCGGAGTCACCAGAGAGTTCACAACTAACTAGTCATTGGATTTTAGTGTTCATCACACCTAGGAGTGAACCATGTTCATTGCCATCTGTTTTTGCTGATGTTAGCAACCACCTACTGGTCCCATACTAATGTAGATAAACGCCAAATAGAGCAGCTTTGTGTAAAACACAGTGCTTGTCATCATCTTATTGTCTCTAACACAAGGGATTCCCTTTTGTATTCTGCCCCCCCTCCCCTCCATCCTCACCTTTAACAAGAAGTGTGAGGAACTTCATTGTCATTAGGATGAAGACAATCTGATCAGCTGCCTCTGCCCAGGCTGGGAGAAGCGCTCTAGAGATCTCAGTGATCTGATTTCCCAACAATGTATTCACATGCACAGCTGAAACCAATCCGGCTCTCTCACTGCAGGACTGGCTTCAGGCAATCATCTGCCCTCACTATAAACACCAATGAGCTCACACGGTGGGGAGGCTGCTCAATTGCTCTGAGTGTGGGAAGATACACTCAGGCATAACACCTTCTGAGGCACCAGCGTGTTCATTGGTGACTACAGCAGTCAGATTTGCTGTTAATCAAATGCTGGAGCCATCCATTTCTGATTTGGCACTTTTTCTACTGATGTCAATAAATTCCAGAACAGTTTTACATGTAAATATTCTGAATAGAATTCACATTAATAGGCCTTGTGTTAAAAGCAGTGAGTTGATTCTTTTTGATATCTCTAATACAAGCGAGTCCCTTTTGAAGGGTCTCCCTCTCCCTTCTATCCTTCAACAAGTATGAGGAGTTGAGACAGTTTTGTCATCACGAAGATTAGAAAATCTGATCAGTTGCCGCTGCAGCTCCCCTCCCTTACACTAGCTTATTGGGTCAAATTGCCTGTCAAGCTCCTCCTTGCTTGACCCCACAGCTTTCTCCAGTCTCTCAAAAGACAAAGCTCTTCCTGTCTATGAGACCTACCTTTGTTCCATGAACCCTGTTGTTACTAAACATACACATTGATATTGTTAACTGTTCACTCTCCTGGTACTGTCCTTCAAACCTTCATAGTTCTTGAAACAATCCTTGAAACGAAACTGACTTGACTCCACATTGTTTGCAAAGACTTGTACATGGTGTTTCCCAAAGTGTTATCCTTGGTCTCTCCTATTTCTCGTCTAGACACTGTCCCTGGATGACACTGCTCAGAAGCACTGTGTTGGTTTTCACATGTACACTAACAACTATCAGCTTTATCTCTCCAATCCTCCAGCGTTATTAAATTATCCCAGACCAAAAACTGGACGCACAGAAATGGCCTACAAATAAATATTTGGAAGACCAATCCATCGTATTCAGTTCCCATTGCACATTCCATTCCCGAACTCCCAAGTCCAACCCTCTTTCCTGATAGTTAGACTGAACCAGACTGTTCATAATCTCAGTGACAGATTTAACCTCAAGCTGAATTTCTGACCACAAAACCATACTGTCACTGATACCAGATATTTCGATCTCCATAATGTCAGCCATCTCCACCCCAGCACAGAT
Source organism: Stegostoma tigrinum (assembly GCF_030684315.1). Classification (NCBI taxonomy): domain Eukaryota; kingdom Metazoa; phylum Chordata; class Chondrichthyes; order Orectolobiformes; family Stegostomatidae; genus Stegostoma; species Stegostoma tigrinum. Next base: position 2,351,163 of record NC_081396.1, on the reverse strand, counting down.
CATTCGCTGCTGAAGCCCTTATTTATGCCAATATTATCTTTACACTTGATGATTCCAATGTATTCCTGGCCAGTCTCTCACATTCATCCCAGCACTACCCAGTAATGTGAGATGCCCCAAAACTCTGCTGCCCAATTCCTGCTCAAAGTTCTGTCTTAGGTGTGTGCGCGCTTGCTCCATGTGTTGGTGATTGTAGCGTTGGCTTCCAATTTCCAAATTCACAACCATGCACCATTGTTGGAGGTAGTCACCTGAGGACAAATGTGTTTTCTTTATCATTGGAAATTCACTGAATAGTAAAGGCACATTCCCCTTCTTTAAGTGGCTGGGGCATTTACTCTGATGTTCATGGTGACATTTGCTGATCTGAGACTTGGAAGAAATCTTACCCTAATGCACTTTGTGTGGTTTGATTTGCCAGTGTAGCATGCAAAAATATACTTTACATTGTATTTCAGAACATGTGACAATAATAAATCAAACCTCACTGAGGTATTAGGACTATGCGAAACACTAGCTACGAAATGTATGGAATTTATGCATTTTGCTGGAGCCAGATAGGGGTCAAACCTACAATCTTCATTGCGCCAATGGCCCTGTCCATGTCTAATGCATGCATGCTGTAGAGTTGTGGTGTAAACATGGACATGAACAGGAAAGGGATCGTTCATAAGGTGAACAATCAGCAAAAAAAATCATCATCACTTCCTCACTTCAATAGACCCCACTTTGAGAAGCAGTCAATTTCACTGGCAAAAGATAACATATTTGTCCTCTTGTGAGATTCCCTCCGTGTGTAATGCAGTTAATGGGCCCTGAGAGGATGAAGGCATTCCCTTTATCCCATGAGTTTAGCAGGTGAAAATATTAGTTTAAAACAATGTGAAAGGACATTGTCTCTGACTGTGTGTTTTCATGTTGAGCAGCTGTGAACTCTGCTTTTTGCAAAAGCAAAAGGTAATCGAAATTCTCACTGAGCAATATTGAAACAGAAAAACAAGAAGTTACTATGATTGTGTGGTTAGGAAAACAGACATTGGATGGGCAGGAAGCCATCCATTTGGTGGAGCCACGGCTTAGTTGGTTAAAGTGTCTGCCTTGTAAGTTGGTTCAAATCACCGCAGTGTACGCACCTTTGTTTAAAAACAGTTATTTAAACTCCTTTCAAATGCTATGTTGTTGATCCAACCATAGATCTGGTGATGTGTAACGAGGCAGAATCACCAATACGACACCTCCAGTTTGGCTGGAATTATTTTCCCAAAAGCCACGATCCTTGAAAAACTACTAGAAGATTGGAAAACGGCCAACATGACTCTCATATTCAAAAGGGGAGAGAGGCAAAAAGCTTGTTAATACAGGGTGATTATCCTAGCATCTACAGTTGGAAATGTATTGGAATCAATTAAGGAAGTAATTATCACCAATTTGAAACATTGTAATTTAATCAAACAGAGACAGGGGGTTGGAGTTTTAGAGTAGGGGAGTGTTACTGCAACTATACAAGGTGCCGGTGAGATTACATCTGGAGTACAGTGAACACTTTGGTCCCCTTATTACGGAAGCAATATCATTTTAGACGGTTCAGAGAAGCACTAGGATGATTTTTGGCATCCGGCAATCTTATGAGTAAAGGCTACCCAGATTGAGACTTTGCTCACTGGAGTTCAGCAGAATGGGTGGGCTCATTAAAATATGCAGCATTCTTAAGGCAAAATACTGATAGGATATTTCCCTTCATGGGAAAGTTGAGGGATGGCATTGTCGCAGAACAAAGGGGCCAATTTAAGACTGAGGTAAGGACGGATTTCCTTTCTGAGAGGGTTGTGAGTCTTTGCAACTTCTTACCACAGACAGTTATGGGGGCAGAGTCCTTGTGTATATTTAAGCCTGTGACAGTTAAATTCTTGGTCAGTAAGGGAATCAAAGGTCTTGGGGAAAGAACAGGAAAGTGGATGTGAGGAATTTCAGATCAGTGAAGATCCTATTGAACAGCAGAGCAGGCTCTTGGGGACAAATGGCTACTTCTGTTGCTATTTATTTCCTCTTATGATGTTGGCAGGTGTTAAAAATTGGAAGGTGTCCATCCACAGCCTGTGGCACTATTCCCCCTCACTGTTCACTACATGTCTATGTCTGACACACTTGAAGCAGTTATTGTGTTTGAACTAAAACCTAGCACTATTCATTGCACCCACTCCTGTCACCTAGGTTTGGCCCACGTCAGGAAATGTTGTTTCTTGTTACTTTGTGAACTGCAAGAATTCATTGATCCTGGAGTTTATTTCCTCAGAACTCTGAGGAAGGGTCACCGGGCCTGAAACGTTAAATCTATTTTCTCCTCCACAGATGCTGCCAGACCTGCTGAGCTTTTCCAGCAACTTTGTTTTTGTTCCTGATTTACAGCATCAGCAGTTCTTTTGGTTTTTATTCTTGACTTATTCTAATCCCATTTTCCTGGTCTTGGTCCATAGCCTTATAGAAGTTGGAATTGTAAGAGCATGTCTTAATTGTAATAAGGGTTTCTACCACACTGACAGGCAGCAAGCTTCAGATTCCTACCATCTTCTGATTGTGGGTAAAAGCATTTTTCTTTGTATTGCCTCTGAACTGTCTGCAACAGAGTTACTATCTGTGAGAAAGAAGGAGCTCCCTTGTCATAGTGTGCAGGATTTGAACCTCCGCAGGGAAACGTCAATGGATTTCAAATCTACCGCCCTAACCACACTCCCAAGTAGGAAAGCATGCCAAAAAAAGCATGCCACTGGCCTGCTTTCCTTGGGTTTTTTCCATGTGGAGTGAAGAATGATTGAATCCAGTTCTGAGGATGGGTCACTCCACCCAAAACCTTAACTCTGATTATTTCCAGAAGATGCTGTCAAAGCTGCTGAAGTTTTCCAGCCAGTTTGAATTTTTGTTTCTGATTTACAGCATCTATAGTTCTTTCAGGTTTTTATTTAAGAGTGAATTATTGATGATTTTTTTGAATCCAATCACTTCATAGATTTCTAATGGATTAAAATGTTGGTCCATGGGGTCTGGTTGTTTCATTCCGATATTTGACATGATCAGTCATTTAAAAAATAACCATAAATTGCTGGAGAAATTCAATGGGTCTTGCCACATCTGTGGAGAGAGTAACAGAGTTGATGGTTCGTGCCTTGATCAAAACTCTGTGTTCTCTCTCTCTACAGATGCTGCCAGACCTGCTGAGTTTCTGCAGAAATTTCTATTTTTGTTTCAGGTTTTCAGGATCCACAGTTCTTTAAGGTAGTCATTTAAACAATATGGAAACACCTTTGTGGTCACACACTGGATAACGATTACTGTTTGGGGAACATTTTCCTGGTCCGATTAAGAACCCATAACTGTGCAGCAAATAAAGCTGATGGAGTGAACAAAGTCTGAAGTCACACGACACCAGGTTATAGTCCAATAGGTTTATTTGAAATCACAAGCTTTCGGAGTGCTGAACCCTCTTTGGGTGAAGTCAACCAATTTATCCACCCCAGTCCAACACGGACGCCTTCCTACAATGGAGTGAAAACAGTGACATCTCCACTCCAGGTGGTTTCAAACCACCAATCTTTTGGTTAACAGCTAAACACTCTGACCAATTGCACCACACAGCCTGGTGACCCAAATGCTTGCATGATTCCTAAAAGCTTTTGGCATGCTAGCTTTTTTCATCGGTCAGAGCATTGTGTGTAGGAATTGGGACATGTCATTGCAGCTGTACATGACATTGCTGAGGCCACATTTGCATTACTGCATGCAGTTCTGGTTGTCCTACGATAGAAAGGGTATTATTAAACTAGAAAGTGTCTGACTCCACCCATTGCAGCCACATTCATGTCATTGGGAACCAGCTCTCTTCCAAACAAGGCTGTCTCCCTTTGACCCTCCATGGATGAATATCTTCATTAACACCTTTATTACCTATTGTATTAATGAATTTCTCAGCACAGGGTAATATATCATGTAAGCCTGAACCAAACTCCAGATTCTCCACTGAATCAGGATCTATACTCATGTACTTTATGCAAGGTTAAGGTTGAGAACTGACGCCCACCTCAATGTCTTGAGTTCTTACCCTCATCCTTGCTTTAAACATTTCCAAACATAATAACTGGCCTTAAAGCCTGAAGCCTCCTGTAAATTTGAACATGCTGAAAGGTCTCCCTTCCGAAACCCCACTTCCCTCAACACCATCACCCACCTCTACCTCCCTCCAACCCCATCTTCCTTCAAGGCACTCTTAAAAATCAGCATTGCTTTCCTTAATACCTCATGTCAGTCAGTGCCTATTTTTATTCAATAAAACCCTTTGGGACACGTTATTATGTTAAAGGCACAATATGCATTCAGGCCAACTGCTGTTATTCCTTAATTTCCTCCAAGGGCTCTCTGCGCAATGTTCTAAAGATCAGATTATCTCTTTGGCTCCGTTTGTCCCCCATCTCTCTTTCATTCAAGAGCTCTTCTGCCCAAATCTTGAGCTGCCATGAATTTTTTGAGCTGGTAGTTGACTTAAATCACTATGTGCATCTTTCATTTTTGAACTGCAATTTCTGCCAAAGTGTTAGTGAGAAATGGAGGTGACGGGTGGGTTGGAGCACTGGGATAAAAGTAAAATGCAATACACTAAGTAAGAAGAGCCGGAAGATATTTATAAATTATAGGGCCTTGGGCTCTCGAACCCCATGTCTCCCTTCTTCCCATTCACATCTAGTTGAGCTACGCACACTGCTGTCACTCCAGGTTAACTGTCAATTCTCACTGATGAGTTTCTCAGACAGGTGGAGTGACAGCGTTTGTCATTCAAACACTCACCTCGAGCCCGTGCCCAGGACTAGGCTCTCACCTAGTAGCTGGGCTGGGCCTGGCGCACTGTTAGCATCACCCCTTTACTACATCATGTGCCAACCAAATGAGTGAGAGGGGGGAGAGGGAGAGAGAGAGAGAGAGAGAGAGAGAGAGATAGTTTGGTGCATTTGCCAATTTGACTGATAAACCTGATATTTTCCCCTCACATTTGAATAAAGAGCTAACTAATCTAATTCTTAAAAAAGGTCATGAAAATTAAAATATTAAAGCTGTTTCTCTCATTACGGATGCTGCCAGATCTGTTGTATTTCTCCAGCAATTTTTAGTGGGCAAGATAAAAACTATAGCAACATATTGCACACAAAACGGAGTTGTTTGACGTTTCGCAGAATGTTGACACTTCAGCTCGGCTGGATCTTACTAACATCAGCAGAAACAGGCCAGAATGAACATAATTCAGTACAAGATTTGGCAAACAGCAAAATCCAATCACAGTGGCTACTTGTGAATTCGCTGGTGTGCCAGGAGGTAGGATGACTGAGTGAATCCCTTCCCACACTCTGAGCAGGTGAATGGCCTCTCCCCTGAGTGAACTTGCTGGTGTGTCAGCAGAGTGGATGACTGAGTGAATCCCCTTCCACACTCGGTGCAGATGAACGGTCTTTCCCCAGTGTGAGTCCTCAGGTGTACAGTAAGTTCAGATGATGTTTGAACCCAGTCCTGCAGCGAGAGCACCTGGGCAGTTTCTCACCAGTGTGAACACGTTCATGGTACATCAGTTCCTGCGAGCTTTTAAGGCACATTCTGCACATTTAAAAGGTCTCTTGTCAGTGTGAACGCGTTGGTGTGTCAGAAGGTTTGATAACTGAGTGCATCCTTTCCCACACTTGAGGCAGGTGAATGGCTTCTCCCCGGTGTGTCTGCGCTGATGCCTTTTGAGGTCAGATGGGTAATTGAATCATTTCCCACAGTCACCACAATTTCTCTCTGTTGTGAATATATTTGTGTCTGGACAGGCCAGATGATTGGCTGACGCCTCGTCCACACAAAGAACATGTGAGTGGTTCCTCTCCACTGTGGATGGTGCTGTCTCCTTCCATGTTCAAAATCCAGTAATTATCGAGTTACAAAAAATTGGGTGACTTCATCAGATCCTGATGTGATGTTTAGTTTGAGATTTTTGACAGCAAGCCACCTGCTTCTAATCTCCTCTGAAGTTGATTTGAAATAGAAAATGGAGTAAGAGAAGCAACAGAAAATTTGAGAGCATGCTGTGAAACTGAGCTGAATGAATCTGGCTGTTTGTGGGGTCGGCATTAAAATGAAAACACAACTGGTTCACTGTGTCCATCGGAGAAGAAATTTTGACACCCCGACTAGATATCCGCAAGAATCTGACCTCAATGGGAAGACATAACACTCTGGGAAGGGAACACTTGCAGCTAAGAGTAATCCACAGCCTTTTTATATGCATTCAGTGTGAAAGGTTATAGCCTCTGGAAAATTACCTGGAGGGGCTACTTCTTTGCTCGCTTGCTCATGTGTAATCTAATCAAACTAATAAAACTGCAAATCAGCAACATAGTTTGAGAAAATCATGGGAACATTCCAAACTAAAAGCGGCTAGTTCCCCAGCGCCCATGAAACATTCTGTACCTTGAGGTGTCCACTGGTTGTGGAAGGTTTTCAACTGCGTGCTGGACACTGCATACTTTTTCTCCACAGACAACCAGGCACAGACACAATGATGGAAGAGAAGCTGGTTTCTGTAGGAAAATAAAATTAAGGCACAATCAGATAAGCCATGATCTTATTGAAAGGCAGAGCAGGCTCGATGGGCCAAATAGCTTACTCGTGCTCCTTTGTCAACCATTGAGATTGGTTGGCTTGCCGAGCTGGTTTGTTGTATTGCAGATGTTTCGTTACCGTGCTTGGTAACATCCTCAGTGCAGCCTCCGATGAGGCATCTATTTCAAAGGGCAACAACACACTGCAGCAACATTGAACTACACCGAGAAGAAGACAAATGTATCTTCCAAGTGTTCAAGGCTAATGAATATCCAAAAAAACTGGGGCAGAAGATGCTTACATGAACAGCATCAGAAAGATTCTACATGCTCCAACACACTCATCACACTACCCTACATCAGGAACACGTCAGAACTCACCACAAGACTCCTATGACCGCTGGGCATCAGAGTGGCACACAAGCCCACGTCAACCCTACGACAACTGCTCTCCTGAATTAAAGACACGCTCCCCGCCATGGACAGGACCAATGTCATCTCCCAAATTCCCTGCAGAAACTGTGAGAAACAATACGTTGGACAACAGGAAGGAAACTAACAACAAGAGGGCATGAACACCAACCGGCTGCAAAAAGACACGACCTATACTCACTCATCTCAATCCACATGGACAAGAATCATGACTTCGAATGGGTCAACATCATTATCTTGGGACAGGCTAGGGAGAGATAAGCATGAGAATTCCTGGAAGCATGGCACTCCATGAAGCATGCTATTAATATACAAGTTGAACTCGACCCCATAAACATTACACTATGAAGGAAAACTGGAAGTGAGGCAATCCATCTCAAAGGACCCCAGAGTTTAAAAGCCAGATGGGAAAACACACCAATGCTTCATATGAGAGTGCACTGAGGATGTTACCAAGCATGGTAACGAAATGTCCACATAACAACAAACCAGTTCGGCGAGCCAACCAACCTCAACATCCAGAACCCGGGCTACAGATCTACTCCAAATTCCTTTATCGACTGTTTAGCCAGAGTGATCCTCCCCGTGAACACTGTCCATTTACATCCTACAATTTACTGTTTTAACTGGTGAGATGGCCCTCAAATGTACACATGCCCTCCATACTGTAGAGATGAATGTCAGCAGCATCGGGAAGAAGTGTCATCACACTTTAAACAGCTGCTCCTTCAGGTAACTGTATAGAGGCTTTAACCTGTCACAGTGTGGATGTACATGCCCCAGGGCCTCTTCTCCAATGCAAACATCATCTGCATTCTGAGAAGCTGCTGATAAACCTGTTGGCCAGGAACTCTCACAACCCAGGCATTAGTGCTTGATTTGGAAAAAATTCGCCATGAAACTATGCCCACTTCCTTAGAGTCCACTTAATACTCACATACAACTTCACCAACCTCCAAATTCAATGCATCATCCTCTGTCATTTCTGCCACATAGTATCAGACCCAGCTGCAAAACGAGAATTCCCACCCACTCTGTCCGCTTTTCATAGGGACTGTTCATTCCATGACTCCCTTGTCAGCTTCATACTCTCCACCAACCCCTCCACCACACCCAGTGCCTTTCCCTGCAAATGAAGGAGGTGAAACACCTGCCTGTACATCTCCTCTCTCACCTGTGTCCAACGGCCCAAACAATCCTTCCAAATCCAGCAGAGATTCACCTGCACTTCATCTCACCACATCTACTGCGTCCGTTGCACCTGATGTCGCTTCTAGGTCAGGCAGTCCAAACACAGACTCAGGGACCGGTGCGTGGAGCATCCGTGCTCTGCACACACCAACAAACACCGGTTGCCATCCACACTAACTACCCCTCCCACTCCCATGATGATATGTCCATCCTAGGCCTCCTTCACTGTCACAGTGAGGCCAAGCATAAACTGGAGGAACAACATCTCACATTTCACCGTGGGAGTTTGCAGCCCAATGACCTGAATATTGACTTCACCAGTTACAAAATCTCTCCATCTTCCTACTTACACATCCACTCCACCCGTCCTACTGACCAATCACAATAAGCCCCTAACTGCATCCACCTATGCCCGTCTCACCTATCCTCACCCCTCCCTCTATTTGTTTCTAGGTTTCCTTCCCACTCCCCAGTCCTGATGAAGGGCTTCTGCCCGAATTGTTGACTTCCCTGCTCCTCAGATGATGTCTGGCCTGCTGTGCTGTTCCAGCTCCACATTTATTGACTCTAACTTCCTGTACTTGCAGACCTTTCTGATTCCAAGTCATTGCATCAACAACATCACAGTAGATCCATGTGGTGATTCAGCAGGCAGTGATCCGGAGAACCCGGCAACAGAAACCGTGTAATTGCAGATTGTTAATCAAGGCATGAAGTATTTAGTAAAGGTTTTAAAACCACAGTCCTCCCATAGCCTCACCACTTGCAGTTCAGAATGGAAACAGTGTCTCTGCCCATTGTCATCACACTTGATGCGTATGCTTCAGAGATTAGGCGGGGCTGCGCTTGCGCACCGCTCGCCCGTCCTACTTAGGGCACATTTACCAATGCGAGGGATGTTGGGTAATGATACCAAGGTTGGTTCTTTGGGTGTGATAGGAGTGATGCAGATGGCAATCAATACAATTAGAAAGCAAACCATACTGGACTATATGTACTCAGAACATAGGTATATTTCCACAGATGCTTCAGACCCGCTGAGTTCTTTTTCTCCCCAGCACTGTTTGCCCCACGTTTCTAGCATTTTGCTCTTCTACCGGAATAGTGGTTGTGTAAAGCATAATGCAGGGCAAGGGTTCCTAGAGTGTTTTCAGGAAAGTTGTCATGAGCAATGCATACCCAATCTCAAAGAGAAAGATTCTCTAAACCAAGTTCTTGGGCAATGAAGTGAGTCAAGTGTCAGTGGAGGATATTTAGGGTACAGTAATCAGACATTCAATTAGTAAAGGGAATAAGGTTTCTGGGAAAAGGCATGCAAGAGATAAGGCATGCATCAGATCGGTCATGATCTCATTGAAAGCTGGAGCAGACTTGAAGGGCTGAATGGCCAAATTCTGCTTGTTTATCTCATGGTCTTATAAATTAAAGTAAAAGAGACATTGTGTTTATGACAGATGTTAGGTCAAAATAAAATTTAGAACGAGGTACAATGAAGAAGGTTCGGAGGGAAGGTGGAATTCAAATAAGTAAAAAGGGATTGTGACAAGAAACTGGCAGTCAATATGTTAGAAAATCCTAAAAGTCTTATTTAGGCATTCAAATTGTAATAGGAAGGTAAAATATAGAACAAGGCTCATTAGGGACCGAAAAAAATGCAATTTACACATGCAAGCAGAGTCACTGCTGAATTATTTAATAAGTACTTTGAATTCTACATTCCCAAAGAAGATTTTGCTGAAGTCATGTTAAACATGAGATAGTTCAGGTACTTAAAGGATTTAAAATTCATAAGATTTTAAACTAAACATGGATATAGCATCTGGTTTGAATGAGATATATCCAAGGACAATAAGGGAAGTGAGAGTGGAATTTGTCGAGACATTGCTGTAAGGATTTAAGCTTGTTCAGATCTCGGGAAGATGCCAGAAGCTACAATCATTCAACCTGGTTCAAAAAAGCTTGTGAAGAGAAGTCCGGCAACAACAGGTCAGTCAGTTTTACTTGATTGATGGGGAAATTTCTGGAAATAATTTAAATACCCTCTATAGGTCAGTGAGCACGGCCTCTACAGAGGCTGGTTTCTCAACAACAAGACAGCCTGTATTTACTCATGAACAGTTCTTGAATATAGACTCATACAGGGTCAAACATCAGAGTATTAGCATCTCTGAAACTCACCTTTATATGAAGTTCTGAGGAAGGGTCACCGGACCTGAAATGTTAATTCTGATTTTTTTTTCTTCACAGACACTGCCCTACCTGCCAAGCTTTTCCAGCAACCCGATTTTTGTTCTTGATTTACAGCATCCATAGTTCTTTTGGTTTTTACTCACCTTTTATATGTCAGTCAGAGATCCCTCATTGGATCAGATTAACAACTCCAATGTAGGAACTTGTATTCTATGAGGTTGAGAGTGCTGACATCCTAACACTCTTGATAGTAGCTGCAGCTACTTAAGACTTGTTGTCAGTGCACAGCCAGTAGAATGTTTGAAAATCTCAAGGTATGGCAAACTGGAATGTGGAAGACTGGCTTGGAGTGCCTGAGGTTAGCTAAATTCAACACTTACAAAAGAATCGAAGAATTTTCAAAGTCATTCAGCTCAATTTCATACAGTCTGCCTTCATAGTTTTGTGGCTTCTCTCCTAATCCCTTTTTCTGTTTTAAATCCATTTCACAGAAAGAGATGATACGAAATTAGCCAACCAATTCAAACAGTCGATTAGGATAAAAGCTAAATACGACACATTTGCAAAACTGTCATCGAAATGGAAAATACTGGGGAAACTGAACAGGTCTGGTTGCATCAGCAGATACAGAAGAAGTTAACATTTTCAGTTCATTATGACTGTTCTTCATAAGAGGATCACAGTTGGATTTGATAGAATTGCCCAATTTATCACAAGTGGAAAATCCTTGGATTTTAAACATGGAAGAAAAAGATGCCATTCACAGAGGTGAGAAACTGCATGTGTTCTGTGTATTGACAAGGGATCAGATAATCATCTGGCCTATCAAAACATGAGTGGACTCATGTTGGAGAGAAACTGTGGAAAAGTGGGCTACAAGGACGCATTCAGTCACATTTCTGATCTGGAAATTCACCAATGTGGTCACACTGAAAATGGCCATTTATCTGATCCATATGTGGAAGGGATTCATTCATTTGTCCACGCTGCTGATGCAACAGCGAATTCATGCTGACCCTTACAAATGCCAACATTGTGGGGACTGCCATAAACATTTCATCAAACTGATTTGCCATCTGTGTGTTCACACTAACAAGAGACCCTTTAAATGTTCATTTTGTAGGAAGGATTTTAAAAGTTCTGGGCAACTGATACATCACCAAAGTATTAAACTGAGGAGAGACAGTTCAAGTGCTCTCATGGTGGGACTGGGTTCAACTGAACATATAATCTCCACATCTATATTCATCAGGGTCAATTTCTGCTGATGTTTAACACAGCCACAGGTGCTAAGATGTGCCAAAATAAATCAGCTTTGTGGTCAACATATAGTACGCCTAAACGTTTGACATTCTTGATACTTCACTTTGAACGGCTCCTTTTCTTTGTTGCTTCAATGAATTGTCACTGAGATTGAGACAATCCAATCAGCTACTTCTACTTCTTCCTCCCCTGCCACCAGCACAGTGGACACACTCACTCAAAATTTCCTTTTGTCTGAGGTCTGCTCTAGTTTCTCTATTTTCTATCATGCCCTGTCAGAGATTATCTTGTCCATGAGACCTCCCTCTTGCTGCTTCAACCCTTTTCTCACTGAACTGTGAACTACAGCTTCCCTGAGTTCACTGATATTATTAATGAACACTCCTGTCTTCTGGTTTTGTCACTCTAACCTTTAATTCCATCATCATCACCCATCAGCAGAAAAATACCCTTGAACTTATTATCCTTGCAAATGACCGACCTTATCTCCAACCTCTCTATCATCTCTAATTTTCTTGGACTAGACGTTGCCTGAAGATTGATCCTTGGCCCCTCTTATTTTTCATCTCCACACTGCCCCAAGGTGATATCATACCAGATGTACAGTGTTAAACTTTCAAACAAACATTGACAACTCCCAGCTCTGCCTCATTACCCTCCCTCTCCCTATGAACCCCAAGATGAGTTTCTGGTCATAAGTACAAACTATCGCTCTCCAGAACATCGCCCATTGCCACCTCACCACAGCTCATTGGCTGCTGAAATCCTCGCCCATGTGTGTGTTGCCTTCTGACTTGACAATCCCAATGCGTTCCTGACCAGCCTCTCTCATTCAGTCCAATTTCATGCTGCCCAAGTCCTTCGCTGAACATCTCCAGCCCCACCCCACCCCTCACTCCTGATTAAAGCTGCTCATGAGGCTCTGCCTCTTGGGTTTGTGACTCCCCAGTCAACAATGGCTGCTGTGAAACTCGGACTAACATCTGACAGCTGTAAGATCCCTATAAATCCCTGTGTGGCCTAACGGGCTACCCTTTGAGGCCCCACTGTTGCTGCAAAACAAGCCTGGACAGAAGTTTATAAACATCAGTACTCACAGAACCCAATGAGCAGAGTCAAGTCCTAGATATTTCTAACAGCAAAATTTCCACCACTACCGTTGCTGGTGAGCACTCTGGTGCCTCAGCATGTGGGATAGTTATGCCAATGTATCCCCATGCTCAGAGAACTCTCCCCAGTGTGAGTGTGCCAGTGTCTAAGATCGGTGTGTTTCTGATTAAAGCCCTTCCCACATTTAGAATACCCTGCGACCACTGTGAATTTGCTGGTGGACAGAGGGGTCTGATGATCATCTGACAATCGTCTCACAGAGAGAGCACTGTAATGGTTTCTAGATGGTGCAAACACATTGATGGGACATCAGCTGCCCAAAATATTTACAGCACTTCCCACACTCAGAGCATTGATAAGGTCTCTCACCAGTGTGGACTAGCTAGTGTCCCAGCCAGTGGGATATTGACTGAATTCCTTCCCACACCTGGCACCAATAATATTCTTGCTTTGCTGGAACAATGAAACCCTTCCCAGTCACCACAGTTCCACAGCTTCTCCCTGTTCAGACTGCATTTATGTTCTGACAGGTCAGATGATCAGCTGAAACCCTGTCCATGCACGTAACGCATGCACAGTTTCTCTTTGTTGTGAAAGGTCATTTCTCCTTCCATGTTCAAAATCCAAAGTTATTCTGGTTGCAAGAAATTGGGTGAATCCTTCAGATTCTGATGTAGCATTTGGTTTGAGTTTCTGATTGCAAAGCCTCCCTGTTTTGTTCCATGAGAAACTGATTTCAAAGAGAAGAACAGAAATGAGAAGGAGAGAAAACACACAAAAGGAAAGTCATGAAATTGAGCTGAATTAATCATTTGTGGGGCCAGCAGGAGGAGAAGGTGACCATGAAAGCTGCTAGACTACTGTAAAAGCCCAACAGGTTCACTAATTTCCTTCCGGGAGGAACCTACACAAGTCTCTGTCTTTTCTGGGAGAACAAGAGAGGGATGAAGGTAGGAGCAGCAGGGAGCAATGGAGAAGGACTTTATGTCTCCAAAACACAACCAGAGCTTTGAGAGAATCTCCAAAATCTTCACCTTCCATCTCCTGGAAGGACTGGAGCAGCAGGTAATTGTGAATATAATCACCTCCAGGGTCCCTCCATCCTGACACACTACCCTCAATTGTCAGGCATCAGGACTGGATGACCAGGACATCATATTTCACCTGAAGATGAACTTCCAACTATCCTACTCCATTCCACCTCAAAACATCTCTGCTCCCCTCTAATTTTGGCTCGCAGACAGTCCAGATCTTAAAGTCGCTGCACCATTGCTGGCCATGCTTTCAGCTGACACAGCCAAAAGCTCTGGAATTTGCTCTCTAAACTTTTCTGCCATCAACCTCACTTTCATCCTTTAGGAGGCATGTTAAAATCTACCTTTGACCTAACACTTGGTTTCTGACCTAATATCTCATTATGCGGCCCAGTGTCAAATGCTGCTTTTCCTCTGAACTGCCTTGTAATAGTCCAATATTTGATATGCCTATGATAAATACCACTGTTGATGTGAACAAGTATCGCTGTTCCCTTGTCATCGCTAGGTGAATAAGCTGTAACTCCTCATCTCACAGCACTGGTCCAACTGTGTTTCCAGACTCAGCGGTTTGTGTAACTCCCATATTTCTACATTTCTCCATGCTGTATGTGTCCTGTGTCTCTCCAGGTTTGATGACTGGTTGAAGTCTCACCAGACAAAACATGTCATCGGTGTGATTTTGTGACTGATTAAAGCATTTTCCACAGTCATATCACTAAAATTCTCTTTCTCAGGAAAGCATATCTCAGTTTTCCACACATTGGTGTTTGAAATCTTTTGCCACAGACACAACAGAGAAGCATTTCTCCTTCCATATTCAAAAGCTGATTGTATTCAGGTTCTAATGAATCTACTGACCCTGTCAGATCTTGATTTAATGTTTGGTTTCAGATGCCCATCTACAATATTCGCCCTCCAAACAAAATCTCATTCTAAACCTAGGGGAAGGATCTGCCAGAGTCAGTCTCACTATCAGTCCAGCATAGATATTAAAGAACATACTAGTTTCTATGAAAAGTTCTTCCCTGTCCAATTTTCCAAATGTAGTTCAATCAAGTTCAAAGAAGACAAAATCTGCAATAAATACCTGATAAAAGTAACAGGAACATGTTGAATTAAACAAGAAAGTTATCACCAGTGCCTGTGCTCTGCAGTGCCCACTTTTATGGAAGATATCAATTGTGCTAGTGGACACAACATGCTCCCTCTCCCAAGCTACACAAGTACAGACAAGACCAAAGAAAAGAGGTTGGCAGCAAGAGTAACCTCACTTCCTTGAGACTCATCCATTCTAAATTGTCACTACGCAGCTCCAAGAGAAGATCGTCTGACTTGGCCAGTCCCCTTCACATTGAGCTGTCAAACATCACAGATGTGGTCCATGGCACTGCCTTCTCCAAACCATCAGACAGGCCAATCAATGCTGACCAAGGCAGCACTGTCCACTTTTCATAAATAAGCATATGGAAAAATCTATGGCCCTGTATTCAGCAATGCCTCAATTTTAAAATTCTCATCCTTGTTTTCAAACTCCTCCATGCTCTTTCCTCCTTATTTCTACATGCTGCTGGTCTTGGCCCACAGATAGAACAAATCTCAATCCTTCCAAGTCAAGGACTGATAGTATTCACCTTCTGTTTCATCAACTCTTTCAACACATGGTCTGGTTCCTCTTTCCAAAGAGAATTTACAAACCTTATGCTGCTGCATCACCTGGAGGAAAATGAAGAGAAGTGGTTTTCTAAATTGTTCTCCCCTCCCCAATCCCTTAGTGTGAGGAACCAAATTTAGTCTTTATTATAAAGCTTAAATATGCCGAAACAATAAAAAAGCATTGAGGATGAAATGATAGACTTGTAATATTTCAAAAATGTCAAGGTAGTAAAGAGCTGAAATGTCTAATAAATACTGATGATATAGGGGGATATATCTAAAAGATACAAGAACAGGAGGGAAATATTCATTTCTGTGAGACTTATCTCGTTAACTGGGCTCACGGGATAGCATAATACTGTTGGTTATTGAAAACACAGATTATGAGAAAATAAAAGCATCTTGCAAATGGCCATGTTAGGAATTTGCACAACTAAGATACAGGGAAAAATCACACAGAACAATGACAGCACAACACAAAAATTAATAATCATTCAAAATTAAATGTACCTCTAAATCAACTAACAAACAAGGGAAATAAAGATGTAGATGGAGTAGAATTTTTACAAAGGTTTCAGGATTTAATATTTGTCTAGTTGTTCCACAGCCCACCAGGATTGGAATCACTGCCATTTCAATATTTAAGGTGCAATGCATTATGTAAGAAAATGTTTAAGAATGCAGACTGTGCAGCAGTATTAGTTATAAAGTATTCAGAAGAACCGAATTAACAAAATGAAAAGAAGTAATGGCAAAACAAAAATAAAGGACGAGGAAGAGGAGTATAGGATTTTGCAAAAGACAGCCAGAACAGAATATTAAGAGAGAATATAAAAACAGCATTGGCAACCAATTAAACTACAATTTTAACATTACAAACCCCAAGATATTCCAAGAAAAAGACAAATTCAGCATTTAAGATCCCACACTGACACTTCAACCACTTGTCCACCTTTATTGCCCAAAGTTAACTCCAGGACCTCCCTTTCCTTGTTGGGACTTCTACGTACTGGGCATTTCACCGACGAGCTCAGTGAGTCCTATTCGCTGTTTCAGGCAAGCCTCACCCCTCCTTTGTGGACCTTACAATGCAGATGTTGTCTTTCAACCTTCAGAGTGAAACTTTCCCGTCTGTGCCACATCTGGCAGCAAAGCAATATCTCCTCCTTTCGATTTCTTTTCTCAGCTTGGGACAGTGGAAGAATACTGCTTACCTGCAGCAACTGAAGGGAGTGGAAGTGTACCCAAGGAAGAAACATACTCTGGAAATGTTGGTTCAGGTATGACTCTCTTAAATGTATTGCTATTGTTTGCTCTCTCAGCTTCACACATATTTGCTACACCTGACTCTGGAGGTTTACCTACATTTAAGCCTGCAAGATTACTTAAAATCTCCTCTATCTCTCTGTGTGCCAAATCCTTTACATTCTATCACAGACCTCCCCCGATTCATCTCCCTCACTCGTGAACACTGACACAAAGCATTCATTTGTAACCAGGCCTGTATCCTCTAATCCCACACACAGACTACCACTGTGGTACTTAATGGGCCTTACTAGTTCCCCATTAATGTACCTGTAAAACAACTGAGCATCTTCCTTCATTTTTCTTGGCTGTATCAATTCATGTTCCCGTCAGCTCTCCCTATCTCTCCATTTAAATTCCCTCTTGCACATTTATCTGAAGTTATCTGCTCCCTGCGCCCTCTGGCCAAATCGTATCTGGTATTATTAAAATCAATCAATTTAGACCTTGGATTGGAAGTTGATCCTTGTTGTTTTCTGAAGTAATCCTGAATTTTTTAAAAAGAATCAAATTCTCCCACTGATACTTCGATCACTTGTCTGCCCTTCTTACCTAACTTTCAGTCTCGAATCTCCCCCTTCTTTGTTGGGACTTCTACATAATGGCTTGAAAAGACATACTGGATCTATTTTAAACATTCCTCTAAACCTTTCACACTATGATGACCACAATTAATGTTGATGAAGTTGAAATTCCCCACTATCAGGCCCCTATTACTTTCATACTTCCCTGAAATTTGTATCCTTACCAGCTCGACTTGTTCTAACTAAATAGGTTCACTGAAGGAGTTTTCTAAAATGTCAGCCCTCTGTCTAGTTATAATAAATTCCTTGAGCACAACTGTGACACCTGCTACTCTTTTGCCTCCATCGCTGTCTCCCTCGAAAATTAATGCCATTCAACTATGTCAAACTCCCTGCGTCATAACTGGCCTGTAATGTTAATGCCTTCCTGATTAACTGGTTTCTTCTTAGCCTTTTGGACATTCTCTGTGGACCCCATTTCTTTGCCCAGTTATGTGAGCCCCAACAGCACATGAAACTGAATTTCTAGTATTACAGGCTATATCTCACTCTGGATGTACCTTCTCCCAACTACTCATGTGAAGGGTCCTGATTATCTTACCTCTAAGGCACTCAGAATTAGAAAAAGACTTGAGACAACTTAGTTTTAACAAAAAGCCGGCTTATATTATTTTTATCTCCAGCAGGTAACTGAACCTGTGATGGTTACAAACATCAGAAATCGATTCAGAAAGCATGGTTTTGAACATAGATAATAACAGCATCAAAATGCAACACTGACACTTGCTAGGAAATTCAATGCAGTTTAACAAATCCTGATGAACCACAAAAATCAGTTTACAAACAATATGCAGCTGGACAGTCTTCACCTAGTGTAAATGTGTTGGCATAGTGATCATTTTCAAAACCTATCCTACAGATACACAATTGTATCAACATTTTATCTGCAACATCAGCCCCTTTAATACAGCAGGGTTTAATAACATCAAATGGCCTAATGACCAAGGTTCATTCCTTGTTGTGAATAAAAGCAAAATCCTTCACCTGTGGTTCTTGTGAATTTGCTAGTGCATTAGCAAACAGCTTTTTACACAAACACAGCAGTGTCATCTCATTGGTGTGCTAACAGTTTGAATTTACACCAGAGAGTGAACAGGTTGCTGTATCAGCTGGTGAATTAACTGAATGAACGTCTCTCAGTATGAGCTCGCTGGTGTCTCAGCAGGTTGAACGATTGAGTAAATCCCTTCCCACAATCAGAGCAAGTGAATGGTTTCTCTCCAGTGTGAACTCGCTGGTGCTCCAGTAGTTGAGATGAGCGAATGAATCCTTTTCCACATTCAGAACAGGTGAATGGTCTCTCTCCAGTGTGAACTTGCTGGTGTCTCCGCAAGTGGGATGATTGGTTAAATCGCTTCCCACAATCAGAGCAGGTGAATGGTTTCTCCGCAGTGTGAACTCGCTGATGTCTCCGCAGGTTGGATGACTGAGTGAATCCCTTCCCACATTGGGAGCAGGTGAATGGTTTCTCCCCAGTGTGAACTTGCTGATGTTCCAGTAGTTGAGATGAGCGAATGAATCCTTTCCCACACACAGAGCAGGTAAACGGTCTCTCTCCAGTGTGAACCCGCTGGTGAATCCGCAGGCTGGATGACAGAGCAAATGCTATCCCACAATCAGAGCAGATGAATGGCTTCTCCCCAGTGTGACTGCGTTGGTGATTTTCCAGCTGGGATGGGTAATGAAATCCCTTCCCACAATCCCCACATTTCCACAGTCTCTCTCCAGTGTGACTACGTTGGCGTTTGGACATTGCAGATGACTCTTCACTGACTCTTCCACTAACAGACGATATGTGTTTCTCTCCAGGGTAGATGGTGCTTTCCTTCAATGTTCAAAATCCTGAGATAATTAGGTTATGACAAACAGAGAAACCGCAGGATCTGGACGTGCTCTCGTTTGAAGTCTCTAATTGCAAACCAACCTTTCAAACAGAAAGTACGCATTAGGAGAAACAAGTAGAACACACAGGTTGTGAAATTGACAGCAATTAATCTGGTGACTTCTGGAGATGACACAGAGGGAAACTGCTGGATGTATAATTAAAACTGAACTGGCTCATAAATCTCCTTCAGGGAAGGGAACCAGTTGGTGTTTGCATAAAACTACAGAAAGAAGTGGGAGACACATTTATAGATCTACAACTCAATCCTGTTCCTGTCTTCTCCCCATACCTTCATACCCTCTGAATAGCTAAGAACAGCGCAGGGCTCATTCAAAGTAGAGTTGCAGGTAGACAGGGTGGTGAAGAAGGCATTCGGTACGCTTACATTTATATGATTGTGTATATGAGTTGGGAGGTCATGTGGCTGTATAAATATTGGTTCGGCCAATATTGGACTACCGCAGTAGCAAAGATGTTATGGAATGTGAAAGGTTTCAGAAAAGATTTACAAAGTTGCTGGGATTGTGGAGTTGAGTTGTAGGAGAGGCTGAATCGACTGGGGCTATTTTCTGCAGAGCATTGGAGGCTCCACAATCTGACCCCACCATCCAAGACATTTTTCCATCTCCACCCTTGTCTGCCTTCCGGAGAGACCACTCTCTCCGTGATTCCCTTGTCTGCTCCACACTCCCCTCCAACCCCACCACATCCAGCACCTTCCCCTGCAACCGCAGGAAGTGCCACACTTGCCCCCATGCCTCCTCCCTCACCCCCATCCCAGGCCCCAAGATGACTTTCCATATTAAGCAGATGTTCACCTGCACCTCTGTCAATGTGGTATACTGTATCCACTGTACCCAGTGTGGCTTCCTGTACATTGGGGAAACCAAGCGGAGGCTTGGGGACCGCTTTGCAGAACACCTCCGCTCGGTTCGCAATAAACAACTGCACCTCCCAGTCGCAAACCAGTTTAAGTCCCCTCCCATTCCTCAGACGACATGTCCATCATGGGCCTCCTGCAGTGCCACGAAGGTTGCAGGAACAGCAACTCATATTCCACTTGGGAACCCTGCAGCCCAACGGTATCAGTGTAGACTTTTCAAGCTTCAAAATCTCCCCTCCCCCCCACCGCATCCCAAAACCAGCCCAGCCTGTCCCCACCTCCCTAACCTGTTCTTCCTCTCACCTGTCCCTTCCTCCCACCTCAAGCTGCACCTCCATTTCCTACCTAATAACCTCATCCTGCCTCCTTGACCTGTCTGTCTTCCCTGGACTGACCTATCCCCTCCCTACCTCCCCACCTATACTCTCCTCTCCACCTATCTTCTTTTCTCTCCATCTTCGGTCCGCCTCCCCCTATTTATTCCAGAACCCTCTCCCCATCCCCCTCTCTGATGAAGGGTCTAGGCCTGAAACGTCAGCTTTTGTGCTCCTGAGATGCTGCTTGGCCTGCTGTGTTCATCCAGCTTCACACTTTGTTATCATAAAATCAGACAACTTCAGAGACATCCAACAGGCCTGGAGGCATCTGAAGTGGCAAAGATGCAGGAACATTGCAACTTTGAGGAGATACTGTATGCACCTTTGCTCTCTTTTCCCAAGGAAGGATACCCTGGCCATTGAAAGAGGGTAAAGAAGGCTCATCAGACTGGTTTTTGGGATGTCAGGGCTGATGTCTGAAGACCCACTTGATCCTCATTTAATTCTCCTTTCTTTGTCTTTCTGAATCATGGACTAGATAACTAATATTGTACCTCATATTTCCTGATCTGAACCTGACCTATGTAAGCCGACACTCCGGTTGCCATTCTAGTTGAAAACCTCACCCAATGAACTAGCAAAAAGAGCCCATGAGGAGACTTATCCCAGCTCTGACCAGGGGCAACTGGTCAGGCTTGTACAGCTAGCACCTTACCCAGAAATAGTCCCAATGCCTAAAGAAGCTAAACTCTTATCTGGAATACAATTGCTCAGTCACACATTCATTTAATCTATTCTCTTATTCTTGCTCTTGCTAGCATGTGGCACTGGGAGTATACGTGACATTATTACATTTGGTTCTGCATTTTAATCTATCTCTTCTCTTCCTATATTCAACTTTCAGATACGTATCCCTGTGTTTAACTGTGTAATCAGTCCCTCTGTGAACCACAATCACTGGCTGTTCGCCCTCTAGCTCCAGAATGCAGCCACTGCATAACATCCTTCATCCTGGCATCAGGAAGGCAACGTACCATCCTGTAGTCATGCCTGTCAGTAGCCCTTACTATTCTGAACCCCATGTCACTGTAGCTCTGCCATTTGTTTTTCTCCCCTTTTATGCAGCTTACTACATGTAACTCTCACCTGCAATGTGAGCACTTTGACAAAGGCTGTGATCACTGCGGCTCAGTGGTTATCACTGTTACCTCATAGCACTGGGAATCTTGGTACAATTCCATCCTTGAGGAGTTTGTGTGGAGCTTGCACACTTTCCCGTTTCTGCATGAGCTTCCAAGGAGTGCTCCAATTTCTTCTCTCGTTACAAAGATATGCAGGTTAAGTGGATTGGCTGTGCTAAATTATCCACAGTGTTCGGGGATTTGAAGGTTGGGTGAGTTAGCCATGGGAAATACAGCGTTACAGGGATAGTGTCAGTGGCTGAGTCTGGGTGGGGTGCTCTTTGGAGGATCAATGTAGACTTGTTGGGCTGAATAGCCTGTTTCCACACTGAAGGGATTCTATTTTAATTTTAAAATTGCCGTCCATGATATTTACAGAATCACACATCATGCTCCATAGTTAGTCACCCACAACTCCAGCTCAAAAAAGTAGTTCATCAATAGCTACAGATGGACACACCTGGAAGCATCTCTTATTTTCTACACCGTGCAAGAGTATCATAGCACGCGTCCAAGGTCTCCTGTCAGGACTTCTCCCTACGTTAAGCCAGTTACTCCCTTTAAGATATTGAGTCAGTGATTTTCTTTCATTTCAAACACTTCTATCATAATCAAAAGCTCCTACGTGTACTTAAGCTGAATATTATATTTTTAAAACTGTCAGAAAACTCCCTGCAGGTGTTCGCTTACTAATTGGCTATTTCCATTGGGACCATGCCACTTTCCGAAAAGCCTGAACTAAGTATGAGCATCACACTCAAACTTTCAGCTTTGCCTTCTCCATGTTTCACCTAATTTTTTACTTCAATGCACTCAATTCCAAAACACTCTCATTGAGCCAAACAGCACTGACAGTGCAGGCTTGTCATTTCAAATGTCTGACCTCAGCATCTTGTACTGTTCCAAATCAGCTCATCTTTCAATTCAGCACTTTATAACTCTCTAGACTCTCAGTGGACTTCAACACATTAAGGACCAACAGTTGTCAGGATCTGGAAGGTTTCACCTGAAAGGGTACTGGAATTTGAGTCCATAGGAATTTTAAAGGCAAGTTTACAGGAATTTGAGAATGAAGAGTATAAAAGCTAAAATCATGAAATGGGTGATTGAAACAGTTCTTTCAAAGAGTTGAGTTATTATTTGGAGAAAGCTGTGCCTCTCAGGCTAGTATCTCCTTCTCAGCTGCAGGGCCCAGAACTAAACACATACCCCGGGTGATCTGACCACGAGTTTGAACATGATGCTTCTTTTTAATTTAAAAACAGATTGGGATTTTTTTCCCCCACAGACAGAACAGACAAACCTTTTTCCTTCCACAGTTAAATTCCCATATTCAGATCCTGGTGCCTCTGCTGACTGTCAGTACTTGTTTTGAGATCCTGGTCTGCAAAATTTTATCAATTTAATACCCTGTAAAATGAATTCACAAAGATCACTGGCAGTCCAGGATAGAAATCTAGAAAAGACAAACATTTCTCTTGGTTTCAGTTTTCTATGTAAATGCTCTTCTTCAAATCACTCCACAACCGCAAGAAATATGCGCTTGGGCACTGCTGCACATCACCCCCAATAAAGACGGCAGCAGTTACCTGGGGCCTACGACTGCCTCAGGCCCGCAGCCATCTTCAGATCTAGAGACCTAAACTAGATGTTCATAAAATCACTTGCTTCCCCATCACCACCTACCGCATTCACTCAGGTGCCAGTTACAACAGCATTGAGGCTTTCTTGCCCCATACCTACATTCACTTCCATTGGATGGAGACTAGCCACATCCATGTGGGCTGTCAGCTCTGCACACTGTCCTGTAACTGGTCCATCAGGAGCCGTCAATCAGCTGGGCTCCATTTCGAGACGAGTGCTGGGATCCTCCCTCCCTCCAACCTGGAGGGAGCTTCATCATTCCCAGTGAATGGTGCAGTATCACAGACCAAAGGGGTTGGTGGCCAAACAGCCCATTGTGACTGTATTCTCGCACTCCAGAAATGGTGCAAATCTATTCTAACGCCCCCGCTGTTTGCTCATAGCCCTCCAATTCTTCTTTTAAAAAGTTAAATTCCAAACGTCTTTGGAGGATAACGGCTGAATCCACATCCAGCTGCTGTTCAGACTTTTCCATATCCTTAGAACACTTGCCAAGTAAAATAATTTTCACATTTTCATCTTGCATTGTTTGCCGATTATGTGAAGGCTGTGCTGAGGTTACTAAACATTGTGACAATGTTAATAATTTCTCTCTCTCTCTCTCTCTGCAAATGAAATATCCTGAGAACAAATCCACACCTCGACTAATTCACTGCTAAATGTTCTCAGCTCCAAAGGGAATTATCGGACCATCTTCTACCTCTCCACAAAACAGAAACTGATCTTAATTTTAATTTATTCATAGGGTGTTGTCTTTGCTGCCCAGACCAGTATCTATTGTCCATCTTTATTTGACCTGGAGAAAGTGAAGGGGACCTTTCTTCTTGAGCTGCTGCAATCCATGTGCTGTAAGCACACCAGAATGCTGTTTAGACAATAATGCTGTGCATTCTCACAATCCTCCCTATCTCTGTAATCTCCTAGTGTTACATTCCTCCATCTTTCTCTGTAATCCTTTTCAGCCTTAAAATTCTCCCCGTCTCTAGAATTTCCTCCAAACTCTCAATCCTCCTTATCTCTGCAATCTCCTCCAGTCTCAGAGTGTTCAGTCTCTATAATCCCCTCCAGCCCTCCCTATCACTGTAATTTCCTCCTGCCTCACAAATGTCCTTATCCCTAAACTTCTTCAGCCCCGACAAAGCTCCCTTTCTCTGTTATCTCCTACAGCCTCTCAATTCTCCTTATCTCTCAATCCTCTCACCATCTCTAAAATGGCCTCCAGTCCATACAATCATTCCTCGCTTTACAATCATTCCTCGCTTTACAATCTCCTCCAGTCTCACAAACCTCCCTGTCTCTGTAAAACAGCATACAAAAGTATAGGGAAAACACACAGCTACAGCACCTTGCAAATCATAACAATTTCATAAACAAATGGAATGTTCTATGAAGTTGCATTTTTCACTGAAATTTTGTCAAAATCTGCTTGTGTTGCAGGTTAGTAAAATCAGGCAGTCACATCTGTCTTTCCGCTTACTTTGTATGTAGCCCAGAATCTTGTGACTGCCTGGACTGGATGGCAGGTTCCTTTCCTCTAAGGATATTAGTCAATCAGTTGGGTTTTTGTGACAATCTTTCACTGTCCTTTTTGCTCGTGCTGACCTTAAAAATTATCAGCTTCATTCAGCTGGTTTCTTAACCTGCCTTTGTGGTTCCTTGGGTTTGCTATGACTCCCTTTCTTCTGCTTTCAGTCAATTTCACAAGGCATAAAGTAGATTTGCATTTGGAAAACTATAATCAAATACCACAGCAGGGTTTAACAGAATTAAGCAAGTTATCACAATTTGAAATATCATCAGGTTGTGACCATGGAAGGAAAAAGCACCATTCACAGCGGGGAGAAACAGAATGTGTGTTCTGTGTGTGGATGAGGCTTCAGCCAATCAATCAGTCTGTCAAAGCACAAATATAGTGACAGAAAGGAGAAACCATGGAAATGAAGGGATGGCGGGAAGGGATTCAGGTTCCTCCTGAACTAGAAACTCAGTGGTGCAAGTCATACTGGGGCCAGGCAATTCACCTGCTCCAACTTTAGCAGGGAAGTCTGTGGTGTTCCAGAAGATGGGAAAAGGGAGGTGTGTGGGACTGATCTCCACATCTTTAGGGACACAAGAAAGGAATAAATCCTCCATAGAGACTGGACTTTATTCTGAATTTGTATCCTGGACCAACAAAGATGACTTTTGTAAATGTTTGGATTCAGTGAAGATGTTGGGCAGAGGAAACTTAAATCAAATGTCTGGTTAAGACCTAACCATCACTTGCTTCATTAGAACCTGAAGAGCTGCTTGTTCTGCCAGTGGGAAAAGACTTTAAACGTCATTGGTTGTGTGTTTGAGTCTAAACCAAGAGTATTCTAGAAAAAAATCTGTGGAAATAACTATATCCAGTCACACAGCCCGAAAAAAATCATCCCATTCACAGTGGAGGGATACCGTACAGTTGTGGATAAGGCTTCAACAAATTATGCAAACTGGAGGGGCATGTCATCACTGACGCAATGGTAAAACCATGGAGATGTAAGGCCTGTGGTAAAGTAATTAATTATCTATCATTGCTCGAAATGCATTGGCTCAGTCACATATGGTGCTCTGCAAAAATTGTTGAAATGTGAGGAGAGGTAAAGGATTCTTGTATCCATCCCAGCTTAAAATTCAGAGACACAGTCACACTGGGGAGACACCATTTGTCTGCTTCGTACATGGGTAGGGGTTTACTAAACGATCCTGAGTCATTTTACGCTAACACGTTCACACTGAAGAAAGCCCATTCAAATGCACTGACTGTGGAAAGAGGTTTAAGTAGTCATCCAACTTGAATGCACACCAGAAAATTCACATTGGAGAAGAGGCCATTCATCTGTTCCATGTGTGGGGGCAGATTCCCTCAGTCTGACAGCCAGCATTTACACAAACACACTCTCACAGGGGAGAGGCCACTCAACTGCACTGTGTAATGGGAAGGATTCATTCAGTGACAGCACCAACAAGATCGTGGAGTAACTGTGGGTGTTAGATTCTACTGTTAATCACATACCAGATTTATAATCTGATAATAATCTCTGTTTTTACTGATGTTGCCAATCCAATTAACCGGTTGGAAGACAGGGGTTCCCTGATTTACGACTTATGAAAGCTGGCACATACAAATGCAATCACACAAGGGTGTAATTTTAAAGATTCAACATACAAACATTTTCTTTCTTAACAAATGGTTCCTGTATATGGTCCTGCATCGTGTTCGGACTTGTGTACAAGTCAACTTGCAAATAGTCTGCAGAATGGAACCCATTTGCAAACCAGGGACTGCCTGTACTATATTCTGGAAATGTGGCTTTTAAAAAGCTCCATCTGTGACCCTTCCCTCAATTCAAGAGATTCCCTCACCTGGGATGAGCTTCATCATTGACAGTGAATGGTGCAGTGTCACACAGCACAGGGGCTGGTGGCCATTCACCTTCATTGGGGCCATACTCTCTTGAAAAATTCTGCAATTACATCCCAACTTCACTGCCTTGTGGTCAGAGCTCACTAATTCTTTCCTCATTACGTTAAATTCCAAATTACTTTTGAAAATGCTTGCAGAATCTGTTTCTATCTAGCAACTAATTTGTTCCAGATCCTCACAACTTGAATCAAATAATCTCCACATTTTCACCTTGCATTATTTTCTAATTATCTGAAAACTGCATTCTGTAATTACTAAACATTTTGTCAATGTAAATAATTCTCTCAATTCAGATAAAAACTCCTAGAAACAAATCTGTACCTCAACTAAATCACTACTTCACCTTCTCTGCCCAAAGGGTAATTGTCGGAACGTCTCGCTCCACATACCAGAAATCTAACATTTTCTGTTCATTCATGGGATTTGGTCTTCACCACATAGATTTATTGCCCATTTTGAACTGGAGGTGGTTGTGAGCTAGCTTCTGAAGTGCTGCAGTCAATGTAATGTAGGGACACCTGCAGTCCTGTATAGAGGGGAGTTCCAGGATTTTGATCAAGCCACAGTAATGGCAACGACTTTCCAACTCGGGATGGTGCACGGATTGGAAGGGAATTCTAAGTTGCAGTATTCTGATAATTTCTACTGAGAAGGAAGGGTGATAGAATTATGTGCTGTTGAAAGAACCTTGATGACTTACTGTAATGCACCTTGTAGGTGGTGCATACTGCACTTCAGCGGAGTAGGAAGTGGATACTGAAGCTATTAGGAACTTTGTCAGTAACGCAGACCATGTTGTGGTGAGTGATTTTGAGCTGCAATAATCTAGGCAGCTTGGCAGTATTCCATTACACTCCTGAATTGTGCTCTTCAGCTGACCAGGGATGGAGTTTACCAACATCAGCAGAACCAAACACTGATGGTTCAGTCACAAAATTAAGAAATAATTGTTATCCAGCAGGAGGCTATCGGGCCCAACATGTCAACACTGGCTCCGCGTATGAGCACAATGACTGAGTAACATATGAGTCATACAGCATAGAAATAGGCCCTTTGATCCAACATATCCATGCTGACCAAGTTTCCCTAACTGAACTAGGCCTATTTGTCTGCAATTGGCCCACATTCCTCTAAAACTTTTTTATTTACATACCCGAGCAAACAAAAGTCTTTAAATGTTGCAACTGTGCCTGCATCTACCAGTTCCTCTGACAGTTCATTCCACATACAAACCATCCTATGAGAAAGTTGCCCCTCAGGTCCCCATTAAAGTTTAAAAATCTAGTTTTGAACTCCCCTACCCTAAGGGAAAGACTTTGTGATTCACCACATGATATGCCCCCATGATATTATCAGCTTCTCTATTATCAATCCCCCAACCTCCTACACTCCGATCAATACACAGTAAGTGTCAATTGAACTCCCTACTAGAGGACTACATTGCAATTCACTGACAGCAGTCCAATAGTATTTATACTTCAACAGCAAAGTTTAACCAAACCGTCACAAGTTGTGACTGAATACAGATTCTTAAATTTCTCCTTTCACACCATCCCGTATTGTGGAAAAGGCATGACAATCCACTGCGTATTACTGAAATGGAAACAGTGATCCGATACCCCGACAAATGCAGCCATTGATCCAGGCAGTTTGTTCCAGATCCTAACTACATGCTGTGTGAATAAGAACAACTTTCTCACTTCAGATTTGCTTCTTTTACCAAACACTTTTAATCTGTTCAACCTCATTCTTGATCTTTTTCCTAGCAGGAACAGCGTCTTCTCATCGACTGTCAGAACCTTGCAGGATTTTGAAATATTGCATCAAATCTCCAAGAAAATTCATTCCAACTTTTGTAATCTAACTTCATACCTGAAGTTTCTCATCCTGGAGAACTCGCATCAATCTCTTCTGCACACTCTCAATTCATTTACATGCTTCTTGAGGTGTGGCACCAGATCAGGTGTAACAAGGTCTAACTATTGTGGTCTAAAAGTTTACCATAATGCTATCAATCTTATCCTTTGTGAACCTATTGACAAAGCCTGGGATGCAGCCTGCTTTATGAACAGCTCTCTCCACCTGTCCAAACACCTTTATTGCTTATTGCGCATACACAAACACACAGGTCTCTGGGCCTGCACAGCCTTTAGAATAGGATTCATTACTGGACACTGTCTCTCCATGTTCCTTACAACAAAGTCTATCACCTCACATTCTCCATATTTAAGTTTGTCTGCTACCAATTTGCCCATTCCACTTTGTTGAAGCTTTCATCCTTGCACTCATCAAAACAATTCACAAGAAATACCAATGCAAAGGGAGAACAATATTTGTACTGTAGGAGATAAGAGAATGCTGATCTTCCGACCAGAAGCAGTCACCTCACATTTCATGCCATTGAACATCATCTGCCAGCTATTGGCCCAGTCCCACCACATTGTCTGTGTCACTTGAATTCTAACTTTATTCAGCTCAGTATCTAACGTTTTTCAGCCTTATTCTGTCCCCATACTTTGAAACTGCCCACTCTACACCAGGATCTTGAACATTCATAGAAAGCAGAATAAGGAAGGCTCACAATATTGATTGCTAGGAAACTCTTGAGACAAACTTTACTCCAGCCCACAAGATCCCCATTAACCATTATTCTGCTTTCACTTATTCAGCCAATATTGTATTTAAATTTATTCTATGGGCTCTAAATTTCCTTACATGTATCCCAGCATGAAAACGAAAGATCATTAGGCATCATGCCTCACTATCATGTCTACAGCCATTGTATTCTTGTTAAACTGCTGATTCAAACAGGAATTTAGTCATTTTTAATGGAATAAAGAACCATGAGAGAAATAGCCAGGGTGATCTACTTGCACCAACAGAACTGAAAGACATTAACACTCCCTCTTTTCTTGTGAGGCAACATATCAAATGCCTTTTGGACGTCAATGTACATCACATCAACAGCACTACCCTCACCCACTGTCTTGCACTCCTCATCAAAAAATTCTGGCAACTCAGTTAGAAGTGATTTTTATTGAAGAATGGCTTTTCTTAAATGAAAACGTTTGACAACGTGACTGTTAATTCTATCTTGAACACCTGTTATGAGAAGTTTCCTGCAGTTAAACTGGCTGGTCTGTACTTTTTGGCGCATCCATTTTAAAAAAAAAGGGCATTATTATTTGTAATTCTCCCATAGTCTGACACCAGTGCAGAGTCTAAGGAATACTGAACAATTCTGGCCAGTGTCCCCTCGATGTCCACTCTCACTTCTTTCGGTACCTTCGATATATCTCATCTGATCCTGGGGCTTCATCAATTTGAAATACCGACACCTTCTCCAGAACCTCCCTCACATCAATTCCCAATTCTTCTCCTGACTGACTTCCTCCTGTGTTACCATGACCAGAACGTGTGCTTCCTTGTCAGACACATATTAAGTATTTATTCAGCACATAATGTTCCTCACTTCTGAGCTCCCAAATTGGTCCTGTTCCTCCTTTAACCAACCTTTTCTTATTCATTGGTTTTCAGAAATGTGGGCAGCTGGATTTCAACCTGCATAGGGAAACCGTAATGGTTCTCACATCCTTCACCATATTCTTTTCTGCTGTTTGTATCATGAAATGTCAACAGCACAAGTTTATTTAAAAAAAAGCCTGTTTCAAGACTTCAAGGGGAGAGAATTTCCCAGGGTTAAATGAATCTAGTTCATATTTAGCAGCAAACATCATTTATTTATCTGGTGCTCACACTTTATTGAAGGCATTTAGAATTGATTTAATTAAAAGCAAAATTCAGTCACTGGAGTTATTTGTGGAGATGCTGGTATCTATTCAGGTTGAATAACTGAATGAATTCCCTCCCACAGTCACTGCAGGTGAATGTCTCTCTGTAGTGTGAACTCGCTGGTGTGTCAGCAGACTGGAGGAATTAGTGAATGCCTTTCCACAGTCAGAGCAGGTGAATGTCTCTCTCTAGTGTGAACTCACTGGTATCTCAGCAGGTTGGTTAACTGAGTGAATTGCTTTCCACACTCTGAGCAGGTGAAGGCCTCCCCCCAGTGTGAACCCACTGGTGTTTCACAAGCGCAGATGACATTGTGAATGCCTTCCCACACTTGGAGGAGGAAAATGGTGTCTCCCCCTGAAAGCTCTTCCCACAGTCTTGGGCAGTAAAAGTTCCCTCACCGGTGTGAATCCACTTGTGCATCAGTAAACTGGTTGAACCAGCAAACCGTTCTCACACACTAAGCAGATAAACAGTTTCTCCCCAGTGTAGACTTGCTAGTGTGTCAATAGGATTGAATGAATCCCTTCCCACACTCAGAGCAGGTGAATATTTTCGCCCCTGTGTATATTTGCTGATTGTAACAGCAGGTGGCATAACTGACTGAGGCCCTTCCCTGGTGTGAATTTGCTGATGCACTGCCAGTGCAGTACAAGACCTGAAACTCTTGTCACAACCTTCACATTCCCATGATTTCTCCTAATTGTTCCTCTTCCTCTCATTTTCAGAATCAAATGATGTTCAGGTTACAATAAACCAGGTTAGTCTGACAGATCCTGGTGTGATGCTCTCAGCAGCAGATCTACACTTTCAACCCCCTGTGAAAATGCAGTGAAACAGAAAGAAGGGAACGAGAGAGAACCTGCAAAAACACCACGGCAGGTTGTGAAATAGATGGGAATGAATCTGGTAATTTGTGGGGCTGGCCCCAGGAGAAAGTGATCACGAATGCTGCTGGATTATGGTTAAAAACCCAACTGGCTCAGTATCACCATGAGGGAAAGGAGACCCACAAGTCGAGCCGGACCTATACAAAACTCTGGCCTCTATGGGAGGATGGAGAGGTGAAAGAAGGCAGAGAGAAAGGGAAAGAAATGCAGGAGTCAAAGGAGAGCATAGAACATAGAACAGTAAACAGTACAAGCCCTTTGGCCCACGATGTTGTGCCAACCTATTATCCTTTTAACATCAAACTACCCCACATACCCTATATTTTACTATCCTCCATATTCCTATCCAAGAGTCACTTCAAAGTCTCTAAAGTGTCTGACTCCACGACCACTGCTGGCAGCGCATTCCACACACCCACCACTCTCTGTGTAAAGAACCTACCTCAGACATCTCCCCTACACCTTCCCTGAATCACCTTAAAATTATGCCCCCTCATAATAGTCATTTCCCCCCGGGAAAAAGTCTCTGACTATCCACTCTATCTCTGCCTCTCATCATCCTGTACACCTCTAACAAATCACCTCCTATCCTTCTTCACTCCAATGAAAAAAGGCCCTAGCTCCCTCAACCTTTCTTCACAAGGCCCGCCAGTCCAGGTAGCATCCTGGTAAATCTTCTCTGCACCCTCTCCAAAACTTACACATCTTTCCTGTAATGAGGTGAACAAACTGAACACAATATTCCAAGTGTGGTATAACCAGTGTTTTACAGAGCTGCAGCATAACCTCGCAGCTCTTAAACTCAACTTCCCTGCCAATGAAAGCCAACATACTAGATGCCTTATTTACAACCCTATCAACTTGGGTAGCACCTTTGAGGGATATATGGACGGGGACCCAAAGATCCCTCTGTTCCTCCACACTGCCAAAAATCCTGCCATTAACCCTGTATTCTGCATTCAGATTTAACCTTCACACTTCATACTTTACTGGGTTAAATTCCTTCTGCCACTTCTTTGTCCAGCTCTGCATCCTGTCAATGCCCCGTTGCAAGCAACAGCAGCCCTCCACACTGTCCACAACTCCACTGACCATATGTCTTTGGCAAACTTACAAACCTACCTTTCCACTTCCTATAAAGATCACAAACAGCAGAGGTCCTAGAACAGATCCCTGCGGAACACCACTGGTCACCAATCTCGAGGCTGAATGCTTTCCACCTACTACCACCCTCAGTCTTCTACTGGGCAGCCAGTTTGGTATCCAGACAGCCAAATTTCCCTGAATCCGATGCCTCCTTACTTTCTGAATGAGCCTATCATGGGGAACCTTATCAAATGCCTTGCTAAAATCCATATACATGCCATCACTGCTCTGTCTTCATCAATGTGTTTTGTCACATTCTCAAAGATTTCAATATGGCTTGCGAGGCATGACCTGCCCTTCACAAAGCCACGGTGATTATTTCTAATCAAACTGTGCTTTTCCAAATAATCATAAACACTATCTCTCAGAATCCTCTCCAATGATTTGTCCACCACAGATGTAAGACTGACAGGTCTGTAATTCCCAGGATTATCTCTATTCTCTTTCTTGAAACGGAAATGACAGTTGTCACCATCCAATCATCTGGTACTACTCCAGTAGACAGTGAGGATGCAAAGATCATTGCCAAAGGGGTAGCAATCTCTTTCCTTGCTTCGCGCAACAACCTTGGGTATATCCCATCTGGCCAAGGGGACTTATCTACCCTCATGTCTTTCAAAATTTCTAGCAGATCCTCCTTCCTAACATAACCCGTTTGATAATATCTATCTGTTTCATACCGTCCTCACAAATGGCAAGGTCCCTCTCACTGATGAATACTGAAGCAAAGTATTCATTAAGGACCTCCTCTGACTCCACACCCAAGTTCCCTCCGCTATCCCTGACTGGCCCTACCCTCACTCTGGCCATTCTCTTGTTGCTCAAATAAGCATAGAAGGCCTTTGGGTTTTCCTTGATCCTACCCGCCAAGGTTTGCTCATATCTGGTTTTAGCTCTCCTAAGTCCATTTTTCACTTCCTTGCTGGCTACCTTGTAGACCTTTACAGCCCTGTCTGATTCTTGTTTCCTCAAACTTAAGTAAGATTCCTTCTTCCTCTTGAATACCTGTTCCAAATGTCTTGTCATTCAAGGTTCCTTCACCTTACCAACCCTTCCTTGCCTCAGCGGGACAAACCTATCCAGTACTTGTAGCAACTGTTCCGTAAAAAAAACCTCCACATTTCTGTCATGCATTTCTGAGAACATCTGATCCCAATTTAAGCTCTGCAGTTCTTACCTAAGAGCATTGCAATTCCCCCTCCCCAAATTAAGTACTTCCCCATTCCGTCTGCTCCTATCCCTCTCCATGATGATGGTAAAGGTCAGACAGTTGTGATCACTATCACCAAAATGCACTCCCAAGAGATCTGACACCTGGCCTGGTTCGTTATCAAGCACCAAATCCAAAATGGCCTCCCCTCCGGTCAGCCTATCTACATAATGAGTCAGAGATCCTTCCTAGTCTATATAAAAAGTTGAACTCAGCCATGAAAACATCCCTATTATTTCTGCACCTTTCTAAAATTTGCCACCCAATTTGTTGTGAGCAAGAGCATGGGAGACTTCATTCAATTCTCTAGAACTTGATCAGAACTTTGACAGAGACTTCCAAACCTTCACTCCCCACCTTCGGGAAGGACAAGGATAGCAGGGTAATGTGAACACTATCACCTCCAAATCACACAAGGTGTCATCCTGAATGAGCTGTCATTTTATCAATTTAAATATTGGGAAGACTGAAGCCATTGTCTTTATACCTCAATGACAAATTCCACTTGTCACCAACTCCACATCACAGCCTATGAACTACCTGAGGCTGAGCCTGGGCTGTTCAGAAAGTATTTCACCCCAAGATGACTTTCTAATCACGTATCCCTATCATCACTAAGACTGCCTCTTTCCACCTCAGCAACTTCACTCGACTCCAATCTCAGTTCACCTGTTGCTGAAACCCTCGTCCGTTCTTTTGTTAACTGTAGAATTAATTATTCTAACTGCTGTGACTCCAACTGATGGGATATTTGGACAACTCAGATTTTGAATGAAACCTGACTTGATAAATGTTTGATATTTTCTTTTGTTGGAGAACATACTGTTCTATCATGGAGACATATTCACATGAGACAGCAGTTCTTACCACCCTCCCCCCACAACAACAGAACAGAATTTATCTCATTGAAGATGGAAGAAAACAAGCCATCTGAACATCTGGAAGAAGTGACGAAAATCTTAAAACTCAAAGCAAAACAATTTTTGCAACCTACTCTCCAATACCATTAATTTACAGAAGTTACACGACCATATCAAATCCTTCAGTTTTACCTCATTGATTCTCTCCTGTTCCTTTCGAGTGAGAAAATTCCGCACATCAAGGAATGCTCACACCATAGACAGTTTAAACTCTCAGTTTGTGATAACTTGCAGATTTCAAACCAAAAACTTGTCTGTTCTTGAAGCTGAACAAACTAAATATCTGCTGATATTACATACACACAAAATGCCCTGAAAAGCTTCTAAAGGAACCACACCAGCACCAGACACATCAAAACTCTCAAAGATAACACTGCACAGCAGAAACAGCTCAAAACTGTAGGTGAATGATCGAAAATACTCACCTCTGCAATGACAGATTCCAGTTTTAAAATCTCATGCTGGATCGAGCAGCTAGAAAGATATCAGCAAAAAAGTGGAGTCAGAGAAAAGTCTCACTGTTGAGAAAATATTAAGACTATGGGTAATGTCACAGCATCCTCACTGAAAATCCTATCGAGGACATTTACAAAATCCATCACTATCAGTCGGGGATAAACACTCAGAAGAGACAAAGATTTTGCTTGGTTTGACTTACTGTGAGTAGATCCTCCCTTTCTAACCACAAAAACTCCATCCTTGCCAATTCAGAATAGAAATTCACAATATTATCCCCTCCTATTCCAGGATGACCTCACATATTCCCTGCTGCTCATTGTCTCTCCTTGGAAAATGCCTTGATGTGAGGGAGAGTCTACACAGGGTCATGAGTTCCTGCTTTGGGTCTTCATGGGACTTAACAAGAGCCACAGATCTTTGACCAATGGGGCAGGATGTCCCCTGAAGTACAGGAGTCTGGACAGCATTTGCTTCCTTTCCTCTTCTTCTGTGTCACCGCTCTGCCTAATAAGACATTGGGTGTGAACGGTTAAGGCAGCTTGATGGTCAAGTTGTCTCCATTCTGAACAATGGGCAGCAAGCTCCTCCCAGTCATTTCAAATATTGCCCCCAAAGATGGGAGCAACCCCTGCAGTCTGCTGCCCAGTGCCCAACAAAAGATGGTGCCCATTATACTGAGGCATTGTCTTTGCATGAAAGCCTCCAGTCTCTAATTCGACCTCGCTTCTCGCAAAACGGCCCATCCAAATGTTGCTTTCTGAATTTTGCGTCTTACTTAAAAAGATCACGAGATCTATCTGGCTACTCGCCCAATACATCACCTCTCCCCTCACGCCTCACCTGTAATTTTTCCAGAGCTGAGAAGGAAATCTCTGCCAGCGTTGTCATCACTGATTCTGCGCATGCTCGCTTCTGCATCAACTCTACACCTGTGCACTGATTGCACGTTCCATGAATATGGAACTTCCCAAAGCTCCCAGAATGCTGGGTAGCACAGCTGCCAACAGACATGGAATGCAAAATGAAGTGGGATAGTCAAATAATACTGGTAAGAAATAAGTTATACTGACATCCATCAAAGCCACAGTATGAAGCGAGATATGACACTCAGTTCCCTTTTTAGAATACCTTGTTACCAAACAGGACTCCATTCACCCATCATTCTGGAATGTAGTGGGGGGGGGCAAACAGTGGAATGGCATTAAACAAATATGAGGGGTCAAACTGACAGAGACAGGATTCAGGCAATGTGAAAAAAATGCCAGGCAAAGAGAACAATGCACCAGTGAAACAAGCAAATGGGAACGCTCATTAAACCTGCGAGTACAAGTTACAAGTTACATAGAGGGAGCGACACTTTCTCTGAGCTTCGATTTGGAAACCTGAGCTGATAGTTGAGGATAGATTTTCCACATGAATGTTTCTTTGCAAATGAAAGGGGTTTCGTAAACTTGGCAATGGCTGCAGCAGATCCTTCCTGTCATCAGCTTCTTTGTAACCAAAATCTCAGAATCCATTCCACAAAATGAGGAGTGGCAGAAGTTGGTGACACGCAGAACAAAGAAACTGATGAAAGCATTGAGTGTGACTCAGCAGAGGAGCAGTTCTTTCTGTAACAGAGATGAATGGGTTATTGCGGCAGACTGTTACATTTATTCACTGTCTCAAAGAGTGACTGGGGGTGATACAGGGTCCTTAAAAGATGAGGATGGCAACATTAAATATGTGTATTAAATATTAAATCCTGGAACAGTTACTGAAATTGGATAACAATGTTCTGAAGAAGTTATATCTGAGAAGTGGAATATGTCAATGACATTACTGGAGATTGAGAGGAATGAACTAAAACATTGGGAATTTGTGAAACAATTACCTTCATAATCCTGGGAATTCAGAACCCACAGAAGTACCAGGTTGATACCACATTTGTCTCCTTATAAAATAGGATCTGAATGCTTGTTTTGGGTGGCCTGACTAACACATACTTGTGGGTTCAAGCCCTATGTTGGATGTAGTCTGTATAATGGATTCCGATTTCCATATTTCCCTCATTAAGTCCCATTCGTTAAGCAGCACAATTGTGTTCAAATGGGCTATTTCTGCTTCAGGTCTAGCCTGTCATTCTTGAATATCAGGATTGAATGTGCCCGAAACCTCAACTTCTCTGTAATGTCACACCGTCAAAAGCTCACAACTCACCATTTCAAAATTTATCTGCCTCCTGTATAAATGCTCTCAGCGATCTAATCTCCATGACTTGGGGTGGACAATTCCAGAAATTAATTTCTATTGAGAGAAGAGGGATTGCTTTCCATCTCAGTTTTAATTTACTGTCCCTTGTTCTGTAACTATGTCCCCAGTACAAGATTCACTGATTAGTGGAACATTCTTGCCATCATCTACCCTGCAAAGGCCCCTCAGAATCTTGCATGTTTCAATAAAAGCTCCCCATATTCTTCCAAACTCTAATGAATGAAGGCCTAACCTGTTTCTTGAATCAGTCAAATCCTTTATTGTATGAACCACCACAGTGAAGCTCTTTCTGACTGCATTCAATACCAAAATACTACTTCTCAAATTATGGGACCAGAACTGTAAGTAGTCCACCAGTATCACAAACATCTTGTACAGTGATGACAAGATCTCCCTATTTTTAACACCCAACACTTAGAAATTAAGGCAAAAATTCCAATTTGTTTCTTCATAAATCACAGCATCACACATTAAAAATCTGTCTGTTTGGCAACTCATGGGATGACACAGCAAGCAAGATCTGGGGGAATTAACGTGTAGACAAAGTTTCCATTGATAATGTCATGGAGAACGTTGATGTATGAAAAAACCAACAAGGTGTCCATCATTGTCTGGTCTATGAATCACTAACCTTGCAGTTAACCACTGACCTTGCTGACTAATTGTCCTGTCCAAGCTCACATTTTTGAGGAAGAACACCCTCAGTGATAAGCAGCAGGAAGGGCATCCAGTACAGGATGCTGAGAGACTTTGCTGAGCATTCTTGCAGGAGTTGGCGCAGTCAACATGACTAATCAGTGGAGTGAGGAAGAACTCAGTGTCAAGGAATAGTAAGCACCAAACATTACATTATAGCATTTCCAACCTTCTTTCCTCCCCTACCAAAATAAAAGGAGACATATCAAGAGAGATTTGGTCTGCTTGTAAAGATTGCACTGTAATTTAAGGAACCCATAAGTGCAAGGTTAGGCAAATACTGAGTTTCACTGAGAAAGGCAGCCAAGATAAGAGTCTTTTATCTTTCTTAGTGTAAAGGGGCAGAAATGGCAGCTGGTGCAGTGGTGTGCTCCCCCTGCCAGATGTGGAGATCAGGGAGCAGTCTAATGTCCCTGATGACTATGTCTGAAGGAGGTGTGACCAGCTTCAGCTCCTCACAGACAATGTTATTTGGTTGGTGCAACAGTTGGACATACTGAGGCACGTTCAGAGGGCAGAGACAGGCACTAGTTACAGTGAGGTGGTTACATTAGAGTTTCAGTCAGGTAGATGGGTGACCGACAGGGGAAGCAGTCTAATAGTGCAGGGGTCTCCTGTGGTTATTCCCTTCTCTAACAGGTATACCGTTTTGGATACATTGGCAGGGGTGGGGGGGGGGGGGGGGGGGGGGGAAGAGTATAAAATCTATGCCCAACGGGGTCTCAAAGTAGTTACTGTCGGGGACAGTTCTATGTTGTATTTATTCAGACAGAATTCTAATTGCTACTAATCATCGCCTGGTCATCGATGGCTATCATCCTCATGACTTATCATGGACCCTTTTTTATTATCTGAAAAGTAACTGATCAATGTTCCTATAATGATTAAATCATCGATATAAACCAGCAAGGTCCCCCACAGTAACTACTTTGAGAACCCACTGGACATAGATTTACACCGGGAAAAATCATCTCTCAACCATCGTTTTCTCTTTTCTGCAATTCAGTCAATCGTGGATCCAATTTGCCAAATTTCAGTGGATCCTCTGGGGTCTTACCTTTGCTATCAGTCTTCCATATGGAACCTTATCAAAAGTCTTACTTGGGTCCAAGTAGACTACATTAAAAGCATAATTGACACACCTTGACATCTCTTCAAATAAATTTGAATCAAGTTGTTCAGATGGCTTCCCCTCAACTAATCTGTCTTATAGATATGATAAAGCCTTGCTGCACTATAGTTCTAACAGAAAGCCAAACTATACCATTTTTATCTCAAATAGTCAACCAGACTTGTGGTGTTTACAAACATCAGGAGCAGACACCAGCAAATATGGTTTGGAAGTGAATGCCAATAGCATCAAAATCCAACCTCTACAGTTACTTGGGAACTACTGGTGTTCATCCAGCCCTGATGAATCAGAAAATCCCCATTCAGACACTGGGCAGATGGACAGTCTCTAATGATTGTGAAAACGATGATGCATAGAAAGTTGGGATCATATCCAAAATGTACCCAACAGATTTTAAAAAATTACATTGCTGTTTCATCCACAATATCAGCACCTTCAGTACAGCAGGGTTTAATAACATCAGTACAAACAACCCAATGACCTTGGTTCATTCCTTGGTTAAGTAAAAGCAAAATCTTTCACAACTATGGTTCATTGTGATCTTGTTGGTGTGTTAACAGGATGGATGTGATGAGAATCCCTTCCCACACGTGGAGCAAGTGAACAGTTTCTACCCAGTGTGAACACGCTGGTGTGTTAACAGTTTGGTCGATCGAATGAATCTCTTCCCACACACAGAGCAAGCGAATGGTCTCTCGCCAGTGTGAACTCGCTGATGCTGCAGCAGATGTGTTGACTGAGTGAATCCTTTCCCACACACAGAGCAGGTGAATGGCCTTTCCCCAGTGTGAACTCGCTGGTGTACCTGCAGGTGGGACGACTGAGTGAATCCCTTCCCACAGAGGGAGCAACTGAACGGTCTCTCCCCTGTATGAACTTGTTGGTGTCTCAGCAGGTTAGATGACTTAGTGAATCCTTTCCCACACTCTGAACAGGTGAATAGTTTTTCCCCAATGTGAATTTGCTGGTGTTCCAAAAGTTTAGATGAGTGAATGAATGTTTTGCCACGATCGCAGCAAGTGAATGATTTCCCCTTAGCGTGACTACGTTGATGTCTCAGCAGGCTGGATGACCAAGCAAATCCTTTCCTACACATGGAGCAGTAGAATGGTTTTTCTCCAGTGTGAACTCGCTGGTGTTTCAGCAGGTCGGATGACTGACTGAATCTCTTCCCACACTGGGAGCAGTGGAACGGTTTCTCTCCAGTGTGAACTCGCTGGTGTGCCAGCAGGTCGGATGAATCAGCAAAGCTTTTTCCACACACAGGACACATGTACGGTTTCTCCCCACTGAGAACGGTGCTGTTTCCTTCCATGGTCAAAATCCAATGATATGGGTGGCTTGGTCCGATCCTGATGGGACATGTGGTTTGAAATGCCCGAATGTAAATCCTGTCCTTCCGATATCCTGTGGAATTTGTTTAAAAGCATGAAAAAAGAGAGTGTGGGAGAAGGCACTAAAACACAAAGGCAAGTTAGAAAATGGAGCTGATCGAAGCTGGGAATTTGTGTGGGGCTGGCACTGGGAGATAGTTATCATGAAAGTGGCTGGATTGTAACAAAAACCCAACGGATTCACAACCATCCTTCAGGAAGGAAGCCTGCCATTTGCTCTGGTCGCGCACAAAACTTCAATTTTATTGGGGTGACAGGGTTGGGGGAGGCAAGGACAGAGAAAATGATTTGGGAGAGACTGAGAATGAAGGATTTTATACGGTCTATGACTTGAGCAGAACACCTACACCCAGTCCAGATCTACATAAGACTGTAGCCTATATGGGGGATTAACAGAAAGGCCAGCTGGTGGTGAAGGAGAGGGACATGGTATCATTTCGAATTTCAACAGGAATTCCCAATCTGTCAATATTGACCATGCAAAAGGCCCAGGGTAGCAGCTGTACTGTATGTGAACAACTTCAACTCCAAATCACACGCCATCCTTACTTGCCTGGCATCCAGGACTGGACAGGCAGATACCTCCTCCATTTAGACATTGTGAAGACTGAAGGCATTATTTTTATTTCTTCTTTCAAACTTCACTCCATCACCACCAACTCCATCCCTCTCCCCAGCAAATGTTTGAGGGTGAACCAGACTATTCACAACTATGAAGCATTATTTCAGCCCAAGATGAATTGGTAGGTCGTCCCCTCAGTTGCCAAGGCCACAAACTCTGGATTTTCTCTCAAAACCTCCCTGCCTTTTTAACTCACTTTCCTCCTTTTAAGACTCCTTTATACCTCATTACATGGCCAAATATTCAGTCGCCTGCTCTATTATCTGTGTTTTTGGCCCATTGTCAAAAACTGCTTTCTGACATTTTGTGCAAAATGCTTTGAAACATTGTATTATTTTCAAATCAATGTTGCTGATTTGTACATTTTTCACTATTTCTTCATCATCACTAGGCGAATTACTTGGAACCTATTACTTATCAGTGTTGTAGCAAATCAGACCACATTCGAGAAAAAATGTCAAAACTGTGAATGGTTTGGATAGTCAAAAAGTAGAAACAGTCAATAAATGGACCAACGACAAGAAGGCAGAGTTTTAAATTGACTTTAAAATGAACAAATTTGATCCAAGAAAATACTGCGATAACAAGGTGTAGAGCTGGATGAACACAGCAGGCCAAGCAGCATCACAGGAGCAGGAAGGCTGACGTTTCGGGACTAGACCCTTCGTCAGAAAATGAAGAAGGGTCTAGGCCCAAAACATTAGTCTTCCTGCTGCTCTGATGCTGCTTGGCCTGCTGAGTTAATCTAGCTCTACACCTTGTTATCTCAGATTCTCCAGCATCTGCAGTTCCTACTATCCAAGAAAATACTGCGTTATGTAATGAGTGATTTGTGCTTGGAATTTACTGCCTGCACATGTAGTAAAGGCAGGTTCAACTGAGGGATTTAACAAGGCACTGGAGATTATTCAAAGATAAAGAATGTGCAGAGGTACAGGGAAAAAGCAGGCAGCTAGCACTCAGTCATAATGTTCATTGGAGAGCTGGTGCAGGGACCATGGGCTTAATTTGTACAATAAGACTTCTGTCATTCTGTACCTACATCACATGGAATGCAATTTGAGATGCTCAAACATCCACTCCTCCACATAAGTGGGGATTAGGCAATGTATAGTAATCTTGTTAGTGAAAGGATAGGGAAGTGTGGTGAGGTGATGTTCTCTTGCTGAGATTAAACCCAGTTGCAATGTATTTTAGTCACTGAATGATTCAGTATCTTAGTGGAAATGGAGACCATGGGCTAAACACAAAGCCAGCCAACCTAACGCAAATCGTCTCTTACTTAGTCCATCTGTGTTTCTGGACTCCGACCCATGAACAAGGCATGCAATAAAATAGTAGCAAAATATTGCAGCTGCTGAAAATCTGAAATAAAGAGAGAAAATGCTGGAGGTACTCTG
The DNA here is from genome assembly GCF_030684315.1 of Stegostoma tigrinum. Taxonomy (NCBI): domain Eukaryota; kingdom Metazoa; phylum Chordata; class Chondrichthyes; order Orectolobiformes; family Stegostomatidae; genus Stegostoma; species Stegostoma tigrinum. The sequence continues at coordinate 2,308,512 of NC_081396.1, read as the reverse complement.
GAAGACAGACATAGTCTTAGATTCATATGGTCTGTAGCATAGAAAAAGGCCCTCAGACCCATTGAGCCGAAAACAGCAAAAAAAAGGCAGCATCAATGGAGTGATAAAAAGAGTTAATTGTATAATTAACTCAGGATGTACAGTATGAATCACAGTGAACTAACTTGGAGCAAATTTGATGATCAATGCAAGCTCAGAAGTGGAACAGAAATGGGTTATAGTAAATGGTTATAGGAAAAGCAACTCCCAATTGTGAAAGATCCTATGGGACGATGAAACTGGTTAGATCATTGCATACCTAGTCAGGGGAATGGGCAGCAATGAAAACCTCACTGAGATGCTGTTGGCAGAAGTAATACTAAACACAGATAAAACGCATCCAATACTAGAGACCGAGAAAGTCATTCAACAGCAGAAAAGTCATCAGGGAGAGAAGAAATTAAACAGAGCTGTAGAGGGGACAACTCCAGTCCCAGAGCCATGGAAACTCTCTTAGATAATAGGGCATAAGTAACTGGGGGAGAGATCTATATGAGGTAAATTCTCAAACAATGTCACCATTTTGAAATCTCCTGTTGGAAGCTGCAGTTGGAAAGAAATCAGAAACACTGGAGTCAGAGAAAAATCTCACATTTGAGAAAATCCAAGAGGGGTGGGTAACATCACTGTGTAGTTATTGCTGTGTGGTGATATCACACACAGCAACATAGAGCATTTGGGTCTGTGCAATCCAGAGATCACCACACATTGTGAAGGGTGGAAGGGGCCAGAGGAGATTTACCAAAATAGTTCAAGGGATCAAGTATTTGAGTTGCACTGCTATGCTAGAGAAATGAAATTGTCTGTTTGGAGTGAAGCAGAACAAGTAAGGATGAGATAAAGGTGTTTGTAAAAGATTAACAGATGGCAGAAAAGGAAAAAAAAATTCTTAGCTGGCTTTAAAAGAAACACTGATTGAAGATTTTGGCGAGGTGCCACAGAGAGCATGCGAAGAAACATTTTGTGCAGCATACGATAAAGATCTGGAATTCAGAACTTACTTACAAAGGCGAGTGATGCAAACCAAGTGATTCTGTCAGAGTTTCTTGTGAGATTTGGATTTTGGTTTCCTGTCAGCAAATCCCCAAATGATATCTGCAAAAGAAGTTTACAGCATCCATCACTGTCAGTTCAGTATAACAATTTCAAAAAGAACACAAAACAATACGTTGGTTTAAATTTTCTATTATTAACACCCTTTCCTAACTCCCTATCAAAGCAAAGGATGTGCATACTTGCTGCTACATACTGTTCCTCGTTATTTCTGGCAGTCACTTGATTTAACAATAACATTTACTCAGGGTCCTGAGTTTCCGCCCTATATCTTCATTTGACTGAATGGAGGCGCTAGGTCTTTACACACATTAGCCAGCGCATCCCATGAGGTAGCGGAAAACATCAAACAGAGCTTCTTACCTTCTCCGCCGCCGCTCTGGGTCATCAATAAGACTTTGGGTGTGAAGGGCGAATGCAGCTTGATGCGCAATTTCTCTCCATTCTGAACAATGGACAGCAAATGCCTTTCAGTCCTTCCAAATATTGCCCCCTACAAAGATGGACATCGCGCATGCGCCGTGAAACCCACTGCCCAAATAAATTATGGCGGACGTTAAGCCGGGCCTAGCTTTAGACGAAAGCCTCCAGTTAACCACTCGCCTTCACTTCGTTTAAACAAGGCAAGGATAACAACTTTTTCCAGCACCGCAGCTTATACGAGAGTTTCAGACAACCTCCTCGTGTTCTCGCTGGATCCATCATTCCCTGCATCCTGCCACATTCTGACCGTTTTCGGACCGACAACAAAAAGCACTTCCGTCAACCGCCAGTAACAGCTCCGCGCATGCTCTGTACCCTGTCACTTTCCCCACTTATTCACTGCCACCGCAGACAAGTTTCCCCATTTCCTAGTGCTCGTCCCCACAGCGCACGTTAATAGCCCCGGCTCGGGGAATGATCATTTCCTGCGCATTTATTGCCATGAAATGTAACCTCGTTTTTTTTTTAACGTTAACTCATCGAAAATGTAGAACGGCCCGAATCAGCGAGACTTTTCGCTTCACTTTCGAGGTGGACGTGTCACCTCGGGAACGAGTCAGGAACAAACACAGAAATTGAATAGGAAAGTGAAAGAGAGAATGAAGGCCCGAGAAAGATTGTAAACCTAAAAACAAAACTAATTATTCTAATCCTATTACTTAGCCATGTATCTTGGCATTATAAGTGTACATCTAAATACTTCCTAACCGTTACAAAGATATTCTGCTTTTACCACACGTACAGGCAGTGAATTCCAGATACCGAGATAACAAAGTGTGAAGCTGGATGAACACAACAGGCCAAGCAGCATCTCAGGAGCACAAAAGCTAACGTTTCGGGCCTAGACCCTTCATCAGAGAGGGGGATGGGGAGAGGGTTCTGGAATAAATAGGGAGAGAGGGGGAGGCGGACTGAAGATGGATAGAGGAGAAGATAGGTGGAGAGGAGAGTATAGGTGGGGAGGTAGGGAGGGGATAGGTCAGTCCGGGGAGGACGGACAGGTCAAGGAGGCAGGATGAGGTTAGTAGGTAGGAAATGGAGGTGCGGCTTGAGGTGGGTGGAGGGGATAGGTGAGAGGAAGAACAGGTTGGGGAGGCGGGGACGAGCTGGGCTGGTTTTGGGATGAGGTGGAGGGAGGGGACGAGCTAGGCTGGTTTTGGGATGCAGTGGGGGAAAGGGGAGATTTTGAAGCTTGTGAAGTCGACATGTCCATCCTGGGCCTCCTGCAGTGCCATAATGATGCCAGCCGAAGGTTGCAGGGACAGCAACTCATATCCCGCCTGGGAACCCTGCAGCCCAATGGTATCAATGTGGAAGGAGTGATAGAGAGACGTACAAGCAATTTCAGACCCTAATAAAAAATCAAGTGGACTGAAAGAGTAATTGAGAAAAAGAAAGAATAGGAGAAAGTGATTTTATGCAGCTGTCGTTGATGGGAGTGTAACTGTCATTGATTCTGACAAAGCAATTAATCCTGTTTCTGAAATATGCCGCTCAGTTTCTCAAATAATGAAGCCAGGCCCTGATCTGAGCTAGACTTTAATATTCGATTTGAGAGTCAACATATACAGAACTACCATCTCAATATACAGTGCTTTCTTCCCTATTGTAGGATTCTATGGTTTATATTTGTGAATAAACTTACAAATGCTAGTTTAAATGAATATAGCCGAGCTGGAATACAGCAATATTATTTCAACAGTAACCATCTTTGGTGCATATAAACCATCTCTCTGTATAAATTATTTTCTTAAAAAATCATTTACGGAATCTTCTTGTTTGTTTTTCTGCGAATTACAAAACCTGAAGCCACGTGCTCACCGTGTCTTTTCCTCATATTAACGGTCAGTATATAGTGGTAAAATAATTACTTTTTCACCCAAGATTGTACATCCTCCCTGCGTTTTCAATCACTCTGCGTTTGTATTACAGGGTTGGTGGCCAGGTTTCGATATCTCAGGATTTAACTGAATTAACGGATCTGGAAGTACACAGTGCAATACTCGAATGTCGTGACTCAACAGCTGTCCTTTCTCGGATTCTGCTGTGGTACACCGAGTAAACTCCGAGATACTTCCTGATGGTGTATAGGATAGGGCTGAAGATAAGCCTTTAGACTTAGCAATCTGGTTCTCTGTTGACTTACACAAAGATAACAAAGTGGTTCCTTTAAGTATCCTCGGGGCCCTCCATCCGACAACGCCTCGTATTTCCGTGCTGAGAAGCTGATATTGATGCAGAGATTTGTTCAGTCATGCCTTGAGAGTCCCAGTCTTGCCCAGGAGAGGGTGCAATCGCACCAATATACAGAAGCCAGAATTTAACGTAATAAAATGTGAGGCTGGATGAACACAGCAGGCCCAGCAGCATCTCAGGAAGGGTCCAGGCCCGAAACGTCAGCTTTTGTGCTCCTGAGATGCTGCTGGGCCTGCTGTGTTCATCCAGACTCACATTTTAATATCTTGGATTCTCCAGCATCCGCAGTTCCCACTATCACTGAAGCAAGAATTTAACCTTCACTTTAACCATCAGGAATCAATCACAGAATCACAACAGTGTGGAAGCAGGACATTCTGTCCATTGAGTCTACACCAGCCCTCTAAACAACATCCCATCCACACCCAGTCTCTTTCTCTATCCTTGCGTTTCCCTAGGCTAAACAATAGGAGTTGTGAATATTTGGGCATTATGGGCAATTCAGCATAGCTAAATCACCTCACCTGCACATGGTTGCAATGTAGAAGGAAACTGGGGCACCCACAGGAAACTCACTGTGTGAATGCATAAACTCCACACAGACCATCGCCGCAAGCTGGAATCATGCACAGCTTCTTGGGCTGTGAGGCGACAGTGATAATCATTGAGTTATTGAGTCGCCCTAAAGAGCATAACAAACCACAATATGCACCAAAAATGGTGACGTTTGAGATAATGTTATTGTATTCCAGCTCGGCTATATGCATTTAAACCAGCATTTATAAGTTGATTTACTAATAGAAATCATAGACTGCTACAACCGGGAAGAAAACCATTCGGACCATCATGTCCAGACTGCTCCCCCAAAGAGTATCCGAAAAGACTCGCCCATTCCTATAATGCTGCATTTTTCATGGCTCATCCAACTAGCCCGCACAAGCCTGGACATTACTGAGCAATTTAGCATGACCAGTCCACCTAATCTGCATATGTTTCGATTGTGGGAGGAAACCAGAGCAACTTGAGGAAAGCCACTCAGACGCAAGGAGAATGCGCAAACTCCACACTTATTGAATCATAATAATTTAGTTTCCTTCATACTTTGAAGCAATGTCTGCATCTGTATGTGACACTGATCAACATTTCCACATTCTAATGTCATTTTCCTGGAACCTTGCATTGCAATCTGTTCATCAGGTTTCTTTGATGGGAGTGTACTACAGCGTCATACGAAGTTAATGCATAATGAACATATTTCTCGAAGGATTGACTATAATCTTGCAAAAAAATGTCGCAGTCATAAATCCCTAAATGCCAATTGCACTTCAGGATAATCCTTCAATTCTGGCAACTGTTCTGCTTGAAGGAACAATCCAAGACAATCATTTCCATCTCCCAAGAAAAAAAAAATCCAGATGCATTGCAGTGGAGAATTTCTACTAGCTCTGCTCTCCTCAGGATTTCGGCCTGCATTTAGGCTTAAAGTCCCAATTGCTATTCATTCCACAGGCGCAAGTCACTGACATATAAAAACACCTTGTGTGTCTCTGGTGCAAAATTAATCAAAACCAAACCCATCAAGAAGTTCAGTCTGATTATTCACTGTGAATAAAATACACCGAGGATCTTCTTTGAGATAAATAGTTCAGATTAAAGAGAAGACTGTCAGGTTGATTGGGCATCAGGTTCTCTACATTTATCTGTTTATTCTCTGATCAGCAGAATGTGAGGTTAAAGTCAGAAACACCAAATTTTGGGGCTGAAAAGACGCATAATCAATTAGATTCAGTGATTATAACTTCTTGTTGTCAATAAAGTGACATCACACGAATGCCAGCCAATGATTTCAGGGTTTTTTGTTCTTTCTGTTCGTCGATATTCTGCATATATAAGAAACATAAACAAATCTCCAGGAAGCAGAGGAGCCGTGATGGAGTTATCAGTTTTCCTGGTGATCTCAGTAATATTTATTGTAGGTAAGAAGTTTTACACTTAGGAAGAGGGTTCAATTCCTGTATTTTTAAGTGCGAACCAAATCAGTATTCTTTTCAGCAAGTATCGAATTCTGACTGTATTACACGTGAGCTATTGTGAGCCAATTTACTCTGTACCTTGCAAGTAGAGGAAAAGGGCAGAAAACGCAAAACAAACGTGTCATTGCAGTGATGATCCTAGCCATAAGGGATAATAGCTTCGGAAACTTACAATCCAACACGAGATAATTATTTTGGCTCATAAAGATAAGTCTAAAAGAATATTTACACTTATGGAAGTATTTGGTGGTGTCAGCATAGAAGAAACCTTTTCGGCTGGGAAGGTTTCGAAAATAACGAGTCCAACTTATGAGAGTCAGAAAAGAAAAAATGATCCAATAGGAAATTTAAGGGACTCCTGTTTTGGATTCAGAATATGGAACTCATCGGACCAAGGATTGGTTGAGTTGCGCAATGAAGTCATGAACTGGAAGTCAGCTAAACAGATGATGCAGAGATTTTTTTAAAAAATGGCATAACCATGAAATTAGAGCAAGGGGTAAGGTGGATTGTCGTGCAGATTGTCAACACGCCGAAGTAGGCTTTATGTTCAAAACAAAATGTGGAATTTCTGGGAAAAATCCGTAAGTCTGGGAGCATCTTGGAAAGAAAGCAATAATAAAACAATTTTAGAATCAACAAACCTTCTTCAGAACTGAACTTTCCAGCCTCAGGAGTATTTCTTGAATATTTTTATTTTACGTTAAAATGCTTGTTTAATGTCAAGTCAAACCGAATGCGAATTTGTTTCACTGTCAGTTTGACATTTCAACGGAACTTATAATCAATGATTTCCGTTTTCTTTAACCTTGGTTTCCAGATCTGAGCGAGGGAGTTTCTGCTGCTAAGGGGGAGCATTCGCTCACAGCTACAAAGGGGAGAAATGTCACTTTAAACTGCAACTACACCGGTGATGCATATGACGTGTTCTGGTGCCGTCAGCAACCAGGCAGAGAGCCCGAGTTCGCAGCCCGGAGACATAAGAGCGGTGATTCTGAACTTAAGGCGGATTTTGCTCAGAAACGATTTTCTGACACAGTTCAGCAATTCGAGAAGTGATACCGATTGACAATCTCGGAGATGCTGCTATTTGACTCTGCTGTTTATTACTGTGCAGTGAGCTTCACAGCGGAAGCCTCATCCAATGTCTGCTTCAGGTTTCTGGGTCACAGCTGCTGCCTGTGAGGGCTGGCTACAGCAGGTTCTCGCACACCGTTACTTCATGAGATTCCTGGACTGGCAAATTTGTATCATAATCTACATAAACATTATTAAACGTTGTTCACATCAAAACTGATTCAAACACTAACTGTGCTAGGGAGGAAATCACTGCTGTTTACTTTGCGATCTCTGTGAACTCGAAAATGCAATGAAGAAAATATATCCTTCGGGTGGGTTTGGAGAAGATATGTCTTCGTCTGGCAGTTCGAGAAATACCTCACTGAAAAGAACCGGCAGTTTTGATTTAAAATATCACTTTTTCAGCGGACGCTTGAAGCCTGCCAGGTTAAAGTCGTAATAATTGCAATAACTAGATTACAGGTGTCTCAATGTTAAAGATGTTAACACGTATTAATACTAAGCCTCTACAATATTAGCAGGAGCAACGAGATTGTTATCAATGTAAAGTTCGAAGTTAATGATTCAAGTTAACTACAGAAATAATCTGAAACATAAGAATAGTGAGCTCCAGGTTCAAGCAATGGTTCCTGAATAATTAGAAATTAGCCCGAGGACAAATGCAGAGTTGAAAAAGTAACTGAAAGTTCGATGAAATTGCTTTTGCAAATCTAGACATACCAGGTAAGGTAGTAGGAGCTGATGTAAGTTTACTCTGCATTCCGCAGCATTCAGTAGCTTTTGTTTCATATTCTGTTGTGTGCGCCTTCTTTATCGCCTGGAACACAATTTTTGATAGTCATTCGACTGCAAAGTCTTTAATTTTCACATGGGTTAAACACTCTAATCTCATATTCGCGTTTTAAGCGAAAGTTGTTCAACATAAACTGAGAAGAGGAAAACGTTCCCAAGCTGCATCATGGCTGTCGACTTGTTACTTGCTTTCGTTTAAATTTAGAAAGTAACTGTTATTCCCGACTGCTGTTTGCATTTTGTTGTCTTGTAGCAGCGTTTATGTACGAACCTTCCTCTACTTCCAGTCACTGTGTCTCTCAGTCCACAGTAATATACCCCGCTGTCAGACAGTTGGAGATCACTAATGGTGAAATTCCCCTCTGTGTTCGAAACGTCCAGAGATGCAGAAAATCGAACGCCAACGTCATTTGCTCTGACGATCTTTCCGTATCTAGGGATGTAGATCAGGAATGTCAATGATTTACCCTGATCTTGACGATACAATTGTAACGAATACGAACTAGTTGCTGTCGAATATTGGAAATGAATAGTCAACGATTCTCCTTCGATTTTCATCGCTGTAACTGGCTTCTGTGAGACAGAATCTGCGCAATTAACACCTGCAGAAATTTCAAACACAAAACGACGTTTAAAGGACGGTTATCATCGCTGTTTCCAAAGTAAGGGCACGTAGTATAACGCGGGGAAACACGGCCAAAGAGAAGTCTGCTTAATCGCATATTGCACACAAGAAAATATTTTACAACTCAGCAACTTACCACTTAAGACAACTGCTGCCGTTAAGAATGAGAAAACAATGAGCACCGACATATTAATAGTACCAATGGTGTGTTTAGTCAGAGGGAGCTGAAGTTGAATTGTATCAACTCAGAACGAATTGTGGGTTTGAATAGAAGAAACAGCAGCTGAACAGTCTCAACACAAAGTTGGGAACATGTCATATCCGGGCTTGCTGACGATTGTTTCAGATCTGACACAAACACGAGGAGAAACCCAATCAGCTGAAAAGCCCTTTGTTCCACAGTCAATGACGACAGAGCTGGTCGTATGGGCGCAGAATGGGAGGTGCAGGAGGCCATTAAACTATTTAATTCTGCTCTACCCTTCCAAACTACAACTTTTGAACTACAGTATATCCATCGTCCTTCATGGTCTCTGAAGTTCTTTCTAGTTAACATCAAAACTCTACCAACGTGTTTCTGAAATAAGCCAAACCACTCCCCGCCCCAAAAAATGCTGCTCTCTGGGACACCACAAAACAACGAGACAGCATCAACCCCATCCGTGATTATTGGAAGGGTCAATCTTTGCTTTCAGGCAGTGATGGTTAATAGCGAATGGTGTTATTGTTTCGATTATCATTGTCTGTCGTGAAAAGATTTCAGCAGGAGATGAACAGTGACAGACCAAAGTGAAGAGATGTTACAGAGGTGGAGAAAGACACTCTTCGGGATGACATCAGTATGAGATCAGAAACTAACCGTGTGAGCTAAAACGTCAGTTCACCCATTCTTACCACCGTGGGTCATTTGCAAAGCAATGCTCATTACCTGCTTAGCCACACAACTGCAGTCTGGGAAGTTCGATCTGTACAAAACATCATAATCATTCAAGACACTGATCTCCACATCATTCCTCACCTACCAGGTCTCCGGTACTATTCCACCCCCTTAATTATTTTTGGTCATCTTTGTATGTCTTCACTTGATTTGATGAAAACGTATGACTGCACATTTCACTGCACTAAATTTCATCTGCCATATGCTTTTCAACTAGCTAATTCAAGCTGAAATTAGAAGTTCAAAAGCTTTCAAAATCCTCAAAGTCTGCTTGCAGATTTTTGGTACCGCATCAAAACTTTGTTACTACATCAATTAAAGATGCTACATGGTATCAATGCATTATTACCAGGAGTCAGTGCTCCACCTAACTAAGAGATTTGCAGATCTACCTAAAATTCAAACCCTTTTTGTTTAATTTAGATAAATGTGAAGTGCTGCCTTTTGAAAAGGCAAATCAGGGCAGGACTTCTACACTTAGTGGTAAGATCTGGGGAAGTGTTGCTGAACAAAGAGACCTTGGAGTGCAGGTTCATAGTTCCTTGAAAGTGGAGTTGCAGGTGGATAGGATAGTGAAGAAGACATTTTGTATGCTTGCTTTTATTGGTCAGCGCATTGAGTTTAGGGATTGGGAGGTCATGATGTGGCTGTACAGGACATTGTTTAGGCCACTTTCGGAAACCTACGTGCAAGTCTGGTCACCTTGCAATAGGAACAATGTTGTGAAACTTGAAAGGGTTCAGAAAAGATTTACAAGGATGTTGCCAAGATTAGAGGGTTAAGTTATGAAGAGGCTGAATAGGCTGGCACTACTTTTCCCTGGAGCATCGAAGGCTGGGGATTGACATTATAGAGATTCATAAATCATGAGATATATGGATAGGGTAGATGTACAATCTCTTTTCTCTGGGGTGGGGGCAGTCAAAAACTAGACAGCATCGGTTTAAGGTGAGAGAAGAAAGATTTTAAAGGGGCAACTTTTTCACGCACAGGCAAGTGCATGTAGGAAATGAACTGCCAGAAGAAGTAGTGGAGGCTGGTACAATTACAACATCTAAAAGGAAGGTGGATGGGTACATATATAGGAAGGGTTTTCAGGGATGTAGGCCAAATGCTGGCAAGTGGGATTAGATTTATCTAGGATACCTGGTCGGCATGAATAAGTTGGACCAAAGTGTCTGTTTCCATGCTGTATGTCTCTATAACTCTATAACTCTATGACTATAAATGCTGTGATATGGTGCTTCGGTGATACTGTGTCCTGTAGCTGCTGATGGCTTTGGCAAGGGTCATATCTGATGAAGTTGGAACATTACCCAGTGGAGAAAATACAAAAGTCAAACAAATCAATGCACTTTCTCCAATGCTGCTCTCTAGTGCCCGAAAGGATCTTTTTGCAGAAGTTGCGTCCCTTTTGCATTGCAATATTCTGGGCCCCGGGCTGCTCACTGCAGTTCACAATACAATTACATTATAACCTAAACTGCTTCACATTAAAATTAATTGCCAAAAAAATTAACTGCTGATGGACAACACAATCCCATCCCAACAACTATCCAATGGATCAAGGACATTTGGGACAATATGTGGACTTTCATGCATATGAATTCTTTCCATTCAAATAGCTTTCATAGATACGCTGCAGAGCTGGGCTGAGAGGTGGCAAATGGAGTTTAATGCAGACAAGTGTGAGGTGATGCACTTTGGTAAGAGTAACCAGAAGGCAAAGTAGAGGGCTAATGGTAAGATTCTTGGTAGTGTAGATGAGCAGAGAGATCTCGGTGTCCATGTACACAGATCCTTGAAAGTTGCCACCCAGGTTGACAGAGCTGTTAAGAAGGCATACAGTGTTTTAGCTTTTATTAATAGAGGGATCAAGTTCCAGCACCAAGAGGTTATGGTGAAGCTGTACAAAACTCTGGTGCGGCCCCACTTGGAGTATTGTGTACAGTTCTGGTCACCGCATTATAAGAAGGATGTGGAAGCTTTGGAAAGGGTGCAGAGGAGATTTACTAGGATGTTGCCTGGTATGGAGGGAAGGTCTTACGAGGAAAGGCTGAGGGACTTGAGGCTGTTTTCATTAAAGAGAAGAAGGTTGAGAGGTGACTTAATTAAAACATATAAAATATTCAGAGGGGTAGATAGGGTGGATAAGGAGAGCCTTTTTCCTAGGATGGTAATGGCAAGCACGAGGGGTGAAGGATATAGGACAGAGGTCACAGGTAGTTGCTTTACTCAGGGAGTAGTAAGGGAATGGAACGCTTTGCCTGCAACGGTAGTAGATTTGCCAACTTTGGGTACATTCAAGTCGTCATTGGATAAGCATATGGACTTGCATGGAATAGTGTAGGTTAGATGGGCTTGAGATCGGTACGACAGGTCGGCACAACATAGAGGGCCGAAGGGCCTGTACTGTGCTGGAATGTTCTATGTTCTATGTTCTAAAAGAGTGGTACCATGAAAATTACAAGCAACTGCTGTAAAGAAGGTTTTTCTACAGAATGCAATGCAGAAAAATATCTTTGGAAAACTGGTCTTTCTATGTTTTGACTATATTAACAATTCACAATGGCGATCAGCGACCCTAATCTTGAAGAAGACGCTGCTAAGAGTCTCCTGTAGGTTGGCTACAGCTCTATAACAGTATTGCTGGTACTGCACAGTAATACGTGGCAGAGTCAGAGACATGAACCATAGCAATATCTAATGAAACTGTTTGCTTGTCTTCGTCCAAATTAGAGAAAGCTGGTCAAAAAACCGTGGAAACTTATCTGTCTTTCCCTTGTTGACTCTCCTCAGCAGATATCTCAGAGATTCGATTCCGGGGGACACTGAATGTACTGGATGAGAGTTGGTTACTGAATTGTGTGGTGAAGCTACAGTTCAGGTTTGGGGGCTGTCCTTTATAAACGTTAAACTGTAGCGGATCTTGGAAAACTGAATCTTGGCCAGTCTGTCCTGTAACAAGCACTTAAAACGTAAGAAATGTATGAATGCATTAAAAAGAATACAATGACAACTTTAAATCAGAATAACGGTACAGCATGGACATAAGTACCAGTTAATCACGTAGACAATACCATGATGCTGAGCTCGGTAGCAAATAATTCAATAGCTTAAATGTTGCTCTTTCAACTCCATATCAGTGACTGAACGCAGACCAAAAGCAGGTTTTACTTAATAAGACTCTCAGCACTGTACTGCAGTGTTTGTAACTGGCTGATTTCTCAGATCTGTCATTAACTGTGGCCCAGTCACTGTTAGCTGAGCAATAAATGCAATTGACTCTCTCCAATCTATTCCCCGTTTGTTTGCCAATCCTGCTCATCATCTTGCTCCATTGCATATTTAAACACATTCAGCCTCATTCTTGCTTTAGCTAGCAATTATGACTTTGAAGGCTTTATCCTCAGGGAAACAGAATCCCAAAGAATGATGGCCCAGAAGGAAAATAACTTCCTCCACAAATTCCCCTTGAATGGAGCTACACTTTTCATTAATGTTTCCCTCTTCATTCTAGATTCTTGAGCAAGAATAGACTTCCGTTTAGTATCTGCACTATTGATCCCATTCAGAATCATATAAACCGCCGACTGGTGCTAGGCTTTAGGCACATCTTCTACGGGAGAGGAACTTAAAGTGGGATGGAGAGGGTCGATGGGGACAGGATCCCAAATTCGTAAGTCACAGATGTACGAATGACACAGGTGGATAGACAAAAGAAGTTTTGTACAATTTGTACAAGGAATGAGGCACGAGAATATGAAGTAGAATGTCAAAGGTCATTTTGAAACTTCGGATATTTCTGAAACGCGTGGAATAAGAAAAAATCGAGTTAGAGAGATTAAATGATTCGTTGAAAGATTGGTGTGGAAGAAGTCAAGTACTAGCACTAAAATGGGAGAATATCGGGAATTGCACTGATGAGACAACATTAAGCTGAATGATGCTGGGACTTTTTGTTAATGTCAATGGAATAATTAGGAAAGTAGGGAAGATTTGAAACTAAATGGTATAGGATAAAAAATGAAATTATGGAAAACGTACCAAGAAAGATATAGTTTAAATGTGACAAAAAACTGGCCATCACATAAGGTTACAGAGAGTACAAATCTAAGGGAGACATCAGAGAAATGACGAGAGGATACAAAAAAACTATAAAGTGTTAAGTGCCTCTGTATCTGAATGTGCGTTACACTCTCAACAAAATAAATAAACCAAAAGTGTAAATCAAAGTGAATAAGCATAATCTAGCGGATATCTTAGAGGCATCTGAAAAAAACTACACGAAATGGTATCTGAATATTGGAAGGATATAGGTTTGAAGAAGGATAGGAAAGTAGAAAATTGTGGAGGTTAGCTATGTTAGTGTAATATACATTAAATATAATAGAGTGGAACACAAACTTAGAGAAACTAGGAATTAAAATCCGTTTCGGTGAGAGAGTGAAACCATAAAGGCAGGAAATGCGGATGGTGTGTGGCCACACCCCCATATCAGAAAGTAAGTACAGCATAAAATATGAAGCAATGGTCACTGTCAGTAGTTCCATGTAATCATGGGATGGTGTAACCTACATTTATACTATAAATGTTCAAAGGTTAAAGGCAGCCTCAATGGGGAGTTCATGGAAAATGTTCACGATAATTTCTTACAATTGTCCGTTGTGGAGTCACCTGAAGAGGAGGTCTTAGTAGATACGGCACTGCGCGACCATATAGGATTAAATAATGATCTCATAATGAAGATATTCATAGGGACCAGTCACCAAACAAAGTTGAGCATTATATTTAATTTGAGAAAGACATCCCCGTGAGTTAAAGCGTGGACTTCAATCTATTTCACCTGCTTCACCGTAAAATTGCCTCTCTGGTGAACTGCATGAAAATCTAGTTTTGGAGTTCTGATCAGGATCTTTGCAGAATTCTATGCTTCTCGTGACAACAGTATCAATGTTCACGCTAGTGTCGACAGTTACTTTGATAAGTTTTGCTGATCTGTTAATCGTGGGTGAACAACCAGTTAATAATTCTGAAATTCCAATTCTCATTCTCACCAATGAGACAAAGAGAGAATCATGGAGTATGCCAAGGATGAAGACAATATCAGAACTGGGGTGAACAGTTGTGTTCAAGTTTATTTTATTGCGTCATCAATTTCTACTTCAAAGGTCATATCAACAAAATGGATGTTTCACCATTTCCTATAGATCCAGTAACCAGATGTAATAATGACACCAACAATCAGAACTAGCTAAATTTAGATCATTATAACCATCTTTTCCATCAGCAATAAGTAGCATTACTATTGGCACAGATATGGTGAGACTGGAGTTTTGCAGAGAAGAAATACCAACCATTCATGTCGTGAGTTAATGCGGAGAAGAATGTACTCGATGGTTCTGTGTGATACTTCTTAAGCCTATCAGCTTTTAGCGCAGGAAAAATTCAGTCGGGGTACATTAAGGGCATTTCGGTGATGATCTTCCCAATGACAGGAAAATACCTTCAGCAACAATCTCTCTGTTCATAATTTCAAAACAGATTGTGCGCAGAAAATACAAATTGCGTACGGGGCAGCTGCAGTGTCAGCAAGGAGAAGAATGCATGCGATGGCTATCAATTGCAGCTGCAAAGATAGAGCGGAAATAGTGATGCCTAAATCTCGAGAAGCCTGCCTATATCCTGCACCTGTTCACTGTTAACTGCAAAAAGAATAATTGAAGCAAAAGTACAGGCAGAAGGGGTCATAAGTTGACGACAGTAACAAAACATCAGCGAGCTCAATAGTCATTCAGATTATTCTGAGATAGTGGAAACCGCCGATCATGAACAATCTGAGATAACGAAGTGCAGAGCCGGATGGACTCAGCAGGCCAAGTAGCATCAGAGGAACAAGGAAACAGAAGTTTTAGGTCTGGACCCTTCTTCAGATTATTCTGAATTCTCCTATTTTAAACGCCTGTTCCCACCTTTTCTCACCCCCACATTTTCAATATGCCATTTAGTTTGCAACCGATTACAGTTTCCATTGGGGATTTGCCACGGAATCTTATTTCGTCGAATTTTATACACGCTGATTCAGTTACTTAAAATATCACATCATCCTACTTAAAACTTAACCTTTCAGTGCAATGTTCCCTGTCTAAAATATTGTTGCTTTGGTTGGAAATAATCAAGCAAAACGGCTGACAGAAGGTCAGAGCTTTGAACACACACGCAGACTCACTCGGACCATTTTTGACAAAAAGAATGTAATGCCAATTTCTTTTCCGTTCTCAGATTCAAGTCCTTCATGTCGGCTGCAATGCTGCTTTAAAGTAATTCTGAAACACCATGTTCAGATGCGTGGATTAACATCTTTAGAGCAGATGTGATTTCCTTGCTTAGAGATCCAGGCATTGCCACCACACTGTTAGAAATGTTATCATTACTTTTTTTTAAATCAACCTGCCCAGAGTTAGTACTCACGTCAAAACTTTCACCCGAGCCTCCTGCCTTAATCGCCCTCATCCCAACCAGCAAACACGCATTCTGCTTCGTTATTCTTTTTATTCATTCATGGCGTGTGAGCATTGCTGGCTCGGCTATCATTGATTGCCAATCTCTAATTGTCCAGAGGGCAGTTGAGAATCAACCAGGTTGGTGGAGTCACGTGTATGTCATACCAGGTGAGAACAGCAGTTTCCTTCACTAAATGATAATAGTCAAGCAGGCGGATGTTCTTTTTTTTTGAAATCAACAAAGGATTCTCAGTCAGCGGTATAGTCCTAATTACCAAATTTTTATTGAATTCAAATTCCACTTTCTGCCATGTTGGGCTATGAATCCTGGCACCCAGAACATTGCCTAAATCTCTGGATTAACAGTCCAACACTAAGACATCGCATTCCCTCTCATCAAAGATTGAGAGCTGATCATTAGCTGATAGTCAATTACTTAATTAGTCCATTTGAGAATATTACCAATTTTAAGGAATTCGTACAAGCTACAAACAGCCAAAACAGCAGTTTGTTTAAAAATTGCGAAGTCTCTTTGATGCACTGGTTCCAGGATACTTGTGCAATTGACGAAGCTTTATCATTGACTGTATCGGCTT
This sequence comes from Stegostoma tigrinum, assembly GCF_030684315.1. Lineage (NCBI taxonomy): Eukaryota > Metazoa > Chordata > Chondrichthyes > Orectolobiformes > Stegostomatidae > Stegostoma > Stegostoma tigrinum. Next base: position 2,292,175 of record NC_081396.1, on the reverse strand, counting down.
TGAAACTATTTCTCTTCTGAAAGGAACAGGCCCACACTTTGTTCCCGATCACTGGCACTGGTCATTGGTGGCTACAGTCATTGTAGGCATTTTCGAAGCAAATTTTATGAGACTTCATCATACACCCTTATATTGGTGAGGCTTTTTTTTCTTTTATTCATTCTTGAGATGAGGGTGTCACTGGCCAGGCAGCATTTATTGCACATTCCAAATTACCAAAAGCGCAGTTAAGAGTCGACCACATTGCTGTGGATATGGAGTCAAATGAATGCCAGACCATGTAAGGATGGCTGTTTCCTTCCTGAAAGGACGTGAGGGAACTAAGTGGGTTTCCCCCCAACAACTGACAATGGTCATCATTAGATTGTTGATGCCAGATATTTTACTGAATTCAAATTCCACCATCTGCCATGGTGGAATTCGAACCCAGGTCCCCAGAGCGTTACCTGGGTCGCTGCGTTGATACTCCATTGATGATATCACTAGGCCATCACCTCCCCAGAGTGCCAGCTGCCTGCAGCCGGGTCAGGGATGGTGCTACTGAGGAGCGATAAAAACCCATACTCTAAGCTTTGTGTTATTGGAATCAGGGTGCGTTCAGTTGTTCCTGTGGAAAACTCGGAAGTGCATTTCTCCATCTGGATAACAATCACCAGGTCAGAACTCTCTGTACTGCAATGCGAGAGATGATGGCCTTGCTGATTACTAATAAGGTATTAGTCATGGATTTCGTAACTCTCAAAGAGAATCAGAAATATATTGATCCTTACCATCATGCATTTCCTGTTGCTCCGTCCACTTGAATGGCTCCCCAACTGATGATGTCATCTTCAGGTGCTAGCACACACGTGATGCGCCTTTCCATACTACCTTGGCCCTGTCTCAGTTGCACTGCTGAAAGCAATATTTAGGCTCCATGGCCATTTCCTTATCTGTACTGTTGTAAGAAATATTTAGTAATTCGTCTCCATGGCCATTTACTTCTCTGACTTACACGAGAGTCATAGAATTCTTGAAATGAGAGAGCAGGCCATTCGGCCCATCGAGGTCACATCACCCACCAAATGCTATCACCCAATCTATTTGCATATCCCATGACCAATTCACCCAAGTTTTTCATCCTTGGACTGTGAGAAAACCCAGGGATGGACGAAGAAGATGTGCAAACTCCACGTGGGCAGTCATGCAAGGGTAGTATCGAATCTAGTTGCTGGAGCTATAAGGCAACAGTGTTAATTGCTGAGCTACTAATACACACTAGGAAAAGTATTCGAAATCACACAAAGCCATGTCTTTGAAACAAAGTGTTCAATGCAACAATCGTCCGTGACTGAGTATATCTTGCATTGTTGCCAAAATAAATGATTGTTTTATTATGTCAATATTACAATAGCGTTGTCGCTGTTCACATTACCCTTAGCACTTTCTCAGTTCTTAGCACACCAAAGCAGGTATTTTTGCAAGTGGCACTAACTGTGTCGCCGTTAGCGTCTTATTTCTTAATCATATTTCAACTATTACTTCAGTTGACAATGCCTTTAATTATAGCAGAATAGACCATTTTCTGGCACTTTCTGCATTTATGGTTGAACTCAAGAAAAGAAGCATATTGCATATTCTGCTTCATCCAGAAATTTAGATGGCCACAGCCCAGGATGCCATCCCACTTTCGCTAACAATAATTTCACGTACATCAGCTAAAACTCTATTAAAATATTGAGCTAATTTTGATGCAACTAACGTAAACATTCTTAGAAATAAACCGAATACATGAACTAATCTGGCACCTAAAATCCAACAGATAAGTGAAAATATAAAGTAGATGTTTTTAGATATCGGAACATCTGCCGTTGGTAGCTGCATTCAATAGAACAGGAATAAATGTTGTGAAAAGGAGGGAAGCTCAGAATCCTCAACAACAGTTCTATCATAGATATACAGTAACAGTTTGCTTTGTCACTGATAAAAACTGAAGGCATGAAACTACATGTTTCTTTTTGTTCACTGAAGTGTAACTAAAGTACTTGCTGTAAGTTAATTATCCCTCCAGACAGTCTGACACAGAATAAAAGAGGAACAATCTCAGCGTTCCATGCAGGTAAGGTCTACAGTTATAGTCATTTCTCCCATTTCTGAAGGGAGATGCATGAGTCTGCGAATTTTCCCATTTGCTATCCCATTCCCGCTGTTAGTCGTAACTCTGGTGAGTAGTCCATCCCAAATAAGTTTTTGTTTTTGTAGGTATCCGGAAAAAGTCTCTCTTCCTTTGCAGTTAATAATGGACCTGAAGTTGAAAGCTAGTCTCAGTAACAGTGACAATGAAAATGCCATCGTTTACTGTAAAACCCTATCTGGGTCTCTGTTCATCTTTAGGGAGGATGCCTCCGCTACCCTTCCCTGGTCTTGTCTACTTCAGAGTCCAGGTCCACTGCAAATTTTCTCGTTTTGTTTCACATGAACTAATCTGGCACCTAAAATCCAACAGACAAGTGAAAATATAAAGTAGATGATTTTAGATATCGGAACATCTGCCGTTGGTAGCTGCATTCAATAGAACAGGAATAAATGTGAAACATCCGAGAAAGTTCAAGGGCAGTTCAGAGATGGGCAAGAAATACTGACCTTTTAGCAACGCTCAAACCATATGAAAGTTTTCTTTTTTTTGAAGTTGTTTTACTGTTTCCTGGTGAATTGTGTTGCATCACATGCTCCTGCATAATCGAGCATTAGAAGATATTATTTACTCTTTGCTATATAATTTGAAATAAATAAAATCAAATCGATTGCTAGACAATGAAGCATAATGGGTGACATTGCACGAATATAATCACTTTTACTATTTAGCATTATGTTGGATTCTAATGCAGCAAAACGCCTTTCAGCATTTCCCTCATGCCCTATTTGGAGAAATTAAACAAGTCTAGCCTCCCTGTCTGGCAGCTGTCTTTTACAACTTTTTACTTTGCATGTTGTGAGATGGTTTAAAACAGAAATGTGGTAACAGGATTGATTTTATTGCCATGATTTAAAAATACATTACATGTCACACCTTTCACATCACATCAATGTAGTTCCATCAAGTCATTTTTGAGATCTTTAGGCTGTCTGTTAGGTTCGAAGTAGTGTTTTATGTTTCCTGTCTAGAGTGACTCTGCTTCACAATTGTGTATGGCTCCTCCACCCACGTTGCTGCGTTATTTGTCTCTTTGAATTGTTAAGAGGTAATCTTGTTTATACTTTTCAGCTGTTCCGCTGACCAAGAAAACGTATTTGCAAAGATATTTCTCAAAACCAGTCTTTGTGACCGAGGTGAACTGCCTACAGAAATCTAATAAATTTACCGAATATCTAATACGATTAAACGTCTAATTTTGTACAAATATATGTCTACTCTGATTTGTAAGTATACTTATTTAAAAAAGAAAGCTCATCTCAGGTGGTCAAGCTTTCCCGTTCCAATTCATATAAAATTGGACATTTCAAATCAGATGGTTTTCATCTGAGATACCTCATCAGAATTTGACAGTCTGTTTTCAGGCCCCATCTTACTAATACTCAGAGGCATTTTGTGATCTACAGTGAAGGCCATTGTTTGAATTATATGAAATGCTTATTAGGTTAATTTTCCTTCGATTGTCTGTGTCAGGTTAAAAAAGTCCATTTTGTCATATTCAGCCATGAGACACCGCATCAAAACTGAATTTTTGCAGCACTCCTTGGGGATTGACCAAGTGATCATGAAGCGGACGTTGTGGTGATCAATGTTTGCAATGATATATGTATTGGGAAATGTTCTATTCGGCATTGGATTTGAATCAATTAACACTACTTTGGAAACTGGACACATAGGAATAGTTTAACCGACAGCTTGATTCAGACAATAGTTGGTGGTTTGAGACTGCTTTGTAATGGCCAACAGAAAAGAAATCCATTGTTCTTCTCTTCAAATCTCTCCAAGATTCATCTGGCTGTGAGTCATGCATGTTGGACATTTTCTCTACATCTTGGTGACAGATGAAGGTCACTTCCCTGGCGTGGACATCAATGATTCCAATATATCTTTCAAGACAAAGCCTGCATGCTCTAGTTACTCTTTTCTTGCAACAATGGCTTCGTATACACAGAGTCCCAGATCAAGTTCAGAAAGCAGCTACAGAAAGTACTGAGTTCTCCCTTCACCAGGGTCATTGGTTGTATTAAATTGAAAAAAGAAGTCTCATGTATTTTTGTGACTCAGTGATTGGCACTGTCTTCCTCTCACTCCCTGGAGTCAGACATCATGCATTCATCAAGCCAAACTTTAGATGCTTTAGTCCCCTAGACCAGCAATGACACTTCCCTGTTGTGGATGCTGAAAGAACACTGAGTTAGCAGGCGCACTGTTTTCCTGGATGAAATTCTAAACCGCAGTCTGTGTCTACCCTGTCAGTTGGAGATTTTGATATCCCACTGCTGATATCCCAGAAAGGACATGGAATTTTAACTCCGCCGTCCTTGACCAAAATCTGTCCGTCATAGATTGGGACTGAAACCAGTTTGTTGCTAGGTTCTCCCAAAATTCCATTTTAGTGGAATCTTGTTTTTTTTATTTGATTTTGTATTTCCAACATTACAAGTGAAAGAAAAAGGACATAAAATTTTTGGGATATCCCGAGGATGTGAAAAGTGCTGCTTTGATTAATTTTCTTCTTTCTTTCTTTCTTTCTTTCTTTCTTTCTTTCTTTCTTTCTTTCTTTCTTTCCTTCTTTCTTTCTTCCTTTCTTTCCTTCTTTCTTTCTTCCTTTTTTCCTTTATTTCTTCTTTCATGTCATTCTTCCTTTCTTCTTTCCTTCTTTTCTATCTTTCTACCTTCCTTTCTACATTCCTTTCTTTCTTCTTTCATTTCTCCCTTCCTTTTTTTCATCTTTTATTTCTTCCTTCCTTTCTTGTTGTTTTCTATTTTGCTAATGCAAGAGAAAGAAAAGTCAATGGAACACTTTGTGAAGGGGCGCAGAGGGAACAAAGAAATCAAGTCCTGACAGTTATGAAAAAGGAAATTTTGATGAAAGTTTAATGGCAATGATCGCTTTAAAGTGGACCTAATGTTTCAGCTCATCTGACAGTAAAGGCAAAAAGACGCAATAAATTGAATACATTCTTTTTTTAAAAAAGTGAAGAAACTTCTTGAAGCTTTTTTAAAAGAGAATTATGGAGAAATTTAGCATGTTGTGTAACATCTGGGGAGAGAAAAAAACTGAATGGATGTTGCGAGGCCGTAATGATTCTTCTTCAGAAGGACACCCTTACTATTTTGATTTTACACCTGGACATAAAAAAAGGCCTGATTATTTGTGGTCTCTATGTCAGAATCAAATAGTAGCAGAGAGGTCATAGTGTGAAGTGATTGAACTCACTGTTGACTCCTGATCTTTGTAAAATGCCGAAGTAATTCATATCCACTTCCACCTTTCTTCTGCCAACATTTAAAAGTAATCATTTTCCAATTCCTTACAGTTCTGAAGAAAAGTCACATTCAACTTGAAATATAAGCTCTATTTCTGTGTCTACAGATGCTGGGAGGAACGATGAGTTTCTCCACAATTCCGATTTTATAGGCATTTTGTCGAATTATGTTATCTCCACTTGGAATGAAGGAACAGCTGAAAGTAGAGTAACCTACAAACGCTATGCGCCCAAACAACATCTCAGCATGAATACTGAATAGCTGTGCTCCATTGTGTGCGTGCTTCAAGCCAGTCCATTTCAGCCTAACTGTGATAATGCCAATTAGTGCAAAGATCGGTCTGTGCACAACACTCGGGACACTCCAACCGCCCATTGGGCTAAATCTGATTGTTCGGAAATGATGAAAGCTTTTACTGACATTGCGATTAGCAACACAGGAACAAATGATCAGTCTGGTTCCACCAAGGCTCATCACCAGTGTTACCATCACTGAATCTCCTCTATGAATATATGGTGTGGGGTGTAAGGAGAGTGGATGTGAAGATCTGCCATTGAACAGAAACACAACTCACCAGCTACATCAAGAATTAATATAGCAGATTAGAGGGGAGAAATACTGCAGGAAGTAACTTAATTCCTTACTTCCTCGTTTAAACATGAGATCCCGGTGTCTCTTTCAGCAGATGTGCACAAACCCATCTATTTGCCTGCATCTTACACATCCTGGCTTGCTTTCCAGATGACAACTGGGTTCACGATCCACTTGTGTTTCTATCAAGCATGTCTTTGGCCTGGGACCTGGACGGTCAGAGATATAGTATCAGTAACATTCTCCTTCATAGCCCTTTGCATTTTGTTTGAAATTGTTCATATTGTCACCCTGAATTTCAATGTGAAGAAAGCAAAGTTGTGATATTCTGATTTTTTTTTCCGGCGGATGTCCTGCAAATAGATATGCACCAGGCTGATGCTAAAAGAAGCCTGCTTTTAAATCTGAGCTGCAGCGAAGGAGTGCACCAATTAACGTTTATTTCATGGAATAATAGAATCCCTACAGTGTGGAAACAGGCCCTTCGGTCCAACAAGTCCACACGGACCTTCAAGCATTCCACCCAGACCCATACCCCAATAACCCACCTAATCTACACATCCCTGAGCACTATGGGCAATTTAGCAAGACCAATCCACCTCGCCTGCACATCTTTGGACTGTGGGCGAATGTGCAAATTCCACACAGGCAGTCGCCCCAGGCGAGAATCAAACTCAGGTCGTGAGTGCAGTGAGGCAGCAGTGCCATCCACCAAGTCATTGAGACACTGTGCCGCCCGTAACTCTGGGAAGCAGGCTAGAGTGTGTAAGATGCAGGCAACTCGTCTAATTCCAGACCTCTGGCAAGAAATGACTGAAAACTTCTCACTGAATTTGTTCAGGGTCTAGGTTTGAAATGGTTATGATTCAAAACGTGGAAGTGCATTTCACCGGAGTAAGTCATAAAATAACGGAATTAATGTAAATAAAATGATGGAAAATTCCTGTAAGAAAGAAGAGGTAATGAAGAAAACAACCGAGGAGAAGGGTGTTTACTTTAAAGAGTGAAATTCACAGCTTTACGAAATGGGGACCATTTGTCCGAGACAGTGGCAGTGATTTTGTTTTGGATTGCTCTTATGACGAGCATTGCCATTCAAGTTCATATCCATGTTGGCAACAATTCTGTCGGATCTCAGATAGATGCCATACCATCAATGGTACAATTGCCATAATGGCTTAAGAGTCTTACCATGGGTCCAGCGATTGTAGTTTTGACTTCGGCCTCGTTTGGGTGCATTTTGCAAACATTGTCTCATCACTTATCAAACTGACTTAACCATAGCTGCTTATGGCATCAGAGAGGTTCATAGCAAATTGAAAGGACCTTCAGGCATTGGATTTGAGCTGGTCAAAAGCAATCACCTGACTAAGCAAATCCCATTTTCCATCGTTTAACATATAGTATTGTATGTCTCGACATTACAAATGCACATTTAAGCACCCAGATATTTAGGATTCAGTTTCTGCAACGTATACAGACAGCCATTTCCAGATTCATGCCACTACCTTTGTGAGATATTTACCCTCACATTCCCTCTAAACCTCCTGCTCTAACCAGAAAGATCATTGGCCCTCGCACAGGAGAAAACTTTCCCGTCCATCCAAATTGAAACCTCAACTTGAGTGGTAATCAGCTGGATCTGAGCCTGAGCAGATTAACCTGCAGTTCAGTTCCTCCAAGGGATAAACACAAACTACTCGGGTTAGTTTGTGCAGCTTCATTTAGAGCATAACACGTAGTAACAGAAGAAGTTCACATCAAAGATCCATCACTGCCAATCCACATGCAGCCCTCTCTCGCTGCCACATAGGTATTGCAGACAAACCTGTCACAGAAAAGAAGGAAGAAAGGAAAATGAAAATAAAGTGAAATAAAACAGCAGAAGCAAAATGAAAACAAAGAAGAAAATCACGTGAGAATGGATGGACTCCAGATAAGTGACCAAACGCAGCCCCTTTACTTTGCTATCATGTAGTGCTAGTTATGAAATTACGCCCACTGACCCTAAAAGCTTTGTTCGCTGGCTTAAATTGCTCTTTAACTGTTGTGTTTCACATTCATACACCGGGATCTCATGTTTAAACGAGGAAGTAAGGAATTAAGTTACTTCCTGCAGTATTTCTCCCCTCTAATCTGCTATATTAATTCTTGATGTCGGACAACAAAGTGTGCTGCTAGAGGAACACAGCAGGCACAAGCTGCGTCAGAGGAAAAGGAAAGCTGATGTTTAGGGTAACCCATGCCAGGTCTCATCCCATGACCAACTCTCCCTCTCATTTCTGCCTCCTTGACCTGATATAACCCGCCCATCTTCTCATCCGCCACACCCACCTCACTGACCTATCCTGACCACTACCTATATGCACTCACCTATCACCATCCCACTTACCTCTTCCAGCCCCTTCCCTCCTCTCTCTCATTATTTATGAACTCCTCTCTCCCTCCCCATTTCTGAAGATGGGCCCCGAGTGGAAAAGTCAGCGTTCCTGTTCCTCGGATGCTACCTGGCCTGCTGTGTTCCTACACTTACATATTTTATTATCTCTAACTCCCGTACCTGCAGTTCTTGTTATCTCTGTGCTTCACATTTTTTTGTTCCAATGTTACTCATCTGCATTTCCCTAGTTGCCTTATTTTCTGTCCCTTTCTTCCCCTCCATATCATTATGGTTTGCTTATTTGACTTCCAATTCCAATGTCTCTGCTTTGAAGCCCTTTAATTTCACGTCTATTCGAAATCATTACTATATCGATACAAAAAAGACAGTAGAGTCTCTGTCGGATTCTTAGCTCCGTTGCATTGCTCGTCCAACTAATGACTACAGTGCAATGACGACAGAAATGTATCCTGTCTGTGTCAGAGTGAGACCAACAAATGGAAGCTGTGGTCAGGAATACTGTAGACACAAAAATCTACCAATTGTGTGGTGGCTCTCAGCTGTGATCAGATCAGTTGAAACGGAAAGAACAAGGTTTGAATCTGGAAGTCTGTGATTACTTAGCACCTGCTCACTGTTCGAGTGACCCAAGGAGCAACTTTTTCACTCAAAGGATGGTGCATGTACGGAACCAGCTTCCATAGGAAGTGGTGGCGGAGGATAAAATTACAACGTATAAAACGCATGTGTATGGGCATATGAATAGGAAGGGTTTAGAGGGATCCAGGCCAAATGCTGAACAATGAGACTTGATTGGTTTCAGATATCTGGTCGGCATGGACAAGTTGGAACGGCAGATCTGCTTCAGTGGGGAACAACTGTGCGTTTTATGACTATTTGAGTCAGAATCATTGAATCTTCTCATGGAATGGCAGTCTTCAAACTTTTCCAGCTTAACATCTTCGAAACAGCAGTCAAATTCGTCCTTGACTATCTGAAGCATCAGATCAGGCAATTCTCTGGGAGAGATTTACTTGGGCCTGCTTGTAGTAACATTGCTTGTTTTGTTGGAGAGTAAATGCTGGACTGTGTTCATTTATATTTAATTAAACTTACATTAAAATAATCCAAATAGTTATTATGACATTTCTAATGGAATCTGATGTAAGTAGTGATCAGATGTGCACAAATTATTGGCTGTTTCATGAATGAATATTTGCTTACTATCTTAAAGATAGACACATATGAACATAATTTAATTATACGACTTAATTGAAACATATAAAATAATCAGAGGGTTAGATAGGGTGGATAGGGAGAGCCTTTTTCCTAGGATGGTGAGCACGAGGGGGCACAGCTTTAAATTGAGGGGTGAAAGATATAGGACAGATGTCAGAGGTAGTTTCTTTACTCAGAGAGTAGTAAGGGAATGGAACGCTTTGCCTCCAACGGTAGTAGATTCGCCAACTTTAGGTACATTTAAGTCGTCATTGGATAAGCATATGGACATACATGGAATATTGTAGGTTAGATGGGCTTGAGATCACTATGACAGGTCGGCACAACATCGAGGGCTGAAGGGCCTGTACTGTGCTGTAATGTTCTATGTTCTGTAATTTCCATTTGACATCCAAACGTTAGTACCTCTACCATCAGAGGTGTACTATGTACAGAGAGTACAACTCAGACTGTAATGATTACAACTGCGTCAGAGGAGGGTTTGATGACCTTATATTGTGAACATACAGTACTGCATTCTATCACCAAGGGACAGTAATGACAGAACACGGATTGGTCTTCAAGCTTGTCATTATCAAAGTAGAGCTGAAAAGAGACCGAAATCTCTGAACAATACATTTGATTTGCAGGTAAGTATTCAAAGTCTGGTTATCACAAGTTAGGCAACCTAACTGTGGAGGACGGGTGATCTATTATTGTGCAGAGAGGCCCTGGATCGGATAGAAGTCATGACCCCATAGTAAAACCTGCACGAGTTGTTGCATCTGTCTATCTTAGTATTTTGATCACCAGGTTTGGGGTAATCCCAGCTCAGTGCAGAAATAAGATTGCCATTTTTGTCCTTAAGTTTTTCCTTATATTCACTACACGGTGCCGCACCTGCACACCAAAACAAAATAGGTGACAAATCATTTTAGAAGATCGCGGATTGCACAAAATGAACGGGTTTCTCTGCAGAGACAGTTTATGTTTGCAAACTGTATTCGTTTTACCAGTTAGTGCTTTAAATCATTCTGTGATAACTGTTGACAATAAATTTCTATCCGAGCCTAAATGAACAGTTTCAATCCCATCTCCATCCTACACACATAAGCGTAAACATTTCCTTCGCACAGAATTGCTATTACTTCACAGTAAACGCTTTCTTCTCGCTCTCCTCTGACTGCTTTTAGCGAAGTATTTAGTCCTGAGTGGTCTCGAGCTTCCTTTATGCTGTTGGAGCTCGTCTGTACCAGTTAACTGAAGAACATTCCATCACACTCCTGACTTCTACCTTGTAGGTAGGTGGTGAGAGGGTGTGGGGAAACTGTAGGTGAGGTATTTCCTTTACAATTTCACTTCTTGATATACTCCTGCTACTGTAACATTAAAATATCACGTCCAGTTCTGGTGAATGGAAATCTCCAGGACCTTGAAAATATGGTTTCATTGGTGGTAATGACATTTAAGTTCAGGGATACGTGTTCGATTCCCTTTTGTTGAAAATGTTAACAACCTGGCGGGTAGTGTGACGTGAATATTACTTGAAACTGTTCAGGAGATGTGTGTTTGATTCCCAGCTCCTGCTGATTGTAGGCACGAACTGCTTCAGTGGCGGAGAAGTCACAAATGTTGCTTAATATTTACAATTGTCAAATAAAATGATGTCTTCTTGGACATCAGGACTGGTAGCTATTGCAGGCCCATAATAGGCGCAACATCTCCTGCAATTTGCAGAGTCCACGAGTGGGTGACTTCAAATAAAAGAGCGTGCTCATTTAGCGGGCATCAAATGAGTCTGGCAATAGTTCCAGGAGCTCCAGCAGAGATTTGCTAGAGCTCAGATGACTGACCTGTAAGAACACGCAAGCAACCTCATACGTTCTTAGTATACTTCAAACGTGCAGCGTATTCCCCTGACTCTCAATAGTACATTTTATGCAGTGAGACATCACATGCAACACATTTCTGGGAATTCCCAGCTGTCAGCAGGGGCACCAGAAATACAGCGAGACCCACAGTTCGCTAAACCTTTCCTGTTCGTGTCAGTATCGGACATAAATGTATTGAGTTGCACGTACAATGTGCTTTTATGTGATATATTTGAACATTTATTCCTGTGTCGCTCTCTTTTATTCTGTTCACTATCCTTTTGTCTCCTCCATCGTGAGCAGAGTGACCACAGGTCTATCGTTTCTTTGTTTCATTGTGCTTTATTGCACGTTTATTCACTGTAGTACCTGACAGCTGAATCGTATTCGCAGTGAGACTTGTTCTTACCATCCACAGATACTGTATATTTCAACAACTCTTTCATCCCTTAATGTGGAGAAGGGGTATTCAGGAATGGAATAGCAGAAGTGGCCGCAGCAAAATACAATCATTCGAGGCCAAAATATTATTGCCCTGATAAAGTGATGTCAAGAATGTCTCAGGATGAAAAGAAGTAACTGCAAAACATGATCAAATCTGAATACGTTCAAAATACAAAAAAAAATACCGCAGGACACAAGTGAAATAAACATTATCCATCTATCTCTGTCTCTCTATTTATTTATCTATCAACCAAAAGAACTCCGGATGCTGTAAGTCAGGAACAAAACAAAGTTGCTGGAAAAGCTCAGCAGGCCTGGCAGCATCTGTGGAGAAGAAAACAGAGTTAACATTTCGGGTCCGGTGAGTTCTGAGGAATGGTCGCCGGACTCGAAACATCTGTTTTCTCTCCACAGATGCTGCCAGATCTGCTGAGCTTTTCCAGCAACTTTGTTTTTGTTTGTATCTATCTATCTATCTATCTATCTATGTGCCCATCCACAAAAAGACAGCACTCCTTTTCTCTTTATCATTCACATTTAATATTTTGTACGCAGAAAGTATGGTTTAATGCAATTCACTACAAATTGTCATAAGGTTTTGTGAATTAATCCACCAGAAAGTTTACACATTTAAAAACATGATTTCTGAGATCACTGTATCTGTAAAATTCTTGACTTGGCAAAAGTTTACAGGGAGCAGAGACAAAACACAACGCAAGATATTGTATGGACAGATCCACTGGTTGTTTCACTGTGCCCACGTAGCGCAATAATACACTCCAGTGTCCTCGAACAGACTGCGATCTATAGAAATGGTATTAGTCTTCTTTGCTCTCTCAAATGAAAGTGTGTAGCGGCCAATTGTCATGTTGCCTTTGTATATGTAGCCGAGAAATGTTGGAGCTCTTGTTAGTGTTTGTTTGTACCAGGCTACATTATCACCAGCAGCAATGGAGAGTTGACAATGTAATTCAACCGGTTCCCCTTCCAGAGATAGCTCTTGGTTAACCTGTGAGGTCTGATCCTTACACAGAATTGCTGCAACAAAAGAAACATGCCTCAGACACAACTGGGTATTGAGAGACATAGGTAAAACAAGTTACTTACAGCAAAATTAAACTTACGCAAGATCAAGAACATCAGAACTGCACCTGGAAACAGTTCATTGCAAGCCTTTCTGCTCATGGCGGTGATGCCGAATAGCAGGCGAATCAATCAGGTTTACCGCCCAGACAGAGTCTCAAAGATGTTGATGGGGAGAATTTTAAGTTAGAGACTGATCTGAGGCATTCTCAACAAGCACATTATTATTGGATGTGGATATTAGACGTCATACAACGTAAACACTCAGGGACTGACTGTCTCCAATATAGGCCTGTTGAAGTCACAACGGAAAAGGATCACTCCTTCTCTCATACTTTCGAACAGGCTTGCTTTCTCTGTCTGTCTGTCTCTGTATCGCTTTGCCTCTATCTCTGCCTGTCTCTCCAACTCCTTCCATCTCTGCCTTTCTCTCCCATTCTCTTCCCCCACTTTCTCTTTTCCTTTCTTTCTCCCTCAATGTGACTGTGTAGCAGTTATTGAATGCTTCAACAAGACATGATCTCAGTCATGTGTTCAACTACAATAATCTTTGCCATTTTGGATTCATTGAATCTGATTTAAGGTTTCATTGAACGTAAACAAACATTAACAGCATTTATTGTTTCACTTTCAATTTGGTATCAAAGTGAAAATTCAGTGTGCTCACATCTCATGTTGGCGGATTTGGTTATGTAATTGTACCTGTCCACTCAGTTAAATTCTACATTCATTCCCAAGGTTTGATTGAAGATATGTGACTGTCAATAGATATTGCCCGACCCTAAAAGAAAGCCGAGCAGTTAAGAATAAACCACATTACTGCCGGTAGGGAGTCACGTGCAATCCAGACCAGATGCACTGCTATGACTTCACAGCAGAGGCAATGTCTGTTTCCATAATACTGTCTCACCCGGGTAAGGCAGAAATCAGTGCAGAAAGACAGAAGCAAACGGAGACTCAGAAGGTGAAAAAAAAGGCAGAAATGATCTGAGGAAGTTAAAGTCGACAAAACGCATTGCTAGATGCACAACTGTTATCTGCTCTGATAAGACATTCAGTTCTGTATATAGAAAATGCCTTCATCCTCTCAGTAAGTGAAGCCTGATTCTGATTACACTTTATTATCAATTTAGGAGAGTCAACACATTTAAAATATTTCCGGAGTTTCTATCAAAATATAAACAGATGACATTTGCTTTTTGTGTTCCTCACCAGTAATAATGACTTTTATGACTAGTGAGTTTTAATTTTTAATTGCAAGCATGTTTTCCAGGGTTGCTTTCATTCACTGACCAATAAATATTTTGTATTTGTGATAGAGAGAACAATGGCAGTGATTGTGTCGCAAATTCCATCTGAATTAACAACACAGAAGGGAGAGCATACAAAGCATAACTGCCATTATTTGGCAACGTACGCTGGCGAATCCGTTTTCCCCGGGGGAATTTGGGGATGCTTGCTGAAGATACATGGAGGATGATTACAATAAATATTTTCTGTTAACTTGCACGAAGAAAATAAACCGAAAGAGACATGTGCCCTGAACGCCTGACAGTGCTGTCCAGGTGGATCGAATACTACAACGATCTAGTTTGTGAATTCCAGTAATGTACGCTAGATGGGGGTCTCTCACTGATCACCCGAAGCAACAAGCCTGCTTCCACAGTCAGTCAGTTGTGTCAAATGTCGAATGAATGGAACCAACAATAGCCAAGGTTGGTCATCTAGTCATAATCACACAGAGGCAAATGCGGTGAGAATGTTATAGTTGTACTGGGTGGAAAGAGGTGGAACATTCTGTGTATGGAAACATTGAATTTTATTGACAACCTCTATGTTTTGCAAAGTGAAATGATTAGCATTGAACTTTCGTGAATGTCATGAACGAATTATGATTCTGGGGAAATAAACACCATTGTGCAAAACCATACACATATTGGAGGATTGGCATCTGATAACAGAATTTGTACAGGAGAAGCCAATGGAAGGTATAGAAAATGGTGCGAATATCACCATGGAAATATGAGATACGTTTGGCATGTGATAACTGAAGCCACTTTTCGTAATGACTTTGGTTGTCAAATGAATTGGAAGGTAAAGCAGCTCCAAAGAATTTGCTTTTTTTTGTACCCACACCCTATTGTAATCCATCTGAATGCTTATATGCGCTTCTTGGTAATCTGCTGATGGGGCATCAGTAGACCTAATTGTAGGGAATGAAGTCGGTCAAGTTGTTGAAGTGTCAGTGGGTGAGCATTTTGGGAATAGTTCCCAGGAGTCTTCAAGTTGCAAACCCATTTTGGAAAGGGATATGAATAGTGCAGAAGGTAACGACCTATATTGGAGGAAACTCGCGTTCAAAATCATTAGCCAGTTACTGGAAGTTACTAGGATCAGCGCCTTGTAGATACGTCTACATTGAAAAGTGGGGAATATTTTAAAAGTAGTTTCACGAGGAATCAGGTTCAGTGTGTTCCTCTAAGTGTGAGGGATATGAGTCGTGCGTTTGCTGAATCGTAGATATGAGGGGATGTAACTGTTTGATAAAGAAAAGGAAGGAAACATATGTCAGTTACTTTGTACTAAAAAAAAATTTAAAACCATTCTGAATTATAGCCTGTGGGGTATTCTTAGAAATGAAGCCAGGTGGAACAGGGGGTTAACGAAGTATCTTAGGCAGATGTGATCAAAGAAGATCTTAAGGCATTTTACAATTATTTAAGGAGAAAGAAGTGTTCCCAGGAACGAATGGTGCCTGTTAGCGCTAAATGGGACAACCTGTATTTATATTCAATGGGTGGGTTCTTAAACGACTGCATCTCATCAGCATTCACAATGGAGAGGGACACATCGTCACTTGCTGGGGATTTCAGTTTGCGTTGGTGAGTTTCTAGAACACGTTGAGATTTATGAGCATGAGGAATGAGAATTTTTATCATCCAGCATATGGATAGATAGATTCCAAAGGCTTGATAAGATACGCCCATGCTACTATGGGAGCCAAGTTAAGTGATTGTTTACAGCCTGGCGGATACGTTCAATATTTCACTGGCTTCTGGTGGACTGTCAGCTAACTGGTCAATCTCTAATGTGGCTCCTTTGTTTAAGAAGGGAAACAGTAATAGCAGATTATTACAGAACATTTCGTTCAACATCCGTATTCGAAAAAGAAAATTCCGAGGGACAGGATTAATTCGCTCATGGAAAGGCATTGGGTGGCCAGGGATAATTAGTATAAAATTGTTAGTAGGGATCATGTCAGGTTAATTTAATTGAACATTTTTGGAAAACAGGCCAAATATATCATTGGAGGCAATGCATTCGAAGTGGTTTATTTGGACTTCAGTAAGGCGTCCAAATGGAATGTTGGTCCAAAAGGTAAGAACCGATGGGATCAAAAGCAAGTTGGCAAAGTAGATCAAAAATTGACATGTAAATACGAGGCAAAACGTGATGGTGGAACGTTCTTATATTCATTGGAAGTCTCTGACCATGGACCTTATGCAGGGATAGGTTGTGGGCCCTTGCTACTTTCTATGTACATTAATGACTTGTATGTAAATGTAGAAGATAGATTGCAGATTGTCACCAGGTCTTTTGTGAAAGAAAGGATGAGAAGTAAATGGTGACAACACAACGGCATCCTAGTCCCATAAAATAATGAATTAAAAGAGTTGGCATGTGTTTCAGCTTAGAACTACATCCCTAAAGTGGAAAAATCCTTCTTATGTGATCGCTGGTGTTAGCCTATTTCTAAATGCGTCCATTCACTGGGACCTAACACACTCTTTATTTGTCTGATTGCATTCTGGGCGCACAAGATAAATCTGGGCTGTTGAGGATTGGGATTAGAACTAATGTCTTCAAATATCCTCTGTCCTTGCATAGAGTGTACAGGGCAGCATAGCTGCTTGGGTCTTGGCTACGTAGGTGGCATTTCTGACAGGTAATTACAACTGAACACATCACTTCTCCAATTTCCTGAATGCGGTTTGAATCTGATTTTGAAATATCTGCTGCTCTGATCTTTTCCTCATTGAACTTTTTTTTCACAACCGGGTAACGAGGATTCTGTCACTCAGCTGCTACCCTCAGATGTTTAGACCGACAGAGAAGCAGCGATTCTCATCTGTTCCTATGAACCCATTTGCAGCAACAACAATAGATTCTGACACAGTCAACATCCAGACTCACAGCCTGGGATTCTTCTGTGGGGACATTCACGTTTTCCGAATAAAACAGTTCTTACTCAAGCCTATTTCGAGCTCCAGACAATGAATATATTCACCAGTTGGACTATGTCGATGCTGAAGCTAACTGACTTTCCAGCGAGCTGCTGAGGTTGCACTCTGAGTGATAGATAACTTTCTTACTGAGTACAAGAACATTTCTGCCTCAGGTACTATTGTGTTGTGTTTTTAAAAGTATTATCACAATTGACAATTTCTACTTACCTGACGCAGGAGTCTGTCTGATTTATCACTGCAATCTTTCCTAATTTCGGTCTTAAAATATTGGGCCGTGCCTCAATTTATGTCACTGTGGAAAATACCTTAGTTACTTGGAGGATAGACCGTTAACATCCATTGAATAAACGCAACTCTGCCTGAGTGAACTTTAAAGAAGACAGTATTTCTATTTATTTTAAACCAGTCACCATCTCAATTTTTAATATGCCTGTAATTATACAGGACAATAAATGTTGGTTTTTCTGGTGACACTAAAAGTCATTAAGTAAATAAACCGTACAGAAGTTCTGATGCCACTAATTGCTACTCCAAATTCTGCTTGTTTAAGTTGTAAATTTCCTGTTCGAGTTGTTACATGATACTTGTGAAGCATTGACATAGAATATTCCCATTTTCGAATTTCGAATCATTTGAACATCGGTACAATGGATATTTTCAGCCTCTGTTTTAACTCGACTCTGAATTTATTATGCATTCCAGCATAAAATAACGGGTATGTGCAGGAACACAAATAACAAAAGCATAATTCCATCTTCCTCAAGGATCAATTTTAACTTACTGAAATCTGAGAAATAGGTCACTTTGCTATTCAGTCTTGATGATTCGATATCCGAGATAGCCAATGCAATAAGAGGAAACTGTCTGAAATGGCATTGTGCAAAACAATAGACTCCCGCCATATCCCCATGTCTGGGTCACTCGAATTCTCTCAGTGATTCTGGACCTGGAATCTTCTGCAGGCTTTACCGGCTACAAGAATGCGTCTAACGATCAGACCATTGAGTAGTAAAGTCAGAACGAATGGCAGGAGGCATTCGAAAATGTGTCGAATCACGTCATATGCTGTCCATAAAGGCAACAAGTAAGATATTACTTTCAGTTTTCAGAACTAGGGTACATTTTAAAGTGTGTTCAGAGGTTCATGCGCAATATGAAAAAATGCACTTGCATACTATGCTTAACTGATACGATTCATAGCAGCCATGGTGTTGTCTTTTTTGGTGCAATATTTTCCTTTCAGTTTCTGCCAAGAAATAATCACAAATTGACCAGAAGTGAAAAATGACAGTTAACCAAGTAAAACTGTCTACATCAGTAGAAGTTAAGACTGTACAGAGATTGCAAACTTGAGTAGTGAACGGGAAAATGTATGGAAATAAATCTCAGTAATCTGATTTGTTATAACTTGGGTGGCCATGATCAGAAGATCTGTCACCTCAGTGGATACCCGGTAAAGAATCATAAACTCAGACAGGCCGCATCTTCTTCAAGATAGGGTCGCAGTCACAGTCAAATTCTCTGTAAGAGTGAGAAAGAGAGAGTGAGGGTAGAGATTGATAGATCGAGACAGAGGCAGAGACAGAGATAGAGACAGAAAGCGTGTATAGTTAGATAATGCGTGTTTCAGAACATGGAAGAACGGGCAAATTACTTCTTTATCTTACACTTAAATTATCTGTTTCATTCATCGCTTTGTGAAGCATGCAACTCTGTGATATTTGTAACTTAAACCAGATGCCTAGAGTTACTAAATTCAACTAAACATCCAGCCTAAAAATATGACTGTTAATGGTATTGGAATATAACATATTCTGTTGGAGTTTTACCAGTGAGCTAAAGCAAATATAAGTCATATCTAGAACAATATTATTCCATTTAGTGAACCAGAAAAGAAAAACAGCAAAACATTATTGAAAGTTTTGCAGTGAGTAGCTTGCAAAACAATCATCAACGAGTGTGGATGCTGGCAGGAACACGGTTTATACTTCACGCAGATCAAATATGGGTCTTTTTCATGAAATGTCATGAAGCTGTTCACTGCTGTGAGTGTCATCAATGATTTTCTAGGGTATATGTCGAAACAGAAGAAGTTGAGTGGCCAATTTACATTTCTTTGTATTTGGGAAGGAGAAGTGGACAGTATGGAATTGTAGCACCAAGTTCTTGAGCCATTACAAAAATTATTCTGTTAAATATTAACTTCTGTGAATTGCTTCCAAATCGTATATAACATTCCTGAAATAAGCAGACCAGTGCTGCGAGCAATAGTTTACAGGTCATATCATTTTGCTGTCGAAACCAAAGCATAACTACATTATATTTTAATACAGTTTCTGTCGTAATAAACAGTAATCTCTACCCACTTACCCAGTTATTTGATTTATCTACATACTAGCATTTCGTGATCCATGTAAGAGGGAAGCTCTTCAGCCAAGAACTCTGCACGGTCATATCATATCAATACTCTGCTTAGTTTTTACGCTTTCATTCGGAATAGGCATTTTTCACATTGATCTCGCATCACAATCCGTTTATCACTGTTTTATCTAACATCTGATATAGTTTTCTTTTGTAACCACTTATGTTCTCTTCGCAACATACATTCATACCTATTTCTGTGGCTCATCATACTTAGCAGTCATACATTCTTATCATTATCGATGGCAGTTGTAAACATGCCAAGACTTCAAAGCCTTAATACTGATCCTTGTGAAAATCCACAACTTTCACATTATCAATTAAAAACCTATTTTGCCTATTGTTTGTTTCCTGTTAGCAAGCTTATCGATCTATGCAAACACACTAATTCCTACCCAATGACAATTTATTCTTTACAATGACCATTAATATGGTAGCCTATCCAACGTATTTTTGAAATCTATGTGCATCCACCTGCTTCCCTCTATCGACACTTTATGTTACAATTTCAAGAAATTCCAAAAAAAAGGTTAATTGTGATTTAACTTTGTCAAAATCACCATTATATTATTGATTATTTTTATTTCAATAGTCCCATTTCAATGTCTTTTTCAGCGGATTCGAACACTTTGCATTTGAAAGAGATTACGTTTACTTGTCTGTAGATTCCTATTTTCTGTCTCCTCCACTTCTTGAATAAAGATCTCAGTTTCCCGATTTACCAAGCCATGCAATCTTCAGCAATTCTGGGGAATTCTGGAAAATTGGAAATAACTAAACCGTTATCTCAAGGCCAATTGTTTTAAAGTCCAATGGTTGATCTACACAGAACTGTTTGCACAGAGTTTGAAGCATTTACTCAAATTCACAAGAATGCGGTTGACATTTAATTGCCTTCAGACAGTTAAAAACCTATATCCCGAATGCCATGAAGATTTATTCTTTTTGTGTAAAGTAATGTAGTTTCGAACAAGTAAAATGATAGGGCAGTCTTCATGAATGGCAGGATACGAGGGAGCTGAGATGAACAGAAGGGTCTTGGGACGCTTGTCCACGATTTACTGAATTCAGTTTATAGTGTGGTTAAGAAAACATACAAGGCACTTGTTCTTATCAGTCGTGGCTTAAATTGGAATAAACAGGGAGATGATGATGGAGCTGTGCAAAAGCTTGGTTAGCCCATAACGGTGAGTTTCTTCATCAGACTTTAATTCTGCATTCATGACAAGTGTCATGTCTTGCAACTTACCCTATCATTGTTGGAACATGATTCATCGAGGAAGATAAACTCTTGAGCTTTACACAGGAGTTCGTGGATTCAAGCATAACTTTCAAATATTTTATTGACAACTAATGGAGAGAGTCCAGATTCTTTCCCCCCTTTATTCACTAACGTGATGAGAGTGTTGCTGTCTAGGTAGAAATTATTGCCCATCCCCAATTGCACAGAGGACAGTTGATAATAAACCATATTGCTATGGGCCTGGAGTCACATGGAGGCGAGACCATGTAAGGATGGCAGTTTCCTTCCTGAAAGGACATTGGTGAACTAGATGGGGTTTTCCAACAGACAGGAATGGACCACGGTCATCAATAGGTTCTTCATACCAGAAATGTTTGAATCCAAAATCCACCATCTGCCGGGGCAGGATCCAAACCCGGGTATCTGGGTCTCCGGATTAACAGTCCAGCGATAATACCACCAAGTTCATCGCCTCAGCCGTGTGTGCATTTGTGGGGAAGCAGTAAAGGTACTTGCATTAATTAGATTATGTCTTCTGAGAGTATGAATGTATAGATAAAATTCATCCCTGTTGTCCGATTCCATGAATATAAAATTCTGTTTCGATTTTTCTTCCTCACGAGTCATCCTCACACAAATAAGACAGCCACTTCCTAAAAGGTTAATTGCAAGAGTTCCATCACTGCTCAAACAGTCATGCACAGGTTCAGTGAAAAAGAGTATTGGTTGTGAAACATAAAACTTCAGTTCTAAGGAAGGGTCACCAGCCCAGAAATGTTAACTCTCATATTTTCTTCACAGAAGCTGCCAGGCCTGGCGAACTTTTTCAGCAACTTCTGTTTTTGTTCTTGATTTGCAGCATCCACAGTTCTTTCAGTTTTCTCAAACCTTTCCTGTCAATTTAATACGACTTGACAGCTTTTGCCTGTTTCATTGTATTTGTTGGCATCTGGCAAAGGACTCGACTTTTATGTCTGTTTTAGTTTTCATGCGAATGTCATTATTTTAATCATTTTATCTCGACAACTAGTTTGCACAGCTTGTGGTGTGACCATTACGTGAACATGTTTTAAAGGCTGTCAACTGTTGCTGGGTTTTCATTTGATGTTAGTCGCTGAGATATGCCTCTACGACATTTCGGACAATGTGAAAGGCTACTCTTGTGGCCATCAGCAGATGCTGGGATGGCTGGTTTGAGAGCTGCCTGTAACAACGCACGTTGTAAATATCAGAGTAGTAATGGAGCAGTTCATGGATACAATTCCAAATTCACTAACAACATCGGGGAGATAGTTGCATCACTTCACTTTCCCCAGTCACCTTTGTGGAGATCACAGTGGAAAACAGCATCTGCACATTCAGAACATTATCAGATTGCAAGAAAGATGAATGAAAGAAATTGTCTACCGAGATCAGTTAAGAAACCAGAAGTAAATATTCTCCTTATAAGACAGGGCAACGAGAACAATATTTTCTCCACTTGTAATTTCTTGCTGAAGTTACAGCAGAAGCAGTTCCCTGATGTGTATTACCGTAATAAGTGCTTCACACTAGTTGCTGCTTTTACTGTCTGGAAAGCCCTTGATCCTTCAAATCTCATTTTCAGTATTTATCACAGATTCACACTACAGTCTATTGGTGCGTACAAGTAACTGAAAGGTACTAATTATCATCACGCATTGCAATTCATTGGTTATTACTCAATTAAGTCAAACATGTCATCCTTCCCGGTATAACATTATGAACAGGTGAGATTTTGCATTTCAAATTTATTTCTATAATTCAACAATTTCAGGGTGTTATAAACCTGCTTTGTAATCAAAGCTTTATTCTACACTGTGAACACTCTCCGTATAAAGAGGCTTGTGCCCACATTAGTAGCAAAGTATCGTTTTGTACTTCAGAACTGTGTATTTCTGCAGATTAATTCGACATGAATAGTTATTTACGTATGCACGACATGGCCACAGAATGACCAATCTTGACAGCTTATTGCAGTAAATCCTTCCGCTGAGTTCTATCTGAAGTCATTATCTTTCTTTCTGTGTGTCTCTCTGTCTCCCCGCCTATCTCCTTCTCTCTCTCTCACAAGCATGCGCACGCGCGCGCACTCGCGCGCACGCGCGCGCGCACACACACACACACACACACACACACACACACACACCCTTCGGAAACATCCTTGTATTCGGAGATTTAATGAATTCATTCTATTGATGATTGTGACAAAATTGTTTCTGTTTTTTTTTGTAGAGATGGAGGCATGAATGTGTGGAATCTGAAAGGGAGTAGGATAAAACCTGAAGGTGTAAGTGCAGGATTAGATCATTCGGCCTATTCAGTCTGCTTTGCCATTCGATCACATCTTTTTCATCCCCATTCTCCGGCCTTTTTCCTGTAATGCATCAAGAACGTATCAATCTCTGTCTTAAATGCACTCAATGACTTGGCCTCCACTGACCCCTGGATTGAGTTTTGCAGGGTGAGTACACTCTGGCTGAAGAAATTCCTTCTCCTCTCAATTCAAAACTATTGTCTCTTCACTGTGTCCTTGGGTCCTAATTTCTCCATTGCATCCCGGCCTCTCTGCATCCTGTAGATTCCAGTCAGATTCCCCAAATCATTCTAAACTTCATCGAGTAAAGAAATAGAGTCCTCACCAATTCCTGACATGACAAGTCACTTATACCCAGGGTCATTTTTGTAAACCTCATCTGGTTCGATTCCAAGGTCACCAGATCTTTCCATTGATACTGGACTCAAAAATGTTCACATTATTCCAATTCTGCCTGGCCAGAGCATTACACAGTGTCAGGAATACATCACTGCTCTTGCTTTCTAGCACTGTCGAAATAATTGAATTTGTCTTCCTAACTACTAACCCGTGCTCTTGCTAAGCTTAATATTTGAGCTTCTCTCTTTGCGTGTATGTGTCTATGTGCATTTCTACTTCTGTGCCTGTATGCGTACTTCTTTCTTTTATAATGTTCTGTATGTGCTTGTTTCTATGCGCGTTGTACATGTGTGACTGGATGAGTCTGCCTTTCTGTCTGTTTCTGTCTGTGTTTTTGCATGTCTGTAAATGGCTGCTTTTCTCTGTATCATTGTGTGTTTCTGTTTGTTTGGATGTACTTGTGAGTGTTCATTTCTTCATGCAGTAGGATAAACTTCGGTACAAGTCGAATAAATTAATGTCAAGTACAAGCGACAGGCTTTTGAGCAGGCACCATGTTTTCTTGGAAATGTTTTTGTGTGTTACTTTCTGATTTTCGGGGACAGGAAGAGCTAAAACGGAGGGCTATAGTGTAAACATATGAAGACATATTTTAAGACCAAAATGAGGGGAAACAATTAGAACGTTGCATACCTTTGGAACTCACTTCTTCAAAAAGCAGTGGACTCTATTTGAGCCAAAACACCCGCTAATTCTAAATGGCCTCACAGTAACTGAGGGATGGACATTTCGTAAAACACTTATTCTGACTGATGATTTCCCAAAGTGCTTTATGAGCTTGGAACATATTTAAAGTGTGTTCAATGTTAGTTCTGAAATTGGAAGTCTAACTTCAGTGTCAGAGACAAAACAAAATGCAGATACAGAGTTATGGCAAGATCTTCTTGGCAGGAGAAATATCTGGAGTCATTCCAAACGTTAAATAATTTGTCAAAATATGGAAATTCCACCAGTGTACTTGTCCTTTAGTCCGAGGATAATAGAAAGCAAAGACAATGTTTCTGTCAGAATCAGAATTGATTCGCAATGAAACGATTCTCTGTTTTCATATCACATTGTATTACCACCATACCATTAACCACACATACAGGCTGAGACAGACGGGACAAACAAACCAAAACTGTTCTGTGTAAATGTGAAAATCGAGTTGGCAGTTCAATAGACCCTGTTTGCACTGTTCCTGTGGTGACATTTTTGGTTTATCAGAACTTGATGATCTCATTTCTCCACATACATTCACTTGCTTAGGTAGCTCACAGTGGCTGGATCATACTGACCACCTCTGTAATTCTCCGCTTGACCACCATGTGTGAGTTAAGGCTGCTGTTAGTTGGAATGTGCTGTCGGTTGCTGTCCTTCCTCAGGTAACATCCGATCTTTTTCACCCTTGGCATGTGTAGTGATACCGATTGGCCAGCAGAGGATGATATTATATCATTTTCAACAAAAGATAACACGACTGAGAATTTCTTACTTTTTAGAAATTCATTCGACTGCACACCACTCTGCACTTCCCCAATAAAACATATTACATTGCGTAGGGAACTGCAGATACAATCAGGGATATAGATATACACAGAGGATTAATGCTCAAACAGATTCACACTTTGTTTGGTAATTGAGTTCCTTTTTCAGGTTTTTTTAATCAATTAGTGAAACAACAGAAGTAGTTTTTTAAAAATAGATCATCCTGAATCAGGATCATTTCTAGAACATTAAAGACAGGCAGCCTGTGATGGGCTTGCTGAAACAAACAGAGAGAAAAAAAATTCGAATATTGACAGACTGTCAAACTTATATGAAATTAAGAGTTGAATCCATATGCTGCAACCACTTCTGAAATCACGCATATGCCACTGCGATAGAGGACTTGGTGAAGCCGTTCAGCGAAAATCTCACTGCAAATTCTGCGTTAGTTTCTCCCCACAAACCACAGCAGTTTATATGCCGGTGGAGGTTGCTTAGCTGAGGTCCTATCTGTGACCTAAACCAACTCTTGCTATTGTCCTCAGTTTACCAGGCATTTCGCGCTATTGTGTGTCAGAATTATTAATACATTTGTTTAATTGGTAAGATTATTATTGCTAACTGCTTGAATATAATGAAAATAGCGTAAAAGATCCACAACAAAGACAGTTAGGATAGCACGGTGTTACAGTATTTCGTACTGCTACTTTTCAGCACCAGGTTCGGTTCCAGCCATGAATGACAGTGTGTGTGGAGTTTGTACATTCTCGCCTGCCTGCCTGGGTTCGTGCAGGGTGATCCGGATACCTCCCAGAGTGCAAGTATGCCAAGTTAGGTGATTTAACTATGGTAAATTGATGTTTTGTATCAAGGGATGCATAGGCTAAGCAAATTAGTCATGGTAATAAATGGAGATGTGGTACGTCTGTGTGGAATAATCTTCAGAATATCAGCACAGATTCGATGGGCCGAATAGCAGCCTCGTTCAACACCGTAGAGACTTTATGAGTCTAGGTACTTAGCTCTGAATCACATTGTAGCTGTATTACTTCTCATCTCATGCCACTATCTGGTAGCTCTCAATCAGTCGATACTTTTACGCTGAAAACTCAGATCCGAAAGTTTTGAAGGGTTCCCTGACATTGGAAGACTTCCCAGTCCTCGTTATAGATGGCAGACAAACAAGATGCTGGAAGAACACAGCAAGCCAGGCAGCAAATAGAGGGAACAGGAAGTCAACGTTTTGTTTCTAATGGTGATAATGGGAACTGCAGATGCTGGAGAATCCAAGATAATGAAATGTGAAGCTGGATGAACACATTAGGCCAATCAGCATCTCAGGAGCACAAAAGCTGACGTTTCGGGCCTAGACCCTTCATCCAGGTCTAGGATCTAGGCCCGAAACGTTAGCTTTTGTGCTCCTGAGATGCCGCTGGGCCTGCTGTGTTCATCCAGCCTCACATTTCATTGTTTTGTTTCTAATGATTTTTCAGGGCCTGGAACATTAACTTTTCCTTTCCTCCACATGCTGCATGGATTGCTGAGTTGTTCCAATCCCCTGTTTGTCTACTTTGGATTCCAGAACCTACAATTTTTTTTTGTCTCTAACCAAGCTTACAGATGATGATTGATGTGTAAAATGTGGAGGGTAACAACAAGACCTGGATGCCCTTATACTCCAGTCGCCAAAAGTAAACGTGCAGGAGAAGGAGGGAGGAGGAAGGAAGGGAAGGGAATTTGAAGGAAGAATATCAATTAATTATAGTTGCAAAATTATTTAATTGTACATTGTCTACTACAGCCTTTGCAACTCATTCCCTAATTTCCAGTTATGTGGAGAGAAGCCTGACTCTAAACTTTTACTGAACGAGACCCCACAAGTGCAGCGATATAAACAAACAGAAAATTGGTCTAAGCGGTTTTAAATGTTGACTCGAGACGGTGATAAGGCCGCTTCCTCTACCTCTTTTAAATAATGAGCAGTGGGCTACTTTTAACCTCTATCTTGAGTAGTAGGAACTGATGATAGGCAAGCAACCGCTCTACTGGTTCAATGTTCCGTCGATATTGGAAACAGGGCACTGTTAATGCTGGATTGTGAGCACAGTATCACTTGAGTATGGGAGCTTGAGCAAACCTCATCTGCTTAAGCTGACAAAGACAAGAAAATAGATTTGTTAATGCACATTCTAGATCTTATCAATTAAATACAGTGGATCTCCTAAGAGATAGCTGCATTGGGGTCGGGTGCAAGGATCTTTAAAATACAATGAAACGATGCTGGAAATAATATAGGAAGATTATGGAACGCTGGGTATTATATATAGAGCACTGTAGAATAAAGATATCAGAACTATAATGTAATTATACATAATCCTACTGTGGGAAGATCTGGAAACCACATCTGATTGGAGTCTTCAAGATGCTAAAAGAAAAAGAGAGAGTATATGAAGATAAATTATTCCAATTTTGAGGTTCTATCATAAGGGAGCAAGGGCTTAGAATGGGAGTCAAACCGTTCAGGAGAGGTGTCAGGAATATTTTATATACACAAAAGGTGGTTGAGGCTTGGAACATATTTCAAGAAACCGTAGTTGATGGTAGATCGATTGTTAGTTTTAAATTTGAGATAGACAAATTAATATCAGCAAATATTTGAAAGGATATAATCCAAAGGCAGGTGTATTGAATCGGTCCATAGTTCAGACATCTCATTGAATGATGTAGCATACTCGAGGGGGTGGAATGGCTTACTCCTGTGCTTACATCCTATGACTGAGAGTTCCACGCAATGGGTCACTTGGGATGGGAGACAATCCCTACCTACACTCAACTTTACTGACTCCATCCCCGCCTCTTTAACTTGTCTGTCTCCTCTCCACCTATCTTCTCCTCTATCTGTCTTCGATCCACCTCCCCCTCTGTCACTATTTATTTCAGAATCCTCTGCCCCTCCTCCTATTCAATGAAGGACCTAGGCCCAAAACATCGCTTTTAGGCTCCTAAAATATTGCTTGGCCTGCTGTGTTCATCCAGCCCCACACTTTGTAATCTTGGATTCTCCA
Organism: Stegostoma tigrinum; assembly: GCF_030684315.1. Lineage (NCBI taxonomy): Eukaryota > Metazoa > Chordata > Chondrichthyes > Orectolobiformes > Stegostomatidae > Stegostoma > Stegostoma tigrinum. The sequence continues at coordinate 2,263,968 of NC_081396.1, read as the reverse complement.
GCATCTGCAGCTCCCATTATATCTGAACAAAAAATCGTCAGTAGCTTTGTCACAGAATAATTAAGAAGAAAATCACACTTAATTGAGGGAAGGTGTTGAAATAAATTTTCCTGCTGATGCAGTGAGAGGGAAACTGCTGATGCCAGATTTGATTGGATTTGTTATTGTCACATTTACTTAAGTACTGTGAAAAAAATGCTTTTAGTGCAGGCAGATCATAATATACAAAGATCACAGGGCGATTGAACAGAGCGAATAATACAAAGCTATGGTTGCATAGTAGGTGCACAAAAATAAGATCAACATTAGATACTGTTAAGTAATGAACAGTTCTGGGGTTTAACAGAAAGTACAGATTGGAGAGAACATAACCAAACAAAAATAAAACTGGACAGATTATTGTTGATGTAAGTTGAACTATTTTAGCAGTGTTTTTTTTCAGAATCATGTTCCAGAATTTCAGATAGGTTATACTAATACATTCAGGGCCATTGAAAAAGAAACGGAGAAAGGAAAATATACAACAAATGGACAGACTATAAAATATTTCCTGATAGTACTTCGAGAGCTCAAATAATGGACAGGGACATAAATTGTCAACTAGCATCTTAGCAAACAAGTCAGCAACTCCAATGGTTCCACGAGCCTTCAGTATTTAGAGCAGTAACCTATCACAGCTGATGAATAGACTGCATTTCCTGAGTACAGAAGCTTCCACAGATACCTTTCTCATTCTTGTAAGGGAAATAACGTGACAACCTGTGGTTCTGTGATGGAAGAGAAACAACATGGGGATATCGCTGCCTGTTTTTTTCTTTAAACTTTACAGCCTTCATCATTTAAAGCAACGTGTGATTTTAGAGAAGGGACCCATCAGCAGCTTTTTCAGCTCTTCACGAAACCTAGTCTGGGACACTGCATAAAGGAAGATGTTGTTGCAGGAACTAAATATTTGAAGCATGTTGGTCGTTTCTTGAAGAATGATATTAGGATCACTGAAGTCTAGGCCGTTGAAATATCCAACACCCATCACCTGTACATGAAGGTAGCGACCAACGTAAGTGGACCAAAGGAGGAGGAAACTGAGCGAGATGGCAAACAGCAAGACAATGGATTTCTTGCGATTGGCCATCTCTGGGTCTACACGTTTATCTTCACCCCAAAGTCTTTTGCGGGTTTTGCTGGACTCTAAGATATGAACTACAGTTAGTGTGTTGAGAAGCAGAATTAGAATGAAAGGGAGAAGTGGTGTTAAAACCTGGTCCAGCTTGTCATAAACCTGCCAGAAGGGCGAAGTATAATAGACTGGTTTAATGTTACAGAACCAGGGCACCCCATTTACGGTGTACAGCGGCTGGGTGACTAAGTAGAAAGGAAGATTCTTGACGCAGCTCAGAGAGCAGATCATTCCGATGACGAATGATGCACTTTTCTTGTTACAGTATCTGGTCTTCAGCTTCTGACAGTTGATGGCCACAAATCGATCGATGGTGAAGGCCACTGTCAGCCAGACAGAACCATCTCGTGTAGCATAGACGAGCACACTGGTAATGGTACACGCTGGTGTGGTGGACAGGGCACTGTTTCTGAAGTAGATGCCACCAATTCGGTTGAGGACACAGCCAGCGATGATGACGAGGAAGTCAGCCATTGCGATTGCCGCCAGGTAGAATGTGATGCAAATGGAGAGTCCACATTGTCTTTGGCACAACACCACAATCGCCAACAAGTTGGCTATGAAGACAATGGGGATAGATAAGTCACCAAATGAATTTCAAGAAACAGTTAATTACCCTCCCTACTCTGCTGCTGAAAACTTTCTTCCCCATCCACGTCCACCTTTTTACTACCTCCTGATTCGAACTATTCAAAAACTGTTGTTGTTTTTTTTCTGCATTCCGTCCTGAATTAAACATTTGTAAATGCAGCAGTCACTCCAGTTAGTCACAATGCAAACTCAGCTCTCTGCACACTAAGTCAAACCTGTGTCAAGGTGTCAGGCTTAACCTCACTCAAAATATAGTTTACCTGTCCAAGCCCCTATTAATACCATCAAACTTTTCTTCACAGCGATACATTAATTTTGCATCTAGCAATACCGTGTTTTAAAAGTCCCACGTTTTGAATTTTCAGTAATCTCCATAGTCTCGCTCTTCCCATCCCAGAAGCCTCAATTTACCTACAATTCCAGACCCTCGTGTCTTCTTTCTATTAATCAACCTATCAGTAACAGTTATACAGCTTCTGATGCGGTAAACTTTGGAAGTATTCCCCTGCACCACATCTTGATATTTATGTTCCTGTTCCATTCTTTAGTTTGCACCTAATATTCTAGCTTATTCTTCATGCCATTCCAGCGTCTCTAATTTGCTGACATTTATAACGTCATTCCTTATCGCCCGCCAAATGAGTGGCTTTCTTTTTGAATGGTAGCTAAATACCTACCAGCTTGCTGCTGTCTGCTGTCACATGTAGACCAGAGCAGGTTATGACAGCATCTTCCGTTCTCTAAAGAACATTAGTGAATAAGGTGGGGATTTATGATAATCAACAATGATTACGTGGTTGTTTTCTTTTTAATGCCACATTTTTGAAATATCTCCTAATGACGACAATGGAACTCATAACAAATTAAAACCTTGCATCTATACTCATCACTTTCATACAATTCCACAAATAATTTCTATAATGATATTAATAATGAGATGGAAAATTAGAAATATATTGGCTTGTAATAATTATATCCTTCCAGCAGTGACAATTGCAGTGATAATTGAATGTATATTTATGTTACAATTCATGAAACAATTGCGTTTTAAAAATACATTTTGATCCATATTTTACGACCCTAAGATAACAATTATACCACAAAAGAATAAAAGCTCCTGGTGTGTATGTTACTACTCTGAAATTTAGCTTGACATTTAACAATAATGCAATTTAATAATCATGCCAAGTCATGAATTACAATTTTTGTTTCAACGATGTAACAAACAATATTTCCATAAGTGTGCTTCTCAATAAATTAGTTAATATCTTGCACTTTTCCATAATGAAATTGCAATTTCTGCTCTAAATTTGACCATACCACGGGATATTATATAATGAACCTATGCAAACTGCAGGGACGTCCTGGGCAAGAACATTCACAGAGAGCTGAAAGATAAACAACAACACATCCCAGGTCAAAAGGTAAGATATGCTATTTTTGCTGATTTACGAAATACATGATAACTCATTGGCGATCCAAGGCTTACCAGGAGCACCAATCACAGCGAGAATTGGATAACAAACGGCAAAAAATGGTGCAACAACTGGCTCATGCATCGCCTTGCAGAAGCTAAAGACATTCACGAAACTATTGATGCTATCTCGGTGACAAATTCGAATCGTCCTTCATTTATTTTGTGCGAGAGTCTCCAAAGGGATGATTCATGAACAGCAAGCACATTATTTACAGCTGAACGAAGAAACAAATTAATTAAGGTCTCCATGCCCTCTATTTATAGATTGACAATGTTGGTTACCTCATCTCACTATTTGACGAGCTGCTGAAATAAACTCTGCGGTCCTACCTCACCATACGCCATGCTTTTGAATGTAACCACTGATTATATGTACTGAGCTGGGACTGTATCGTTATCTGAAAATTGTTTATCCACTCATTGCCATTTCACAAATATGGTATGAACTTGAATTGCTAAATTAATTCATGTATAATTTGGTTGGGAAATGTTGTAATTCTTTGAGTTTTAATAAAACCAAAGTGTGCCAATTGAAGAGAGAGAACAAAGAACAAAAGGAGGCATAGCACAGGAACAAGTGCGTCAGTCCTCTAAGGCTGTGTTGATCAGCATGCCCCAAGTAAACAAGAGAAAAAAACCCTATTGGCCCCTATTTCGCCATTCCCTGCCGACTCATGTAACCATCTAGATGCCTTTTAAATGTTGCCAACACACCTGCTTCTACCTCCACTTCTGGCAGTGCGATCTCGCTGCTACCACTCTTTGCATGAATAAAAACTTCCCTTGCTCATCTCCCTTAAACTTTCCCCCTCTCACTTTTAATATGTGCCCCCTTAAGATTGAAGTTTCAACCATGGGTGATTAAGTAGCCTCTGGCTATCTACCTTAACTAAGCCTGTCATAATTTTGTAGACATCTATCAAAACACCTCTCACCCGTCGTCTTTATGTGTAAATGATCCTAATCATGTTTAAACTTTCTTCATAGCCAATGCCCTCGAGATCTGGAAATATCCTGGTGAACTTACTTTGCACTCTGTCCAAGGCTTTCGCATTCCTCTGGCAGTGTGATGTCCAAAACTGCACTCAATACTCCAAATGCGGTCAAACATGCATTTAATGAAGCTGCAGCATAGTTTGCCAACTTTTGTAATCCATGCCCTTGCCAACGAAGGTAAGAATACCACATGTCTTCAAAATCACCTTTCCCACCTGTGTTTCCACCTTTTGGGAACTGTGGACCTGCAAGCTCAGATCCATCTGTATGTTAATTTTCTAAGGGTTCAACTGTTTACAGTATAAATCACACCTACGTTTAATACTCAAAAACGCATCGCCTCACATTTGTCATGATTCAGCTGCCATTCCTGTGACCAAGTCACCAAAATATCTATATCTTCTGGTATCCTTCCATACACGTTGTCACTGTCAGTGACTCCACCAATCTTCGTGTCATCTGCACATTGTTAAAACACCCACATTTTCCTCCAGATCAGTTGTAAGTGCTGCAAACAACAGAGGGCCTAAGAATGCCCCCTGTGGAACACCACTGTTTACCTGTCTCCATTCCGAAAACACCCTTCTGCTGCTATTTTCCGTCTTCTATGACCAAGCCAGTTTTGTATCAATTTAGCCAGCATCTCCAAATCCTATGTGATTTTAGTTTTTTGTACCAAACTGCCACGTCGGAATTTCTGGAAACCCTTACTAAAGTCCGTATAAATCACATCCACAGCTCTTCCCTCCCCAATTATCTCAGTCACCTTTTCAATGAATTCAACAACGTTGGTGAGACATGCGCTTCTGATACAAAACCATGGTGCCAGTTACTAACTAATCCATTTTCTTCCAGATGTGCACGTATCTTTTCCTGTAGTAACTTCTCCAAGAGCTCTCCCACCAGATATGTCAGGCACACCAGCTTACAATTTCCTGGCGTGTCCCTGCTTTCTTTCTTAAACAAGGGAACAGCATTGGGTAATCTCAAATGTAGAGCAAGTGAAGGCATCTGCTACTGCCACAGCTATTTATCACTTTGCTTCCCGCAGAAACCTGTGATAGATCTTATTTGGTCCTGGAGATTTGTCTACCATAATAAAATTTAGGATTACCAAAAATTTCTCCTTCAATGTATTGAGATTCGCTGGAGCATTCATAAACTCACCACTGACCTCAACATCGGTCATGTCATTCACCTTGTTGAATACTGATGCAAAGTGCTCATTAGACTGTCTTCCACTTCCCGCGGCTCCACGCATAACTTCCCTCTTTTATCCTTGAGGATACCTACAATTTCCCTTGCTACCCCTTTCTAAAAATGCATGAATAAAAAGGTTTAGGTTTCTCCTTGATCCTGTTTGCTAAAGACATTCCATGGCCCTTTTTAGCCTTCCAAATTCCACATTTAAGTTCTTTCCAGATTTATTTATGTTCCTCAAGGCCATCGTCTGTTTGTAGTTGCCGAGACATATTGTATGCTTCCTTTTTCGTTTTTACTAAACTTGCAATTTACCTTGTCATCGATGATTCCTGAATCTTTATTCCTATCATTCAGCCTTTCAGGGACATGCAATCTCTTATTGTTGGACCAGCAACACTCAGACTCACAAGTTAAGCTTGCATTGTGGAAACACTCAACAACTTATGAATACAAAGCAGATTTTCATGGCACTTCTTTCGAGCTTCAAACTATGAATAAATATGAGCTGTAATGGAACAGAAGGTGACTGAATCTCTCGTGAGTTACTGAACTTTCGAACTCAGCGATGGGAAGCTGCTTGTGATGAGTACAAAAGCATTTCTGTTTCAAAGTCAAATGTACTGCGTTTTTTTTAAGGTAAATCGCAGTTGACCATTGCTGTTTAACTTGCATTGTATTCTATCTGATTGATCATTGCACATTCTCATATTTCCAATCATGAAACAAGACCCACTATCTCCATTGTGTCACCGCAACCGCAGGAAGTGCTACCCTTGCCCCACACCTCCTTCCTCATCCCTATCCAGGCCCCAAGATGACTTTCCATATTAAGCAGATGTTCACCTGCACATCTGCCAATGTGGTATACTGTATCCACTGTACCCGGTGTGGCTTCTTCTACATTGGGGAAACGAAGCGGAGGCTTGGGGACCGCTTTGCAGAACACCTCCACTCGGTTCGATATGAACAACTGCACCTCCCAGTTGCAAACCATTTCCACTTCCCCTCCCATTCTTTAGATGACATGTCCATCATGGGCCTCCTGCAGTGTCACAATGATGCCACCCGAAGGTTGCAGGAACAGCACTCATATTCCGCTTGGGAACCCTGCAGCCCAATGGTATCAATGTGGACTTCACCAGGTTCAAAATCTCCCCTTCCCCCACCGCATCCCAAAACCAGCCCAGTTCGTCCCCCCCCCCCCACTGCGCCACACAACCAGCCCAGCTCTTCCACTCCCCCTACTGCAGCCCAAAACCAGCCCATCCTGTCTCTGCCTCCCTAACCTGTTCTTTCTCTGACCCATCCCTTCCTCCCACCCCAAGCCGCACCTCCATTTCCTACCTACTAACCTCATCCCACCTCCTTGACCTGTCCGTCTTCCCTGGACTGACCTATCCCCTCCCTACCTCCCCACCTATACTCTACTCTCCCCCTATCTTCTTTTCTCTCCATCTTCGGTCCGCCTCCCCCTCTCTCCCTATTTATTCCAGAACCCTCACCCCATCCCCCTCTCTGATGAAGGGTCCAGGCCCGAAACGTCAGCTTTTGTGCTCCTGAGATGCTGCTTGGCCTGCTGTGTTCATCCAGTTTCACACTTTATCATCTTAGTTAGGATTTCACTTTGATAAAATCATGTTTGACAACAAGATTTCACTTAAATATGAATATTTACTAACTAAAAATAAAATATTATGATGGGAAAATGAAATTATTGCAGTGGTAATAACAAAATTGAAAAGAAAAGAGAAAAAAGAGCAACAAGTCTCATGACTTACCAGAAAAAAGCAACAAATTTCACATTCTCCTGCCTGATGGTGACCCCTCAATCAACGGCTGATTCAGAGGTTTAAGTTCATTTATGGTTTTGTTCCCGATTCCAAGTCGAAGTGACGCCTAGCCATTTAGAACTAAACTCTCTCTCTCTTCTAAAGTGTGACAAATAGTCTGCACAAAAAAAGCAAATACAGAAGACAAAACACAGCTTCCGTAAAACAAGCTGCAGGTGCCATCTTTGGCCGGTAAAGGGATGTTAACAAGATTCAACCAAGGTTTTGCAGCTTGTCGAGTATCATTAACAATTTTAGCCTTCAGCCCATCCTATTCAATCTAATCACTCATGCAGCTGTCGAATATCATTGAATATGAGCATTAACTAGTAGTCAGTCGGCCCATCCTATGCACCCAGTCCTTGGGAAAAGGTGTTAGTTTTGCAATTTGTAAATCTAATGTGAACTTTTTCCAAATCCAGTGAATTCTGAAAAACTTAAACAAACACAGCCATAATCTCACTAGGCAATTGTTTTTAAATCTTATGGTTAATCTACTGTTGTTCGCACACAGTTCAAAATATTTACTCAAATTCTCTTCCCTGGTGCTCTTATCTTCCTTTATACCCTCCCTCGCATATATGTACAGATTTACATCTATTCCTGTGATATTATTTGTCTCCACTACTGCAAAAGCCAATGCCAAACGCCAGTTGAAATGATCTACTATCTATCCCACCCAAGTGTTTCTCTGCTGCATAATCAATTATTCACACATGCACCAGCTTTTATATTCTGTTCAATATCCTGACCTTTCACCAGTTTTTGCTCAATTATCTGTTATTTCTTTAAGATTAAATCGCTAACATTTTCGGTTAATTACAGATGGGGGACGTATCCTTGGAGCATTTATTTTGGATTTTGGTTTATCTGCTGCCTTCTTTGTGTTCTGAAACATTCACTTAAATGATTTGCATTGCATCACAATTCACGCGTCTTTCATTCTAATTTTTAAGTTCAATGTTGAGAAGGCTGTTGATGACTCTAATATCCTCACTTTAGTTTGAAAGTCTAGATTTGGAACACACTTCTATGCCTCAAAGTGAATGTCAAATATTGTCACATCATGGCATCTAGATACATCCAGTATGAAGCCAGCAACTTATCCTGCCTTGTTGTACAACAGAGCATTTGGCAAGTCATCTACCTAGTTGAGGCCAGAACCAGCAAATATAATGAGCCAATATGAAATTATTCTATGAACTCCTTTTCAAAGCAGTTTTTGCCTATCGATGTTTTCTGTCCCTGTAAGAGATGCCATTAGTTCTAATGACATATGCAGAAACGAATGATGATGAGAAGAGTTTGAAGCATGGTATGCTCTTAGTTGCAGAAGGAAATTCTGCCTTAGTGGACAGTATTATAAAAGCATTAACAATTGTCAATATGTAAGGTCAGGCTGGGCTTAAAACCTACAGACCGAAAACAGAGATTGTGCTCCGTGAGGCAGGTGAAAATAGTGTGCAACCAATATGGGAAACATATTTTGCTTCAATATCTGTCAACAACTCACCGATTAATAATATTATTTCAATAAATTCAAAGACTGAATCAATGGTCCCAAACTCTTTTTTCGAATTGTTGGAACACTGTTTAATCGATATCATGATGGCCAGGTGACGATACACCCACGGTAAGAGTAGTCATAAGACAATACGTAATAGTCTTTTCATTGATTGAAGCTATTTATCTTAATTACTCATACCTAACTGTCCTGCAGAACGGGAGGATCTAACTTCTTGGTCAATTACAGTAAATTTCTTTCAAGTTTATTCACAATGCTGTCAGGAAGGCGGTCAAAATCCAAAGAATTGCGTGTCTACCTAAGGCTAATATCTACAAGAGTTTAAGAAGACTGCTCTCTGCCGTCTTTATAATGGAAACGAGGAAAGAACAACAAGTTCTGACCGAGGCAATGGCGTCTGCATTCTATAAATGAAATGATTTAAAATTCCCACTCTCTCATTCAATGAAGCTTTTAAAAATTACTTTGTCACTGTTATCACGGAGATATGTCAGTGGCGAAATGAAGAATTGACACAGTCTATTTATGATCCACGCAGCTACGCAGAGATTCTACACTTCACCTGATATTTCGATTACTGCAAGGGCAGGACAGTAAACGGCAAACACTAACCTTTATGGTAATCCACGCATTTCTAACACAAACTCTGATGCGATATGCACTTCACTGGTGACAAGTCTGCAGGGAGATAATTAGATGTGTTACATTTTTAGATAAACTGCATTCATGGAACATAACAGATAGGGGCAGCTGCTGTTCATCTGACGTTTATGATGAGATGTAATGATTATTAATCACGAGCTAGGGCAACTAAGAGCATACCATGCCTCAAACTCTTTTTATCATCATTCGTCTCTGCATATTTCGTTAGAACTAATGGCATCTCTTACAGAGACACATACCTCCTGCCAAGACTGGATTTTTCCCCAAAGCAGATGTTTTGACATATGTTACTGGCCAGTCTGAGAAGAACACATTGCCTTGAGAGACATAATCACCTTCTCACCCTGATCTTTATTGCGTCTGTTTGAACACATGCAACTGCAACGTGATTGTTTCTGTCAAAAACGTTGGTAGATTCCTCAAAGTATTTACTTTCGGACTGCACAAGCCTTGTCTTCACTGACAAAGTACAATTCTCAGCCAGGCTTGTGCCGTTATATCCAAAACGCTACTGTTAACATCAGTGTGAAACATGTGTAATTCAGCACAGTCAGATTTGTTGATATACCCGGTTTAGTGCATATACAAGTTCAATAAAGTCTGGTACAGTTTGTATGTACTATTTCACGTTAGTGTAATTTTATCCACCAAAAACCAAGTCAAACCCATATGCAGTTAACAGCAAATTCAGCTCACCTCGGCGCAAAATGCAATGCGGCCACCTACAAACTGGCCCTTCGATTTTACGACTGTCCAACATTTGGACAACAACTCCAACCCTGTGAGGAGATTGCATGACAGTCTAACACTTTAGGGAAATTGAAATACACCCACCACATTAATGAGGAGCTGGTAACTTGGTATAATTCATTATGATGTACATTGCTGCTGAGGTGAATACAATTATCACATTTATGCAGTTTAGTTTTGGAACATTCAGACGGAAAAGAAGACAGCTTTTATGAATGAGAAGCTCGATAAAAAGCCTGGTTAATGGTCTCTACTAGGCTCTCGGGTGGCCCTATTTAGAACACTTGAATCAGCATCCTGTACGAGTCCTTCAAAACGTTGTATGAAAAGTTGCCACACGTTGTATCACATAGTGGGCTCCTCCAAAGCCATACGTACTGTGTTCTTCCTATAAAATGAAAGTGAAATGAAAGTGTATCAACATTGATTGTGAAAGATTAAAGCATGATGCCATGATTAGTTAATTGGGAGTGGTTCTGTAAAGGAACTTATCCCTCCTGGATTATCAAAAGAAAACACCAGAAAAGCTCAAAGCCTGCAAAACCCTCTTGAACAATCTTACTGTATCAAAGTTGTGCGTTGCTTCCTCAAAATTCTGGAGCCTAGAACTCGATTTATCACACCCAGTAGCAGAATGCAGAGAAGTTTTCTATCACCGATGACTGCAAATTGTGTTGAAAACACAACTGACAACTGAAGACCTTTTGAAAATGTAGAAAGAGAATGACACAGGCAAGATAGCCTCAAAGAATAGGGATGTTCTTCCAGTAGGAGAAATGTGTCTCCAGGCTATGGCTTGGGCCGGGTAGCTGGTAGTGGACGCAGCTGTTTCCTGACTGTGGCAGCTTATGAGGACTTGGGCCACCTGAATGTTTGTAGACTTTGAGGTGGACTTTGTGACTTCGTTTTTTACTGCCTGAAAGGTCCCATGGTGAAGGCAGAGGAGCGATTTAGACGTTTCTTTTACTTTTGACTGTTGCTTTTATTTCTGTATGTTTTTAATTCTTAATTTTGTCCACTAAGGTGACACACGAGAATAACAGGGTTTTATGCTATTCACTGTACTCCCGTATTCCTGCAGTCGAAAACAAATGAAAATAAGCTCTAAGTCTAAAGCTTTCTATCTGAATCATAATGAATGTCGTCTGTTTGACATACCTTCTCTGATTTCTTGCCATCACAAATAAACACTTTACCATATAATTGCACAAAAGTGAAAATTCAAAAGCTGGTTGAAACGATTCTCGCTTTCCTCCCCATAATTGCATCCCCAATCTACGTATTGCCTACCCTTCACCTTGATGGGCCATCTCGAGCACATTTCCTGAGCAAATATCACCATCAGTATTCATTGGATTGAGCTTTTTTAAAAAAAGGCTGTAAATGATGTTTACTGTAACATGCTCCATGTGTCAAACGACAGACTTTGTTCACTTATGGTGAGAGTGGTCTTTGCTAATTGGTTTCAGGATTGCCAGCATCTCTACGCACACATGATCACCATTGTGGCTTCTGCACAAATCCATGTTACAATTGAGGAGAAACGTCAATACTGCTGCATCTGACTAGGTCGTGTCACATTTTCAGATCAAATGTTAGAATAGCCACCTTAAAATAATAAAATTAATTTATAGCTGGTCTCCAGGAGTTTATATTTGTACAATAAGCAATCATGCGCATCAATTGTTCTTACAAGAACTTTGGGCCCTGAAAACAGTCCAGCAGTCATCATAAATAATTGTGTTTTAAATTAGTTGCACCCCCATTCCAGGTTTTCACATCACTTATAACATGTGCATCTGCCCACCAACTGTACTGCACTCATACGAAAAAAAAACTTTACATAATAGTGGGTATTTGAAATCGAAAAAAGCAAGTAAGGATATGCCAACTGACAGGGTCAGGCTTTTCAGACTTTGGGCATGTTCCATTCGTGAAGAATTTATGCCGAAATGTTTGAGAATGAACTCAAGGTTTCTGGCGAAGATACAGATGATGCATGTCCTCGTGTGACCGAAATAAGGATCGATGCATGGGGATTAATTACCAAATCGTGTATTGGGAAGTATAGGACCAAGTGCGGGGAGAGATGGCCGAAGGAATGTAACGGGAGGAATGTTCGCGTCTGGTAATAACGGACGCAGAGCCCATCGTAATCACAAGAGCAACAGTGATGAGTAATGTAAAAAGCGATACTGTTGTGTGCTTTGGTAGCAATTATGACCCGGCCTAGTATAATCTTATTTTAGGCATATTTGAGTGGAAAATCTGGTATCGGAGTTTAATACAAAGATATGTCATAATACAATGTAGTCAGTGATGTGATCGAGAGAGGGAGCAATGTAACAAAAGGAACTCTATTGTCACAATAGCTGAGTCAGAGCTTAGTCTGGCAAAGAAAATGCAAATATTGTAAAAACAAAATGCTTAACCAAATATCCATTATCTTTCTGAGTGCCAGTTTGTTCTCTGTCACTGAAGCCGTGAACTGAGTGTGGTGGGGAGGCAGAAATTAATCGATGGAATCTAAGTGTTAACTGCCAATTTCATTTGTAATAAACCTTGGCTAAAATGACAGAGAACGTTTTATTCTAAATGAATTTTGCTTCTTTCTGCATGCAAGCTGAAAAATCACTGTGACAAGGGGCCATCCTTCCAATCAGACCACACACAATAAAGCCCCAATTACAGACCTCCCACCTCATTCTTGTGGACAAGAAGGCGACGGCTTCACTGGCGTGTCAAACCAATATCCAAAGCTGTGTACATCAGACTAAAGTGCGAGTGGTAATTCTATCTGTTTCAAGAGATGTTGCGTGATGCCTCTTTAAATCTTTCAGTATTCATATAACACGCAGACGGTGCTTTTGGAACTGTGCCTTCCATCAGTAATATCAGAAAAGATTTCTCATGGGGATATCCTCAAACCTTTTCAGTATTTCAAACCAGATCAGAGGTCCAGTCTCCCAGAGAAGTTCTTGGCTGCACACCTCAGGTCCCTGTCATATCACCCGTCAGATTCAGGCGGTGGAAACATGTGCATCTCTGACATTTTTACCCTGTATATCTGGGTACGTGGTGAATACAAATGAAACAAACGGACGTTGCTTTGATTCAATATAACTCATGACTGCATTATTTGCCAATATCACCGCGGGGGTAGCATCGTTTGATGTTTCACTTCGCTCTGAACATCAATTAACCTCCCCCTGTATAATTTCCAGGCTTGTTCAGTCAGTCAGTGACACCCGACCCCAACAGCAGTGACCAAAAATGAGGGTCAGTCTCTCACCATTCCCTGTGTTTACTAAGGTCACTTCTGGGGTTATTATTTCCAAGATGGCTATTTCCTTGGGAAAACCAAGAGCAGCTCAGAGCAGGAGCGGGTCTCTGACAGAGGGAGAATTGATGTACGCACGAATAAAGAAGAAAAGACATTTTCGCCAGAGATTCAGAATGTGAGAATTGAAGACACCACCACATCTGACTGTACAGCACAATACTACTATGATAGACACTGTGCTTGTCCATACATCACGCAGTACTAAAACTCCCGCTCCACATTTTCACAGAAATATATAAAAGAGTATATTTATCCTGTGATAGAAAGAAATGCGTAGTCCTGCCTCACATATCTGTCATGCATTAAAATCTCTAATGCTACTGTTTTATTAGTGTTAACCTCAGCAAGTAAAAACATGCTGAATTTTCACAGATGCTTGATATTTTCATGTGATTGAAATCTACGTGTAAATGTTGGAATGATGAATGCAGTTTGGAATCCTGAACACAAATCGGGATCTAAATCTAAGAGCTGGAACGTGGAGGCAGTCTTTGTTGTTTAATTGTTATCTTCAAATTTCACTATTGTCTGAGGTTTTAATGTTGATTTGAAACACCTTGTATAATGATTGGAGTAGCGCAGTGAATTAGATCTGAATACCCACCACTGCACAAATAAAACATATTGTCGTCCCAGATGGCTAAATGCATTAGATTCCGTATCATTGATACAATTTCCTTCAATTTTCCTTTTTCTGCAATCTTTCTGGGACACTTTTTCCCTATTTCTGTGAAGCATTCATCTATGATCCATGTTCCTGTATCATCTTGCTAAGATCTAAGAGCCTGATAAATAACAATTTGAACCGACAAGATCGGAGAAATATTGTTAATTGATCAAAATCCTCAGAATAAATCGAGGCACAGCCGAGTATCTAGTAACAGGTGGCTAGCAAATTAAACTCGAAGTGGTTCTTGTTCCGGGGTAACTGACAGTGGTGTCCGTGTGTTGGGCATATGAAACTGTGGATGGACATGGGATCATGATCACTGTCACAGCAGGTGAGTGACTCCAAATGCCACCTGTTGCAGACTGTCCCATTTAATGTTCACTGTCAGTTTATTTTGAGACCTGTGTCACTTCAATCTTACTGAGAGGTGTCAGGGAGGAATTCCAAGATCTGGATGAGTTGTATCACAGTCTGTTATGGGAAACGAGGGACCAAATTAAATGTGCCCTGATCCACATTTTTATTTTCATTCTGGCCACAAAACAGGTGTGAGAAGGTCGGAGAACAGCTGATATGGTTACATTTCTCAAGAGGGGTGTTGGCATAAACTAGGAAATTTCAGACCAGTGAGTCTCACTTCAGTGGCAGGGAAGCGACTACAAAATATTTTGAGGGAGAGGATTACTCTCCATGGAGAGAGGCAAGATTTGATCAGGGAGCGTCCACATGGTGGTGTCCACGGCAGGTCATATCAAACAGATTGAATATTTTGAGGAAATGATCGGGTGTATAAATGTGAGTAGTGCAGTTAACGTACTTTATAAGGAACTAAAAAAGTTGCTGGAAAAGCTCAGCAGGTCTAGCAGCATCTGTGAAGGAGCATACAGAGTTAACGTTTTGGGTCCTATAACACTTCCTCAGAACTGATGGTGGCTGGGAAAAAGTCAAATTATGTGCAGAAAATAGGGAGGCCGGTGGGATAGGGTGTAAACGATAGGGTAGAACCCAAAGGGAGAGAAAGACAGTTGGGCAGACAAAGGATAACAAAGTGTGAAGCTGCATGAACACAGCAGGCCAAGCAGCATCTCAGGAGCACTAAACCTGACGTTTCGGGCCTTGACCCTTCATCCACCCTTGGATGAAGGGTCTAGGCCCGAAATGTCAGCTTTTGTGCTCCTGCGATGCTGCTTGGCCTGCTGTGTTCATCCAGCTCCACACTTTGTTATCTTGGATTCTCCAGCATCTGCAGTTCTCATTATCTCTGGACAGATAAAGGAGTGGCCAATGATCAGGTGGGAGGGTGAGTATGTTAATGGGGACTGTTAAAATATCCATTCTATTTGTTTTGTACAAGATAAATGAGAATCTGTCTTGCAATTTTAGAGGCTCCATGTGTCTTCAGTAAGTATTGCAGAATTGCTAAGGGACACGCATGTATAAGATTAGGGTTCCACTGGTGAGTGATAATGGGAACTGCAGATGCTGGAGAACCCAAGATAATAAACTGTGAGGCTGGATGAACACAGCAGGTCCAGCAGCATCTCAGGAGCACAAAAGCTGACGTTTCGGGCCTAGACCTTTCATCAGAGAGCAAGAAGGGTCTGATGAATGGTCTAGGCCCGAAACATCAGCTTTTGTGCTCCTGAGATGGTGCTGAGCCTGCTGTGTTTATCCAGCCTCACATTTTATTATCTAGGGTTCCACTGGTGTCGGTTCTCAAGTAATGTCAGTGTAGTTTTATGTGATGTCCCTCCTGGATCGTTAATTCAGAACGACTTTATGACACTGAATCATCACTCATTCCTGTGTCACAAGTAAAAAAGGTTTCATTGTTCAGGGAATAAAAACAGCCTTTGGAAAACATACTCAATATTATGAAAAAAAATCTCTCTAATCTTAAAGTCCATTATTATTGATAAGGAAAATAGAAAGTGAATGGTATCTGGTCAATGCATTGAATGAAAAGAGCAGCCAAAATATTTTAAATGTATTGGTCCTCCTAGTATGATACTAAAGTATAGCGTGGTTCAGACTTGCTGAGAAGCTGAAGGAGTTTTCTAAATACAGGATTGAATGCTCTGACAGGAGAGTTGACAGCAACGAATAAAGCAATGAGATCTGCTGACAAAAAATTCCTCTGATCGTTTCTGTTTCTTCTCTGACATTCCCAGTGTCCCTTTTCCTCTGTATCTTTCTGCTGATCTCTGCCTCTCTCTGATGAGAGTACCTCTCAATGAAATAGGCAACTTCGCTGCTGTAAAATGCAAGACCATGAATAACGTCCAGGTCATGCAATCATGGAATGACCTTTAGTAAAGCAAACAATTGCCGTCAGCTAAACAGTAATACCGTGACTCCCTACCCACAGCACTGACTCAACTGCAGTGTGTGTGTGCGTGTGTGTGTGGAGAGAGAGAGAGAGAGATCGAGAGAGAGAGAAAGAGATGGCACCTTTCAAACCCAAATAACTTGTATGAGGGCAGTTCTCTTCCATTGATATTCGTACCTCAGGAACAGATTCAGACAGTTTCAAACTCATTTGCAATTGGTCGATATACACGACGAGATTAAGCACATGCTAATACGTGAGTCATTGCAATTCTTCTCTGCCGCAGATTCTATTTTCTTGCACTGAGACAACTGCTTTGGCAAAATAAATAACTGAAGCATCGTCTGAATACTTGGTGCTGAAAGCTTTAACCATTCCACTCGTAATTCATCCACAAAATCTGTGCATGCTGACGTGCAGATCAGCAAATGAGTTTCAAATCCTTCCATAGATTCTACAATCCCATTAAATTCACACAATTGTCTGAGATCACGGTGGGACTCTGACGCTATCCAGTTGCATATCTCTGAAAATAACCAGAGTCATTATCATTGGGAATCAGTTTACCTTTGAGGTTGCAAACTTTCAAATTA
Organism: Stegostoma tigrinum; assembly: GCF_030684315.1. Classification (NCBI taxonomy): domain Eukaryota; kingdom Metazoa; phylum Chordata; class Chondrichthyes; order Orectolobiformes; family Stegostomatidae; genus Stegostoma; species Stegostoma tigrinum. The sequence continues at coordinate 2,246,822 of NC_081396.1, read as the reverse complement.
CCCCTGTAACCTCCCATTGGCTGCATCTCTCCTCCCTTCTGTTGATCTTTTTCTTTAATGCAGTCGTTTATCCAAGCTTCCTGCTGTTTGTTCTAACACTTCCTTGCGTCTTTGCATAACAACTGTATTTGTTACAGATCCTCCGAAGAATCCCCAATGTTCCAAATGCAGTGTTTAGAGAAATAGTTGGAACGCCACATTCTCAAGTGGAAATTAAAAGTAAACAATGAGTGTTACCCTTAGCAGAAAAAGCCATGTCCGCTATGGCAGATAAAATAAAATAAAAACAAAAATGTACAAAATCCAGAAGTGGAATTCAAAACGAGATCATTTAAAATCTTTCAAACACAATAGCTTTTTCCAACTTTCCTTCATTAATTCGAAATTCAAATTAATCATTTTAAATATTCAGGAAACTTGATGTTATTATTGCACGTCACTCTGACTACACTAGAGTACATCTTACTGAATTAAAATGAAAAAGTAAGTTAAAAAGGTAACGATTAATATATAATGTATTATTTGCTATGTACTTCAGGAATCTAATAAATATTGACCACATGGAATTGTGGCAAAATATATTGAAAGATACAGTTTACTGCTGAACAGTGCAAGTCTAAACAATGTAATTACTTCACACAACATTATGAAATATCAATCAATTATATATGTAGACCAGGTTGAAGCCCAGCATACTGAGAGCAGACTGGGTATTAATAATATTCAGTTCAACCCTGAAAGCAAACTGCAAATATTTTTGCAGAATAAAATCAAAACTTAGTTGGAATTCATTTCCTGCCAGGGCACAATAACAGTAAGTAAGTGATAGAAAATTGTACAGAGCAGGCCATTTTCTGACCAATCATCATTATTTTCAGAGATTGAAAGAATTAATGCTGTTGCACACCAGCACTGAGAGATATTCGAGATACCCCACAGTTATTCCGAATGAGAGTTTCCAGACGGACAGTTAAGTTACAACGTGCAATGCAGTTGCATGTCTATCAATAAGAGTAAAACATTAATTCTTGTCGTTCATTTTTAACTCAGCGGAACAGATCTTTGCACATCGCAAAATATATACGGGGTGATATGTTGACTGAAAATTCTGAATTTTTACACTCACCACGTCTGAATTTGTTCAATTGATACGTTGCTGACACCCCATCTCAAACCCAAGCCTTCACTCGTTGTTTATGTATTGTTCCAATTATTTCAAGATATATTCATCAATTTAATTAATGTACTTGCGTTTGAGTGGATATTGATTTTACTTAAACTGAATGATATAATACGTCCATTGCTGAACTGTTTGAAACCTGTGTTGACTTGCTTTGGAAGGTACTTGAGGAGGATACAATTTCATACAAGCGCTAATCCATGTGGAACCAACAGAACATCTCGTTGTTCTGCTAAACCACAAATTCTGGAAGGGCCACTAAACGTTACAGATTGTTTCAGACTCTGTAGTGCATTAGCCTGGCTTAGCATAAACAGAGTCAACGACAGGTGAAGTGATAACTGAAACATGGCTTAGTTACATTAATTATAGTTATACTATATCAGTATTGTGGCGAAGTAGAGGTGTCCTAACTACGAGAGTCGCTACGGTGAAAAAGAAAATAGGCTCTAACAACAAGGAAATCACTAAGAGAGACTTGTACAAGAAAATGTCGAATTATTTATTTGTAAATTAAGGAATAACTGAGACATACTCTATGAAATGGAAATAACGACAGATAAGTTCTATTAGAGGCGTGGTCCAATGAAATAAGAAGACTGTTTCGTGCAATGTAGACCAAGACGTTACTGAATGCAATCACAAAAGTGTTTCTTTTTATTATGTGAAAACAGATACGCCCTAAGGCAATGAGAACTAAGGCAGTATATTGCGCAATGCCTGTTTAAACCTTTCTCCATGAATATTTCAGTTATTCTAAACTCAATTATAAATGAGTACTGAATAATTAAGCAGCCTCTACTCAATAATAATGAATTTTAAGAACGGATATTTAGCCACAACATTTTTTTGTGAAACGGTAATGTGAAAAACTTGACATGGTAATTTTTTTTTCAGAGATAGCTGGAACTGCAGACGCTGGAGAATCTGAGATAACAAAGTATAGAGCCGAATGAACACAGCAGGCCAAGCAGCATCACAGGAGGAGGAAAGCTGATGTTTCAGGCTTAGACCCTTCTCCAGAAATGTGGGAAGGGGGGAAGGGGGTTCTGAAATAAGTAGGAAGAGAGGGGGAGGCAGATATATGTTGGATAGAGCAGAAGATAGCTTCAGAGGAGACAGACGGGTCAAAGAGGCGGGGATGGAATCAGTAAAGGTGAGTGTAGGTGGGGAGTTAGGAAGGAGATAGGTCAGTCCAGGGAGAACGGACAGGTCAAGGGAGCAGGATGAGGCTAGTAGGTAGGAGAAGGGGTGGAGCTTGAGATGGGAGGAGGGCACAGGTAGGGGGAAGGACAGGTTAGGGAGGTGGGGGCAGGACATTATAATCCGAGGCACAGACATATATTTATCTGGGTACATTCTGTTGTCCATCACTGTGAGTCTGAGCTCACAGTAAATCATAGGATTTTCAGTTAGTTTTAGTCACGGGAATGTGATGAATTTATTCTGAAAATGGTCCCCCTGACTAGAAACATTAATCCACCTTCCTCGCGACAGATGCTGCCAGAGCTGATGAATTCTTTGGCCAATTGACACGCGTGTTTTGCATGCATTCACTGCCTGGAGTTCAACAGAGAAGCAGGATTGAGTGAAATCACCTCAAAATGAGACTCTCTTGCTTTCACGGAATAAGCTCGGGCTTCGAGTAAAGGTGTTGTTGTGGCGAGCATAAATAATAGTCTTTCAGGGTAGTGTCATAGAATAGCTTAAATTCTCCGCATCTCCTTCCATCTGAAGACAGCGATTGAATAATGGAATCTCCATGACGTAGCTCTGAAAAGAAGGCTCAATAAGGAAAAGATACAATTGATGGATACATCAAATTCAGATTCAAATAACATTCCAGAAATGAGAGAGTTGAAGGAATGTGTTCAATGTATAATTGTACACAGAAATACCATCCACACAACCCAGATCCCGAGTGTCAGCATTGCCCTGTCTGCACAGTAAAAATAGGGTGGATATTTTAATCTGCTGCCTTGTCCCAGGCTGCTCTCACCTCATGGCCTTGTGTCACCAGTGGTACTATGAGACTGAGAGGGAGTGAATTGTCTGTCAGGGAATAAAAACTCACCCATCTGGACCACAGGCTTTTAGGACAGATGGTTCAGTGTTATAGAAGAAATGTCGACAAATAAAGTTGTATCTCAATTTTTCAAAATTATATCACAGGGAGTTGAAATGGATTCGGCTATCACACATGGCAACAAGACTCATCACATGCACGGCAGACACTCATGTGATTTTGTCAATGTTCTCTAATAAAACATACGCTGCACGCAAAGGTGCCCTGAACAATGGCATATCGGCAACAGCATGCAGACGCTGTGCCAACAGATGAATGGGCACTGCAGAGCAACCAGCAGACCGGAATGCCCCCCATCCGTCCCAACGCCACCCCCATCCACCAGTCAGGGTATACTTCAACGGTCAATGACTAATAGCATCTGGTCTTCTAATAAGCTTCATCCAAGGTCGTTTTTTGAGACTTCTACCTGAGATATAACTAGCTAACAAACTGACCTGAGCGATAGTTCACTCTCGAGTTGACAATAAAGATGTTGGATCTCCAGTTAATGAGAGAGACAGATTGCTCTCCATACTTGAAAGACATATTGTTCCTTTAAATCCCAGAGTGATGCAACTCTTCATTCCCACTCTGACATACGTGAACTTCATTGTCGGTAAGAAGTTTAATATTTAAATTCGGATTTACTTTCTTTGTGAATAAATTTGAAACAAAATTAAAGTATTCGAATTCAACGTGAATTGGCCTTTTTTTTAGAATATGCTTCAGATAATGTGAGCAGGTTCTTACAGAAGGAGTATTGTGACACCTATAAAGCTATTTCCAGCGATCAATCAGCATTGAAAATAACATCAACGCGGAATCCATGTTTGTACCCCATTCTTTATTTTTCTGCTGATGAAAAGACAAGTGAGTTATCTGGTTGATGTCCTTAAATGACAAAAAAAAAGACAGGGTAGACTTCGAGAGGATGCTTCCCTTAAGGAGTTTCAGATTTTTCTTCCTGAATAGATCAAATAAGGAATTCAGAAGAAACATCTTCAGCCAGAGTTTTCAACAAATATTGCTTCAGCAGCATAAGGAGGAGTTGAAGAGAACTGCAATGAGACGTTTAAACGTAATCTCTATATGCCCATGAGAACAAAGTAGGTGGAAGGATTTGCTTTTAGTATGACTGGAATTGGGGAAGGCTTACACACACACAAATGGTTCAGGTGGCCAAAAGCGATTTTCTTGGGGCTCCAATTCCATCCTTTTTTTGTTTGTTTTCTGGATGGGTGACTGTGAACTCTCATCATCACTTCAATATTTAATCTATCATTTTTTTTAAACCACCCGTTTCACATCTGAAACTCTTTACACTGTGGGATTCCTTGCTCACACAGACAGAGGTAAAATACTTCGCTTTAAACTGCACCTAAACTGCCAACGCTATTACTTATTATATCAATACACAGGAAGACTGCCAGAGTTCATACTCTGGAGGAGCACAAGCGACGGAGACTCATTCAAAGCATATTTCACTCAGACCAGGTTTTCTGACACGGTTCAGACAAGTTGCACCAATTGACCATCTCGGAGTTGCAGCTGTCGGATATCACGATCTATTACTGTCCAAATTAGCCTCGTCAACGAGAGAGCGAAAACTAAAAATAAACCCTTCTGCAATAACTACTGAAAGTTTCTGTGTCACAGCTGCTGTCTATTCGGATGTCTTTGTAACAACAGGTGAGATACTTAGCTGTGCATGCGAAGACCAAGCACAATCCAAATCAACAACATATGAAATCGTTCACATCGAACACTGATTTTGATACCTGTATCAACTGTCCAGGGAATGAAATGACTTTTGTTTGGGGATTTATAAGAATTTTCGCAACTGTTCTGGAAGCAGCCATACCATTTATCGTTGTTTCGAAAACGAAATGCACAGCAAATTTGTAAGTATGTTTTAATTTGTAATATCAGCATTGAGCGGCTTGCCAGGTGGGTAATATCTGCAGCATTAAAATAATCTGATTGAATACCATTCAATGTTAAAGGCACCTGCACACATCAAGAAGCATGGATTTATGATCGGACGTGGGGAAAGGGGATACTCCAAAGTAGGAAAAGGGACTGGTGACCACGGAGGAATAGAAAAAAAGAACATTGAATTGGGATACTTGTGGTTTGTTCAGGGTACCAAAACAGATTATCAAGTAGCCAACTGTATAGCAAATTGAAAGTGAAAACTGGATGATCATGTTTGCGACAAAATAATAGAAACCCTTTGAGTTATCTGAAACCATTAAATACAAGTCCATATAAAAGCAAACTCTTTGTTCTCCTTGTCCAGAGCATTCCATGATACTTTTCATTTACTTCTCCATTTACCAATTATGTAAGTAAAAATCGCACAGTCCTTGAGAACCACAGAGCTATTCTTTACTTTGAGAGACTACTGGTGTTGGTTCTCCTGCTGGTCACCAAACCTCAGGTTACGGGAAAAGTTGAGAATGCCAGACCTGCACTGTGGCTTTAGCTGGATTGGGAATTTAAATGGTAGTTTTGAGATCATCTTCATCCTACATCATTCGTGCGACCAACTGAACTTTGTTTAGTGAGCCGTTGTGAAAAACCGATTCACCATGCCAGATAATTCGGGTAGAATTGCTTTTCCAATACATCTAATTTACAAAATTGAGCACATTTTCTAATCACACCTTTTAATTTGTTTCTGGAATGTATGCTATCTTAAGAGATCAGAAGCCACTTTACTGAATGTTGCATCTGTGGATCTTGGCTTACCAAAGATCTAGATTGATGTGAATTCAGTACATTTTGGTAATATTTATAAAATTGAAGTTTGTCCAGAGTTTTCTCACTTTCTGACCGTTGCAATAATGTTTTAATACAAGGTTTATTTTGGTTATTGTCTCTGCAGTGTTGTTCCGCCCACAGTAGTGGACTGCAGTCAGACAGCCACAGATCACCAATGGTGAAATTCTCCTCAGTTTTCGAAATGTCCAGAAAGGCAGAAAACCTAAATGCCAACGCCAGTTTGGACTGAAAACATCGCCATAAGTATGGATGTAGATAAGGAATGTAGGGTGTTTACCAATATCTTGACGATACAATTGTAAGCAACATTTTTCAGCTCAGGCAGAACAGCTGAGAATAATCTTCACTAAGTCTCCTTCAAACTGTATCATTTTAATCTGCTTCTGTGAGACCGAGTCTGCACGCCAAACATCTACATAAAATAAAGGAGGAATTTTTTTATAAAGGCTGGCATTTGCGTTTTATTCCAATCAATATCATCAAGATCAGGGAATCTGTTGAAAATAGAGAGAAAAGCTGGTAAAGCGAGTATCGATGAAAAGTGAGCATTTTTCACCTTGAGAAGTTACCAGTTAAAACGGGTCCAGCAGTGAGGAATGAGGAAATAATAAGGGTTGACAAGTTTGCAGAACTGATGGCAGAGTTGCACAGAGGGAGATGAAGCTGAATTGGTTCATCTCAGAGTTGACAATGAGTCATATCCTGTCTCCCTGCCAGATGGATATTGCTGACTGATTCGCAAATGTACCTCCAATCATCTCACAGTTGCTTTGCTCTCCAGTCCATTACGTCAGATCTATTGTCAATACAACATTGAAAACAGGACCTGCAGAAGGTCATTTAGCCCACTGACCTTGCCGTTCCACTCAGTGAAGTTTGTACATCCCTCACAAACTTGACAGTTTTTCCACAATTGTTTCCTTTAGCATCCATTGATCTATCAATTTTGGAATGAAAATAACTTTACTGAACAACGAAGAGCCTTTGGGGACGATAGTAATAGTGAAACTGCTATTTTCTTCAATTAGAGTAACCGACTGACATAGCACGAAAACAGACCCTTCGTTTCAACCTGTCTATGTCGAGCGTAATCCGAAATTAAACTTTTCCCACCTGACTGTGCTTGGCGATATCCCTCTAAACCTTTTTTTAAATGCATGTATATTACCAAATGTCTTCTAAACGTTGTGACTGTCACTGCATTTGCTCGTAATTCATTCCACACACGAACCCTCTGTGCAAAATAGGAGTGTCTATCAGTTGTTTTATTTCAATGCAGCTTACCTTTGATTTCAATTACTGATGGGTAATGGTAAAGTGTTATGGTAACACTACCACAGCTTTCTATTAAACGAGTTGCTCGCTGAACATGAATAAAACTCGCAGCTGTTTTATGCAGCAAGTTTATGTTGAATGACCTGCATTCTGCACCATCGAAAGAATTCCAAAATGTGATGTGCTGGTTGTACTGTGGTTTTGATCATATTAACAATTCATGGTAAAACGTTCTAGATCTGATACAGACAAGGGAGGTAAGAGAGTCTTTTAGGTTTTTGTTCGGGCTGACTGTGTCTCTGTCTCAGTGTGGAACTCAGTGCACAGTGATAGACGGCTGAGTCAGACAGACAGGTTTCATTAATTCTCAAAGGGACAACTTTTTTGACTTTGTCCAAATTGGCAGAAAACCGGTCATGGAAATCTGGTGAGCTATCCCCCTCTTCATTCTTGTACCTCTTCAGTAAATATCTCGGAGCTTCCCCAGGATATTGGACGTACCAGAAGAGAGTAGGAGCAGCACCCGACAATTCGTAACTACAGTTCAACATTACCATTTGTCCTTCCTCAACCTAGAACTGAGGTGGGCTCTGAGAAACTGAATCTTGACTAGTCGTTCCTGGAACAAGTATCGAAAAGTTGTTACAAGTATGTGAGTAAATGTAACCAAAAGAGTACTTAGTGATGGTTTTAGTTCAGATTCACGATGCAGAACAGTCACAATTATCAGTAAATTTTTCAGGGAGCACATGACATCAGTTTTCATCTGATCAAACTAAAAAAAACAAAAAAATAGAATTTTGTTTCAATATTTTCTGATTAATCTGTTTAGAAATGTTGTCTTACACCTATTTTACGAGACTTTAGCCCAGGTCCTTCTAGCTGTGAGGTATGGACAACACTCGAACACCAAAAACCCCCAACAGTTTTCGTCTTATATGAAAGATTGAGCTCAGAACACGGATAGCCTTCAGTTCTTGGGAAACAGAGGGACGTTCCACCATGATGTGATTGGGTGGCTTCTCGCTTCTTATCTTACCAGTTAACCAATCACTGTTGGATTCAGGACTCGGTACGACCTCGCTCAGGACCTGAGGTCTCAACATTGGTGATGTCTTGAAACTTGTCCCAAAGTTTCAGATTCTCTAACAAGTGGAAACATCCTCATAAAATCTGCAGTGTCAAAGCCGCTCAGGTTGTTTCATGTTTCATGTAAGTCATTACACAATGTTGTTGTTGTTTTGCCACCGGGTGTGGAAATGTCTCAATTTTATCTTGTTTGAACTAACCATGAAATTGCACATTTCCAACACTGCAGTGATTAGTCAGAGGGAGAGAAAGCCCACTTGGACCATACTGACATTCACATTCATTCTCTGTACATTTTGTCCAGACTCTGCCTCAGTCGGGAGGAAATTTATCAAGCAGCTGTTCCCTGCTGTATATTCCATGACAAGACAGTTTCGATTGAACATGGGGCAATTCCAGTGGCTCATTGGAGAACACTGCTGCCAGCGCCAGGAACCCGGGTTCGATTCCACCCTTGGTCAACTGTCTGAGTGAAGTTTGCACTTTCCCTCCTTGTCTGCGTTGGTGCTCTGGTATCCTCCCACAGTCCAAAGATGTGCTTCCCGGATGGCTTTGCGATGCTAAATTTCCCAAAGTGTTCAGGAATGTGTAGGGTAGGTGGGTTTTAGGGGGATTGATCTGGATGGGATGTTCTGAGTGTTGGCGTGGTCTTGTTTCCGTACTGTAGGGATTCTATGGAACAGTACAGGAGAATGTATTCTGTTCTTTATTGGTGCATCATTGCATTGGGAAAGAATGATTGTGAACGGAGATTTGTTTCATATCATTCCTCTGGTTCACCTGACAGCGTCTGATACGGAGTTGTAATTGGATATTTTCTCAGTGCCTATCCTGTTATCTATGTGTTCGAAAATAAGTTGATGATTCATGTTTGTAAAAGTAACATTGCTGAGCAACAGAACTGCAAACATCAAAATTTGCACGAGTCTTGGTTTGCGGAATCCAGGCTGGAATTATGATTGTGAAATCTGTATGATCAGTGTAAATGAGTACACATTATGTCAGTAACACAGCGATCAGATAACAGAGGCAAGTGGTCTCAGAATCTATACTCAAACGAAAACTTCACCTTTTAATTTCATCAGTCGTGGTGACAACACAATTAATGTAATAACAGCTTGAGAACTTTCCAGTTGAAACGGCTGCAGTAGTGAGGAATGAGTAAATAATAAGGGTTGACATGTTTGCAGAACTGATGGCAGAGTTGCACAGAGGGAGATGAAGCTGAATGTTTTCATCCCAGAGCTGACATTGAGCCATATCCTGTCTCGCTGCCAGATGGATATTTCTGACAGATTCGCAAATGTACCTTCAATCATCTCACAGTTGCATTGTTCTCCAGTCCATTACGTCAGATCTATTGTCAATACAACGTTGAAAGCAGGTGCTGCAGAAGGTCATTTAGTTCACTGACCTTGTCATTCCACTCAGCGAAGTTTGTACATCTCTCACAAACTTTACAGCTTTATCACAATTGTTTCCTTTAGCATCCATTGATCTATCATTTTTGGAATGAAATTAACTTGACTGAACAACGAAGAGCCTTTGGGGACGATAGTAATAGTGAAACTGCTATTTTCTTCAATTAGAGTAACCGACTCACATATCAAGAAAACAGACCCTTCGTTTCAACCTGTCTATGTCGAGCGTAATCCGAAACTAAACTTTTCCCACCTGACTGTGCTTGCCCTATATCCCTCTGAACCTTTTATTTTCATTCATGTATTTTACCAAATGTCTTTTAAACGTTGCTATTGTAACCGGATTTGCTGGCAAATCATTGCACACACGAGCCCTCTGTGCAAAATAGGAGTGTCTATCATGTGCTTTCTTTAAACGCAGCTTATCTTTGATTTCAGTTACTGATGGGAAATGGCAAACTGGTATGGTAACACTATCATAGCTTTCTATTAAACGAGTTGCTCGCTGAACATGAATAAAACTCGTGGCTGCTTGAAGCAGGCAGTTTGTGTTGAATGACCTGCATTCTGCACCATCGAAAGAGTTCCAAAATGTGATGTGCTTTTTGGACTGTGGTTTTGATCATATTAACAATTCATGGTAAAAGTTATAGATCTGATACAGACAAGGGAGTAAGAGAGTCTTTTAGGTTTTTGTACGGGCTAACTGTGTCTCTGACTCAGTGTGGGACTCAGTGCACAGTGATAGACGGCTGAGTCAGACAGACAGGTTTCATTAATTCTCAAAGGGACCACTTTATTGACTTTGTCCAAATTGGCAGAAAACCGGTCACGGAAATCTGGTGAGCTATCCCCCTCTTCATTCTTGTACCTCTGCAGTAAATACCTCGGAGCTTCCCCAGGATATTGGACATACCAGAAGAGAGTAGGAACAGCACCCGACAATTCGTAACTGCAGTTCAACATTACCGTTTGTCCTTCCTCAACTGATAACTGAGGTGGGCTCTGAGAAACTGAAACTTGACTACTCGTTCCTGTAACAAATTTGAAAATGTTGTTAAAAGCATGTGAGTAAATGTAACTGAAAGACTACTTAGTGATGGTTTTAGTTCAGACTCACCATGCAGAATAGTCACGATTATCAGTAATGTTCTCAGGGAACACATGACATCAGTTTTCATCTGATCAAATGAAAAACAAAAAAAAATGGAACTTTGTTTTTATATTTTCTGTTTAATCTGTTTAGAAATCTTATCTTACACCTATTGTACGTGACTCAAACGCAGGACGTTTTGGCTGTGATGTATGACAACACCAGAACACTGAAAGACTCCGACAGTTTTCGTCTTATATAAAATATTGAGGTCAGACCTCGGACAGGCTTCACTTCTTTGGAAACAGAGAGACGCTCCACCATGATGTGATTGGTTGATTTCTCACTCCTTGTCTTACCAGTTAACCAATGACTGTTGGATTCAGCACTCGGTATGACCTCGCTCAAATCCGTTACCTGGGGTCACTGAGATTGGTGATGTCTTGAAACTTGTCCTAAAGTTTTAGATTCTCCAAGAAGTGGAAACATCCTCGTAAAATCTGCAGTGTCAAAGCCGCTCAGGTTGTTTCATGTTTCATGTAAGTCATCACACGATGCTGTTGTTCTTTTGTCACCGGGTGTGGAAATGTCTCAATTTTATCTTGTTTTAATTAACCACCAAATGGCACATGTCCAACACTGCAGAGATTAGTCAGAGGGAGAGAAGACCACTTGGATCATACTTACATTCATATTCATTCCCTGTGCATTTTGTCCAGACTCAGCCTCAGGCGAGAGGAAATTTATCATGCAGTTGCTTCCTGCTGTATATTCCATGACATGACATTTTCGTTGGAACAGGGGGCAATTCCAGTGGCTCACTGTTCAACACTGCTGCCAGCGCCAGGAACCCAGTTCGATTCCACCCTTGGGCGACTGTCTGAGTGAAGTTTGCACTTTCTCTCCTTGTCTGCGTGGGTGCTCTGGTATCCTCCCACAGTCCACTGATGAGCTGCCTGGGTGGATTGGCGATGCTAACTTTCCCAAAGATTTCAGGAATGTGTAGGACAGGTGGATTTTAGGGGGATTGATCTGGGTGGGACGTTCTGAGCGTTGGCGTGGACTTATTGGACTGAAGGCCCTGCTTCCATACTGAAGGGATTCTATGGAACAGTACAGGAGAATGTATTCTGTTCTTAATTGGCGCACCATGACATTGGGAAAGAGTGATTGTGGACGGAGATTTGTTTCATATCATTCCTCTGGAGCACCTGACAGCACCTGACACATAATTGTAATCGGATATTTTCTCAGTGCCTATCGTGTTTTCTTTGTGTTCAACAATCAGTTGATGCTTAATGTTTGTAAACGTAACATTGCTGAGGAAAACAACCTCAAGCAGCAAAATATGAACTACTTGTGATTTGCCGAATTTAGGCTGGAATTATGAATAAGTATTATTTGATGGAAAAATAATCCAGCCAAAACCATTTCGCAATATTTGTGAAGAAACTGAAAGTCAATATTTAAAAGACAGCATCGCATGACATAGTACTGCAGCACATTTTCTGTGACCACAATTTACAGAACTGTCATTTTAACTGTGTCGCAGCTGACAGCTGGGATTACAGGATATAGCTTTGTTATTGAAACTTCACCTTGTATAATGTGTCAAATAAAATTGCTTAACGTGTCAGCTGTTTGAAATCATACCTCAAACAGATGAAATACTTTGTGTTTGTTGGTGGTCTGTCATCTCTTTCCAAGGATGTTTTTGCAGGGGTTACTCGAACGAGTGCTAAGAACCCATTATTTTCACTTACTTCATCAATGAGACTCTCTCCTACTTTGGCCAGGGACTGAAAGTACAGACCTCAGTGGTGCTCCTTGACAGGGCTCATGCCAGCAGAGATGTCACACTCTCAGACCCTGTGAGCTTTCGGGAGCTTGGAGCCTTTCTTGGGAACCGACTATGTTGTTATGACCTGGGTTCTAAGAAGTCCGCCTGTTTGATGATGTTTGTACATATTTAGCAGATATTGTGTGCAAATGCAGCAAGGCCTGAATACTATTCAAACCCGCCTCGAATAGTTTGAAGCAACGTTTACATTACCGTCTTCAACAAAAGACAGCCCAACTATTCTTGCTGAATAGCAACACCACTGCCTCTCTGAAAGAGCCCTTTCTACATCCTGGGGGTTGGCTTTGCATAGACACTGGAGCAGCCACATAAGTGTGATTACACCAGCAGTTCAAAACAGAGGAATTAGCAAGTAACTCACATCTTGTCTTCTTGAAGCCTGTCACCGTCTGCAGCACAGAGCTCATAAAAGTATGAGAGGACTCTCCACTCACCTGGAAGATTTTACAATTTTGTGCGCAGCACGGAGAGAAGATTGATAGATTGAATTGGAGAAGGATTGGAATCGAATAGCAGTAAATATCATAAGACGACTTACAAAGCAAATTGGTAGTATGAACAGAATTAACTGTGACTAATTATGCAGGCGAGGCTCGGCTGCTCTTCTTCAGCGTTATGTGCATCATAACCTGTTAACAAGTTTTATTGTTGTCTCATTGTTCAGAGTGAATTCTCTTTGTTGATGTGAGGGCGCCCTCCAATGAACACTAATGGACACTCTCACGGTAGGCTCTTGTGTGGAATCCGTGATATGTCTGCATTTGTGTAGGTTGCAGGGCACAGTGATACATGACACTTTCGGAGAAGGAAATTATGCTGATTGTTAGTTCGGTGATCTTGTCAGTTTTATAAAGCAAAGAAGGAAGTAGATCTCTAAGGCAGTTGTCTGTGAACACACTGCTCTCAAAAGGCCTCAACGGTAACTGTGGAGGCTGCCTGGGACGTTGAATGTACCAGTATGCATTCGTGTTTAAATTCAAAATACAATTTAGTGTGACTTTTGTTTTGCTTCCTCAACAGTAATTTCAACAAATGGTTGTTCCACTGGGTCCTGCTGTCTCCAATCGAGCATAAAATACAGTAAGAAAGAAGTAACAGCCAACATCAGCCTCATATTTGTCAACATTATCGTCACCGTTACTGTTATCTTAGCAACAAATTTTAAGTGAAAAATAAACTTTTTCGAAAATGAGATATTAAGTGAGAATAGAAACAATGCCAAGGAACGGTTTGAGACATTCTCCCATTGTTCCCGGTTGTCTCGCTCTGTCGTGCAGCCAATCCTCTGGCTCAGCAGAAAAGTAGATCGCTGAACAATTATGATGTTGATCAAATCAACGTCAACAAGTGGGAAGTTGCATCAATCTCTCTCTCTCCCTCCCTCCCTTTCTCTCTCTTTCTCTCTCCGTATGTGCGTGTGCAGAGAGAGAGAGAGAGAGAGAGAGAGAGAGAGGAAAGGAATCAGAAGGTGTGCACGGGGTGTTCTGCAGTCTCTAAATTTGACATCTGCGTGGTGACTCTGAGCTGCGATCAGCTGATATTTTGAAAAAAGTAATGGTTGCATTTACAATCTGTGACCTGGTCTCAAAACACCACAGGTATTACGTATGACATTCCTTTGCTATATGTTTACAGTAATAGTGACAGTGTATTTTAACTATATCTGAACGGAAGTTTAGACTGAGGAAAAAACGTTTCTGGTATCAAGGTCATTCCGTCCGCCGGGATTGGGGATGCTTTAAGGGGCATCGGGGAGAGAGCAGCAATCACGATAATTTTCAACTGATCTGCTTTTTCTGTTTCACAGACGGATGTTATTATTTTATCTTTTAATTTGCGGAACTGTAAACGAAATCCGTGTCATTTGATTTTAGATCTGGAAAAATGTATTGATAATCTTAATGTCCATAGCGTGAATGAAGAAAGAAGTTTTAACAAATCAACATAAGACAATATAGTTTTCAACGGCAGATGCTGGTTTCATGGTTATTTGGTGCACTGGCGATCAGGGGGCTCAGAGTAATTTTCTGCAGGCAGACCGGCTGGTGTAATGTAAATTCAGTTTATAAACCATCAGCAATTAGCTTCCTATAGTAAAATGTTCATCGATTGGTGTAAAATAATAATAGTAAATAAAACCCTTCATATATGTAATGATGCTGAAGTTCCCTTGTTCGGATTAAATGTGGCTCCAGAAATAAGCAATGCTGTTGACTCTTCGTTTTAAATTAAGGATAATTGTGAGTGTTTGTAGTGTTATTCTTCGCCAAGAGTAAGTCAAAGCAGAGTCAGATCATATTTTTCTTGTTGAAGTGGCCTGAGCCTTGATAACCAAGAGAGAAAAATATTAACGATTAGGTGAGTAGAAAACGTGACCAGGTCAACTATGAACTTACTGAATGACTGTGCATGAAGTGACTACACTTGTCCCTCTGTACAGGTGTATTTATGATTCCCTGCATAGATTGTCAAACAAGCAATGACTTGCATTTCCTTGAGTTCATCGTTGATTTTAACAGGCGTTCTGTTTTTTTTTGTATGAGATTGGAGTGTTCCGAATAGACTGTTGATATCAGAGCGTAGTAATTCATTTGAAAATGAATCAGTTGAAAATTAATTATCATCAACTGGAAGTTGAAAATTCCCTACAGTCGGATTCAGATTCCGACTGTAACGTTCAAAGCAGGGAATCTTTTTATTCTATCCATAACGGGTGACTGTGAGCTGATACTGACATGCTTATTATGGGTTCTGACCGTGCCAGAACACTTCATACAGCGCAGCTGAATTCGATGCAGGGTGACCGCAAACGATTGCTGAAGTTTCATCTGCTTGTGCTTGGACTCTTTGCTTTGCCTGGGGGATTGAGTCTCTATTACTCATCTCTGAAAGGTAGCGGCAAGCACACAGCAAGTGAAAACAAGGAAGGTAAGACAATTCATCACGTGGAAGTGTGAGTGGGAAACAATATGAACGCTAGGAAATGCAGTAGGGTGTATCAAATAAAACAGACTTGTGATCAAGGAGTTGACAACAGTTGGATATAGCTTATTGTTTCAGTCTCAAAACCTTGAACAGAAACAAAAACATTGGTCAGCATTAGTCAGGTCTGGAACTGGAGAAGTTGAAACAGCAGGCGTTATGTTATGTGATGGACTCGAATTGGAGTATTCCACCCATTTCATATCCTCAGACTGACACTGTTTGCAGAAAAAAAGGTTCATGATCTGAATTTCGTGATCACCGCGTGCCCTGCTGTGGACCAAGTGAACTTAGCCAGATGCTGTAATCAGCGCAGTGAATTAATCTCAATGGGGCACACTGGAAGCGTCGATTCCTGCTCATATTTCACATGCTCTTTTTTTCCCTTACGTTCTTTCATATGAACATGTGGAAGAGCAATTCTTGAACAACATAATGGAGAAGAGTGGGATATCGTGCTGGGCCTTGGTGGGGCACGATTCTTGGTGCTGACAGATCGTGCAGGGTGTGCAAAGCAATTGGCTTGGCAGGATGTTGGGGACTTCTTTGCACTGGTTAGTGGACACATTCTTCTGGGTGGAGAAGTGTGTCATTTGTTGATGAAAAAATGGAGCTGCAGGAGACAGAACAATAGATTATTCAATCGTCATGAAGAGAACGAAGTCTGAGCAACGGATTTGTTTTTTAAATTCAAACTATCATTTCCAGCAGCAGTCATCAATCTGTGTCAAACTTGCAAAGTTAAATCATTCATTTGATTTAGACGTGATTGGTAAAAGTAAACAGCTCAGTTGCAATCAGCTGCAAGGTTCAGGGAATTAGCTCAAATTAGCAAGAGCTTGCTTTGTATGTGTGAGTTGGCAGGATCAAAGCCTATGCTTTCTGTGCGGTATGGTGGCCCAGCGGTTAGCACTGTCTCGCAAAATGACACATCCGGGTTCAGTCCCAACTTGGGCGACTGTCTGTGTGGAGTTTGCACTTCACCGTGTGTCTGTATGGATTTCGTCCCGCTGTCCAGAGATGATTAAGCGAGGTGAAATGGCCATACTCAATGTGGTATGGGGGCAGGAATGCCTAGAATAGGGGGATGTGTCTGGCTGAGAGCGTTTGAGGGCAGTTGTTGACTTGTTCGTCTGAAGCCCTGTCCCACCACTGCAGGGATTCTACTTGTGAATTTTGCATGGAAGTGAACTTTGAGATGTGGTTGCACTGTTGAAATGTCTCCATTCAAATCTGCAAAGACCTTGCTTTTTTCAGAAACTGTACTGTGAGATTATTGTATCTCACGTATTTCAACCCAGTGAGAGTTTATTGAAGTCCTACGTGTTTGGTCAGGCCTCAAAACAAGCACATTACTTTACTGAGGCGTCATTCTGTTATCAGAAGATTTTTCTGGTTTCTGGAACTGTTACCTCTTTTCAGTTACATTTATCCGTTGCGTTCAATGAGGCTGATTTGATTGTGCAAAACATTTTTGCATTTTTGGTCGTTCCTCAAAAGTAACAGAAACATCTTTTAACGCAACTTTATTCTCATTTTCCAGGCACTTTGCTTTCATTTTGGGTTTTGACGGTTGTCTGTGTGGAAGCAGTTGTGTGCTGTGTGACGCCACGAGCTGCTGATCCATTGAGTGGAGACTCTTGACAGTGTACAAAAAGGCCATTGAGCCCAAACAATTCACACCAACTCTCTGAAGAGCTTCCCACCCAGATTCAACCCCAGACCCTATCTCTGCATTTCCCATTGCTAATTCCCCTTGCTTACTTTTTCATGGCCACTACAGAGAATTTATCATAGCTTATTTACCTAACCTGCATATCTGTGGACTGTGGGACGAAACCGGGACACCCGGTGGAGACCCACAAAAACATGTGAAGAATGTGCAAACATCATACAGTCACCTCACGTGGATATTGAAAATGCGTAGTGGTACGTGGAACGCCCTGCCTGCCAATGTAGTTAACTCAGCCACATTAGGGGCATTTAAACAGTCCTTGGGTAAGCATATGGATGATGATGGGATAGTGTAGGGGGAGGAGCATGGATTAGTTCAAAGTTCGGAGCAACAATGAGGGGTGAAGGGCCTGTTCTGCGCTGTATTGTTCTATTTTCTATGCACTGTGGGGCAACAGTGCGAACCACCAAGTCACCACAATGCCCTTGTTTGTGAGCGTGGATGTGAGTGAGCAGGCAGTTGAGATATTTAGGTGTGAGTTTAATTCAGTGGGAAAACTTTTACATTTGTTGTTCCCAATGAGTTCTGTGCTTGTCTTGAGAGGGAGATAGTTGAGTTGGATGTCGGGTCATAGCTTCAGCAGTAATTCTATATGTTTGGAGCGACACTGTCTGTAAGGGATCTGCCTGCAATCTATCTCAAGCTGTTTCCATCCATTGAGGTCCAACTGCTGTCTTTCTGTCTCACCAAACCAATGGCAACACAGGAAGGTCAACTGAACACATGCGCAGAGATCTCAGCAATTTGTGAGTGTGAAATTTAGAATCATCACCTCCCAACACCCATCAGTCATTTCACATTGCAAATACTCATCATTTGTTTTATTTGTGGTGGGTTTCTGACAGGTACGTGATGTTCTGGTGATTCTGATTTCTCTATAAATCAACCAAACCTGGGCATTCCCTGAGGCAACTGTTCTTATTTATTAGAGAAAAAAAAGAAGCATAAATTCTCAATTATTTCAGATCCAAGTAACGGAGACTCTGTGAATCATCGCTCTGCTCAAAAACTTTGGAACAGAAGTGACAGTGGCAGCATTGACCTGCTCCTTTGAGACAACATAGACATAGTGCATATTACACTGATACATACAGCCCCCAGACACGCAGCCCACATTTACATTATAGGAATCCTCTGCAAGTGTCGGGGATGAAGAAGGAATTTTCTAAAATTTATTTCACAGAGGAGCTTCAGGAGCATAATATATTTGCAATGTATGGTCCTATATATTGCTGGCCTCTTTGTGCCAAGTTGTGCGAGTGTAGCAGCTAAAATACGCCAGAGTCTGGCACTGGATCACATAATATGTAAGGTGATATAATCAGGAAATAAACTGTGGCCTGATTGATCCATAGACAGCCACCCCAGATGAAGCTTTCTAACCTTTGTAACTTTTATCTCAGCCGACTCTGAGAGAGACTGTCTCTCTCTTTCTCTCTGTCTCTCTGTCTGTCTGTCTCTCTCCCTCTCTCTATCTCTATTTATCTACCCATCTCTCTCCCCAATCACTCTCTCTCTATTTTGCTCTCTCACAAAGACAAACACAAACACACAAACACACACACACACACACACACACACACACACACACACACACACACACACATGCACACGCTCACGCACATGCACACGCACATGCACACGCATGCACGAGAGTGCACAAACAGACGTTTGGACACAGGCACACCGACATTGATATACAGCGTCATACAGTCAAAGCCGTTTGCAGCACAGGAAAATATCTTTTGCACCATCAAAACTGTATTTTTCAATGAGGAGCATTTAGCTATTCCAATCTCACGTTTGAACAGTTTTTTCAATTGCCTTGACTGACTTTGCATCAGAAGTGTGTGTGGAAATATTTATCGAATATTAACAGGAATTTTGGCTCTACACCCGCCAAGACACTTTGGATTTCGAAAATCCTCTGGCTGAAACAAAATCTTCACATTTTGTCTGTACCTGTGCCGTTTTACCTGAAATTCATGCATTGTTTATCTCAAACAATCGGAAACATTCATTCCTGTCCTTTCGACCCATAACCCTTATAATTTCATATATGCCGATCTTTATGCCTCAGTCCTCTCTACTCCAAAGGAAATAGGTCAAGTTTATCCATACTCTCTTTATCGCTAAACCACCCAGCCCAGTCAACAGATACCAAATCTCTTCTGCACATTCTCGAGAGCAATTCAATTCCTTCTCTATTAAGGATTCAAAAACTGAAACCAATAATTTACCTGTGGCCTATCATAATGCAATTTCGTTATGACCTCACTACTCTAAGCTCTACAATTCGGTTAATAAAAGCAAGTATCCCATTTACTTTTGTAACTACCCCATCACATAAAAGGATCAGTGGGCATGCACGCAAATATTTCACTGGTATTTAGTGCTTCCAAATGTCCTATGATTCCTCATGTGTTCATTTCTCTTGTTTTAGATTTTCTGGTCCCCCTGCATTATGTCACATTTATGAAGTTTGAATTTCTTTAGCCTCTGGTCAGTCGATCTGACAGTCCCATCAATCTCCTCCTGAAATCTGAGACTACCTTTCCCGCCATTTGTCTCGTCACAAATTTCCAAATCATTCAAGAAAGCACTGATCAACACCTCGAACATTCATGTTTTAAACACTGATACAAGCTGCAGTCAGACGCTTTCCAACACAAATCCCTTCAGAACCCGATTGAAAACAGGCTCGCAGTCTCAAGGGCACGCTGAAGCATCACACACTGGTTTCTGTCCCTCACTCAATTCTGCATCAAAACAGCGAAACTTCCTTAAATTCCACGGATTTGTACCTTGGCTATCAGCCTCCTCTGGGGGAACTGATCACACTCCTTACTGAAGTCCAAGTAGTCCCTATCAAATGCAATGCTCTCCTCTACACACCTAGTCACCTCTTCGAATAATGCAATCAAATGGCTCAGCTGTGACCTCCCCTTCACAAAACCCTGCTCTCTGTTCTTAGTTAATCTCTACTTCTACAAGTGCACATTTTTTCTATCTCTCAGAATTGATTCCGGAATTTTCCCCACCACTGAACTTAGAGAGACTGGTCTGCAAATTTGTTGTTTGTCCCTCTCTCACCGTCATTAAATAATGACAACATATTGGTTGTCCTCCAAGAGGCTGGTAAAGTTCTCAGAAAAATCAGTGTAATCGTGTCAATGCACAGACATAAATACGTGCTTTCTGACGATGCTGGTTTTAAGCTGTCAACGTAATGCTGAATGAATCCTCGAACAGCCCATGTGATGAAATTGAACTGCATCTACCCAGTTCGGGTACACCGTGGGGCCCAGTTTTCTGTGTATGTCTCTGGCTGTGCATCTCTATCTTCTGGTTGTTTTCTGTATTAGTGCCAATCATCTCGTATTAAACAATCGCTTATGTTGGTTTCGGAGCAGTCAGTGGCATCTTATCAGCTTCTGATAGCGTACTTTGGTCTTTATCTACGTTCAGCTTCATGCACTCTCTCTATTGCAATCTCTCCTCTCACTGCTTAAAACAATTGATGAGGATGACAAAGGGGTATATCAGAATGATCTTTAGCTCCTGGCGAAAAGTATTCTGAGATATTGCATAAATAAAGACGTTGTTGCAGGAACTTAGTAACTGAAGAATGTTGGACATCTCTTGGAAGATATACTGCGGATCACTGAAATTCAGACCACCAAAGTAGCTCTTCGCTTTAAGCTGTGTATAAATGAAATGCCCGACAAGAGGTGCCCACAGTAGGAAGAAGCTGAGAGAGATGGTGAACAGAAGAATAATAGACCTCCGGCGGTTGGCCATCTTTGGGTCTTGTTGCTTCTCTGCACCTCGGAGTCTCCTGCGCGCTCTGTTGGCTGCTAGGATCTGTTTTATTGTCAGGGCATTAAGCATCAGAATGACAAAGAATGGGAGAAAAGGAGTGTAGATCTGGAAGAACCAATCATAAGCCTGCCAAGCTGGCCAAATGTAGAAGTTGGCTTTAACAATGCAAAACCAGGATACCCCATCTAAGATGTATAAGGGTTCATAGATAAAGTAGAATGGGATGTTCTTGATGCAACACAGGGCAGAGAGTATTCCGATGACCAAAGATGCAGTTTTCTCTGTACAGTATCTGGTCTTCAAATTCTGGAAGCAGATGGCCACTGAACGGTCAATGGTAAAGGCGACTGTCAGCCAGACTGAGCAATCCCGAATGATATAGGCCAGCAAAACGCTGAAAGTGCACGCAGGAGTGGTCGACAAAACACTTTGTCGGAAGTAGATGCGGCTGATTCGGTTGAAGATTACCGCAGTGATGATGACAAGAAAATCAGTGACTGCAATCGCCACCAGGTAGAAAGTGATGCATCGGGAAAGACCGCATCGTCCTCGAGATAGGATTATGACAGCAAGCAAGTTGGCTGTGAGAGATCAAAAGAGAAAGACATTGTGGAACTGGTTCCAAACATTCTTCATACAATCTTTTATGAAAAAATTTTCAACCAACCCCTTGCCACTTCAAGTCTCTGCCTGTAGTGGAAAAACTGACAAGTGATTGACTTCCAATGCAGCATCAAAACTCCATCCATGCGATAAGTCCCAACATTAACATTAACATTACTCTTTCATCACTTAGAAAATTTCCGGAGCAACCTTCTTACCTTAGAATGAATGGAATAATGTGGTGCTCATGAACCTATTCATTTGAAGCCCCAGATATACTGTCACCCACAAACGTTCATGAACGTTGCATCCTCATTAGCGATGACCAATCTGGTCCTTTGAGTTTTCACATGCTCCAGATTCTCTCCACATATGTTCCTGCACCATCATACAACTGCCTGAATTCTATTCTTAACTGTGCTGATGTCTCCCGTGCATCGCTCTCATTGATACTTTCAACTCTGTCAGGAACAGATTAACTAGTAAAGCCCAAATCACTGGAGTTCTCCACTCAGCGGTTCTACTTCTGTCCCCTTCTTTCAGAAGTCCCTTTTAGAACTTTTGTTTCGCAATATCTCATTCGTCTTCGGATTAAACTTGTTCACTAATGTTCCTGTGATATTTGCAACATAAAGTGACATGCTGTGAGATGATGTGCAATTGCTGCTCCGAATAATTCTGAAGCATTTTTTCTGGGAAATTGTATTTCTGAAATATAATTATGTAAAATATGGGAGACCTTGCAATAGAGGATCCAATTAATGAGAGCTTAAAAATTTTGCATATTCACACTTTTAAACGAACATGTAAGTCATTCCTAAAACGACATGAACAATATCACAATTATTCGGAACTCCACATATGATACAAGTCCAGAACGAGATTTTGCTACATTCTGATAGACTATTAATCCTACAATGGACTAAAACGCCAAGTTTCACTTTGCTTAATTGGAATGCAATTTGGGATACGGCAATAGTGCAGCTTAATAGTCATGCATTGTCAAGCATCACAATTCGTCGTTCAGCGTTTCAGAGACTATTTTGCTTTAAGCACAGAACATCTGATATTCAAGAACACATTGGCTTTCATAAAAATCAAATTTTCAGTAATAAACGATGAATTGCCACAACTCAGATAGTATCGCATAAAGTATGAGACCCACTGGAGACCAGTTGGATTCCCTTAAACTGGAAGTGCTGCATGTTGCAAAAACTCTGCCGAATCCTGAAAGGGAAAGAATATATTTCTGGAAATACACAATTACAAAAATAATTTTCTGAAGCATGAGAGCCTTACCAGGGGCACCAAACACAGCGAGAATTAAATAACAAATGACAAAGAAGGGGGCAATGACTGGTTCGTGCATCGTCTTTCATAAACTGTAGGAGCTGTTGTTGCTGTGGAAGTTTCCTCTGTGGCACTTTCAAATGGGCCCTCTTTTATTTTGAGCGATAATCTCTTGAGGGACAATTGAGACACAACAAGCTTCTTACTGACATTTTGCTGCACAAGCAGATTAACTCACTACTTTTTGCCTTCCACGAAAATAAATGATTAAGTTTCATTTTTTTGGCAACCTCGTTGTAATTTCTTTGTTCGTCCAACTTCCCAGACCATGACTTTCAGTCTTTCTCAATTAAATCCACTTATGGAAAGCAGTGAACAGGGTCCCCATCATGAGACCTTTTTCTTCCCCACTTCTTATTTATCTTATTTCTCAGTTTCATCTCTATTTTCAGCGTCCATGTGCTTCATCCTTTGCCTTTATTATTTTATGTTCCAGTGCCAAATGCGAAGAAACTGCTCAAACAATTCCATAAAATTTCAGTTGAATGTTGCGGTGACTCTCAAGTGCAAACTTTGACCAATGTGAATCTGAAAAATATCCTTCATTTGATTAGATCAATCGGAAGTGCAGGAAGGCCATGCAAGTGGTGAAGCTCCTGTTCAGAGCTTCTGTAGCAGGAACAGTTGACCAGTGTCAATATTTAATATTGCAAGATAGGCTTGTTTAATGTATTACAGAAATGTTCATCATCTGGTACAGTAGCAAATGGGATAAAATCATCTGGAATGTGCACAAGGACCGAATCTGCAAAACGTCAAAAGAGGTCTGTAACATTTCATCAACAATTAATGCTATTGACACAGCCTAGAGAAACAACAACTCAGATATATTCTGGTTCAAAAGAAACAGAGACATGTTGTGGCTTATTGTTAACAGAGACAGAGCGTACGTAATCTGAACAAAAAGAAAAAGACTCAATTGGTGAAGCGAAGTTTAGCACAACCAGTGACACAGTTTCATCGTGCCAGCTGGCTCAGCCTCCAGTCTCATGAAATAAATAGTTCTAAATTCAGTTATAACTGCCGAAATCCACAATGCACACAGAGGCAGGATCAAATTCGGCACTCATTGCAATTAGAATCAAATGTTATGCCGCAATTAATAGGATCTTGTGCATTTATTAATTGTGGGTTCATTGTGTTCATTAAAGGGGCACTGACTCGACCAGTGGGAATCATGTGCTGGTAAAACATTAAGAGAAACAGAGCAGTTATATGCAATAGAAGCTAGATAGAGCACGAGACCGGGCCCCATTCAAAGTGCTAAAGCTGACATTATAGTTAGCTCCAATAAGAAAACTTCACCGCGAAGGAGATACTGCTTGTAAAGTAGCACTTACCTGGGAAACAGAACTGGAGGAACAGCTGTAATCATGTATCAAGGTGACACGCATAAGCAAAGTATCAAAAAGACTGGTAACTTACTAACACGGAGCCACTTCTACTATTCAAATAATTATCGTTTGTTCCTACAATAAGCAAAATTTGTTCATATGATCGAAGAATTTCAGCCGTGTTCCAATTTTATATGTTTGCACAGTGCATCCTGTAGACGGTGCATAATTCTGCTATTGAGTATCTGTTATGCAGAGAGTGAACGTTTCTAGATTCATTGCGGAACAATCTGCCCGATTTTCTAGAAGAAATCGAATTACTTGTGCATTTTTGAACAGTTCCTCACCCGGGCAAATCGGTATATTCAATCAGCAATGGGAGTATCAGGCACTATTATACACAATGGCAGAGCCGGCTTGGGGGCCGAATGTCCTTCGGAGTTTCCAATTTTTACATGATCATACATGATCAACGATGGTGTAGGCTGTGGCTGAAAAAGTTTCCAGCTAACATTAGTATCCTGAAAGTGTCTGAACAGTTTGGAACTCTCTTCTCCAGAAAATGCAGAACCAGGAAGTGATTGAATGAAAATATTTTAAATGATGTATTGTTGAAGTGCAATGAATTAAAATAAAATCATACTTATGAGTGACTCCACGTCAATTATTACGAAACGAATAGGCGGATATTTTTCGACAACTATAATTATATATAAAATACATTTCAACAGAAGAGAACCACTGACACCAGAAGTGGGTAGAACAGGCAAACAACAGGATTGAGCAAGGAATGCAGGATTATATGTGACATATAAATATTGGTGCTGTCAAAATCAGCAAATTGTTTGTGCATGTTCAGAAGATTGAGTGTAATATAAAGTTCAGAATTAGCTGGGCTCGGAGCTTCCTGGACCAGTGATAGAATGCACATGGACCACATTTGGAAATATGGATTCGAAAACCAGATGTGTCACTGATGTTGGAATATTTGTTTGGATTTATCTTTCTTAAAGAAAAGACTAGAAACAACAATTAAAATCAAGATTTCGTGTTGATAAGTCGTGTTAAAAATAATCCGAATTCATCCAAGAGACACAGTCAGAGAATCTAACACCACTCAAGGATAAAAGACGGAAGTTGTGTACGGAGACAGAGAATTTGGGTGAGATCATAAATATGTGCTTTGCATCCGTATTCATCCAGGAGAAGGACATTGAGAGTGTGAAACATAAGCATATGCTATGACATTTCGTGATCAAGAAAGATGCGGTGTTGATTATCTTGAAGAGGAGTAAGTCAGATAAGTCCCCAGGGCCCGACAATATCTGCCGCAGACTGTTAAAGAGGCAAAATGAGATTTCAGGGACCTAAACTACGATCGTTGTATACTTGATTGCCAATGGAGAGGCCCCATATTACTGGAGATTAGCTAATATTGGTTCTCTGTCAAAGAATGGAAAGAAAGATAATCCAGGAAACTGTAGACCAGAGTGTCTCACATTGGTAGTTGAAAAGATATTGGAGAAAATTCTAACGGATAGGGCTTAAACACATTTGGAAAAAAATGGTCGAATTAGGGGCAATCAGCATGACTTGGAGCAGGGCAGGTCACATCTGAAGTGTTTTTTTCGAGGAGGTGACAAAGGTGATCGATAAAGTTCGAGCAGTGGATGGAGCATGGATTTTGTTAAGGCTTTCAAAAAGGTCACTCATGCAGTCTTGTAAAGGAAATTCAGATGCACGTTCACTTGAATCCGCAATAGGCTTGCCCATTGAAAGGGCAGTGTAGTTTTGGAAGAATATTTTTCAGTTTGGAGGCCAGTGACGAATAGTATTGTGTGGTGATCTACAGTGGGACATCTGCTGTTTGTGATATATTTAAATGACTTAGATATAAATGTAGATGTAATGTATGAGTTATATATTAAGTAAATTAGTGTATTAGTTGAAGGACTGAGACGAAACTACTGGTGGGTGTGGGTTCGTCAGTTTGCATGTAATACAAAGATCGTTGGAATTGTGTACAGTGTAGAATTTGTCAAAGGATTCAGCAGAATATATATCAGTTGCAGAAGGGAAATGGCAAATGGAGTTTTATCTGGTAGATGTGAAGTTTTGTAGTTTGTAAGAACAAATGTAAAGGAATAGTACACAGTTAGTGGCAGGACTCTGAACAACATTTGTCTCCAGAACGAACTTGGATTTCAAGTTTACAGCATGCTAAAAGTGGCCACGCAAATAGATATGGTGGTAAAGAAGGTACGTGGCATGATTGCTTTTCCTGTTCTGGGAAATTGATCCAAGAGTCAGAATGTCATCTTGCAACTTTGTAAGACATTGTTTTGGGCGCTTATTGCATTCTGTTCTCGTGTTCACATTGCAGACAGGGTGTGCAGGCTTTGCAGAGAGTGCAGAAGAGGCTCACCATGATGCTATTGCATGAGAGAGAATGAGTAATAAGGAGAAGCTAGGGCAAACTGGGCTTGTTTTCTCTTGAGTGCAGAATCTTGAGGGGCGACTCGATAAAAGTCTTCAAAATTATGAGATGCATAGATCGGTTGGAAGGCCAGAATTTACTTCTCAGATTTAAAATATATAACACTGGGAGACATTAAGATGAGAGGAGAGAGTTCAATGCAGATGCGAGAGGCATTTTCTATGAGGGTTATAGGAGCTTGGAACACAATACCAGGGGTGGTAGATGAGACAGATAATATAATGACAACCAGTGGATTTTGTTTGATTAGCATATGAATATGCATTGAATGGAGGGATGTCGACCAGTGGCCGGGAGAAAATAATGTTTCATTTTGAGTTATGTTTGACACAACATCGTGGGCCTAAAAACCCGTTTTGTTGTGTACTTTTGTATATTGTACATGTACATACAACACTGAGGAATGTTATTCACTTTGCATGTCCAACACCTCCCTGACCCCAATGAATGTGGAAATTATTCAGTCCCTGACCCTTGCTGTTTGCTGTAGTCCAAACACACACTTTCCCTCCTACAATACGTCTCCAATTAGAAGACACAAGTTATTGATGAATCCACCTTTTGTGCCAAATAAAGCATGCGATCTCCTTGACTGACTGATTTTCCATTGACAGTGTGCAACGATGCAGCAGGCTACACAAACGCTGGGTTATGTGATGACTAGGATTCTTCCAGTGAACAACATATTTCCTCCATAAGGTCTGCATTGATAAAATTTATAAATACCATTTAATTGAGCAGATCATGGCGACATATCATCCTGCTTATCCCACCCCAACCTTGGGCTCAGAGTCAAGCTCTACAAACGTCTGAAACTATGATTTCGTTTAGCTCCTTCTCCGTGCTCTGTGTCACTGTGTATGTAATCGTCAGGGTGGTCAGCTTTTTGCATACCATATACGTACTCCTAGTCACTGTGGTTTGAATTCGCATTACGCTCAGTTTTATTTTCACATCCTTCTATGCTCGCTGTCACACTCAGCAATTCCACGATGTTCAGGTATTTGAAGAGCTCAATCTGTTTGCAATAAACCCCTCCATGTTCAGGTTTTTGCTGTGTTATGTCATTTCACCAGCTCTGCCAGCTGGTTTTGCAAACCACTCCCACATTTTCCCAATACGCAGCAATGGGGCTGAAGATGGCGACGTGTTCTGTCAGTGATCCCTGCAGCCATCCTTAAGTGATTCTATTTGAGAAATTCGTTTCACAAAGAATGTGGATCTGTAATGCTAGGATAACCGATAACAACCTCCCTGAATCCACGATCCCCACTACCACTTCCTCTTCCTCCTTCCATGCCCCATCCTTACGTTACTTCAAACTTGCTGGTGATTACTTACTGCTGAGCAGCTCGTGGGAACTTGGTCAAACGTCTGATCAAGAAAAATGAACAGCTGACCTGGTGGCTTCATTCAGTCTTGGAACTGAGGACTGGATTAAAAGATGATATAGTCTCGTTTGAATGCTGTGGTGAACATATATTGTTTAGATGACAAACAAAATTTCTCACAGAAATAAAGAAAGAATTTCTGCAACAGCCTTTTCTGACAGTTGTTTCAGTTGAACCCGAGAGAGAATTTCTACGTTTGATGCGTTCATTCCCCGCTTTTTAAACTGCAGAGAGTGCAGCCCGAGACATCCCTCGGGACAATCCGACCAGTCCAACGGTCAGTCCAGTGAATCATCATTGCTCTCCACCTCTGCAGTCGGGACCAATGATTGTGGCAGTCGCTGTTCATTCTGAAGGAGCCTCATTCCTCTCTTTATCACTAATTAATGGTATGTGATCTAATGTGAATGCCCTCGCGTCTGGTTTTTTTTTTACAATTTGTAACTTTGCTTACTCCTTCTTAATTTTCTCGCTAAATCACTGCTAAAACTTGTTCTGGTTATAATGATGAAATCCTTGTGATTTTAAGTGTCTTAAAGGTAATCCCAATTCATAGAAGAAAGATGCGGCTGCGCTTAGTTTCTATCATATAAATAACCAGGAATCATTCCAGACGTTTATTAAACCAAGAGGTGTTGGAGAGAACAACGACACTGGCAGGATAATAAAGACAGAAACATTAAATGTTCCAATTCCAATGACTCTCCTTTGAAAGGTGTTCTACAGATTCATGCTGAATTTCTCCAACAGTTCAATATCATTATTTCAAATCTCATGTATCAGCAGCACTTTATACTATTGAGCCTTGTGCATCGAGCTCCATTTCCAGACATCCGTCATCCCCGATATTTAACATCCTACCGTGGGTGATCGTGCCTTCAGCTATCTGGACCCTAAAATCCAGAATTTCTTCTGGAAATATTTTAAAACTGATTTGTTTTATTTCCATCCTTGAAAACACTCATTGTAACCGATTGCTTTGGCCAAGTTTTTCGTCATGTAATGTGATATGCCATTACGTTCTTGTGAAACTCTGAAACGTATTCTTATACTCTATTCTTCAGGTTGTTGTTCAGTGATTTCTGATCACTGACGGTGTGTAATAGGCTGCACTATTGTAGACCACAAGAGACAGATTATCACAACAGAGCTGAGAGGAAATGAGCTCTGAATCCATTGTATTATCCCTGTTCTCTGGATCAGGTGATGATCCACTGGCTGTATTCTTACAGAGCTACGAAACTCTGGATCCACATATTATCCTGGTTGTTAAGATGATGTAACAACACGCTTGCTGAAGAACGAGTTGAAGCAGTAAAAATTGCAAAGTGATGAGTAAGAAATGGGGGAGTAAAACGGTCAGGAGACCAGTGGAAAACGTCCTTTTTTCACTGTAGTCGAGTTTTTTTTATTATACAAAGGACATGCGTTCTGTCTGGAGCCTGCAGACAAGACCATGTGATGAAAGTGATTTGTCTGCCATTGTATGTTCACACACAATTCTGAAGAGGGACGACTGGATCACAAACATTGACTCTGCGCTGAAGGGTTCTTTCCGTGCTGGAAACAAACAAAAAAAAAATCGATGATACAATAGTTTTGTCGGTGAAGATTCTCTCTGGTTAGCATGCTGTAAAATTGTAAAAGGATTAAGCAAAAATATCATTGAGAAACGGCGTGCGCTCTCCTGTCTTCACTGGAGGTCTACTGGTTAGAGTTAGGCGTTGTTGCTGTTAGATTTGCTTCCTGTTCAGACGAGATTTTAATGCGATAACATTCCATTGATTTGTTTACTTCGATAAATTAAAGTCTTTTATCTGCATTTGATTCCGATGCAGAGACTTTAATTTATAGAAGTAAAGTCTTATCTGCCTACACATCGGTATGCAGGCACTGCCGTGAAGCTTCCTGCCCAGCTAGGAATTCAGTGTAAAGCTTTTGTAACTCCTTATCTTCTCACACATCAGTTCGCAGACACTGTCTTAAGCTTCCTGACTGAACTAAAATTAGAATCAAACTGGTTAGGTGGGGAAAATTTGTAAAGGCGTGAAACCTTTAAAACATGTAACTTCTGTTGCTGACAAAGGGGACAGGGGACTGACTTTGTACTAGCCAGACACACTGGCAAGTTGAAATCACAATCTCTCCCGGACAACAACTCGAAATCGCCTCCTGCCATTAGCAGCTACTTCATGAGCAATTGATACTGCATCCTGGTCTTTTATGTTGTTGATGTAATAATTGTTTGGTATCCTGTTTTTGTCTATTGTCGTAATTGTTTTATGTATCATGTCTTTTGTAAAGTATGAAAAGCGGGGACTGTCCGCTGGTCAGGGAGAATTAATTGCAAGTCTCTGCACCCTGTGCCGGGTGAAGTACAGTGATTCTCCACAGCTGGTACTTGCTTGGTAATAAAAGGATTTGTGTTTTTTTTCTAAACAGGTCAGTGTCTTGTTATTGCAGCAAGTCCATGAGGGTCTCCGAAAACGAGCTTGACATTTGGCGCAACGAGCAGGGTTCCAACATGTCCTGCAGTATCAGGTGGAGGGCTGAGTAAGTGATCGTTCGCGTGTCGGTGCAGTGAGACGGATGGGCCCGCAAGGTACGATTCACCTTGGTCTCTCTCACTAACCTGCCACCCGTGCGACCCCTTGCCCCTGCATGGCTCTGTACTGATGGAACCCGAGACAGCTCATGGTCTTGGATGACTGCTAAATCAGTAAAGCCTGGAGGTTCGAGTCCCCAGGTGAGTAAAGAAATCCGGGAGGTTCGAGACCCCGGTGGAACTGTTTAAAGAAATCCGGGAGGTTAGAGTCCCCCGGTGGCCGGGGTTAGAGTCCCCACGTCAGATAACTGGTAATTTTTAAAATCCAGGAGGATAGATTTCCCCTGGTGACCGGGGTTGAAACCCTGTGTCGGGCAAGAGTGAAAAGGGAGCGGCGTTAGTATAAGACCGAAGTATTGAGTAGTTAGAGTGTCTGTCTGTTTCAACCACCCTGCCTGAGACCAGTTGTTAAGAGGACAAATCCCCCACGTGAAGGTCAGGACACTGAAGTGGGTGTTGAGACTAAAGACACTGCTGTAGTATATAGAGATAGTAAAAAGTGAAAGTGCTAATAAATAAAAAAAACAGCAAAAGGCAAAATTGGGACAAACACTGGATAAGTTGTGTGTCGGCTGTCCTTTACATCGGTTATGCTGGGATAACCCCAAAAATGAAGTAGAGTACAGACGTCTGTCAGCATGCTTAAACAAAAAATTGGGAAATGAGAATTTGCCAATGGGGGGAACGTGGGATATAGATTTATGTACTAAAGCAGAAGGAGCACGATGGACATGCCATGCAGGGAGGAGATGGAAAGGGTTAATGTCATTTTTGGGAAAGAGAGCTGAGGAGCTGACTGACAAATCAAAACTGGCCATTTGGAGAGGGATCAGTGCCTGTGATGATGAGGGGAAACTTTAAAACTGCAGTGTGAGGATCATGAGATAATGAAAGGGAAAGAGTTACCCAAGAAAGGCAGGAGAAAGTACAACGAGACAAAGAACGGAGGCGAGAGCGGTAGGCAGAAAACAAAAAAAAAAAAGGAGGTACCTCCTGACATATCTGGCATGCCGATGTTGTTCCAAATTTATGACACAGATGAACAAGACGAGGAGGACTGGGGAAGGCACCCCCTGCCCCATCGGGACCACTACCCCCTCCACAATCCTAACCGTCTGTGGCCAATCTACATCTGCAGGCACCCCAACACTGCCATCAGTCCCAGCAACCGGCACCGTACACTGACCAAACCAAACCTCCTGTAGAATCCCCAAGCCCTTCAGTAATCAGCCCACATGAATCCCCCAACAAACCCACAGCTTGTGCAGACCCTATCTCCTGTCGTACCCGATCTAAAACTGAACAGACAAACAGGACGCAGACCAGACCGTTCGTGAACAAAAGGAGGGACAACAGGATCCTTTCAAAACCCATAAGAGAAGCCGGGGAAAAATAAAGTCCCGGGTGCAGCCTACTGGACGTTCCAACACCTGTTTATTGTTTCCTAGCGACTCCACAAGTCACGAACAATATGATAGCCCGAATTCACAGGCAAAGGATAGTGAATGTGAGGACAGAGTTTGGTAGAGACCCTCGAATACCCATCCCCTCGAGAAGGACCCCTGTAAGAAAAATCACTGGCAATTCCCTAATCGCACGGTCCCTCACCTGAACCCAACACAAGTGGGTCTAAATACAATGCAAGTCTCTACCCCTTGGAAGCCACAAACGATGTGTTTAATTATGTCAAGGGCCTCTGATCGAAAGACTAACCCAGAAGATTTTATAGATTACATCCTGGGCGCTATTCAAATGTACCAAGCCACCCTCCAAGCTCTCTTTCGCCTGTGCTGCATCCATGCTGCGCTCGCGAGTCCTCGGGGCCAGTCCCAGGAACTTGACCTCCCTCAACCCTCTCTGTGCCTTCTTAGGGTTTACCTTCAACCCGCTCTTGCACGGGATTTGTAACAACTCACTAACTAGGGGGCCATGTTCCTCACTATTGCCTGTGAACGACAGGATGTCATCCACATACCGTACAAGCCTGTGTGGCTCACTGAAATCTTTTAGACAGTCTGCTATACACTGCTGGAAATTGCTGGGGCTATTATGGAAACCCTGTGGCAAGACAACTCCATGTGTACTGATGTCCTTTAAAAGTAAATGCAAATTTTTAATGGCCCTCCTGCCGAACCAGGATAGCCCAGAAACCATTCGAGATCTGCAGCAGCGTGAAATTCCGCTCCCCGCCCGTGCTTTAAGGCAGGAGAGCACCTTTCCATCAATGGCACACGCCATTGTTTTGAAATTCACAAACATTTCTCCAGGTAATCGATACCTCCTGAAACCTCTGGTTTCTCCGACAGCTATGGCTCCGCTGGGTCCTAGGGCCCACCTGCAAAATTAATTAATTTTTTTCCCAAGAATTTTTGATTTTTGTGTATGGTAAATTTGGTTAATTTATTTTGAGCATGTATAAATCCAACTCTTGCTTCGTAATTTTTTCAATAAACTAGAGCTTTCTTCCCTGCCTGCCCCTGTCTCTCTACGTTCAGGACACCATTGCAATGTTAGTGCCCATACTGCCTCCCTGGTTCAGTTTGGTAAATGGGATATTGTGACACTGTGCAAATGGGACATGACACAGAGCAGAGGTTCCTCCTGTGTACTCACCCTGTTGCCCTTCGTCCGAAGTGATAGCAATCATCATGTGGAGTGGGTATTGAGGCTGTCCTACACCTTGTGGTCCTCCCATCACTTACACACGCATAGACATCATACCGACACTGATAGGTTGACAATAGGCCCTTTAAACTTGAATTATAACGACTAGTTGCCGAATACTCCACTCGTCTGGACACTGTAGCTCAGGCATTATCCTCCTTGTTCCCAGATTCTCCCGGCGATTTGTTCCTTATCGCTTCCTGCTCCACGATTAACCCAGCACCATTTCTGAGCGAACGCCCACATGACTGCCTGCTGAGGAACCAATTCCTGACCTCTCCCTGCCCGGACCTTACTGATGCCCCACTCCCCTCTCTGGACCCAGTGTGGATTTGTAACGTCGTCAGGTACACCCATCCACAATTCCCTGTCTGTTAAAAACCTTCAGGCAATCCTCCTCCCTAAACAATTGGCTAAGATCAAATGCACGGCCCATGCCTTTGTTGATTCTAGAGTTACATGGGGCAACGCTCGGGCTGATCGGGCTACTAAACAGTCTGCTGCAGACCAAACCTTTATTATATTCTCTATGAATAAGCTGGTGGTACATCACACGACTTCAGACAAGACGGTCATGTCAGATATGGTCACTGTTCGGCACTGACAGGGGGACGCCCCTGCTTCTGAAAAGAATATTTGGAAGGCGCATGGATATTTGCATTTTGTGTCCGCTGGCCTTTGGGTTACCCCAGTCGGCCAAGTGTGTGTATCTGATACTTTATTACCTATGCTTGTTGACTGTCTGCATTCTGACACCCAACTTGTCAAGGATGGAATGAGTGGTATTATGCTCCGTACTGCTGGAACCCCAGACTGACTGAGGCAGCCCAGTCTCGGAGAGTATCTTGTCCCACATGCCAGCAAAACAATGTGGGTCAGGGGGTGAGATCCTCACGAGGAAAAACACTCTTGCAGGTGGACCGTTTGAATGCATTCAGCTAGATTTTATTGAACTGCTGCGCGTACACTGTTATAAATATTGTCTTGTCCTTGCAGATGTATTCAATAGATGGACAGAGGCTTTACCAACGACAAACAACAAAGCCTCAACACTAGTAAAACTGTTGTTTACCGAAGTAATAGCAAGGTTTGGAGTACCGCAACAAATTAGTTGGGACAACGGCCCTCACTTTGTAGGGAAAATTAATAAGGAACTATGTGATACATTACTCATCCAACAACAATTCGACTGTGCCTCCCACCCTCGGGCAGCAGGGATAGTGGAAAGAGCTAATGGGACACTTAAAACTAAACTGACCAAGTCGACATCAGAAACCGGACTTAATTGGTTGAAGGATTTTCCACGAGCCTTGTATCACATGCGAATAGCACATCACTCTACTACCGGGTTCTCAGCAGCGGAAATAGTCTATGGCCGACCCAGCAGAACACCATGGGAGGCCAATGCCAGCCCACCCACCCAAATTAACCTCAATGTGATGGGAGAAGAAGTGCAAAGATACTTCCGACAACTAACATCATCTTTAAAGTTTCTCCATTCGCAGGTGAAGTGCTCCTTCAGACCACCTCCACAGACACTGGAACAATACCTCGAGATTCAGCATCAATCTTTGTGGCCGCAGATCGGAGATTTTGTACTTGTCTGGGACTGGTGTCGTCCCAAGCTTGGACCAAGGTGGAAAGGACTGTCCCAATGTGCTTCTTCAGACTCCGACCGCTCTTCAAGATGACGGACAGAATAGCTGGATCCACCTAAGTGACTGTAAATGATGGATTTCCTCATCAGCGTGCGGTTAACCTTTGGACTGAATGTTATTCTGCCCATGCATGGCCAGCAGAACAATCTGTTTTATAGAACACACGTCCAGCTGCACGGGAATCGGACAGCATATTACCCACTAGCACGGTCCGTAGAAGTGGTATTTGTTGCAACACCTGCCTGGAACTCTAGTCAGTTTTATGAAGTAGAGTATTCCGGTAAGCCATGCAGAAGGGAGAGGGGAACTTGGACGAGGGGTGTGCAGGGTACATGTATGAAACTGGTAGTTAGTGGTCTCTCTGGTTGTGGGGACACGAGACCTGGGCATGAGAAGGACGGGCCTAACTGTACAAGTCCCAACAGCTATCCGTTTTGCTTTCATGGATCTGGTACTTGTTGTGTGCATGCTCGAGTTACTAATCACCCCCAAAATGTTTCCTGGCCCCATCGGTGCACAAACAGAAATTGCACCACGAGAGGAGGATTGTTGAACTACCCCTGCTTGGAAACTAAGCCAATAACTGTGACCACGGGCATACAGTGGACTTGTGGGGATTGCAATAGCAACAATATAAAAAACGGACTACGGGTCACTTCCATTTAACTCCGCAAGCTTCCATCCATATAAGAGCCAATCCTCCTGGAGGAGCTATCAAGAAATACGTGAGTCTGTTACCTGCTACTGGGCTAAAAAAGGGATTCGTTTTCCTCCTTAACGGGACCTTCACAAATGCTAATCCAAATCTGCCAGCACTGTTTGCTGCTGGGACCATTGGGCCCCTCACGGTCCCTTGTCCCCAACAAGCACGAACTCAACGGCGAATTGTCACATGCTTCCTGAGATGGGAGTCTTGCTCTGCATGGCGGAACCCGATTGCCTTGGACTTTTCCTTGAGAATACGACTTCCTGGGAACTGTCAGCTTGGGAGGCTCCCCTGGGGTGGTGGCCGCAAAAAATCGGAATTACCTTATTTGTGGACTCTGCGCCCTGGGAAACAGCACAATGACGACAATTTGTAAAGGTGTGAAACCTGCAAAGCATGTAACTTCTGTCGCTGACAAAGGGGCCAGGGCACTGACTTTGTACTAGCCAGACACACTGGCAACTTGAAATCACAACCTGTCCCGGGCAACAACTCAAAATCGCCTCCTCCCATTGGCAGCTACTTCACGAACAATCGATACTGCATCCTGGTCTTTTATGTTGTTGATGTAATAATTGCTTGGTATGCTGTTTTTGTCTATTGTCGTAATTGTTTTACGCATCATGTCATTGTAAATTGTCAAATCGATTTATGTATCACGTCTTTTGTAAAGTATGAAAAGTGGGGACTATCCGCTGCTCGAGGAGAATTACCTGCGAAACTCTGCACTCTGTGCCCGGTTAAGTACAGTGATTCTCCACAGCTTGTACTTGCTCTGTAATAAAATGATTTGTGTTTTTCTAAACAGGTCAGTGTCTTGTTATTGCAGCAAATCCGTGAGCGTCTCCGAAAACGAACTTGACACAGAGAATTAGGATTTATGACCGATGGAGTTGTTCAATGAATCGCTCATGGAATGTGATCAGTTTTGAAAATGGACGAAAAAAGCACCATGCTCAGCGGGGCGAAACTGTACATGCGTTGTGTGTCTGGACAAGGCTTTAGCCAAACACCAGAGCATCGAGCCAGATCATTTTCAGCCATTCGTAGCCCCAATTCATCGAAATAGCTTATTTCCTTCCCTGAATCGCTATCAACAACAGTTTACCCGCCTCATTTTATTTAATTGCTCTCTTTTGCGCCAGCTTTACCATTCTGCGCACTACTCACCTCTGTCTACATCATCGGTATTAATATCCCATTTTCATAAAATAAAACAAACAAAAAAAAATAGAGATATGAAACTCAATAGATCTGGCAACCTCTGATCAGACAAAGCAGTGTAAACGTTTAAAGCCAAGTTATTTTTGTTCAGAACTTCCTGGTTGCTTCTAGCAAAATATGTTAAAACATCAGAAGTTTTTGCCACTCCGGAACTGAAAATTGGACAGGACAGTGGAGTATGTAAGTTGAAAGGAAAGGTGTGACATCTGCTGACTTGCTTCTTCCAGGTGCCGTTGCAGAAATATAAAACGCCTCTCGTTTTCTATTTGTCTCTCCCATCTCTCTCTGGTGTGATGGAGGCTAGGCTGGTGTGATAGAGGCTCGGCTGCTGTTTCGATTCAGACTGGCTGACAAATCCCCTTCCTCGATTTCTTTTTGTGAAACAGTCACGATTCAGTGAAAATCTGGCATGTTTTCTTTTCCAAACCTTCTTTTGTGCTCTGCTCGACCATTCAGTACAGAATAACACCCAAAAAATTTCAATTGCGTCAGTTCTGAAGGATTTATGAAGGCTTGGAGGCTGGGAACAAATGAAGCAAGTTTGGAAGACAAGGCAAGTCAAAATAAGCTTAAGCAAGGAGTCAGGAGAGCTAAAAGGATAACAAGACTTTTGCCAAAAGCAATAAAGAACATACCAAGGATTTTCATCCGTACATAAAGTGCAATAAGGTACCCAGGCAGAGGATTGGCTCAGTCCAGGCTTGGAAAGGGAATTTAAGTGTGGATCCAAAGAGAGTCAGCGAGATATTAAATTAGTACATTACGTCAGTATTCATCACAGAGAAGGACGTGGTGGATGATGAGTCTGGGGAAGGGTCTGAAGTTGAGGTCATTGTGAGAGCAAAAGTGAGGAGGTATCTGGGGATATTGTAAAACTTGAAGGGAGACAAGTCCCCAGGGCCTGGCGGGATACACAACAGAATACCGAGAGAAGCAAGGGAGGAAATTTTTGGGACTTTGAGGGAAATAGTTGTCTTCTCACTGGCTACAGGGGAGATCGCAGAGGACTGGCGAATAACCAAAGTTGTTTCTTCGTTTTAGAAGGGTGACAGAGTTAATTCATCTAATTACGAGCGTGTGAGCCTTACTTCAATGGCCGGCAAATTATTGGAGAGTATTCTTCAAGGCAGGATTTACTCCCAACTGCAGATCAGTGGGCATATTAGCGAGAGGCAGTATGGTTTTGTGAAGACGAGGTCGTGTCTCACCAACTTGGTCGAGCCAAGTGAAGAAGAAGATCGATAAGGGTGCAGCAGTGGATTTTATCTCCATGGATTTTGTCAAAGGCCTTTCTGAAGTCCATGTAGACAATACTCACTGCCCCAAACTCATCGATCATCATCTTCACTTGGCTCTACTACGTTAGTGAGACACATGTACTTAATTCGCAAACAAAAGTGGTTTTCAGGTTCTACCATCCTTAAAAACAGTGAATTAGAGATTTCTAGCTCTTTTTGTTGATTTTTCTTTGTCCCTCACCTGCACTTCAATGTCCAGCCACTGACCTTCAAATGACACTGCTGGTGATCGCTCCCTCCAGTGAAACCAAATCAAATCAAATTAACTAAGGGCAAAGCTCTTTCCTCAAAACCCTTAAACAACAACGCCAGGAATTGTGGAGTGCAAGAGTCGAAGTGGTCTTACTTCACGGCCTTGTGTCACCAGTCGTGCTCGGAGGCTGGGAGGGAGTGAACTGTCTGTCGGTGTATAGAAACTCACTGATCTGGACGATAGGCTTTTAGGACAGATAGTTCAGTGTTACAGGAGAAATGTCGACAAACAATGTTGTGTCTCCATTTTTCAAAATTATTTCAGAGATAGTCGAAATGGATTCGGCTGTCACACATGGCAACAGCAGCCATCACATGCACGACAGACACTCATGTGGTTTGGTCAATGTTGTCTAATAAAACAGACGCTGCATGCAAAGACGCCCTGAAGAATTGTATATTGGCAACAGCATGCAGACTTTCTGCCAACGGATGAATGGGCACTGCAGATCAATCAACAGACTGGAATGCCACCCCCCCAACCGACCTCCCAACTCCATCCACCAGTCAGGGGATACGTCAATGGCCAATGACTATTAGCATCTGATCTTCTAATAAGCCTCATCCAAGGTCGCTTTTGAGATACCTGACAATGCTGTATTGCTGAGCAGAAACTCACAGCAAAGTTTTGTACACGTAAAGACAGCCTCAACCGTGATTTTGAGATCATGCCACACTTCATGTAATCATACCATACTGTTCCATATCTGCAAAATCTTCCTTACTGCTCCGTTCTGACGCCATCATCTCGACGACTTGTTATGATCACTATCTTAATTAATTTTCACAATTTTAGATTACTTGTTACTTTGGTTAGACTCTCGACATGTGACCTTCGTACCTATCATGTTATTCCACTCATTTCATTGGTCTTCAGCACCACATAATTCTAATATTGTTTGAAGCAATCTTTCTGTCCCAATTAATCGGATTATACTTTAACCGTTCACATTTTTTTCAGCCGTTGCTACTTTATTCACACCGACTGACTTTTTTTATCACCTGCAGAGACTTATCCAGTCTGCCAACACTCCACTCACTCCTTTCGTGAGATATTTTGATTACTCTGTGCCTGTGTACTTCTCTTCACTACAACTGATGAAGAAGCAGCGCTAAGAACGCTTGTGATTTCAAAAAAGCCATTTGGACTGTCACCTGGTGTTATATATTTTAAACTTGTCCACCTCAGCCCAACACTAGCACATCATGGCTCCACTGAATAACAAATAGTGATCGTTGCAACAATCTCCCAAGTAATACAAAGCAGAGATAGTGGGCCAGAGTGAAAGCAATAAACGGAACTGAATGCAAGACTGCAACAGACATGGCCCTGAATGAAATTGCTGCTCTCTATGAGAACAGAAAGTTTGTAATGCACTTCAGCTATATCCGAGGCGAATGGATTTTGAGACAGCTGTGGCCGACGTGTTCCCTTCGTGTCAGAGTCACTGAGTAGCAAATAGTTCGAGAAGGGATAAATAACCAAGAATCAGAGTCAAATTTAATAGAGATTGAGGCCATTCTAACGTTTTATTATGCCTGCTCTCTGAAAGAGTGTGGTAATCAGATACATTCACATAGCTTTTTCTCACATTCTGCAATTTGGCAGATAATTTGCATTATATGAATATCGTTTTTTTTCTGAAAGTTAACACTGATTGTACTTCCATTGTCCCCGATATTGAGATTTATACAGTATAATAAGATCCAAATCATTTAAAAAAAGCTGTATTATTTTTCCAAATCAATTCATTTTATCTTGTTTCTTGGACGACCGAAATTCCTACACGTAAAAGCAGTTTGGGCAGTAAGACATCAAAATGCCTGTCAGTTCTATAAAAGAACAATATATCTCTAAAGTAGAGGGAGCAATCTGTCTCTCTCATTAACTGGAGATCCAACATCTTTATTGTCAATTCGAGAGTGAAATGTCGCTCCAGTCAGTTTGTGAGCTAGCTATATCTCAGTTAGAGATCTCACTGTTTTTCAACTCAGATAGAAACAATCTATC
This sequence comes from Stegostoma tigrinum, assembly GCF_030684315.1. Taxonomy (NCBI): domain Eukaryota; kingdom Metazoa; phylum Chordata; class Chondrichthyes; order Orectolobiformes; family Stegostomatidae; genus Stegostoma; species Stegostoma tigrinum. Next base: position 2,205,919 of record NC_081396.1, on the reverse strand, counting down.
TACATTTACTCGGCTTTCTCTCTGGTCAGTGAAATGTATTCGCAATATCACAGTTCTCCAAAATAAACACAGGCTTTGTGGTTACCGAATTGGGATCAGACAAATCTGGTGCAATGATCTAAGCTCATTACATTGCATTTTCTTCAGTACGTGACATCAGAAGAATCTCAGCCAATTCTTGCAGTTTTTGTTGCTCTATGGTCTATCAGTTACCAAGGTACATGAAGGCCTCTCGAATCCCAGAGTGATGCAACTCTTCATTCCCACTCTGATATACGTGAACTTCATTGTCGGTAAGAAGTTTAGTGCTTTCATTCGGATTTACTTTCTCTGTGAACAAATTTGAAACAAAATCAAAGTATTCGTATGAAACGTAGATTGGCCTGTTTTTGGATGTACTTGAGATATTGTGAGCAGGTTCTTACAGAAGGACTATTGTGACACCTATAAAGCTATTTCCAGCGATCAATCAGCATTGAAAATAACATCAACTCGGAATCCGTGCTTATACCCCATTCTTTGTTTTTCTGTTAATGAGAAGACAAGTGAGTTATCTGGAATACGTGTTTAAATGACGAAAAAAACATGATGACAGGGTAGACTTTGAGAGGATGCTTCCCTGAAGGAGGTTTCAGATTTTTGTTCCCGAATAGATCAAATAAGGAATTTAGAAGAAACATCTTCAGCCACAGTTTTCATCAAATATTGCTTGAGCGGCATAACGAGGAGTTGAGGAGAACTGCAATGAGACGTTTAAATGTAATCTCGATATGCCCAGGAGAACAAAGTAGATGGAAGGGTTTGCTTTTCGTATGACTGTAAGTGGGGAAGGCTGACACACACACAAATGGGCCAGGTGGCCTAAAGCGATTTTCTTGGGGCTCCAATTGCAAACTTTTTTTGTTTGTTTTCTGGATGGGTGACTGTGAACTCTCATCATCACTTCAATATTTAATCTAACATTTTTTTAAATCACACGTTTCACATCTGAGCAATGGAAACTCTTTACACTGTGGGATTCCTTGCTCACACAGGCAGAGGTAAAATACTTGGCTTTAAACTGCACCTAAACTGCCAAAGCTATTACTCACTATATCAAACCCAGGAAGACTGCCAGAGTTCATACTCTGGAGGAGCACAAGCGACGGAGACTCATTTAAAGCATATTTCCCTCAGACCAGGTTTTCTGACACAGTTGAGCTAGCAGACAAGTTGCACCAATTAACCATCTCGGAGTTGCAGCTGTCTGATACCGCGATCTATTATTGTCCAAATTAGCCTCGAAAACGAGAGAGAGAAAACTAAAAATAAACCCTTCTGCAATAACTACTGAAAGTTTCTGGGTCACAGCTGCTGTCTATTCGGACGTCTTTGCAACAGCAGGTGAGACACTTAGATGTGCATGCGAAGACCAAGCACAATCCAAATCAACAAGATGTGAAATCGTTCACATCGAACACTGGTTTTGATAATTGTATCAACTTTCCAGGGAATGAAATGACAGCGTTTTTCTTGGGAATTTCTGAGAATTTTCACAACTGTTCTGGACGCAGCCATACAATTTATCGTTGTTTCGAAAGTGAAATTCACAACAAAGTTGTAAATATGTTTTAGTTTGAAATGTCAGCATTGAGCAGCTTGCCATTTGGGTAATATCTGCATCATTAAAATAATCTGATTGAATACCGTTCAATGTTAAAGGCACCTGCAGACATCAAGATGTATGGGTTCATGATCGAAAGTGGGGAAAGGGGATACTCCAAAGTAGCATAAGGGACTGGTGACCACGGAGGTATAGAAAAAAAAACATTGAATTGGGATATCTGTGGTGTGTTCAGGGTTCCGAAACAGATTATCAAGTAGCCAACTGTATAGCAAATCGAAAGTGAAAACTTGATGCTCATGTTTGCGACAAAATAATAGAACCCCTTTGAGTTATCTGAAACCATTAAATACAAGTCCATATAAAAGCAAACTCTTTGTTCTCCTTGTCCAGAGCATTCCATGATACTTTTCATTTCCTTCTCCATTTACCAAATATGTAAATAAAAGTGCACAGTCCTGGAGAACCACAGAGGTCTACTTTACTTCGAGACACTACTGGTGTTGGTTCTCCTGGCGGTCACCAAACCTCAGGTTCCGGGAAAAGCTGAGAAAGCCAGACCTGCACTGTGGCTTTAGCTGGTTTCTGAATTCAAATGGTAGTTTTGAGATCATTTTTCATCCTACATCATTCGTACAACCAACTGAACTTTGTTTAGTGTCCCGTTGTGAACTGCTGATTCACCATGTCAGATAATTCGGGGAGAATTGCTTTTCTCATACATCTAATTTACAAAATGGAGCACATTCTCTAATCACAACTTTCAATTTGTATTTGGAATGTATGCTATCTTAAGAGATCAGAAGCCACTTTACTCAATGTTGCATCTGTGGCTCTTGGCTTACCAACGATCTAGATTGATATGAATTCAGTTCATTTTGGTAATATTTATAAAACTGAAGTTTGTCCAGAGTTTTCTTACTTTCTGACCGTTGCAATAATGTTTTAATACAAAGTTCATTTTGGTTTTTGTCTCTGCAGTGTTTTTCCGCCCACAGTCATGGACTGCAGTCAGACAGCCACAGCTCACCAATGGTGAAATTCTCCTCAGTTTCCGAAATGTCCAGAAAAGCAGAAAACCTAAGCCCAACGCCATTTTGACCTAGAAACATCGCCACAAGTATGGATGTAGTGAAGGAATGTAGGAGATTTACCAATATCCTGACGATACAATTGGAAGCAACATTTTTCAGCTCAGGCAGAACAGCTGAGATTAATCGTCACTAAGTCTCCTTCAAACTGTATCATTTTAATCTGCTTCTGTGATACAGAGTCTGCACATTTAACATCTACATAAAAAAGAAGGAATTTTTATATAAAGGCCCGCATTTGTGTTTTATTCTAATTAATATCATCAAGGCCAGGGAATTTGTTGAAAATAGAGAGAAATGCTGATAAGACGAGTGTCGATGAAAGGTTTGCATTTTTCAACTTAAGATCTTACCAGTTAAAAGGGCTACAGCAGTGAGGGATGAGGAAAAAATAAGGGTTGACAAGTTTGCAGAACTGATGGCAGAAATGCAGAGAGCGAGATGAAGCTGAATTGGCTCATCTCAGAGCTGACATTGAGTCATATCTTGTCTCCCTGCCAGATGGATATTTCTGACAGATTCGCAAATGTGCCTCCGATCATCTCACAGTTGCTTTGTTCTCCAGTCCATTACGTCAGATCTATTGTCAATACAACGTTGAAAACTTGAGCTGCAGAAGGTCATTTAGTTCACTGAACTTGCCGTTCCACTCAGTGAAGTTTGTACAACTCTCACAAACTTGACAGCTTTACGACAATTGTTTCCTTTAGCATCCATTGATCTATCAATTTTGGAATGAAATTAACTTGACTGAACAACGAAGCGGCTTTGGAGCAGTTAATGATAGTGAAACTGCTATTGTATTCAATTAGAGTAACCGACTGACATGGCTCGAAAACAGAACCTGCGTTTAAAACTGTCTACATCGAGCGTAATCCGAAACTAAACTTTTACCACCTGACGGTGCTTGTCCTATATCACTATTCACTTTTTTTTCATCATCCAAGTGTTTAAACAAATGTCTTTTAAACACTGTTACTGCACCCACATTTGCTGGCAATTCATTCCACACACGAACGCTCTGTGCAAAATAGAAGTGTCCATCGGGTGTTTTCTTTCAATGCAGCTTATCATTGATTTCAGTTACTGATGGGTAATGGTAAACTGTTATGGTAACACTCCCACAACTTTCTATTAAACGAGTTGCTCGCTGACCATGAATAAAACTCGCAGCTGCTTGAAGCAGGCAGTTTATGTTGAATGACCTGCATTCTGCACAATCGAAAGAGTTCCAAAATGTGATGTGCTCTTTGTACTGTGGTTTTGATCATATTAACAATTCGTAGTAAAAGTTATAGATCTGATACAGACAAGGGAGGTAAGAGAGTCTTTCAGGTTTTTGTTCGGGCTGTCTGTGTCTCTGTCTCAGAGTGTTACTCATAGCACAGAGATAGATGGCTGAGTCAGACAGACGGGTTTCATTAATTCTCAAAGGAACCACTTTATTGACTTTGTCCAAATTGGCAGAAAACCGGTCACGGAAATCTGGTGAGCTGTCCCCGTCTTCATTCTTGTACCTCTTCAGTAAATATCTCGGAGCTTCCCCAGGATACTGGACGTACCAGAAGAGAGTAGGAGCACCCGACGATTCGTAACTACAGTTCAACATGACCATTTGTCCTTCCTCTGCCGATAAATGAGGTGGGCTCTGCGAAACTGAATCTTGACTACTCGTTCCTGTAACAAATTTGAAAAAGTTGTTAAAAGCATGTCAGTAAATGTAACTAAAAGAATACTTAGTGCTGGCTTTAGTTCAGCCTCACCATGCAGAATAGTAACGATTATCAGTAATGTTCTCAGGGTACCCATGACATCAGTTTTCATCTGACCAAACTAAAAACAAAAAAGATGGAACTTTGTCTTAATATTTTCTGTTTAATCTGTTTAGAAATCTTATCTTACACCTATTGTACGTGACTCAAACGCAGAACCTTCTGGCTGTGAGTTATGACAACACCAGTACACCGAAAGACTCCGACAGTTTTCGTCTCATCTAAGACATTGAGCTCAGACCACGGATAACCTTCACTTCTTTGGAAACAGAGGGACGTCCCACCATGATGTGATTGGTTGATTTCTCACTTCGTATCTTAACAGCCAACCAATCACTGTTGGATTCAGGACACGGTACGACCTCGCTCAAATCAGTTACCTGGGGTCACTGAGGTTGGTGATGTCTTGAAACTTGTCCGAAAGTTTTAGATTCTCCAAGAAGTGGAAACATCCTCGTAAAATCTGCGGTGTCAAAGCCGCTCAGGTTGTTTCATGTTTCATGTAAGTCATTACACAATGCTGTTGTTCTTTTGCTACCGGTGTGGAGATGTCTTAATTTGATCTTGTTTTAATTCACCACCAAATGGCAAATTTCCAACACTGCGGGGATTAGTCAGAGGGAGAGAAAGCCCACTTGGACCATACTTACATTCATATTCATTCCCTGCATGTTTTGTCCAGACTCAGCCTCAGTCGAGAGGAAATTTATCATGTAGCTGCTTCCTGCAGTATATTCCATGACATGACATTTTGTTTGGAACGGGGGCAATTCCAGTGGCTCATTGTTTAACACTACTGCCAGCGCCAGGAACCCGGGTTCGATTCCAAGCTTGGGCGACTGTCTGAGTGAAGTTTGCACTTTCTCTCCTTGTCTGCGTGGGTGCTCTTTTATCCTGCCACAGTCCAATGATGAGCTGCCTGGGTGGATTGGCGATGCTAAATTTTCCAAAGTTTTCAGGAATGTGTAGGACAGGTGGGTTTTATGGGGATTGAACTGGGTGGGACGTTCTGAGTGTTGGCGTGGACTTGTTGGACTCAAGGTCCTGTTTCCATACTGTAGGGATTCCATGGAACAGTACAGGAGAATGTATTCTGTTCTTATATGGCGCACCATGACATTGGGAAAGAGGGATTGTGGACGGAGATTTGTTTCATATCATTCCTCTGGTGCACCTGACGGCACCTGTCACATAATTTCAATCGGAAATTTTCTCAGCGCCTATCCTGTTTTCGTTGTGTTCGATAATCAGTTGATGATCAGTGTTTTTAAAAGTAACATTGCTGAGGAACACAACCTCAAGCAGCAAAATATGTACTACTTGTGATTTGCCGAATTCAGGCTGGAATTATGAATGAGAATTTTCTGATAGACAAATAATCCAGCCAAAATCATTCCACAATATTTGTGAAGAAACTTAAAGTCAATGTTTAAAAGACAGCATCGCATGACATAGTACTGCAGCACATTTTCTGTGACCACAATTTGCAGAACTGTCATTTTAACTGTGTCGCAACTGACATCTGGGACTACAGGATATATCTTTGTTCGTGAGACCTGACCTTGTACAATGTGTCAAATAAAATTGGTTAACATTTCAGCTATTTGAAATCATATCTCGAACAGATGAAATAGTTAGTGTTTGTTGGCGGTCTGTCATCTCTTTCCAAGGATGCCTTTGCAGGGGTTACTCGAACGAGTGTTATGAACCCATTATTTTCACTTACTTCATCAATGAGACTCTCTCCTACTTTGGCCAGGGACTGAAAGTACAGACCTCAGTGGAGCTCCTTGACAGGGCTCATGCCAGCAGAGAAGCCCTGCTCTCAGACCCTGTGAGCTTTCGAGAGCTTGCAGCCTTTCTTGGGAACTGACTATATTGTTATGACCTGGGTTCTAAGAGGTCCGCCTGTTTGCTGATGTTTGTACAATATTGAGCAGATATTGTGTGCAAATGCAGCAAGGCCTGAATACTGTTCAAACCCGCCTCGAATAGTTTAAAGCAACGTTTACATTACCGTCTTCAACAAAAGACAGCTCAACACTTCTTGCTGAACTGCTATACCACTGCCTCTCTGAAAGAGCCCTTTCTACATCCTGGGGGTACCCTTTCCGCAGACACTGGAGCAGCCACATAAGTGTGATTATACCAGCAGTTGAGAAGATAGGAATTAGCGAGTATCTCACATCTTGTCTCCTTGAAGCCTGTCACCGTCTGCAGCACAGAGCTCATAAAAGTATGAGAGTACTCTCCACTCACCTGGAGGATTTTACAATGTTGTGTGCAGCACGGAGAGAAGATTGATAGATTCAATTGGAGAAGGATTGGAATCGAATAGCAGTACATATTTTAGGACGATTTACAAAGCAAATCGGTTGTAAGAACAGAATTAACTGTGATTAATTAAGCAGGCGAGGCTTGACTGCTCTTCTTTAGCGTTATGTGCATCATAACCTTTTGACAAGTTTTATGGTTGTCTCATTGTTCAGAGTGAATTCTGTTTGTTGATGTGATGGTGCCCTCCGATGAACTCTAATGGACAGTCTCACGGTAGGCTCTTGTGTGGAATGCATGATATGTCTGCATCGGTGTAGGTTGCAGGGCACAGTGATACATAACACTTTTGGAGGAGGAAATTGTGCTGATTGTTAGTTCGGTGATCTTGTCAATTTTATAAAGCAAAGAAGAAAGTAGATCTGTAAGGCAGTTTTCTGTGGACACACTGCACTCAAATGGCCTCAATGGTAACTGTGGAGGCTGCCTGGGACGTTGAATGTACCAGTATGCTTTCGTGTTTGAATACAAAATACAACTTAGTGTGACTTTTGTTTGCCTCCTCTACAGTTATTTCAACAAATGGTTGTTCCAATGGGTTCTGCTGTCTCCAATCAAGCATAAAATGCAGTAAGAAAGAAACAACAGCCAACACCAGCCTCATATTTGTCAACATTATCGTCACTGTTACTGTTAAATTAGGAGCAAATTTTAAGTGAAAAATAATCTTTTTCCAATATGAGATATTAAGTGAGAATAGAAACAATGCCAAGCAACGGTTTGAGACATTCTCCCATTGTTCCTGGTTGTATCGTTCTGTCGTGCAGCCAATCCTCTGGCTCAGCAGAAAAGTAGATCGCTGAACAATTATGATGTTGATCAAATCAAGTCAACAAGTGGGAGTTGCAGCAATCTGTCTCTCTCTCTCTCTCCCTCCCTCCCTTTCTCTCTCTTTCTCTCTCTGTATGTGCGTGTGCAGAGAGAGAGAGAGAGAGAGAGAGAGAGAGGGAGAGAGAGAGAGAGAGAGAGAGAGAGAGAGAGAGAGAGAGAGAGAGAGAGAGAGAGGAAAGGAAACAGAAGCTGTGTACGGGGGTTCTGCAGTATCTAAATTTGACATCAGCGTGGTGACTCTGAGCTGCAATCAGCTGATATTTTGAAAAAAGTAATGGTTGCATTTACAATCTGTGACCTGGTCTCAAAACACCACAGGTATTACGTATGACATTCCATTGCTACATGTTTACAGTAATTATGACAGTGTATTTTAACTTTATCTGAACAGAAGTTTAAACTGAGGGAGAAACGTTTCTGGTATCAGGGTCATTCCGTCCGCTGGGATTGGGGATGCTTGAAGGTGCAACGTGGAGAGAGCAGCAATCACGATAATTTTCAAGTGATCTGCTTTTTCTGTTCCACAGACGGACGTTATTATTTTATCTTTTAATTTGCGGAACTGTAAACGAAATCCGTGTCATTTGATTTTAGATCTGGAAAAATGTATTAATAATCTTAATGTCCACAGCGTGAATGAAGAAAGAAGTTTTAACAAATCAACATAAGACAATATAGATTGCAACAGCAGATGCTGGTTTCGTGGTTATTTGGTGCACTGGCGATCAGGGGGCTCAGAGTAATTTTCTGCATGCAGACCGGCTGTTATAATGTAAATTCAGTTCGTAAACCATCTGCAATTAGCTTCCTACAGTAAAATGTTCATCGATTGGTGTGAAATAATAACAGTGAATAAAATCCTTTAGAAAAATAATAATGCTGAATTACCTGGTTCGGATTAAATGTGGCTCCAGAAATAGGCAATGCTGTTGACTCTTCGTTTTAAATTAAGGATAATTGTGAGTGTTTGTAGTTTTATTCTTCGCCAAGAGTAAGTCAAAGCAGAGTCAGATCATATTTTTCTTGTTGAAGTGGCCTGAGCCTTGATAACCCAGAAAGAGAAATATTAATGATGAGGTGAGTAGAAAACGTGACCAGGTCAATTATGACCTTACTGAATGACTGTGCATGAAGTGACTACGCTTGCCCCTCTGTGCATGTGTGTTTATGATTGCCTGCATAGATTGTCAAGCAAGCAATGACTTGCATTTACTTGAGCTCATCGTTGATTTTAATAGGTGTTCTGTTTTTGTATAAGATTTAAGTGTTCCGAATAGACTGTTGATATCAGAGCATAATAATTCATTTGAAAATGAATCAGTTGAAAATTAATTATCATTAACTGGCAGTTGAAAATTCGCTGCAGTCGGATTGAGATTCCGACTGCAATGATCAGAGCAGGGAATCTTTTTATTCCATCCATAACAGCTGAATGTGAGCTGATACTGACATGCTTATTATGGGTTCTGACCATACCACAGCATTTCATACAGCGCAGCTGAATTAGACACAGGGTAACAGCAAACGATTGCGGAAGTTTCATCTGCTTGTGCTTGGACTCTTTGCTTTGCCTGGGGTACTGAGTCTCTATTACTCATCTCTGAAAGGTAGCGGCAAGCACACAGCAAGTGAAAACAAGGAAGGTAAGACAATTAATCATGTGGAAGTGTTAGTGGGGAACAACATGAACGCTAGGAAATGCAGTCGGGTTTATCAAACAAAACAGACTTGTGATCAAGGAGTTGACAACTGTTGGGTAAAGCTTTTCGTTTCAGTCTGAAAACCTTGAACAGAAACAAAAACATTGGTCAGCATTAGTCAGACTTGGAACTGGAGGAGTTCAAACAGCTGGCGTTATGTTGTGTGATCGTCTCGAATTGGAGTATTCCACCCATTTCGTATCCTCAGACTGTCACTGTTTGCAGAAAAAATGGTTCATGATCTGAATTTCGTGATCACCGTGTGCCCTGCTGTGGACCAAGTGAATTTAGCCGGATGCTGTAATCTGCGCAGTGAATTAATCTCAATGGGGCACACTGGAAGCGTCGATTCCGGCTCATATTTCACATGCTCTTATTTTTTTTTTAACCTTACGTTCTTTCATAAGAACATGTGGAAGAGCAATTCTTGATCAACATAATGGAGAAGAGTGGGATATCGTGCAGGGCCTTGGTGGGGCACGATTCTTGGTGCTGACAGATCGTGCAGGGTGTGCAAAGCATTTGGCTTGGCAGGATGTTCGGGGCTCCTTTGGACTGGTTATATGACACATTCAAGACAACAAAATGTGAGGCTGGATGAACACCGCAGTCCAAGCAGCATCTCAGGAGCACAAAAGCTGACGTTTCGGGCCTAGACCCTTCATCAGAGAGGGGGATGGGGTGAGGGTTCTGGAATAAATAGGGAGAGAGGGGGAGGCGGACCAAAGATGGAGAGAAAAGAAGATCGGTGGAGAGAGTACAGGCGGGGAGGTAGGGAGGGGAGAGGTCAGTCCAGGGAATTCGGGCAGGTCAAGGAGGTGGGATGAGGTTAGTAGGTAGGAGATGGGGGTGCGGCTTGGGGTAGGAGGAAGGGATGGTGAGAGGAAGAACAGGTTAGGGAGGCAGAGACAGCTTGGACTGGTTTTGGGATGCAGTGGGTGGAGGGGAAGAGCTGGGCTGGTTGTTTGGTGCAGTGGGGGGAGGGGACGAACTGGGCTGGTTTAGGGATGCGGTGGGGGAAACGGAGATTTTGAAGCTGGTGAAGTCCACATTGATACCATTAGGCTGCAGGGTTCCCAAGCGGAATATGAGTTGCTGTTCCTGCAACCTTCGGGTGGCATCAATGTGGCACTGCAGGAGGCCCATGATGGACATGTCATCTAAAGAATGGGAGGGGGAGTGGAAATGGTTTGCGACTGGGAGGTGCAGTTGTTTGTTGCGAACCAAGCGGAGGTGTTCTGCAAAGCGGTCCCCAAGCATCAGCTTGGTTTCCCCAATGTAGAGGAGGCCACAACGGGTACAGTGGATGCAGTATACCACATTGGCAGATGTGCAGGTGAACCTCTGCTTAATGTGGAAAGTTATCTTGGGGCCTGGGTTCGGGTGAGGGAGGAGGTGTGGGGGCAAGTGTAGCATTTCCCGCAGTTGCAGGGAAGGTGCAGGTTGTGGTGGGGTTGGAGGGCAGTGTGGAGCGAACAAGGGAGTCACAGAGAGAGAGTTCTCTCTGGAAAGCAGACAGGGGTGGGGATGGAAAAATGTCTTGTGTGGTGGGGTCGGACCTCTACACCCAGAATATTCAGACCGTTCAGAAGAGTTTCTCCCTGCGAGTCCTGAAACAGACACTCGCAGCCATGCGCCGGCACCTCCACAGACTGCAATCCAGCCTGCCGCAGCTCAGAGCCTCCCTCTCCCAGACCTGCAAAGGGTCTCTGCTGTTTTTTATTGTCCGCAGGATCCACAGACTGAACACCCAGTTTTACTCAGCTTTACTGGACACCAAAAATCTTCAGTACAACAAACTCAGTGGCCCCTGCCACCCACAAGAGGATTCCTGCGCCTCCCAAATCCCGAGTCTGTCCTTGCCCCTCCCCGACCATGCACCCGCCGCCATTGACCATGAGGACACGGCCGGAGACCCCACCGATGACGTCACATCCGCATCCGCCGGCCACACCACTTCCGGGACTGTTGCTGCAGTCACCACTTCGTCTTCCAGTTACAATACCTCACACACCAGCCTCACCGCAGCTGCTGCCGCCCACCACGATACTCCAACCGCCGACGGAACCCAGCCCACGGCCGACGCCGACGGAACCCCGCCCACGGCCGACGCCAACGGAACGCTGCCCACGGCCGACGCCAACGGAACCCCGCCCACGGCCGTCGACCTCATTGCTCCGCCCACAACCTCCACAGCCAGCAACCCCAGAGGAGACAGCCGCACTGAACCCTGCCGCATTTTCACCATGCCCCCAGACCTCCCACTGACTGAGGACGAACGGTCAGTCCTTGGTAAGGGGCTCACCTTTGTCCCCCTACAACCACACATCAATGAATGCCAGTCACGATTGGACATAGAGCAGTTTTTCCGCCACCTTCGCCTCCACGCCTACTTCTTCAACCGGGATCCTAACCCTCCCTCCACTGACCCCGTCACCCGCTTCCAAGACAAGTCCTCCTCCTGGACACCACACCCTGGCCTCCTACCTTCCCTCGACCTCTGAATCTCCAACTTCCGTTGACACAATAACCGCCTCAATCTCTCCACCCCTCTCACCCACTCCAACCTCTCCCCTGCAGAACGGGCAGCCCTCCCCTCCCTCCGCTCAAACCCCTACCTCACCATCAAACCCCCAGACAATGGTGACACTGTGGTAGTATGGCGCACTGACCTCTACATCGCCGAGGCCAGACGCCAACTCTCCAACACCACATCCTACCGCCCCCTCGATCATGACCCCACACCCGAGCACAAAACCATCATCTCCAACACCATTCATGACCTCATCACCTCAGGGGACCTCCCACCCACAGCCTCCAACCTCTTTGTTCCCCAACCCAGCACGGCCCGTTTCTATCTCCTTCCCAAAATCCACAACCGTGCCTGACCTGGTCGAACCATCGTCTCAGCCTGCTCCTGCCCCACCGAACTCATCTCCACCTATCTGGACTCCATTTTCTCCCCTTTGATCCACGAACTCCCTACCTACGTCCGTGACGCCACCCACGCCCTCCACCTCCTCCAGGACTTCCAATTCCCTGGCCCCCATCACCTCATCTTCACCATGAACGTCCAGTCCCTATACACCTGCATTCCACATGCAGATGGCCTCAAGCCCCTCCGCTTCTTCCTGTCCCGCAGGCCCGACTAGTCCCCCGCTACCGACACCCTCATCCACCTAGCCGAACTCGTCCTCACCCTCAGCAACTTCTGTTTTGACTCCTCCCACTTCCTACAGAGTAAGGGGGTGGCCATGGGCACCCGCATGGGCCCCAGCTATGCCTGCCTCTTTGTAGGTAACGTGGAACAGTCCCTCTTCTGCACCTACACAGGTCCCAAACCCCACCTCTTCCTCCGGTACATTTGATGACTGTATCGGCGCCGCCTCTTGCTCCCCAGAGGAGCTCGAACAATTCATCCACTTCACCAACACCTTCCACCCCAACCTTCAGTTCACCTGGGCCATCTCCAGCACATCCCTCACCTTCCTGATCTCTCAGTCTCCATCTCAGGAAACCAGCTTGTAATCGATGTCCATTTCAAGCCCACTGACTCCCACAGCTACCTAGAATACACCTCCTCCCACCCACCCTCCTGCAAAAATTCCATCCCCTATTCCCAATTCCTCCGCCTCCGCCGCATCCTCTCCCACGATAAGACATTCCACTCCCGCACATCCCAGATATCCAAGTTCTTCAAGAACCGCAACTTTCCCCCCACAGTGATCGACAACGCCCTTGACCGCGTCTTCCATATTACCCGCAACACATCCCTCACACCCCGCCCCTGCCACAAACGCCCTTAGAGAATCCCCCAGTGTGCCAAACTACCACTGCGCCACCATTGTCTGGGGTTTGATGGTGAGGTTGGGGTTGGAGCGGAGGAAGGGGAGGGCTGCCCGTTCCGCAGGGGAGAGGTTGGAGTGGGTGAGAGGGGTGGAGAGGTTGAGGCGGTTAATGTCTCGATGGCAGTTGGAGATGAAGAGGTCGAGGGAAAGTAGGAGGCCTGGGGGTGGTGTCCAGGAGGAGGACTTGTCTTGGAAGCGGGTGAAGGGGTCAGTGGAGGGAGGGTTAGGCTCCCGGTTGAAGAAATAGGCGTGGAGGCGAAGGTGGCGGAAAAACTGCTCTATGTCCAATCGTGACTGGGATTCGTTGATGTGTGGTTGTAGGGGGGCAAAGGTGAGCCCCTTACTAAGGACTGACCGTTCGTCCTTAGTCAGTGGGAGGTCTGGGGGCATGGTGAAGATGCGGCAGGGTTCAGTGTGGCTGTCTCCTCGAGGCTTGCTGGCTGTGGAGGTTGTGGGCGGAGCAATGAGGTCGTCAGTCGTGGGCGGGGTTCCGTTGGCGTCGGCCGTGCGCAGGGTTCTGTTGGCGTCGGCCGTGGGCGGGGTTCCGTCGGCGTCGGCCGTGGGCGGGGTTCCGTCGGCGGTTGGAGTATCGGGGTCAGCGGCAGCAGCTACGGTGAGGCTGGTGTGTGAGGTGTTGTGACTGGAAGTGGAGGTGGTGACTGCAGCAGCGGTCCCGGAAGCAGTTGGCCGGCGGATGCGGATGAGACGTCATCGGTGGGGACTCCGGCCGTGTCCTCATGGTCAAGGGCGGCGGGTGCATGGTGGGCGAGGGGCAAGGACAGACTCGGGATTTGGCAGGCGCAGGAATCCTCTTGTGTGTGGCAGGGGCCAGTGAGTTTTTTGTACTGAAGATTTTTGGTGTCCAGTAAAGCTGAGTAAAACTGGGTGTTCAGTCTGTGGATCCTGCGGACAATAAAAAACAGCAGAGGCCCTTTGCAGGTCTGGGAGAGGGAGGCTCTGAGCTGCGGCAGGCTGGATTGCAGTCTGTGGAGGTGCCGGCGCATGGCTGCGAGTGTCTGTTTCAGGACTCGCAGGGAGAAACACTTCTGAATGGTCTGAATATTCTGGGTGTAGAGGTCCGACCCCACCACCCAAGACATTTTTCCATCCCCACCCCTGTCTGCTTTCCAGAGAGACCTCTCTCTCCGTGACTCCCTTGTTCGCTCCACATTGCCCTCCAACCCCACCACACCCGGCACCTTCCCCTGCAACCGCAGGAAATGCTACACTTACCCCCACACCTCCTCCCTCACCCCTAACCCAGGCCCCAAGATGACTTACCACATTAAGCAGAGGTTCACCTGCACATCTGCCAATGTGGTATACTGCATCCACTGTACCCGTTGAGCCCTCCTCTACATTGGGGAAACCAAGCTGATGCTTGGGGACCGCTTTGCAGAACACCTCCGCTTTGTTCGCAACAAACAACTGCACCTCCCAGTCGCAAACCATTTTCACGCTCCCTCTAATTCTTTAGATTACATTTCCATCATGGCCTCCTGCAGTGCCACAATGATGCCACCCGAAGGTTGCAGGAACAGCAACTCATATTCCGCCTGGGAACCCTGCAGCCACATGGTATCAATGTGGACTTCACCAGTTTCAAAATCTCCCCTTCCCCTACTGCATCCCTAAACCAGCCTAGTTCGTCCCCTCCCCCCACTGCACCACACAACCGGCCCAGCTCTTCCCCGCCACACACTGCATCCCAAAACCAGTCCAACCTGTCTCTGCCTCCCTAACTGGCTCTTCCTCTCACCCATCCCTTCCTCCCACCCCAAGCCGCACCCCCAGCTACCTACTAACCTCATCCCACCTCCTTGACCTGTCCGTCTTCCCTGGACTGACCTATCCCCTCCCTACCTCCCCACCTATACTCTCTCCACCTATCTTCTTTACTCTCCATCTTCGGTCCGCCTCCCCCTCTCTCCCTATTTATTCCAGTTCCCTCTCCCCATCCCCCTGTCTGATGAAGGGTCTAGGCCCGAAACGTCAGCTTTTGTGCTCCTGAGATGCTGCTTGGCCTGCTGTGTTCATCCAGCCTCACATTTTATTATCTTGGCATCCCTAAACCAGCCCAGTTCGTCCCCTCCCCCCACTGCACCACACAACCAGCCCAGCTCTTCCCCTCCACCCACTGCATCCCAAAACCAGTCCAAGCTCTCTCTGCCTCCCTAACCTGTTCTTCCTCTCACCCATCCCTTCCTCCTACCCCATGCCGCACCCCCATCTCCTACCTACTAACCTCAACCCACCTCCTTGACCTGTCCGTCTTCCCTGGACTGACGTCTCCCCTCCCTACCTCCCCGCCTGTACTCTCTAAACCGATCTTCTTTTCTCTCTATCTTTGGTCCGCCTTCTCCTCTCTACCTATTTATTCCAGAACCCTCACCCCATCCCCCTCTCTGATGAAGGGTCTAGGCCCGAAACGTCAGCTTTTGTGCTCCTGAGATGCTGCTTGGCCTATTGTGTTCATCCAGCCTCACATTTTGTTGTCTTGGATTCACCAGCATCTGCAGTTCCCATTATCTCTCATTTGACACATTCATCTGGGTGGGGAAGGTTGTGATTTTTTGATGGAAAAATGGACCTGCAGGAGGCAGAACACTAGATTATCCAATCGTCATGAAGAGAATGAAGTCTGGGCAACTGATTTCTTTTTTACATGCAATCTATCATTTCCAGCAGCAGTCATCAATCTGTGTCAAACTTGCAAAGTTAAATCATTCATTTGAGTTAGACGTGACTGGTAAAAGTAAACAGCTCAGTTGCAATCAGCTGCAAGGTTAAGGGAATTAGCTCAAATTACCGAGAGCTTGCTTTGTACGTGTGAAGTGGCAGGATCAAATCCTGTCCTTTCTGTGCAGTACAGTAGCCCAGCGGTAAGCACTGTCTCACAAAAGTACACATCCGGGTTCAGTCCCAACTTGGGCGACTGTCTGTGTGGAGTTTGCACTTCACCGTGTGTCTGTATGGATTTCGTCCCGCTGTCCATAGCTGATTAAGCGAGTTGAATTGGCCATTCTAAATAGGATATAGGGGGTAGAGATGCGTAGAATCGGGGCATGTGTCTGGATGAGAGGCTTTGAGGGCAGTTGTTGACTAGTTCGGCTGAAGGGCCTGTCCCAACACTGCACGGATTCTACTTCTGAATTTTGCATGGAACCGAACTTTGAGATGTGGTTGCACTGTTGAAATGTCTCCATTCAAATCTGCAAAGACCTTGCTTTTCTCAGAAACTGAACTGTGAGGTTATTGTATCTCATGTATTTCATCCCAGAAAGATTTCATTCAAGCCCTACTAGTTTGGTGAGGCCTCAAAACAAGCACTTTACTTTACTGAGGCGTCATTCTGTTATCAGAAGCTTTTTCTGGTTTCTGGAACTGTTTCCTTTTTTCAGTTATATGTATCCGTTGCGTTCAATGAGGCTGATTTGATTGTGCAAACATTTTAGCATTTTTGGTCGTTCTTCAAAAGTAGTGGAAACGTCTTTTAACGCAACTTTATTGTCCTTTTCCCGGCACTTTGCTTTCATTTTGGGTTTTGACAGTTGTCTGTTTCGAAGCAGTTGTGTGCTGTGTGACGCCACGAGCTGCTGATCCATTCACTGGAGACTGCGTACAGTGTACAAAAAAGCCATTGAGCCCAAAAAATCCACGCCAACTCTATGAAGAGCTTCCCACCTAGATCCATCCCCCTTACCCTATCTCTGCATTTCCCATTGCTAATTCCCCTTGCCTACTTTTTCATGGCCACTACAGAGAATTTAGCATTGCTTATTTACTTACCCTGCAAAGCTGAGGACTGTGGGTTGAAACTGGGACACCCGGTGGAAACCCACAAAAACATGAGAAGAATGTGCAAACATCATACAGCTCCCTCACGTGGATATTGAAAATGCGTAGTGGTACGTGGAACGCCCTGCCTGCAAATGTAGTTAACTCAGCCACATCAGGGGCATTTAAACAGTCCTTGGATAAGCATATGGATGATGATGGGATGGTGTAGGGGGAGGGGCATGGATTAGTTCACAGAGTGGGTAACATTGAGGGGTGAAGGGCCTGTTCTGTGCTGTATTGTTCTGTGTCCTGTGTTCTAAGCACTGTGGGGCAACAGTGCGAACCTCAAAGTCACCACACTGCCCTTGCTTGTGAGCGTGGATGTGAGTGAGCAGGCAGTTGAGATATTTAGGTGTGAGATTAATTCAGTGGGAAAACTTTAACATTTGTTGTTCCCAATGAGTTCTGTGTTTGTATTGTGAGGGAGAAAATTTGAGTTGGATGTCGGGTGTAAGGGATCTGCCTGCAATCTATCTCAAGCTGTTTCCATCCACTGAGGTCCAACTGCTGTCTCACCGAACCAATTGCAACACAGGAAGTTCAACTGAGCACATGCGCAGATATCTGAACAATTTGTGTGTGTGCAATTTAGAATTATCACCTCCCAACACCCATCAGTCATTTCACATTGCAAATACTCATCATTTGGTTTATTTATGGCGGGTTTCTGACAAGTACGTGATGTTAACGTGACTCTGAGTTCTCTATAAAAGCACCAAACTTGGGCATTCCATGAACCCAGTGTTCTTATATATGAGAGAAAAAAAAAGAAGCATAAATTCTCAATTGTTTCAGATCCAAGTAACGGAGACTCTGTGAATCATCGCTCTGCTCAAAAACTTTGGAACAGAAGTGACAGTGGCATCGATGACCTGCTCCTCTGAGACAACATAGAGATGTTGCATATTACACTGATACATACAGCCCCCAGACATGCAGCCCACATTTACATTAATGGAATTCTCCACAAGTGTCAGGGATGAAGATGGAATTTTCTAAAATTTATTTCACGGAGGAGCTTCAGGAGCATAATAAATACGCACTGTATGGCCCTATATTTTGCTGGCCTTTTTGTGCCAAGTTGTGCCAGTGTAGCAGCTAAAATATGCCAGAGTCTGGCACTGGACCACAAAATATATAAGGTGATATAATCAGGAAATAAACTGTGGCCTGATTGATCTATCGACAGCCACCCCAGATGAAGCTTTCCAACCGTTGTAACTTTTATCTCAGCCAACTCTGAGAGAGACTGTCTCTCTCTGTCTCTCTCTCTCTCTCTCTCTCTATCTCTATTTATCTACCCATCTCTCTCCCCCCTCTCTCTCTCTCTATTTTGCTCTCTCACAAAGACAAAGACAAACACACGCACACACACAAACACACACACACACACACACACACAAACACACACACACACACACACACACACACACACGTGCACACACACACACAGACGCACACGCACGAGAGTGCACAAACAGACGTTTAGACACAGGCACACGCATATTGATATACAGAGTCATACAGTCAAAGCCGTTTACAGCACAGCAAAACGTCTTTTGCACCATCAAAACTGTACTGTTCAATGAGGAGCATTGAACTATTCCAATCTCACGTTTGAACAGTTTTTTCAATTGCCTTGAATGACTTTCGATCAGAGGTGCATGTGGAAACATTTATCGAATATTATCAAGACTTTTGGCTTGACACCCTCCAAGACAATTTGGGTTCTGAAAATCCTCTGGCTGAAAAATTTCTTCGCATTTTTTCTGTACCTGTTCCGTTTTACCTGACATTCATGCATTGAAATGTCAAACAATCGGAAACATCCATGCCTGTCCTTTCGACCCACAACCCTTATAATTTCATATATGCCGACCTTTATGCCCCAGTCCTCTATACTCCAAAGGAAATCCATACTTTCTTTATATCTATAACCCCCAGCCCAGTCAACAGGTACCAAATCTCCTCTGCACATTCTCTAGAGCAAATCAATTCCATCTCTGTTAAGGATTCAAAAACTGAAACCAATAATTTACCTGTGGCCTATCATAATGCAATTTCGTTATGACCTCACTACTCTAAGCTCTACAATTCTGTTAATAAAAGCAAGTATCCCATTTACTTTTGTAACTACCCCATCACATAAAAGGATCAATGGGCATGCATGCAAATATTTCACTGGTATTTAGTACTTCCCAATGTCCTATGTGTCCTCATGTGTTCACTTGCCTTGTTTTTTTTCCCTGTCCCCGTGCATTATCTCACATTTATGAAGTTCGAATTTCATTTGCCTCTGGTCAGTCGATCTGACACTCCCATCAATCTCCTCCTGAAATCTGAGACTATCTTTCCCGCCATTTTTCATGTCACAAATTTCCAAATCATTCAAGAAATCACTGATCAACACCCGGAACACTCATGTTTAAAACGTTTATATAAGCTGCAGTCAGATGCTTT
The DNA here is from genome assembly GCF_030684315.1 of Stegostoma tigrinum. Lineage (NCBI taxonomy): Eukaryota > Metazoa > Chordata > Chondrichthyes > Orectolobiformes > Stegostomatidae > Stegostoma > Stegostoma tigrinum. The sequence continues at coordinate 2,186,440 of NC_081396.1, read as the reverse complement.
CCAACATTAATCCCTGCAGAACCCACTGAAAACAGGCTAGCCGTCTCAAGGGCACACTGAAGCACACACACTGGTTTCTGTCCCTCACTCATTTCTGCATCAAAACAGCGAAACGTCCTTAAATTCCACGGATTCTTACCTTGTTTATGAGTCTCCTATGGGGAACTGATCAAACTCGTTACTGAAGTCCAAGTAGTCCCTACCAAATGCAATGCTCTCCTCTACACACTTAGTCACCGCTTCGAATAATGCAATCAAGTGGGTCAGCTGTGACCTCCCCTTCACAAAACCCTGCTCTCTGTTCTTAGTTAATCTGTACTTCTGCAAGTGCACATTATTTCTATCTCTCAGAATTGATTCCGGAATTTTCCCCACCACTGAACTTAGAGAGACTGGTCTGCAAATTTATTGTTTATCCCTCTCACCATCATTAAATAATGACAACATATTGGTTGTCCTCCGAGCGGCTGGTAAAGTTCTCAGAAAAATCAGTGTAATCACGTCAATGCACAGACATAAATACGTGCTTTCTGACGATTATGGTTTTAAACTGTCAATGTAATGCTGAAAGAATCCTCGAACAGTCTATGTGATGAAATAGAACTGTATCTGCCCACTTAGGGTATACCGTGGAGCCCGGGTTTCTGTGTATGTCTCTGGCTGTGCATCTCTATCTTCTGGTAGTTTTCTGCATTAGTGCCAATCATCTCGTATTAAACAATCGCCTGTGTTGGTTTCGCATCAGTCAGTGGCATCTTATCAGCTTCTGATAGCGTACTTTGGTCTTTATCTACGTTCAGCTTCATGCACTCTCTCTATTGCAATTTCTCCTCTCACTGCTTAAAACAATTGATGAGGATGACAAAGGGGTATATCAGAATGATCTTTAGCTCCTGTCGAAACGTATTCTGAGAGATTGCATAAATAAAGACGTTGTTGCAGGAACTTAGTAACTGAAGAAGCGTTGGTCATCTCTTGGAAGATATACTGCGGATCACTAAAATTCAGACCACCAAAGTAGCTCTTCGCTTTAAGCTGTGTAAAAATGAAATGCCCGACAAGAGGTGCCCACAGTAGGAGGAAGCTGAGAGAGATGGTGAACAGAAGAGTAATAGACCTCCTGCGGTTGGCCATCTTTGGGTCTTGTTGCATCTCTGCACCTTGGAGTCTCCTGCGAGCTCTGTTGGCTGCTAGGATTTGTTTCATCGTCAGGGTATTAAGCATCAGAATGACAAAGAATGGGAGAAAAGTAGTTTAGATCTGGAAGAACCAATCATAAGCCTGCCAAGCTGGCCAAATATAGAAGATGGCTTTTACATTGCAAAACCAGGACACCTCATCGAAGATGTATAAGGGTTCATAGATAAAGTAGAATGGGATGTTCTTGATGCAACACAGGGCAGAGATTATTCCGATGACCAAAGATGCAGTTTTCTCTGTCCAGTATCTGGTCTTCAAATTCTGGAAGCAGATGGCCACTGAACGGTCAATGGTAAAGGCGACAGTCAGCCAGACTGAGCAATCCCGAATGATATAGGCCAGCAAAACGCTGAAAGTGCACGCAGGAGTGGTGGACAAAACACTTTCTCGGAAGTACATGCGGCTGATTCGGTTGAAGATTACTGCAGTGATGATGACAAGAAAATCAGTGACTGCAATCGCCACCAGGTAGAAAGTGATGCATTGGGAAAGACCGCATCGTCCTCGAGATAGGATTATGACAGCAAGCAAGTTGGCTGTGAGAGATCAAAAGAGAAAGACATTGTGGAACTGGTTCCAAACATCCTTCATACAATCTTTTATGAAACAATTTTCAACCAACCCCCTGCCACTTCAAGTCTCTGCCTGTTGTGGAAAAACTGACAAGTGATTGACATCCAATGTAGCGTCAAAACTCTATCAATGCAATAAGTCACAAGAATTGACATCGCTGTTTCATCACTTAGAAAATTTCCTGAACCAACTTCTTACCTTAGAATGAATGGAATAATGTGGTGCTCATGAACCTATTTATTTGAAGCCCCAGATATACTGTCACCCACAAACCTTCATGAACGTTGCATCCTCATTAGCGATGACCAATCTGGTCCTTTGAGTTTTCACATGCTCCAGATTCTCTCCACATATGTTCCTGCACCATCATACAACTGCCTGAATTCTATTCTTAACTGTGCTGATGTCTCCCGTGCATCGCTCTCATTGATACTTTCAACTCTGTCAGGAACAGATTAACTAGTAAAGCCCAAATCACTGGAGTTCTCCACTCAGCGGTTCTACTTCTGTCCCCTTCTTTCAGAAGTCCCTTTTAGAACTTTTGTTTCGCAATATCTCATTCGTCTTCGGATTAAACTTGTTCACTAATTTTCCTGTGATATTTGCAACATAAAGTGACATGCTGTGATAGGATGTGCAATTGCTGCTCCGAATAATTCTGAAGCAATTTTTTCTGGGTAATTGTATTTCAAAAATATAATTATGTCAAATATGGGGGACCTTGTAATAGAGGAGCCAATTAATGAGAGCTTGAAAATTTTGCATATTCACACTTTTAAACGAACATCTAAGTTATTCCGAAAATGACATGAACAATGCCACGATTATTGGGAACTCCAGATATGATACATGGTCAGAACGAGATTTTGCTGCATTCTGATAAACTATTAATCCTACAATGGACTACAACGCCAAGTTTCATTTTGCTCAATTGGAATGCAATTTGGGATATGGCAATAGTGCAGCTTAATAATCATGCATGCTCAATCATCACAATTCGTCATTCAGCGTATAAGAGACTATTTTTTTTGTAAGCACAGAACATTTGACATTCAAGAACGCATTGGCTTTCATAAAAATCAAATTTTCAGTAATACACGATGAATTGCCACAGCTCAGATAGTGTCCCATAAACTATTATACACACTGGAGACCAGTTGGATTCCCTTAAACTGGAAATGCTGCATGTTGCAAAAATTCTGCCAAATCCTGAAAGGGAAAGAATATATTTCTGGAAATACACAATTACAAAAATAATTTTCTGAAGCATGAGTGCGTTACCAGGGGCACCAAACACAGCGAGAATTAAACAACAAATGACAAAGAAGGGGGCAATGACTGGTTCGTGCATCGTCTTTCATAAACTGTAGGAGCTGTTGTTGCTGTGGAAGTTTCCTCTGTGGCACTTTCAAATGGGCCCTCAATTATTTTGAGCGATAATCTCTTGAGGGACAATTAAGACACAACAAGCTTCTTACTGACATTTCGCTGCACAAGCAGATTAATTCACTACTTCTTGCCTTCCACGAAAATAAATGATTATATTTCATGTTTTTGGCAATCTCGTTGTAATTTCTTTGTTCGTCCAACTTCCCAGAACATGACTTTCAGTCTTTGTCAATTAAATCCACCAATGGAAAACATTGAACAGGGTCCCCATCATAAGAACTTTTTCTTCCCCAATTCTCATTTATCTTATTTCTCAGTTTAATCTCTATTTTCAGCGTCAATGTGCTTCATCCTTTGTGTTTATTAATTTATGTTCCAGTGCCAAATGCGAAGAAACTGCTCAAACAATTCCATAAAATTTCAGTTGAACGTGGAGGTGACTCTCAAGTGCAAACTTTGACCAATGTGAGCCTGAAAAATATCCTTCAATTGATGAGATCAATCGGAAGTGCAGGAAGGCCATGCAAGTGGTGAAGCTTCTGTTCAGAGCTTCTGTAGCAGGAACAGTTGACCGGTGTCAATATTTAATACTGCAACATAAGCATGTTTCATGTATTGCAGAAATATTCATCATCTGGTGCAGTAGCAAATGGGATAAAATCATCTGGAATGTGCACAAGGACACAATTTGCGAAACGTCAAAAGAGGTCTGTAACATTTCAGTAACAATTAATGCCATTGACACAGCCGAGAGAAACAACAACTCAGATGTATTCTGGTTCAAAAGAAGCAGAGACATGTTGTGGCTTATTGTTAACAGAGACAGAGTGTACGTAATATCAACAAAAAGAAAAAGACACAATTGGTGAAGCGAAGTTCAGCACAACCAATGACACAGCTGTCATCGTGCCAGCTGGTTCAGTGTCCAGTCTCATGAAATAAATAGTTCTAAATTCAGTTATAACTGCAGAAATCCACAAGGTATAATGCACACAGAGACAGGATCAGATTCGGCAATCAGTGCAATCAGAATCAATTGTTATGCAGACATGAATAGGATCTTGATCATTTATTAATTGCGTGATCATTGTGTTGTTTCAGGGGGCACCGACTCGACCAGTGGGAATCATGTACTGGTGAAACATTAAGAGAAAAAGCGCAGTTATATGCATAAGAAGTTAGATAGAGTACGGGATCGGGCCCCATTCAAAGTGCTAAAGCTGACATTATATTTAGCTCAAATAAGAAAACTTCGCAGCGAAGGAGATACTGTTTGTAAAGTAGCACTTACCTGGGAAAACACTATTGGAGGCACAGATGTAATCATGTATCAAGGTGACACGCATAAGCAAAGTATCAAACAGACTGGTAACTTACTAAAACGGAACCCCTTCTGCTATTCAAATAATTATCGTTTGTTCCTACAACAAACAAAATTTGTTCATATGCTCGGAGATTTTCAGCCGTGTTCCAGTTTTATATGTTTACGCAGTGCATCCTGTAGACGGTCCATACTTCTGCTATTGAGTATCTATTATGCAGAGAGTGAACGTTTCTAGATTCATTGCGTAACAATCTGCCCGATTTTCTAGAAGATATCGAATTACTTGTGCATTTTTGAACAGTTCCTCACCCGGGCAAATCGGTATATTCAATCAGCAATGGGAGTATCAGGCACCATTATACACAATGGCAGAGCCGGCTTGGGGGCAGAATGTCCTTCGGAGCTTCCAATTTTTACATGATCATACATGATCTACGATGGTGTAGGCTGTGGCTGAAAGAGTTTCCAGCAAACATTAGTATCCTGAAAGCGTCTGAACAGTTTGGAACTCTCTTCTCTGAATATGCAGAACCAGGAAGTGATTGAATAAAAATATTTTAAATGATGTATAGCTTAAGTGCAATGAATTAAAAAAAAACTTACTTATGAGTGTCTCCACGTCAATTATTACTAAACGAATAGGCGGATATTTTAAGAGAAATATAATTATATACCAATTACATTTCAACAGAAGAGAACCACTGACACCTGAAGTGGGTCGAACAGGCAAACAACAGGATTGAGCAAGGAATGCAGGATTATATGTGACATATAAATATTGGTGCTGTCAAAATCAGCAAATTGTTTGTGCATGTTCAGAAGATTGAGTGTAATATAAAGTTCAGAATTAACTGGGCCTGGAGCTTCCTGGACCAGTGATAGAATGCACATGGACCACATTTTGAAATACGGATTCGAAAACCAGATGTGTCATTGATGTTGGAATATTTGTTTGGATTTACCTTTCTTAAAGAAAAGACTAGAAACAAAAATTAAAATCAAGATTTCGTGTTGATAAGTCGTGTTAAAAATAATCCGAATTTATCCCATAGACACAGTCAGAGAATCTAACACCACTCAAGGATAAAAGACGGAAGTTGCGTACGGAGACAGAGAATTTGGGTGAGATCATAAATATGTGCTTTGCATCCGTATTCATCCAGGAGAAGGACATTGAGAGTGTGAAACATACTCCTATGCCAGGACATTTTGTGATCAAGAAAGATGTGGTGTTGATTATCTTGAAGAGCTGTAAGTTAGTTAAGTCCCCAGGGTCCAACAATATCTGCTGCAGACTGTTAAAGAGGCAAAAACAGATTTCAGGGACCTAAACTACGATCGGTGTATACTTGATAGCCAATGGAGAGGCCCCATATTACTGGAGATGAGCTAATATTGGTTCTCTGTCATAGAATGGTTGAAAGATAATCCCGGAAACTGCAGACCAGAGTGTCTCACATTGGTGGTTGAAAAGATATTGGAGAAAATTCTAACGGATAGGGCTTAAACACATTTGGCAAAAAAAAAATGGTGGAATTAGGGGCAATCAGCATGACTTTGGGCAGGGCAGGTCACATCTGAAGTGATTTTTTCGAAGAGGTGACAAAGGTGATCGATAAAGTTAGAGCAGTGGATGGAGCATGGATTTTGTTAAGTCTATCAAAAAGGTCACTCATGCAGTTGTTGTAAAGGAAATTCAGATGAACGTTCACTTGAATTCGCAATAGGCTTGCCCATTGTCAGGGCAGTGTAGATTTGGAAGAATATTTTTCAGTTTGGAGGCCAGTGACGATTAGTATTGTGTGGTGATCCACAGTGGGACATCTGCTGTTTGTAATATATTTAAATGACTTAGATTTAAATGTAGATGTATTGTATGAGTTATATATTATGTACATAAATGTATTAGCTAACGAACTGAGACGAAACTAATGGTGGGTGTGGGTTCGTCAGTTTGCACGTAATACAAAGACCGTTGGAATTGTGTACAGTGTAGAATTTGTCAAAGGATTCAGCAGAATATATATCATTTGCAGATTTGGGAAGGGAAATGGCAAATGGAGTTTTATCTGGTGGATGTGAAGTTTTGTAGTTTGTAAGAACAAATGTTGAGGAATAGTACACAGTTAGTGGCAGGACTCTGAACAACGTTTGTCTACAGAACGAACTTGGATTTCAAGTTTCTCGCCTGCGAAAAGTGGCCACGCAAATAGATATGGTGGTAAAGAAGGTACGTGGCATGCTTGCCTTTATTGGTCTGGGAAATTGATCCAAGAGTCAGGATGACATGTTGCAACTTTGTAAGGCATTGTTTTGGGCGCTTATTGCATTCTATTCTCGTGTTCACATTGCAGACCGGGTGTGCATGCTTTGCAGAGAGTGCAGAAGAGGCTCACCATGATGCTATTGCATGAGAGAGAATGAGTAATAAGGAGAAGCTAGAGCAAACTGGGCTTGATTTCTCTTGAGTGCAGAATCTTGAGGGGCGACTCGATAAAAGTCTTCAAAATTATGAGATGCATAGATCAGGTTGAAGACCAGAATCTATTTCTCAGAGTTAAAATATATAACACCGGGAGGCATTGAGATGAGAGGAGAGAGTTCAATGCAGATGCGAGAGGCATTTTCTTTGAGGGTTATAGGAGTCTGGAACACAATACCAGGGGTGGTAGATGAGACAGATAATGTAATGACAACCAGGGGATTTTGTTTGATTAGCATTTGAACATGCATTGAATGGAGCGATGTCGACCAGTGGTCGGGAGAAATGAATGTTTCATTTTGAGTTATGTTTGATGCAACGTCGTGGGCCGAAAGGCCCATTCTGTTTTGTACTTTTGTATATTGTACATGCACATACAACACTGAGGCATGTTATTCACTTTGCATGTCCACGACCTCCCTGACCCCAATGAATGTGGAAATTAATCAGTCCCTGACCCTTGCGGTTTGCTATAGTCCAAACACACACTTTCCCTCTTACAATACTTGTCGTATTAGAAGACACAAGTTATTGATGAATCCACCTTTTGTGCCAAATAAAGCATGCGATCTCCTTGACTGATTGATTTTCCAGGGACAGTGTGCAACGATGCAGCAGGTTACACAAACGCTGGGTTATGTGATGACTAGGATTCTTCCAGTGAACAACATATTTCCTCCATAAGGTCTGCATTGATAAAATTTATAAATACCATTTAATTGAGCAGATCATGGCGACAAATCATCCTTCTTATCCCACCCCAACCTTGGGCTCAGAGTCAAGCTCGACAAACGTCTGAAACTATGATTTCGTTTAGCTCCTTCTCTGTGCTCTGTATCACTGTGTATGTAATCCTCAGGATGGTCAGCTTTTTGCATAACATATACGTACTCCTAGTCACTGTGGTTTTCATTCCCATTCCGCTCAGTTTTATTTTCAAATCCTTCTGTGCTCGGTGTCACACTCAGCAATTCCACGATGCTGAGGTATTTGAAGAGCTCAATCAGTTTGCAGTAAACCCCTCCATGTTCAGGTTTTTGCAGTGGTATGTCATTTCACCAGCTCTGTCAGCTGGTTTTGCAAACCACTCCCACATTTTCCCAATACGCAGCAATGGGGCTGAAGATGGCGACGTGTTCTGTCAGTGATCCCTGCAGCCATCCTTAAGCGATTCTATTTGAGAAATTCGTTTCACAAAGAATGTGGATCTGTCATGCTAGAATAACCGATACCAACCTCTCTGAATCCACGATCCCCACAACCACTTTCTCTTTCTCCTGCCATGCCCCATCCTTACGTTACTTCAAACTTGCTGGTGATGACTTACTGCTGAGCAGCTCGTGGGAACTTGGTCAAACGTCTGATCAAGAAAAATGAACAGCTGACCTGGTGGCTTCATTCAGTCTTGGAACTGAGGACTGGATTAAAAGATGATATAGTCCAGTGAGAATACTTAGATGACAAACAAAATTTCTCACAGAGATAAAGAAAGAATTTCTGCAACAGCCTTTTCTGACGATTGTTTCAGTTGAACCCGAGAGAGAATTTCTCTGTGTGATGCGTTCATTCCCCGCTTTTTTAAACTGCAGAGAGTAGAGCCCGTGACCTCCCTCGGGACAATCCGACCAGTCCAACGGTCAGTCCAGTGAAACATCATTGCTCTCCACCTCTGCAGTCGGGACCAATGATTGTGGCAGTCGCTGTTCATTCTGAAGGAGCCTCATTCCTCTCTTTATCACTAATTAATGGTATTTGATCTAATGTGAATGCCCTCATGTCTGTTTTTTTTCTTTACAATTTGTAACTTTGCTTAGTCTTTCTTAATGTTCTCGTTAAACCCCTGCTAAAACTTGTTCTGGTTATAATAATGAAATCCTTGTGATTTTAAGTGTTTTAAAGGTAATCCCAATCCATAGCAGAAAGATTCGGCTGCGCTTAGTTTCTATCATATAAATAACCAGGAATCATTCCAGACGTTTATTAAACCAAGAGATGTTGGAGAGAACAACGACAATGGCAGGATAATAAAGACAGAAACATGAAATGTTCCAATTCCAATGACTGTCCTTTGAAAGGTGTTCTACAGATTCATGCTGAATTTCGCCAACAGTTCAATATCATTGGGGACAGGGCACTGACTTTGTACTAGCCAGACACACTGGCAACTTGAAATCACAATCTGTCCCCGACAACAACTCGAAATCGCCTCCTGCCATTAGCAGCTACTTCATGAGCAATCGATACTGTATCCTGGTCTTTTATGTTGTTGATGTAATAATTGTTTGGTATCCTGTTTTTGTCTGTTGTCGTGATTGTTTTATGTATCATGTCTTTTGTAAAGTATGAAAAGCGGGGACTGTCCGCTAGTCAGGGAGAATTATTTGCGAGACTCTGCACCCTGTGCCGGGTGAAGTACAGTGATTCTCCACAGCTGGTACTTGCTTGGTAATAAAATGATTTGTGTTTTTTTCTAAACAGGTCAGTGTCTTGTTTTTGCAGCAAGTCCATGAGGGTCTCCGAAAACGAACTTGACATTTGGCGCAACGAGCAGGGTTCCAACATGTCCTGCAGTATCAGGTGGAGGGCTGAGTAAGTGATCGTTCGCGTGTCGGTGCAGTGAGACGGATGGGCCCGCAAGGTACGATTCACCTTGGTCTCTCTCACTAACCTGCCACCCGTGCGACTCCTTGCCCCTGCGTGGCTCTGTACTGATGGAACCCGAGACAACTCATGGTCTTGGATGACTGCTAAATCAGTAAAGCCTGGAAGTTCGAGTCCCCAGGTGAGTAAAGAAATCCGGGAGGTTCGAGACCCCGGTGGAACTGTTTCAAGAAATCCGGGAGGTTAGAGTCTCCGAGTGGCCGGGGTTAGAGCCCCCAGGGCAGATAACTGAGTAAATAAATCCGGGAGGTTAGAATCCCCCGGTGGCCGGGGTTAGAGTCCTCACGTCAGATAACTGGTAATTTTTAAAATCCCGGAGGATAGATTTCCCCTGGTGACCGGGGTCGGGGGGTGGGGGGGTGGTGAAACCCTGTGTCGGGCAAGAGGGAAAAGGGAGTGGGGTTAGTAGAAGACGGAGGTATAGAGTAGTTACAGTGTCTGTCTGTTTCAACCACCCTGGCTTAGACCAGTTGTTAAGAGGACAAATACTCCACGTGTAGGTCAGGACACTGAAGTGGGTGTTGAGACTAAGGACTCTGCTGCAGTATATAGAGATAGTAAAAAGTGAAAGTGCTAAGAAATAAAAAAGAACAGCAAAAGGCAAAAATTGGACAAACACTGGATAAGTAGTGTGTCGGCAGTCCTTTACATCGGTTATGCCAGGATGACCCCAAAAATGAAGTAGAGTACAGACGTCTGTCAGCATGCTTATACAAAAAATTGGGAAATGATAATTGGCCAATGGGGGCAACGTGGGATATAGATTTATGTACTAAAGCAGAAGAAGCACGATGGACATGCCATACAGGGAGGAGATGGAAAGGGTTAATGTCATTTTTGGGAAAGAGAGCTGAGGAGCTGACTGACAAATCAAAACTGGCCATTTGGAGAGGGATCAGTGCCTGTGATGATGAGGGGAAACTTTAAAACTGCAGTGTGAGGATCATGAGATAATGAAAGGGAAAGTGTTACCCAAGAAAGGCAGGAGAAAGAACAACGAGACAAAGAACGGGGGCTAGAGCGGTAGGCAGAAAACAAAATAAAAATGGAGGTACCTCCTGACATATCTGGCATGCCGATCTTGTTCCAAATTTATGACACAGATGAACAAGACGAGGACGCCTGAGGAAGGACCCCTCTTTCCCATCGGGACCACTACACCCTCCACAATCCTAACCGCCCTTGGCCAATCTACATCTGCAGGCACCCCAACACTGCCATCAGTCCCAGCAACCGCCGCCGTACGCTGACCAAACCAAACCTCCTATAGAATCCCCAAGCCCTTCAGTAGTCAGCCCACATGAATCCCCCGACAAACTTGTGCAGACCCTATCTCCTGTCGTACCCGATCCAAAACTGAACAGACAAACATGACGCAGACCAGACCGGTCGTGAACAAAAAGAGGGACGACAGGATCCTTTTAAAACCCATAAGAGAAGCCCGGGAAAACATAAGTCTCGGTTCCAGCCTACTCGACCCACCAACACCTGTTTACTGTACCAGAAACCATTCGAGATCTGCAGCACCATGAAATTCTGCCCCCCGCCCGTGCTTTAAGGCAGGATAGCGCCGTTCTATCAATGGCACACGCGACTGTTTTGAAATTCACAACCACATCTCCAGGTTATCGATACGTCCTGAAACTTGAGGTTTCTCCGACAGCTGTGGCTCCGCTGGGTCCTAGGGCCCACCTGCAACATTAATTAATTTTTTTACCCAAGAATTTCTGATTTTTGTGTATGGTAAATTTGGTTAATTTATTTTGGGCATGTATAAATCCAACTCTTGCTTGGTAATTTTTTCAACAAACGAGAGTTTTCTTCCCCTCCTGCCCCTGTCTCTCTACGTTCCGGACACCATTGCAATGTTAGTGCCCATACTGCCTCCCTGGTTCAGTTTGGTAAATGGGATATTGTGACACTGTGCAAATGAGACACGACACAGAGCAGAGGTTCCTCCTGTGTACTCACCCTGTTGCCCTTACTCCTATCTGATAGCAATCATCTTGTGGAGTGGGTATTGAGGCTGTCCTACACCTTGTGGTCCTCCCATCACTTACACACGCACAGACATCATACCGACACTGATAGGGTGACAATAGGCCCTTTAAACTTGAATTATAACAACTAGTTGCCGAATACTCCACTCGTCTAGACACTGTAGCTCAGGCATTATCCTCCTTGTTCCCAGATTCTCCCGGCGATTTGTTCCTTATCGCTTCCTGCTCCACTATTAACCCAGCAGCATTTCTGAGCGAACGTCCACATGACTGCCTGCTGAGGAACCAATTCCTGACCTCTCCCTGCCCGGACCTTTCTGATGCCCCACTCCCCTCTCCGGACCCAGTGTGGATTTGTAACGTCGTCAGGTACACCCATCCACAATTCCCTGTCTGTTAAAAACCTTCAGGCAATCCTCCTCCCGAAACAATTGGCTATGATCAAATGCACGGCCCATGCCTTTGTTGATTCTAGAGTCACTTGGGGCAACGCTCGCGCAGATCGGGCTACTAAACAGTCTGCTGCAGACCAAACCTTTATTATATTCTCTATGAATAAGCTGGTGGTACATCACACGACTTCAGACAAGACGGTCATGTCAGATATGGTCACTGTTTGGCACTTACAGGGGGATGCCCCTGCTTCTGAAAAGAATATTTGGAAGGCGCATGGATATTTGCATTTTGCGTCCGCTGGCGTTTGGGTTACCCCAGTCGGCCAAGTGTGTGTATCTGATACTTTATTACCTATGCTTGTTGACTGTCTGCATTCTGACACCCACCTTGTCTAGGATGGAATGAGTGGTATTATGCTCCGTACTGCTGGAACCCCAGACTGACTGAGGCAGCACAATCTCGGAGAGTATCTTGTCCCACATGCCAGCAAAACAATGTGGGTCAGGGGGTGAGATCCTCACGTTGAAAATCACCCTTGCAGGTGAACCTTTTGAATGCATTCAGCTAGATTTTATTGAACTGCCGCGCGTAAACTGTTATAAATATTGTCTTGTCCTTGCAGATGTATTCAGGAGATGGACAGAGGCTTTACCAATGACAAACAACAAAGCCTCAACAGTTGTAAAACTGTTGTTTACCGAAGTAATAGCAAGGTTTGGAGTACCGCAACAAATTAGTTGGGACAACGGCCCTCACTTTGTCGGAAAAATTAATCAGGAACTATGTGATACATTACTCATCCAACAACAATTCGACTGTGCCTCCCACCCTCGGGCAGCAGGGATAGTGGAAAGAGCTAATGGAACAATTAAAACTAAACTGACCTCGTCGACATCAGAAACCGGCCTGAATTGGTTAAAGGATTTTCCACGAGCCTTGTATCACATGCGAATAGCACACCACTCTACTACCGGGTTCTCAGCAGCGGAAATAGTCTATGGCCGACCCAGCAGAACACCATGGGAGGCCAATGTCAGCCCACCCACCCAAATTAACCTCAATGTGATGGGAGAAGAAGTGCAAAGATACTTCCGACAACTAACATCATCTTTAAAGTTTCTCCATTCGCAGGTGAAATGCACCTTCAGACCACCTCCACAGACACCGGAACAATACCTCGAGATTCAGGATCAATCTTTGTGGCCGCAGATCGGAGATTTTGTACTTGTCTGGGACTGGGGTCGTTCCAAGCTTGGACCAAGGTGGAAAGGACTGTCCCAATGTGCTTCTTCAGACTCCAACCGCTCTTCAAGATGACGGACAGAATAGCTAGATCCGCCTAAGTGACTGTAAATGATGGATTTCCTCATCAGCGTGCGGTTAACCTTTGGACTGAATGTTATTCTGCCCATGCATGGCCAGCAGAACAATCTGTTTTATAGAACACACGTCCAGCTGCACGGGAATCGGACAGCATATTACCCAATAGCACGTCCGTAGAAGTGGTATTTGTTGCAACACCTGCCTGGAACTCTAGTCAGTTTTATGAAGGAGAGTATTCCAGTAAGCCTTGCAGAAGGGAGAGGGGAACTTGGACGAGGGGTGTGCAGGGTACATGTGTGAAACTGGTCGTTAGTGGTCTCTCTGGTTGTGGGGACACGAGACCTGGGCATGAGAAGGACGGGGCTAACTGTTCAAGTCCCAACAGCTATCCGTTTTGCTTTAATGGATCTGGTACTTGTTGTGTGCATGCTCGAGTTACTAATCACCCCCAAAATGTTTCCTGGCCCCATCGGTGCACAAACAGAAATTGCACCACGAGAGGAGGATTGTTGAACTACCCCTGCTTGGAAACTAAGCCAATAACTGTGACCCCGGGCATACAGTGGACTTGTGAGGATTGCAATAGCAACAATATAAAAAAAGGACAACGGGTAATTTCCATTTAACTCCGCAAGCTTCCATCCATATAAGAGCCAATCCTCCTGGAGGAGCTATCAAGAAATACGTGAGTCTGTTACCTGCTACTAGGCTAAAAAAGGGATTCGTTTTCCTCCTTAACGGGACCTTCACAAATGCTAATCCAAATCTGCCAGCACCGTTTGGTGCTGGGACCATTGGGCCCCTCACAGTCCCTTGTCCCCAACAAGCACGAACTCAACGGCGAATTGTCACATGCTTCCTGAGATGGGAGTCTTGCTCTGCATGGCGGAACCCGATTGCCTTGGGCTTTTCCTTGAGAATACGACTTCCTGGGAACTGTCAGCTTGGGAGGCTCCCCTGGGGTGGTGGCCCCAAAAAAAAATCGGAATTACCTTATATGTGGACTCTGCGCCCTGGGAAACAGCACAATGACGACAATTTGTAAAGGTTTGAAACCTGCAAAGCATGTAACTTCTGTCGCTGACAAAGGGGCCAGGGCACTGACTTTGAACTAGCCAGACACACTGGCAACTTGAAATCACAACCTGTCCCGGACAACAACTCAAAATCGCCTCCTCGCATTGGCAGCTACTTCACGAGCAATCGATACTGCATCCTGGTCTTTTATGTTGTTGATGTAATAATTGCTTGGTATCCTGTTTTTGTCTATTGTCGTAATTGTTTTATGCATCATGTCATTGTAAATTGTCAAATCGATTTATGTATCACGTCTTTTGTAAAGTATGAAAAGTGGGGACTTATCCGCTGCTCGAGGAGAATTACCTGCGAAACTCTGCACTCTGTGCCGGGTTCAGTCCAGTGATTCTCCACAGCTTGTACTTGCTCTGTAATAAAATGATTCGTGTTTTTCTAAACAGGTCAGTGTCTTGTTATTGCAGCAAATCCGTGAGGGTCTCCAAAAACGAACTTGACACAGAGATTTAGGATTTATGACCGATGGAGTTGTTCAATGAATCGCTCATGGAATGTGATCAGTTTTGAAAATGGACGAAAAAAGCACCATGCTCAGCGGGGCGAAACTGTACATGCGTTGTGTGTCTGGACAAGGCTTTAGGCAAACACCAGAGCATCGAGCCAGATCATTTTCAGCCATTCGTAGCCCCAATTCATCGAAACAGCTTATTTCCTTCCCTGAATCGCTATCAACAACAGTTTACCCGCCTCATTTTATTTAATTGCTCTCTTTTGCGCCAGCTTTACTATTCTGCGCACTACTCACCTCTGTCTACATCATCGGTATTAATATCCCATTTTCATAAAATAAAACAAACAGAAAAAAATAGAGATATGAAACGCAATAGATCTGGCAACCTCTGATCAGACAAAGCAGTGTAAACGTTGAAAGCCAATTTATTTTTGTTCAGAACTTCCTGGTTGCTTCTAGCAAAATATATTAAAACATCAGAAGTTTTGATCTTCTGTTTAAAATGATTTTCACAGTTAATAAGAAGGGGAAGATCGGAAATTGACGGATCGATTGAAAATTGACGAAACGTTCCAACAGGATCAGGTGAAGTCGCCTATTATATCATTATTTGGAAGTCATCTGTTTTGGAACACGGGAGGACAAAGCCCCGTTCAAATTTGTGAGAAACTGCCCATTCGTTTCTTGTTTCAACAAGTCTTCAGTCAAATGATTGATCTGTCGAAACAGAAACACAGTCTTAACGTGGAGAAATGTTGAAGTATGTAGGAATGAACTCAATTCAATTCAATCAAATTGTTGCAGAAATAGCATTGGTACTGTCAACCCAGGAAGGCACTCTTCACCTGCACGGATTGTGGGAAGAGAATCACTTTGTCACCACGGACTGTGGGAAGAGATTCACTTCGTCACCACCGTGCTGAAACATGGCAAGCTCACAATGGGGGCGTCTGTTTAATTGTCTTTATCTAATTTACTATGTTTTTAATGATGTTTGTGTTTCATCTCTCTTTCGCATTTCAATATTTATTCTCGTGATTTTACCGAAATGAGGTTTGCATCGCTGCTAATTTCGTTCCCACATACTACTAGCCTGCCAGCTTATGTTTCCACAGGCCCTTACATTGTCAGGAATATTTTATCCCGAACTACGGTCAATTTCCATTTCACACCTGAACTTCTGTCGACCATCAAGTTGTGCACTGCTGGAATTCTCTTTCTTTCTGTTGTGGTTCCCCCGCTCTATGCCTGGAACCATCCTTACACACACACATAGGTAGCACTCCATGTTTGTATGTTCTTTTCTGCTGTTACCAACTTTCCGTATCTCTGATCCAAATGTTCTCAGCCTCCTTTGATCTCCTTCGCCTTCTAACTTTCACGACCTTCTTTTGTGCTCTGCTCGACCACTCAGTACAGAATAACACCCAAAAAATTTCACTTGCGTCAGTTCTGAAGGATTTATGAAGGCTTGGAGGCTGGGAACACATGAAGCAAGTTTGGAAGACAAGGCAAGTCAAAATAAGCTTAAGCAAGGAGTCAGGAGAGCTAAAAGGATAACAAGACTTTTGCCAAAAGCAATAAAGAACATACCAAGGATTTTCAACCGTGCGTAAAGTGCAATAAGGTACCCAGGCAGAGGATTGGCTCAGTCCAGGCCTGGAAAGGGAATTTAAGTGTGGATCCAAAGAGAGTCAGCGAGATATTAAATTAGTACATTACGTCAGTATTCATCACAGAGAAGGACATGGTGGATGATGAGTCTGGGGAAGGGTCTGAAGTTGAGGTCATGTTGAGAGCAAAAGTGAGGAGGTATCTGGGGATATTGTAAAACTTGAAGGGAGACAAGTCCCCAGGGCCTGGCAGGATACACAACAGAATACCGAGAGAAGCAAGGGAGGAAATTTCTGGGACTTTGAGGGAAATAGTTGTCTTCTCACTGGCTACAGGGGAGATCACAGAGGACTGGCGAATAACCAAAGTTGTTTCGTCGTTTTAGAAGGGTGCGAGAGTTAATCCATCTAATTACGAGCGTGTGAGCCTTACTTCAATGGCCGGCAAATTATTGGAGAGTATTCTTCAAGGCAGGAATTACTCCCAACTGCAGATCAGTGGGCATATTAGCGAGAGGCAGTATGGTTTTGTGAAGGCGAGGTCGTGTCTCACCAACTTGGTAGAGAGAAGTGAAGAAGAAGATCAAGAAGGATGCAGCAGTGGATTTTGTCTCCATGGATTTTGTCAAAGGCCTTACTGATGTCCATGTAGACAATACTCACTGCCCCAAACTCATCGATCATCATCTTCACTTGGCTCTACTACGTTCGTGAGACACATATACTTAATTCGCAAACAAAAGTGGTTTTCAGGTTCTACCATCCTTAAAAACAGTGAATTAGAGATTTCTAGCTCTTTTTGTTGATTTTTCTTTGTCCCTCACCTGCACTTCAATGTCCAGCCACTGACCTTCAAATGACACTGCTGGTGATCGCTCCCTCCAGTGAAACCAAATCAAATCAAATTAACTAAGGGCAAAGCTCTTTCCTCAAAACCCTGAGCAACAACGTCAGGAATTGTGGAGTGCAAGAGTCGAAGTGGTCTTACTTCACGGCCTTGTGTCACCAGTCGTGCTTGGAGGCTGGGAGGGAGTGAACTGTCTGTCGGTGTAAAGAAACTCACTGATCTGGACGATAGGCTTTTAGGAAAGATAGTTCAGTGTTACAGAAGAAATGTCGACAAACAATGTTGTGTCTCCATTTTTCAAAATTATTTCAGAGATAGTCGAAATGGATTCGGCTGTCACACATGGCAACAGCAGCCATCACATGCACGACAGACACTCATGTGATTTGGTCAATGTTGTCAAATAAAACAGACGCTGCATGCAAAGACGCCCTGAAGAATTGTATATTGGCAACAGCATGCAGACTTTCTGCCAACGGATGAATGGGCACTGCAGATCAATCAACAGACTGGAATGCCACCCCCCCAACCGACCTCCCAACTCCATCCACCAGTCAGGGGATGCGTCAATGGTCAATGACTATTAGCATCTGATCTTCTAATAAGCCTCATCCAAGGTCGCTTTTGAGATACCTGACAATGCTGTATTGCTGAGCAGAAACTCACAGCAAAGTTTTGTACACGTAAATACAGCCTCAACCGTGTTTTTGAGTTCATGCCACTCTTCATGTAATCATACCACACTGTTCCACATCTGCAAAATCTTCCTTACTGCTCTGTTCTGACGCCATCATCTCGACGACTTGTTATGATCACTATCTTAATTAATTTTCACAATTTTAGATCACTTGTTACTTTGGTTAGACTCTCGACATGCGACCTTCGTACCTATCATGTTATTCCACTCATTTCATTGGTCTTCAGCACCACATAATTCTAATATTGTTTGAAGCAATCTTTCTGTCCCAATTAATCGGATTATTCTTTAACCGTTCACATTTTTTTCAGCTGTTGCTACTTTATTCACACCGACTGACTTTTTTTTATCACCTGCAGAGACTTATCCAGTCTGCCAACACTCCACTCACTCCTTTCGTGTGATATTTTGATTACTCTGTGCCTGTGTACTTCTCTTCACTGCAACTGATGAAGAAGCAGCGCTAAGAACGCTTGTGATTTCAAATAAGCCATTTGGACTGTCACCTGGTGTTATATATTTTAAACTTGTCCACCTCAGCCCAACACTAGCACATCATGGCTCCACTGAACAACAAATAGTGATCGTTGCAACAATCTCCCAAGTAATACAAAGCAGAGATAGTGGGCCAGAGTGAAAGCAATAAACGGAACTGAATGCAAGACTGCAACAGACATGGTCCTGAATGAAATTGCTGCTCTGTCTGAGAACAGAAAGTTTGTAATGCACTTCATCTATATCCGAGGCGAATGGATTTTGAGACAGCTGTAGCCGACGTGTTCCCTTAGTGTCAGAGACACTGAGTAGCAAATAGTTAGAGAAGGGATAAATAACCAAGAATCAGAGTCAAATTTAATAAAGATTGAGGCCATTCTAACGTTTTATTATGCCTGCTCTCTGAAAGAGTGGGGTAATCAGTTACATTCACATAGCTTTTTCTCACATTCCGCAATTTGGCAGATAATTTCCATTATATGAATATCTTTTTTTTCCTGAAAGTTTACACTGATTGTACTTCCATTGTCCCCGATATTGAGATTTATACAGTATAATAAGATCCAAATCATTTAAAAAAAGCTGTATTATTTTTCCAAATCAATTCATTTTATCTTGTTTCTTGGACGACCGAAATTCCTACACGTAAAAGCAGTTTGGATAGTAAGACATCAAAATGTCTGTCAGTTCTATAAAAGAACAATATATCTCTAAAGTAGAGGGAGCAATCTGTCTCTCTCATTAACTGGAGATCCAACATCTTTAATGTCAATTCGAGAGTGAAATGTCGCTCCAGTCAGTTTGTGAGCTAGCTATATCTCAGTTAGAGATCTCACTGTTTTTCAACTCAGATAGAAACAATCTATCTACATTTACTCGGCTTTCTCTCTGGTCAGTGAAATGTATTCGCAATATCACAGTTCTCCAAAATAAACACAGGCTTTGTGGTTACCGAATTGGTATCAGAAAAATCTGGTGCAATGATCTGAGCTCATTACATTGCATTTTCTTCAGTACGTGACATCAGAAGAATCTCAGCCAATTCTTGCAGTTTTTGTTGCTCTATGGTCTATCAGTTACCGAGGTACATGAAGGCCTCTCGAATCCCAGAGTGATGCAACTCTTCATTCCCACTCTGATATACGTGAACTTCATTGTCGGTAAGAAGTTTAGTGCTTTCATTCAGATTTACTTTCTCTGTGAACAAATTTGAAACAAAATCAAAGTATTCGTATTAAAGGGAGAATGGCCTGTTTTTTGGATGGACTTGAGATATTGTGAGCAGATTCTTACAGAAGGACTATTGTGACACCTATAAAGCTATTTCCAGCGATCAATCAGCATTGAAAATAACATCAACTCGGAATCCGTGCTTATACCCCATTCTTTGTTTTTCTGTTAATGAGAAGACAAGTGAGTTATCTGGAATACGTGTTTAAATGACGAAAAAAACATGATGACAGGGTAGACTTTGAGAGGATGCTTCCCTGAAGGAGGTTTCAGATTTTTGTTCCCGAATAGATCAAATAAGGAATTCAGGAGAAACATCTTCAGCCACAGTTTTCATCAAATATTGCTTGAGCGGCATAACGAGGAGTTGAGGAGAACTGCAATGAGACGTTTAAATGTAATCTCGACATGCCCACGAGAACAAAGTAGATGGAAGGATTTGCTTTTAGTATGACTGGAAGTGGGGAAGGCTGACACACACACAAATGGGCCAGGTGGCCTAAAGCGATTTTCTTGGGGCTCCAATTGCAAACTTTTTTTGTTTGTTTTCTGGACGGGTGACTGTGAACTCTCATCATCACTTCAATATTTAATCTAGCATTTTTTAAAATCGCACTTTTCACATCTGAGCAATGGAAACTCTTTACACTGTGGGATTCCTTGCTCACACAGGCAGAGGTAAAATACATGGCTTTAAACTGCACCTAAACTGCCAAAGCTATTACTCATTATATCAAACCCAGGAAGACTGCCAGAGTTCATACTCTGGAGGAGCACAAGCGACGGAGACTCATTTAAAGCATATTTCCCTCAGACCAGGTTTTCTGACACAGTTGAGCTAGCAGACAAGTTGCACCAATTAACCATCTCGGAGTTGCAGCTGTCTGATACCGCGATCTATTATTGTCCAAATTAGCCTCGAAAACGAGAGAGAGAAAACTAAAAATAAACCCTTCTGCAATAACGACTGAAAGTTTCTGGGTCACAGCTGCTGCCTATTCGGACGTCTTTGCAACAGCAGGTGAGACACTTAGATGTGCATGCGAAGACCAAGCACAATCCAAATCAACAAGATGTGAAATCGTTCACACCGAACACTGGTTTTGATAATTGTATCAACTTTCCAGGGAATGAAATGACAGCGTTTTTCTTGGGAATTTCTGAGAATTTTCACAACTGTTCTGGAAGCAGCCATACAATTTATCGTTATTTCGAAAGTGAAATTCACAAGAAAGTTGGAAGTATGTTTTAGTTTGAAATATCAGCATTGAGCAGCTTGCCATTTGGGTAATATCTGCATCATTAAAATAATCTGATTGAATACCGTTCAATGTTAAAGGCACCTGCAGACATCAAGAAGTATGGATTCATGATCGAAAGTGTGGATAGGGTATACTCCAAAGTAGCATAAGGGACTGGTGACCACGGAGGTAGAGAAAAAAAGAACATTGAATTGGGATATCTGTGGTGTGTTCAGGGTTCCGATACAGATTATCAAGTAGCCAACTGTATAGAAAATCGAAAGTGAAAACTTGATGCTCATGTTTGCGACAAAATATTAGAACCCCTTTGAGTTATCTGAAACCATTAAATACAAGTCCATATAAAAGCAAACTCTTTGTTCTCCTTGTCCAGAGCATTCCATGATACTTTTCATTTCCTTCTCCTTTTACCAAATATGTAAATAAAAGTGTACAGTCCTGGAGAACCACAGAGGTGTTCTTTACTTCGAGAGACTACTGGTGTTGGTTCTCCTGGTGGTCACCAAACCTCAGGTTACGGGAAAAGCTGAGAAAGCCAGACCTGCACTGTGGCTTTAGCTGGTTCGTGAATTCAAATGGTAGTTTTGAGATCATTTTTCATCCTACATCATTCGTACGACCAAGTGAACTTTGTTTAGTGTCCCTTTGTGAACTGTTGATTCACCATGTCAGATAATTCGGGGAGAATTGCTTTTCTAATACATCTAATTTACAAAATGGAGCACATTCTCGAATCACAACTTTCAATTTGTATTTGGAATGTATGCAATCTTAAGAGATCAGAAGCCACTTTACTCAATGTTGCATCTGTGGCTCTTGGCTTACCAACGATCTAGATTGATATGAATTCAGTTCATTTTGGTAATATTTATAAAACTGAAGTTTGTCCAGAGTTTTCTCACTTTCCGACCGTTGCAATAATGTTTTAATACAAAGTTCATTTTGGTTTTTGTCTCTGCAGTGTTTTTCCGCCCACAGTCATGGACTGCAGTCAGACAGCCACAGCTCACCAATGGTGAAATTCTCCTCAGTTTCCGAAATGTCCAGAAATGCAGAAAACCTAAGTCCAACGCCATTTTGACCTGGAAACATCGCCAAAAGTATGGATGTAGTAAAGGAATGTAGGAGATTTACCAATATCCTGACGATACAATTGTAAGCAACAGTTTTCAGCTCAGGCAGAACCGCTGAGATTAATCGTCACTAAGTCTCCTTCAAACTGTATCATTTTAATCTGCTTCTGTGATACAGAGTCTGCACATTTAACATCTACATAAAAAAGAAGGAATTTTTATATAAAGGCCCGCAATTGTGTTTTATTCTAATTAATATCATCAAGGCCAGGGAATTTGTTGAAAATAGAGAGAAATGCTGATAAGACGAGTGTCGATGAAAGGTTTGCATTTTTCAACTTATGATCTTACCAGTTAAAAGGGCTACAGCAGTGAGGGATGAGGAAAAAATAAGGGTTGACAAGTTTGCAGAACTGATGGCAGAAATGCAGAGAGCGAGATGAAGCTGAATTGGCTCATCTCAGAGCTGACATTGAGTCATATCTTGTCTCCCTGCCAGATGGATATTTCTGACAGATTCGCAAATGTGCCTCCAATCATCTCACAGTTGCTTTGTTCTCCAGTCCATTACGTCAGATCTATTGTCAATACAACGTTGAAAACAGGAGCTGCAGAAGGTCATTTAGTTCACTGAACTTGCCGTTGCACTCAGTGAAGTTTGTACAACTCTCACAAACTTGACAGCTTTACGACAATTGTTTCCTTTAGCATCCATTGATCTATCAATTTTGGAATGAAATTAACTTGACTGAACAACGAAGCGGCTTTGGAGCAGTTAATGATAGTGAAACTGCTTTTGTATTCAATTAGAGTAACCGACTGACATGGCTCGAAAACAAACCCTTCGTTTCAAACTGTCTAAGTCGAGCGTAATCCGAAACTAAACTTTTCCCAACTGACTGTGCTTGTCCTATATCCCTAATCACTTTTTTTCATCATCCAAGTGTTTAAACAAATGTCTTTTAAACACTGTTACTGTACCCACATTTGCTGGCAATTCATTCCACACACGAACGCTCTGTGCAAAATAGAATTGTCCATCGGGTGTTTTCTTTCAATGCAGCTTATCTTTGATTTCAGTTACTGATGGGTAATGGTAAACTGTTATGGTAACACTACCACAACTTTCTATTAAACGAGTTGCTCGCTGACCATGAATAAAACTCGCAGCTGCTTGAAGCAGGCAGTTTATGTTGAATGACCTGCATTCTGCACAATCGAAAGAGTTCCAAAATGTGATGTGCTCTTTGTACTGTGTTTTTGATCATATTAACAATTCGTAGTAAAAGTTATAGATCTGATACAGACAAGGGAGGGAAGAGAGCCTTTCAGGTTTTTGTTCGGGCTGTCTGGGTCTCTGTATCAGTGTGTTACTCATAGCACAGTGATAGATGGCTGAGTCAGACAGACGGATTTCATTAATTCTCAAAGGAACCACTTTATTGACTTTGTCCAAATTGGCAGAAAACCGGTCATGGAAATCTGGTGAGCTGTCCGCGTCTTCATTCTTGTACCTCTTCAGTAAATATCTCGGAGCTTCCCCAGGATACTGGACGTACCAGAAGAGAATAGGAGCACCCGACGATTCGTAACTACAGTTCAACATTACCATTTGTCCTTCCTCTGCCGATAAATGAGGTGGGCTCTGAAAAACTGAATCTTGACTACTCGTTCCTGTAACAAATTTGAAAAAGTTGTTGAAAGCATGTCAGTAAATGTAACCAAAAGAATACTCAGTGCTGGTTTTAGTTCAGCCTCACCATGCAGAATAGTAACGATTATCAGTAATGTTCTCAGGGTACCCATGACATCAGTTTTCATCTGACCAAACTAAAAACAAAAAAGATGGAACTTTGTCTTAATATTTTCTGTTTAATCTGTTTAGAAATCTTATCTTACACCTATTGTACGTGACTCAAACGCAGAACCTTCTGGCTGTGAGTTATGACAACACCAGTACACCGAAAGACTCCGACAGTTTTCGTCTCATCTAAGACATTGAGCTCAGACCACGGATAACCTTCACTTCTTTGGAAACAGAGGGACGTCCCACCATGATGTGATTGGTTGATTTCTCACTTCTTATCTTAACAGCCAACCAATCACTGTTGGATTCAGGACACGGTACGACCTCGCTCAAATCAGTTACCTGGGGTCACTGAGGTTGGTGATGTCTTGAAACTTGTCCGAAAGTTTTAGATTCTCCAAGAAGTGGAAACATCCTCGTAAAATCTGCGGTGTCAAAGCCGCTCAGGTTGTTTCATGTTTCATGTAAGTCATTACACAATGCTGTTGTTCTTTTGCTACCAGTGTGGAGATGTCTTAATTTGATCTTGTTTTAATTCACCACCAAATGGCAAATTTCCAACACTGCGGGGATTAGTCAGAGGGAGAGAAAGCCCACTTGGACCATACTTACATTCATATTCATTCCCTGCATGTTTTGTCCAGACTCAGCCTCAGTCGAGAGGAAATTTATCATGTAGCTGCTTCCTGCAGTATATTCCATGACATGACATTTTGTTTGGAACGGGGGCAATTCCAGTGGCTCATTGTTTAACACTACTGCCAGCGCCAGGAACCCGGGTTCGATTCCAAGCTTGGGCGACTGTCTGAGTGAAGTTTGCACTTTCTCTCCTTGTCTGCGTGGGTGCTCTTTTATCCTGCCACAGTCCAATGATGAGCTGCCTGGGTGGATTGGCGATGCTAAATTTTCCAAAGTTTTCAGGAATGTGTAGGACAGGTGGGTTTTATGGGGATTGAACTGGGTGGGACGTTCTGAGTGTTGGCGTGGACTTGTTGGACTCAAGGTCCTGTTTCCATACTGTAGGGATTCCATGGAACAGTACAGGAGAATGTATTCTGTTCTTATATGGCGCACCATGACATTGGGAAAGAGGGATTGTGGACGGAGATTTGTTTCATATCATTCCTCTGGTGCACCTGACGGCACCTGTCACATAATTTCAATCGGAAATTTTCTCAGCGCCTATCCTGTTTTCGTTGTGTTCGATAATCAGTTGATGATCAGTGTTTTTAAAAGTAACATTGCTGAGGAACACAACCTCAAGCAGCAAAATATGTACTACTTGTGATTTGCCGAATTCAGGCTGGAATTATGAATGAGAATTTTCTGATAGACAAATAATCCAGCCAAAATCATTCCACAATATTTGTGAAGAAACTTAAAGTCAATGTTTAAAAGACAGCATCGCATGACATAGTACTGCAGCACATTTTCTGTGACCACAATTTGCAGAACTGTCATTTTAACTGTGTCGCAACTGACATCTGGGACTACAGGATATATCTTTGTTCGTGAGACCTGACCTTGTACAATGTGTCAAATAAAATTGGTTAACATTTCAGCTATTTGAAATCATATCTCGAACAGATGAAATAGTTAGTGTTTGTTGGCGGTCTGTCATCTCTTTCCAAGGATGCCTTTGCAGGGGTTACTCGAACGAGTGTTATGAACCCATTATTTTCACTTACTTCATCAATGAGACTCTCTCCTACTTTGGCCAGGGACTGAAAGTACAGACCTCAGTGGAGCTCCTTGACAGGGCTCATGCCAGCAGAGAAGCCCTGCTCTCAGACCCTGTGAGCTTTCGAGAGCTTGCAGCCTTTCTTGGGAACTGACTATATTGTTATGACCTGGGTTCTAAGAGGTCCGCCTGTTTGCTGATGTTTGTACAATATTGAGCAGATATTGTGTGCAAATGCAGCAAGGCCTGAATACTGTTCAAACCCGCCTCGAATAGTTTAAAGCAACGTTTACATTACCGTCTTCAACAAAAGACAGCTCAACACTTCTTGCTGAACTGCTATACCACTGCCTCTCTGAAAGAGCCCTTTCTACATCCTGGGGGTACCCTTTCCGCAGACACTGGAGCAGCCACATAAGTGTGATTATACCAGCAGTTGAGAAGATAGGAATTAGCGAGTATCTCACATCTTGTCTCCTTGAAGCCTGTCACCGTCTGCAGCACAGAGCTCATAAAAGTATGAGAGTACTCTCCACTCACCTGGAGGATTTTACAATGTTGTGTGCAGCACGGAGAGAAGATTGATAGATTCAATTGGAGAAGGATTGGAATCGAATAGCAGTACATATTTTAGGACGATTTACAAAGCAAATCGGTTGTAAGAACAGAATTAACTGTGATTAATTAAGCAGGCGAGGCTGGACTGCTCTTCTTTAGCGTTATGTGCATCATAACCTTTTGACAAGTTTTATGGTTGTCTCATTGTTCAGAGTGAATTCTGTTTGTTGATGTGATGGTGCCCTCCGATGAACTCTAATGGACAGTCTCACGGTAGGCTCTTGTGTGGAATGCATGATATGTCTGCATCGGTGTAGGTTGCAGGGCACAGTGATACATAACACTTTTGGAGGAGGAAATTGTGCTGATTGTTAGTTCGGTGATCTTGTCAATTTTATAAAGCAAAGAAGAAAGTAGATCTGTAAGGCAGTTTTCTGTGGACACACTGCACTCAAATGGCCTCAATGGTAACTGTGGAGGCTGCCTGGGACGTTGAATGTACCAGTATGCTTTCGTGTTTGAATACAAAATACAACTTAGTGTGACTTTTGTTTGCCTCCTCTACAGTTATTTCAACAAATGGTTGTTCCAATGGGTTCTGCTGTCTCCAATCAAGCATAAAATGCAGTAAGAAAGAAACAACAGCCAACACCAGCCTCATATTTGTCAACATTATCGTCACTGTTACTGTTAAATTAGGAGCAAATTTTAAGTGAAAAATAATCTTTTTCCAATATGAGATATTAAGTGAGAATAGAAACAATGCCAAGCAACGGTTTGAGACATTCTCCCATTGTTCCTGGTTGTATCGTTCTGTCGTGCAGCCAATCCTCTGGCTCAGCAGAAAAGTAGATCGCTGAACAATTATGATGTTGATCAAATCAAGTCAACAAGTGGGAGTTGCAGCAATCTGTCTCTCTCTCTCTCTCCCTCCCTCCCTTTCTCTCTCTTTCTCTCTCTGTATGTGCGTGTGCAGAGAGAGAGAGAGAGAGAGAGAGAGAGAGAGAGAGGGAGAGAGAGAGAGAGAGAGAGAGAGAGAGAGAGAGAGAGAGAGAGAGAGAGAGAGAGAGAGAGAGAGAGAGAGAGAGAGAGAGAGAGAGGAAAGGAAACAGAAGCTGTGTACGGGGGTTCTGCAGTATCTAAATTTGACATCAGCGTGGTGACTCTGAGCTGCAATCAGCTGATATTTTGAAAAAAGTAATGGTTGCATTTACAATCTGTGACCTGGTCTCAAAACACCACAGGTATTACGTATGACATTCCATTGCTACATGTTTACAGTAATTATGACAGTGTATTTTAACTTTATCTGAACAGAAGTTTAAACTGAGGGAGAAACGTTTCTGGTATCAGGGTCATTCCGTCCGCTGGGATTGGGGATGCTTGAAGGTGCAACGTGGAGAGAGCAGCAATCACGATAATTTTCAAGTGATCTGCTTTTTCTGTTCCACAGACGGACGTTATTATTTTATCTTTTAATTTGCGGAACTGTAAACGAAATCCGTGTCATTTGATTTTAGATCTGGAAAAATGTATTAATAATCTTAATGTCCACAGCGTGAATGAAGAAAGAAGTTTTAACAAATCAACATAAGACAATATAGATTGCAACAGCAGATGCTGGTTTCGTGGTTATTTGGTGCACTGGCGATCAGGGGGCTCAGAGTAATTTTCTGCATGCAGACCGGCTGTTATAATGTAAATTCAGTTCGTAAACCATCTGCAATTAGCTTCCTACAGTAAAATGTTCATCGATTGGTGTGAAATAATAACAGTGAATAAAATCCTTTAGAAAAATAATAATGCTGAATTACCTGGTTCGGATTAAATGTGGCTCCAGAAATAGGCAATGCTGTTGACTCTTCGTTTTAAATTAAGGATAATTGTGAGTGTTTGTAGTTTTATTCTTCGCCAAGAGTAAGTCAAAGCAGAGTCAGATCATATTTTTCTTGTTGAAGTGGCCTGAGCCTTGATAACCCAGAAAGAGAAATATTAATGATGAGGTGAGTAGAAAACGTGACCAGGTCAATTATGACCTTACTGAATGACTGTGCATGAAGTGACTACGCTTGCCCCTCTGTGCATGTGTGTTTATGATTGCCTGCATAGATTGTCAAGCAAGCAATGACTTGCATTTACTTGAGCTCATCGTTGATTTTAATAGGTGTTCTGTTTTTGTATGAGATTGGAGTGTACCGAATAGACTGTTGATATCAGAGCATAATAATTCATTTGAAAATGAATCAGTTGAAAATTAATTATCATTAACTGGCAGTTGAAAATTCCCTGCAGTCGGATTGAGATTCCGACTGTAATGATCAGAGCAGGGAATCTTTTTATTCTATCCATAACAGCTGAATGTGAGCTGATACTGACATGCTTATTATGGGTTCTGACCATACCACAGCATTTCATACAGCGCAGCTGAATTAGACACAGGGTAACAGCAAACGATTGCTGAAGTTTCATCTGCTTGTGCTTGGACTCTTTGCTTTGCCTGGGGTACTGAGTCTCTATTACTCATCTCTGAAAGGTAGCGGCAAGCACACAGCAAGTGAAAACAAGGAAGGTAAGACAATTAATCATGTGGAAGTGTTAGTGGGGAACAACATGAACGCTAGGAAATGCAGTCGGGTTTATCAAACAAAACAGACTTGTGATCAAGGAGTTGACAACTGTTGGGTAAAGCTTTTCGTTTCAGTCTGAAAACCTTGAACAGAAACAAAAACATTGGTCAGCATTAGTCAGACTTGGAACTGGAGGAGTTCAAACAGCTGGCGTTATGTTGTGTGATCGTCTTGAATTGGAGTATTCCACCCATTTCGTATCCTCAGACTGTCACTGTTTGCAGAAAAAATGGTTCATGATCTGAATTTCGTGATCACCGTGTGCCCTGCTGTGGACCAAGTGAATTGAGCCGGATGCTGTAATCTGCGCAGTGAATTAATCTCAATGGGGCACACTGGAAGCGTCGATTCCGGCTCATATTTCACATGCTCTTATTTTTTTTTTAACCTTACGTTCTTTCATAAGAACATGTGGAAGAGCAATTCTTGATCAACATAATGGAGAAGAGTGGGATATCGTGCAGGGCCTTGGTGGGGCACGATTCTTGGTGCTGACAGATCGTGCAGGGTGTGCAAAGCATTTGGCTTGGCAGGATGTTCGGGGCTCCTTTGGACTGGTTATATGACACATTCTAGACAACAAAATGTGAGGCTGGATGAACACAATAGGCCAAGCAGCATCTCAGGAGCACAAAAGCTGACGTTTCGGGCCTAGACCCTTCATCAGAGAGGGGGATGGGGTGAGGGTTCTGGAATAAATAGGGAGAGAGGGGGAGGCGGACCAAAGATGGAGAGAAAAGAAGATCGGTTGAGAGAGTACAGGCGGGGAGGTAGGGAGGGGAGAGGTCAGTCCAGGGAATTCGGGCAGGTCAAGGAGGTGGGATGAGGTTAGTAGGTAGGAAATGGGGGTGCGGCTTGGGGTAGGAGGAAGGGATGGTGAGAGGAAGAACAGGTTAGGGAGGCAGAGACAGCTTGGACTGGTTTTGGGATGCAGTGGGTGGAGGGGAAGAGCTGGGCTGGTTGTTTGGTGCAGTGGGGGGAGGGGTCGAACTGGGCTGGTTTAGGGATGCGGTGGGGGAAAGGGAGATTTTGAAGCTGGTGAAGTCCACATTGATACCATTAGGCTGCAGGGTTCCCAAGCGGAATATGAGTTGCTGTTCCTGCAACCTTCGGGTGGCATCAATGTGGCACTGCAGGAGGCCCATAATGGACATGTCATCTAAAGAATGGGAGGGGGAGTGGAAATGGTTTGCGACTGGGAGGTGCAGTTGTTTGTTGCGAACCAAGCGGAGGTGTTCTGCAAAGCGGTCCCCAAGCATCAGCTTGGTTTCCCCAATGTAGAGGAGGCCACAACGGGTACAGTGGATGCAGTATACCACATTGGCAGATGTGCAGGTGAACCTCTGCTTAATGTGGAAAGTTATCTTGGGGCCTGGGTTCGGGTGAGGGAGTAGGTGTGGGGGCAAGTGTAGCATTTCCCGCAGTTGCAGGGAAGGTGCAGGTTGTGGTGGGGTTGGAGGGCAGTGTGGAGCGAACAAGGGAGTCACAGAGAGAGAGTTCTCTCTGGAAAGCAGACAGGGGTGGGGATGGAAAAATGTCTTGTGTGGTGGGGTCGGACCTCTACACCCAGAATATTCAGACCGTTCAGAAGAGTTTCTCCCTGCGAGTCCTGAAACAGACACTCGCAGCCATGCGCCGGCACCTCCACAGACTGCAATCCAGCCTGCCGCAGCTCAGAGCCTCCCTCTCCCAGACCTGCAAAGGGCCTCTGCTGTTTTTTATTGTCCGCAGGATCCACAGACTGAACACCCAGTTTTACTCAGCTTTACTGGACACCAAAAATCTTCAGTACAACAAACTCACTGGCCGCTGCCACCCACAAGAGGATTCCTGCGCCTCCCAAATCCCGAGTCTGTCCTTGCCCCTCCCCGACCATGCACCCGCCGCCATTGACCATGAGGACACGGCCGGAGACCCCACCGATGACGTCACATCCGCATCCGCCGGCCACACCACTTCCGGGACTGTTGCTGCAGTCACCACTTCGTCTTCCAGTTACAATACCTCACACACCAGCCTCACCGCAGCTGCTGCCGCCCACCACGATACTCCAACCGCCGACGGAACCCAGCCCACGGCCGACGCTGACGGAACCCCGCCCACGGCCGACGCCAACGGAACGCTGCCCACGGCCGACGCCAACGGAACCCCGCCCTCGGCCGTCGACCTCATTGCTCCGCCCACAACCTCCACAGCCAGCAACCCCAGAGGAGACAGCCGCACTGAACCCTGCCGCATTTTCACCATGCCCCCAGACCTCCCACTGACTGAGGACGAACGGTCAGTCCTTGGTAAGGGGCTCGCCTTTGTCCCCCTACAACCACACATCAATGAATGCCAGTCACGATTGGACATAGAGCAGTTTTTCCGCCACCTTCGCCTCCACGCCTACTTCTTCAACCGGGATCCTAACCCTCCCTCCACTGACCCCGTCACCCGCTTCCAAGACAAGTCCTCCTCCTGGACACCACACCCTGGCCTCCTACCTTCCCTCGACCTCTGAATCTCCAACTTCCGTTGACACAATAACCGCCTCAATCTCTCCACCCCTCTCACCCACTCCAACCTCTCCCCTGCAGAACGGGCAGCCCTCCCCTCCCTCCGCTCAAACCCCAACCTCACCATCAAACCCCCAGACAATGGTGACACTGTGGTAGTATGGCGCACTGACCTCTACATCGCCGAGGCCAGACGCCAACTCTCCAACACCACATCCTACCGCCCCCTCGATCATGACCCCACACCCGAGCACAAAACCATCATCTCCAACACCATTCATGACCTCATCACCTCAAGGGACCTCCCACCCACAGCCTCCAACCTCTTTGTTCCCCAACCCAGCACGGCCCGTTTCTATCTCCTTCCCAAAATCCACAACCGTGCCTGACCTGGTCGAACCATCGTCTCAGCCGGCTCCTGCCCCACCGAACTCATCTCCACCTATCTGGACTCCATTTTCTCCCCTTTGATCCACGAACTCCCTACCTACGTCCGTGACGCCACCCACGCCCTCCACCTCCTCCAGGACTTCCAATTCCCTGGCCCCCATCACCTCATCTTCACCATGAACGTCCAGTCCCTATACACCTGCATTCCACATGCAGATGGCCTCAAGCCCCTCCGCTTCTTCCTGTCCCGCAGGCCCGACTAGTCCCCCGCTACCGACACCCTCATCCGCCTAGCCGAACTCGTCCTCACCCTCAGCAACTTCTGTTTTGACTCCTCCCACTTCCTACAGAGTAAGGGGGTGGCCATGGGCACCCGCATGGGCCCCAGCTATGCCTGCCTCTTTGTAGGTAACGTGGAACAGTCCCTCTTCTGCACCTACACAGGTCCCAAACCCCACCTCTTCCTCCGGTACATTTGATGACTGTATCGGCGCCGCCTCTTGCTCCCCAGAGGAGCTCGAACAATTCATCCACTTCACCAACACCTTCCACCCCAACCTTCAGTTCACCTGGGCCATCTCCAGCACATCCCTCACCTTCCTGATCTCTCAGTCTCCATCTCAGGAAACCAGCTTGTAATCGATGTCCATTTCAAGCCCACTGACTCCCACAGCTACCTAGAATACACCTCCTCCCACCCACCCTCCTGCAAAAATTCCATCCCCTATTCCCAATTCCTCCGCCTCCGCCGCATCCTCTCCCACGATAAGACATTCCACTCCCGCACATCCCAGATATCCAAGTTCTTCAAGAACCGCAACTTTCCCCCCACAGTGATCGACAACGCCCTTGACCGCGTCTTCCATATTTCCCGCAACACATCCCTCACACCCCGCTCCCGCCACAAACGCCCTAAGAGAATCCCCCAGTGTGCCAAACTACCACTGCGCCACCATTGTCTGGGGTTTGATGGTGAGGTTGGGGTTGGAGCGGAGGAAGGGGAGGGCTGCCCGTTCCGCAGGGGAGAGGTTGGAGTGGGTGAGAGGGGTGGAGAGGTTGAGGCGGTTAATGTCTCGATGGCAGTTGGAGATGAAGAGGTCGAGGGAAAGTAGGAGGCCTGGGGGTGGTGTCCAGGAGGAGGACTTGTCTTGGAAGCGGGTGAAGGGGTCAGTGGAGGGAGGGTTAGGCTCCCGGTTGAAGAAATAGGCGTGGAGGCGAAGGTGGCGGAAAAACTGCTCTATGTCCAATCGTGACTGGGATTCGTTGATGTGTGGTTGTAGGGGGGCAAAGGTGAGCCCCTTACTAAGGACTGACCGTTCGTCCTCAGTCAGTGGGAGGTCTGGGGGCATGGTGAAGATGCGGCAGGGTTCAGTGTGGCTGTCTCCTCGAGGCTTGCTGGCTGTGGAGGTTGTGGGCGGACTGATGAGGTCGTCGGTCGTGGGCGGGGTTCCGTTGGCGTCGGCCGTGCGCAGGGTTCCGTCGGCGTCGGCCGTGGGCGGGGTTCCGTCGGCGGTTGGAGTATCGGGGTCAGCGGCAGCAGCTACGGTGAGGCTGGTGTGTGAGGTGTTGTGACTGGAAGTGGAGGTGGTGACTGCAGCAGCGGTCCCGGAAGCAGTTGGCCGGCGGATGCGGATGAGACGTCATCGGTGGGGTCTCCGGCCGTGTCCTCATGGTCAAGGGCGGCGGGTGCATGGTGGGCGAGGGGCAAGGACAGACTCGGGATTTGGCAGGCGCAGGAATCCTCTTGTGTGTGGCAGGGGCCAGTGAGTTTTTTGTACTGAAGATTTTTGGTGTCCAGTAAAGCTGAGTAAAACTGGGTGTTCAGTCTGTGGATCCTGCGGACAATAAAAAACAGCAGAGGCCCTTTGCAGGTCTGGGAGAGGGAGGCTCTGAGCTGCGGCAGGCTGGATTGCAGTCTGTGGAGGTGCCGGCGCATGGCTGCGAGTGTCTGTTTCAGGACTCCTAGGGAGAAACACTTCTGAATGGTCTGAATATTCTGTGTGTAGAGGTCCGACCCCACCACCCAAGACATTTTTCCATCCCCACCCCTGTCTGCTTTCCAGAGAGACCTCTCTCTCCGTGACTCCCTTGTTCGCTCCACATTGCCCTCCAACCCCACCACACCCGGCACCTTCCCCTGCAACCGCAGGAAATGCTACACTTACCCCCACACCTCCTCACTCACCCCTAACCCAGGCCCCAAGATGACTTACCACATTAAGCAGAGGTTCACCTGCACATCTGCCAATGTGGTATACTGCATCCACTGTACCCGTTGAGCCCTCCTCTACATTGGGGAAACCAAGCTGATGCTTGGGGACCGCTTTGCAGAACACCTCCGCTTGGTTCGCAACAAACAACTGCACCTCCCAGTCGCAAACCATTTTCACGCTCCCTCTAATTCTTTAGATTACATTTCCATCATGGCCTCCTGCAGTGCCACAATGATGCCACCCGAAGGTTGCAGGAACAGCAACTCATATTCCGCCTGGGAACCCTGCAGCCACATGGTATCAATGTGGAATTCACCAGTTTCAAAATCTCCCCTTCCCCTACTGCATCCCTAAACCAGCCTAGTTCGTCCCCTCCCCCCACTGCACCACACAACCGGCCCAGCTCTTCCCCCCCACCCACTGCATCCCAAAACCAGTCCAACCTGTCTCTGCCTCCCTAACTGGCTCTTCCTCTCACCCATCCCTTCCTCCCACCCCAAGCCGCACCCCCAGCTACCTACTAACCTCATCCCACCTCCTTGACCTGTCCGTCTTCCCTGGACTGACCTATCCCCTCCCTACCTCCCCACCAATACTCTCTCCACCTATCTTCTTTACTCTCCATCTTCGGTCCGCCTCTCCCTCTCTCCCTATTTATTCCAGTTCCCTCTCCCCATCCCCCTCTCCGATGAAGGGTCTAGGCCCGAAACGTCAGCTTTTGTGCTCCTGAGATGCTGCTTGGCCTGCTGTGTTCATCCAGCCTCACATTTTATTATCTTGGCATCCCTAAACCAGCCCAGTTCGTCCCCTCCCCCCACTGCACCACACAACCAGCCCAGCTCTTCCCCTCCACCCACTGCATCCCAAAACCAGTCCAAGCTCTCTCTGCCTCCCTAACCTGTTCTTCCTCTCACCCATCCCTTCCTCCTACCCCATGCCGCACCCCCATCTCCTACCTACTAACCTCAACCCACCTCCTTGACCTGTCCGTCTTCCCTGGACTGACGTCTCCCCTCCCTACCTCCCCGCCTGTACTCTCTCCACCGATCTTCTTTTCTCTCCATCTTTGGTCCGCCTTCTCCTCTCTACCTATTTATTCCAGAACCCTCACCCCATCCCCCTCTCTGATGAAGGGTCTAGGCCCGAAACGTCAGCTTTTGTGCTCCTGAGATGCTGCTTGGCCTATTGTGTTCATCCAGCCTCACATTTTGTTGTCTTGGATTCACCAGCATCTGCAGTTCCCATTATCTCTCATATGACACATTCATCTGGGTGGGGAAGGTTGTGATTTTTTGATGGAAAAATGGACCTGCAGGAGGCAGAACACTAGATTATCCAATCGTCATGAAGAGAATGAAGTCTGGGCAACTGATTTCTTTTTTACATGCAATCTATCATTTCCAGCAGCAGTCATCAATCTGTGTCAAACTTGCAAAGTTAAATCATTCATTTGAGTTAGACGTGACTGGTAAAAGTGAACAGCTCAGTTGCAATCAGCTGCAAGGTTAAGGGAATTAGCTCAAATTACCGAGAGCTTGCTTTGTACGTGTGAAGTGGCAGGATCAAATCCTGTCCTTTCTGTGCGGTACAGTGGCCCAGCGGTAAGCACTGTCTCACAAAAGTACACATCCGGGTTCAGTCCCAACTTGGGCGACTGTCTGTGTGGAGTTTGCACTTCACCGTGTGTCTGTATGGATTTCGTCCCGCTGTCCAGAGCTGATTAAGCGAGTTGAATTGGCCATTCTAAATAGGATATAGGGGGTAGAGATGCGTAGAATCGGGGCATGTGTCTGGATGAGAGGCTTTGAGGGCAGTTGTTGACTAGTTCGGCTGAAGGGCCTGTCCCAACACTGCACGGATTCTACTTCTGAATTTTGCATGGAACTGAACTTTGAGATGTGGTTGCACTGTTGAAATGTCTCCATTCAAATCTGCAAAGACCTTGCTTTTCTCAGAAACTGAACTGTGAGGTTATTGTATCTCATGTATTTCATCCCAGAAAGATTTCATTCAAGCCCTACTAGTTTGGTGAGGCCTCAAAACAAGCACTTTACTTTACTGAGGCGTCATTCTGTTATCAGAAGCTTTTTCTGGTTTCTGGAACTGTTTCCTTTTTTCAGTTATATATATCCGTTGCGTTCAATGAGGCTGATTTGATTGTGCAAACATTTTAGCATTTTTGGTCGTTCTTCAAAAGTAGTGGAAACGTCTTTTAACGCAACTTTATTGTCCTTTTCCCGGCACTTTGCTTTCATTTTGGGTTTTGACAGTTGTCTGTTTCGAAGCAGTTGTGTGCTGTGTGACGCCACGAGCTGCTGATCCATTCACTGGAGACTGCGTACAGTGTACAAAAAAGCCATTGAGCCCAAAAAATCCACGCCAACTCTATGAAGAGCTTCCCACCTAGATCCATCCCCCTTACCCTATCTCTGCATTTCCCATTGCTAATTCCCCTTGCCTACTTTTTCATGGCCACTACAGAGAATTTAGCATTGCTTATTTACTTATCCTGCAAAGCTGAGGACTGTGGGTTGAAACTGGGACACCCGGTGGAAACCCACAAAAACATGAGAAGAATGTGCAAACATCATACAGCTCCCTCACGTGGATATTGAAAATGCGTAGTGGTACGTGGAACGCCCTGTCTGCAAATGTAGTTAACTCAGCCACATCAGGGGCATTTAAACAGTCCTTGGATAAGCATATGGATGATGATGGGATGGTGTAGGGGGAGGGGCATGGATTAGTTCACAGATTGGGTAACATTGAGGGGTGAAGGGCCTGTTCTGTGCTGTATTGTTCTGTGTTCTGTGTTCTAAGCACTGTGGGGCAACAGTGCGAACCTCCAAGTCACCACACTGCCCTTGCTTGTGAGCGTGGATGTGAGTGAGCAGGCAGTTGAGATATTTAGGTGTGAGATTAATTCAGTGGGAAAACTTTAACATTTGTTGTTCCCAATGAGTTCTGTGTTTGTATTGTGAGGGAGAAAATTTGAGTTGGATGTCGGGTGTAAGGGATCTGCCTGCAATCTATCTCAAGCTGTTTCCATCCACTGAGGTCCAACTGCTGTCTCACCGAACCAATTGCAACACAGGAAGTTCAACTGAGCACATGCGCAGATATCTGAACAATTTGTGTGTGTGCAATTTAGAATTATCACCTCCCAACACCCATCAGTCATATCACATTGCAAATACTCATCATTTGGTTTATTTATGGCGGGTTTCTGACAAGTACGTGATGTTAACGTGACTCTGAGTTCTCTATAAAAGCACCAAACTTGGGCATTCCATGAACCCAGTGTTCTTATTTATGAGAGAAAAAAAAAGAAGCATAAATTCTCAATTGTTTCAGATCCAAGTAACGGAGACTCTGTGAATCATCGCTCTGCTCAAAAACTTTGGAACAGAAGAGACAGTGGCATCGATGACCTGCTCCTCTGAGACAACATAGAGATGTTGCATATTACACTGATACATACAGCCCCCAGACATGCAGCCCACATTTACATTAATGGAATTCTCCACAAGTGTCAGGGATGAAGATGGAATTTTCTAAAATTTATTTCACGGAGGAGCTTCAGGAGCATAATAAATACGCACTGTATGGCCCTATATATTGCTGGCCTTTTTGTGCCAAGTTGTGCGAGTGTAGCAGCTAAAATATGCCAGAGTCTGGCACTGGACCACAAAATATATAAGGTGATATAATCAGGAAATAAACTGTGGCCTGATTGATCTATCGACAGCCACCCCAGATGAAGCTTTCTAACCGTTGTAACTTTTATCTCAGCCAACTCTGAGAGAGACTGTCTCTCTCTGTCTCTCTCTCTCTCTCTCTATCTATCTCTATTTATCTACCCATCTCTCTCCCCCCTCTCTCTCTCTCTATTTTGCTCTCTCACAAAGACAAAGACAAACACACGCACACACACAAACACACACACACACACACACACACACACACACACACACAAACTCACACACACACACACACACACACACACACACGTGCACACACACACACAGACGCACACGCACGAGAGTGCACAAACAGACGTTTAGACACAGGCACACGCATATTGATATACAGAGTCATACAGTCAAAGCCGTTTACAGCACAGCAAAACGTCTTTTGCACCATCAAAACTGTACTGTTCAATGAGGAGCATTGAACTATTCCAATCTCACGTTTGAACAGTTTTTTCAATTGCCTTGAATGACTTTCGATCAGAGGTGCATGTGGAAACATTTATCGAATATTATCAAGACTTTTGGCTTGACACCCTCCAAGACAATTTGGGTTCTGAAAATCCTCTGGCTGAAAAATTTCTTCGCATTTTTTCTGTACCTGTTCCGTTTTACCTGACATTCATGCATTGAAATGTCAAACAATCGGAAACATCCATGCCTGTCCTTTCGACCCACAACCCTTATAATTTCATATATGCCGACCTTTATGCCCCAGTCCTCTATACTCCAAAGGAAATCCATACTTTCTTTATATCTATAACCCCCAGCCCAGTCAACAGGTACCAAATCTCCTCTGCACATTCTCTAGAGCAAATCAATTCCATCTCTGTTAAGGATTCAAAAACTGAAACCAATAATTTACCTGTGGCCTATCATAATGCAATTTCGTTATGACCTCACTACTCTAAGCTCTACAATTCTGTTAATAAAAGCAAGTATCCCATTTACTTTTGTAACTACCCCATCACATAAAAGGATCAATGGTCATGCATGCAAATATTTCACTGGTATTTAGTACTTCCCAATGTCCTATGTGTCCTCATGTGTTCACTTGCCTTTTTTTTTTCCCTGTCCCCGTGCATTATCTCACATTTATGAAGTTCGAATTTCATTTGCCTCTGGTCAGTCGATCTGACACTCCCATCAATCTCCTCCTGAAATCTGAGACTATCTTTCCCGCCATTTTTCATGTCACAAATTTCCAAATCATTCAAGAAATCACTGATCAACACCCGGAACACTCATGTTTAAAACGTTTATATAAGCTGCAGTCAGATGCTTTCCAACATTAATCCCTGCAGAACCCACTGAAAACAGGCTAGCCGTCTCAAGGGCACACTGAAGCACACACACTGGTTTCTGTCCCTCACTCATTTCTGCATCAAAACAGCGAAACCTCCTTAAATTCCACGGATTCTTACCTTGTTTATGAGTCTCCTATGGGGAACTGATCAAACTCGTTACTGAAGTCCAAGTAGTCCCTACCAAATGCAATGCTCTCATCGACACACTTAGTCACCGCTTCGAATAATGCAATCAAGTGGGTCAGCTGTGACCTCCCCTTCACAAAACCCTGCTCTCTGTTCTTAGTTAATCTGTACTTCTGCAAGTGCACATTATTTCTATCTCTCAGAATTGATTCCGGAATTTTCCCCACCACTGAACTTAGAGAGACTGGTCTGCAAATTTATTGTTTATCCCTCTCACCATCATTAAATAATGACAACATATTGGTTGTCCTCCGAGCGGCTGGTAAAGTTCTCAGAAAAATCAGTGTAATCACGTCAATGCACAGACATAAATACGTGCTTTCTGACGATTATGGTTTTAAACTGTCAATGTAATGCTGAAAGAATCCTCGAACAGTCTATGTGATGAAATAGAACTGTATCTGCCCACTTAGGGTATACCGTGGAGCCCGGGTTTCTGTGTATGTCTCTGGCTGTGCATCTCTATCTTCTGGTAGTTTTCTGTATTAGTGCCAATCATCTCGTATTAAACAATCGCCTGTGTTGGTTTCGCATCAGTCAGTGGCATCTTATCAGCTTCTGATAGCGTACTTTGGTCTTTATCTACGTTCAGCTTCATGCACTCTCTCTATTGCAATTTCTCCTCTCACTGCTTAAAACAATTGATGAGGATGACAAAGGGGTATATCAGAATGATCTTTAGCTCCTGTCGAAACGTATTCTGAGAGATTGCATCAATAAAGACGTTGTTGCAGGAACTTAGTAACTGAAGAAGCGTTGGTCATCTCTTGGAAGATATACTGCGGATCACTGAAATTCAGACCACCAAAGTAGCTCTTCGCTTTAAGCTGTGTAAAAATGAAATGCCCGACAAGAGGTGCCCACAGTAGGAGGAAGCTGAGAGAGATGGTGAACAGAAGAGTAATAGACCTCCTGCGGTTGGCCATCTTTGGGACTTGTTGCATCTCTGCACCTTGGAGTCTCCTGCGAGCTCTGTTGGCTGCTAGGATTTGTTTCATCGTCAGGGTATTAAGCATCAGAATGACAAAGAATGGGAGAAAAGTAGTTTAGATCTGGAAGAACCAATCATAAGCCTGCCAAGCTGGCCAAATATAGAAGATGGCTTTTACATTGCAAAACCAGGACACCTCATCGAAGATGTATAAGGGTTCATAGATAAAGTAGAATGGGATGTTCTTGATGCAACACAGGGCAGAGATTATTCCGATGACCAAAGATGCAGTTTTCTCTGTCCAGTATCTGGTCTTCAAATTCTGGAAGCAGATGGCCACTGAACGGTCAATGGTAAAGGCGACAGTCAGCCAGACTGAGCAATCCCGAATGATATAGGCCAGCAAAACGCTGAAAGTGCACGCAGGAGTGGTGGACAAAACACTTTCTCGGAAGTACATGCGGCTGATTCGGTTGAAGATTACTGCAGTGATGATGACAAGAAAATCAGTGACTGCAATCGCCACCAGGTAGAAAGTGATGCATTGGGAAAGACCGCATCGTCCTCGAGATAGGATTATGACAGCAAGCAAGTTGGCTGTGAGAGATCAAAAGAGAAAGACATTGTGGAACTGGTTCCAAACATCCTTCATACAATCTTTTATGAAACAATTTTCAACCAACCCCCTGCCACTTCAAGTCTCTGCCTGTTGTGGAAAAACTGACAAGTGATTGACATCCAATGTAGCGTCAAAACTCTATCAATGCAATAAGTCACAAGAATTGACATCGCTGTTTCATCACTTAGAAAATTTCCTGAACCAACTTCTTACCTTAGAATGAATGGAATAATGTGGTGCTCATGAACCTATTTATTTGAAGCCCCAGATATACTGTCACCCACAAACCTTCATGAACGTTGCATCCTCATTAGCGATGACCAATCTGGTCCTTTGAGTTTTCACATGCTCCAGATTCTCTCCACATATGTTCCTGCACCATCATACAACTGCCTGAATTCTATTCTTAACTGTGCTGATGTCTCCCGTGCATCGCTCTCATTGATACTTTCAACTCTGTCAGGAACAGATTAACTAGTAAAGCCCAAATCACTGGAGTTCTCCACTCAGCGGTTCTACTTCTGTCCCCTTCTTTCAGAAGTCCCTTTTAGAACTTTTGTTTCGCAATATCTCATTCGTCTTCGGATTAAACTTGTTCACTAATTTTCCTGTGATATTTGCAACATAAAGTGACATGCTGTGATAGGATGTGCAATTGCTGCTCCGAATAATTCTGAAGCAATTTTTTCTGGGTAATTGTATTTCAAAAATATAATTATGTCAAATATGGGGGACCTTGTAATAGAGGAGCCAATTAATGAGAGCTTGAAAATTTTGCATATTCACACTTTTAAACGAACATCTAAGTTATTCCGAAAATGACATGAACAATGCCACGATTATTGGGAACTCCAGATATGATACATGGTCAGAACGAGATTTTGCTGCATTCTGATAAACTATTAATCCTACAATGGACTACAACGCCAAGTTTCATTTTGCTCAATTGGAATGCAATTTGGGATATGGCAATAGTGCAGCTTAATAATCATGCATGCTCAATCATCACAATTCGTCATTCAGCGTATAAGAGACTATTTTTTTTGTAAGCACAGAACATTTGACATTCAAGAACGCATTGGCTTTCATAAAAATCAAATTTTCAGTAATACACGATGAATTGCCACAGCTCAGATAGTGTCCCATAAACTATTATACACACTGGAGACCAGTTGGATTCCCTTAAACTGGAAATGCTGCATGTTGCAAAAATTCTGCCAAATCCTGAAAGGGAAAGAATATATTTCTGGAAATACACAATTACAAAAATAATTTTCTGAAGCATGAGTGCGTTACCAGGGGCACCAAACACAGCGAGAATTAAACAACAAATGACAAAGAAGGGGGCAATGACTGGTTCGTGCATCGTCTTTCATAAACTGTAGGAGCTGTTGTTGCTGTGGAAGTTTCCTCTGTGGCACTTTCAAATGGGCCCTCAATTATTTTGAGCGATAATCTCTTGAGGGACAATTAAGACACAACAAGCTTCTTACTGACAT
This sequence comes from Stegostoma tigrinum, assembly GCF_030684315.1. Classification (NCBI taxonomy): domain Eukaryota; kingdom Metazoa; phylum Chordata; class Chondrichthyes; order Orectolobiformes; family Stegostomatidae; genus Stegostoma; species Stegostoma tigrinum. Next base: position 2,144,264 of record NC_081396.1, on the reverse strand, counting down.
TTCGCTGCACAAGCAGATTAATTCACTACTTCTTGCCTTCCACGAAAATAAATGATTATATTTCATTTTTTTGGCAATCTCGTTGTAATTTCTTTGTTCGTCCAACTTCCCAGAACATGACTTTCAGTCTTTGTCAATTAAATCCACCAATGGAAAACATTGAACAGGGTCCCCATCATAAGAACTTTTTCTTCCCCAATTCTCATTTATCTTATTTCTCAGTTTAATCTCTATTTTCAGCGTCAATGTGCTTCATCCTTTGTGTTTATTAATTTATGTTCCAGTGCCAAATGCGAAGAAACTGCTCAAACAATTCCATAAAATTTCAGTTGAACGTGGAGGTGACTCTCAGGTGCAAACTTTGACCAATGTGAGCCTGAAAAATATCCTTCATTTGAGGAGATCAATCGGAAGTGCAGGAAGGCCATGCAAGTGGTGAAGCTTCTGTTCAGAGCTTCTGTAGCAGGAATAGTTGACCGGTGTCAATATTTAATACTGCAACATAAGCTTGTTTCATGTATTGCAGAAATATTCATCATCTGGTGCAGTAGCAAATGGGATAAAATCATCTGGAATGTGCACAAGGACACAATTTGCGAAACGTCAAAAGAGGTCTGTAACATTTCAGTAACAATTAATGCCATTGACACAGCCGAGAGAAACAACAACTCAGATGTATTCTGGTTCAAAAGAAGCAGAGACATGTTGTGGCTTATTGTTAACAGAGACAGAGTGTACGTAATATCAACAAAAAGAAAAAGACAATTGGTGAAGCGAAGTTCAGCACAACCAATGACACAGCTATCATCGTGCCAGCTGGTTCAGTGTCCAGTCTCATGAAATAAATAGTTCTAAATTCAGTTATAACTGCAGAAATCCACAAGGTATAATGCACACAGAGACAGGATCAGATTCGGCAATCAGTGCAATTAGAATCAATTGTTATGCAGACATTAATAGGATCTTGATCATTTATTAATTGCGTGATCATTGTGTTGTTTCAGGGGGCACCGACTCGACCCGTGGGAATCATGAGCTGGTGAAACATTAAGAGAAAAAGCGCAGTTATATGCATAAGAAGTTAGATAGAGTACGGGATCGGGCCCCATTCAAAGTGCTAAAGCTGACATTATATTTAGCTCCAATAAGAAAACTTCGCAGCGAAGGAGATACTGCTTGTAAAGTAGCACTTACCTGGGAAAACACTATTGGAGGCACAGATGTAATCATGTATCAAGGTGACACGCATAAGCAAAGTATCAAAAAGACTGGTGACTTACTAAAACGGAACCACTTCTGCTATTCAAATAATTATCGTTTGTTCCTACAATAAACAAAATTTGTTGATATGCTCGGAGATTTTCAGCCGTGTTCCAGTTTTATATGTTTACGCAGTGCATCCTGTAGACGGTCCATACTTCTGCTATTGAGTATCTATTATGCAGAGAGTGAACGTTTCTAGATTCATTGCGTAACAATCTGCCCGATTTTCTAGAAGATATCGAATTACTTGTGCATTTTTGAACAGTTCCTCACCCGGGCAAATCGGTATATTCAATCAGCAATGGGAGTATCAGGCACCATTATACACAATGGCAGAGCCGGCTTGGGGGCAGAATGTCCTTCGGAGCTTCCAATTTTTACATGATCATACATGATCTACGATGGTGTAGGCTGTGGCTGAAAGAGTTTCCAGCAAACATTAGTATCCTGAAAGCGTCTGAACAGTTTGGAACTCTCTTCTCTGAATATGCAGAACCAGGAAGTGATTGAATAAAAATATTTTAAATGATGTATAGCTTAAGTGCAATGAATTAAAAAAAACATACTTATGAGTGTCTCCACGTCAATTATTACTAAACGAATAGGCGGATATTTTAAGAGAAATATAATTATATACCAATTACATTTCAACAGAAGAGAACCACTGACACCTGAAGTGGGTCGAACAGGCAAACAACAGGATTGAGCAAGGAATGCAGGATTATATGTGACATATAAATATTGGTGCTGTCAAAATCAGCAAATTGTTTGTGCATGTTCAGAAGATTGAGTGTAATATAAAGTTCAGAATTAGCTGGGCTCGGAGCTTCCTGGACCAGTGATAGAATGCACATGGACCACATTTGGAAATATGGATTCGAAAACCAGATGTGTCACTGATGTTGGAATATTTGTTTGGATTTATCTTTCTTAAAGAAAAGACTAGAAACAACAATTAAAATCAAGATTTCGTGTTGATAAGTCGTGTTAAAAATAATCCGAATTCATCCTATAGACACAGTCAGAGAATCCAACACCACTCAAGGATAAAAGACGGAAGTTGTGTACGGAGACAGAGAATTTGGGTGAGATCATAAATATGTGCTTTGCATCCGTATTCATCCAGGAGAAGGACATTGAGAGTGTGAAACATACTCCTATGCCAGGACATTTTGTGATCAAGAAAGATGTGGTGTTGATTATCTTGAAGAGCTGTAAGTTAGTTAAGTCCCCAGGGTCCAACAATATCTGCTGCAGACTGTTAAAGAGGCAAAAACAGATTTCAGGGACCTAAACTACGATCGGTGTATACTTGATAGCCAATGGAGAGGCCCCATATTACTGGAGATGAGCTAATATTGGTTCTCTGTCATAGAATGGTTGAAAGATAATCCCGGAAACTGCAGACCAGAGTGTCTCACATTGGTGTTTGAAAAGATATTGGAGAAAATTCTAACGGATAGGGCTTAAACACATTTGGCAAAAAAAAATGGTGGAATTAGGGGCAATCAGCATGACTATGGGCAGGGCAGGTCACATCTGAAGTGATTTTTTCGAAGAGGTGACAAAGGTGATCGATAAAGTTAGAGCAGTGGATGGAGCATGGATTTTGTTAAGGCTATCAAAAAGGTCACTCATGCAGTTGTTGTAAAGGAAATTCAGATGAACGTTCACTTGAATTCGCAATAGGCTTGCCCATTGTCAGGGCAGTGTAGATTTGGAAGAATATTTTTCAGTTTGGAGGCCAGTGACGATTAGTATTGTGTGGTGATCCACAGTGGGACATCTGCTGTTTGTAATATATTTAAATGACTTAGATTTAAATGTAGATGTATTGTATGAGTTATATATTATGTACATAAATGTATTAGCTAAAGAACTGAGACGAAACTAATGGTGGGTGTGGGTTCGTCAGTTTGCACGTAATACAAAGACCGTTGGAATTGTGTACAGTGTAGAATTTGTCAAAGGATTCAGCAGAATATATATCATTTGCAGATTTGGGAAGGGAAATGGCAAATGGAGTTTTATCTGGTGGATGTGAAGTTTTGTAGTTTGTAAGAACAAATGTTGAGGAATAGTACACAGTTAGTGGCAGGACTCTGAACAACGTTTGTCTACAGAACGAACTTGGATTTCAAGTTTCTCGCCTGCGAAAAGTGGCCACGCAAATAGATATGGTGGTAAAGAAGGTACGTGGCATGCTTGCCTTTATTGGTCTGGGAAATTGATCGAAGAGTCAGGATGACATGTTGCAACTTTGTAAGACATTGTTTTGGGCGCTTATTGCATTCTATTCTCGTGTTCACATTGCAGACCGGGTGTGCATGCTTTGCAGAGAGTGCAGAAGAGGCTCACCATGATGCTATTGCATGAGAGAGAATGAGTAATAAGGAGAAGCTAGAGCAAACTGGGCTTGATTTCTCTTGAGTGCAGAATCTTGAGGGGCGACTCGATAAAAGTCTTCAAAATTATGAGATGCATAGATCAGGTTGAAGACCAGAATCTATTTCTCAGAGTTAAAATATATAACACCGGGAGGCATTGAGATGAGAGGAGAGAGTTCAATGCAGATGCGAGAGGCATTTTCTTTGAGGGTTATAGGAGTCTGGAACACAATACCAGGGGTGGTAGATGAGACAGATAATGTAATGACAACCAGGGGATTTTGTTTGATTAGCATATGAATATGCATTGAATGGAGCGATGTCGACCAGTGGTCGGGAGAAATGAATGTTTCATTTTGAGTTATGTTTGATGCAACGTCGTGGGCCGAAAGGCCCATTCTGTTTTGTACTTTTGTATATTGTACATGCACATACAACACTGAGGCATGTTATTCACTTTGCATGTCCACGACCTCCCTGACCCCAATGAATGTGGAAATTAATCAGTCCCTGACCCTTGCGGTTTGCTATAGTCCAAACACACACTTTCCCTCTTACAATACTTGTCGTATTAGAAGACACAAGTTATTGATGAATCCACCTTTTGTGCCAAATAAAGCATGCGATCTCCTTGACTGATTGATTTTCCAGGGACAGTGTGCAACGATGCAGCAGGTTACACAAACGCTGGGTTATGTGATGACTAGGATTCTTCCAGTGAACAACATATTTCCTCCATAAGGTCTGCATTGATAAAATTTATAAATACCATTAAATTGAGCAGATCATGGCGACAAATCATCCTTCTTATCCCACCCCAACCTTGGGCTCAGAGTCAAGCTCGACAAACGTCTGAAACTATGATTTCGTTTAGCTCCTTCTCTGTGCTCTGTATCACTGTGTATGTAATCCTCAGGATGGTCAGCTTTTTGCATAACATATACGTACTCCTAGTCACTGTGGTTTTCATTCCCATTCCGCTCAGTTTCATTTTCAAATCCTTCTGTGCTCGGTGTCACACTCAGCAATTCCACGATGCTGAGGTATTTGAAGAGCTCAATCAGTTTGCAGTAAACCCCTCCATGTTCAGGTTTTTGCAGTGGTATGTCATTTCACCAGCTCTGTCAGCTGGTTTTGCAAACCACTCCCACATTTTCCCAATACGCAGCAATGGGGCTGAAGATGGCGACGTGTTCTGTCAGTGATCCCTGCAGCCATCCTTAAGCGATTCTATTTGAGAAATTCGTTTCACAAAGAATGTGGATCTGACATGCTAGAATAACCGATACCAACCTCTCTGAATCCACGATCCCCACTACCACTTTCTCTTTCTCCTGCCATGCCCCATCCTTACGTTACTTCAAACTTGCTGGTGATGACTTACTGCTGAGCAGCTCGTGGGAACTTGGTCAAACGTCTGATCAAGAAAAATGATCAGCTGACCTGGTGGCTTCATTCAGTCTTGGAACTGAGGACTGGATTAAAAGATGATATAGTCCAGTGAGAATACTTAGATGACAAACAAAATTTCTCACAGAGATAAAGAAAGAATTTCTGCAACAGCCTTTTCTGACGATTGTTTCAGTTGAACCCGAGAGAGAATTTCTCTGTGTGATGCGTTCATTCCCCGCTTTTTTAAACTGCAGAGAGTAGAGCCCGTGACCTCCCTCGGGACAATCCGACCAGTCCAACGGTCAGTCCAGTGAAACATCATTGCTCTCCACCTCTGCAGTCGGGACCAATGATTGTGGCAGTCGCTGTTCATTCTGAAGGAGCCTCATTCCTCTCTTTATCACTATTTAATGGTATTTGATCTAATGTGAATGCCCTCATGTCTGTTTTTTTTTCTTTACAATTTGTAACTTTGCTTAGTCTTTCTTAATGTTCTCGTTAAACCCCTGCTAAAACTTGTTCTGGTTATAATAATGAAATCCTTGTGATTTTAAGTGTTTTAAAGGTAATCCCAATCCATAGCAGAAAGATTCGGCTGCGCTTAGTTTCTATCATATAAATAACCAGGAATCATTCCAGACGTTTATTAAACCAAGAGATGTTGGAGAGAACAACGACAATGGCAGGATAATAAAGACAGAAACATGAAATGTTCCAATTCCAATGACTGTCCTTTGAAAGGTGTTCTACAGATTCATGCTGAATTTCGCCAACAGTTCAATATCATTGGGGACAGGGCACTGACTTTGTACTAGCCAGACACACTGGCAACTTGAAATCACAATCTGTCCCCGACAACAACTCGAAATCGCCTCCTGCCATTAGCAGCTACTTCATGAGCAATCGATACTGTATCCTGGTCTTTTATGTTGTTGATGTAATAATTGTTTGGTATCCTGTTTTTGTCTGTTGTCGTGATTGTTTTATGTATCATGTCTTTTGTAAAGTATGAAAAGCGAGGACTGTCCGCTAGTCAGGGAGAATTATTTGCGAGACTCTGCACCCTGTGCCGGGTGAAGTACAGTGATTCTCCACAGCTGGTACTTGCTTGGCAATAAAATGATTTGTGTTTTTTTCTAAACAGGTCAGTGTCTTGTTTTTGCAGCAAGTCCATGAGGGTCTCCGAAAACGAACTTGACATTTGGCGCAACGAGCAGGGTTCCAAAATGTACAGCAGTATCACGTGGAGGGCTGAATAAGTGATCGTTCGCGTGTCGGTGCAGTGAGACGGATGGGCCCGCAAGGTACGATTCACCTTGGTCTCTCTCACTAACCTGCCACCCGTGCGACTCCTTGCCCCTGCGTGGCTCTGTACTGATGGAACCCGAGACAACTCATGGTCTTGGATGACTGCTAAATCAGTAAAGCCTGGAAGTTCGAGTCCCCAGGTGAGTAAAGAAATCCGGGAGGTTCGAGACCCCGGTGGAACTGTTTCAAGAAATCCGGGAGGTTAGAGTCTCCGAGTGGCCGGGGTTAGAGCCCCCAGGGCAGATAACTGAGTAAATAAATCCGGGAGGTTAGAATCCCCCGGTGGCCGGGGTTAGAGTCCTCACGTCAGATAACTGGTAATTTTTAAAATCCCGGAGGATAGATTTCCCCTGGTGACCGGGGTCGGGGGGTGGGGGGGTGGTGAACCCTGTGTCGGGCAAGAGGGAAAAGGGAGTGGGGTTAGTAGAAGACGGAGGTATAGAGTAGTTACAGTGTCTGTCTGTTTCAACCACCCTGGCTTAGACCAGTTGTTAAGAGGACAAATACCCCACGTGTAGGTCAGGACACTGAAGTGGGTGTTGAGACAAAGGACTCTGCTGCAGTATATAGAGATAGTAAAAAGTGAAAGTGCTAAGAAATAAAAAAGAACAGCAAAAGGCAAAAATTGGACAAACACTGGATAAGTAGTGTGTCGGCAGTCCTTTACATCGGTTATGCCAGGGTGACCCCAAAAATGAAGTAGAGTACAGACGTCTGTCAGCATGCTTATACAAAAAATTGGGAAATGATAATTGGCCAATGGGGGCAACGTGGGATATAGATTTATGTACTAAAGCAGAAGAAGCACGATGGACATGCCATACAGGGAGGAGATGGAAAGGGTTAATGTCATTTTTGGGAAAGAGAGCTGAGGAGCTGACTGACAAATCAAAACTGGCCATTTGGAGAGGGATCAGTGCCTGTGATGATGAGGGGAAACTTTAAAACTGCAGTGTGAGGATCATGAGATAATGAAAGGGAAAGTGTTACCCAAGAAAGGCAGGAGAAAGAACAACGAGACAAAGAACGGGGGCTAGAGCGGTAGGCAGAAAACAAAATAAAAATGGAGGTACCTCCTGACATATCTGGCATGCCGATCTTGTTCCAAATTTATGACACAGATGAACAAGACGAGGACGCCTGAGGAAGGACCCCTCTTTCCCATCGGGACCACTACACCCTCCACAATCCTAACCGCCCTTGGCCAATCTACATCTGCAGGCACCCCAACACTGCCATCAGTCCCAGCAACCGCCGCCGTACGCTGACCAAACCAAACCTCCTATAGAATCCCCAAGCCCTTCAGTAGTCAGCCCACATGAATCCCCCGACAAACTTGTGCAGACCCTATCTCCTGTCGTACCCGATCCAAAACTGAACAGACAAACATGACGCAGACCAGACCGGTCGTGAACAAAAAGAGGGACGACAGGATCCTTTTAAAACCCATAAGAGAAGCCCGGGAAAACATTAGTCTCGGTTCCAGCCTACTCGACCCACCAATACCTGTTTACTGTACCAGAAACCATTCGAGATCTGCAGCACCATGAAATTCTGCCCCCCGCCCGTGCTTTAAGGCAGGATAGCGCCGTTCTATCAATGGCACACGCGACTGTTTTGAAATTCACAACCACATCTCCAGGTAATCGACACGTCCTGAAACTTGAGGTTTCTCCGACAGCTGTGGCTCCGCTGGGTCCTAGGGCCCACCTGCAACATTAATTAATTTTTTTACCCAAGAATTTCTGATTTTTGTGTATGGTAAATTTGGTTAATTTATTTTGAGCATGTATAAATCCAACTCTTGCTTGGTAATTTTTTCAACAAACGAGAGTTTTCTTCCCCTCCTGCCCCTGTCTCTCTCCGTTCCGGACACCATTGCAATGTTAGTGCCCATACTGCCTCCCTGGTTCAGTTTGGTAAATGGGATATTGTGACACTGTGCAAATGAGACATGACACAGAGCAGAGGTTCCTCCTGTGTATTCACCCTGTTGCCCTTACTCCTATCTGATAGCAATCATCTTGTGGAGTGGGTATTGAGGCTGTCCTACACCTTGTGGTCCTCCCATCACTTACACACGCACAGACATCATACCGACACTGATAGGGTGACAATAGGCCCTTTAAACTTGAATTATAACAACTAGTTGCCGAATACTCCACTCGTCTGGACACTGTAGCTCAGGCATTATCCTCCTTGTTCCCAGATTCTCCCTGCGATTTGTTCCTTATCGCTTCCTGCTCCACTATTAACCCAGCAGCATTTCTGAGCGAACGTCCACATGACTGCCTGCTGAGGAACCAATTCCTGACCTCTCCCTGCCCGGACCTTTCTGATGCCCCACTCCCCTCTCCGGACCCAGTGTGGATTTGTAACGTCGTCAGGTACACCCATCCACAATTCCCTGTCTGTTAAAAACCTTCAGGCAATCCTCCTCCCGAAACAATTGGCTATGATCAAATGCACGGCCCATGCCTTTGTTGATTCTAGAGTCACTTGGGGCAACGCTCGCGCAGATCGGGCTACTAAACAGTCTGCTGCAGACCAAACCTTTATTATATTCTCTATGACTAAGCTGGTGGTACATCACACGACTTCAGACAAGACGGTCATGTCAGATATGGTCACTGTTCGGCACTTACAGGGGGACGCCCCTGCTTCTGAAAAGAATATTTGGAAGGCGCATGGATATTTGCATTTTGCGTCCGCTGGCCTTTGGGTTACCCCAGTCGGCCAAGTGTGTGTATCTGATACTTTATTACCTATGCTTGTTGACTGTCTGCATTCTGACACCCACCTTGTCAAGGATGGAATGAGTGGTATTATGCTCCGTACTGCTGGAACCCCAGACTGACTGAGGCAGCACAATCTCGGAGAGTATCTTGTCCCACATGCCAGCAAAACAATGTGGGTCAGGGGGTGAGATCCTCACGTTGAAAATCACCCTTGCAGGTGAACCTTTTGAATGCATTCAGCTAGATTTTATTGAACTGCCGCGCGTAAACTGTTATAAATATTGTCTTGTCCTTGCAGATGGATTCAGGAGATGGACAGAGGCTTTACCAATGACAAACAACAAAGCCTCAACAGTAGTAAAACTGTTGTTTACCGAAGTAATAGCAAGGTTTGGAGTACCGCAACAAATTAGTTGGGACAACGGCCCTCACTTTCTCGGGAAAATTAATCAGGAACTATGTTCCTGATTACTCATTCAACAACAATTCGACTGTGCCTCCCACCCTCGGGCAGCAGGGATAGTGGAAAGAGCTAATGGAACAATTAAAACTAAACTGACCACGTCGACATCAGAAACCGGCCTTAATTGGTTAAAGGATTTTCCACGAGCCTTGTATCACATGCGAATAGCACACCACTCTACTACCGGGTTCTCAGCAGCGGAAATAGTCTATGGCCGACCCAGCAGAACACCATGGGAGGCCAATGTCAGCCCACCCACCCAAATTAACCTCAATGTGATGGGAGAAGAAGTGCAAAGATACTTCCGACAACTAACATCATCTTTAAAGTTTCTCCATTCGCAGGTGAAATGCACCTTCAGACCACCTTCACAGACACTGGAACAATACCTCGAGATTCAGGATCAATCTTTGTGGCCGCAGATCGGAGATTTTGTACTTGTCTGGGACTGGGGTCGTTCCAAGCTTGGACAAAGGTGGAAAGGACTGTCCCAATGTGCTTCTTCAGACTCCAACCGCTCTTCAAGATGACGGACAGAATAGCTGGATCCACCTAAGTGACTGTAAATGATGGATTTCCTCATCAGCGTGCGGTTAACCTTTGGACTGAATGTTATTCTGCCCATGCATGGCCAGCAGAACAATCTGTTTTATAGAACACACGTCCAGCTGCACGGGAATCGGACAGCATATTACCCACTAGCACGGTCCGGAGAAGTGGTATTTGTTGCAACACCTGCCTGGAACTCTAAAGCTCAGCTTTATGAAGGAGAGTATTCCAGTAAGCCTTGCAGAAGGGAGAGGGGAACTTGGACGAGGGGTGTGCAGGGTACATGTGTGAAACTGGTCGTTAGTGGTCTCTCTGGTTGTGGGGACACGAGACCTGGGCATGAGAAGGACGGGGCTAACTGTTCAAGTCCCAACAGCTATCCGTTTTGCTTTAATGGATCTGGTACTTGTTGTGTGCATGCTCGAGTTACTAATCACCCCCAAAATGTTTCCTGGCCCCATCGGTGCACAAACAGAAATTGCACCACGAGAGGAGGATTGTTGAACTACCCTTGCTTGGAAACTAAGCCAATAACTGTGACCCCGGGCATACAGTGGACTTGTGAGGATTGCAATAGCAACAATATAAAAAAAAGACAACGGGTAATTTCCATTTAACTCCCCAAGCTTCCATCCATATAAGAGCCAATCCTCCTGGAGGAGCTATCAAGAAATATGTGAGTCTGTTACCTGCTACTAGGCTAAAAAAGGGATTCGTTTTCCTCCTTAACGGGACCTTCATAAATGCTAATCCAAATCTGCCAGCACCGTTTGGTGCTGGGACCATTGGGCCCCTCACAGTCCCTTGTCCCCAACAAGCACGAACTCAACGGCGAATTGTCACATGCTTCTTGAGATGGGAGTCTTGCTCTGCATGGCGGAACCCGATTGCCTTGGGCTTTTCCTTGAGAATACGACTTCCTGGGAACTGTCAGCTTGGGAGGCTCCCCTGGGGTGGTGGCCGCAAAAAAAATCGGAATTACCTTATATGTGGACTCTGCGCCCTGGGGAACAGCACAATGACGACAATTTGTAAAGGTTTGAAACCTGCAAAGCATGTAACTTCTGTCGCTGACAAAGGGGCCAGGGCACTGACTTTGAACTAGCCAGACACACTGGCAACTTGAAATCACAACCTGTCCCGGACAACAACTCAAAATCGCCTCCTCGCATTGGCAGCTACTTCACGAGCAATCGATACTGCATCCTGGTCTTTTATGTTGTTGATGTAATAATTGCTTGGTATCCTGTTTTTGTCTATTGTCGTAATTGTTTTATGCATCATGTCATTGTAAATTGTCAAATCGATTTATGTATCACGTCTTTTGTAAAGTATGAAAAGTGGGGACTTATCCGCTGCTCGAGGAGAATTACCTGCGAAACTCTGCACTCTGTGCCGGGTTCAGTCCAGTGATTCTCCACAGCTTGTACTTGCTCTGTAATAAAATGATCCGTGTTTTTCTAAACAGGTCAGTGTCTTGTTATTGCAGCAAATCCGTGAGGGTCTCCAAAAACGAACTTGACACAGAGAATTAGGATTTCTGACCGATGGAGTTGTTCAATGAATCGCTCATGGAATGTGATCAGTTTTGAAAATGGACGAAAAAAGCACCATGCTCAGCGGGGCGAAACTGTACATGCGTTGTGTGTCTGGACAAGGCTTTAGGCAAACACCAGAGCATCGAGCCAGATCATTTTCAGCCATTCGTAGCCCCAATTCATCGAAACAGCTTATTTCCTTCCCTGAATCGCTATCAACAACAGTTTACCCGCCTCATTTTATTTAATTGCTCTCTTTTGCGCCAGCTTTACTCTTCTGCGCACTACTCACCTCTGTCTACATCATCGGTATTAATATCCCATTTTCATAAAATAAAACAAACAGAAAAAAAATAGAGATATGAAACGCAATAGTTCTGGCAACCTCTGATCAGACAAAGCAGTGTAAACGTTGAAAGCCAATTTATTTTTCTTCAGAACTTCCTGGTTGCTTCTAGCAAAATATATTAAAACATCAGAAGTTTTGATCTTCTGTTTAAAATGATTTTCACAGTTAATAAGAAGGGGAAGATCGGAAATTGACGGATCGATTGAAAATTGACGAAACGTTCCAACAGGATCAGGTGAAGTCGCCTATTATATCATTATTTGGAAGTCATCTGTTTTGGAACACGGGAGGACAAAGCCCCGTTCAAATTTGTGAGAAACTGCCCATTCGTTTCTTGTTTCAACAAGTCTTCAGTCAAATGATTGATCTGTCGAAACAGAAACACAGTCTTAACGTGGAGAAATGTTGAAGTATGTAGGAATGAACTCAATTCAATTCAATCAAATTGTTGCAGAAATAACATTGGTACTATCAACCCAGGAAGGCACTCTTCACCTGCACGGATTGTGGGAAGAGAATCACTTTGTCACCACGGACTGTGGGAAGAGATTCACTTCGTCACCACCGTGCTGAAACATGGCAAGCTCACAATGGGGGCGTCTGTTTAATTGTCTTTATCTAATTTACTATGTTTTTAATGATGTTTGTGTTTCATCTCTCTTTCGTACTTCAATATTTATTCTCGTGATTTTACCGAAATGAGGTTTGCATCGCTGCTAATTTCGTTCCCACATACTACTAGCCTGCCAGCTTATGTTTCCACAGGCCCTTACATTGTCAGGAATATTTTATCCCGAACTACGGTCAATTTCCATTTCACACCTGAACTTCTGTCGACCATCAAGTTGTGCACTGCTGGAATTCTCTTTCTTTCTGTTGTGGTTCCCCCGCTCTATGCCTGGAACCATCCTTACACACACACATAGGTAGCACTCCATGTTTGTATGTTCTTTTCTGCTGTTACCAACTTTCTATATCTCTGATCCAAATGTTCTCAGCCTCCTTTGATCTCCTTCACCTTCTAACTTTCACGACCTTCTTTTGTGCTCTGCTCGACCACTCAGTACAGAATAACACCCAAAAAATTTCACTTGCGTCAGTTCTGAAGGATTTATGAAGGCTTGGAGGCTGGGAACACATGAAGCAAGTTTGGAAGACAAGGCAAGTCAAAATAAGCTTAAGCAAGGAGTCAGGAGAGCTAAAAGGATAACAAGACTTTTGCCAAAAGCAATAAAGAACATACCAAGGATTTTCATCCGTGCGTAAAGTGCAATAAGGTACCCAGGCAGAGGATTGGCTCAGTCCAGGCCTGGAAAGGGAATTTAAGTGTGGATCCAAAGAGAGTCAGCGAGATATTAAATTAGTACATTACGTCAGTATTCATCACAGAGAAGGACATGGCGGATGATGAGTCTGGGGAAGGGTCTGAAGTTGAGGTCATGTTGAGAGCAAAAGTGAGGAGGTATCTGGGGATATTGTAAAACTTGAAGGGAGACAAGTCCCCAGGGCCTGGCAGGATACACAACAGAATACCGAGAGAAGCAAGGGAGGAAATTTCTGGGACTTTGAGGGAAATAGTTGTCTTCTCACTGGCTACAGGGGAGATCACAGAGGACTGGCGAATAACCAAAGTTGTTTCGTCGTTTTAGAAGGGTGCGAGAGTTAATCCATCTAATTACGAGCGTGTGAGCCTTACTTCAATGGCCGGCAAATTATTGGAGAGTATTCTTCAAGGCAGGAATTACTCCCAACTGCAGATCAGTGGGCATATTAGCGAGAGGCAGTATGGTTTTGTGAAGGCGAGGTCGTGTCTCACCAACTTGGTGGAGAGAAGTGAAGAAGAAGATCGAGAAGGATGCAGCAGTGGATTTTGTCTCCATGGATTTTGTCAAAGGCCTTACTGAAGTCCATGTAGAAAATACTCACTGCCCCAAACTCATCGATCATCATCTTCACTTGGCTCTCCTCCGTTCGTGAGACACATATACTTAATTCGCAAACAAAAGTGGTTTTCAGGTTCTACCATCCTTAAAAACAGTGAATTAGAGATTTCTAGCTCTTTTTGTTGATTTTTCTTTGTCCCTCACCTGCACTTCAATGTCCAGCCACTGACCTTCAAATGACACTGCTGGTGATCGCTCCCTCCAGTGAAACCAAATCAAATCAAATTAACTAAGGGCAAAGCTCTTTCCTCAAAACCCTGAGCAACAACGTCAGGAATTGTGGAGTGCAAGAGTCGAAGCTGGTCTTACTTCACGGCCTTGTGTCACCAGTCGTGCTTGGAGGCTGGGAGGGAGTGAACTGTCTGTCGGTGTAAAGAAACTCACTGATCTGGACGATAGGCTTTTAGGAAAGATAGTTCAGTGTTACAGAAGAAATGTCGACAAACAATGTTGTGTCTCCATTTTTCAAAATTATTTCAGAGATAGTCGAAATGGATTCGGCTGTCACACATGGCAACAGCAGCCATCACATGCACGACAGACACTCATGTGATTTGGTCAATGTTGTCAAATAAAACAGACGCTGCATGCAAAGACGCCCTGAAGAATTGTATATTGGCAACAGCATGCAGACTTTCTGCCAACGGATGAATGGGCACTGCAGATCAATCAACAGACTGGAATGCCACCCCCCCAACCGACCTCCCAACTCCATCCACCAGTCAGGGGATGCGTCAATGGTCAATGACTATTAGCATCTGATCTTCTAATAAGCCTCATCCAAGGTCGCTTTTGAGATACCTGACAATGCTGTATTGCTGAGCAGAAACTCACAGCAAAGTTTTGTACACGTAAATACAGCCTCAACCGTGTTTTTGAGTTCATGCCACTCTTCATGCAATCATACCACACTGTTCCACATCTGCAAAATCTTCCTTACTGCTCTGTTCTGACGCCATCATCTCGACGACTTGTTATGATCACTATCTTAATTAATTTTCACAATTTTAGATCACTTGTTACTTTGGTTAGACTCTCGACATGCGACCTTCGTACCTATCATGTTATTCCACTCATTTCATTGGTCTTCAGCACCACATAATTCTAATATTGTTTGAAGCAATCTTTCTGTCCCAATTAATCGGATTATTCTTTAACCGTTCACATTTTTTTCAGCTGTTGCTACTTTATTCACACCGACTGACTTTTTTTTATCACCTGCAGAGACTTATCCAGTCTGCCAACACTCCACTCACTCCTTTCGTGTGATATTTTGATTACTCTGTGCCTGTGTACTTCTCTTCACTGCAACTGATGAAGAAGCAGCGCTAAGAACGCTTGTGATTTCAAATAAGCCATTTGGACTGTCACCTGGTGTTATATATTTTAAACTTGTCCACCTCAGCCCAACACTAGCACATCATGGCTCCACTGAACAACAAATAGTGATCGTTGCAACAATCTCCCAAGTAATACAAAGCAGAGATAGTGGGCCAGAGTGAAAGCAATAAACGGAACTGAATGCAAGACTGCAACAGACATGGCCCTGAATGAAATTGCTGCTCTGTATGAGAACAGAAAGTTTGTAATGCACTTCAGCTATATCCGAGGCGAATGGATTTTGAGACAGCTGTGGCCGACGTGTTCCCTTCGTGTCAGAGTCACTGAGTAGCAAATAGTTAGAGAAGGGATAAATAACCAAGAATCAGAGTCAAATTTAATAAAGATTGAGGCCATTCTAACGTTTTATTATGCCTGCTCTCTGAAAGAGTGGGGTAATCAGTTACATTCACATAGCTTTTTCTCACATTCCGCAATTTGGCAGATAATTTCCATTATATGAATATCTTTTTTTTCCTGAAAGTTAACACTGATTGTACTTCCATTGTCCCCGATATTGAGATTTATACAGTATAATAAGATCCAAATCATTTTAAAAAAGCTGTATTATTTTTCCAAATCAATTCATTTTATCTTGTTTCTTGGACGACCGAAATTCCTACACGTAAAAGCAGTTTGGATAGTAAGACATCAAAATGTCTGTCAGTTCTATAAAAGAACAATATATCTCTAAAGTAGAGGGAGCAATCTGTCTCTCTCATTAACTGGAGATCCAACATCTTTAATGTCAATTCGAGAGTGAAATGTCGCTCCAGTCAGTTTGTGAGCTAGCTATATCTCAGTTAGAGATCTCACTGTTTTTCAACTCAGATAGAAACAATCTATCTACATTTACTCGGCTTTCTCTCTGGTCAGTGAAATGTATTCGCAATATCACAGTTCTCCAAAATAAACACAGGCTTTGTGGTTACCGAATTGGTATCAGACAAATCTGGTGCAATGATCTGAGCTCATTACATTGCATTTTCTTCAGTACGTGACATCAGAAGAATCTCAGCCAATTCTTGCAGTTTTTGTTGCTCTATGGTCTATCAGTTACCAAGGTACATGAAGGCCTCTCGAATCCCAGAGTGATGCAACTCTTCATTCCCACTCTGATATACGTGAACTTCATTGTCGGTAAGAAGTTTAGTGCTTTCATTCGGATTTACTTTCTCTGTGAACAAATTTGAAACAAAATCAAAGTATTCGTATTAAAGGGAGAATGGCCTGTTTTTTGGATGGACTTGAGATATTGTGAGCAGGTTCTTACAGAAGGACTATTGTGACACCTATAAAGCTATTTCCAGCGATCAATCAGCATTGAAAATAACATCAACTCGGAATCCGTGCTTATACCCCATTCTTTATTTTTCTGTTAATGAGAAGACAAGTGAGTTATCTGGAATACGTGTTTAAATGACGAAAAAAATGATGACAGGGTAGACTTTGAGAGGATGCTTCCCTGAAGGAGGTTTCAGATTTTTGTTCCCGAATAGATCAAATAAGGAATTCAGAAGAAACATCTTCAGCCAGAGTTTTCATCAAATATTGCTTGAGCGGCATAACGAGGAGTTGAGGAGAACTGCAATGAGACATTTAAATGTAATCTCGACATGCCCACGCGAACAAAGTAGATGGAAGGATTTGCTTTTAGTATGACTGGACGTGGGGAAGGCTTACACACACACAAATGGGCCAGGTGGCCAAAAGCGATTTTCTTGGGGCTCCAATTGCAAACTTCTTTTGTTTGTTTTCTGGATGGGTGACTGTGAACTCTCATCATCACTTCAATATTTAATCTAGCATTTTTTTAAATCACACTTTTCACATCTGAGCAATGGAAACTCTTTACACTGTGGGATTCCTTGCTCACACAGGCAGAGGTAAAATACTTGGCTTTAAACTGCACCTAAACTGCCAAAGCTTTTACTCATTATATCAAACCCAGGAAGACTGCCAGAGTTCATACTCTGGAGGAGCACAAGCGACGGAGACTCATTTAAAGCATATTTCCCTCAGACCAGGTTTTCTGACACAGTTGAGCTAGCAGACAAGTTGCACCAATTAACCATCTCGGAGTTGCAGCTGTCTGATACCGCGATCTATTATTGTCCAAATTAGCCTCGAAAACGAGAGAGAGAAAACTAAAAATAAACCCTTCTGCAAGAACGACTGAAAGTTTCTGGGTCACAGCTGCTGCCTATTCGGACGTCTTTGGAACAGCAGGTGAGACACGTAGCTGTGCATGCGAAGACCAAGCACAATCCAAATCAACAAGATGCGAAATCATTCACACCGAACACTGGTTTTGATAATTGTATCAACTTTCCAGGGAATGAAATGACAGCGTTTTTCTTGGGAATTTCTGAGAATTTTCACAACTGTTCTGGAAGCAGCCATACAATTTATCGTTATTTCGAAAGTGAAATTCACAACAAAGTTGGAAGTATGTTTTAGTTTGAAATATCAGCATTGAGCAGCTTGCCATTTGGGTAATATCTGCATCATTAAAATAATCTGATTGAATACCGTTCAATGTTAAAGGCACCTGCAGACATCAAGAAGTATGGGTTCATGATCGAAAGTGTGGATAGGGTCTACTCCAAAGTAGCATAAGGGACTGGTGACCACGGAGGTAGAGAAAAAAAGAACATTGAATTGGGATATCTGTGGTGTGTTCAGGGTTCCGATACAGATTATCAAGTAGCCAACTGTATCGAAAATCGAAAGTGAAAACTTGATGCTCATGTTTGCGACAAAATATTAGAACCCCTTTGAGTTATCTGAAACCATTAAATACAAGTCCATATAAAAGCAAACTCTTTGTTCTCCTTGTCGAGAGCATTCCATGATACTTTTCATTTCCTTCTCCATTTACCAAATATGTAAATAAAAGTGTACAGTCCTGGAGAACCACAGAGGTCTTCTTTACTTCGAGAGACTACTGGTGTTGGTTCTCCTGGTGGTCACCAAACCTCAGGTTACGGGAAAAGCTGAGAAAGCCAGACCTGCACTGTGGCTTTAGCTGGTTCGTGAATTCAAATGGTAGTTTTGAGATCATTTTTCATCCTACATCATTCGTACGACCAAGTGAACTTTGTTTAGTGTCCCGTTGTGAACTGCTGATTCACCATGTCAGATAATTCGGGGAGAATTGCTTTTCTGATACATCTAATTTACAAAATGGAGCACATTCTCTAATCACAACTTTCAATTTGTATTTGGAATGTATGCAATCTTAAGAGATCAGAAGCCACTTTACTCAATGTTGCATCTGTGGCTCTTGGCTTACCAACGATCTAGATTGATATGAATTCAGTTCATTTTGGTAATATTTATAAAACTGAAGTTTGTCCAGAGTTTTCTCACTTTCCGACCGTTGCAATAATGTTTTAATACAAAGTTCATTTTGGTTTTTGTCTCTGCAGTGTTTTTCCGCCCACAGTCATGGACTGCAGTCAGACAGCCACAGCTCACCAATGGTGAAATTCTCCTCAGTTTCCGAAATGTCCAGAAATGCAGAAAACCTAAGTCCAACGCCATTTTGACCTGGAAACATCGCCAAAAGTATGGATGTAGTAAAGGAATGTAGGAGATTTACCAATATCCTGACGATACAATTGTAAGCAACAGTTTTCAGCTCAGGCAGAACCGCTGAGATTAATCGTCACTAAGTCTCCTTCAAACTGTATCATTTTAATCTGCTTCTGTGATACAGAGTCTGCACATTTAACATCTACATAAAAAAGAAGTAATTTTTATATAAAGGCCCGCAATTGTGTTTTATTCTAATTAATATCATCAAGGCCAGGGAATTTGTTGAAAATAGAGAGAAATGCTGATAAGACGAGTGTCGATGAAAGGTTTGCATTTTTCAACTTAAGATCTTACCAGTTAAAAGGGCTACAGCAGTGAGGGATGAGGAAAAAATAAGGGTTGACAAGTTTGCAGAACTGATGGCAGAAATGCAGAGAGCGAGATGAAGCTGAATTGGCTCATCTCAGAGCTGACATTGAGTCATATCTTGTCTCCCTGCCAGATGGATATTTCTGACAGATTCGCAAATGTGCCTCCAATCATCTCACAGTTGCTTTGTTCTCCAGTCCATTACGTCAGATCTATTGTCAATACAACGTTGAAAACAGGAACTGCAGAAGGTCATTTAGTTCACTGAACTTGCCGTTGCACTCAGTGAAGTTTGTACAACTCTCACAAACTTGACAGCTTTACGACAATTGTTTCCTTTAGCATCCATTGATCTATCAATTTTGGAATGAAATTAACTTGACTGAACAACGAAGCGGCTTTGGAGCAGTTAATGATAGTGAAACTGCTTTTGTATTCAATTAGAGTAACCGACTGACATGGCTCGAAAACAGACCCTTCGTTTCAAACTGTCTACATCGAGCGTAATCCGAAACTAAACTTTTCCCAACTGACTGTGCTTGTCCTATATCCCTAATCACTTTTTTTCATCATCCAAGTGTTTAAACAAATGTCTTTTAAACACTGTTACTGTACCCACATTTGCTGGCAATTCATTCCACACACGAACGCTCTGTGCAAAATAGAAGTGTCCATCGGGTGTTTTCTTTCAATGCAGCTTATCTTTGATTTCAGTTACTGATGGGTTATGGTAAACTGTTATGGTAACACTACCACAACATTCTATTAAACGAGTTGCTCGCTGACCATGAATAAAACTCGCAGCTGCTTGAAGCAGGCAGTTTATGTTGAATGACCTGCATTCTGCACAATCGAAAGAGTTCCAAAATGTGATGTGCTCTTTGTACTGTGGTTTTGATCATATTAACAATTCGTAGTAAAAGTTATAGATCTGATACAGACAAGGGAGGGAAGAGAGCCTTTCAGGTTTTTGTTCGGGCTGTCTGGGTCTCTGTATCAGTGTGTTACTCATAGCACAGTGATAGCTGGCTGAGTCAGACAGACGGATTTCATTAATTCTCAAAGGAACCACTTTATTGACTTTGTCCAAATTGGCAGAAAACCGGTCACGGAAATCTGGTGAGCTGTCCGCGTCTTCATTCTTGTACCTCTTCAGTAAATATCTCGGAGCTTCCCCAGGATACTGGACGTACCAGAAGAGAATAGGAGCACCCGACGATTCGTAACTACAGTTCAACATTACCATTTGTCCTTCCTCTGCCGATAAATGAGGTGGGCTCTGAAAAACTGAATCTTGACTACTCGTTCCTGTAACAAATTTGAAAAAGTTGTTGAAAGCATGTCAGTAAATGTAACCAAAATAATACTCAGTGCTGGTTTTAGTTCAGCCTCACCATGCAGAATAGTAACGATTATCAGTAATGTTCTCAGGGTACCCATGACATCAGTTTTCATCTGATCAAACTAAAAACAAAAAAGATGGAACTTTGTCTTAATATTTTCTGTTTAATCTGTTTAGAAATCTTATCTTCCACCGATTGTACGTGACTCAAACGCAGAACCTTCTGGCTGTGAGTTATGACAACACCAGTACACCGAAAGACTCCGACAGTTTTCGTCTTATATAAGACATTGAGCTCATACCACGGATAACCTTCACTTCTTTGGAAACAGAGGGACGTCCCACCATGATGTGATTCGTTGATTTCTCACTTCTTATCTTAACAGTCAACCAATCACTGTTGGATTCAGGACACAGTACGACCTCGCTCAAATCAGTTACCTGGGGTCACTGAGATTGGTGATGTCTTGAAACTTGTCCGAAAGTTTTAGATTCTCCAAGAAGTGGAAACATCCTCGTAAAATCTGCGGTGTCAAAGCCGCTCAGGTTGTTTCATGTTTCATGTAAGTCATTGCACAATGCTGTTGTCCTTTTGCTACCGGCGTGGAGATGTCTCAATTTGATCTTGTTTTAATTAACTACCAAATGGCAAATTTCCAACACTGCAGGGATTAGTGAGAGGGAGAGAAAGCCCACTTGGACCACACTTACATTCATATTCATTCCCTGCATGTTTTGTCCAGACTCAGCCTCAGTCGAGAGGAAATTTATCATGTAGCTGCTTCCTGCCGTATATTCCATGACATGACATTTTCTTTTGAACAGGGGGCAATTCCAGTGGCTCGTTGTTTAACACTACTGCCAGCTCCAGGAACCCGGGTTCGATTCCACCCTTGGGCAACTGTCTGAGTGAAGTTTGCACTTTCTCTCCTTGTCTGCGTTGGTGCTCTGTTATCCTGCCACAGTCCAATGATGAGCTGCCTGGGTGGATTGGCGATGCTAAATTTTCCAAAGTTTTCAGGAATGTGTAGGACAGGTGGGTTTTAGGGGGATTGAACTGGGTGGGACGTTTTGAATGTTGGCGTGGACTTGTTGGACTCAAGGTCCTGTTTCCATACTGTAGGGATTCTATGGAACAGTACAGGAGAATGTATTCTGTTCTTAATTGGCGCACCATGACATTGGGAAAGAGGGATTGTGGACGGAGATTTGTTTCATATCATTCCTCTGGTGCACCTGACGGCACCTGTCACATAATTTCAATCGGATATTTTCTCAGCGCCTATCCTGTTTTCTTTGTGTTCGATAATCAGTTGATGATTCGTGTTTGTAAAAGTAACATTGCTGAGGAACACAACCTCAAGCAGCAAAATATGTACTACTTGTGATTTGCCGAATTCAGGCTGGAATTATGAATGAGAATTTTCTGATCGACCAATAATCCAGCCAAAATCATTCCGCAATATTTGTGAAGAAACGTAAAGTCAATGTTTAAAAGACAGCATCGCATGACATAGTACTGCAGCACATTTTCTGTGACCATAATTTGCAGAACTGTCATTTTAACTGTGTCGCAACTGACATCTCGGACTACAGGATATATCTTTGTTCGTGAGACCTGACCATGTACAATGTGTCAAATAAAATTGGTTAACATTTCAGCTTTTTCAAATCATATCTCGAACAGATGAAATAGTTAGTGTTTGTTGGTGTTCTGTCATCTCTTTCCAAGGATGCGTTTGCAGGGGTTACTCAAACGAGTGTTATGAACCCATTATTTTCACTTACTTCATCAATGAGACTCTCTCCTACTTTGGCCAGGGACTGAAAGTACAGACCTCAGTGGTGCTCCTTGACAGGGCTCATGCCAGCAGAGATGCCCTGCTCTCAGGCCCTGTGGGCTTTCGAGAGCTTGCAGCCTTTCTTGGGAACTGACTACATTGTTATGACCTGGGTTCTAAGAGGTCTGCCTGTTTGCTAATGTTTGTACAATATTGAGCAGATATTGTGTGCAAATGCAGCAAGGCCTGAATACTGTTCAAACCCGCCTCGAATAGTTTAAAGCAACGTTTACATTACCGTCTTCAACAAAAGACAGCCCAACTATTCTTGGTGAGCTGCTATACCACTGCCTCTCTGAAAGAGCCCTTTCTACATCCTGGGGGTTCCCTTTCCGCAGACACTGGAGCAGCCACATAAGTGTGATTATACCAGCAGTTGAGAAGATAGGAATTAGCGAGTATCTCACATCTTGTCTCCTTGACGCCTGTCACCGTCTGCAGCATAGAGCTCATGAAAGTATGGGAGTACTCTCCACTCACCTGGAGGATTTTACAATGTTGTGTGCAGCACGGAGAGAAGATTGATGGATTCAATTGGAGAAGGATTGGAATGGAATAGCAGTAAATATTTCAGGACGATTTACAAAGCAAATCGGTTGTATGAACAGAATTAACTGTGACTAATTATGCAGGCGAGGCTCGACTGCTCTTCTCTAGCGTTATGTGCATCATAACCTTTTGACAAGTTTTATGGTTGTCTCATTGTTCAGAGTGAATTCTGTTTGTTGATGTGATGGTGCCCTCCGATGAACTCTACTGGGCAGTCTCACGGTAGGCTCTTTTGTGGAATGCGTGATATGTCTGCATCGGTGTAGGTTGCAGGGCACAGTGATACATAACACTTTTGGAAGAGGAAATTGTGCTGATTGTTAGTTCGGTGATCTTGTCAATTTTATAAAGCAAAGAAGAAAGTAGATCTGTAAGGCAGTTTTCTGTGGACACACTGCACTCAAATGGCCTCAATGGTAACTGCCTGGGACGTTGAATGTACCAGTATGCTTTCGTGTTTGAATACAAAATACAACTTAGTGTGACTTTTGTTTGCCTCCTCAACAGTTATTTCAACAAATGGTTGTTCCAATGGGTTCTGCTGTCTCCAATCGAGCATAAAATGCAGTAAGAAAGAAACAACAGCCAACACCAGCCTCATATTTGTCAACATTATCGTCACTGTTACTGTTAAATTAGGAGCAAATTTTAAGTGAAAAATAATCTTTTTCCAATATGAGATATTAAGTGAGAATAGAAACAATGCCAAGCAACGGTTTGAGACATTCTCCCATTGTTCCTGGTTGTATCGCTCTGTCGTGCAGCCAATCCTCTGGCTCAGCAGAAAAGTAGATCGGCTGAACAATTATGATGTTGATCAAATCAAGTCAACAAGTGGGAGTTGCAGCAATCTGTCTCTCTCTCTCTCTCCCTCCCTCCCTTTCTCTCTCTTTCTCTCTCTGTATGTGCGTGTGAAGAGAGAGAGAGAGAGAGAGAGAGAGAGAGGAAAGGAAACAGAAGGTGTGTTCGGGGTGTTCTGCAGTCTCTAAATTTGACATCAGCGTGGTGACTCTGAGCTGCAATCAGCTGATATTTTGAAAAAAGTAATGGTTGCATTTACAATCTGTGACCTGGTCTCAAAACACCACAGGTATTACGTATGACATTCCATTGCTATATGTTTACAGTAATTGTGACAGTGTATTTTAACTTTATCTGAATGGAAGTTTAAACTGAGGAAGAAACGTTTCTGGCATCAGGGTCATTCCGTCCGCCGGAATTGGGGATGCTTGAAGGTGCAAGGTGGAGAGAGCAGCAATCACGATAATTTTCAAGTGATTTGCTTTTTCAGTTTCACAGACGGACGTTATTATTTTATCTTTTAATTTGTGGGACTGTAAACGAAATCCGTGTCGTTTGATTTTAGATCTGGAAAAATGTATTAATAATGTTAATGTCCATAGCGTGAATGAAGAAAGAAGTTTTAACAAATCAACATAAGACAATATAGATTGCAACAGCAGATGCTGGTTTCGTGGTTATTTGGTGCACTGGCGATCAGGGGGCTCAGAGGAATTTTCTGCAGGCAGACTGGCTGTTATAATGAAAATTCAGTTCGTAAACCATCTGCATTTAGCTTCCTATATTAAAATGTTCATCTATTGGTGTGAAATAATAACAGTGAATAAAATCCTTCAGAAAAATAATAATGCTGAATTACCTGGTTCGGATTAAATGTGGCACCAGAAATAGGCAATGCTGTTGACTCTTCGTTTTAAATTAAGGATAATTGTGAGTGTTTGTAGTTTTATTCTTTGCCAAGAGTAAGTCAAAGCAGAGTCAGATCATATTTTTCTTGTTGAAGTGGCCTGAGCCTTGATAACCAAGAGAGAGAAATATTAATGATGAGGTGAGTAGAAAACGTGACCAGGTCAATTATGACCATACTGAATGACTGTGCGTGAAGTGACTACGCTTGCCCCTCTGTACATGTTTGTTTATGATTCCCTGCATAGATTGTCAAGCAAGCAATGACTTGCATTTACTTGAGCTAATCCTTGATTTTAATAGGTGTTCTGTTTTTGTATGAGATTGGAGTGTACCGAATAGACTGTTGATATCAGAGCATAATAATTCATTTGAAAATGAATCAGTTGAAAATTAATTATCATTAACTGGCAGTTGAAAATTCCCTGCAGTCGAATTGAGATTCCGACTGTAATGATCAGAGCAGGGAATCTTTTTATTCTATCCATAACGGCTGAATGTGAGCTGATACTGACATGCTTATTATGGGTTCTGACCGTACCACAACATTTCATACAGCGCAGCTGAATTAGACACAGGGTAACAGCAAACGATTGTTGAAGTTTCATCTGCTTGTGCTTGGACTCTTTGCTTTGCCTGGGGTACCGAGTCTCTATTACTCATCTCTGAAAGGTAGCGGCAAGCACACAGCAAGTGAAAACAAGGAAGGTAAGACAATTAGTCATGTGGAAGTGTGAGTGGGGAACAACATGAACGCTAGGAAATGCAGTAGTGTTTATCAAACAAAACAGACTTGTGATCAAGAAGTTGACAACTGTTGGGTAAAGCTTTTCGTTTCCGTCTGAAAACCTTGAACAGAAACAAAAACATTGGTCAGCATTAGTCAGGCTTGGAACTGGAGGAGTTCAAACAGCAGGCGTTATGTTGTGTGATCGTCTCGAATTGGAGTATTCCACCCATTTCGTATCCTCAGACTGCCACTGTTTCCAGAAAAAAAGGCTCATGATCTGAATTTCGTGATCACCGTGTGCCCTGCTGTGGACCAAGTGAATTTAGCCGGATGCTGTAATCTGCGCAGTGAATTAATCTCAATGGGGCACACTGGAAGCGTCGATTCCGGCTCATATTTCACATGCTCTTATTTTTTATTTAACCTTACGTTCTTTCATAAGAACATGTGGAAGAGCAATTCTTGATCAACATAATGGAGAAGAGTGGGATATCGTGCAGGGCCTTGGTGGGGCACGATTCTTGGTGCTGACAGATCGTGCAGGGTGTGCAAAGCATTTAGCTTGGCAGGATGTTCGGGGCTCCATTGGACTGGTTATATGAAACATTCAAGACAACAAAATGTGAGGCTGGATGAACACAGCAGGCCAAGCAGCATCTCAGGAGCACAAAAGCTGACGTTTCGGGCCTAGACCCTTCATCAGAGAGGGGGATGGGGTGAGGGTTCTGGAATAAATATGGAGAGAGGGGGAGGCGGATCAAAGACGGAGAGAAAAGAAGATAGGTGGAGAGAGTACAGGCGGGGAGGTAGGGAGGGGAGAGGTTAGTCCAGGGAAGACGCACAGGTCAAGGAGGTGGGATGAGGTTAGTAGGTAGGAGATGGGGGTGCGGCTTGGGGTAGGAGGAAGGGATCGGTGAGAGGAAGAACAGGTTAGGGAGGCAGAGACAAGTTGGACTGGTTTTGGGATGCAGTGGGTGGTGGGGAAGAGCTGGGCTGGTTGTGTGGTGCAGTGGGGGGAGGGGACAAACTGGGCTGGTTTAGGAATGTGTTGGGGGAAAGGGAGATTTTGAAGCTGGTGAAGTCCAGATTGATGCCATTAGGCTGCAGGGATCCCAAGCGGAATATGAGTTGCTGTTCCTGCAACCTTCGCGTGGCATCATTGTGGCACTGCAGGAGGCCCATGATGGACATGTCATCTAAAGAATGGGAGGGGGAGTGGAAATGGTTTGCGACTGGGAGGTGCAGTTGTTTGTTGCGAACTGAGCGGAGGTGTTCTGCAAAGCGGTCCCCAAGCCTCCGCTTGGTTTCCCAATGTAGAGGAGGCCACAACGGGTACAGTGGATGCAGTATACCACATTGGCAGATGTGCAGGTGAACCTCTGCTTAATGTGGAAAGTCATCTTGGGGCCTGGGATAGGGGTGAAGGAAGAGGTGTCGGGACAAGTGTAGCATTTCCTGCGGTTGCAGGGGAAGGTGCCGGGTGTGGTGGGGTTGGAGGGCAATGTGGAGCGAACAAGGGAGTCACGGAGCGAGAGTTCTCTCTGGAAAGCAGACAGGGGTGGGGATGGAAAAATGTCTTGGGTGGTGGGGTCGGACCTCTATACCCAGAATATTCAGACCCTTCAGAAGAGTTTCTCCCTGCGAGTCCTGAAACAGACACTCGCAGCTATGCACCGGCACCTCCACAGACTGCAATCCAGCCTGCTGCAGCTCAGAGCCTCCCTCTCCTAGAACTGCAAAGGGCCTCTGCTGTTTTTTATTGTCCGCAGGATCCACAGACTGAACACCCAGTTTTACTCAGCTTTACTGGACACCAAAAATCGGAAGTACAACAAACTCACTGGCCGCTGCCACCCACAAGAGGATTCCTGCGCATCCCAAATCCCAAGTCTGTCCCTGCTCCTCACCGACCATGCACCGCCGCCATTGACCATGAGGACACGGCCGGAGACTCCACCGATGACGTCACATCCGCATCCGCCGGCCACACCACTTCTGGGACCGCTGCTGCAGTCACAACCTCCACTTCCAGTTACAACACCTCACACACCAGCCTCACCGCAGCTGCTGCCGCCCACCACGATACTCCAACCGCCGACGGAACCCCGCCCACGGCCGACGCCGACGGAACCCCGCCCACGGCCGACGCCAGCGGAACCCTGCCCACGGCCGAAGCCAACGGAACCCCGCCCACGGCCGACGACCTCATCGGTCCGCCCACAACCTCCACAGCCAGCAACCCCAGAGGAGACAGCCACACTGAACCCTGCCGCATCTTCACCATGCCCCCAGACCTCCCACTGACTGAGGACGCACGGTCAGTCCTTAGTTAGTGGCTCACCTTTGTCCCCCTACAACCACACATCAACGAATACCAGTCATGATTGGACATAGAGCAGTTTTTCCGCCACCTTCGCCTCCACGCCTACTTCTTCAACCAGGAGCCTAAGCCTCCCTCCACTGACCCCTTCACCCGCTTCAAACACAAGTCCTCCTCCTGGACATCACCCCCAGGCCTCCTACCCTCCCTCGACCTCTTCATCTCCAACTGCCTTCGAGACATTAACCGCCTCAACCTCTCTACCCCTCTCACCCACTCCAACCTCTCCCCTGCAGAACGGGCAGCCCTCCCCTCCCTCCGCTCCAACCCCAACCTCACCATCAAACCCCAAGACAATGGTGACACCGTGGTAGTATGGCGCACTGACATCTACATCGCCAAGGCCATACGCCAACTCTCCAACACCACCTCCTGCCGCCCCCTCGATCATGACCCCACACCCGAGCACCAAACCATCATCTCCAACACCATTCATGACCTCATCACCTCAGGGGACCTCCCACCCACAGCCTCCAACCTCATTGTTCCCCAACCCAGCACGGCCCGTTTCTATCTCCTTCCCAAAATCCACAACCGTGGCTGACCTGGTCGACCCATCGTCTCAGCCTGCTCCTGCCCCACCGAACTCATCTCCACCTATCTGGACTTCATTTTCTCCCCTTTGGTCCACGAACTCCCTACGTACGTCCGTGACACCACCCACGCCCTCCACCTCCTCCAGGACTTCCAATTCCCTGGCCCCCAACACCTCATCTTCACCATGGACGTCCAGTCCCTATACACCTGCATTCCACATGCAGATGGCCTCAAGGCCCTCCGCTTCTTCCTGTCCCGCAGGCCCGACCAGTCCCCCTCCACCGACACCCTCATCCGCCTAGCCGAACTCGTCCTCACCATCAGCAACTTCTGTTTTGACTCCTCCCACTTCCTACAGACTAAGGGGGTGGCCATGGGCTCCCGCATGGGCCGCAGCCATGCCTGCCTCTTTGTAGGTAACGTGGAACAGTCCCTCTTCCGCACCTACACAGGCCCCAAACCCCACCTCTTCTTCCGGTACATTTGATGACTGTATCGGCGCCGCCTCTTGCTCCCCAGAGGAGCTCGAACAATTCATCCACTTCACCAACACCTTCCACCCCAACCTTCAGTTCACCTGGGCCATCTCCAGCACATCCCTCACCTTCCTGGATCTCTCAGTGTCCATCTCAGGAAACCAGCTTGTAATCGATGTCCATTTCAAGCCCACTGACTACAGCAGCTACCTAGAATACACCTCCTCCCACCCACCCTCCTGCAAAAATTCCATCCCCTATTCGCAATTCCTCCGCCTCCGCCGCATCTGCTCCCACGATAAGACATTCCACTCACGCACATCCCAGATATCCAAGTTCTTCAAGAACCGCAACTTTCCCCCCACAGTGATCGACAACGCCCTTGACCGCGTCTCCAGTATTTCCCGCAACACATCCCTCACACCCCGCCCCCGCCACAAACGCCCTAAGAGAATCCCCCTCGTTTTCACACACCACCCCACCAACCTCTGGATACAACGCATCATCCTCCGAAACCTCCGCCATCTACAATCCGACCCCACCACCCAAGACATTTTTCCATCCCCACCCCTGTCTGCTTTCTGGAGAGACCACTCTCTCCGTGACTCCCTTGTTCGCTCCACACTGCCCTCCAACACCACCACACCCGTCATGATCGAGTGGGCGGCAGGAGGTGGTGTTGGAGAGTTGGCGTCTGGCCTCGGCGATGTAGAGGTCAGTGCGCCATACTACCACTGCGCCACCATTGTCTTGGGGTTTGATGGTGAGGTTGGGGTTGGAGCGGAGGGAGGGGAGGGCTGCCCGTTCTGCAGGGGAGAGGTTGGAGTGGGTGAGAGGGGTGGAGAGGTTGAGGCGGTTAATGTCTCGACGGCAGTTGGAGATGAAGAGGTCGAAGGAGGGTAGGAGGCCTGGGGGTGGTGTCCAGGAGGAGGACTTGTGTTTGAAGCGGGTGAAGGGGTCAGTGGAGGGAGGCTCAGGCTCCTGCTTGAAGAAGTAGGCCTGGAGGCGAAGGTGGCGGAAAAAATGCTCTATGTCCAATCGTGACTGGTATTCGTTGATGTGTGGTTGTAGGGGGACAAAGGTGAGCCCCTTACTAAGGACTGACCGTTCGTCCTCAGTCAGTCGGAGGTCTGGGGGCATGGTGAAGATGCGGCAGGGTTCAGTGTGGCTGTCTCCTCTGGGGTTGCTGGCTGTGGAGGTTGTGGGCGGACCGATGAGGTCGTCGGCCGTGGGCAGGGTTCCATCGGCATCGGCCGTGGGCTGTCTTCCGTCGGCGGTTGGAGTATCGTGGTGGGCGGCAGCAGCTGCGGTGAGGCTGGTGTGTGAGGTGTTGTAACTGGAAGTGGAGGTGGTGACTGCAGCCGCGGTCCCGGAAGTGGTGTGGCCGGCGGAGGCGGATGTGACGTCATCGGTGCAGTCTCCGGCCGTGTCCTCATGGTCAATGGCGGCGGGTGCATGGCCGGGGAGGGGCAGGGACAGACTCGGGATTTGGGAGGCGCAGGAATCCTCTTGTGGGTGGCAGGGGTCAGTGAGTTTGTTGTACTTGCGATTTTTGGTGTCCAGTAAAGCTGAGTTAAACTGGGTGTTCAGTCTGTGGATCCTGCGGAGAATAAAAAACAGCAGAGGCCCTTTGCAGTTCTGGGAGAGGGAGGCTCTGAGCTGGGGCAGGCTGGATTGCAGTCTGTGGAGGCGCCGGCGCATGGCTACGAGTGTCTGTTTCAGGACTCGCAGGGAGAAATGCTGCTGAAGGGTCTGAATATTCTGGGTATAGAGGTCCGACCCCACCACACAAGACATTTTTCCATCCCCACCTCTGTCTGCTTTCCAGAGAGAACCCTCTCTCCGTGACTCCCTTGTTCGCTCCACACTGCCCTCCAACCCCACCACACCCGGCACCTTCCGCTGCAACCGCAGGAAATGCTACACTTGCCCCCACACCTACTCCCTCACCCGAACCCAGGCCCCAAGATAACTTTCCACATTAAGCAGAGGTTCACCTGCACATCTGCCAATGTGGTATACTGCATCCACTGTACCCGTTGTGGCCTCCTCTACATTGGGGAAACGAAGCGGAGGCTTGGGGACCGCTTTGCAGAACACCTCCGCTCGGTTCGCAACAAACAACTGCACCTCCCAGTCGCAAACCATTTCCACTCCCCCTCCCATTCTTTCGATGACATGCCCATCATGGGCCTCCTGCAGTGCCGCAATGATGCCACCCGAAGGTTGCAGGAACAGCAACTCATATTCCGCCTGGAAACCCTGCAGTCTAACGGCATCAATGTGTTCATCACCAGCTTCAAAATCGCCCCTTCACCCACCGCATCCCTAAACCAGCCCAATTCGTCCCCTCCCCCCACTGCACCACACAACCAGCCCAGCTCTTCCCCTCCACCCACTGCATCCCAAAACCAGTCCAACCTGTCTCTGCCTCCCTAACCTGTTCTTCCTCTCACGCTTCCCTTCCTCCTACCCCAAGCTGCACCCCCATCTCCGACCTGCTAACCTCATCCCACCTCCTTGACCTGTCCGTCTTCACTGGACTGACCTCTCCCCTTCCTATCTCCCCACCTATACTCTCTCCACCTATCTTCTTTTCTCTCCATCTTTGGTCTGCCTCCCACTCTCTCCCTATTTAATCCAGAAGCCTCACCCCATCCCCCTCTCTGATGAAGGGTCTAGGCCCGAAACGTCAGCAAGGGTAACATTGAGGGGTGAAGGGCCTGTTCTGTGCTGTATTGTTCTGTGTTCTGTGTTCTAAGCACTGTGGGGCAACAGTGCGAACCACCAAGTCACCACACTGCCCTTGCTTGTGAGCGTGGATGTGAGTGAGCAGGCAGTTGAGATATTTAGGTGTGAGATTAATTCAGTGGTAAAACTTTTACATTTGTTGTTCCCAATGAGTGCTGTGTTTGTATTGTGAGGGAGAAAATTTGAGTTGGATGTCGGGTGTAAGGGATCTGCCTGCAATCTATCTCAAGCTGTTTCCATCCACTGAGGTCCAACTGCTGTCTCACCGAACCAATGGCAACACAGGAAGGTCAACTGAACACATGCGCAGAGATCTCAGCAACGTGTGAGTGTGCAATTTAGAATTATCACCTCCCAACACCCATCAGTCATTTCACATTGCACATACTCATCATTTGGTTTATTTGTGGCGGGTTTCTGACAAGTACGTGATGTTAACGTGACTCTGAGTTCTCTATAAAAGCACCAAACTTGGGCATTCCATGAACCCAGTGTTCTTATTTATTAGAGGCAAAAAAGGAAGCATAAATTCTCAATTGTTTCAGATCCAAATAACGGAGACTCTGTGAATCATCGCTCTGCTCAAAAACTTTGGAACAGAAGTGACAGTGGCATCGATGACCTGCTCCTCTGAGACAACATAGAGATGTTGCATATTACACTGATACATACAGCCCCCAGACATGCAGCCCACATTTACATTATTGGAATCCTCCACAAGTGTCGGGGATGAAGAAAAAATTTTCTAAAATTTATTTCACAGAGGAGCTTCAGGAGCATAATAAATATGCACTGTATGGCCCTATATTTTGCTGGCCTTTTTGTGCCAAGTTGTGCGAGTGTAGCAGCTAAAATATGCCAGAGTCTGGCACTGGACCACAAAATATATCAGGTGATATAATCAGGAAATAAACTGTGGCCTGATTGATCTATCGACAGCCACCCCAGATGAAGCTTTCTAACCGTTGTAACTTTTATCTCAGCCAACTCTGAGAGAGACTGTCTCTCTCTGTCTCTCTCTCTCTCTATCTATCTCTATTTATCTACCCATCTCTCTCCCCACTCTCTCTCTCTCTCTATTTTGCTCTCTCACAAAGACAAAGAAAAACACACGCACACACACAAACACACACACACACACACACACACACACACACACACACACACGTGCACACACACACACAGACGCACACGCACACACGCACGAGAGTGCACAAACAGACGTTTAGACACAGTCACACGCATATTGATATACAGAGTCATACAGTCAAAGCCGTTTACAGCACAGCAAAACGTCTTTTGCACCATCAAAACTGTACTGTTCAATGAGGAGCATTGAACTATTCCAATCTCACGTTTGAACAGTTTTTTCAATTGCCTTGAATGACTTTCGATCAAAGGTGCATGTGGAAACATTTATCGAATATTATCAAGACTTTTGGCTTGACACCCTCCAAGACAATTTGGGTTCTGAAAATCCTCTGGCTGAAAAATTTCTTCGCATTTTTTCTGTACCTGTTCCGTTTTACCTGACATTCATGCATTGAAATGTCAAACAATCGGAAACATCCATGCCTGTCCTTTCGACCCACAACCCTTATAATTTCATATATGCCGACCTTTATGCCCCAGTCCTCTCTACTCCAAAGGAAATCCATACTCTCTTTATATCTAAGAACCCCCAGCCCAGTCAACAGGTACCAAATCTCCTCTGCAAAATCTCGAGAGCAAATCAATTCCTTCTCTATTAAGGATTCAAAAACTGAAACCAATAATTTACCTGTGGCCTATCATAATGCAATTTCGTTATGACCTCACTACTCTAAGCTCTACAATTCTGTTAATAAAAGCAAGTATCCCATTTACTTTTGTAACTACCCCATCACATAAAAGGATCAATGGTCATGCATGCAAATATTTCACTGGTATTTAGCACTTCCCAATGTCCTATGAGTCCTCATGTGTTCACTTGCCTTGTTTTTTTTCCTGTCCCCGTGCAATATCTCACATTTATGAAGTTCGAATTTCCTTTGCCTCTGGTCAGTCGATCTGACACTCCCATCAATCTCCTCCTCAAATCTGAGACTATCTTTCCCGCCATTTTTCATGTCACAAATTTCCAAATCATTCAAGAAATCACTGATCAACACCCGGAACACTCATGTTTAAAACGTTTATATAAGCTGCAGTCAGAAGCTTTCCAACATTAATCCCTGCAGAACCCACTAAAAACAGGCTAGCAGTCTCAAGGGCACACTGAAGCACACACACTGGTTTCTGTCCCTCACTCATTTCTGCATCAAAACAGCGAAAACTCCTTAAATTCCACGGATTCGTACCTTGGTTCTGAGTCTCCTATGGGGGAACTGATCAAACTCCTCACTGAAGTCCAAGTAGCCCTACCAAATGCAATGCTCACCTCTACACACTTATTCACCGCTTCGAATAATGCAATCAATTGGGTCAGCTGTGACCTCCCCTTCACAAAACCCTGCTCTCTGTTCTCAGTTAATCTCTACTTCTGCAAGTGCACATTATTTCTATCTCTCAGAACTGATTCCGGAATTTTCCCCACCACTGAACTTAGAGAGACTGGTCTGAAAATTTATTGTTTATCCCTCTCACCATCATTAAATAATGACAACATATTGGTTGTCCTCCGAGCGGCTGGTAAAGTTCTCCGAAAAATCAGTGTAATCACGTCAATGCACAGACATAAATACGTGCTTTCTGACGAGTATGGTTTTAAACTGTCAATGTAATGCTGAAAGAATCCTCGAACAGTCCATGTGATGAAATAAAACTGTATCTACCCACTGAGGATACACCGTGGAGCCCGGGTTTCTGTGTATGTCTCTGGCTGTACATCTCTATCTTCTGGTAGTTTTCTGTATTAGTGCCAATCATCTCGGATTAAACAATCGCCTGTGTTGGTTTCGGAGCAGTCAGTGGCATCTTATCAGCTTCTGATAGCGTACTTTGGTCTTTATCTACGTTCAGCTTCATGCACTCTCTCTATTGCAATCTCTCCTCTCACTGCTTAAAACAATTGATGAGGATGACAAAGGGGTATATCAGAATGATCTTTAGCTCCTGTCGAAACGTATTCTGAGAGATTGCATAAATAAAGACGTTGTTGCTGGAACTTTGTAAGTGATGAACGTTGGCCATCTCTTGGAAGATATACTGCGGATCACTGAAATTCAGACCACCAAAGTAGCTCTTCGCTTTAAGCTGTGTAAAAATGAAATGCCCGACAAGAGGTGCCCACAGTAGGAGGAAGCTGAGAGAGATGGTGAACAGAAGAATAATAGACCTCCTGCGGTTGGCCATCTTTGGGTCTTGTTGCATCTCTGCACCTTGGAATCTGCTGCGAGCTCTGTTGGCTGCTAGGATTTGTTTCATTGTCAGGGTATTAAGCATCAGAATGACAAAGAATGGGAGAAAAGGAGTTTAGATCTGGAAGAACCAATCATAAGCCTGCCAAGGTGGCCAAATATAGAAGTTGGCTTTAACATTGCAAAACCAGGATACCTCATCGAAGATGTATAAGGGTTCATAGCTAAAGTAGGATGGGATGTTCTTGATGCAACACAGGGCAGAGATTATTCCGATGACCAAAGATGCAGTTTTCACTGTACAGTATCTGGTCTTCAAATTCTGGAAGCAGATGGCCACTGAACGGTCAATGGTAAAGGCGACAGTCAGCCAGACTGAGCAATCCCGAATGATATAGGCCAGCAAAACGCTGAAAGTGCACGCAGGAGTGGTCGACAAAACACTTTGTCGGAAGTAGATGCGGCTGATTCGGTTGAAGATTACCGCAGTGATGATGACAAGAAAATCAGTGACTGCAATCGTCATCTGGTAGAAAGTGATGCATCGGGAAAGACCGCATCGTCCTCGAGATAGGATTATGATAGCCAGCAAGTTGGCTGTGAGAGATCAAAAGAGAAAGACATGATGGAACTGGTTCCAAACATCCTTCATACAATCTTTTATGAAACAATTTTCAACCAACCCCTTGCCACTTCAAGTCTCTGCCTGTTGTGGAAAAACTGACAAGTGATTGACATCCAATGCAGCGTCAAAACTCTATCAATGCAATAAGTCACAAGAATTGACATCGCTGTTTCATCACTTAGAAAAT
Organism: Stegostoma tigrinum; assembly: GCF_030684315.1. Classification (NCBI taxonomy): domain Eukaryota; kingdom Metazoa; phylum Chordata; class Chondrichthyes; order Orectolobiformes; family Stegostomatidae; genus Stegostoma; species Stegostoma tigrinum. The sequence continues at coordinate 2,108,582 of NC_081396.1, read as the reverse complement.
TTCCTGAACCAACTTCTTACCTTAGAATGAATGGAATAATGTGGTGCTCATGAACCTATTTATTTGAAGCCCCAGATATACTGTCACCCACAAACCTTCATGAACGTTGCATCCTCATTAGCGATGACCAATCTGGTCCTTTGAGTTTTCACATGCTCCAGATTCTCTCCACATATGTTCCTGCACCATCATACAACTGCCTGAATTCTATTCTTAACTGTGCTGATGTCTCCCGTGCATCGCTTTCATTGATACTTTCAACTCTGTCAGGAACAGATTAACTAGTAAAGCCCAAATCACTGGAGTTCTCCACTCAGCGGTTCTACTTCTGTCCCCTTCTTTCAGAAGTCCCTTTTAGAACTTTTTTTTCGCAATATCTCATTCTTCTTCGGATTAAACTTGTTCACTAATTTTCCTGTGATATTTGCAACATAAAGTGACATGCTGTGATAGGATGTGCAATTGCTGCTCCGAATAATTCTGAAGCAATTTTTTCTGCGAATTGTATTTCACAAATATAATTATGTCAAATATGGGGGAACTTGTAATAGAGGAGCCAATTAATGAGAGCTTGAAAATTTTGCATATTCACACTTTTAAACGAACATCTAAGTCATTCCGAAAATGACATGAACAATGCCACGATTATTGGGAACTCCAGATATGATAAATGTCCAGAACGAGATTTTGCTGCATTCTGATAAACTATTAATCCTACAATGGACTAAAACGCCAAGTTTCATTTTGCTCAATTGGAATGCAATTTGGGATATGGCAGTAGTGCAGCTTCATAATCATGCATACTCAATCATCACAATTCGTCATTCAGCGTTTAAGAGGCTATTTTTTTTGTAAGCACAGAACATTTGACATTCAAGAACACATTGGCTTTCATAAAAATCAAATTTTCAGTAATACACGATGAATTGCCACAGCTCAGATAGTATCCCATAAAGTATTATACACACTGGAGACCAGTTGGATTCCCTTAAACTGGAAGTGCTGCATGTTGCAAAAATTCTGCCGAATCCTGAAAGGGAAAGAATATATTTCTGGAAATACACAATTACAAAAATAATTTTCTGAAGCATGAGAGCCTTACCAGGGGCACCAAACACAGCGAGAATTAAACATCAAATGACAAAGAAGGGGGCAATGACTGGTTCGTGCATCGTCTTTCATCAACTGTAGGAGCTGTTGTTGCTGTGGAAGTTTCCTCTGTGGCACTTTCAAATGGGCCCTCAATTATTTTGAGCGATAATCTCTTGAGGGACAATTAAGACACAATAAGCTTCTGACTGACATTTTGCTGCACAAGCAGATTAATTCACTACTTCTTGCCTTCCACGAAAATAAATGATTATATTTCTTTTTTTTTGGCAATCTCGTTGTAATTTCTTTGTTCGTCCAACTTCCCAGAACATGACTTTCAGTCTTTGTCAATTAAATCCACCGATGGAAAACATTGAACAGGGTCCCCATCATAAGAACTTTTTCTTCCCCAATTCTCATTTATCTTATTTCTCAGTTTAATCTCTATTTTCAGCGTCAATGTGCTTCATCCTTTGTGTTTATTAATTTATATTCCAGTGCCAAATGCGAAGAAACTGCTCAAACAATTCCATAAAATTTCAGTTGAACGTGGAGGTGACTCTCAAGTGCAAACTTTGACCAATGTGAGTCTGAAAAATATCCTTCATTTGATTAGATCAATCGGAAGTGCAGGAAGGCCATGCAAGTGGTGAAGCTTCTGTTCAGAGCTTCTGTAGCAGGAACAGTTGACCAATGTCAATATTTAATACTGCAACATAAGCTTGTTTCATGTATTGCAGAAATATTCATCATCTGGTGCAGTAGCAAATGGGATAAAATCATCTGGAATGTGCACAAGGACACAATTTGCGAAACGTCAGAAGAGGTCTGTAACATTTCAGTAACAATTAATGCCATTGACACAGCCGAGAGAAACAACAACTCAGATGTATTCTGGTTCAAAAGAAGCAGAGACATGTTGTGGCTTATTGTTAACAGAGACAGAGTGTACGTAATATCAACAAAAAGAAAAAGACACAATTGGGGAAGCGAAGTTCAGCACAACCAATGACACAGCTATCATCGTGCCAGCTGGTTCAGTGTCCAGTCTCATGAAATAAATAGTTCTAAGTTCAGTTATAACTGCAGAAATCCACAAGGTATAATGCACACAGAGACAGGATCAGATTCGGCAATCAGTGCAATTAGAATCAATTGTTATGCAGACATTAATAGGATCTTGATCATTTATTAATTGCGTGATCATTGTGTTGTTTCAGGGGGCACCGACTCGACCAGTGGGAATCATGTGCTGGTGAAACATTAAGAGAAAAAGCGCAGTTATATGCATAAGAAGTTAGATAGAGTACGGGATCGGGCCCCATTCAAAGTGCTAAAGCTGACATTATATTTAGCTCCAATAAGAAAACTTCGCAGCGAAGGAGATACAGCTTGTAAAGTAGCACTTACCTGGGAAAACACTATTGGAGGCACAGATGTAATCATGTATCAAGGTGACACGCATAAGCAAAGTATCAAAAAGACTGGTGACTTACTAAAACGGAACCACTTCTGCTATTCAAATAATTATCGTTTGTTCCTACAATAAACAAAATTTGTTGATATGCTCGGAGAATTTCAGCCGTGTTCCAGTTTTATATGTTTACGCAGTGCATCATGTAGACGTTCCATACTTCTGCTATTGACTATCTATTATGCAGAGAGTGAACGTTTCTAGATTCATTGCGTAACAATCTGCCCGATTTTCTAGAAGACATCGAATTACTTGTGTATTTTTGAACAGTTCCTCACCCGGGCAAATCGGTATATTCAATCAGCAATGGGACTATCAGGCACCATTATACACAATGGCAGAGCCGGCTTGGCGGCAGAATGTCCTTCGGAGCTTTCAGTTTTTACATGATCATACATGACCAACGATGGTGTAGGCTGTGGCTGAAAGAGTTTCCAGCAAACATTAGTATCCTGAAAGCGTCTGAACAGTTTGGAACTCTCCTCTCTGAATATGCAGAGCCAGGAAGTGATTGAATAAAAATATTTTAAATGATGTATAGCTTAAGTGCAATGAATTAAAAAGACATACTTATGAGTGTCTCCACGTCAATTATTACTAAACGAATAGGCGGATATTTTAAGAGAAATATAATTATATATCAATTACATTTCAACAGAAGAGAACCACTGACACCAGAAGTGGGTCGAACAGGCAAACAACAGAATTGAGCAAGGAATGCAGGATTAGATGTGACATATAAATATTGGTGCTGTCAAAATCAGCAAATTGTTTGTGCATGTTCAGAAGATTGAGTGTTATATAAAGTTCAGAATTAGCTGGGCCTGGAGCTTCCTGGACCAGTGATAGAATGCACATGGACCACATTTGGAAATACGGATTCGAAAACCAGATGTGTCATTGATGTTGGAATATTTGTTTGGATTTACCTTTCTTAAAGAAAAGACTAGAAACAAAAATTAAAATCAAGATTTCGTGTTGATAAGTCGTGTTAAAAATAATCCGAATTTATCCCATAGACACAGTCAGAGAATCTAACACCACTCAAGGATAAAAGACGGAAGTTGTGTACGGAGACAGAGAATTTGGGTGAGATCATAAATATGTGCTTAGCATCCGTATTCATCCAGGAGAAGGACATTGAGAGTGTGAAACATACTCCTATGCCAGGACATTTTGTGATCAAGAAAGATGTGGTGTTGATCATCTTGAAGAGCTGTAAGTTAGTTACGTCCCCAGGGTCCAACAATATCTGCTGCAGACTGTTAAAGAGGCAAAAACAGATTTCAGGGACCTAAACTATGATCGTTGTATACTTGATAGCCAATGGAGAGGCCCCATATTACTGGAGATGAGCTAATATTGGTTCTCTGTCATAGAATGGTTGAAAGATAATCCCGGAAACTGCAGACCAGAGTGTCTCACATTGGTGGTTGAAAAGATATTGGAGAAAAATCTAACGGATAGGGCTTAAACACATTTGGCAAAAAAAATGGTGGAATTAGGGGCAATCAGCATGACTTTGGGCAGGGCAGGTCACATCTGAAGTGATTTTTTCGAAGAGGTGACAAAGGTGATCGATAAAGTTAGAGCAGTGGATGGAGCATGGATTTTATTAAGGCTATCAAAAAGGTCACTCATGCAGTTGTTGAAAAGGAAATTCAGATGAACGTTCACTTGAATTTGCAATAGGCTTGCCCATTGTCAGGGCAGTGTAGATTTGGAAGAATATTTTTCAGTTTGCAGGCCAGTGACGAATAGTATTGTGTGGTGATCTACAGTGGGACATCTGCTGTTTGTGATATATTTAAATGACTTAGATATAAATGTAGATGTATTGCATGAGTTATATATTATTTACATAAATGTATTAGCTAAAGAACTGAGACGAAACTACTGGTGGGTGTGGGTTCGTCAGTTTGCATGTAATACAAAGACCGTTGGAATTGTGTACAATGTAGAATTTGTCAAAGGATTCAGCAGAATATATATCATTTGCAGATTTGGGAAGGGAAATGGCAAATGGAGTTTTATCTGGTGGATGTGAAGTTTTGTAGTTTGTAAGAACAAATGTTAAGGAATAGTACACAGTTAGTGGCAGGACTCTGAACAACATTTGTCTCCAGAACGAACTTGGATTTCAAGTTTCTCGCCTGCTAAAAGTGGCCACGCAAATAGATATGGTGGTAAAGAAGGTACGTGGCATGCTTGCCTTTATTGGTCTGGGAAATTGATCCAAGAGCCAGGATGACATGTTGCAACTTTGTAAGACATTGTTTTGGGCGCTTATTGCATTCTATTCTCGTGTTCACATTGCAGACCGGGTGTGCATGCTTTGCAGAGAGTGCAGAAGAGGCTCACCATGATGCTATTGCATGAGAGAGAATGAGTAATAAGGAGAAGCTAGAGCAAACTGGGCTTGTTTTCTCTTGAGTGCAGAATCTTGAGGGGCGACTCGATAAAAGTCTTCAAAATTATGAGATGCATAGATCGGGTTGAAGACTAGAATCTATTTCTCAGAGTTAAAATATATAACACTGGGAGGCATTGAGATGAGAGGAGAGAGTTCAATGCAGATGCGAGAGGCATTTTCTTTGAGGGTGAGAGGAGTCTGGAACACAATACCAGGGGTGGTAGATGAGACAGATAATATCATGACAGCCAGGGGATTTTGTTTGATGAGCATTTGAATATGCATTGAATGGAGTGAAGTCGACTAGTGGCCGGGAGAAATGAATGTTTCATTTTGAGTTATGTTTGATGCAATATCGTGGGCCTAAAGGCCCATTCTGTTTTGTACTTTTGGATATTGTACATGTACATACAACACTGAGGAATGTTATTCACTTTGCATGTCCACGACCTCCCTGACCCCAATGAATGTGGAAATTAATCAGTCCCTGACCCTTGCTGTTTGCTATAGTCCAAACACACACTTTCCCTCTTACAATACTTGTCGTATTAGAAGACACAAGTTATTGATGAATCCACCTTTTGTGCCAAATAAAGCAAGCGATCTCCTTGACTGATTGATTTTCCAGGGACAGTGTGCAACGATGCAGCAGGTTACAAAAACGCTGGGTTATGTGATGACTACGATTCTTCCAGTGAACAACATATTTCCTCCACAAGGTATGCATTGGTAAAATTTATAAATACCATTTAATTGAGCAGATCATGGCGACAAATTATCCTTCTTATCCCACCCCAACCTTGGGCTCAGTGTCAAGCTCGACAAACGTCTGAAACTATGATTTCGTTTAGCTCCTTCTCTGTGCTCTGTGTCACTGTGTATGTAATCGTCAGGATGGTCAGCTTTTTGCATACCATATACGTACTCCTAGGCACTGTGGTTTTCATTCCCATTCCGCTCAGTTTTATTTTCAAATCCTTCTGTGCTCGGTGTCACACTCAGCAATTCCACGATGTTGAGGTATTTGAAGGGCTCAATCAGTTTGCAGTAAACCCCTCCATGTTCAGATTTTTGCAGTGTTATGTCATTTCACCAGCTCTGCCAGCTGGTTTTCCAAACCACTCCCACATTTTCCCAATATGCAGCAATGGGGCTGAAGATGGCGACGTGTTCTGTCAGTGATCCCTGCAGCCATCCTTACGTGATTCTATTTGAGAAATTCGTTTCACAAAGAATGTGGATCTGTAATGCTAGAATAACCGATCCCAACGTCCCTGAATCCACGATCCCCACAACCACTTTCTCTCCCTCCTTTCCATGCCCCATCCTTACGTTACTTCAAACTTGCTGGTGATGACTTACTGCTGAGCAGCTCGTGGGAACTTGGTCAAACGTCTGATCAAGAAAATTGAACAGCTGACCTGGTGGCTTCATTCAGTCTTGGAACTGAGGACTGGATTAAAAGATGATATAGTCCAGTGAGAATACTTAGATGACAAACAAAATTTCTCACAGAGATAAAGAAAGAATTTCTGCAACAGCCTTTTCTGACGGTTGTTTCAGTTGAACCCGAGAGAGAATTTCTCTGTGTGATGCGTTCATTCCCCGCTTTTTAAAACTGCAGAGAGTGGAGCCCGTGACATCCCTCGGGACAATCCGACCAGTCCAACGGTCAGTCCAGTGAAACATCATTGCTCTCCACCTCTGCAGTCGGGACCAATGATTGTGGCAGTCGCTGTTCATTCTGAAGGAGCCTCATTCCTCTCTTTATCACTAATTAATGGTATTTGATCTAATGTGAATGCCCTCATGTCTGTTTTTTTTCTTTACAATTTGTAACTTTGCTTAGTCTTTCTTAATTTTCTCGTTAAACCACTGCTAAAACTTGTTCTGGTTATAATAATGAAATCCTTGTGATTTTAAGTGTTTTAAAGGTAATCCCAATCCATAGCAGAAAGATTCGGCTGCGCTTAGTTTCTATCATATAAATAACCAGGAATCATTCCAGACGTTTATTAAACCAAGAGATGTTGGAGAGAACAACGACAATGGCAGGATAATAAAGACAGAAACATGAAATGTTCCAATTCCAATGACTGTCCTTTGAAAGGTGTTCTACAGATTCATGCTGAATTTCGCCAACAGTTCAATATCATTGGGGACAGGGCACTGACTTTGTACTAGCCAGACACACTGGCAACTTGAAATCACAATCTGTCCCCGACAACAACTCGAAATCGCCTCCTGCCATTAGCAGCTACTTCATGAGCAATCGATACTGTATCCTGGTCTTTTATGTTGTTGATGTAATAATTGTTTGGTATCCTGTTTTTGTCTGTTGTCGTGATTGTTTTATGTATCATGTCTTTTGTAAAGTATGAAAAGCGAGGACTGTCCGCTAGTCAGGGAGAATTATTTGCGAGACTCTGCACCCTGTGCCGGGTGAAGTACAGTGATTCTCCACAGCTGGTACTTGCTTGGCAATAAAATGATTTGTGTTTTTTTCTAAACAGGTCAGTGTCTTGTTTTTGCAGCAAGTCCATGAGGGTCTCCGAAAACGAACTTGACATTTGGCGCAACGAGCAGGGTTCCAAAATGTACAGCAGTATCACGTGGAGGGCTGAATAAGTGATCGTTCGCGTGTCGGTGCAGTGAGACGGATGGGCCCGCAAGGTACGATTCACCTTGGTCTCTCTCACTAACCTGCCACCCGTGCGACTCCTTGCCCCTGCGTGGCTCTGTACTGATGGAACCCGAGACAACTCATGGTCTTGGATGACTGCTAAATCAGTAAAGCCTGGAAGTTCGAGTCCCCAGGTGAGTAAAGAAATCCGGGAGGTTCGAGATCCCGGTGGAACTGTTTCAAGAAATCCGGGAGGTTAGTGTCCCCGAGTGGCCGGGGTTAGAGCCCCCAGGGCAGATAACTGAGTAAATAAATCCGGGAGGTTAGAATCCCCCGGTGGCCGGGGTTAGAGTCCTCACGTCAGATAACTGGTAATTTTTAAAATCCCGGAGGATAGATTTCCCCTGGTGACCGGGGTCGGGGGGGGGGGGGTGAAACCCTGTGTCGGGCAAGAGGGAAAAGGGAGTGGGGTTAGTATAAGACCGAGGTATAGAGTAGTTACAGTGTCTGTCTGTTTCAACCACCCTGGCTTAGACCAGTTGTTAAGAGGACAAATACCCCACGTGTAGGTCAGGACACTGAAGTGGGTGTTGAGACAAAGGACTCTGCTGCAGTATATAGAGATAGTAAAAAGTGAAAGTGCTAAGAAATAAAAAAGAACAGCAAAAGGCAAAAATTGGACAAACACTGGATAAGTAGTGTGTCGGCAGTCCTATACATCGGTTATGCCAGGATGACCCCAAAAATGAAGTAGAGTACAGACGTCTGTCAGCATGCTTAAACAAAAAATTGGGAAATGACAATTGGCCAATGGGGGCAACGTGGGATATAGATTTATGTACTAAAGCAGAAGAAGCACGATGGACATGCCATACAGGGAGGAGATGGAAAGGGTTAACGTCATTTTTGGGAAAGAGAGCTGAGGAGCTGACTGACAAATCAAAACTGGCCATTTGGAGAGGGATCAGTGCCTGTGATGATGAGGGGAAACTTCAAAACTGCAGTGTGAGGATCATGAGATAATGAAAGGGAAAGTGTTACCCAAGAAAGGCAGGAGAAAGAACAACGAGACAAAGGACGGGGGCTAGAGCGGGAGGCAGAAAACAAAAAAAAAATGGAGGTACCTCCTGACATATCTGGCATGCCGATGTTGTTCCAAATTTATGACACAGATGAACAAGAAAGGACGTCTGGGGAAGGACCCCTCTTCCCCGTCGGGACCTCTACACCCTCCACAATCCTAACCGTCCTTGGCCAATCTACATCTGCAGGCACCCCAACACTGCCATCAGTCCCAGCAACCGCCGCCGTACGCTGACCAAACCAAACCTCCTATAGAATCCCCAAGCCCTTCAGTAGTCAGCCCACATGAATCCCCCGACAAACTTGTGCAGACCCTATCTCCTGTCGTACCAGATCCAAAACTGAACAGACAAACAGGACGCAGACCAGACCGTTCGTGAACAAAAAGAGGGACGACAGGATCCTTTTAAAACCCATAAGAGAGGCCCGGGAAAACATTAGTCTCGGTTCCAGCCTACTCGAACCACCAACACCTGTTTACTGTTCCAGAAACCATTCGAGATCTGCAGCACCATGAAATTCTGCCCCCCGCCCGTGCTTTAAGGCAGGAGAGCGCCTTTCTATCAATGGCACACACCAGTGTTTTGAAATTCACAACCACATCTCAGTGCCCATACTGCCTCCCTGGTTTAGTTTGGTAAATGGGATATTGTGACACTGTGCAAATGAAACACGACACAGAGCAGAGGTTCCTCCTGTGTACTCACCCTGTTGCCCTTACTCCTATCTGATAGCAATCATCTTGTGGAGATGGGTATTGAGGCTGTCCTACACCTTGTGGTCCTCCCATCACTTACACACGCACAGGCATCATACCGACACTGATAGGGTGACAATAGGCCCTTTAAACTTGAATTATAACGACTAGTTGCCGAATACTCCACTCGTCTGGACACTGTAGCTCAGACATTATTCTCCTTGTTCCCAGATTCTCCCTGTGATTTGTTCCTCATCTCTTCCTGCTCCACTATTAACCCAGCACTATTTCTGAGCTAACGTCCACATGACTGCCTGCTGAGGAACCAATTCCTGACCTCTCCCTGCCCGGACAGTACTGATGCCCCACTCCCCTCTCCGGACCCAGTGTGGATTTGTAACGTCGTCAGGTACACCCATCCACAATTCCCTGTCTTTTAAAAACCTTCAGGCGATCCTCCTCCCTAAACAATTGGCTATGATCAAATGCACGGCCCATGCCTTTGTTGATTCTAGAGTTACTTGGGGCAACGCTCGGGCTGATCGGGCTACTAAACAGGCTGCTGCAGACCGAGCCTTTATTATATCTCTATGAATAAGCTGGTGGTACATCACACGACTTCAGACAAGACGGGCATGTCAGATATGGTCACTGTTTGGCACTTACAGGGGGACGCCCCTGTTTATGAAAATAATATTTGGAAGGCGCATGGATGTTTGCATTTTGCGTCCGCTGGCCTTTGGGTTACCCCAGTCGGCCAAGTGTGTGTATCTGATACTTTATTACCTATGCTTGTTGACTGTCTGCATTCTGACACCCACCTTGTCAAGGATGGAATGAGTGGTATTATGCTCCGTACTGCTGGAACCCCAGACTGACTGAGGTAGCCCAGTCTCGGAGAGTATCTTGTCCCACATGCTAGCAAAACAATGTGGGTCAGGGGGTGAGATCCTCACGAGGAAAAACACCCTTGCAGGTGGACCGTTTGAATGCATTCAGCTAGATTTTATTGAACTGTCGCGCGTACACTGTTATAAATATTGTCTTGTCCTTGTCGATGTATTCAGTAGATGGATAGAGGCTTTACCAATGACAAAAAACAAAGCCTCAACAGTAGTAAAACTGTTATTAACTGAAGTAATACCAAGGTTTGGAGTACCGCAACAAATTAGTTGGGACAACGGCCCTCACTTTGTAGGGAAAATTAATAAGGAACTATGTGATACATTACTCATCCAACAACAATTCGACTGTGCCTCCCACCCTCGGGCAGCAGGGATAGTGGAAAGAGCTAATGGAACACTTAAAACTAAACTGACCAAGTCGACATCAGAAACCGGCCTTAATTGGTTAAAGAATTTTCCATGAGCCTTGTATCACATGCGAATAGCACACCACACTACTACTGGGCTCTCAGCAGCGGAAATAGTCCATGGCCGACCCAGCAGAACACCATGGGAGGCCAATACCAGCCCACCCACCCAAATTGACCTCGATGTGATGGGAGAAGAAATGCAAAGATACTTCCGACAACTAACATCATCTTCAAAGTTTCTCCATTCGCAGGTGAAGTTCTCCTTCAGACCACCTCCACAGACGCCAGAACAATACCTCGACATTCAGGATCAATCTTTGTGGCCGCAGATCGGAGATTTTGTGCTTGTCTGGGACTGGTGTCGTCCCAAGCTTGGACCAAGGTGGAAAGGACTGTACCAATGTGCTTCTTCAGACTCCGACCGCTTTTCAAGATGACGGACAGAATCGCTGGATCCACCTAAGTGACTGTAAATGATGGACTTCCTCATCAGCGTGCGGTTAACCATTGGACTGAATGTTATTCTGCCCATGCATGGCCAGCAGAACAATCTGTTTTATAGAACACACGTCCAGCTGCACGTGAATCAGACAGCATGCTACCCACAAGCACGGTCTGTAGAAGTGTTATTTGTGGCAACACCTGCCTGCCTGCTCAGCTTTATGAAGTATAGTATTCCGTAAGCCGTGCCGAGGGCAGAGGGGAACTTGGACGAGGGGTGTGCAGGGTACATGTGTGAAACTGGTAGTTAGTGGTCTCTCTGGTTGTGGGGACACGAGACCTGGGCATGAGAAGGACGGTGCGAACTGTACAAGTCCCAACAGCTATACGTTTTGCTTTAATGGATCTGGTACTTGTTGTGTGCATGCTCGAGTTACTAATCACCCCCAAAATGTTTCCTGGCCCCATCGGTGCACAAACAGAAATTGCACCACGAGAGGAGGATTGTTGAACTGCTCCTGCTTGGAAACTAAGCCAATAACTGTGACCACGGGCATACAGTGGACTTGTGAGGATTGCAATAGCACCAACGTGAAAAACAGACTATGGGTCATTTCCATTTAACTCCGTAAGCTTCCATCCATATAAGAGCCAATCCTCCTGGTGTAGCTATCAAGAAATACGTGAGTCTGTTACCTGCTACGGGCCTAAAAAAAGGGATTCGTTTTCCTCCTGAACGGGACCTTCACAACTGCTACTCGAAATCTGCCAGGACTGTTTGCTGCTGGGACCATTGGGCCCCTCACTGTCCCTTGTCCCCAACAAGCACGAAATCAACAGCGAATTGTCACATGCTTCCTGAGATGGGAGTCTTGCTCTACATGGCCGAACCCGATTACCTTGGGCTTTTCCTTGAGAATACGGCTTCCTGGGAACTGTCAGCTTGGGAGGCTCCCCTGGGGTGGTGGCCGCAAAAAAATCGGAATTACCTTATTTGTGGACTCTGCGCCCTGGGAAACAGCACAATGACGACAATTTGTAAAGGTGTGAAACCTGCAAAGCATGTAACTTCTGTCGCTGACAAAGGGGCCAGGGCACTGACTTTGTACTAGCCAGACACACTGGCAACTTGAAATCACAACCTATCCCGGGCAACAACTCGAAATCGCCTCCTGCCATTAGCAGCTACTTCACGAGCAATCGATACTGCATCCTGGTCTTTTATGTTGTTGATGTAATAATTGCTTGGTATCCTGTTTTTGTCTATTGTCGTAATTGTTTTATGCATCATGTCATTGTAAATTGTCAAATCGATTTATGTATCACGTCTTTTGTAAAGTATGAAAAGTGGGGACTATCCGCTGCTCGAGGAGAGTTACCTGCGAAACTCTGCACTCTGTGCCGGGTTAAGTACAGTGATTCTCCACAGCTTGTACTTGCTCTGTAATAAAATGATTTGTGTTTTTCTAAACAGGTCAGTGTCTTGTTATTGCAGCAAATCCGTGAGCGTCTCCGAAAACGAACTTGACACAGAGAATTAGGATTTATGACCGATGGAGTTGTTCAATGAATCGCTCATGGAATGTGATCAGTTTTGAAAATGGACGAAAAAAGCACCATGCTCAGCGGGGCGAAACTGTACATGCGTTGTGTGTCTGGACAAGGCTTTAGCCAAACACCAGAGCATTGAGCCACATCATTATCAGCCATTCATCGCCCCCAATTCATTGAAATAGCTTATATTCTTCCCTGAATCACTGTCAACAACAGTTTACCCGCCTCGTTTTATTTAATTGCTCTCTTTTGCGCCAGCTTTACCATTCTGCCCACTGCTCACCTCTGTCTACATCATCAGTGTTAATATCCCATTTTCGTAAAATAAAACAAACAAAAAATTTAGACATATGAAACTCAATAGACCTGGCAACCTCTGATCAGACAAAGCAGTGGAAACGTTTAAAGCCAAGTTATTTTTGTTCAGAACTTCCTGGTTACTTCTATCAAAATATATTAAAATATCGGAAGTCGTTGCCACTCCGGAACTGAAAATTGGACAGTACAGTGCAGTATGTGACTTGAAAGGAAACGTGTGACATCTGCTGCCTTGTTTCTTCCATGTGCCGTTGCAGAAATACAAAAACCCCCCTCGTTTTCTATTTGTCTCTCCCATCTCTCTCTGGTGTGATAGAGGCTAGGCTGTTGTTTAGACTCAGACTGGGTGACAAATCCCCTTCCTCGATTTCTTTTTGTGAACCAGTCACGATTCAGTGAAAATCTGCATGTTTTCTTTTCCAAATTTTCTCAGCATTGATCCCAGAAATTATCAGATTCTTTCAACTCTGTGATTTTGTATGTTCTTTCTCTCATGATATTCTGTTTAAAATGATTTTCACAGCTAATAAGAGGGGGAAGATCGGAAATTGACGGATCTATTGAAAATTGACGTAACATTCCAACAGGATCAGGTGAAGTCGCCTATGATATCATTATTTGGAAGTCATCTGTTTTGGAACACGGGAGGAAAAAGCCCCGTTGAAATTTGTGAGAAACTTCACATGCGTTCCTTGTTTGAACATGTCTTCAGCCAAATGATTGATCTTTCGAAACAGAAGTACAGTCCCAACGTGGAGAAATGTTGACGTATGGAGGAATGAACTGAATTCAATTCAATCCAATTGTTGCAGAAATAACATTGGTACTGTCAACCCAGGAAGGCACTCTTCACCTGCACGGATTGTGGTAAGAGCATCATTTAGTCACCACGGATAGTGGGAAGAGATTCACTTCGTCACCACCGTGCTGAAACATGGCAAGCTCACAATGGGGACGTCTGTTTAATTGTCTTTATCTAATTAACTATGTCGTTAATAATGTTTCTGTTTCATCTCTCTTTTGCATTTTAATATTCATTCTCGTGATTTTACCGAAATGAGGTTTGCATCGCTGCTAATTTCGTGCCCACATACTACTCGCATGCCAGCATGTGTTTCCACAGGACCCTACATTGTCAGCAATATTTTATCCCGAACTACGGTCAATTTCCATTTCACACCTGAACTTATGTAGACCATCAATTTGCGCACTGCTGGAATTCTCTTTCTTTCTGTTGTGGTTCTCCCGCCCTATTCCTGCAACCATCCTTACACACACACACACACACATAGGTAGCACTCCATGTTTGTATGTTCTTTTCTGCTGTTAGCACCTTTCTATATCTCTTATCCAAATGTTCTCAGTCTCCTTTCATCTCCTTCGCCTTCTAACTTTCCCGACGTTCTTTCGCGCTCCTCACGACCATTCAGTACAGAATAACACCCAGAAAATTTCACTTGTGTCAGTTCTGAAGGATGTCAAGTCTGGGAGGCTGGGAACACATGAAGCAAGTTTGGAAGACGAGGAAAGTCAAAATAAGATTTAGCAAGGAGTCAGGAGAGCTAAAAGGATAACAAGACTTTTGCCAAAAGGAATAAAGAACATTCCAAGGATTTTCATCCGTACATAAAGTGCAAAGAGGTAACCAGGCAGAGGGTTGGCTCACTCCAGGCCTGGAAAGGGAATTTATGTGTGGATCCAAAGAGACTGAGCGAGATATTAAATTAGTACATGACGTCGGTATTCACCATAGAGAAGGGCATGGTGGATGATGAGTCTGGGGAAGGGTTTGAAGTTGAGGTCATGTTGAGAGCAAAAGTGAGGAGGTATCTGGGGACATTGTAAAACTTGAAGGGAGACAGGTCCCCAGGGCCGGGTGGGATACACAACAGAATACCGAGAGAAGCAAGGGAGGAAATTTCTGGGACTTTGAGGGAAATAGTTGTCTTCTCACTGGCTACAGGGGAGGTCGCAGAGGACTGGTGAATAGCCAATGTTGTTTCTTCGTTTTAGAAGGGTGACATAGTTAATCCATCCAATTACGAGCGTGTGAGCCTTACTTCAATGGTCGGGAAATTATTGGAGAGTATTCTTCAAGGCCCGATTTACTCCCAACTGCAAATCAGTGGGCATATTAGCGAGAGGCAGTATGGTTTTGTGAAGGCGAGGTCGTGTCTCACCAACTTGGTAGAGCGAAGTGAAGAAGAAGAGCGATAAGTGTGCAGCAGTGGATTTTGTCTCCATGGATTTTGTCAAAGGCCTTACTGAAGTCCATGTAGACAAAACTCACTGCCCCAAACTTATCGATCATCATCTTCACTTGGCTCTACTGAGTTAGTGCGACACATGTACTTAAATAGCAAACAGAAGTGGTGTTCAGGTTCTACCATCCTTAAAAACAGTGAATTAGAGATTTCTAGCTCTTTTTATTGATCTTTCTTTGTCTCTCACCTGCACTTCAACGTCCAGCCACTGACCTTAAAATGACACTGCTGGTGATCGGTCCCTCCAGTGAAACCAAATCAAATGTAATTAACTAGGGGCAAAGCAAGCTCTTTCCTGAAAACCCTTAAACAACAACGCCAGGAATTGTGGAGTGCAAGAGTCGAAACTCGTCTTACCTCACGGCCTTGTGTCACCAGTCGTGCTCGGAGGTTGGGAGGGAGTGAACTGTCTGTCAGTGAGTAGAAACTCACTGATCTGGACGATAGGCTTTTAGGACAGATAGTTCAGTGTTACAGAAGAAATGTCGACAAACAATGTTGTGTCTCCATTTTTCAAAATTATTTCAGAGATAGTCGAAATGGATTCGGCTATCACACATGGCAACAGCAGCCATCACATGCACGACAGACACTCATGTGATTTGGTCCTAGTTGTTAATAAAACATACGCTGCATGCAAAAATGCCCTGAAGAATGGTATATTGGCAACAGCATCCAGACGCGGTGCCAACGAATGAATGGACACTGCAGATCAATCAACAGACCGGAATGCCCTCCCCACCCGACCTCCCACATCCATCCACCAGTCAGGGGATACGTCAATGGTCAATGACTATTAGCATCTGATCTTCTAATGAGCTTCATCCAAGGTCGCTTTTGAGATGCATGACAACGCCGTATTGCTCATCAGAAACTGACTGCAGACTTATATGCCTGTAACGAAAGCCTCAAGCATGATTTGGAGTTCATGGCACTCTTCATGTCACCATACCATACTGTTCCATATCTGCAAAATCTTCGTTACTGGTCTGTTCTGACACCATCATAGAGCATAGAATATAGAACATAGAACATTACAGCACAGTACAGGCCCTTCGGCCCTCGATGTTGTGCCGACCCGTAATACTGATCTCAAGCCCATCTAACCTACACTATTCCATGTACGTCCAGATGCTTGTCCAAAGACGACTTAAATGTATCTAAGGCTGGCGAATCTACTACCATTGCAGGCAAAGCGTTCCATTCCCTTACTACTCTCTGAGTAAAGAAACTACCTCTGACATCTGTCCTATATCTTTCACCCCTCAATTTAAAGCTATGCCCCTCGTGCTCGCCGTCACCATCCTAGGAAAAAGGATCTCCCTATCCACCCTATCTAACACTCTGATTATTTTATATGTTTCAATTAAGTCACCTCTCAAACTTCTTCTCTCTTATGAAAACAGCCTCAAGTCCCTCAGCCTTTCCTCGTAAGACCTTCCCTCGATACCAGGCAACATCCTAGTAAATCTCCTCTGCACCCTTTCCAAAGCTTCCACATCCTTCTTATAATGCCGTGACCAGAACTGTACACAATACTCCAAGTGCGGCCGCACCAGAGTTTTGTACAGCTTCACCATAACCTCTTGGTTCCGGAACTCGATCCCTCTGTTAATAAAAGCTGAAACACTGCATGCCTTCTTGCAGCCCTGTCAAACTGGGTGGCAACTTTCAAGGATCTGTGTACATGGACACCGAGATCTCTCTGCTCGTCTACACTGCTAAGAATCTTACCATTAGCCCTGTACTTTTCCTTCTGGTTACTCCTACCAAAGTGCTTCACCTCACACCTGTCTGCGTTAAACTCCATTTGCCACCTCTCAGCCCAGCTCTGCAGCTGATCTATGTCTCTCTGCAACCTACAGCATCCTTCGTCACTATCCACAACTCCAACGACCTTAGTGTCATCTGCAAATTTACTAACCCATCCTTCTACGCCCTCATCAAGGTCATTTATAAAAATGACAAACAGCAGTAGACCAACACCGACCCTTGCGGTACACCACCAGTAACTGGTCTCCAGGATGAACATTTCCCATCAACTAACACCCTCTGTCTTCTTTCAGCAAGCCAACTTCCGATCCAAACTGCTGTATCTCCCACAATTCCACTCCTTTGCATTTTTTACAATAGCCTATTGTGGGGAACCTTATCGAACGCCTTGCTAAAATCCATATACACCACATCAACCAGTTTACTCTCATCTACCTGTGTGGTCGCCTTCTCAAAGAGCTCAATAAGGTTTGTGAGGCACGACCTTTCCTTCTCAAAACCGTGCTGACTATCCCTAATCTATTTATTCTTTTCTAGATGATTATATATCATATCCCATATAACCTGTTCCAACACTTCACCAACAACTGAGGTAAGGCTCACTGGCCCATAAAAAAAAACTTGTTATGATCTCTTTGTCTCAATTAATTTTCACAATGTTAGATAACTTTTTACTTCGGTTAGAGCCTCGACAGGTGACGTTTGTACCTATCATGTTATTCCAGTCATTTTATTCGTCTTCAGCACAACATAATTTTAATATTTGTTGAAGCTATTTTTCTGTCCAATTAATCGGATTATACTTTAATCATTGATAATAAAATGTGAGGCTGGATGAACAGAGCAGGCCAAGCAGCATCTCATGAGCATAAAAGCTGACGTTTCGGGCCTAGACCCTTCATCAGAGAGGGGGATGGGGTGAGGGTTTTGGAATAAATAGGGAGAGAGGGGGAGGTGGAGAGAAAAAAAAGATAGGTGGAGACAGAATAGGTGGGGAGGTAGGGAGGGGATAGGTCAGTCCAGGGAAGACGGACAGGTCAAGGAGGTTGGATGAGGTTAGTACGTAGGAGATGGGGCTGCGGCTTGGGGTGGGAGGCAGGGATGGGTGGGAGGAAGAAGAGGTTAGGGAGGCAGAGACAGGTTGGACTGGTTTTGGGTTGCAGTGGGTGGAGGGGAAGAGCTGGGCTGGTTGTGTGGTGCAGTGGGGGGAGGGGACGAACTGGGCTGGTTTAGGGATGTGGTGGGGGAAGGGGAGATTTTGAAGCTCGAGAAGTCCACATTGATACAATTAGACTGCAGGGTTCCCAAGCGGAATATGAGTTGCTGTTTCTGCAACCTTCGGGTGGCATCATTGTGGCACTGCAGGAGGCCCATGATGGACATGTCATCTAAAGAATGGGAGGGGGAGTGGAAATGGTTTGCGACTGGGAGGTGCAGTTGTTTGTTGCGAACTGAGCGGAGGTGTTCTGCAAAGCAGATCCCCCTCGTTCTCACACACCACCACACCAACCTCCGGAAACAACGCAAATCTACAATCCGACCCCGTCACCCAAGACATTTTTCCATCCCCACCCCTGTCTGTTTTCCGGAGAGACCACGCTCTCCGTGACTCCATTGTTCGCTCCACACTGCCCTCCAACCCCACCGCACCCTGCACCTTCCCCTGCAACTGCAGGAAATGCTACACTTGCCCCCACACCTCCTCCCTCACCCCTATCCCAGGCCCCAAGATGACATTCCACATTAAGCAGGGGTTCACCTGCACATCTGCCATGTGGTATACTGCATCCACTGTACCCGGTGTGGCTTCCTCTACATTGGGGAAACCAAGCGGAGGCTTGGGACCACTTTGCAGAACATCTCTGCTCGGTTCGCAACAAACAACTGCACCTCCCAGTCGCAAACCATTTCCACTCCCCCTCCCATTCTTTAGATGACATGTCCATCATGGGCCTCCTGTAGTGCCACAATGATGCCACCCGAAGGTTGCAGGAACAGCAACTCATATTCCGCTTGGGAACCCTGCAGCCTAATGGTGTCAATGTGGACTTCTCGAGCTTGAAAATCTCCCCTTCACCCACCGCATCCCTAAACCAGCCCAGTTCATCCCCTCCCCCCACTGCACCACTCAACCAGCCCAGCTTTTCCCCTCCACCCACTGCATCCCAAAACCAGTCCAACCTGTCTCTGCCTCCCTAACCTGTTCTTCCTCCCACCCATCCCTTCCTCCCACCCCAAGCCGCACACCCATCTCCTACCTACTAACCTCATCCCACCTCCGTGACCTGTCCGTCTTCCCTGGACTGACCTATCCCCTCCCTACCTCCCCACCTATACTCTCTCCACCTATCTTCTTTTCTCTCCATCTTCGTTCCGCCTCCCCCTGTCTCCCTATTTATTCCAGAACCCTCACTCCACCCCCCTCTCTGATGAAGGTTCTTGGCCCGAAACGTCAGCTTTTGTGCTCCTGAGATGCTGCTTGGCCTGCTGTCTTCATCCAGCCTCACATTTTATTATCTTGGATTCTCGAGCATCTGCAGTTCCCATTATCTCTTATACTTTAATCCTTCACTTTTTTTCACCTGTTGCGACTTTATTCACACCTACCGACTTTTTATATCGCCTGCAGAGACTTATTCAGTCTGCTAACACTCCACTCACTCCTTTCATAAGATATTTTGATTACTCTGCGCCTGTGTACTTCTCTTCACTTCACCTGATGAAGGAGCAGCGGTAAGAACGCCTGTGAAATCAAATAAGCCATTTGGACTGTAACCTGGTGTTATACATTTTAAAACTTGTCCACCTCAGCCCAACAAGAGCATATCTTGGCTCCACTCAATAACAAATAGTGATCGTTGCAACAATCTCTCAAGTAATACAAAGCAGAGTTAGTGGGCCAGAGTGAAAGCAATAAACGGAACTGAATGCAAGACTGCAACAGGCACAGCCATGAATGAAATTGCTGCTCTGTAAGAGAACAGAAAGTTTGAAATGCCGTTCAGCTATATCTGAGGTGACTGGATTTTGAGACAACTGTTGCCAACGTGTTCCCTTAGTAACAGAGGCACTGAGGAGCAAATAGCTGGAGAAGGGTTAAATAACCAAGAATCAAAGTTATATTTCATTGAGACTGAGGCCATTCTAATGTTTTATTTGTGCCTGCTCTCTGAAAGAGTGGAGCAATCAGTTCTTTTCACATATCTTTCTCCCACATTCTGTAACTGTGCAGATAATTTCCATTATATGAATATCCTTTTTGTTTCTGGAAGTTAAGACTGATTTTACTTCCATTTTCCACCGATATTGAGATTTATACAGTACCATAAGATGCAAATCTTAAAACAAGTTGCTTTATTTTTCCTGCTCAATTCATTTTATCTTGTTTCTTGGACTACCGAAATTCCTACACGTCAAAGCAGTTTGGACAGTAAGACAGCAAACTGTCTGTCAGTTCAATAAAGGAACAGTATGCCTCTCAACTATAGAGAGCAATCTGTCTCTCTCATTAACTGGAGATCCAACATCATTATTGTCAATTCGAGAGTGAACTGTCGCTCAGGTCAGTTTATTAGCTCGCTATATCTCAGTTAGAGACCTCATTGTTTTTCAACTCAGATAGAAACAATCTCTCTACATTTACTAGGCTTTCTCTCTGGTCTGTAAAATGTATTCGCAATATCACATTTCTCCACAATAAACACAGGCTTTGTGGTTACCGAATTGACATCAGACCAATCTGGTGCAATGAGCTGAGCACATTCTGTTGCATTTCCTTCAGGACGTCACATCAGAAGAATCTCAGCCAATTCTTACAGTTTTTTTGTTGCTCAATGGTCTATCAGTTACCAAGGCCTCTCGAATCCCAGAGTGATGCAACTCTTCATTCTCACTCTGATATATGTGAACTTCATTGTCACTAAGAAGTTTAGTGTTGAAATTCGGATTTACTTTCTTTGTGAATAAATTTGAAACAAAATCAAAGTATTCGAATTAAACGAAGATTGACCTGTTTTTAGAATATACTTGAGAAATTGTGAGCAGGGTCTTACAGAAGGAGTATTGTAACACCTATGAAGCTATTTCCAGCGATCAATCAGCATTGAAAATAACATCAACTCGGAATCCATGCTTGGACCCCATTCTTTATTTTTCTGCTGCTGAGAAAACAAGTGAGTCATCTGGCTTATGTCTTTAAATGACAAAAGAAAAATGACAGAGTAGACCTCGAGAGGATGCTTCCCTTAAGGAGGTTTCAGATTTTTGTTCCCGAATAGATCAAATAAGGAATTCAGAAGAAACATCTTCAGCCACAGTTTTCATCAAATATGCCTTCAGCGGCATAAGGAGGAGTTGAGGAGAACTGCATTGAGACGTTTAAATGTAATCTCGATATGCCCATGAGAACAAAGTAGATGGAAGGATTTGCTTTTAGTATAACAGGAACTGTGGAGGCTTACACACACACAAATGGGCCAGGTGGCCGAAAGCGATTTTCTTGGGGCTCCAAATCCATCCTTTTTTGTCTGTTTTCTGGATGGGTGACTGTGAACTCTCATAATCACTTCAATATTTAATCTATCACTTTTTTAAAATCACACGTTTCACATCTGAGCAATGGAAACTCTTTACACTGTGGGATTCGTTGCTCACACAGACAGAGGTAAAACACTTCGTTTTAAACTGCACCTAAACTGCCAACGCTATTACTTATTATATCAATACCCAGGAAGACTGCCAGAGTTCATACTCTGGAGGAGCACAAGCGACGGAGACTCATTTAAAGCATATTTCACTCAGACCAGGTTTTCTGACACGGTTCAGCTGGCAGACAAGTTGCACCAGTTGACCATCTCGGAGTTGCAGCTGTCTGACACCGCGATCTATTACTATGCAAATTAGCCTCGTCAACGAGAGAGCGAAAACTAAAAATAAACCCTTGTGCAAGAACTACTGAAAGTTTCTGGGTCACAGCTGCTGTCTATTCGGACGTCTTTGTAACAGCAGGTGAGATACTTAGCTGTGCATGCGAAGACCAAGCAAAATCCAAATCAACAAGATGTGAAATCGTTCACATTGAACACAGATTTTGATAATTTTACTGACTGTCGAGGGAATAAAATGACAGTTTTTTTAGGGAATTTCTAAGAATTTTCGCAGCTGTTTTGGAAGCAGCCATACCATTTATCGTTCTTTCGAAGACGAAATGCACAGCAAAGTTGTAAGTATGTTTTAATTTGAAATATCAGCATTGAGCGGCTTGCCATTTGGGTAATATCTGCATCATTAAAATAATCTGATTGAATGCCATTCAATGTTAAAGGCACCTGCACACATCAAGAAGTATGGATTCGTGATCGTAAGTGGGGAAAGGGGATAGTCAAAAGTAGGGTAAGGGACTGGCGACCACGGAGGAATAGCAAAAAAAGAACATTGAATTGGGATATTTGTGGTGTGTTCAGGGTACCAAAACAGATTATCAAATAGCCACCTGTATCGAAAATCGAAAGTGAAAACTGGATGCTCATATTTGCGACAAAATAATAGAAACCCTTTAAGTTATCTGAAACCATTAAATAAAACTCCATATAAAAACAAACACTTTGTTCTCCTTGTCCAGAGCATTCCATGATACTTTTCATTTACTTCGCCATTTACTAATTATGTAAATAAAAGTCACACAGTCCTGGAGAACTACAGAGCTCTTCTTTACTTCGAGAGGCTACTGGTGTTGATTCTCCTGCTGGTCACCAAACCTCAGGTTACGGGAAAAGTTGAGAAAGCCAGACCTGCACTGTGGCTTTAGCTGGTTTGGGAATTTAAATGGTAGTTTTGAGATCATCTTCATCCTACATCATTCGTGCGACCAACTGAACTTTGTTTAGTGAGCCGTTGTGAACTGCCGATTCACCATGCCAGATAATTCGGGTAGAATTGCTGTTCTAATACATGTAATTTACAAAATGGAGCACATTCTCGAATCACACCTTTCAATTTGTATTTGGAATGTATGCTATTTAAGAGATCAGGAGCCACTTTTCTCAGTGTTGCATCTGTGGCTCTTGAATTACCAACGATCTAGATTGATATGAATTCAGTATATTTTGGTAATATTTATAAAATTGAAGTTTGTCCAGAGTTTTCTCACTTTCCGACCGTTGCAACGATGTTTTAATACAAGGTTCTTTTTGGTTTTTATCTCTGCAGTATTTTTCCTCCCACAATACTGGACTGCAGTCAGACAGCCACAGCTCACGAATGGTGAAATTCTCCTCAGTTTTCGAAATGCAGAAAACCTAATGCCAAAGCCACTTTGGCGTGAAAACATCGCCTTAAGTATGAATGTAGAAAAGGAATGTAGTGTTTTACCAAAAGCTAGACGTTACAACTGTAAGCAATATTTTTCAGCTCTGGCAGAATAGCTGAGATTAATCGTCACCGAGTGTCCTTCAAGCTGTCTCATTTTAATCTGCTTATATGTGACCGAGTCTGCACGCTTAACAACTACATTAAAAAAAGAAGGAAACGGATATTAAGGCTCGCATTTGCGTTTTATTCCAATCAATATCATCAAGGTCAGTGAATATGTTGAAAATAGAGAGAAATGCTGATTAAGCCAGTATCGATGAAAGGTGAGCATTTTTCACCTTGTGAACTTATCATTTAAAACAGCTACAACAGTGAGGAATGAGTAAATAATAAGGGTTGACAAGTTTGCAGAACTGATGACAGAGTTGCACAGAGGGAGATGAAGCTGAATTTGTTCATCACAGAACTGACGTTGAATCATATCCTGTGTCGCTATCAGATGGATAATCCTGACAGATTCGCAAATGTACCTTCAATCATCTCACAGTTGCTTTGTTCTCTAGTCCATTACATCAGATCTATTGTCAATACAACGTTGAAAACAGGAGCTGCAGAAGGTCATTTAGTCCACCGAACTTGCCGTTCCATTCAATGAAGTTTGTACATCCCTCACAAACTTGATAGTTTTTACACAATTGTTTCTTTTAGCATCCATTGATCTATCAATTTTGGAATGAAATTAACTTGACTGAACAACGAAGAGCCTTTGGGGCAGTTATTAATAGTGAAAATGCTATTTTCTTCAATTAGCGTAATCGACTCACAGAGCACGAAAACAGACCCTTCAGTTCAACCTGTCTATATCGAGCGTAATCCGAAACTAAACTTTTCCCACCCGACTGTGCGTGGTCTCTATCCCGCTTAACCTTTTTTTAAAAATTCATGTAATTAACCAAATGTCTTTTAAACGTTGTTACTGTACCCACATTCTTTGGCTATGCGTTCCGCACACGAACCCTCTGTGCAAAATAGAAGTGTCTATCATGTGTTTTCTTTCAATGCAGCTTATCTTTGATTTCAGTCATTGATGGGTAATGGTAAACTGTTATGGTAACACTACCACAGCTTTCTATTAAACGAGTTGCTCGCTGACCATGAATAAAACTCGCAGCTGCTTTAAGCAGGCAGTTTGTGTTGAATGATCTGCATTCTGCACCATCAAAAGAGTTCCAAAATGTGATGTGCTCTTTGCACTGTGGTTTTGATCATATTAACAATTCATTGTAAAAGTTATAGATCTGATCCAGACAAGGGAGGTAAGAGTGTCTTTTAGGTTTTTGTACGGGCTGACTGTGTCTCTGTCTCAGTGTGGAACTCAGGGCACAGTGATAGATGGCTGAGTCAGACAGACGGGTTTCATTAATTCTCAAAGGGACCACTTTATTGACTTTGTCCAAATTGGCAGAAAACCGGTCACGGAAATGTGGTGAGCTTTCCCCGTCTTCATTCTTGTACCTCTTCAGTAAATATCTCGGAGCTTCCCCAGGATATTGGACGTACCAGAACAGAGTAGGAGCACCAGCCGACAATTCGTAACTACAGTTCAACATTACCGTTTTTCCTTCCTCAACCGGTATCTGAGGTGGGCTCTGAGAAACTGAAACTTGACTACTCGTTCCTGTAACAAATATGAAAATGTTGTTACAAGTATGTGAGTATATGTAACGGAAAAAAACTACTTTGTGATGGTTTTAGTTCAGTCTCACCATGCAGAATAGTCACGATTAGCAATAACGTTCTCAGGGTACCCATGACATCAGTTTTCATCTGCGAAACTAATAAGTAAAAGATGGAACTTTGTTTTAATATTTACTGATTATACTGTTTAGAAATCTTGTCTTACACCTATTGTACGTGACTTAAACGCAGGACATCCTGGCTGTGAGGTGTGACAACACCAGAACAGCAAAATACTCCAACAATTTTAGTCTTATATAAAAGATTGAGCTCAGACCACGGACAGCCTTCACCATGATGTGATTGGTTGGTTTCTCACGTCTTATCTTACCAGTTAACCAATCACTGTTGGATTCAGGACTAGTTATGACCTCGCTCAAATCAGTTACCTGGGGACACTGAGATTGTTGATGTCTTGAAACTTTTCCTGAAGTTTCAGATTCTCCAAGAAGTTGAAACATCCTCGTAAAATCTGCAGTGTCAAAGCCGCTCAGGATGTTTCATGTTTCATGTCAGTCATTACACAATGTTATTGCTATTTTCCCACTGAATGTGGAAATGTCTCAATTTTATCTTGTTTTAATTTAACATGAAATGGCACATTTCCAACACTGCAGGGATGAGTCAGATGGAGAGAAAGCCTACTTAGACCATACTAAAATTCACATTCATTCTCTGTACATTTTGTCCAGACTCAGCCTCAGTCGAGAGGAAATTTATCATGTAGTTGTTCCCTGCTGTATATTCCATGACATGACATTTTCGATGGAACAGTGGGCAATTCCAGTGGCTCAGTGGTTAACACTGCTGCCAGCGCCAGGAACTCAGTTCAATTCCACCCTTGGGCGACTGTCTCAGTGTAGTTTGCACGTTCTCTCCTTGTCTGCATGCGTGCTCTGGTATCCTTGCACAGTCCAAAGATGTGCTGCCTGGGTGACTTGGAGATCGTAAATTTCCCAAAGTGTTCAGGAATGTGTAGGACAGGTGGATTTTAGGGGGATTGATCTGTGTGGGACGTTCTGAGTGTTGACATGGTCTTGTTGGACCGAAGGTCCTGTTTCCGCACTGTAGGGACTCTATGGAACATTACAGGAGAATGTATTCTGTTCTTAATTGGTGCATCATTACATTGGGAAAGAGTGATTGTGGACGGAGATTTGTTTCATATCATTTCTATGGTGCGCCTGACACGTAATTGAAATTGGATATTTTCTCAGCGCCTATCCTGTTTTCGTTGTGTTCGATAATCAGTTGATGATTAATGTTTGTAGAAGTACATTGCGGAGGAACACAACCTCAAGCAGCAAAATATGAACTACTTGTGATTTGCCGAATTCAGGCTGGAATTATGAATAAGTATTATTTGATGGAAAAATAATCCAGACAAAACCATTCCACAATATTTGTGAAGAAACGTAAAGTCAATGATTAAAAGGCAGCAACGCATGACATAGCACTGCAGCACATTTTCTGTGACAGCAGTTTACAGAACTGTCATTTTAACGGTGTCTCCGCTGACAGCTGGGATTACAGGATATATCTTTGTTAGTGAAACTTCACCTTGCATAATGTGTCAAATAAAATTGTTTAACGTTTCAGCAGTTTGAAACCATACCTAGAACAGATGAAATAGTTAATATTTGTTGGTGGTCTGTCATCTCTTTCCAAGGATGTCTTTGCAGAGGTTACTCGAACGAGTGCGAAGCACCTATTGTTTACACCGACTTCATCAATGAGACTCTCTCCCACTTTGGCCAGGGACTGAAAGTACAGACCTCAGTGATGCCCCTTGACTGGGCTCACGCCAGCAGAGATGTCCCACTCTCAGACCCTGTGAGCTTTCGAGAGCTTGGAGCCATTCTTGGGAACTGACTATATTGTTATGACCTGGCTTCTAAGAGGTCCGCCTGTTTGACGATGTTTGTACATATTTAGCAGATATTGTGTGCAAATGCAGCAAGGCCTGAATACTATTCAAACCCGCCTCGAATAGTTTAAAGCAACGTTTACATTACAAAAGGCAGCCCAACTATTATCGCTGAATTCCAATGCCACTGCCTCTCTGAAAGAGCACTTTCTACATCCTGGGGGTTCCCTTTCCACAGACACTGGAGCAGCCACATAAGTGTGATTATCCCAGCTGTTCAGAACATAGGAATTAGTAAGTAACTCATATTTTGTCTCCCTGAAGCCTGTCACCGTCTGCAGGACAGAGCTCAGAAAAGTATGAGAGTACTCTCCACTTACGTGGAAGATTTTACAATTTTGTGTGCAGCACGGAGAGAAGATTGACAGATTCAATTCGAGTAGGATTGAAATCGAAAAGCAGGAAATATCACAGGACGATTTACAAAGCAAATTGTTGTATGAACAGAATTAACAGAGAGTAATTATGCAGGCGAGCCTCGACTGCTCTTCTTTAGCGTTATGTGCATTATAGCCATTGAAGAAATTTTATGGATGTCTCATTGTTCAGAGTGAATTCTGTTTGGTGATGTGAGGGCGCCCTCCGATGAGCACGAATGGATACTCTCATGGTAGGCTTTTGTGTGGAATCCATGATTTGTCTGCATCAGTGTAGGTTGCAGGGCACAGTGATACATGACTGTTTTGGAGACGGAAATTGTGCTGATTGTTAGTTCGGTGATCTTGTCAGTTTTAGAAAGCAAAGAAGAAAGTAGATCTCTAAGGCAGTTGTCTCTGGACACACTGCTCTCAAAAGGCCTAAACGGTAACTGTGGAGGCTGCCTGGGACGTTGAATGTACCAGTGTGCATTCGTGTCTAAATTCAAAATAGAATTTAGTATGACATTTTTTGTCTCCTCAACAGTTATTTCAACAAACGGTTTTTCCACTGGCTCCTGCTGTCTCCAATCGAGCATAAAATGCAATAAGAAAGAAACGACAGTCAACATCAGCCTCATATTTATCAACATTATCGTCACTGTTACTGTTATTTTAGGAACAAATTGGAAAAGAAAAATAATCTTTTTCCATGATGAGATATTTAATGAGAATAGATACAATGATAAGGATCGCTTTGAGACACGCTCCCATTGTTCCTGGTTGTCTCACTCTGTAGTGCAGGAAATCCTCTGGCTCAGCAGAAAAGTAGATCGCTGAACAATTATAATGTTGATCAAATCAAGTCAACAAGTGGGAAGTTGCAGCAATCTCTCTCTCTCTCTCTGTCTCTCCCTCCCTTTCTCTCTCTCTCTTTATCTGTATATGCGTGCATGGAGAGAGAAAGAGAGCGAGAGAGAAGGAAACAGAAGGTGTTCACGGGGATTCTGCAGTCTCTAAATTTGACATCTGCGTGGTGACTCTGAGCTGCGCTCAGCTAATATTTTGAAAACAGTAATGGTTGCATTTACAATCTGTGACCTGGTCTCAAAACACAACAGGTATTACGTATCACATTGCATTGCTATATGTTTACAGTAATAGCTACAGTGTATTTTAAGTTTATCTGAACGGAAGTTTAAACTGAGGAAGAAACGTTTCTCGTAATAGGGTCATTCCCTCCGTCTGGGATTGGGGATCCTTGAATGTGCAAGGGGGAGAGAGCAGCATCCACGATAATTTTCAACTAATCTGCTTTTTCTGTTTCACACACCGATGTTATTATTTTATCTTTTAATTTGCGGAACTGTAAAGAAAATCCGTGTCATTTCATTTTAGTTCTGGAAAAATGTATTGATAATCTTTACGTCCATAGCGTGAATGAGGAAAGAAGTTTTAACAAATCAACATAAGACAATATAGATTTCAACGGCAGATGCTGGTTTCGTGGTTATTTGGTGCAGTGGCGATCAGGGGGCTCAGAGTAATTTTCTGCAGGATGACCGGCTAGTGTAGTGTAAATTCAGTTCATAAACCATCTGCAATGAGCTTCCTCCGATAAAATGTTCATCGATTGGTGTAAAATAATTATAATAAACAAACCCTTTAGATAAACAATGATGCTGAAGTTACCTGGTTCGGCGATAATGTGGCTCCAGAAATAAGCAATGCTGTTGACTCTTCGCTATGAATTAAGGATAATTGTGAGTGCTTGTAGTTTTATTCTTCGCCTAGAGTCAGTCAAAGGAGAGTCAGTTCATATTTTTCTTGTTATAGTGGCCTGAGCCTTGACAACCAAGAGAGAGAAATATTAATGATCAGGTGAGTAGAAAACGTGATCAGGTCAATTATGACCTCAATGAATGACTGAGCATCAGGGTAGGCCTCACGGGTCTACGCTTGCCCTGGTATATATGTTTATTTATGATTCCCTGCATAGATTGTCAAACAGGCAATCACGTGCATTTCCTTGAGCTCATCCTTGATTTTAACAGACGTTCAGTTTTTGTATGAGACTGGAGTGTTCCCAATAGACTGTTGATAGCAGAGCGCAGTAATTCATTTGAAAATGAATTCGTTGAAAATTAATTATCATCAACTGGCAGTTGAAAATTCCCGACAGTTGGATTGAGATTCCCACTTTAATGATCAAAGCAGGGAATCTTTTCATTCTATCCATAACGGGTGACTGTGAGCTGATACTGACATGCTTATTATGGGTTCTGACCGTGCCAGAACACTTCATACAGCGCAGCTGAATTCGATACAGGGTAACTGCAAACGATTGCTGAAGTTTCATCTGCTTCTGCCTGGACTCCTTGCTTTGACTTGGGGACTGAATCTCTATTACTCATCTCTGAAAGGAAGTGGTAAGCACACAGCAACTGAAAACAAGGAAGGTAAGACAATTAATCACGTGGAAGTGTTAGTGGGAAACAATATGAACGCTGGGAAATGTAGTAAGGTGTATCAAATAAAACAGACTTGTGATCAAGGAATTGACAACAGTTGGGCAAAGCTTATGGTTTCAGTCTCAAAAGCTTGAACAGAAACAAAAACATTGGTCAGCATTAGTCAGATCTGGAACTGGAGAATTTGAAACAGCAGGCGTTATGTTGTGTGATCGTTTCGAATTGGAGTATTCCACTCATTTCATATCCTCAGGCTGTCACTGCTGAAAAAAAGGTCGATGATTTGTTTTTGTGATCACCGCGCGCCCTCATGTGGCCAAAGTGAAATTAGCCGGATGCTGCAATCTGGGCAGTGAATTAATCTCAATGGGGCACACTGGAAGCGTCAATTCCAGCTCATGTTTCAACTGCGCCATTTTTTTAAACCTTACGTTCTTTTTATGAACATATGGAAGAGTAATTCTTGGACAACGTAATGGAGAGGAGTGGGATATCGTGCTGGGCCTTGGTGAGGCACGATTCTTGGTGCTGACAGATCGTGCAGGGTGTGCAAAGCAATTGGCTTGGCAGGATGTTGGGGACTCTTTTGCACTGGTTATAGTACACATTCTTCCAGATAGAGAAGGGGGTCATTTTTTGATGAAAAAATGCAACTGCAGGTGAAATAACAATAGATTATTCAATAGTCATGAAGAGAATGAAGACTGAGTGACTGATTTCTTTTTAAAATGCAAACTATCATTTCCAGCAGCAGTCATCAAACTGTGTCAAACTGGCAAAGTTAAATTATTCATTTGATTTAAACGTGATTGGTAAAATAAATAACTCAGTTGCAACCAGCTCCAAGATTCAGGGAATTAGCTCAGATAGCAGAGAGCTTGCTTTGTATGTGTAAGGTGGCAGGATCAAAGCCTATGCTCTCTGGACGGTATTGTGGCTCAGTGGTTAGCACTGTCTCACAGCCCTACACATCCGGGTTCGGTCCCAACTTGGGCGACTGTCTGTGTGGAATTTGCACTTCATCTTGTGTCTGTATGGATTTCGTCCAGCTGTCCAGAGATGATTAAGCGAGGTGAATTGACCATACTAAATTGGGTTTAGGGGGCAGAAATGCATAGAAGAGAGGAATGTGTCTAGCTGAGAGACTTTGAGGGCAGTTGTTGACTTTTTCGGCTGAAGGGCCGGTCCCAACATTGTAGGGATTCTACTTCTGAATTTTGCATTGCGCTGACCTTTGAGATCCGGTTGCACTGTTGGAATTTCGGCCATTGGAATCTGCAAAGAACTTGCTTTTCTCAGAAAATGTACTGTGAGATTATTGTATCTCACGTATTTCATCCCAGTCAGAGTTCATTAAAGTCCTACATGTTTGGTGAGGCCTCAAAACAAGCGCCTTACTTTATTGAGGCCTCATTCTGTTATCAGAGGCTTTTTCTGGTTTCTGGAACTGTTTCCTTTTTTCAGTTACAATTATCCGTTGAGTTCAATGAGGCTGACTTGATTGTGCAAACATTTGAACATTTTTGGTCGTTCCTCAAAAGTAACAGAACCGTATTTTAACGCAACTTCCTTATCATTTTCCAGGCACTTTGCTTTCATTTTGGGTTTTGACGGTTGTCTGTGTGGAAGTAGCTGCATGAGGCGTGATGCCACGAGCTGCTGACCCATTCACTTTAGGCTCTTTGCAGTGCACTAAAAGACGGTTGAGCCCATAAAATCAACACCAACTCTGAACAGCGTCCCACCTAGATTCATCCCCTTACCTTATCACTGCATTTCCAATGGCTAATTCCCCTTGCCTACTTTTTCCTGGGCACTACAGAGAATTTAGCTCCGCCTATTTACCTAACCTACTTATCGCTGGACTGTGGAAGGATCCCGGGACCCCCGGTGAAAACCCACACAAACATGAGAAGAATGCACAAACACCACACAGTCACCTGATGTGGATATTTTAAATGTGTAGCGGAACTGTGGGGCAACAGTGCAAACCACTAAGTCGCTAAACTGCCCTTGTTTGTGAGCGTGAATGTGAGTGAGCAGGCAGTCGAGACAGTTTGGTGTGAGATTAATTTAGTGGGAGACGCTTTACATTTGTAGTTCCCGATGAGTTCTGTGATTGTCTTGAGTGGGAGATAATTTGAGTTGGATGTCCGGTGATAGCTTCAGCAGTAATTCTGTCTGTTTAGAGCCACACTGTTTGTGAGGGATCTGGCTGCAATCTGTCTCAAGCTGTTTCCATCCACTTAGGTCCAACTGCTGTCTTTCTGCCTCACCGAACCAAGTGGAAACACAGAAAGGTCAACTGATCACATGCCCAGAGTTCTCAGCAATGTGTGAGCGTGCAGTTTAGAACTATCACCTTCCAACACCCAACAGCCATTTTTCATTGCAGTTACTCGTCATTTGTTTTATTTTTGATGGGTTTCTGACAAATACCTGTTGTTATGGTGATTCTGAGTTCTCTATAAACCACTAAACCTGTGCATTTCCTGAGCCAATCGGTTCTTTGTTGTTCGTGACAAAAAGGAAGTATAAATTCTCAATTATTTCAGATCAGAGTCAACAAAGATACTGTCAATCATTGCACTGCTCAAATTTTGAAACAGAAGTGACAGTGGTTGCATTGACCTGCTTCTCTATGAGTATACAGAGATATTGCATATTACACTAATACCAACAGCACCCAGGCATGCAGTCCACATTTATATTATTGGAATTCTCCACAGGTGTCGAGGATGAAGTCGAATTTGCTACAATTCATTTCACTGAGGAGCTTCAGGAGCGTAATAAATTCGCACGATATGGTGCTATATATTGCTGGCCTGATAGAATTCCTGATGATTTTCAAGCTGCACTGTTGTAGCAGCTAAAATACGCCATCAGAGTCTGGCACTAGACCACAAAATATATAAGATAATATAATCAGGAAATAAACTGTGGCCTTGTTAAACTATCTACCGCCACCCCAGACAAAGCTTTCTAAACTTTGGAGCTTTTATCTAAGCAGGCTTTGAGACAGACTCTCTCTTTGTCTCTCTCCCTCTCACCCTCGCTCGCTGTCTCTTTCTCTCTGTCTATCTATCTGTCTACCTATCTTTTTGACTCTCTGTTTCATTCTCTCTCACAAATACAAACACAAACAAGAACACACACACACACACACACACACACACACACACACACACACACACACACACACACAGACACACACACCCACACACACACGTGCAGGCTCGTGCACACACTTGCACATGCACATGAAAATGCACAATAGACGTTTAGGCACAGGCACATGCATATTGAGATACGGAGTCATACAATCAAAGACGTTTACCGCACAGGAAAATGTCCTTTGCACCTTTAAAACGATGCTGTTCAATGACGAGCATGTAACTGTTCCAATCTCACATTTCGACAGTTGTGAAATTGCCTTCTGTGACTTTGAATCATAATTGCATGTGGAAACAATTTTTAAATATTAACAGAAATTTTGCCTGTACACCCTCAAAGACTTTTGGATTCTGAAAAATTCTGTGGCTGAAAAAAAGACTGAAACTATTACGTCTCACCTTAAATTCATGCATTGAAATGTCAAACAATCGGAAGCATTCATTCCTGTCCTTTTTATCCATAGCTCTTATAATTTTACATATGCCAAGCCCCCTCAGTCCTCTCTAGTCTAGGGAAAATAGATCGAGTTTATCCATACTCTCTTTATAACTAAAACTCCCAGCCCATTCAACATATACCACATTTAGCGAGTTTTGAGAATATACCACGTTTCCTCTGCACTGCCTCTCCAGCAATTCAATTCCTTCTCTATTAAGAATTTCAAAACTGAAACCAATAATTTACCTGTCGCCTGTCATAATGCAGTTCCATTGTGACCTCACTACTCTAAGCTCTGCAATTCAGCTAATAAAAGCAAGTATCCCATTTAATTTTGTAACTACCCCATCATATTAAATGAACAGTGGACATGCAAATGAATATTCCACTGGTCATCAGTGCTTCCCAATGTCCTATGATTGATCATGTGTTCGTTTGTCGTGTTTGTTCTGTCCCCGTGCATTATCTCACACTTATGAAGATTGAATTCAAATTGTCTCTGATCAGTCGATCTGACAGTCCCATCAGTCTCCTCCTGAAAACTTAGACTATCTTTCCAACTATTTTTTGTATCACAAATTTCCAAATCAGTGAAGAAATTACTGACCAACTCTCCTAACATTCATGTTTGAACGTTTATATAAACTGCAGTCAGAAGCTTTACAACACTAATCCCTGCAGAACCCACTGAAAACAGGTTTGCAGTCTCAAAAGCACGCTCAAGCATCACGCACTGGTATCTGTCCCTCAATCAATTCTGCATCAAAACAGTGAAACTTGCTTAAGTTCCACAGATTCTTCGCTTGGCTATCGGTTTAACATGCAGGAACGTATCAAACTCCTTGCTGAAGTCCAAGTAATCCCTATCAAATGCATTGCCCTCATCTACATACCTGGTCACCTACTCGAATATGCAATTAAGTGGCTCAGACATGACCTCCCCTTCAGGAAACCATGCTCACTGTTCTTAGTTAATCTCTACTTCTACAAGTGCACACTATTTAAATCTCTCAGAAGTGATTCCAGAAATTTCCCCACCATTGAAGTTAGAGCGACTGGTCTGCAATTTTATTGTTTATGCCTCTCACCATTATTAAATAATGACAACATATTGTCTGTCCTCCACGTGGCTGGTAAAGTTCTCAGAATAAAACCAAAAAAAAATCAGTATAATCGCATAAATGCACAGACCTAAATACATGCTTTTTGACGATGTTGGTTTTAAAGTATCAATGGAATGCTGAATGAATCCAAAACAGTCCATGTGATGACATCGAACTGTGTCTACCCACTTAGGGTAAAACGTGGCGCTCAGTTTTCTGTGCATGTGCCTGGCTGTGCATCTCTATCTTCTGGTAGTTTTCTCTATTACTGCCAATCATCGCGTATTAATCAATCTCCTGTATTGGTTTAGTTGAGTATCAATCAGTGCCATCTTGTCACCTTCTGATAGTATATCTTGGTCTTTATCTGAGCTCAGCGTCGTGATCTCATCCAATTGCAGTCTGTCTGCTTCCCTGCACTCAACCTCAATTTGATTTGGAACATTGCAATTTAACAGAATTCAGTTACAGATGGTCCCTTTAACGTCAATATCCTGCGTCTTTTCTTGAGCTGCAGGTGTCTGAAAGTCTGCTCCTTCCTCACATGGAAAGCTTATGATTTTAAATAAATTCAATACTTTGTCCTATAATCTGAGAATTATGAACAAGTTTCAGGGACAACCAGATTTCTGTTTGTCTGGTGTCACATGTAGGCTCTAACAGACGAGGCAAGGTTGATAGTTTGCTTCTCTAAAGGACTTCATTGAACTAGGTGAGTTCTTTCTGTCAACTGATTCGTGGTAATCATTCATGCTTAACAAGATTTTCTTCTCTGATGTGTTTTCTATAAAGCAGGAACAGAACTCCCATTCCTAGAATTTTACCGAGTCCTCTGGACCTATAGACGTGTATCAGACTACAACTTTGTCTCCTCGCATTATGTCCTGCATAAGTGGGAGACTGATATATGATGTCAAGCATGCAAGTTTGATATTCATTACAGTGATGCATGAAGTGGGATTTGAATGTTTTTTTTTTGGGAATGGCAGTTTATTGTTCTCTCAGGATTTCCGTGAGGGGTTGAATAATCAAGGTGGTATACGTGTATAATGGTGTCAAGTTCGTTTTCGGAGACCCTCACAGACTTGCTGCAATAATAAGACGCTGACCTATTTAGAAAAGCACAAATCCCTTTATTACCAAGCAAGAACAAGCTGTGGAGAATCACTGTACTCAAACCAGCAGAGAGTGCAGAGTCTCGTAAGTAATTCTCCCCGAGCAACGGACAGTCCCCGCTTTTTATACTTTACAAAAGACATGATACATAAAACGATTTCACAATTTACAATGGCATGATACATAAAACAATTACTACAACAGACAAAAACATGATACCAAGCAATTATTACATCAACAACATAAAAGACCAGGATATAGTATCGATTGCTAGTTAAGTGGCTGCTTATGGCAGGAGGCAATTTCGAGTTGTTGTCCGGGACAGATTGTGATTTCAAATTGCCAGTTTGTCTGGCTAGAACAAAGTCAGTGCCCTGGCCCCATTGTCAGCGACAGAAGTTACATGCTTTAGAAATTTCACACCTTTATAAATGTTCCCACCTAACCCTATTTGAAACAATTTGATTCTAATTTTAATTCAGTCAGGAAACTTAAGACAGTGCCCGCATACCAATGTGTGAGAAGGTAAGGAGTTACAAAAGCTTTACCCTGAATTCCTAACTGCGCAGAAAGCTCAGGGCAATGCCTGCATACCCATGTGTCGGCAGATAAGAGTTTACTTCTCTCAATTAAAGTCTCTGTATCGGAATCAATTGCAGATAAAAGACTTTAATTGATAGAAGCATGCAAATCAATGCGATGTTATCACATTAACCACTCAATGGTAGGTGTTGGGGTATCACAAATTGACTGTGTAACAGGATAAACTGCATCAAAATGAAGAAGTGCAGTCGAGGAGAAAGAATAAGAATAAGACGACTGGGAGTGTGAGGAATTGCTTATCATGGATGGAAGCCATTGAGTCAGAATGCTGTTTTAATGACAGTGAACATCTCAGTGAATGTCAAATCACTGTGATCCAACTCTCCACCTCACATTGTCACAAAATTCCCATCGACCCACAGTGGTGATGACGGAACATCGGAGAACTCAGTACAGTTGGTTTCGAATTCAAATGAATGATTCTCGCGTTTGACAGAGTATGGAACAAAAAAAGCAGTGTCAGCGTTTGGTTTGCACGAGAAGCATTTGCAACAGGTAACCTTGGACGAAATACCGTTTGTATTTCTATTTCAGTTGTATTTTAAACGAGCCCCAATCTGAAAGGATGAATTCTTGCCTTGAATTATTTCCTTACCAAGGTGAATTAAATTGAAACAGATGCTTTCAAAGGAATTCAAAATCATTAGAACTAAAAATAGAGATCGTCAACATCGGTAAAATACAAAGATACCCGAATGCATGTTGAAGAGATGCAACTTCTTCACTAAGAACGTTCACGTGTGTTAAAGACAAAATGACAAACAGTGATGTTCAAATGTAAAAATGAAATAAAGAGATAAACTCTGACAGAAAACATAGTTTCTGTTTATCTTTACGCAGGTACATAACTAACATAGTTTTGAAAAAAGAAACAACAACAACAAAGTGTAGAGCTGGATGAACACAGCAGGCCAGGTAGCATCTGAGGAGCACAAAGGCTGACGTTTCCAGCCTAGACCCTTCCAGCATCTGCAGTTCCCATTCCCTCTCACATATTTTTGAAGGCGGGTCCGTGCACTAGAAATGTTAACATTATTTTCTCTACACAGATGTTGCCAGACACATTAGGTTTCTCCAGCCATTCGCCTTTGTTTGTGAATTTATGATTGTTTAATCAGATAAACCTGCAGGAAGAAACAGAGTTTCGATCCCGAAACTGGGGAAGAAGATTTAACGATTTATTATCATGAATGTAAAAGACACAGAGTCAGCAATCCATTGTGGAACTTGTTCCTGAGGACAGAATTCAAAACGTTAGACTCGTTTTTAGTTTCTCTTGAAGATGATGTGACATTGCAGGCTGCTGTAAATTAGGGGCTGTTGAGGACAGAAACGATAGCTCTGAGAAATGAAGAGAGACAGAATTGCACAGAGTGGCCAAGAAAGGCTTGAAGAAAGGGAGTCAATAAATTATTAAGCAATGGAAAACAGGCAAATCGAACTGAAATAGTGACTGAAGAATATAAGAAAATGCCACCCAAACGAGGCCATTGTAGAATGGCAGCTGTAAGGTCGGAGTGGAGTGTTTGGCGGGGGTGGCGTTGGTGCGGGAGGGTGGGCACAGATCACGATTTAGCCTCTTGTCAGGAAATAAAGAACTTGAAGTCGTTTCACATTCTCTCAGGATAGATTACAGTGAACTGTCAGACATGGATAATGGTCATTGTATACTTTGGTACTCATGCTTATTTTCCTTCAAATTTTTCCATCAGGTATGTACGGGACCAGTGCATGCAGTGAAATTCCAATGAAAAAGAAACAACATGAAGAGAGATTTATTCCCCTCACTACTTAAAACAATTGATGAGGACAATGAAGGGGTATATCAGAACGATCTTTAGCTCCTGTCGAAACATATTCTGAGATATTGCATAAATAAAGACATTGTTGCAGGAACTTAGTAACTGAAGAATGTTGGTCATCTCTTGGAAGATATACTGCGGGTCACTGAAATCCAGGCCACCAAAGTAGCTCTCAGCTTTAAGCCGCATGTAGATGAAATGTCCGACAAGAGGTGCCCACAGGAGGAGAAAGCTAAGAGAGATGGAGAACAGAAGAATAATGGACCTCCTGCGGTTGGCCATCTTTGGGTCTTGTTGCTTTTCTTCACCTCGGAGTCTTCTGCGAGCTCTGTTGGCTGCTAGGATCTGTTTTATTGTCAGGGCATTAAGCATCAGAATGACGAAGAATGGGAGAAAAGGAGTGTAGATCTGGAAGAGCCAGTCATAAGCCTGCCAAGCTGGCCAAATGTAGAAGTTGGCTTTAATATTGCAAAACCAGGATACACCATCTAAGACGTATAACGGTTCATAGATAAAGTAGTATGGGGTATTCTTGATGCAACACATGACACATATTATTCCGATGACCAAAGATGCAGTTTTCTCTGTACAGTATCTGGTCTTCAAATTCTGGAAGCAGATGGCCACAGAACGGTCAATGGTGAAGGCGACTGTCAGCCATACTGAACAATCGCGAATGACATAGGCCAGCAAAACGCTGAAAGTGCACACAGGAGTGGTAGACAAAACACTTTCTCGGAAGTAGATGCGGCTGATTCGGTTGAAGATGACTGCAATGGTGATGACCAGAAAATCAGCCACGGCAATCGCCACCAGATAGAAGGTGATGCACTGAGAGAGACCACACCGTCCTCGAGATAGGATTATGATGGCCAGCAAGTTGGCTGTGAGAGATCAAAAGAGAAAGATATTGTGAAACTTGTTCCAAAGCCCCTTTATACAATCTTTTATGAAACAATTTTCACCCATCCCCTTGCCACTTCAAGTCTCTGCCTATTTTGTAACAACTGACAAGTGGTTGACAACCAAAGAAGTCTCAAAACTCTTTCAATGCGATAAACCCCAAGCATTAACATTGCTCTTTCATCACTTAGAATATTTGCAGAGCCACATTCTTCACTTAGAATGAACGGAATAATGTGGTGCTCATGAACCTAATCATGTGAAGCCCAGATAAACTGTCACGCATAATCTTTCACTAACGTTGGCTCTTTGATAATGGTGTCACACCCTTTACAATATTGTCCGTCAAATTTTCACCTGCTCCATACTGTCGCCACATATGTTCCTGCAGCGTCATACAACTGTCTGAAATCTATTGTTAACTTTGGTTACGCCTTTAGTGAATCCCTCAAATTGATACGTTTAACTCTGTCAGTTACAAATTAAGTAGTGAAGCCCAAATCACTGGAATTCTCCACTCAGCGGTTCTACTTCTGTCCCCTTCTTTCAGAAGTCCCTTTCATTTTTTTTTGCAGTATCTCATTCTTCTTCGGATTACATTGGTTCACTAATGTTGTTCTGATGTTTGCTACATAAAGTGACATGCTATGAGACGCTGTGCAATTGCTCCTCCTCATAATTCTGAAACAATTTTTCTCGATAATTATATTTCAAAAATATTATGATGTAAAATACGTGAGACCTTGCAATAGAGAAGCCAATTAATGAGAGCTTAAACAATTTGCATATTCACACTTTGAGACAAAACTCTAAGTAATTCCTCCAACGAAATTAACAATGGCACCATTATTGCGAACTCTATACTATATAGTCCTTCCGGAGCACGTCCTGTCGATTCATGCAATCACTGAATGTGTATTAATGTGACAAACACCTCATTACATTCTACCAAAATAAGACATCTCCAGATATTGCAATGAAACAAGTCCAGAATGAGATTTTGCTACATTCTGATAAACTATTAATCCTACAATGGACTAAGACGCCAGGTTTGATTTTGCTTATTTGGAATGCAATTTGTGCTATGACAAGAGTGCATCTTCATCTTCGTGCAGAGTCAATCATCACAATTCGTCGTTCAGTGTCTAAGAGACGCGCTATCAACACAGAAAATCTGAAATTCAAGAACACATTGGCTTTCATAAGAATGAAGTTTTAAGTAATGCGTGATGATTTGCCATAGTTCGGATAATATCCCATAATGTATTATACACACTAGAGACCAGTTGTACTCCCTTAAAATGGAAGTGCTGCATGTTGCAAAAGTTCTGCCAAATCCTGAAAGGAAAGAATATATTTCTGGAAATACACAATTACGAAAATAATTTTCTTAAGCATGAGAGCCTTACCAGGGGCACCAAACACAGCGAGAATTAAGTAACAAATGACAAAGAAGGGGGCAATGACTGGTTCATGCATCGTCTTTCATAAACTGTTGGGGCTGTTGTTGCTGTGGAAGTCTCCTCTGTGGCACTTTCAAATGGGAGTTCATTTATTTTGAGCGATAATCTCAAGAGGGACAATTAAGGCACAATCTGTTTTTTACTGACATTTCACTGCACAAGCAGATTAACTCACAGCTTCATGCCTTCCACGAAAATAAATGATTAAATTTCACTTTTGTGGCAACCTTGTTTTAATTTCTTTGTTCGTCCAGCTTCCCAGAACACGACCTTCAGTCTTTGTCAATTAAATCCACCGATGGAAAACATAAAACAGGGTCCCCATCATTAGACCTTTTTTCCCCATTTCTCATATGTCCTATTTCTCAGTTTAATATTTGTTTTCAGAGTCAATGTGCTTCATCCATTGTGTTTATTCGTTTATATTCTAGTGCCTGATACGAAGAAACTGCTCAAACAATTCCATAAATTTTCGGTTGATCTATTGGAGAATGCAATGATCAAACATGGGAGGTAAATGTGGTGGTGACTCTCAAATGCAAACTTTGACCAAGGTGAATCTGAAAAATATCCTTCATTTGATTAGATCAATCGGAAGTGCAGGAAGGCCATGCAAGTGGTAAAGCTCCTGTTCAGAGCTTCTGTTGCAGGAACAGTTGACCATTGTCAATATTTAATATAATATTAAATATTATAGGGAAATTAATGTCTCGAAGATGGCTCAAAAATATAGTTCCAAGTTTTTCAGCAACATAGGCTTGGGTAATGTATTGCAGAAACGTTCATCATCTGTTGCTGTAGCAAATGCGATAAAATCATCTGCAATGTTCACAAGGACAGA
This sequence comes from Stegostoma tigrinum, assembly GCF_030684315.1. NCBI lineage: Eukaryota > Metazoa > Chordata > Chondrichthyes > Orectolobiformes > Stegostomatidae > Stegostoma > Stegostoma tigrinum. The sequence continues at coordinate 2,067,292 of NC_081396.1, read as the reverse complement.
ATTTGTGAAAAGTCAAAAGAGGTTTGTAACATTTCAGCAACAATTAATGCCATTGACACAGCCGAGAGAAACAACAACTAAGATATATTTTGGTTCAAAAGAACAGAGTCATGTTGTGGCTTATTGTTAACAGAGATAGAGCGTACGTAATATCAACAAAACGAAAAAGACACAATTGGTGAAGCGAGGTTCAGCACAACCAATGACACAGCTGTCATCGTGCCAGCTGGCTCAGCCTCCAGCCTCATGAAATAAATAGTTATAAATTCAGTTATAACTGCAGAAATCCACAAGGTATAATGCACACAGAGACAGGATCAGATTCGGCAATCAGTGCAATTAGAATCAATTGTTATGCAGCCATTAATAGGATCTTGATCATTTATTACTTGCGTGATCATTGTGTTGTTTCAGGGGGCACCGACTCAACGAGTGGGAATCATGTGCTGGTGAAACATTAAGAGAAAAAGCGCAGTTATATGCATAAGAAGTTAGATAGAGTACCAGACCGGGCCCCATTCAAAGTGGTAAAGCTGACATTATATTTAGCTCCAGTAAGAAAACTTCACAGCGAAGGGGATATTGCTTGTAAAGTAGCACTTACCTGGGAAAACACTATTGGAGGCACAGATGTAATCATGTATCAAGGTGACAGGCATAAGTAAAGTAACAATGAGGACTAGTAACTTACTAACACGGAGCCACTTCTGCAATTCAAATAGTTATCATTTGTTTCAACAATAAACAAAATTTTTTCATAAGCCAGGAGAATTTCACTCGTGTTCCAGTTTTACATGTTTACACAGTGCATCCTGTAGATGGTGCACACTTCTGCTATTGAGTATCTCTTCCGCAGGGAGTGAACATTTCTGGATGCTTTGCATAACAACCTGGTCGATTTTCTAGAAGAAATCGAATTTCTTGTGCATTTTTGAACAGCTACTCATCCGGGTAAATTGGGATTTTCAATCAGCAATGGGAGGATCAGGCACCATTATACACAATGGCAGACCCGGCTTGGGGGCAGAACGTCCTTCAGAGATTTTAATTTTTACATGATCATACATGATCAACGATGGTGCACACTGTGGCTGAAAGAGTTTCCAGCAAACATTAATATCCTGAAAGCGTCTGAACAGTTTGTATCTCTCTTCTCCAGAAAACGTAGAGCCAGGAGGTTACTGAATAAAAATATTTTAAATGATGCACGGCTTAAGTGCAATGAATTTTTTAAAAAAAATCCTACTTATGTGTGACTCCACGACAAGATGTATCAATCAATTATTACAAAACGAATAGGCGGATATTTTAAGACAAATCTAATTATGAAAAAACACATTTCAACAGAATAGAACCACTGACACAAGAAGTGGGTGGAACAGGCAAACAACAGGATTGAGAAAGGAATGCTGGGTTATATGAGATGTATAAACACTGGTGCTGTCAAAATCAGCAAATTGTCTGTGCCTGTTCAGAAGATTGAGTATTACATAAAGTTCAGAAAAATCTGGGCCTGGAGCTTCCTGGGACCAGTGATAGAATGCACGTGGACTACGTTCGGAAAAATAGATTGGAAAGCCATATGTGTCATTGATGTTGGAATATATTTTTGCATTTCTCTTTCTGAAAGAAATGACTAGAAAAAAAATCAAGATTTCATATTGATAAATAGAGTTAAAAAGAATCCGAAGTTATCCCATAGCCACATTCAGAAAAAGAAGTTCCGAGGGAGAATTTAACTCCACTCAAGGATAAAAGAGGGAAGTTGTGTATGGAGGCAGAGGGTTTGGATGACATCAGAAATATGTACTTTGCACCCGTATTCATCCTGGAAAAAGATATTGAGAATGTGAAGCAGACACATATGCCACGATATTTTGAGATCAAGGAAGATGTGGTGTTGAATATCTTGAAGAGCATTAAGTTAGATAAGTCCCCAGGGTCTGACAGTACCTGCCTCAGGCTTTTAAAGAGGCAAAGGGAGATTTCAGGGACCTAAACTACGATCCTTATATCCTTGATAGCCAATGGAGAAGCCCCATATTTCTGGAGATTAGGTACTATTGCTTCTCTGTTAAATAATGGATAGAAAGACAATCCATGAAACTGCAAGCCAGTGTGTCTCACATTGGTGGTGGAATAGATATTGGGAAAATTCTAACGGATAGGACTTAAACACATTTGTTAAAAAAACATGTCGAATTAGAAGCAATCAGCATAACTTTGAGCAGGGCAGGTCATATCTGAATTGAATTTTTCGAGGAGGCTACAAAGGTGATCGATGAAGGTCGAGCAGTGAATGGAGCATGGATTTTGTTAAGGCTTTCAAGAAAGTCACTCATGCTGTCTCATAAAGGAAATCAAGATGCTCGGTCACTTGAATTCAGAATAGGCTTGCCCATTGAAAGGGCAGCGTAGATTTGGAAGAATACTTTTCAGTTTGGAGGTCAGTGGCGAATAGTATTGTGTGGTGATCCACAGTGGGACATCTGCTGTTTGCAATATATTTAAATGACTCAGATGTAAATGTGGATGTAATGTATTAGTTATATATTATATTCATAAATGTATTAGTTAAAGGACTGAGACGAAAATTCTGGTTGTTGTGGGTTCGTCAGTTTTTTGGAGTTGTAGATAGTGTAGAAGTCTGTCAAAGGACTCAGCAGAATATATACCAGTTGCAGATATGCACAGAGAAAATGCCGGATGGAGTTTTAGCTAGTAGATGTGAAGCTCTGAAGTTTGGAAGATCAAATGTTAAGGAGTAGTATGCAGGTAATGGTATGACTCTGGGCAACATCTGTCTACAGAAGGAACTAGGATTTCAAGTTTCTCGCCTACTGAAAGTGGCCACGCAAATAGATAGGGTGGTAAAGAAGGTGTGCGGCATTCTTGCCTTTCTTTGGACTGGGAAATGAATCCAAGAGTCAGAATGTCATGTTGCAGCTTTGAAAGACATTGTTTTGGGCACATATAGCATTCAATTCTGGTTGTCACATTACAGACAGGGTGTACAGGCTTTGCAGAGGGTGCAGAAGAGGTTCACCATGATGCTATTGCATTAGAGAGGATGAGTAATAAGGAGAAGGCATAACAAACTCGGCTTGTTTTCTCTTGAGTGCAAAAGGCTGAGGGGCGACTCGATAGAAATCTACAAAATTATGAGATGCATAGATCGGGTTGAAGATCAGAATCTACTTCTCAGAGTTAAAATATATAACACTAGGGGGCATTAAGATGAGAGGAGATAGTTCAATGCAGATGCGAGTGGCATTTTCTTTGAGGGTGCTAGGAGCCTGGAACATAATACCAGGGGTGGTAAATGAGACAGATAATGTAATGACAATTCGGGGATTTTGTTTGATTAGCATATGAATATGCAATGAATGGAGGGTTGTCGACCAGTGGCCGGCAGAAAAGCATGTTTCATTTTGAGTTATGTTTGATGCAACATCGTGGGCCTAAAGGCCCGTTCTGTTTTGTACTTTTCTATGTGGTACATGTACATACAACACTGAGGAATGTTTTTCACTTTGCATGTCCACCACCTCCCTGACCACAATGAATGTGGAAATTGTTCAGTCCCTGACCCTTGCCGTTTCCCTATAGTCCAAACACACACTTTCCCTTTTACAATACTTCTCCAATTAGAATACACAAGTTATTGATGAATCCACCTTTTGTGCCAAAAAAATGCCATTTCCTTGACTGATTGATTTTCCATTGACAGTGTGTAACGCTGCAGCAGGCTACACAAACGCTGGTTTGTGTGAAAACTAGAATTCTTCTTGTGAATAACATATTTCCTCCATGAGGTCTGCTTTGATAAAATCTCAATACCATTTAATCGAGCAGATCATGGCGATAAATCATCCTGCTTATCCCACCCCAACCCTTGGATCAGAGTCAAGCTCTACAAAGTTCTGAAACTATGATTTCGTTTAGCTCCTTCTCCGTGCTCTGTGTCACTGTGTATGTAATCCTCAGGATAGTCAGGTTTTCGCATAACATATACGTACTCCTAGTCACTGTGGCTTTCATTCACATTACATTCAGTTTTATTTTCAAATCCTTCTGTGCTCGGTGTCACACTCAGCAATCCCGCCATGTTCAGATATAAGTAGAGCTCAACCTGTTTGCAGTAAACCCCTCCATGTTCAGGTTTTTGCAGTGGTATGTCATTTCACCAGCTCTGTTCTCTGGTTTTGCAACCCGCTCCCACATTTTCTCAATACGCAGGAATGGGCCTGAAGTTGGCGACGTGTTCTGTCAGTGATCCCTGCAGCCATCCTTTCCTGATTCTATTTGATATATTATTTTAACAAAGAATATGGAGCTGTAATGCTAGAAGAACCGACAACAACCTTCCTGACTCCACGATCCCCACTACCACTCTCTCTTCCTCCTGCCATGTCCCATCCTTTTGCTACTTCAACCTTGTTGGTGATTACTTACTGCTGAGCAGCTAGTGGGAACTCGGTCAAACTTCTGATGAAGAAAGACGAACAGCCGACCTGGTGGTTTCATTCAGTCTTGGAACTGAGGACTGGATTAAAAGATGATATAGTCCAGTGAGAATGCTGCGGTGAACACATATTATTTAGATGACAAACAAAATTTTGCACAGAGGTAACGAAAAAAAAATCTGCAACAGCCTTTTCTGACGGTTGTGTGAGTTGAACCCTCGAGCGAATTTCTGTGTTTGACGAGTTTATTCCCATTTTTCCATAACTGTAGTGAGCACAGCCCGAGACATCCCTAGGGACAATTCGACGAGTCCAACAATCAGTCCAATGAAACATCATTGCTCTCCCACCTCTGTTGCTTATCTTTCTCAATTTTCTCGCTACACCACTGCTAAAGCTTGTTATGGTTATAATAATGAGATCCAGAGGATTTTAAGCATCTTAAAGTTAATCCCAGTCCAAAGCAGAAAGATTCGGCTGCGCTTACTTTGTATCCTATAAATAACCAGGAATTTTTAAAGATGTTTATTAAACCAAGAAGTGTTGGAGAGTCCACACAGCATTGACAGGAAAATAAAGACAGTAAGCAGTTAATGTTCCAATTCCAATGATGCTCCTTTGGAAGGTGTTCTACCAATGCTGACAGACCTGCTGAATCTCGCCAACAGTTCAATATCATTATTTCATATCTCCCGTATCAGCAGCACATTGTACTATTGAGTCTTGTGCATCGAGCTCCATTCCCAGATACCCGTCATCCCCAATATTTAACATGATACCATGGGTGATCGTGCCTTCAGCTATCTGGACGCTAAAATCTAGAATTTCCTCCGGAAATATTTTTGAAACAACTGATTTGTTTTAGTTCCCTCCTTGAAAACACTCATTGTAATCGATCGCTTTGGCCAAGTTATTTTGTCACGTAATTCAATATGCCATGACGACCTTGTGAAACTCTGAAACATATTCTAATACTCTACTCTTTCGGTTGTTGTTCAGTGATTTCTGATCACTGACGGAGTGTAATAGGCTACACTATTGTAAGTCATAAGAGACAGATTACCACAACAGAGCTGAGAAGAAATGAGCTCTGTATCCATTGTATTATGCCTGTTCTCTGGATCAGGTAATTATACACTGTCTGTATTCTTACAGAGCTGAGAGACTCTGGGTCCATATATCATCCCGGTTGTTAAGATCATGTAACAACACGCTTGCTGAAGAACGAGTTGAGGCAGTATAAATTGCAGAGTGATGAGTAAGAAATGGGTGAGTAAAACGGAGAGGAGAGCAGTGGAAAACGTATTTTTCTTCACTGTAGACGAGCTTTTATTTATTGTACAAAGGACATCCGTTCTGTCTGGAGCCTGCAGACAAGATCATGTGATGAAAGTGTTTTGTCTGCCATTGTATCTTCGCAGCCAATTCTGAAGAAGAACCACTGAATCACAAACATTGACTCTGTGCTGAAGGGCTCTTTCCGTGCTGAAAACAAACAAACAAAAAGCTTGATTCTGTAATAGTTTTGTCGGTGAAGCTTGTCTCTGTTTAACATGCTCTAAAATTGTAAAAAGAATATGCAAAAATATTGAGAAACGGCGTGCGCTCTCCTGTCTTCACTGGAGGTCCACTGGTTACAGTTTGGCGTTCTTGCTGCTAGATTTGATTCCTGTTCAGAGAATCAGGATTTATGACCGATGGAGTCGTTCAATATATCACCAATGGAATATGATCAGTTTTGAAAATGGAAGGAAAAAGCACCACGCTCAGCGGGGCGAAACTGTACATGCGTTGCTTGTCTGGACAAGGCTTTAGCCAAACATCAGAGCAATGAGCCATTCCATTTTCAAACATTTATAGCCCGCAATTCATCGAAATAGCTTATTTTCTTCCCTGAATCACTATCAACAGTTGTTTACCCGGCTCAGTTTATTTTATTGCTCCCTTTTGCGCCAGCTTTACCATTCTGCCCACTACTCATCTCTATCTACATCATCAGTATTAATATCCCATTTTCATAAAATAAAACAACAGGAACAACAAAAAATCTAGAGATTTGAAATTCAATAGATGTGACAACCTCTGATCAGAGAAAGCAGAGCAAACGTTTAACGTCCAGCTATTTTTGTTCAGAACTTCGTGGTTGCTTCTAGCAAAATATATTAAAATGTAGGATGTTCCTGCCACTCCGGAACTGAAAATTGGACAGGGCAGTACAGTATGTGAGTTGGAAGGAAACGTGTGACATCTGCTGCCTTGTTTCTTCCAGGTGATGGAGGCGGAGGCTTTGGGTGATTCTATCAAATTTCTGGTGCTGTTGTAGAAATATATAAAAAAAAACCCCTCGTAATCCATTTGTCTCACCCATCTTTCTCTGGTGTGCAGATGCGAGAGTGCTGCTTAGACTCAGACTGGATGACAAATCCCCTTACTCGATTTTTTTTGTGAAACAGTCAGGATTCAATGAAAATATGGCATGTTTTCTGGTCCACATTTTCTTCGCATTGATCCCAGAAATTATCAGATTCTTTCAAGCCTGTGATTTTTAACTGTCAGTGTGATTTTGAATGTTCTTTCTCTGATGATCTTCTGTTTCAAATGATTTTCACAGTTAATAAGAAGGGGAAGAATGGAAATTGACGGATCGATTGAAAATTGAACCAAATATTCGAACAGGATTAGGTGAAGTCGCCTATTATATCATTATTTGTCAATCATCTGTTTCTGAACACCTATCAAATGTGTGAAAAACTGTACATGCGTTCCCTGTTTGAATAAATCTTCAGCCAAATGATTGATCTATCGAAACATAAATACAGTCCAAACGTGGAGAACTGTTGAAGTATGTAGGAAGGAACTCAATTCAATTCAATCCAATTGTTGCAGAAATAACATTGGTACTGTCAACCTGCGAAGGCACCGTTGACCTGCACGGATTGTGCGAAGAGCTTCACTTCGTCACCACCGTGCTGAAACATGGCACGCTCACAATGGGGACAGTCTGTTGAAATGCCTTTATCTAAATTACTATTTCGTTCATAACGTTTGCATTTTATTCCTGTTTTGCATTTTAATATTCACTCTACTTATTTTACCTAAATAACGTTTCCATCGCTGCTAATTTCATGCCCATTTGCCACTAGCATGCCAACATGAGTTTTCACAGGACCTTGTATAGTCAGGAATATTTTAATCCGAAATATGGTCAATTTCCATTTCACACCTGATCTTACATTGACCATCAGGTTGTACACTGCTGCAATTCTCTTTCTTTCTGTTGTGGTTCCCCCGTCCTTAGCCTGCAACCTCCAAACACACACACATAGATCACATTCCATGTTTGTATATTTTTTCTGCTGCTACCACCCTTCTACATCTCTTATCCAAATTTTATCAGTCTCCTTTGATCTCCTTCGCCTTCTAAATTTCCATACCTTTTTTCGTGCTCCTCACTACCCTTCAGTACAGAAGAACACCCAAAAAATTCCACTTGTCTCAGTTCTGAAGCATTTAACAAGGCCAGGAGGCTGGGAACACATGAAGCAAGTTTGGAAGAGAAGGAAAGTCAAAATAAATTTAAGCAAAAGGAGTCAGTAGAGCTAAAAGGAGTTATGAATTGTCTTTTGCCAAATGGATTAAAAAATATTCCAAGGATTTTCATAGATTCATAAAGTGCAAGAAGGCAACTAGGCAGAGGGTTGGCTCACTCCAGAACAGGAAAGGGAATTTACTTGTGGATCCAAAGGGACTGTGCGAGATATGAAATGAGTACATTATGTCAGTATCCATCATAGAGAAGGACGTGGTGGATGATGAGTCTGGGGAAGGGGCTGAAGTTTAGGTCATGTTGAGAGCAAAAGTGAGGAGGTATTGGGGGCCTTGTAAAACCTGAAGGGAGAAAAGTCCCCAGAGTCTGATGGGATATACACCAGAATACCAAGAGAAGCAAGGGAGGAAATTTCGGGGACTTTAAGGGAAATAGTTGTCTTCTCACTGGCTACAGGGGAGGTTGCAGAGGATTGGCGAATAGCCAATGTTGTTCCTTCGTTTAAGAAGGGTGACAGAGATAATCCATCAAATTACAAGCCGGTGAGCCTTACCTCAATTGTCGGGAAATTATTGGACAGTAGTCTTCGAGGCAGGACTTACTCCCACCGCAAACCAGTGGGCATATTTGCAAGAGGCAGTATGGTTTTGTGAAGGGGAGGCCGTGTCTCACTAACTTGGTAGAGCTTTTGAGGAAGTGAAGAAGATGATCGATGAGGCTGGAGCAGTGGATTTTGTCTACATGGACTTCAGTAAGGCCTTTGACAAAGTCTGTCATGATTTTTCAGGTTCTATCAACCTTAACAGTGAATTAGAGATTCCCAGCTCTTTCTATTGATTTTTTTTGTCCCTCACCTGCACCTCAACGTCCAGCCATTGACCTTAAAATGCACTGCTGGTGATCAGTACCTCCAGTGAAACCAAATCAAGTCCAATTTACTAAGGGCAAACCTCTTTCCTGGTGACTACCCTTAAACCACAACACCAGGAATTGTAGTCTGCACGAGTCGAAACTGCGGGTTGTTCCAACAGCTTGAATATTTCTGTGGCCACGGCCTCAATGCTAAAGCCTGAATTAACTAAAATAGACTTCAAGTCAAATTATTCTGTGGTGCAAAGTGTTTGATTATTTTTTTTCCAACAAGACGTAAAACAATGATACATATAGATATGAAAGAAATTTCATTTGTGAATATTCTGATGACTGACTAGTGTAGGTTACTGAATGAATCTTTTCCTATAGTGAGGGAAGGTGAACGGCCTTGCTCCAGTGTGAACTCGTTGGTGTATCAGCAGCGCTGACATATCAATGAATCCCTTCCTCCACTTAAAACAGGGGAATGGTGTAATCACAAAACGAATCGATCGTGTACCAAACGGCTGGGTGAAGTGGTAAATGTTTTCCCACACTCAGAGCATGGGAACACCATCTCCCCAATGTGCATTTGCTAATGTAGAGTGAGGCCAAATTATCAATTGAACCCAGTACCACAGTGAGAGCATACGAACCGTCTCTTGTCATTTTGAACACGTTGATGCAGCATCGATTCACCAGAAGTTTTACAATATTGCTTGCAATTTGGAGATTTTAAAAGTGGTTCCTCAGTGTGAACCCACAGACGTTTTACTGAATTTCTTGCAATTTGAACGTTTAAAAAGTCGTTCCTCAGTGTGAACCCATTGTTATTTGACAGGATAGATAAATGAGCAAATCTCTTCCCACACTCAGGACAGGAGGATGACTTCTCGCCATATGAATACACTGGTGTACAGTGAGATTAGTTAATCAGTGGAACCCAGAGCCACAATGCGAACATACAAATGGTCTTCAGCAGAGTGAACTTGTTGATGAGCCATCAATTCCATGGATTTTTTAAAAAATATAACTTCTTGCAGTTTGGACATTTTAAAAATATCTCGTCTGTGTCACCGTGCTGATGTATCAGCAGGTGTGATAACTGTGTAAATTGTTTGCCACGCTGACAGCAAATAGACAACATCTCTTCACTGTGGTTATGTTGATGAATTTCCAACTTGGATGGGTATTTGAATCTTCTCCCATAATCTTAAAATTTCCATGGTTTATCCATCACACAAATGAAAGTGAATCTCTTATGGTTGGACGATCTTTTGAAGCCTTCTCCACACGCAACGTGTGTGCTTTTTATCTTACTTAAATTGGTATACACCTATTGAGAACATTTTGATTCACATCTATGTTACCTCTTGCCTTCTTTCTACGCTTTTGTTTCACTTCGGATATTTGCTTATTCAGTCCTCCCAGAAGACTCCAAATTCAGCCTGGTTATCATTGAATTATCAACCTCACGTTTGTCACAAGTGCAATTTCATTTCCTATTCTAATTTCTTTCTTTTTGTTCGTCATCAAGGGAGCTTTGGACTTCCAATCACTATCTTCTTGTGAAAGGGATTATATCCTGATAACATCAGTATTATGCCTGCTTAGAAACAGTGGAATGTCTTCTCATCGTTTTGACTCCAATTTATCTGGGTCAGACCCGTTCATCCCCCAGTGACATTGGCTTTCCATCAATTATTGTCCTTCTTCTTAGCAGCAGCATTTGATTCCAGACAGAATAGACTACTATCTGCCTTCCATGTTCAAAACGAAGTGATGCGCAGATCTTAATGAATTAAGTCGCTCTTTCGGATCTTGACGTGACACCTGACCTCAGATTCACAGTTGTCAATTCTCTGCTTCTCATAAACGTCTGAAAAAAACCTTCAATGTCAGTTCAAAATAGACATTTAGAGATGATAAATATTTTCCATAAGTCAATGTACATTACTGCAAATGCTGGAGATCAGAAATGAAAGCAAAAGGAAAATGAAGGAGAAGCTTAACTGCTCCAGCATCATCTGTGGAAAGTAAAAGAGAATTAACATTTCAAGCTCATGCTTCTTCATTATTTGAAATGCTGTTTCACCTCTACACAGCGAGCAGCACAGTTGCTCAGTGATTATCACTGTTGCCTCCCATCACAATGGACCGGGGTTTGATCCCAATTTCGGCCAATTCTCTGTGCAGAGTTAATATGTTCTTCCCTTGCCTGTGTGGGTTTCCTCCCAGTTCTTCGGCTTCCTTGCACAGTTCAAAGAAGTGCAGCCGAGCTGGATTGGCTGTGCTAATTTGGCCGTAGTGTTCAGGGATATGTAGATTAGGTGCGTCATTGGGGGGGGGGGGGAGTTTTCTGGGTGGGATGCTTCGAATTTCAATGTGGACTTGATGGGCCAAAGGGCCGGTTTCCACATGGTAGAGACTCTATGATTCCATGAAATGATGCCAGGCGTGAGTTTATTTTTTTTTCGTACTTCCTGCCTTTCTTAAACATTATTCTTGACTTGAACTTACCGTGGGTAAAACCCCTTCAAAAAGACCGTATAGATTCCATCCATGCCCATTCTGGAGAGACATTCATAACTTATTTTTCAACGTTGATATTGAATTTGAAAAAAAAAGCATAATAAAACAGATGGGCGGGTTTTGCGTGTACAAATGAGCTGCCAGATCAAGTGGTGTGTGTGATGATGTATATTTAATTTAAAAAGACATGTGTGTGGGTGCATGAATAATAAAAGGTTTGGAGGGATATGAGCTCAATGCTGGCAAATGGGATTCGATCTGTTTATGGTATCTGGTGATCGTCGAAGAGTTGAACTGAAGTGTCTGTTTCTTCACTGTATGTTTTTTCCACCTCAGAAATGCCTTTCTTTGTTTCAGTTTATATTCAAAATAGTTTCCCTTGCGCCAGAAACTGTTGCAGAAACTGTGAGAGATAAGAGGCAAACGATTGCTGTGCTCCACATAGGGAGCACGGGTATAATTCTGGTCATGTCACTTTATAGAGGGTGAGCATTCACATCAAAAATTTTGAATGGAAATGAAAATTGAAATCTGTCAATCCGAATGTTTTGGCACTATTCCACTCACTGTTAGATTCATGTCCATGTCCAACTTAATCGAAACATTTATTGATGTCCACTTATACTCTGATTGAACTAAATATGCTATTAGTGGGTCTCCCAATCCTATCACCCTGATATGGCCCTCATCGGAATGGCTTGTTATTTGCCTTTGAAATGTAATGATTAATTGACCCAAGAGATTTTTTTTTACCTCTGTTCTGTGAATAGTTCTTCCTCTGAACTTGCTTTATTTTCAATCGTTCATTTCAAGTTTGATAGGAATAATGAGGAAAGGCAGGATAAATTGCAGAATAGCCAGCACGGTGGCTCAGTGGTTAGCATTGTAGCCTCACAGCGCTAGGGACCTGGTTCGATTCCAGGCTGGGGTGACTGTTTGTGTGGAGTTTGCACATTCTCCCTGTGTCTGCGTGGGTTTCCTCCATGTGCTCCGGTTTTATCCCACAGTCCAAAGATGTGCAGGCTAGGTAGGTCAGTCGTGCTAAAATTGCCCATAGGGTTCAGGGGTGTGTGAGTTATAGGGAGATTGGTCTGGGTGGGATGCTTCACGGGGGTGTGGACTTGTTGGGCCGAAGGGCCTGTTTCCACACTGTAGGGAATCTTGTCTAATACTGTGACAATGGCATAGGAAGGATGAACAAATCAGTACTTTTTTCTGTGATGACATCGTTAATTTCTCGCCAAGAATGAAGATGTCAATATAGATATTGTAATTGTGTCGGAATTATTTTTCTGATTGTTTAGAAATCCCATTTAGAAATCTAAAAATTTCACAATCATTTGTGGGAGGAAATGTCTCTTCACTTACAGTTGCAAGTTACGAATATGTATTCTGGATAATGTGAGCTTAGTTATAGACACTCCAGCCCGGAGAGAAAGAGAAAGGGAGAAAGAAAGAGAGAGGGAGACTATCTTTGCTGCCTGCAAAGTGACACACTTTGTCCTGAAGGGACGTTTGAATGAATATCTTACAATCTGAAGAATAAAAGGCGGAGAATCAATCTCTCTTTCTGCCTGCCCATCCCATTTTCGTCTAAAGTGATACAATGCTCACACGTGCTTGCTTCCCCAAGACACTACATTTTATTTTATTCAAGTTGCTCCACATATACAGGATTAGAATCATGTGACAGTAAAATGTCTCACGAAGGAGTGCAGCAGTTCCATACTTCACTGGAGGATTTTGCTAGAACCAAACCAGTTGCTGTATATTCTACAGCACCCATCGTTGGAAAGACAAAACGTCTTGAGCCGTATCAAGAGGCCCGAAATAATTCGTTTATTTTTCAATGTCTAAACTGACAACATTAGTTCATTTCAAGCACGTATTTATAAGGGTTAAAGCTTTGTGTTAGAATGAAAAATATGAGGTATCACTACGAATTTGTGAACAATTTCAATTCTGAGTTTCCGAGGACTTTTGAGAGAAGTAAGGCACTGTGAAATCTGTCAGTTTTGTTTTCAACAGTTTCAGCTGGAGGGAGCAGTTCACATTATCAAACTCCAAGGAAAATCAATCTACGAGAAAATTACTCCTGCTATCTCTGGTAAAGACAACATTTATTGCACTTCCTTAGATGCCCTTGAACGGAATGCCTTGCAAAATACGTTCAGAGGTCAATTAGTTGTTAACCATTTTGTGAGGCCTCGAGGCATATGTAGACTACGTAACTTTGGCAACATGTCTTCTCTAACCGATTTGTTTTTTTTTGAAAACAAAACCATTGATTACTGTTTCATGTCCAACATACTGGAAGTAGCTAATTCCAGATTATGTACTAACTGAACTTATATTGCACTAGCTGCTCTGGCAGCAAGGAACACTGTTGGAAAAATTACGAAAAGCCATTCAGTTTCGCAATTAGAGAATTGATGTACAACATCAAATAGCAAAACTCAGATGAAACATCGTCACAATCATATGAATCTCTTACCCTGCCAGAATTCTGGTCGAGAAAATTAACACTTACAGAGAAATCGGAAACTCGAGGAAGGAACTTGAATAAGTACAACTAAAAAAACTTCGCAGTTTTAATCAAAAGTAGCTTGAAAGTACATCAAAAATAAAGTAAACTGAACGCCATGCGTCTAAAGTACATGAGAAATTAAATTTCTATCTCGCAGAGGCACATGGTTATTTGAAAGCCGTTTCCCTGTAAGATACTTTAGGCCATGGTTTTAAATTTCTGCAAGGCTGGGTTAGGGAGTCATTTTGTTAGATAGACAACAAATCCAACGGCTACGATGTGCACACAGGCAACTTGAAATGACAGAAAACACTGGCCAGACATGACTCTGTTGTTTACTGGAGCATTCTCGAATGGACAAATATGCGAGTCCTATGACATATGCTCCTATGCAGTAACTGATGATTATTTACACACAATGATGTACGATCTGGGGTAACATATTCAGAGACATCTTTAAATGTATTAAAACAAGCATATGGTTTGTCTTAATGTAATGTTACCAGAGACAGGGTTCAGTGCAGTTACAGCTTTAAATAGTACCACCTTCATGTAATATCCATAATCATAATTTCTCTTCCACCCAGAAGGCAGACTGTGATGGAACAAATGCGATGAAAGGAAGATTCCAATTCCTGTTGCTAATATTTGTCATTTATTCCTAGAATGATTACAACCCAAAAAGAAGCAAATTTGGTCATTACTAATGCTGTCTGAAAGAACAACTCACCTGAAGGCAAATCGTCTTCCATAGACCAGCACTATATACACTTTTCATATAATGAAACACTCAATTTTGAAATTCTATATTTTTCCTTGCCAGATTGGCAATTAATGTTCACCAAAACATTCTACCTTTCACTTTGTGAATCAAATTTATCATGTCATTGTTCCTTCGTTTCCCAATTACTTGAAATAAGTAACATTGCCCACATGTGAATCCTTATATCAATGGGAACTGTTATCCTCCTCTAGTCTATCCAGGCTTCTCGTGATTTTGAATATCTGTAACCAATCTGAAACCAAAATTTTCTTCTCCCAGGTAAATAGGTACAACCTTTCCAGTCTTCAGGCGTTACTGAAGTTCCTTATTATTGGCGAAATTCCACGAAAAAGTGCTCCACACTGCCCTCCAACCCCACTGCACCCGCCACCTTGCCCTGCAACCGCAGGAAGTGCTACACTTGCCCCCACACCTCCTTCCTCACCCCTATCCCAGGTCCCAAGATGACTTTCCATATTAAGCAGAGGTTCACCTGTGCATCTGCCATTGTGGTATACTATATCCATTGTACCTGGTGTGACTTCCTCTACATTGGGGAAACCAAGCGGAGGCTTGGGGACCGCTTTGCAGAGCACCTCCGCTCAGTTCGCAGTAAACAACTGCACCTCCCAGTCGCGAACAATTTCAACTCCCCCTCCCATTCTTTAGATGACATGTCCGTCATGGGCCTCCTGCAGTGCCACAATGATGCCACCCGAAGGTTGCAGGAACAACAACTCATGTTCCGCTTGGGAACCCTGCAGCCCAATGTTATCAATGTGGACTTCACCAGCTTGAAAATCTCCCCTTCCCCCACTGCATCGCAAAACCAACCCAGTTCGTCCCCTCCCCCCACTGCACCACACAACCAGCCCAGCTCTTCCCCTCCCATCACTGCATCCCAAAACCAGCCCCAGCCTGCCTCTGCCTCCCTAACCTGTTCTTCCTCTCACCCATCCCTTCCTCCCACCTCAAGCCGCACCTCCATTTCCTACCTACTAACCTCATCCCACCTCCTTGACCTGTCTGTCTTCCCTGGACTGACCTATCCCCTCCCTACCTCCCCACCTATACTCTCCTCTCCACCTATCTTCTTTTCTCTCCATCTTCGGTCCTCCTCCCCCTCTCTCCCTATTTATTCCAGAACCCTCAACCCATCCCCCTCTCTGATGAAGGGTCAATGCCCGAAACGTCTGCTTTTGTGCTCCTGAGATGCTGCTTGGCCTGTTGTGTTCATCCAGCTTCACACTTTATTACCCGCAATTTATGTTGTTCTGGTATCTGGCCCAGTGCCAAGAAATCGATGAGTTGTTCTACGATCAAGTGAGGGTACAAGCATGAATTTGGTACATCGAAAATTTCACGTGTTGTTTGCGTCAGAATGTCGGGCGGGGGAGGGAGAATTGGAATTGGATGCTGGGTGAAAATGAGTAGATCGAGAATGTGTAGGCATTGCAATTCTCATTGATCACAGAATGGAAGAAATTAAAGCAGGACAGAAGGATTGCCACATGAGCTGGTAGTCACCTCAACATGTTTCACTAAAATCGCATTGTCAGCGGTTGAGGCATGACGTCGCTGCTCGCCTATAGTTCAGAAGGTATAGGATAGTACCCTGTAAACACAAACACACGTTATGAGACAAAATCACATCAATCAAGCACACTCAGATAGTTTAAATTCAGATACAGACAAAAGTTTCATATGCTTTATGGACATTGATGCAAAAGCATTTAGGAATGGATAATCACTGCTGAATCTGTCTGCAGTATCCACATCTGTGAACGATTTAAAAATGCTTCTGCATTGCTTGAGAGGAATAAATATGTAGAAACGTCAATATAGCGCCTCCTGTGCTTAGTATATATTCTGCATAACAAAGTTTAAAACAAAATCAGAAAAAAGTCAACAAAAGTCAGAGTGACATACAGATGAATAAACGCAAAGGTAAGCACACTGCCACATATATCCAAGCTCACAAAAAGTCGATTATTCGTCAGACACACACGCAGTGCTACTCAGAAACAAATATAAATAAGCATACATATTTTTATCACAAATATTTGACAGAAATGAACGCAAGCAGAGCGTTCATGATGAGATGCTGACAGACGATTATTCCTAGGAAGGCACATATATCATGCGCAAGGATTTACCTACATACAACTAAAGGTGCATGGGCGTCGGCACAGAAATTCAAAAAATGACAAGGGAAGACAGTGAGAAAGTGCATAAAATGCAAGAAGAAACATTCACAATTATCGACCGATAAATGTACAACTTTGCATATTTACACAAATGCACAGACAGACAAACATATAATTTACGCTTCTGCAGCCACATGCAGTGAAAAAAAGTAACACAAAACTACATGCTCGTGTACGCAGAAAGCAATAGGTAAAAGACATACACTATGGCACTGATCCACCATAAGGTCATAAGACAATAAGACGTAGGTGCATAAATACAGAGTTCGGCTCATTGAGTCGGGTCCACCATTCAATGAAATCACAGCTGATCTGATAGTTTTCAACTCCAGTTTCCGGTCTACCATCACAACCATTGAGCCCCTTAATGATGATACATCTTCCTATGTCAGACTTAAACACAATTAGAGACCAAACCTTGACTGTCAGAACATCACTTAACTTTAGACAGACTGCAGAAATCTATGGAACTGAGGTATTTGAGATTCCTTGACAGAAAAAATATGGCGTCCCTTTTTAGTGGGTACACTTAAGATGACCAAAGTGTTGTTCTTTGTTTCATCGGGATCAGGATGCAAACATTATGAAGCTTTGTTAAATCCACAAAGGGCGATGGTCAGTCCACAAATGGACGGAAATACATTTATATGAAGAATAGTTGTGGGGCTTTTACTCATTGAAATTTAGAAGACGAGAGTCGACTTAATTGAAAGACAGAAGATTCTTAGAAGATTCGACAATGTAGATGCAGAAACATTGTTCCTCTTTTGCGAGAGTCAAAAACCAAAGGGCACAAAATCATAATTTAGGGATCACACGTTTAGCACTGAGATAAGGAGGATTTTTTTTTCAGGAGCATAGTGAACCTGTGGATTAGTTTACCGAAGTGGGCTGCAAACACTGGTTTGTTAAATACATTCAGGTTTATGAAAATGAAGTTGAAGATTATAAATCCTAACTCGATTTCACTGAATATCTAAGCAAGCTCGATGGGCTTACATCACTCGACCGACTTCTGCTCCATCTCAACGTAGTCTTATTATATTATAATTTGCTTATGGCGGTACTCCTCATTAGTGAATTACTCTTTCCATGAGATGCCAAGAATACTTTGCAAACAAATAAAATTTAAAAAAAAACAACGTAATTTCATAAATTGATAATTTGTCATTGTGCATGTTTTGGAAATGCATAACTAGATGATGAGAAGAGAGACCTGAAATTACCAGCATATTCAGACCAATAATTAGTTTCTTGATTTTCGGGAGCGATTTGGCCCTTAACGAAACACTAGCTGCGTTCTCTATGGTGCTTGCAAATTGACATCAGTTCAAAGATTTTCTGCGGGCATTGAGCCACAATTTTAGATTCACTTCCAGGAGGATGTCCTTTTGTGTGATGTACAACATAGATGACATGCCCTGTCCCAAAATAACGAATTCCTTCATAATTTTAATTAATCTAGTCACTTTTCATTTTATCATTTAAAATATTGGCAGGCAAAATACAATGGAAAAGAAAAGTTGAATGCTCACATTATGTAACGGATCATGAATCTGCTAGCGTTTTCATGAATGCAAATTTAACATAGTGAATGGAGCTGTATTGGTTCAGTTACATGGAAAGTTTTGTAAAATATAAAAATGTGGGAGGGATGATGTATGGTTAATAAGGTTTCTAGAGCAAATGACAGGACAAAGAGTATAGAAAATGTTAGGAATCTTACTTCCGGGACAGCAGAAAATGGGGACATATATGAGACTGGTACAGTCAATGCAGGGCTGAGTGTGTTGTGTTGAAACACGTGCAGGATACAAAGTAACATGAGTGAGCTTGTAGCGTAGTTTGAAATTGCTGAGTAGGATGCTATAGATAGGACAGAGACTTGCTGCAAGAGGATCAGGAGTGTGAACTAAATACACGTATACACCTCCTACTGAAAGGGCGGGCAGATGGGCAGAGGGGTGGTGTTACCTTGTTCGTAAGAAATGAACTTAAATCAAGAAAAAGAAGCGATGTGGGGTGGGAAGAAATAGAACATGTTGTTGTAAAGTTGAGAAACGGCAAAGGACAAAGAGCTCTGATGGGATTTATGGACAGGCCTCTCAGAGAGCATAAAATAAATCAGGAGATGAAAAAGACATGTAAGAAAGGCACTATTTCAATAATCATGGATGAACTGAATTTGCAGATCGACTGGGAAAATTAATTTGGTAGTGAATCCCGAGGAAAGGTATTCATGGAATATGTACAATGTGGCTTCATAGAGCAACATGTGGTAGGGTGGACTAGGGAATGGGAATTCTAGAATCGGTAATGTACAGTGAGGCAACCTGATACTGATTTGAGTTCGCTGTACCAGCAATGGAGTAATTCTTCCTACACATCTCCTGTAGGCCTCTGTATGATGTCTCAACAAGGCAGCTTCATAATCGTCTGTATTCTCGACAATGCTGGCCTTGTCTCATAAAACGATTTTGATCTGACAGCAATGCCATGTGAGAAATCGTTCTGGCAATCTTCACTACACCTTCTTATTTCCTAGATAAACGTATTGGAGCTGTACAGAATATCCCATGTATGGTTTCAACATGGCAATAGAGTAGCATGTAGCATGGGAGCAATACTGCTCGTGAGTCCCTTCACAATATATGGTAACATGCCCTTTTTTGGAAACTTATTGTTGCCTCTGCATGTCTCTTGTCTCGTGAAGGACATTTGGGCATCGTTACATGGAAACGTTTCCTGATCGCACACATTTTAGAAATACTTAGCATTTCCTTTTTACTACGAATTGGTAACTATCATATTCGATCGAATTGTTGTTGCCTACTCACACAGGCCATTTAAATCCTTGTTAAATATCTCTGAATCCAAATAGCAAACCACATTTCCATCAAATTTGTGCCATCAATAAACTCGCAAATAATCATTTTGGAATCCACTACCAAATACCTCAGCTACGTTTCGACCAGCTGGGGTCAAGATACACTCTCGTCGTACCGGCAGCCTGAAGAAAACCCGTTTATTTCCATTGTTTCTATTTGCAGTCAGCCAGCCAACTTTGAAAACATTCCAGTATCTATGTATTTCCCTCAGTTTCTGATTTTGTTTATTAATGCACTGAGTGAAATCTTTCATAAGCACTCTGAAAATCTGCTAACACTGTATGCTCTGGTTTCCCATGAACTATTATGGCGGTTACATCCTCATAAAGCTTCTTTCTTTTGTTGTTTTTTGAACAATAGTGTTTGAATGAATTATGTTTCCCTTCACGTCCAGTATTTTGACCACAGGATTTGCATTTTGAACACAGCGTCTGATATATAACACTAAAATAGGAACATGTTCGGCCCTAGGTTGTGGTCTTAATAAATTTTGAGGGTTTTTGGTCTGGTACTTTCCAAACTGGGGGCTCTTGCCCGGATCAAAATCTTTAATTCCATGTTGGGTTTAGCAGCACTGGACTCAAAGGCAGCTATTGGTATGTGTTCGTGCCTCTTGTTTCAGGATGCAAATTTGGTTGATATAAGCAGGATGTGCTTTCTGTCGTAATGACTCTTTCCATCTCTGAGACTTTATTGGTGGTGAAAGAAGTCAATTCTACAGTTTCACAGAAAGTGAGAAAGGCAAAGCTTTTTGAGTTGGCAGACAAAATGGAGTTGGCTTTGCCTTTGTTCATGAGAAAATTGGAGGTAATTGAAGAATCATCGACAATTACAAGTGGCAGTAAGATCAGTAGAATTTTCAGAAATGGCTGAAATTCAATTTAAAACGAAACAGCATAAAATAGCGGCAATAGCAAGGGAAAGTGTAGCTCTGGCTGAAAAAAATGACAGAAAACGAGACAATAGACCCAGTTGAACAAAATAAAGGAGGGAATAGCATTAGCAAATAAAGAAGAAAGAGTAAAGGAAATTAAACAGTTTGAATTACAATTTAAAACGAAGGAAAATCAGAAAGAGAGAGATTTTGAACTTCAGAGGCTGGAATGCTGAATGCAAAGTCGAGTTAAAGTGGAGAAGGCAGAGATGAAAAAATGAAGTAGAGATAAGGACAGTGATGGAGAGCAGCGCTTTCATGGCCAAATGCCCATAACTGATCTGTTTAAATATGAGAAATCATTGCACAAGTCCTAAATCAAGGACTGTAAAGTTTTTTTTACATTTCATTTGACAAAGCGGCTAAACAAATGAAGTGGTCTGTGACCATTGTTAATCCAAAGAAAGTTGGTCATAGAGCTGATGAGTTCTTTTCATCGCTATCAGAGAGGTATCTGGGGTGTATTATGTGGTGGAAAATGCTATCTGATGTGCATCTGAGCTGGTGCCAGAAGCCTAAGATAACGTTTGAGCAATCTAAGGAAGTACCTTGCTCAAATAAGGTTGAAGGGAACTTTGCTCGGTGGATAAGGGCATTGAAAATAAATCAAACATATGATGTTCTTAGAGGGACCGTTATCTTGAAGGACTTCAAAAAAATAGTTCCTTAAATAATGAGAACTCATGTGGAAGTACAGACAGTTAAGGCTGTACGATATACAGCATATGATCATCAGTTGGTTCATTAATCAAAGTTTGGCCTCCAATACTCAAGTCAGTCAGTGAGGGATAGAAAGTGGGAAAAGTGAAATTGTCAGGTGGTAAGGGAAAAGGGGATGTCTTTGATGATAGTAAAGATAGTTAACCACAGCTTTAAAAAAAGGGGCAAAAGTGGAATTAAAAATAGCTCACATATTTTCACTGCAATAAGTGCAGCACATGAAATTGAAGTATTGTTAGTTTAGAAAAAAGTGTTGGGAAGATGGATCAGGGAGTAAGGGATAACTTTTTTTTTTGTTTTTGAAGTGTTACTGATAAGAACAGCTGAAGTAAATGAGCTGCAAGTGTATCTACAGATTGGTTAGGAGTTAATTGAAAAGAAAATGCCAGATCTCTTTGAAGAATATACCTGTAAGGGTAAGGCTTTCTCATATATGCTAAGAGGAACATGTAGAGAATTTAAAGTTTTAAGAGGTAAGGCAACAAGTCAATCTTTCATGGTGAGGGAAGAGGTGGTTTGCAATTTCGGAACATTGACAGAAAAACAGTAATAATATTTGGAATTCGTCGTCAGAAGAGCAATGTTCCACATTTTAGGGAGTGGTTGGAGAATCCAGTGAAAAGCTGTGATGTAGTAGTCAGACCGGGAAAACAGGATAACCCAGTGAGTTTTTTTTGACGTAGAAAAGGTAAGCAAAGCAGAAGTTTAAAAACTGGAAAAAATAATCTATAACCTGTTGAAGTGTCAGTTGAGATGAAAATGCCAGAGGTCATCTAAAAAAAAATACCTGTGAGGGTAAGGTTCACTCATTTATTCCAGGAAGGCCAGATAAAGAAATTAAAGTTTTAAGAGATGTGGCAGCATGTCAATGTTCCATGTTGACAGAATAGAAGATATGCCATTCAGAAGAATTGTTGACAGAAAAAAAAGAGAATATGTGGAATTCATTGTGAGAAGAGCAATGACCTTTTATTTACAGTGAGGTTGGAGATCCCCGTGAAAATCTGTGAAGTGGTGGTGGTAGAACCTCTCAGTTCCAGCAAAGCAATTTATTCTTGGTAATGATATAAATGTATCACAGGTGCGAGTGATGCTTGCTGTGGTTGAAAAACCAATAGGAAATAAGGGTACTGAGGTCCTAGAAGAAGCATATATGGGGATGGTTCCTGTGTGTGTTAATGGGGTCACAAAACCACAGATTGAAGTAGGAGGAGAAGTCCAAGTGCAAAGCTAAGGAAAAATCAAAAGAACTGTGGATGCTGAAAACCAAGAACAAAAACAAAGTTGCTGGAAAAGCTTGGCAGGACTGGCAGCATCTGTAAAGGAGAAAGCAGAGTTAACATTTCGGGTCCGGTTATTCTTTTCCATGTGCTATTTGATAGCACTATTGACGATACACTTCCATCACTGAAAGGGAGAGTTGATTAGACTGGCTTTGCCCTGCCTTTTATGTACAGAATAATGCTGATAAATTTTGCATATTACTGCTTGTTATTTAGCTCTATTAGATGGCAAGTAGCATTCGTTCCACACAAGGGTAAATCAGTGTAAATCTGTGTCAAGAGATAATCGAATTACCATCCTTCACAGTTCATCACCATTTTCATTATTTAATTCCCCCTCTATCAAAGTTCTGATGGTAACTATTGTCCTAATCTGAAATCAACTAGCAATATTAATACTTCGGTGACAAGATAACGTTAATGAGGAGTGATTGTTAATCTACAAACGAGGCCAGAACTTGTCAACGAATAACTCACTCGCTGAGCAAAAAACAAAGAACAAAGAAAATTACAGTTCAGAAACAGGCTCTTCGGCCCTCCAAACCTGTGCTGATTGAGAGCCTCTTTCTAAGCCTCCCATCTATTTTCTAAGGGCCTATATCCCTTTGCTCCCTGCCCATCCATGCAACTGTCCAGATACATCATAAAAGGCACTAACGTGTCTGCATCTACCACCTCCACTGGCAACGCGTTCCAGGCACCCACCACCCTCTGTATAAAGTACTTGCCACACATATTTCCCATCCTCTAAAGTCAGTCTATCATGGCAATATACAATTTAACACTGTGATGTAACATTTCCAACCTGCCTGGATAAGTGCAGGTCGAATAAAACTCAAGAAGTTCGACATCAGCTAGCACAGAGTATCTCGTAGGATGGGTAGCATTATCAGAAGCATTGTTTCCAACACACATACACGAAGCAATTTGTTACTGTTTTGAACCACAGTATTCTTAATGAAATATCTTTTTTTTTAACGTGGATTCTGGGCTACTGTGACTGTCACAGGTAGCAAGAGCCACAAATTCTCGATACATTGCAAAAATGCCAGTGCACGTTCATTATCAGTTTCTATTATCTTCAGCATCAACTCAACCCCGATCAACAGAGAGTAGAATAGCATCACTAATTAAGATATTGGATTACAGTTTTATTTTTGTTTTGGACAGTGCTGAACAGCCCTGGGTTTGTGAACAGACAAGCAGGCAATCTATAAGGAAGTGGATGTGTTTATTTTCTTTGCTTCATTGAAGGCATCGTTGCTTTCATGAAGAAATAATATAATCCCTCTTATTTCATAGAATCATTCTTTCTTCCTTTCCATCTATCACTCTAGCGTGATCTGTCTCGATATCGCACTTTGCTGCAAAGTAGATCCCAACTGAAACTGGTGATGTGAATTTGTGATGGACAGAATGAACCATAAATTAACTTCTCATGCACAGCAGTGGTGTCCCTATCTCTGTGGCGGGAAGCTTGGTATCAAGGCACCCCTGTTTCACGGGCATGTAATAGCATCTTTGAACAGATAGATTATAAAATGTATGAATTCAAAACAACAGTAGTTTGGGGAAAATGGGATATCATACAATACAATTCAATGAGAAAACATGTTGCTGCGGGCATTTTTCTTCCTGACATAAATTCCAATGACCATTGCATAACCAAATATTTTTCGATCTTTCCACCCTCAGATCGAAATATGAAAACTTCTATCTGCAAGCAATGTATAGAATGTTAATGTTTGTAGGAAAGGCTTTCAGAAATTTATGGGAGTTTCTCGTCAAAGATGAGAGTGAATGCTTGAGACATGATGCATTTGAAGCATATTTAGTTGTCAATTGGTCTTGCAGGGTAGAGTCTGTGGAAGATCAGAAGTCTATTTTTTGTTTTCATAGCTTCATAAAATCTGATAGAATCCCTACAGTGTGGAAACAGGCAATTCTGCCCAATAAGTCCAGGCCGAGCTTCGGAGTATCCCACCCAGACACATCTCCCAATGATGCATCTAATTTACACATCTCTGAACACTATAGGAAATATAGCATGGTCAATCTACCTACCCTGCACACGTTTGAGCTGTGGGCCAATATTGGAGCACCCAAAGGAAACTCATGCAGACAAGAGGAGAATGTGCAAACTCTATACGCATAGTTACCTGAGAGTAGGATTGAACCCTGTTCCCTGGTGTTGTTAGGCTTCATGCTAATCATTGAGCCGCCGTTATTGAGTAATCATTGAATCATCGAGATTTCTCTTTGTTTGGAATATATCGGGACAGTTATTTGAAAGGAGATAACCATCCATGATCATACTGAATGGTGGAAAAAGCTCGAAACGTCGACTGGCCTCCCATATTCATAGTTCTTATATTAACATAAGTTTTACTGTGACTTCTTAACCACCTAAAATAATGGAGGTGAACTGACAATTACACTGCTCTGAAATATATGAGACAGCTGCCCCCATTTTCTGATGGAAATATGGAACCAGAAAATGGAAAAGTATAAAATCATGAACAATTCGAATGAGGTGGATGTGGAACCACTGTCTTTTGAGGTGAATCTAGAACAAGGAGCAGGCACTCACAGAACAGAATATATGGGGAAGTATGTTTCTGCACAAAAAAATGCTCATTGAGATGCAGAGCGAGTTGACAAGAAAAAATGTTGGAGGAAGAAAATAGTCGGGAGATAAAGGGCCATAAAGGCAAAAGTTCACTATTGGTAGATTGGGAGTGTAGGTCTAGCTTCAAAAAAAAACATGTATGGGTCAAAGAATCTGTCTTGAACCTGAAGATTGATTTTAATGCAAAGCTTACGCAAAGATACCCTCAGTGTACACGCGAATGAATCGTTGGATGGGTTGAGGGAATTGAAATTGTCAGAAATGCGAAAGAGGAAGTTCTCAATGAGAAACAGTAAAACCACAGCATAACCAGTAAAAACGGAAAACAAGCAACAACTAAGAGCATTTAAGAAATGTTCTCACGATAGTCTCATCACAGCTTGGCAAAGTAAGTGCGGAAATAAAACTAAACTTCACATGAAGACTAAAATTCATGTAAAATCGTTGCTGGACAGAAAGAGTTGAATAGAATGAAAGACATACAGAAGCTCTTGAGATGTGTTAAACAGACAGAGAATCTGGATGTTTCACGATAGATTCTCATTGTCACTGAACCTGAGCATTCTATTGGATTTTCCTATTGGCAGTGATGGAACAAAACAAGGTCACTCTCATATTAATAGTTTGGAAAGTGATTTTCCTATTGTCGTTTGAATGCCTCTTTCGGGATATCTTTCAACAAGAAGAAAAGAAAACTACAGAAAGAGAAATTTCTAACCATATAAACAGGCAACATGGAGGAATTTTATTCGTAATCGTTCCCACTATGGGAAGGCGTAATGCAATTAGTTTTAGAATCGTTGCTGTTTCCCCATAAGTTTATGTACTTAACTTGCTCCATAATTTGCCAAGTTAAAAGTTGAATGTTATATCTTCCACAATGAATGTTGGTACAATAATCATCTGGAACGTTGGAAGTTATAATAAGTATCACTGAAACAGAATTAACCCTGAAATTGATGTGTTTCCGCTATATTTTGTGAACAGGCAAATTCAGAAGAAAAATGCCCTGTAGATTCAGGTCACTGCTCCACCAAACTCTACCTGTACACGGCTTTGTAGTCAAGTTTTTGTACAGCTCTCTCCTTGGTCTAAATCACTACGTCTGTAAGCCTACCACTCTCATGTTTTTGTAAAAGCCACTCCAGTCTCTATAACACTGTGAATGTAATCCTCAACGTGTGCATGCTCTGCACAGCGCTCTCCACGCTCGCTCTGGACCCTTGTGTCTGCAATACCATAATGTTCAGGTTTTTGTACAGCTCTCCCAGTCTTTATATCGCTGTGTTTCTTGAGCGCTTACTGAGTGCACAGTAATACACAGCAGAATCATTCAGTTGTATTGCAGAGATCTTTAAGTGGGTGATTTTCGCTGCAGGGTCGTTTGTGGTAGAAAGACGTTCCGTGGCCGCATTTAGCTTCTTCTCTTCTCCTGAAGTATGTCCCTGAAGCAGATATTTCATCGCCTGTCTTGGGGACTGGCTGTACCAGTAAACTACATACTGACAGAAGCCTGAATATTCACAGCTTAAAGCAACAGTGTCATCAACAGCGGAGGCCTGTAAAAGTGGACTCTGGGAAACCAGCGAAGTGGAATCTGTCAGATTTTAAAAAAAAGTTTATTGTGTGTCCTTTGTTTCTGTAAAACATGTTAATGTTCTGTACAGCTCTATTAATAAGGACTTATTCTTCATTTGGTGTAGTTTTGGTATGTCTTCACAAGAATTAACACACAAAAAAAGCAGCGAGATGTGGAGATTTTTTTTGGAAAACAGAATGCAAGTTGTTGTGATCAGGGTCATATGACAGAATATACGACGAATGGGAATTAGTCAAAGTAACTCTCAAACGGGAATTTTGAAAAAAAAATCTAACACGTTTAATAATTATCAGAGCACTGGAAAACGTAAGGGTGATGATCACAGTTTTAAAATAATTTGGAAGAATCCACCGGGACGTTGTGGAGGTTATGATAAGATTTTGCTCTGTTTAATTCTCTGATTTCTACTAAAATCTGCACATAATTTTTTCAAAAATCACAAACGGTGGATGTATTCCCACACTTAATTCTCCTTTTCTCAGAAACTCAAACTTTTGGAGTTGGAGAGTGCACCAGTTTTATGTGTCTACTTTTTTATTCATTTTTGAGATCAGAATGTAGCTGTCGGAGTGAGAGCTCGTTTCTCACACCTAGTTGCTCATTAGTAGGAGGTTGTTAGCCGCCTTTATGCACAAGTGCAAACCATTGGGTGCTAAGTACAGCCAAAATGCCGTTAGGAGTGATTTTTGGAATTAGACTCAGCGATAAAGACATATTCACCAAGTCAGCATGGACATTAGCTTGGAGAGGAAATTGCAGTTCATGGTTCTCCATTGGATTCAAGCTGACAGTGGTCAAATAATCGTAGAATGGAATTATAGAACGATCGTTGGACAAAAGAAAGCCTTTCAACGATATATATATGCTGTCTATTGAAAGGAGAAACTCACACTTCTCGACTAACAGAAGTCTTGCGCAGCTGCACTCTACTTTTCCAAACACTGTCATGATTGATAATAGCAAGTATCCTATATGCTTTCTTAATCACCATATTAAGTCCTGCTGTCTTCAGTGATCTGCTTGCAAGCATCCCAAGATCCCTCTGCTCTTCTCAGCTTCCCAGCATCCTGCCATCCAAGAAGATTCCATTGTCTCATTACATCTCCCAAACATTGCACAAAAAAAGCTTCACAGGATGCGGGCGTTGCTGATTAGACCAATATTTTTTGCCCATTCCTTATTGCCCAAAGGGCTGTAAAGTGTCCACCACGTTGCTGTGCGTCTGGAGTCAAATATAGGTCAAGACCAAGTACGGACTACAGGTTCACTTCCCTAAAGTACGCTATCCAATTCAAATTCTATCTGCCTCCGAACTGCCGATCTGATCAACTATGTTTCTATAACTAAAGATATTCTGTCTGATGGCGACCCAGATCTGATTCCTGTGGTAAGCCATTGGATACTGTCTTCCACACACACAAATAGCTTTCCATTACCATTCTCCTACCAGTAAGCCAGCCTGGATCCAACTTGCCAAGTTATCCTGTATGTGATGTGTTTCCAGGTTCTTTCACAGACTCCAGTGTGAGGCCTTATCAAAGGCTTTGCTGAAATCTATATAAATTACATAAGCTTCACTATCCACATTTACTCAATTGATCATCTTTAAAAATAATTCAATCTGTTGATACAACCCACTGAGACAAAATCTGACTATCAGTGTTCAAACCTTGCTTATTAAAAATGAGAGCCTTGCCATTCGTTTCCTTGTCGCTGAAGTAAAACTCACTGGTATGCAACTTCCTGGTTTATCACTACCAACCTTCTTCAAACTTGGAAACGTATTCAATGCTTTCCAGTCATATGGAACCATTTCTATGGCCAGGATGAAAGGAAAAGTTTGGGTCAACGCTGGTTTGATTATCTTCATCATTTCTCAGCGTAGGCTGGGCCAAAAATCATATGGACCTTGGATTTCTTCCCTGACTTCCAACTGTAATTATTCCCTGACTTCCTACTGTAAGATTGAAGTGACACGGGTCTCAAAAATTAACTGGCAACGGACATTAATTGAGACAGTTTGTAACACATGCATTTGGAGTCACTTACCTGCTGTGATCGTCACCGCTGTCCCAGATCCAATTACAGTATTATATTCCCTACACAGTGGCACTGTTGTCAGTCATACCAGAGCAAGAACCATTATTGGTATAAGCTGTCAGCCTCATCTTAAGGGCACTTGATTCTGTTTCTCATTTTTCAGTGCCTTTAGATCAATGAACATTGTTCCATATTTTCCTGACCGTATTGTTTCAAAATGTTACTTGTGAGACTTTGAATCTTAGCAAGATGACCCAGCAATGTGGAGGAGAGAGTTTCAGGGAAATGGAGAAAACTATAGAGAGAGGTCAGAAAAAAAAATAAAAGGAATTAACACCATGGAAAGCAAAAGTAATGAATGTATTTCACAATCATGGAAAGCAAACGATATATTTCAATTACACAGCAATATTTGTTCAGGTCTCATCCACTGTGATAGCCCAAATAGGACACAGTATTTCATAGCAACATTCAAACCCCAGGTATTGGTGAGATGTGCAGACAATAACTAAGTAGCAGTGTCTCCAGGTTCCAGTTCTTAGAATCAGATCCTGGTTTGTGGACTCTTAACTGTTTTCTTCATTCCCAACTTTTACACACAGAGTCCAATTACAAGAAAAACAAGCATCTTCTGCGGAAGTTTGTTGTGTTCAAAATTGCAGATGATAACGCTAATTAAAAAAAAAGTAACATTGGAAATTAGACTGTGGCGTAGATGTTACAAGATCTATTTTGTTTATACTAGAATGGTGTTATACTTTCATGTATTTCTGAGTGAAAATCTGGAAAATGTGTTTTTGTACTACGTGATATATTCGGTCATCACTGTGTCTATCATTGTAGTAACGTACTTCACAGTAATAGGTGGCGGTATCTTCAACTCTTACATCCCGAATCTCCAGTGAAAAAGTTTTTTCTTCCTTGTTCATGCGTACAACAAATCTCCCTCCACTGGATATCCGCTCCCGGTCTGTGCTGGTCTGGGTTTGCCTGAGGAAATATCCGTCTTCGAAATAATAACCCCAGTTGTGACCATAGTAAACACAGGTAATTATGAAAGACTGACACTCCTTCTTGGTCACAGCTGTTGGGGCTTGTGTCACTGACTGACTGAAATAACCTGGGAATTAAGAAGAGAGAATTAAATGGATAATCAAAGCAGAGTAAAACTACAAAGAATGTGAACTCAGCGGCTATGTTCATGGGATTCTTTACATTGAATCAAAACAACGTGTGCTTGTTTCATCAATACTCACGAGGTAGCCAGCTATACAGAATAAAAATAACAACGATTTTCATGCTTCTGCTGCTTGGAACTAACGGCCTGTATGTCGGGCAGGTGGTTGCTGCAGTCAAGAACTCTACAGGAAAACGGACTTCCGAGTTGGACTGAAATAATTGAAAGGATCGAACAGACCTTGACGTTGAAGCTTCTGTGAGAATATTGATGGGCAGCTTTGTGGATGGATTTCAGATCCGTGTCATGCGAATACTGTAAGTTTTAAAGAGGAATCACGCAGCGTTCTGTGAAACTAGTGTGAATTTTATCTTCACTCCACTCTGTTATCCTTGATATTGGGGAGGGGTTTGTTGAATCTGTGAAGTCGCGTACCACAGTAATGAGTCAGGAAGTCACTCCTTACCCCTTTATTGGGAGTGGCCTAATCTGAAGGACGGCACCTCAGCCCAGTGTTTCTTCAATCCACAGGCAAAAGGAAACAAAATATATTAAGCATAAACTATCTCTTTCTCGGTTTAGCGATTGTGTCTTGCATTCTTCGCAAAGGCAGACTGCAAATAACACGTAGCTCCAACACAAGTAATACATGATCTGCCTCCCCGTCATCCACAACTCAAAGTTACAGCGACAGAGAATAAGATGGCAACTGAAAATACAATGGATATTTAGGTAACTTTTTTTTGTAAAACGATGTCTATTCTTAGTGTTGGACTAAGCTTTGCCTCAGTTATTGTGGCACTGGGACTGATGCTACCACATTGATTTCTTGACCAAAGCTGATTCGTCACCATTGCACATATGATTCTTTGCATTGTATTGGCCTCAAAGTGACAGTGCATTAAACCATATGTTTGTTTTCATTACACTGGTTATCATATTTTGCACACGACTATATCTCAGCTAATTTCATCCTAGGTCGGGTCTTAATAGCTATTACAGCACAAACTGTGTCTCTTTTCGTATTATTCAACCACTGTGGTTGTTCTGATTACAATGGGCTCTGTCCCAGTTATTACCACACTAGAACATGACTTTGTCTCTCTGCAATTGGTGCTATGATTTCTAAACCATGTTTTAGTAATTTGTCCCCATGCCCCCATCCTTGTTTCAGACACGAGTGCGTGCATAATCTGTTCCTTTGCGAGAAACGTCGTGTTTATTCTGAAACATTTTAGCATAATATCTGAAAATGTGGAAGAGGGTCAAGGTCTGAAGGCCTATTCCTGCCCATAATTCGTTAGCTTACATGTTTATTTTTGTTTCAAATACCCAGTAAATTACAGAATTTTTGTTCATTTATCCCATGAGCGTAGTACAGTTGACAGACAAATTTAATGTTATGAATGAACTGAAAACCTGGTTGACGGGAGCAACTAATTCAAAAGCACAATTCCTTAACTCTATTTCTGCATTTTTGTCGGGACCCAAAACTCTGTGACACCCAGTGCCTTCGTCCATTGATGCGATATGGAGTAAATTGAATTGGCTGAAGTCTAGTATTTGTGATATCAGCACAGCTCCAGTAAAGAGCACTCATCAGCTGTTCTGTACCTGCAGCTATTATGAGGGAGAGTAACAGTGCACATTCTACAGAGGCCAGTATTAGTTTCTATTATGGTGTCTAGTTGTGGGGATTACCGATAGGTCCGTTCTGCCATTCAATATGATCATGCCTGATCTCACTCCATTGGGAATGCCATCGCACTTCGTTCTTTATGCCAAATCACATTCGTAGACATTCTGCTGAAATGCTCGAGAACAAACTCAGGAGTTTCTAATGAACGAACAGTGATGTATGATTGTTCATTTTACAATCCAACGGTACTGGAGATCAGTGATGAACCACATCTTTATGTTTAAAGTGTATATTCTACCACTCAATCTGTAGACGGTACATTCATCAGTAATGTGTAGCATTGGCGGTGTCATTGGTGGCATTCTCAGGAAGCTTGTTACATACAGGGCGCCAAGATGAGCGGCAAGCAGTGGGCGCATTGGGAATAACATTGTGCGGAAGAAAGCAGCGTGCATCACAAATAGTTTCAAAATGCTTTTGAGCTCTCATCCTTGCGCAATTGTGTGGTAAAGTGCTGTTTCCAACGAAAAGAAATCATAAGAGAATGTGAAATCGACGCTTCTCATTATCGTTTAGATCGAAATGTTAGAGTTAGATTTTATTGTCTCTTGTATTTGAGTACAGGAATTACAGGAGTACAGTGAGAATTGTAAAAAAAGGCCATTTTCATGCGCCATCATAACGCAAATGAAAGATGATAAACAGAAACAGAAATAAAAGAAATAATCAAAAGAAAATGAAACGCCCAGATTACTGCCCCCACCCCTCCGCCATGAGATCTTGCAGCTAGAATGACAAAGCCTCAAAATCCTTCCCTCAGGTTGTGAGTGCTCAGGTGTCTGCACATCGCTGAGGCCAGAATGCCACATCCTCTGTCTCAGTCATGGCCTGGAGAATCAAAGCTGCTGTTGTTGCAACCACGTTGCCTTTCCTGCAACATTATCCCAAGTCCTTCAGCAGTCAATTGTACGTCAACACAATGTCTTTGTCGTTTTCCACGATTGAAAAAAAAAGTGCTGCATTCTGCTGTTGAGTATGATATGCTGAGTTCTGATTTCCAGACCTTTAAGGAAACAGCGTACTACTTTGATTCAGTAAGTATATTCAATAGTTTTTTTTTCCCACCTGGGTTTAATCTTCTATAACTTTTTTTTCAGATATTCCAGGAAAGACAAGATCCTATTCAGAATTACTCCCAAATATCTATGGCTGGGATCATGATTTAGTCCTTGACAGTCGATGTAGATACACAATACCTTTATAGCACAGGAATTTCACAGGCAGAAAACAATACACGTGGTTTCAAAGGAGGCCAATTATGTAACATCATGTCACACAACGCTTTAAAGTCATTGTTAAGGATCCTGATCAGTGTGTTCCAAGATACTGCCACTGCGGACTTTCGTGGACACCATTGATCAGCCTTCACATCAAGATTAAACCTCTTGGCAACTGCCTTCGTTTCCATCCAAATGTTTCAAACCAAAACAGCACACAACAGACTAATCAACTTCACGGCAGCTTCAACAAACCTTACAATCAGGGTTACCAATATAAGATCTTACATAGTGTTTTGGTTTCAAATCAATTCCAGTAAAGCATTAGACTGCAGTGCAATTCCCTCCCAGGGTTCAGTTGTTATCCATATTGAGGTCCCTCCTTTAAAGAAAATGCTGGTTTGGATTTGAGCACATCAACTTTATGCCAAGCTAGAGGCAACTTGCTGCAGAGTGCATGTGAACATGTAGGAGTTGATATGCTTCATGGTGGACAAAACCGTGCTGATATGAATTTGTACATGTGCATTGTACCAGTTTTTATTCTAACATATATTGACAGATGTAATTGTGTGGAATAAGACATGCTTATTCTGAATCTAACAGCACCGAACTGTCACGTTGGATGTTTTGGCTCACACCTGGCAATTTTCTTTTTAATCATTGAAGAGTGGGCTCATACAACCTAAGTGTAATACTTCGAGACCCCAATCCCGGATTTGATTCAATAATTGCTTTGCAGGTTTTCAATAGCACACCACACTTCGCAACTGATCAAACAGACATAATAATTGTCTGGAATTAGAAGATAGTTATGTCTTCAAAGAAAGTTTATACTGCTCAGACTGGCCAAAAAGCAGTTAACTATATTTCTTTTATACGAGGGAATTCAACAAGGGAAACTTCTACACCTGGCCACTTCATATTGGAGCAGAGTCTTAGCCCACGTTAAACAATTCGTTCCATCTCATCAGAAACGTCAGTCGAACAACAGCTGCACTGATCTGTTTTGTTTCAAGAAATGTAATCGACGTAAAATATCAGAAATCTAATTGTCTCCCTGCAGACTTGCCACCAGCTATAAACGTAATCCTTTAGTGAGGAAGTGCATAATTAGCCGGAGTTCAAGTTAGAAATGCATGGAATACCGAAAGGTCTGGTATTTTCCATTTACTATCCCATCCTTGCAGTAATCGGAGTGCCAGGTGAGGTATAGAACTTCAGTCGTAGCTGCGTGGATCGTTGGTCAACTGCATCAATTCGTCACTTTGCCACGAGCTCATCTCCATGATATATATTCTTTCTGCTCTTAACTAGATACTAGTATCACTTCAACGGTACAAAATTTTCGCTTGATGTGATATTATTTCTGCTTTTTAATTACACCATCATTATTTTACTTTAAATGTCTTGCCTCGCCAAATAATTTAATAAGTTATGATATTGACTGAGATAATTTCTCTCCATGTGTATATTTTCATTTGTCTTATTTGACATGTTGTTTCACCAGCTTTCCCGTGTCGTTTTTTTTTCTCATGAACTGCCTAATTTACCCCTTTCATGCTTATGTGCCTGTGAGTGACGTGTGTCATGTTAACGTTGTAATACTAGCCCCGACCCCCCTTTATCATTATCATCTCAAGATATAAACATAGATATATTGCTTTGCTCCCGATCACTGTGGAAGACTTACGATATTGTTATCTAGGTTAGTGCAATTATTCTGTATTATTAGTAGTGCTTTCAAGGACCAAATATCACAAAATTACTGCAGTGCAATGCTTTTCATTTTGTCATTGCTACTTTAAAATGATAGAAATAGCAGTTTATTATGAGAGACGTCGAATTTAGATCTAGGGCAACTCTGGTTTACTTTTGTTGGCATAATGAGATCACATGCAAACTACTACGAATAGCACTGGTTTCCTTTTTGAAGCATTTCTATTATTGATTTGTAAGTAATTCGGAGAAGGTAAGATTCCAAGCATTGCAGAACTGCACACCAAAGGTCCATGCAATTATCAGCTGAAGAAGTCAATATTAAAATTCAGTGCTGTCCACATTTCTTTCGAAACGTGGAAAAGTGAAATTAGCCCACGCTTTGTTTTGTTTCCATATTTATCTCAGCATATAGTTTCTGTGAATAGTTTCAACTCATTCCCTAAAAACAAATTGTATTTGACCCTGAATGAAGTGTAACCCGTGTTCCAACCACTTTCCACAAAGTTGATTGTCACTTTACTATTTGCCCACTGCAACATTTTTCTGAAGTATTTTGCTGTTATTATTCATCTGGGTCATTTAATGGAACACTGTTTTCTAGATATGACTTACTCTTGTTGCAGATGTCTGCTAAAATCCAAGCATATTTTTAAGCTGTACGTTTATTTTGAATGCAATAACGATGGCACCTGGTGCAAGGTATAATGATCATAGTTATATGCTTCACAGTTTATCCAGTGAAATAGATAATTTTACCATAAATTGAAGAAGTAGTTTGACTGTTCTTCCACATTATGAAACACAAATTCTCTCCCTCTGTCTCTCCGCCACCCCATATCTCCCACCCTTCTTCTTTCTCAATGTCTTTTACAGCTAATTTGACTGTGATTGCGATTCTGTCTCAGAGAAGATGTGGTCTGTCTGCCTGTGTGATTCTTTACCTGCTGTCCATTGCGGTGTCAGATCTCCTGGTGCTGGTTACCTCTGTAGTACTAAACCGGATTGCTGGGATTTACTTTCCATACAGTTTCCTTTCCATCACTCCAGTTTGCAGTCTCCGCACTGTCTTAACCTCCACTGCTGTAGATAGTTCAACCTGGTTAACTGTCTCTTTCACCTTTGATAGATTTGTGATGATTTCTTGTCAGGAGCTGAAAACTAAATATTGCACCAAACAGACAGCAGCGAGGGCCATAGGAGTTGTGTCTGTATTGTGTTGCATTAAAAGTGCATTTCTATATTTTATATATGAACCTCTGTACACGTTTAAAAATGTATCTTGGTTCTGCAATCCAAAGCTAATATTTTATAGTTCACCTGCATGGGCAGCATATGATTTAATTCGTAGCATTTTCAATCCTCTTCTACCATTCATTCTGATTTTACTACTCAATGCTCTGACTGTTCGATGCATTCTAGTGGCCATGAGATCCCGCAGGAGACTTCGGGGCCAGAGTCACGGACAGCATCAGAGTGATCCAGAGATGGAGAAGCGGAGAAGGTCCATTGTTTTACTCTTTGCAATTTCAGGCAGTTTCCTATTGTTGTATCTGTTATCTTTTATAACGATCCTGTATGTCCGATTTGCTAAAGTTACCTATTTCTCCGGTTCTGGTTTCAGTAAATCGACATTTATCCTTGAAGAGAATGGATTCATGCTGTTATTTTTGTGTTCCTGCATTAACCCATTCATTTATGCTGGAACACTGAATAAATTTAGAGTCGAGCTACAGAATTGGCTGAAATATCCATTGCTGCAATTTCTTAAATGATTCGAAGTTTACACAATGGGTGTATTCAAAGTCAACAGAGTGCAATTTTCCAAAAGTGCCATGTTACAACTCTCAGATGGAAACATGCAATTTAAACAGGCAAAAATAGCAGTGAAAATCACCAATATCAGGACATCCATACATTCTGAACACTCATGATCCTTAATGTCAACTGAAAATAAAACACCATTTGTTGTTCCCCATTATTGCGGACATATTGTATGCTGAGACCGTGGCTGGTACGAAATAAATAGAAACACAGACTCCTGTAAAATTGATTGAAGAAATGATTCGTTATTCAACTATGTTTAATGTTCTACCATCCAACTAACTGAGTTATTGGCCAGAGTGACATAAATCGAGACAAAGACTAACATTTTGTGAAGAAAATAAATGAGGCATTGTAGTGACAAATCAGACAATTTCCAGTGTCAGACAAAGAGGAATGGTCAATTGTGATTGCACATTCAAAAGAAAAAGAAGCAGCACACTAGAATTTGAGGCTTTTTTTGTAGTTCGTACTAGAAGTTTTCCAACACTGAGCCTGAGAGCTCAGTAACTCACCAGACAGTCAGTCAGCTTCAGACACGAGATAGTTAAACTGGCTAATTCATTCAGTATCTGGAGGTTGAAGCACTTTTCGACAAAGTCTGCTTCATATTCTGAACCACTTGAATGCCTTTATGGAATAAACTCAGGCTGTCAGTATTGATGTTGTCAGTACCAGAATAAATAAGAGTAACCCCAGGCCAGGTGATAGGAAAAGATTAAAATCTGCTCTTATCCTTCTGTCTAAACATATGAGGGCAAAGGCTGAGTGATAGAATCTCTATAATCCATTAAAAATGCTCAGTGAGGAAATAATCGAGGGGTGGATATTAAAAAAATCCAGATTCAAACTTTGTTCTCCAAATGAGAGAAGAGATAGAATGTGTTTAGTCAGAATTCAGAATATGAGAATGTCACAAATGCCCCTCACCCAACCCAGACCCAGCAGCTGTGCTGATTTGCCCAGACTACGCCAACAGAGCTGGATATTTGAAAATATTGGTTCTAATCGCTGTCATCAACAGTCTTCTGTTAGGTCTCATTTCACTCTTTATGCGCTCAGAATACAATGAGACGAATAGGGAGTATGTTAGCTCTGATTGAATGGAAGCATGTCGAAGTGTGTTAGCACCAGCGTTCACAACGGAGAGAACTTTCCACTTTACAGACATGGAGCTGGGTTGAAACACATGTCCACTATTATCTTATAGGACACTCATGCCGTTGGCTTGATCACTATTTGTTTCTTATCACTAATTTCCCAAAGTGTTTCGTGGCGATTTGCAATCTTCCTTCTGCATTAACACACGCGTTGTTAGTATGCATAACAAACAGCAGGGGTACCTGCACTGAACATTGCGGAATGTCCATGGTCAGAGACTTCCAATCACAAAACAATGTTTCACAATCGCCCTCTGCCTCCTATTTCCAGGATAATTTTAGATTTACTTTGGATCACACGAGGTCTTGCCTTGTGGATCAGCATTCCATGCAGCAATGTCGCCAAAGGCATTACTGAAGTCTATATGAGCCTCAAAGGCTGCAAGACCTCCACCATTATATTTATCCCACTTTGCAAAACAAAACTCAATTAACCTAATCAGACATGAACCACTGCTAACAAATCCAGGCTGCCTATCCCAGTTAAACTTTGCCTCTTCAAATGAGGTTAAATCCTTTCACTCAGAGTATTTTCTCCAATACTTTTCTCACATCTGATGTCGGTCGAACTGTCCTGTAATAATTTATGTATCCCTGCTTCCCTTCTTGAACAAAGGAACTATATTAGCTCACGATCAGTTATCCAACACTTCTCCTGTGGGGAGTGAACCACTGAGGACATCTGCCAGGCTCTCAACAATATCTTCCCTTGGCTTCCATGGCAACCTGGGTGCATTTCATCGGAGCTTGGGAATCTATGTATTCTTACTAACGTCAAAACAAATCTCATTCATCTTCCATATAAGTCCCAGAATGTTCTAGAACCTCATCATCCTAAATCAAATCGCCAGCAATAATGTGTTCCTCCACAGTGGCACATGGCCAGAAGTTAGTGATGGCTTTGGAAAGGGTTCAGAAAAGATTTACCAGGATGTGATCTGTTATGGAGGGCATTAGACATGTGGAGAGATTGACAAAACTTTCGTTGTTCACACTGGAACGACAGAGGTTGAGGGAGACCTGATAGAGGTCTACAGGATTATGAAGGGCATGGACAATGCAGACAATCAGAAACGTTTTCACAGGATGGAAGAATCAGCAACTCGGGACAGTAGGTTTATGGTGCAAGGGACAATGTTTAATTTCGATGTACGAGACAAGTCTTTTTTTACACTAAGTGTTTTGGGTCCTGTAACATTCTGTTTGGGGGAAGTCCTTGAAGCAGATATCTTGACAAATACATGCATAAAATGGGAATAGACAAATACGTTCCCAGGAAGGGTAGGGGGTTTTAGTGATGGGTAGCATGTCAGTGCAGGCATGGAGGGCCAAAGTCTTCTTCCAGCGCTATAATTTTCTTCGTTCTTTTGTGGCTCAGCAAAGTTCAATGGCTTCATGCACAGGTTTCCGCATTGAAATCTAATAGGCGCTACGCATTCCCAAGAATTCCTTTTACTCTCAATATAATTGTAAAATGACTTGGGATATATTGATCCTATCTGCCAAAGATGTTTCATGGACACGATTTGCCCTCCAAACTTCTTTTTTAAAGCTGCCCATCACACTCTATACTTCAGAAGGACGTTCCTGCTTTTTAAAATATTTTTGGCAAGTAAATTACTCTGTGCTTCCTTCCTTTTCTTTGCCAGACAAATTCATCCCTTGGCACCTAGAATTCACTAAACTTTTGCCACGTACCCTTTACTCTTAGAGGATCACACTGGCCCGGATTCTCATTCTCATTAAACTACTTATAACGGGATTCCGTTTTTCCAAATGTAGACTTACCTACAAGTCACTACTACCAGATGATTGCCAGAAAGTGTCCAACTATATTGGACTTGACTTTCCCCCAAATTAGATGGATAACTTCTGCACTTTTCTTGTCCATTTCCATAATGACTTAAGAATTTGCAGAATCGTGGGCACTAATCCCAAAAATTCTCGCCAACTCGCGCTTCAACCACTTGACTGGACTCCCTACAATTTAGGACTAGTGTTGCCACATCAACTGAGTATTAAGAGCCTTTTAACTGTCAGACGGATTACAAAATGATATGGGCAGGAAAAATCGAAATGGTTTGGTCCTCCTTTACCTCCCACTTTCTTTGACCACCATGGTTAGTATGGCAAGTGCCTTCAGAAATAACATCCCAGGCTGTGTTTCATATTTTCATGGTGACATTCCTATTCCATCTTCCATATCTTTTGTTGGCTTTTACTGGACAAATTCTACTGTCAGAGGGCAATCCTTTAATATGTGTATGTCGTTGCCCAATGATGACTTCCCCTTAAAATATAATTCATTCATGACGTTTGTAAAAGTGTGATACAAATCATTTTATTTTAAAAAAATACAGAATTTTCGATAAAAATTCAACTTGTCTCATCGCGTCTCCAATCTGTTTTCTTCTGCTTAATAAAATAGCTTCATTCTTAAGGATTTATCTCTGCATGATTATGCCCAAGAGACCAAACTAGGCGATCATTCATTCCATTATTTGCACAATTAACGTAACTGACTAGCACCGTGAATGTGGAGTTGGTGCTTCAGTTCACCATTCCGAGGCCCCCATCTATTGGACACTCCTGAAATTCACAAGCGAAATGTTTTTGTAGGTCTGGTCTATCTCTGCATTAGTGTGGGGGCTTCAGGGATCGTACGACGTGGCTCTTTAGGTTTATTTCCTTCGTACAAGTTAACAGAGAAACTTGCTTGTATCTCTAGAGATTTTTAAACACGCCTCATATACCTTCAGTAAATGTCTTAACGGTTTCCCGGTGATCCTCGACATACCTGATTAGGGTTCCACCTGCATATGTTGTCAGCTGACAGTAGTCATGTTTCATATGCTCTCCCTTCCGGACTTTAATTCAGATGGACTTTTTGATATGGAAGTATTGCTACTGGTGCATGTGTCAGAAACACAAAATGTTTCATTGTTGAGGGAATAAAAACACCCCTTTTAAAACACACTGGTAATTAACAATTAAAACTCACCAGTCAGACATATCATTATTGTTGGTCAGGAACATGCAAAGCACATG
Source organism: Stegostoma tigrinum (assembly GCF_030684315.1). NCBI lineage: Eukaryota > Metazoa > Chordata > Chondrichthyes > Orectolobiformes > Stegostomatidae > Stegostoma > Stegostoma tigrinum. The sequence goes on along the minus strand of NC_081396.1, from coordinate 2,026,460 downwards.
GTTTCCGTTTATATTTTGAAAGAATATATGAACATTTTGCAACAGTTTTGACCCACCTCGTTTGATATGTGAGTATAAAATGGATCAAGCTTCATTTTCTGGGAGGCTTTAAGTGCGTTTTCAAAATACAGGACTGAATGCTGTGTTAGAGCAGGTGACAGTTGCACATCAAGATGTGAGATCTAGAGACATTAATATCCTCTGAACATTTGTATTTCTTCTTTCACTTTTTGGTCTGATTTTGCCTATGTCTTTCTGCAATGATCTCTACCTCTCTCTCATTAGACCGTACTAATTGACATAGACATGCTCTCTGCTGTAAATTGCATAGCAATGGATAACTCGTAAATATTGCAATAATCTGCTGTTCTTTTGGAGGGAAATTACACACTTCATCTGTTCTGGACAACACGTGTCCACTACCCACGGCAATATAATTGCTTCTCAACTGATTGGATTTTCTTCGGGAATGGACGAGAAATGTTGGATACACTTTGACGTTCACGTCCTTTCAATGAATAAAACGTAATTTTGAGAATGAAAGTATAGTTTATCGGGTTGATAAATGCAATTACAAACCCAAAATGGCCAGCATGTGGCTTGAATGCAATTGTGGGATTTTCACTTCTGAAAATGAAACGATAAATGTCGTTTATGCTTATCTACATTTAATGACATTATGAGTCATATTGAATGAATCTAAAACGACAAATAGTATTGCAATTGAAATTATGATCGAAGTCCTAATTTTGCAAGCTCTCAATCATTCGCTGTACTTTGAGAGAGAGGGATAGAGAAAGGGAGAGAGAAGAAAGGGAGAGTGGCATAGAGGACAGAGATAGAGAGGCAGGCAAAGATAGAGAGACAGCGAGATGGACCGAATTTATAATTGAGCAAGCACTCTATCATTTGCTATACTTTGAGAGAGAGAGAGGGACAAATAAAGGAAGAGAGAAGAAAGGGAGACAGGCATAGAGGGATGGAGATAAAGAGACAGACAAAGATAGAGAGACCACGAGATGGAGACAGTGACTGAGTGACTGAGAGCGATCAGGAATGACTGAAATTGTGAGAGAAAGGGTGATCCCTGTCCGTTGTGTTTTCAACAAGTCTGTGGTTGGAGACAAGTACGCTCTTAATATGACTTGCATGAGCTCGAGCGTCAACATCCTAAAATAACTTGTTTGTTGAAAATGCCGCCAATCAGACTCTATCTCCTGTCTCTCTGTCTCCCTCTCTGTCTCTGTCTCTGTCTCTCTCTCTCTCTCTCTCTCTCTCTCTCTCTCTCTCTCTCTCTGTGTGTGTGTGTGTGTGTGTGTGTGTGTGTGTGTGTGTGTGTGTGTGTGTGTGTGTGTGTGTGTGTGTGTGTGTGTGTGTGTGTGTGTGTGTGTGTGTGTCAGGAAGAAATTAAAGCTCTCCCCCATCACCATCATTGACAGCCTTTATCTCGACAGTTATGGCTCTTTGGTCTGCTTCCTCCCAGTTTTCATCATTATGATCAGAAAGACCTGCAATGACCTGTTTCAAGTTGGAGCTCTGATGTTATTCGTTTTGTGTAGTTTACACTTGCATTTAGGCAGCTTGTTATCCCCATACCTCGTTGTGTTTGTGTCTTGATTCTTTAGTTACAGTCGTTCTGTGCGAGGACGAGAGCTCACAGGCTAACCAGGTGCTGTCTCTGGAAGGGAAACCAGGTGAACCTGACTTTCGGCACTCCATTGGTTCTGGTGATAATGTTTCCATTAGTAGGCAATCGGTGGCAGGGCCTCCGACATTTGTCGGCTACATACACCAGAGAAATGTGATAGTTGGATGCAACACACTTTCATGTGAGTGAGCAAAGAAGGCAAAATCCATTACTATATATCACACTGTGGCCGAGGAAACCGGTATTAATGTGCAGCCCAGGTACAGTGAGACAAATAGGAGACCAGGCCATACAATGTCTTGCATTGTCTTGCATCTTCACTTCCTGTAAACTGTCGCCAAAACAAGAATTTTACAGATACCAGTAACTTCAGAAACATTACTTTTCAATGCGCGATCTTTGGTTTGGGTAAAATTATAAAATCTCACAACCATGATAAATTATAGAGAATCACGTTAAATTAGGCTTCCTGTGCTTGCAATATTAGAAGTAAACGATGGACAGAAAAAAAACAGCGACATCTGTTTATGGATGGACACGCATATAGTTAGCTAGTTAGATAGATAGGTAAATAGATTCATAGATAGATAGATAAATGGATGGATGGATCGATCGATGGATAGATAGATAGATAGATAGATAGATAGATAGATAGATAGATAGATAGATAGATAGATAGATAGATAGATAGATAGATGGATAGATAGATAAATGGATAGATAGATAGATAGACAGACAGACAGATAGATAGATAGACAGACAGACAGATAGATAGATAGATGGATGGATGATGCGCATTTCACCTGTGTCCTGATGCATTTTATTTATTATTTTTCTTGTAAGTTGCATCTGTTCAGATTTGATTGTGCTTTTCTGTTACTTCGTCTCAACCTGAGACATTTTTCAATATCCGTTTATCATAGAACTGCTCGACAAATTATTTTTCCTGCAAGACAATGCTACTGCGGCCCTTAATGACTTTGTATTCTGCTGCTATTGCATTCTCGAATGAGTCATCTCCATATTCAGAGATGAAAGAGTTGTTGAAGTATATAACATTCAGCTGTGAGGTGTTACTGTCAATAAGAGTGCAGTGAGACACGTTGCAATATTGAGGATGAAACTGAGCAAAGCTTCACTCTCCATGGCGATTGAGGAGGCAAAAAGATAGTGGACAATAGAAGACAGTGATACAGGAAAAAAAAAAGTTTATACTTATCACTCAAAAGTGATATTTAGGCAGGTACAGGAGCAGGAAAGATTTAGAAGGATATGGGCAAAACACAGGCATATGAGCTAACTGTGGTATAGGAAAATCAGTTGGCTTGGACGAATTGGGTTAAAGGGCGTGTTTCCAAGCTGTATGGCTCTCTGGCTCTATGATATAACCACAAGTTACTTTAGTCTGAAATCCACACATAGTCAGCCTTAACTAAAACCAGTTTCTCTCAATATTGACCAGAGCTGTATTTGTCTGGAAGTCTTTAGCGCTGATTGTGGAACAAAATTAATCAGGTAACGGTTTCCTGCTTTATATTATCTGCACAATTACAAGGGGAGGTGTGTTCTGTCTTTAATCAATTTATACAGTCCTTTGGGGAACTATGATTATGAAGAGAGGTTTATTTCCTGTCGTTCCTGCATTGATTCTGTCAGCGTATGATAGGATTTACAGAAAGTATAAAGGTCGATTCTGTCAGTATCATTTTTCTGCTTGATAAGTTTTGTCTTTGTTTGATGAAAGTTGAAACTGAAATGATCTTAAATCTGTGCGAAGGAAATAGTTACACGTACAGGTATAGAGTGAAGTTGGGTTTTCAAAATGTTCAAATAGTGATAGGAGTTAAAAGCCGACATTTATCGCAGAATAATTCACAAAGGTAAGTGGTAGTATGAATACAATTTGTAAAGATAAGCTAACAATAAAGAGAATCTCATCAATTCCTGTTCAATGTTGTGCATTCTGTGATCTTTCAAATGAATTTGTGATTCTCTCACAGTCGGGACTAAATTCAGCTGATTGATGTGATAGTGTCCTTTGGTGAGCACTGAGTTGAAATATCAGGACAGAGTTTTGTATGAGATTCACTATATCAATGCTTCAGCGTGATTTGCGTGGAACTGAGATACATGACGCTGTTGGAGATGAGGATATCGCCAATAGATATTTCTTATTATTATTTATTCATTTGTAGGAGTTGTTCAGAAGAGTTGCGCAGTAGATAGAACATAGAACATAGAACAGTACAACACAGAACAGGCCCTTCATCCCACAATGTTGTGCCGACCATTGATCCTCATGTACGCATCCTCAAATTTCTGTGACCATATGCATGTCCAGCAGTCTCTTAAATGACCCCAATGACCTTGCTTCCACAACTGCTGCTGGCAACGCATTCCATGCTGTCACAACTCTCTGTGTAAAGAATCCGCCTCTGACATCCCCTCTATACTTTCCACCAACCAGCTTAAAACTATGACCCCTCGTGCTAGCCATTTCTGCCCTGGGAAATAGTCTCTGGCTATCAACTCTATCTATGCCTCTCATTATCTTGTATAACTCAATTAGGTCCCCTCTCCTCCTCCTTTTCTCCAATGAAAAGAGACCGAGTTCAGTCAACCTCTCTTCATAAGGTAAGCCCTCCAGTCCAGGCAACATCCTGGTAAACCTCCTCTGAACCCTCTCCAAAGCATCCACATCTTTCCTATAATAGGGCGACCAGAACTGGACGCAGTATTCCAAGTGCGGTCTAACCAAAGTTTTATAGAGCTGCAACAAAATCTCACGGCTCTTAAACTCAATCCCCCTGTTAATGAAAGCCAAAACACCATATGCTTTCTTAACAACCCCGTCCACTTGGGTGGCCATTTTAAGGGATCTATGTATCTGCACACCAAGATCCCTCTGTTCCTCCACACTGCCAAGAATCCTATCCTTAATCCTGTACTCAGCTTTCAAATTCGACCTTCCAAAATGTATCACCTCGCATTTATCCAGGTTGAACTCCATCTGCCACCTCTCAGCCCATCTCCGCATCCTGTCAATGTCCCGCTGCAGCCTACAACAGCCCTCTATACTGTCAACGACACCTCCAACCTTTGTGTCCTCTGCAAACTTGCTGACCCATCCTTCAATCCCCTCATCCAAGTCATTAATAAAAATTACAAACAGTAGAGGCCCAAGGACAGAGCCCTGTGAAACCCCACTCACCACTGACTTCCAGGCAGAGTATTTTCCTTCTACTACCACTCACTGTCTTCTGTTGGCCAGCCGATTCTGTATCCAAGCAGCGAAGTTCCCCTGTATCCCATTCCTCCTGACCTTCTGAATGAGCCTACCATGGGGAACCTTATCAAATGCCTTACTGAAGTCCATATACACCACATCCACAGCTCGACCCTCATCAACTTTTCTAGTCGCATCCTCAAAAAACTCGATAAGGTTTGTAAGGCATGACCTACCCCTCACAAAGCCGTGTTGGCTGTATTTGATCAAGCCATGCTCTTCCAGATGGTCATAAATCCTATCCCTCAGAATCCTTCCTAACACCTTGCAGACGACAGACGTGAGACTTACTGGTCTGTAATTGCCATGGATTTCCCTATTTCCTTTCTTGAAGAGAGGAATGACATTTGCCTCTCTCCAGTCCTCAGGTACGATTCCAGTGGAGAGCGAGGATGCAAAGATCTTCGCAAGTGGCGAAGCAATTGCATTTCTCGCTTCCCAAAGCAGCCGAGGACAAATCTGGTCCGGGCCTGGCGACTTGTCAATCTTAATGCTTGACAAAATTTTCAGCACATCAGCTTCCTCTATCTCTATCCATTCCAGCATGCACACCTGCTCTTCAAAGGTTTCATTCACGACAAAGTTCGTTTCTTTCCTAAAGACAGAAGCAAAAAACTCATTTAGGGCTTCCCCTACCTCCTCAGCCTCCACACACAAGTTCCCTATGCTGTCCCTGATCGGCCCTACTCTTTCTTTGACCATTCTCTTATTCCTCACGTAAGTGTAAAATGCCTTTGTGTTTTCCCTGATTCCTTCTGCCAAGCCTTTCTCATGCCCCCTCCTGGCTGTCCTCAGACCATTTTTGAGCTCCTTCCTTGCCCGCGTGTAATCCCCTCTAGCTGAACTTGACTCTAGCTTCCTCCACCTTATGAAAGCTACCTTCTTCCTTTTCACAAGAAGCTCCATCGCTCTCGTCATCCAAGGTTCCTGTATCTTACCCCTTCTTGCCTGTCTCAGAGGGACATATTTACTCATCACTCGCAACAACAGTTCCTTAAACAGTGTCCACATGTCTATAGTTCCCTTACCATGGAACAATTGCTCCCAGTCCATGCTTCCTAACTCATGTCTAATCGCGTCATAGTTTCCTCTTCCCCAATTAAATATCCTCCCATTTTGCCTAATCCTCTCCTTACCCATAGCTATGTAGAATGTGAGGCAGTTATGGTCACTATCACCAAAATGCTCTCCCACCACAAGATCTGATACCTGCCCTGGCTCGTTTCCGAGCACCAAGTCTAGAATGGCCTCTCCCCTCGTCGGCCTGTCAACGTACTGCGTTAGGAAACCCTCCTGAACACACCTTACAAAAACAGCTCCATTCAAATCTTCTGCTCGAAGGAGGTTCCAATCAATATTAGGAAAGTTAAAGTCACCCATTACAACAACCCTACTGCGTCCACACTTTTCCAAAATCTGTCGACCTATGCTTTCTTCAATCTCCCTGCTGCTATTGGGGGGCCCGTAGTAAACCACTAACGAGGTGACTACTCCCTTGCTGTTCCTAATTTCCACCCATACTGACTCAGTAGGCAGATCTTCCCGGCAATGGAAGCTTCTGTAGCTGTGATACCCTCTCTGATTAGTAGTGCTATACCCCCTCCTCTTTTTCCCCCCTCTCTATTCTTTTAAAATGTTCTAAACCCTGGAACATCCAGCAACCATTCCTGCCCATGAGAAACCCATGTCTTTGTTATGGCCACAACATCATAGCACCAGGTACTGATCCATGCTCTAAGTTCATCACTTTTATTCCTGATACTCCTTGCATTAAAGCAAACACACTTTAACCGATCCCTTGGTTCCTTCCCACTAGCTGGTCTACCACTTGCTACTGCCTCACCTGCATCAGCTCTCACCTCCGGTATACAGCTCAGGTTCCCACTCCCCTGCCATACTAATTTAAACCCTCTCGAACTACTCGAGCAAACCTTCCACCCAGGACATTGGTCCCTTTCCAGTTCAGATGCAACTCGTCCTTCTTGTACAGGTCCCACCTTCCCCAGAAGGCATCCCAATTATCTACATATCTGAAGCCCTCCCTCCTACACCAACTGAGTAGCCACGTGTTCAGCTGCGCCCGCTCCCTCTTCCTCGCCTCACTATCTCGTGGCACTGGTAGTAAACCAGAGAACACTACTCTGTTCGTCCTGCTCTGCAGGTTCCATCCTAACTCCCTGAAATCACTTTTTATATCCTCAATCCTATTTCTGGCTATATAATTTGTGCCAATATGTAACACGATTTCTGGCTGTTCACCCTCCCCTTTTAGAACCTTATACACCCGATCGGAGACGTCCCAGACCCTGGCACCAGGGAGGCAACATACCTTCCGGGAATCCCGATCCTGACCACAAAATCTCCTGTCAATTCCCATAACTATCGAGTCCCGTACCACAAGTACTTTTCTATTTTGCTCCCTTCCCTTCTTTGCCACAGTGTCAGGCTCAGTGCCAGAGCACTGACTACTATGGCTTTCCTCTGGTAGGTCATCCCCCCCAGCCGTATCCAAAACGGTATACTTATTGCTGAGGGGAATGCCCACAGGGGATCTCTGCACTGTCTGTCTGTCCCCTTTCCTCCCCCTAACTGTAACCCATCTATCCTTGTCCTGAGCCTTAGGAGTGACCAACTCCCGGTAACTCCTCTCAATTACCCCCTCTGCCTCCCGATTGATCCGTAGTTCATCCAGCTCCAGCTCCATTTCCCTAACACGGTTTTCAAGGAGCTGTAGTTGGGTGCACTTCCCGCAGATGTAGCCTGCGGAGACGTGTGCCACGTCTCCCAACTGCCACATTCTGCAGGAGGAGCAAACAACTGCCCTAGCATCCATACCCCACTTATCTGAACACCCACTCAGTACTAAAGTAGAAAGCTTACGTCAAGTAACAATAACAAATTAATAACAGATATTCGATAACTCCACCATTTTATTGGAGAAACTCATGGTTGGTGAGCGTGAATTAAATGCAGTCAAAAAACAGTATCGTTACTAAAATATGCACACGTCTGTCTTATTTGCCCTGGTGTGACAATGGCGAGGAGTCAACACTTTGACTGTCATGTCCTGGCTTCGACTCCTGGCTTATTGTTAATGTACAACCTCTTCATGTGTCAGTGAAATTCTGATATTGCAATCAGCAAAGACAGAGCGATTCTGTCAGAATCAATGAACGTTGTGCCCTTAAAATAAAATACCTATTCAGTAAAGTTGCGCCTACAGACGTCTTTAACAGAGAATTCCCCAGCTTCAGCACTCTCTTAGCACACACTATTCTCCTCATCTCAGTCTGAAATGGCCTACTGCTTAGACTGGACTATGACCACTTAATGTAGAAGTGCTCGTCAGTGGAAACATCTCTTTATTACCATTGTCCCATTCAGAAAACTGCCATGTCAGGAATCAATCTGTTGATTCTTTGCAGCACTCTCTCTACGAAATGTATATGTTTCCTTCAGTAATGCGTTGATAAATTGCACTCCAGGCGTGGTCTTGTCAATGCCCAAGCCAGCTTCAGTGATTTCACCCTTTCGTCTTGCAGAGAAGGCAGACTTGGAAATATTACAGGGGATTTCCTCATCCATGTTGTTGATATGGGTGATAAGTAAATGTGACTGGTCTGCTGCTGCATTAAAACAAAAATCACCTGACATTTTACAGCGCTTAAAGGAATGAGGAAAATATAGACAAAGTTTGCATTGTTAAAGGAATGTGGATTCATGGGGAAATGTTGGTGGAGAGACAGTGAAATTGAAGATTTTCAGATCAGCCATAATCTCACTTAATGGTGAAGCAGATTCGACAGGTGAAATGGTCTTATTCTACAGTTACTTCTTGATAATCTTAGTGTCTAATACACTACAGGTTCAGCTGATTCGCTGGTGCTAATTAGCTCACTTTGATTAATAAAACAGTTTTGTTAGAAGTTTATTGTTATCTAAGCAAAACTCTTACAATGCTTTTTTTGTAAAATAAACAGGGTGTTATTGCTATTAACTTATATATTTTTTTTCTCTGCCATAACATTTCCATTCACGTATCATTACATTTGGGAAACTGGACAAATGCAAAACTGGGGTAATTTGCCATCTTTACAGAAGTATTTTCTTGGATATTTTTGAAAGAGAGAAATTCTAAGATGTTGCCGTTGGGGAAGGGTGGATGTGCAGTTTAGATTCAGACATCCCTAAGAACCTAGCACCAGATTAAGTTGGAGATTAAGAGAAAAGGTGAGACACAGAGAAAGACTGCCAAGAAGAGACAGAAAAAAAAAAACAGACAGCTGAAGTGGAATGTCAGATAATTTTGATGCCTCATCTTTGTCAGTTTCGAGGCAGTAACGAATTCTCCATCTTGGGGAGTGCCCCTCATATTTCCGTTAAGTGATGCTAGTTGCTGATCTGCGTTTGGTCTTTTTCATCAATTTGGAAGTATCATCACATTGAATCAATTCTGTTGTTTCTCTGAAGGTGTAAAACAGGCTCCATGTTTCAATGTTTTTTCACTAATAATATCGGAAATACTGCTTGATAAGTAAATGCTTTAATTACCAGTATTGTCGTTGTGAATTATGCTCTGGAAATTATTCGATCAATTCTGCATTTGTTGCAGGGTTAATGGCAAAGGTGAGGTGTTCCAGGATCGTTCAGAATTAGTGGTTCTGAAGGACAGACTTCAATTCAATACTGGAGTTACTCAGCAGCTAGTTGGCAAACTCAAATCCTGTATGTCCTTTTTCCTGTGAAATATCTGAGATATGAATTCAAGATGTACATCACGACTGTAGTGACTGAAAACTTCACAGACAGATTTTCTGCTGTTTTGAGCAGAGGAAACAAATTAGTACATTTGAAAGAAAATATGTGATCTATTCTCCCCTACAATGCTGCAAACTTCTCTGCTATGGAGTACCCATTGTTGCAGAGAAACAGGGAAGCCTGTGCAAAGTCCATCCTGAGAATTCGAAGTAGGATCTACCAGAAAGCGACATCACGTCAACAAACAGACACATAAATTCAGACAACAGATGCAGATCATAGTGTTTCCAGTAAAATATCAAAATAATGCACCAAATTCAACAAGAAGAACTGAGGATAATCTGGGATTTACTTTACTTCCTTTTAAATTACAATAAGATTATTTCACACAATAATTCATTGTGCATTACCGTGCAGCCGGTAGTTTGATGAACTTTCCGCAGTCATATGAATTATTGGGATCTCTTCGTTCACAAACCCCTTAGTTATTGGCCTGATGGCTTTATTGTACCTGATGCATGGCTGAGGTAGACATGCAAAAAAAGAAAAGTCCTTTTCCAGGGGTTTCGGTGGCTTGAATTTCCTGGCAGTTACTTCAGAGAAAACGATTGTATCTCATAAAAATCTGCAATCGCTTCAGTAATTTTTCCCTCAATTTTTTTCCTCTTCCCCCTATGTGAGTTTCGTTACTATTTTAGACAGGAATTTAAATATACATAAATGTATGTCATGTGTTATAATAGATATTGTATATTATGTATTATACATTACATTTTGTGTTCTGTTTAATACCTTTAATCATACTTTACCGTTGAATATTATTGAAAATCTCGACCCCCGGTGGGGTGTCTCGATTCTGCGATCAGTCAATAAACACTTGCAGTCGGTCTGGCTGTTTAAGACTAAACTTCTACTTCTTCATACAGCCAGGTACAGATCATCCAGAAAACACAGAAGTTGAGCACTTCGGTATTCCATGGAGAACCCGCACCTACAGGTTAATGCAAAGGCACTTTTATAATTTTCTTAAATCAGAGTACTTGGCGTGATCACAGAGTGTATTCAAACAATTACCAATCAATACATGATATTGGTTCATTGACAGTTACTTAATCCAATAACATTAACTGGTAAACAACTTACGCCACAACACCTAAGTAAATGTTTATCTCGCCGTACGGCATCACGACATTTGCAATTGAAGGTCAGTTAGAACGGTTCGTACTGCATTATCTTGTCATTACTGCATTGTTTATGCAGCTTTAGCAGAATTTACAGTTCCCAAGCTAGCAGTCATTTTGTTGCGCAAACTTGCACCGAGAAGCCATCTTGTGCCTGTATCCAAGTTTCAGATTCTCATTCTGCTCTTTTAATTTTCCTTCTTGCATATCTACAGGCTTTTAAAGTGCAAGTGACTGTGAGCAAGTATCAAAATCTTTGGAATGTAAACTTGCTACAGAGATAGAAGAGGCACCATTGATCTGTGCCAGGAGAAGGAAAAATCCTGCAATGAGAGGTACCACGTACTGAGTAACTGAATGTCACTGAAATAATGTTACCAGCCATCAGGATTAGATCAGGTAATTTAGAAGGAAAGAGCAGCACTCCAGAAATTACTTAGGCTTGAGTGAAAGAAATGTCACCAATTTCTGTCGAGGAATGGTGCTGTGTTGTGACAACCGGTAAGGAAAAATCATTCTGTCCAACTTCATTCTGCACTCAGCTGAGATGATCCCAATCATGCTGATTAAAACACGAATTTAGACAGATGCAAATATTTGTGGAGGTTTTTGTATTGGGTCTTGACTGCAAACTTTTTCACCCAGAGAGTGGTGGATATATGGAATGCGCAGCCCCAGAAGGCAGTGGAGGCCAAGTCTCTAGATACTTTCAAGAAAGAGTTGGATAGAGCTCTTACAGATTGTGGAACCAAGGGTTATGGGGATAAGGCAGAAACAGGATACTGATTGTGATTAATCAGCCATGATCATAATGAATGGTGGTGCTAGCTCGAAGGGCAGAATGGCCTACTCCTGCACTGATTGTCTATAAACCGACGACAGTATTCACTACTCTGAATAGATTGTCCCTCTCTGCAGTTCTGGCTTCTTACATTACAATAACCAAACTTTCTAGATGTGACTGTAGAAGACAATAGCGTCCTGTGATTTGGGATTTTTCCAGTTCTACCTAGGTAATGATCCAGCTTGGAGGCCAATCGGTTTTCCTTTGGTCCTATTGCTTGATGCCAACATGCAGAACAGTATTTTCACAATGAAGATCACCAACCCCTCTTCTGACTGTTGTTATCACTGGAAACTCAGTTCCACTCTCCGTGCATAGCCCACCTCTAATAGCTGAGGAATTAAAGAATGAATGGTTAAATGGACATTATCTAACTATGTGTCTAATTGTATACTTGTATGTAAAAAAGCCAATCATAAAACTCCACGTAGTGTATGCACATCTGATCGGGACCGCCACCAGATTCCAGTGGCAACATTGCATCACCTGCCTAGACTGTATTGTTATAAAATAAATTACATATAAATGAACTCAGTCTTATGCATGTTCTCCAATACACCAAACAGTAATATCAGAAACATGTCCGAGAGAATTCCTGATATCGAATGGCCTGCTTTGAGTTTGCAGGTTGTGAAAGAAGAATTGAAAAGCTCTTTCAAGACTGTGTAGGTGGAAAAGATTAACGGTCCTCCAAGTAGAAGATTTGATGACCTACTCATAGATTCATAGAGTTGTCCAGCACAGAAACAGGCTCTTCAGGCCAGTTCGTCTATACCAACCAGATATCTTAAAATGATCTAGTGTGGTTTGCCAGCATTTGAACAATATCCTTCTGAAACTACTCATGTATCAATCCACATGCCTTTTAATTTTGTAACTGTGTCCACTTTCACCATTTCCTTTGGCAGCTGTTTCCAAAGGTGTAGCTCGATGTGCATGAAAAAAAAAGCTGCCCTTCAGTCCTCTTTTAACGGTTTTCCCTCTCACCTTGAACACAAACCGTTCAAATCTGTTCCATTCCGACTTTCCCAAGTCACTTGACTAGTGAGCAGAGGCGTGGCATCAAAGACCTCAAGATTCAATCCTGCTCTTTCTGCTCCTTTTGCTGCAATCGCAACTGACAGTTGGCACATAATGCATTGACCTTTGTGTCTGCAGTATTCCCAACTGTAGCTTTCGTTTGTTACTTCCCTCGGGTGTTTCCACAGCTATTATTTGTTTGGGAGACCAGTGCAATGGAAATAAGAATCCAAAAGAGCATTTCCTGCCTTTTTGCACAAAAGCAATAAAAAAAAGCTCATTCACAATTTGCCTCGAGATGTCCATAATTTCATTTCAGGCCTCATTGACGTAACCACATTAACCAGGATCGTTTCAAAATGACACCTCTTTCATTATGAACAATAATTTTATCATAAGTATTAATGGAAATTAAAATTATAGGGGCAGACTAAGTTTTAAATTCACAATGATCAGCAGGATGATGTACTGATTCATGGAGTGTTACAATAATGAATAGAATGTTGTACCTTAATAGAATGAAGTGCGTGAGCATAGGTCAAGGAAGTGTAGAAGAATGGTAGTGCACCTAGGTTGGCTATTAATGGCAGATTAATTGCTTGTGGCCGAGGTAATAATAAATAAGAAAATTGGATCCAGGCATAAGATGGCTTCTCGATGCAAGTTAGCAACAAAATGTCTTCTAAGCTGCAAACTGTTTACTAATTCTGCTAAAGCTACATAATACACTAACCCTCAGGCCTCTGCAAAGAAAGATAACAGACAATGCACTTTTCAAAATACAGAAGTAAACTGATAAGGTAGGGAAGCACGAACCACTCTGACTGGCCTTCAAGTGCAGGTGCAATGCCTCTCTGTCGTCAGATAAAAATGATCTAAGTGTAGTGACATGAGTTGGTTACCAGTTAATAACATTGGGGATGCTGATAATTTTGAACTAAGTAGGTTAGCAAAAAAGTATTTAAAAAAAGCAAGCCCTGAGGATTGGGGGCGATTGGGAAACCATTTTCTGATTGTCACAGCTTTTGTTTGCAAATAAAAGTTTAACTTCCTGAAGAGTTCTCCGCGTCTCCTAGTAGTTTCTCCACTACAGCATTAAATCCAAGTTCGCACACCAGAACAAAATTTATTTACATTCTGGTTTCCTTTTAAACATTATTGATGATAAATCATCTGAACATGGCTCCATGCTCATCAGAATCATGTCCTGGAATTTTATTCCACAACAATAATGGATTGTTGATATCGTAGCAAACCAGAACGAATGATTGAAAGTGAAAGAAAAAAAATCTAAGTTGGCAAAGCAAATAAAGAATAGCAGCATGGTTGTAAAATGAGTTGCAAATGTTACAGAGATGTTGCAAATGTTACAGCACAAAATTGAATTAAGGAAATAATATGCTTTGAGGTGAATATGTTCGAAGTGCTGAATTACAGCAAAGCTGTAAAGTGCAGAAAATAGTGTTTTTTTTTGTTCTCAAATTGCTTGACAACTGATGGCAGTAGGGTGGTATTTTCTCTGTTCACTTAGGCCAGTGCAATGTTCACTTTTGAATTCAATAGTTGAGGAACTTTTAAAAAATCAAACAAGTTATTTGGGTGCTATAACCGTTAACTTAAAATTTGTAGCACTGCTTTATTGTCCATTATGCAATTGTAATTGAGAGGTCCTTAGTGATATCCGTGTCTATTTACATTCCTCCACTGGGAAGGTTGCCAATATTGACCTATGACAGACTTCTCAGAAATTGTCAAATATTTCTTTAGAGCCACAATTGGTCAAATCTCTCCCTGTAAAATTTCACACAGAAGTGAAAGTGGTCCGGTTACGATAACTGCTGCATAGAGACAATGAGAAAAAAAGAATCACCACAGAGAGAAAACAATGATTTGCAATTGGCATGAAATAGAATGAATTCAAAACAGGCACAGCAATCGGAAGTCAAATCAGCAACCCCAAAAAAAGGAAGATAGAGCGAAGAAGAGGACAGCAAAAAAGCAGCTAGAAGAATGAACATGAGAAACGTTTGAATTCAAAAAAAGTGACAAACATTTAATGAAGACAAATTGTACCCAAGAGTATAGGGAGTCCAGAACGATAGGACATGATATCAGAGCAAAGGCTGGCACATGTAGGACAGAGATGAGGAATTTCTTCTCTTGGGGATTAGTACACCTATGGATTTTTTTTAACCACAGGCTTTTGGCGAGGCTGCATCGTTTATACTGTTTAAGGGCAAAATAAACAGAGTTTTAATCAATGTGGGAACCTGGAATTATGCGGAAATCTCAGAAAAGTGGAGGTGAGGAACAATGGATAAACCATGATCTCGTTCAATGGCAGGAGAGGCTCGGTGGAATGAATCTCCTGCTTCTGCTGCAATGCTTATGCTCTTAATTTGAAGATGTATAACTAATCTGTTGAGTTTATGAAATTAAAAGCTATGTTTTTCCCCTTCCAGGAACGGAAATTTGAGTTTATCTAATCGGGTTCAAGGTTAATTATGACTCAAGCTGAGGTTTGAATATTGATAGACAGGAACCATTAACCATTGTTCAGGTAATGCTAAGAGTTTAGACGAAATCTGCGGGACAATATGTCACAGACATGTTGTTGAGAATCTGCAAAACACTGTCTGTAAGTGTTGCAGAAGCTGTAGTCTTCAAAATATTTCATTGCTTAGAAATGCATTTACACGGCAAGGGCATGCAAAGCTACGCGCTAAGTACAGGAAAATGGAATTAGAATAATCAGGTATAAGAGATAATGGGAACTGCAGATGCTGGAGATTCCAAGATAATAAAATGTGAGGCTGGATGAACACAGCAGGCCAAGCAGCATCTCAGGAGCACAAAAGCTGACGTTTCGGGCCTAGACCCTTCATCAGAGAGGGGGATGGGGGGAGGGAACTGGAATAAATAGGGAGAGAGGGGGAGGCGGACCGAAGATGGAGAGGAAAGAAGATAGGTGGAGAGGGTGTAGGTGGGGAGGTAGGGAGGGGATAGGTCAGTCCAGGGAAGACGGACAGGTCAAGGAGGTGGGATGAGGTTAGTAGGTAGCTGGGGGTGCGGCTTGGGGTGGGAGGAAGGGATGGGTGAGAGGAAGAACCGGTTAGGGAGGCAGAGACAGGTTGGACTGGTTTTGGGATGCAGTGGGTGGGGGGGAAGAGCTGGGCTGGTTGTGTGGTGCAGTGGGGGGAGGGGATGAACTGGGCTGGTTTAGGGATGCAGTGGGGGAAGGGGAGATTTTGAAACTGGTGAAGTCCACATTGATACCATATGGCTGCAGGGTTCCCAGGCGGAATATGAGTTGCTGTTCCTGCAACCTTCGGGTGGCATCATTGTGGCAGTGCAGGAGGCCCATGATGGACATGTCATCAAGAGAATGGGAGGGGGAGTGGAAATGGTTTGCGACTGGGAGGTGCAGTTGTTTGTTGCGAACTGAGCGGAGGTGTTCTGCAAAGCGGTCCCCAAGCCTCCGCTTGGTTTCCCCAATGTAGAGGTAGCCGCACCGGGTACAGTGGATGCAGTATACCACATTGGCAGATGTGCAGGTGAACCTCTGCTTAATGTGGAATGTCATCTTGTGGCCTGGGATGGGGGTGAGGGAGGAGGTGTGGGGACAAGTGTAGCATTTCCTGCGGTTGCAGGGGAAGGTGCCGGGTGTGGTGGGGTTGGAGGGCAGTGTGGAGCGAACAAGGGAGTCACGGAGAGAGTGGTCTCGCCGGAAAGCAGACAGGGGAGGGGATGGAAAAATGTCTTGGGTGGTGGGGTCGGATTGTAAATGGCGGAAGTGTCGGAGGATAATGCGTTGTATCCGGAGGTTGGTAGGGTGGTGTGTGAGAACGAGGGGGATCCTCTTGGGGCGGTTGTGGTGGGGGCGGGGTGTGAGGGATGTGTCGCGGGAGATGCGGGAGACGCGGTCAAGGGCGTTCTCAATCACCGTCGGGGGAAAGTTGCGGTCCTTAAAGAACTTGGACATCTGGGATGTGCGGGAGTGGAATGTCTTATCGTGGGAGCAGATGCGGCGGAGGCGGAGGAATTGGGAATAGGGGATGGAATCCGGTACATTGATGACTGTATCGGCGCCGCCTCTTGCTCCCCAGAGGAGCTCGAACAGTTCATCCACTTCACCAACACCTTCCACCCCAACCTTCAGTTCACCTGGGCCATCTCCAGCATATCCCTCACCTTCCTGGACCTCTCAGTCTCCATCTGAAGGCAACCAGCTTGTAACTGATGTCCATTTCAAGCCCACCGACTCCCACAGCTACCTAGAATACACCTCCTCCCACCCACCCTCCTGCAAAAATTCCATCCCCTATTCCCAATTCCTCCGCCTCCGCCGCATCTGCTCCCACGATAAGACATTCCACTCCCGCACATCCCAGATGTCCAAGTTCTTTAAGGACCGCAACTTTCCCCCCACGGTGATTGAGAACGCCCATGATCGCGTCTCCCGCATCTCCCGCGACACATCCCTCACACCCCGCCCCCGCCACAACCGCCCCAAGAGGATCCCCCTCGTTCTCACACACCACCCTACCAACCTCCGGATACAACACATTATCCTCCGACACTTCCGCCATTTACAATCCGACCCCACCACCCAAGACATTTTTCCATCCCCTCCCCTGTCTGCTTTCCGGAGAGACCACTCTCTCCGTGACTCCCTTGTTCGCTCCACACTGCCCTCCAACCCCACCACACCCGGCACCTTCCCCTGCAACCGCAGGAAATGCTACACTTGTCCCCACACCTCCTCCCTCACCCCCATCCCAGGCCCCAAGATGACATTCCACATTAAGCAGAGGTTCACCTGCACATCTGCCAATGTGGTATACTGCATCCACTGTACCCGGTGCGGCTACCTCTACATTGGGGAAACCAAGCGGAGGCTTGGGGACCGCTTTGCAGAACACCTCCGCTCAGTTCGCAACAAACAACTGCGCCTCCCAGTCGCAAACCATTTCCACTCCCCCTCCCATTCTCTTGATGACATGTCCATCATGGGCCTCCTGCACTGCCACAATGATGCCACCCGAAGGTTGCAGGAACAGCAACTCATATTCCGCCTGGGAACCCTGCAGCCATATGGTATCAATGTGGACTTCACCAGTTTCAAAATCTCCCCTTCCCCCACTGCATCCCTAAACCAGCCCAGTTCATCCCCTCCCCCCACTGCACCACACAACCAGCCCAGCTATTCCCCCCCACCCACTGCATCCCAAAACCAGTCCAACCTGTCTCTGCCTCCCTAACCGGTTCTTCCTCTCACCCATCCCTTCCTCCCACCCCAAGCCGCACCCCCAGCTACCTACTAACCTCATCCCACCTCCTTGACCTGTCCGTCTTCCCTGGACTGACCTATCCCCTCCCTACCTCCCCACCTACACCCTCTCCACCTATCTTCTTTACTCTCCATCTTCGGTCCGCCTCCCCCTCTCTCCCTATTTATTCCAGTTCCCTCCCCCCATCCCCCTCTCTGATGAAGGGTCTAGGCCCGAAACGTCAGCTTTTGTGCTCCTGAGATGCTGCTTGGCCTGCTGTGTTCATCCAGCCTCACATTTTATTATCTTAGAATAATCAGGTGGATGCTTTTGACCAAAGTGTCCCAACGGGCTGAAAGGCTTTTTCAATCTGGACTTCTCTGATTGTATAACCAGCTGTGCTTCAGTCAGTTTGTGAAGAGACAAATCAACATTGGCAAAATGCATCTCATCGAGATTGAAATCAAACCCACTTTCGTGGGGCTTGTCATCAGACCCATTAGCCATTGCACCACGTATCTTGTTGATGGCATTTACCTCAGGTCGCGGAGAATTGTGATAAAAGATATATGACTGAGAATGGCAATATTCACAAGAAGAGCAGCCAAAAATAAACACCATCACGAAATGAAAACGAAAGAACTGTGAATGTTGTAAATCAGGAACAAAAACAGAAGTTGTTAGAAAATGTCAGCAGGTCTGAAAGCATCTGTGAAGAAAAGAATCAGATTTAACGTTTTGGTTCCAGAGGCTCGTCTTCAGTTGTGAGGAACTGTCTCCAGATCCGAAACGTTAACTTTGTGTTGTAATTCACAGATGCTGCCAGACCTTCGGAGATTTCCTAACAACGTTTTTTTTTGTACAAACCATCACTGCCTCACTTCACTTGTCCTCAGTTTGAAAAAAAAATTGAAGGAACAAAGGTTCCTATAAAAAGGAAACACATTTTCCTTCAAGTACTGACATCAATATCTCTTCATTTTTGCAAGACCTTCCCATCATTTTAGTTACATTCAGTCTGCTATTTTACAACTGACGCCAGTGAAATGTATTCACACGCTTCCAATCATGGTCATTTCGATTCAAGACTATGAACAAATTCTGCCTGAAGCTATTGACCATTTCTTGCCTAAGTCTAGAATCAGAGGAATTGAATGGCACGATAATTGTTGCCGTTCCTTCAATGCAGCTGAGCACCTCAAAGCAGGTTCCTGTAACCATTAGCCTGTTGCTTACTTACCTGCAGTACTTTGGTTAAAAACAATCAGATTATCACAGTTCCATTTTTTTCTTCATATTGAAACCAACGACGACAAGATGAACATTTCAAGGATTAACATTGTGCAGAAGACTAGAAGAAGAATGTGACTGCTTCTCCTTTGCCTTGCCTCCAGCTGCCTCTGACCATTCAGTTCCCAGTTCCAATGAGCTACTTGGGACAAACACTGGCAGATCGTGAATTCAATCTTGACCTGGAAAATTGGCTAGCAGATGTGAGGTGCAACAGACTAAGATGAGTTTGAGCATGGCTGTGGAAACAGTTCTTAAGATATCATGATTATAATTGCGGACTATGGAAGGGAGCTACTTGCTGCGGGATTCCTAGCCTCTGGCCTGCTCTTTTAACCCCTGTATTTATCCGGCGAATTCCACTTCTAGCCAAAGAAAGTCCCTACGGTATTGATAGTGGGGAGTCAGTGTTGGTGGCATTATTGAGTGGCCCCAGTGGAAGGAACGTATAATGAGGATCCTTAATCAAGTTAATGCTGAGGAAGTGATGCTGATTGCCATGTCAGCAAACTCTTCTATCAGGTGTGAATAATCAAGAGTAAGTGGATGGGACAGTAACCATGAGGTTGAAGTGCCCTGAATGTTGTATACAGACTGATCTGTGCATTTTGGCACATTGCTGTGCCATTGACATTTTCACAGTTGGGCTAACATTGATTGCTGCAAGCACAATTTCTGAAGCAGATTTGGAGGTACCTGTGTTAAACTGGGATGTACGAATTCAGAAGTCACAAGATTCCAGATTATAATGCAGTAGGTTTATTTGAAATCGTAAGCTTTCACCTGACGATGTAGCAGTGCTCCCAAAGCATGTGATTTCAAATAAACACATTAGATTAAAACCTTGTGTCATGCGACTTCTGAATCTGGAGCAGAGGTCTTCAGTGTCAGTGGTGAAATTTTGTTGGGGCACATAGTGTTTGCAGTTTTTGATGTCAAGTAGGAACATTCAATTTCGATGCATATGGAAATAAAATGAGAATGTTGGCAAATCTCTTGGATTTCGCATCATCTACAGAGACAAAAATAGATCTAACGTTGCAATATCCATTTTGGCTCTTCTTGAGAATGGAAGGGAACTGAAAAGTGATTACTTTTGTGTGTTGGCGGAAATTGGGTTGGCTGCACTTGCTGCACTTTACAACCAAGTGTAAACATTGTGTTCAATGACTTCACAGCATGACCTCTGTTCTTCAATTTGATGAGAACCTAGAAACCCTAACCAACCAGATCTTTCATGTGTCTGGAAATAGAATCAGAACAGTGAGGATGTCATTCTGAAGAAGAATCATTACAGATGCAAAACATTAAATATATTTCTCTCTCCCTATATGTTACCTGCCTTGCTGTGTTTCTCCAGCATTCACTTTTTAAAATGATTCTGAAAGGGTTGTCTTCAATTCTTAAAGAAATGTCTTTAATGTTTTATGTCATTGTGCGTTTGCTCAGAAGAGCTGAGAGATATGGCCCATTTTATAACAATCATTAAAATATAATTTGCATCTCTTTTTTCCCATTTTTCAACATCAGCATTCTCTTTTTCATGTGCTCTGGGCATTCTCACTAGGCTCCATTTCGTCTTATTTCTATTACGTCACTCACATGGGGAAATAAATATTAACTTCATATATAAACAAGAAAGGTAGAAAAATGATTGTTGCAATATCTTTCACAACTTCAGCATATTGCAAACTATATTCTTCACAATTGAATAATGCTTCATTTGTAGTGTTGGGAATGCAATCTCAAAGATGAACAAAGCAAGATTCCACAGTGAAAATCGACAGACCCAAGCAGAAAACTGGTTTCAGAGCAAAAATATGGTGACAAAATGTTGGTCAAATACGGCAGAGAATAAATTTCTGGTCCTATTTGGCATTCCAACAGTGAAATATTATACACTCCACCTGAGAGAGTAGACACACCCAATGGATTAGCATCTCACCCAGCAAGGCGGATAGCTTAGCATTCCTTCAGCATTCCCAACAGGGAAGAGTTGAAGCTGGGATATCGGCCTAAAACGTCTCAAGTCTGGCTTGGTGGGAAAATGGCGACTAATTCCAGAGAGAATGAGGAAGACAGTGCCGATCATTGAGTCCAACTAATACATGCGATTATCTTCTGTCACTGATTAATGCAAGAAATGATCCCAGTGAAAGGAAACATCATTATTTTCTGCAGCTCCTTTCTGAACTTCGTCTGAGATACTGCATATATGAAGACGTTATTGCAAGAACTGAGTAACTGGAGCATGTTCGTCATCTCTTGAAAGATATACTGCAAGTCCTTGACATCCAGGCCGATGAAGTAACCCTTACCCGTAACCTGGACATAGAGGAAACGTCCAACATGCGTGGCCCACAAACAGAGGAAGCTGAGAGAGATTGTGAAGAGGAGAACAATAGACTTCCTACGGTTGGCCATCTCTGTATCTCTGCCATTCTCAATGCCTCGAAGTCTCTTACGGGCTCGGCTAGCCATTAGAATGTGCCTTACGGTCATGGCATTAAGCAGCAAAATGAGGACAAATGGTAGAAAGGGGGTTAAGACGTGGTCCAACCAGTCGTAGACTTGCCAGATAGGTAAGGCATAAAAAGTCGATTTAATGTCACAGAACCGTGGTACACCATCCAACACGTACAGTGGCTGATAGATGAAATAGAAAGGGATGTTCTTAATGCAACCTAAAGCACAGACTATTGCTATGGCCATCAATGCAGTTTTCTCAGTGCAATATCTGACCTTGAGACTTTGACAGCAAATGGCCACAAAGCGGTCAATGGTGAAGGCCACTGTCAGCCAAACTGAACAATCCTGGGTGACATAAACTAGTACAGTGCTGAGTCTGCACCCGGGTGTGGTAGAAAGCAGACTGTACCTAAAATAAAGGCGAGTGATCCTGTTTAGGATGACGGCAAAAATGATGACAAGGAAATCTGACACTGCTATCGCCACTAGGTAGTAGGTGATACACAATGAAAGTCCACACTGTCCTCGGCATAGGATTATGATCGCCACCAAGTTAGCTGTGCAAGATCAAAACAGAGAGACATTTTACAAAGCAGTCTGAAGCCACTGACTAATGCCTGATCTAATCTATTACTAAAGTTATCCCAATGCGTCTATTTGGTAACTCCAAGCTTAATGATTATTTATCCACATCCAATGTTGATTTGAACATTTCACAAAATAAATATCATTGAAAATGCTGATCAGTGAAACATAGACTCTATGAGCTATCAGCCATTCCTCCTGGACTGCTGCACAGCCTCAGCTCTTGATGGGAAATAAAAAATATGGGGGCGATCAAAGGGTTAAATTTTACAGTGATCAGTAGGATGATGTACTGAATTATGGAATGTTACAATAATCAATGGAATGCTGTACTTTAATAGAATGAGGTGCTTGAACATATGTCAAAGAAGTGTAGAACAATGGTAGTATAACTAGACTAGCTATTAACGGTAGCTCAATTAGGTTAATTAAAGCATGTAACATAGAAGTAAGGATTAGCATGACATAATGGGATCAGCTCGAGGCAAGGACTGGCATGATGTAATGGGGTCAACCCGAGGCGAAGGACCAATGTGGCAGATGTAGCAATAAATAATCATTATCTTAGTTTGAAGTAGAAAAAAAAACATAGTGGCAGAAACAGAAAAATAACATTAACTAACAGCATTGACTTACTCCTAAGAGTAGAAAGATAACCCCTATGACACCATTGGGCATGCTGATATTTTTGAAGAAGGTATGATAACTAAAAGGTATAAAAAATAACAGACCCTGGGATTTGGGGGCAATCAAGAATTCGTTTTCTGGTTGTCACGGTTTTTATTTGAAAATAAATAATCAATGTCTTGAAGAACTCTCCACGTCTCCCGGTGAATATCTACAATACACTCTTAATATTTATTTTTAAAATCTGGCACAAAAAAGTACAAGGATATTTCATCTGATAGAGAATTTAATATCGACCAATTCGTGGCCTTTTAGTAAAATGGGAAAATAATACAGAGACTAAGACTCTGATAGGATGATTTAGATATAAACTAAATTTAAAACTTCCAATTTCGAATGAAGTAGAAACAAGAAGCTTGATCCACCTGAGTTGAAGGTTTTTAAATAATTATGTTTGCATATTAATGTAGACATATATTCGAACAAAATTAGATGTTTAAATTGATTAGATACTGGGGAATTTCATTAGATATTCATGTACGTTTAACTTTGCACTCAGAGATTAGTTTTGACAAATACCCTCACAAGAAGGTTTCTTTGATCTGTAAAACAACAGAAAAGAGTGAACTAGACAACGTTGTAACAGTACCAAAAAACAAATAATGTAACAAGAACGGCAGAAACTATTTTAAAACAGGATCACTGTGCCCTCGAGAGAATCCAAAATCGCTGCTTCGCACCTAACAACCAACATAAAGAATCCAAAAAGGCTTACATTAGTGACTTTTTGAAAATATATTAATATGATTTGAATAAGTGCTGATTGAAAAGTATTTGAAATTAATGAAAACAAAACACACAGTGTTATTAAATTTCTGTTTTAAACAATCTTACATCATGAAAAACAGAGGAAATTGTAAATGGTAGCTGGCACATTAACTTTTCCACATCAGATAAGAGGGAGAGACTGAGTGACATATATTTGCATTATGGAATTAATACAAATTGTTTGTGCGATATTATACATTATTATTCATCGTCCATCAATCTATTTGATCATATTTCTATTAATTTACACACCTAAAATTCAAGTAATATCGTCGAATGCTTCATTATTCAAGATCATGTAATGCACCATCTTCCACCAGAAAACAGAAATAACAAAAAAAACTTCAAAAAAATTGATCACCGCAGCAAAGATCAGCATTTCTTGTTCTTCTCTCAATTCCTTTGAAATGTAAAACATTCTCTGACGTTTCACAGGGAAGCCAAAATATGTCACATTGCAGTGGGTCTGGAGTCTAAATGAGTCAAGACCAGGGAAGGATAGCATAATCGCCTTCCCGAAAGATCAAAAGAGAACCATGCGTGGTTTTATCGTAAACGATGATATTTTCAAAGCCTTTACTGCTGAGACTAGCCTGTAACTGCAGGGATATTACTGACTGAAAAGGAAAAGAGAATTGCTCTTTTGATCTACAAAAACAGAAACATCTTTAGGATTTATGACTCACCAGGGGTACCAACAACAGCGAGAATGGGGTAGCAAATCGCAAATATCGGACCAATAGCAGGTTCATGCATCTTCCTTCAAAAATAGGAGAAATGAGTGAAACTGCAGATTTTAGCTGCACGAAACGTGAGATTGTTCCTCTTTTATTCCGAGTCAGAGTGTCTGGAGGGGCAATTAAGTGACAGCATGCACAATAATTATAGTTCAGTGAACAAACAGATCGACTTTCAATTACATGCCTTTAGCTAGTACCTTTGGTAAAATATTATTACTGTATAAGTATGTGACACTTGCTGTTCATGGATTGTGAGCTTCCTTCCTCTTCTCAAACCTTGCTTTCTGTTTCTGTCAATGGAGCTGCTGATGGTTGATGTTCTTATCTCTAAAATCGTCTAAATTACCTCTTCAATTATTTGATTTTTTTTCAAGTGACAGATTAGTTCAAGTATTTGTGTTATTTGTAAAAATGATGATGTTATTTCCTTCAGAATTAATTAAACTTTTCAAGAAGTTTATTGCTGATTGATGTGGAATTACTGTTATCTAATACTGGCATTGAGGTTGTGGCCATCCACGTTTCTCTGCCATGCTAAAACAATAGTAGGCTTTTATTTTCGAGATCATCCACAACTGCAGGGAAGGCTAGCAAATGGTTTAATGTAATACAAGTAGATTTATCGTCAGGTGAAGTAACAATCATATTCAGCTTAAAAAATATGACACTAACAGTGGCACAATTAGTATCACTTGCAAAAAATATCTGCCCTGGCATGCCAGGAACTGAGAAAGAGCTGGTAGCACTGGGAACAACGACAGGACCACTGTAATATTGGCTTAAATCTCTTTATCCAGAGACCTAGGTTACGGATTTGAATCTCACAATTTGAATCGCAAAAAAAAATCTTGTATTAGTAGTCCAATAATTACCATTAATTCACCGTCAATTGTCAGAAATATTCCACTTGGTTCATTCATGACATTAAGGGAAGGAAACTGCTGTTCTTATCTGGTCTTGTGTACATATGACTCCAGACCCACAGCAATATGGTTGACTTTCGACGACCCTCTGGGCAATTAGAGACGGCCAATGCATACAGGTGCTGCTATCGATGTCCACATCCCAAGAATATAGAAATTTTTAAAAAAAGGTCAATTCATTTTCGGTGATTGGGGAAAGCACAAGTCGGACAGAAGGTCTGGATTCAAGCTCGCGTGAGATTAATAACTCTAGGAGTGATGTTTAGAGAATAATGATCACAGCTATAGCAGTGAGTTGGTCGTGTGTGAGCCTGTAAGCCAGGAAATCTCACATTTTGGAAAGATGTTTAATACAGTATCGGTTTAGTTTGTTTAGAAAAGATGTCGACCGGCTTTGAACTTGAAGTGAACAACTTTAATGTAGCTCGGAAAAGAAATGAGGTTATCCTCATTTTAAAAAAAAAAGTCTGTCTATGATTTTGTATGTACAAAGCCATACATTGTTGATTGGCTGATTGCACCTGATGAAGTTCAACAAAATCAACGAGATTTGAGACAACTGTCATTGCAGTGAAAAATAAATTTTATTTATGACAATATATGCTTCAAACTACCTGAAATAAAGTGCCTATTATAAGAGATTGAAACAAAACCAGATTCCATGAAATAGTGAAAGGAAACTGTCATCAGTTGAATAGTGAATGGGCTACTGAGCATACAAGTGTGAAGAACGATATGGATAGACCTTTCAAATAGGTGTGGCATTATAATTTAAATTATTACTGTGCTCGCTGATACTGTAGTAGTCGAGTCACTTTCCGCATCTCCTTCATCCATACTCCTACATCAGTTGGTCTTCAGCAGGTAACATTGCACAAGTGCAAATTGTAGACAGGCTTCTCGAGATTTACACATCACAGCCAGACACCTTCTCTCTTCTGACACTACAGTTGGCCTGTCCACTGTTCTTCTTTGTTGTGTGAAACCTGCTCCAAATGGTTCAATACAGAGATTGCTGCTGCTCAGCAATTCGTGCCGTTGTTTAGATCAATAACAAAATGAAACAGGGATCTGTAATTTTGATTCAACTGAATTTTTCCAGCCCTAAAGATTAAGAAGTAAAAAACGGAATGATCTCTTAACTGCTCATAACCATTAACTCACGACCCATTGGGCAGTTCTTCGTTGTAAAACTTAATACAACCAATGCATGATATAAATTCTGTAAGAATGGTAAAGTAATTTTATTGCTCTAAATTATGCTATTCCTGATTGTTGCTGCGATAGGGTTAACGAAGTTCGTTTTCGTTAGTAGATCTATAATGAGTAGTGTTAAGTCCAACTGTTGATATGGCAGTTAAAGAGGTCATTGATAATACAATGAAATAAACCTTGAATACAATTATCACATTCATCCTGAGATAGTTCACATCGATGCAGTTTGGAACTTTGGAGAGACTAGAGATCAGGAATTTTGGAACTGTGAAATGGTTTTCCCTCTATGTTTAATACCACTGCAAAAAGTCATCTAATTAACAATAGGGGCTACTCTAGACACTGACACTGATATCATGAGAAGCACCAAATGTCCAAACATCGCGAGCAAAAATTCACCATAAGATATCCATGTATTGCATCTTAGGGAGGGCAATTTTGCAGTAAACCAGGTGAAATGGCAGAAATTCCACGGTTTAAGGAAAATGGAGGTCTCCCTCAAATTGAATATAATGTTCAACATTATATGGTCACTGGCTCCCATGGGTATCTTCGTTATGAGGTCATTATTTAGTTCGATAGTGCTGCACATTGCTATGCCTGCTGAAGCGTCTGTTTGGTCTATTCCACAAAAAGCTTTTCGAATAAATCATCCTGAAAAAAAACTATGACCTCCTTATCTAGATGTTCTTTGGCTATCTGGCACAATATAACCGTGGATTAAAGTATTTTGTGAATATCTCGAATTTCTGAAACATGAGCAGCATTTCTTACTTTATGTTGCACCCAGTTCCTGTGGAGAGATAGGGGACGGGTGCTACACAGCAACCGCAATTCTTTCCATTATAATTGAATATCTCTACACAAACGTGTTCCATATCCTAGTTTCATTTAATTAGATCATTCCTCCCATTGTGTTTGTGGCATTTAACTGACATAGTTACCATCCATTATTTCTTATGCACCTGTCCGTTTGAAATCTGCTGTAATATTCCATATATGGGTATCATTCCACTTCTTTTTTACCCACTATATTTGTATAACAGCAGTGAGATTGTACTGAATCATTTTTATTTGTGCGTTTAGTTTTCCTGTTCCATTGTGAATACAATGGGCATTCAGATCCAGGGGCGCTGAACTCTTGATAATTTGTGTTTATCCTCTTGTCTTATTGCTTGCCTTTCTTTTTCTTCGACTTGTCCTCACCTACATGCCATTTTGTCATTTTAAAACGTACTTTCCTATATTTTTTGGCTTACCACATTTTCTAAGCCTTCACTAATTGTTGCAGATCATTTAATTACAAATCTTCTCTACATTCCTATTCATGTCCTTCGCCTTTGCGAAGATTCTTGCACCATTTAGATTAACGTTGTCTCATCGCTGAAAATCCAACATTACCAAGTGCCAGTGCTGGTGCTTCCCTTCTCCCACGTCAATCGTTCAGCAAAGCACACATCACTTCTACCTGATGATTTTTTTGTCCATTGCATTCAGTTCAGGAATAAACCAAACGTTCGATATGACCATTGACATTCTGCTTCATAATTTTCTGCCAGGAAACTCTGGTATATAGTGCAAAATCTCTTTCTTTTATCACCTGCACTGTTCATATATTTGTGTCCACAAAGATGGGATCCTCTCCTTCTGGATGTTCTCGATCCCAATTTAAGTTCTTCTCCCTCAGAAGATGTACCAAAACCTGGCACCAGACTGTCAGCATATAAGATTCTGAGACGGATTGAGAAGACAGAAAATGAGCAGGCAACTATCCTTGTTATGGAATCTCGAACGGGCTAAGGTATTATTATGAGCGAGTCTCGTTCAATAGGCATTTATGGAGGAACTTATTTTCTTTCAGTATTATCCTTATTTGGGTTATCTCTTCTAGAAGGCATATTCTTCCTATTTATGAATACTAGTTGAAGGGAGAAAGAGATTGAACATCTGAATATATGAGGGAGAGCAAGATGGTGAGGAAGACTAATAAATGAAAAGGAAATACATTGCAGAGATCCAACTAAATTGAGTAGTTACCTAACGGTGATTGGCCCTCGGTTAACGTCAGAAAGGAGAAACCAGCCAATTGCGAACGGGGAAAATGCCGCTGAGTTTCTCATTAAGTAAGGCCTGGCCCAATCTGAGCTCATTCACTGGTATAAGACTTTAAGAATCAACATTTTAAACCATGCGTTGTTTACTGTCGATCTGCACATTCACCGTGTGCTTTCCTGATAACCATGGTCACATTGCCCAGTGAGTGTGAGATGGAACTACCATTATATGTTTCCTTGCTTTTGTTATTGCACACACATATCATTTCTATATACCTTGTAATTTTTGTTGCAGGAATGTGTGGCCATGGCTCAATTTCCCAAGATTCCCTTCAACTGAATGTTCATGATGGACCGTCCCCGACAATGGATTCGCTGGGAAATCCTACATCCTGAGGTAACGCTGAGATATTTAGTAAAGAGTTTCGGAAAGGGAAATAGAAGTATGTTTATAGGGTTTTTGTGGCTGGTTTTCTGTTAATTTGGACTAAGCCAAGTCAACAGCTCCATTAAATACCATTGGCGCATTTGTCTTTGACTCTACCATATATTACTGCACACTGATGTCCACACTATAACAGAAGCACAGTCAGTCACCGAGCAATATTACAAGGGAATCTTAACACATCCCTCACTGGTTTGGAGATACAATCTCTGATTCTTGTGAATTGTTAATATTGTCAAAAATTAGAACGGTCAGCTTTTCCATAAATCTTGTTTTTTTCTGTGTTGCATTCTATACAAAATTCTTCTGTATCATGGTTGTGTCGAATGTTTATGATAGAATTCTTTTCAGGCAGACTCTGCTATCCAAACCACAACAACGTTCACTAATATTTATCACAGGCCAGACAAATGGATTGACAATTTAATGAATGTGCATTGGCGTTAATGCCCTTTTTTCCTGCTATATCATATGAAGCAGTTATTTTCAATATATTTCAGACAAAGTCGACAGAGTTGTGAACTTAATGGGAAAGGGTTCAGAGATTATGCAGGAGGGTGGATGCATCAGAAATCAAGAAGTGTTCCATTTAACGTCAGAGCAGGTTTAAAGGGCTAAATGACTTTCAGAACCTCCCACTGCGTGTTTTGGCAACTAACTCACTAACGCGATTGATTTCAGAACAAGAGGCATTGTAAGCTGATTGGGTGTTATTTGGTGTCCCTGTCAGAAAGGAAATAAACAGCAATGATTCCAGATATGACTCAGCATCTTCCAAAAACTGAGCTGAAACAGTTTACTTTCAAGGCACCGTTATCTCTCTGCTGAAACTATTCAGCTTTAGCCACCTGCTTTTAAACTTTCCATTCTCTTTGTAAACATGTCAGCTCTTACACTCTGCTCATTGTTAACAGTTGCATTTCTCATAACGGGAAAGTTTCTGAGTCGCAAATGTTCTTTTGTATGCATATATGGGTACAGCAAATTTCCTTTCGGCTGTGTTGCCCTGCACTAAAATATATACACTTAATATGTTGGCATTGAGGATATTTATACTTTCAATTTCATTGTCTTCGAATTTTCTGCAGACGTTGGTTGTCAGATTCAATCTCACAACAACCGGTAACAGTAATACAGAATGAAGGAAACTCAGTGACCATTCATTTCCGCTAGAGCTGATTCATTTCCTTGCAACTGTATCGTCAGGACCCAGATAAATCTCTGACAATCGTAATCGACATCCTAAAAGACGGAAAGGTCAACAGAGAAATTAGCATTGGAGTTTGATTCTCTGCATCTCTGGAAGCTTCAAAAGCTGAAGGGAATTTCACCATCGATATACTGGAGTTGTCTGACAGTACAATGTATTACTGCGGTCTGAGATATAGAGTAACTGGAGCCAGAAAGCAGACCATACAAAAACATTGTCCCTGGTAGAGTCGGGTTATTTTAGTGCAGGGCAACACAGCCGAAAGGAAAATTGCTCCACCCATATATGCATACAAAAGAACATTTGCGACTCAGAAACTTACCAGTTAAGAGAAATGCAACTGATAACAATGAGCAGAGTGTAGGAGCTGACATGTTTACAAAGAGAATGGAAATCTCTTAATGAGATCGCATAGTTGCCCGCTATGACGTTTTGACTTTTTATGGGGCATAATGTGTGTCGTGCCTCCCTGTTGGCCCTACCGGTAAGCCCAGCAGTCCTGGCTGCTGGGTGACCAAACGACCAGAAAATGTACGAGACGGCCGTGGTCTATACAGATCACCCCTCAAAAAAACCAGCATGATTCTTCCAGTTTCACTTGAGCAGTCCGGCTGGGGAGTGTCCCGGATAAACAACTCCCCCGCAGCCTCGTCACAACCGTGAGCTGTGATAAGTCATTAGGTTGTACATGTTTAAAACCCGTAAGAAGGTCCATCTCTTTCCAGACCGAGACAGCGACCTTGAGACATTACCTCCTACCTTACATGGAGCTGAGACCGGTCACCCCTCCCAGTGGGCCGGCTCACCCTGTCATGGATGACATAGATAACGTTGTAGAAGGCACCGTAAGGGCAGCCCACCATACGGTTGAGACAAGAATAACCACCCAACCCTTCTACAACAAAAGTTATCGAGACATAAAGCAGGGCCCAGACGAAAAAACGATAAATGAGACAGGTGATGAAACAGCTGATGTAACTGCCTTCATGGAAAGAGTTGTTATCGAGCCAGTATGCGACAGAACGTCCGTCTCGGAGGTAATCATCCACTATCCCGTCGATGGGCTGTTCTGCAAGGACTCTGACACCCTCTTCCCCACGGTGAGCCTGTTTAAGATCCATATGACTAAAGTGCACGGAATAAAGAACATCCGAACAAAATGTTCACGCTGCGATAAGGCAGGAGAATACCATTCAATAGCCTGCCATTATCCCAAATGCAAAGGAACGAAACAATCCCCAACTGGGGACTTTGCATGCAGCGTGTGTGATCAACAGTTTTCAATACAATCAGGCCTTGGTCAACACGAGAGGCACAGGCACCCGGTTCTATGGAACGAGAAACGCCTCAAACCAGCACGCAAAGTTAAGGGCAAACCTGGGAGAAGCGATCGCGTATGGCCACAGGAGGAGGTGGCACTCCTGAGGGAATTGGAGGTGAGATTTGCAGGATGCAAATTTATAAATAAATCCATCGCAAGCATCCTGAAAACCAAAACACCAAAGCAAATCTCAGACAAGTGCAGGCTCCTGGCAAACACCCCGACGGAGGTCAAGACCATCAGCGAGCCAACGATAGAGTCGCACGATTCTGAGGCAGAGAATGTCCAGGAGAATTCTGATGATCAAGCCCAACGCCAAAGAGCCAGCCGAAAAACACCAGCTTCGATCCCGAAACATCGGGACAGAGATGACCAGCTGAGGAGCTCTTGAGCACAAGGAAGGACCCGGACACGCTTGCCCTCGGAATCTGACTAGTGGAAAGTATTACCGACCTACTAATGAATAGTAGGAAAAGACAGGACAAACACAAGAGGCCTCAAAAATATCGGGCCAAGAAAGACAAAAGGCCCAGTAGCAATACCGGAGCCAAAAAACGGTGGGCAGCACGTAAAGGGCTGTTTAGAGCAACACAGCGGCGCTACAAATCCAACCGGCGTCAACTAGCTCACGAGATCATGGGGGCACCGACCTCGTCCGCTTGTCCTCTCCCAAAAGAGGAATTGGAGACATGTTTCCGTGAGAAACTGTCAGCACCAAACAAGAAATCGAACATAAATAAGTATGCCCCATACACTGGCAACGTCGATGACGGGTCCTTGATGAAACCCATAAAGGTAGAGGAGATTGAAGCGGCCATCAAGGGGATAGATGAGAACAGTGCCACTGGACCAGACAGCCTGAAACTGCAGGACATAAGAACACTCCATGAGCAGGAGGAAACTCGTCTACCCCGCCTCTTCTCCTTATGGCTAAAGTCAAGCACGATCCCTGATTCACTAAAAAAGAGTCGAACGGTCCTGTTTCCTAAGTGCAAGGATAAGGAACGCTTGAAAAGCATTGATAACTGGCGACCAATAGCCATCGGCCCAATGCTGCTCCGGCTATTCACGAATATAATGGCAAAACGCCTGAGTGAAACAGTCGAAATAAACCCCAGGCAAAAGAAGTTTCTAGCAGCCACACTGGGGTGCAATGAAAACATTGTTGTCCTCGAAAATATCATCAAGGGTGCAAAATACAATCGTAAGGACCTCGCAGTTGTCTTTGCCGATCTACTGAAAGCGTTCGACTCGGTTGGGCACAAACTATTGATCAAATCTCTGCAAAGGATGAAACTACCCAAAGCATTTGGAAGTCTCATTGAAGACCTATACAGTGGCAACAGCCAGTGGTGGAAGGGAACCAGAACATAACCACCAGAATAACCATTGAGAGGGACGCAAAGCTGGCCGACCCAATCTCACCAATACTATTTAACATTGCTTTGGATCCGTTGGTGTACTCTCTGGAGAGGGCCAACTCAGGGGTTTCCATGCCCCTTGGCGGCAGAAGAGTCAACTGCTCGACTTTGGCCTTCGCGGATGACATCACCCTTCTAAGCAACTCACACACTGGTATGGCTAGGAACCTGAAGCTACTCCAGGCAGACTGTGACCATTCAGGCCTCAGTATTAACACAGCGAAGACGAAGGGATTCCACTTCACTTTTAAAAGGAAAACGTTCTTGTACAATCACTTCGCAAACTGAAAGCTGAGGGACGAATCCATAGCCTACATACCCCCAGGCGACACAGAGAAATACCTGTGTGCCCGCATCGATCCATGGGTTGGTGTGTCAGAAGGGGAGTGGGAGGAGAAGATTAAGTCCTGGGTTAAGGGAATACAGGCAGCATCTCTCTGACCAGAACAACGGCTGGAGATCCTACAAGTACATGTCATCCCCCGATTGTACTTCCATCTGATCCTCACAGAAGCATCACAGGCTACTCTCATAAAGCTGGACCAAATAATCCGCAACGCCACCAAAGAATTCCTACACCTACCAGCTCATACCGCAGACGGAATTCTACACGCTAGCAATAAGAAAGACGGTCTAGGCATCCCAAAACTAAAAGTGCAAATCCCATCCGTGATTGTTCGCAAACGCGAGGCACTAGACATGCCCAGTGATGTGGTCATTCGGGCCTCCTTTCAATATAAAGGAGAGAGCAACACAGAGACCGTTGCGGGACTGCGCAAGCTCAAGGTCCTCAAGGAAATTGAAAATTTCCAACCCTGTAGCCGCAGCAGTGGCGAGGGGAAACTCGACCTGATGACCACCATCCAAGACATGATGCCGGCACTCCAGAAGGCAAACACGGGATGACCAAAACCACCCAATAGGTATGCAGGCTGGAGAGAGTGGGAATTCGAAAAACGGCAAAAGCTGGAATGTCAAGGGGCAGGCATCCAGTACTTTAGAGACGACAAGATATCTAATTCTTGGGCAAAGGCCGGAGTACAGCAAAAATCCTCTAGATTTATTAACAGCGTGCTCTTGCAGTGTAATCTATACCCGACAAGAACTACATTATCTAGAGGTAGGCCAAACCGAAACAAATTATGCCGAAGGTGTGAGATGGCAAATGAAACCATATCACACATCTCAGGATGCTGCCCATTCGTAAAAAAAAATTGCTTGGACAAAACGCCATAACAAGATCGCTGACCAGTTGCAGAAACATTTCAGTAAGTACGGCTGGACATCGTACATGGAGCCCAAACTGTTTGACAAAAACGGCTCCCTATGGAAACCCGATCTCATATTTAGAAAAGACCAGAAGATCACGGTTGTAGATGTCACAGTGCGGTACGAGAATGACAGTAAAGCACTGGAAACAGCATGGCGAGAGAAACAAGAAAAGTATAAACACCTGAATGCCGAGGTCACGGAATTGATGGGAGGCGTGGTGCCCAGATACTTTAGCTTCGTGATGGGCGCATGAGGCAAGTGGCTGGATATGAATAACCGCATCATGAAATTCCTCGGCATTGAGATACGATACGTTCGCCCAAAAGACATCAAGACTCACTCTGTCACTGACACTCGAACTCTTACAACTCTTCAGTGACAAGTGAGCAAAAACTGCTAATGGTGAAGTAAGATCCTCCACCGATACAGAAGCAGGTCCACATAATCCTTACAAAGCCAATAACATCAGTAGGGCCCCGCTGATAATGACGATAACAACCAGCCTCATATAACACCAGTACCACCTGGTCCTTGGTGTGTAGTGATGCTAGAGAGTACACAAACATCGACGAGCGATGTAAAGGCTTGGAAAAGGCACTTCCTGGAGTGTTCCAAAATATGCCAGCATGTGCTGATTTCAAATAAAGCAATGTATTTACCACGGCTGGAGTCACAGATGCAGCACTGGCTATGGTTTCCGATCCTCACTTAGGTTGAATACATCATGAGAACAATGCAAATATGTGATTAGAGAATTTATAACATCTAAATTAAAATCATTGCAATCCAAATACTGTCGAATCTAAAATTTCTGACATTGTGTTCCACCCAGTAAAGTGGTTGCACAAAACAACAGCGACAAATCACCAAAGGAGAGACCTGTAATCAGTATATTACAATTATTAGAACGTTCGTTGCGAAGATTTCAGCGTCTACTGTAAACTGTTACTTGAACTAAAAGCTACTTTTTCGTTTGCAGAGGAGTATTTTAGAAATTGCTGCTGAGAATGTATGACTTGCCATCCAAAGCACTTGTCTTGTGCACAGCAGTTGTGAATTTGCAGTTGTCCCTCACTAAGCAGCATTCATTAGCGACTTTACAGTATCAGTATTAACGCCAGAATCATCAGTTGATGTGAACGATTTTAAATTATGTTTGTGTGGATTATGCTCGAAGGTTTCTGGGGCAGGGATGTACAGAAGTGTCAGTTTCTGACTGCGAGCTCTGGCTTTCTGTCATGGTACTGGTAGTACCAGAACAAGTAATCAACCTCAATCCAACTTCTGTGCATTGCAGTGGAGTGCCTAATAAAGGTTAATGGGTTGCTGGTGATACCCCTATGCTTTGGGAGAAGTGTGTATCAGGGCTAACCCCCTGCCTGGCCAGCTTTACACTCTCTGCGTGGAGCCATTCCTACACCTCTTGAATAAACAGCTTTTGGGTTTAGCCCTGCATGGGCTGGGGCTGGAAGTGGTTCTTTTGGCATACGCCAACAACGTGCTCCTCAGGTTGGCAGATCCAGCTGGTCTGCGGAGAATACACGAATGCCAGAGTTCTAATCTGTGATGTCTCAGCAACTGAAACAATTGTTCAGGACTTCTGGTCAGTCTGTGGCAGATGGGCCCCCCAGCCGGAAGAGCTGCGGTTGCTTCAGGTGAAGTACTGCTCAGCTCTTCTATCTGGGAGTTCATCTTTGCACTGCAGAGGAATCCTGGCCAGTGAATTAGTACGAGCTGGAAACCAAAGTGACTGCTCACCTAGCACACGTTTCAGCACTAATCCATGTGTTCCCTTTTGGGATGTGAATGCTGGTCATAAACCATGTGGTACCAACGGTCACTTGGTCCTCCTGGCTTTGTGACCGGTGTACGTACAGGTTCAATAGACATCTTCTCCCTCTGTTTGCTTTAATGAGGGCTCCTGCTGAATAATAGAAACTCTATCGCTCCAATCTGCAGCTAAGGTTAGAGAAAGCAGGAATAATTGATAACATGTTGAGCTGAAAGGTCGAAATGACAGTTAAATAAAAGCGCATGTTCACTGCAGCATGAATCTGAACCCAAATTTCAAAAAAAAAATGCTCCCGTTGTCGGTGAAATGAGTTCTAAATATGCCATATACGACGCAAGAAAGTTTTAATTTTATGTCTGTTCATGATGCAACCAGACGTGTGAAGTTTTCCCAGCATTATTTTCCTTTTGAACATAAAACAATTCAGAAACACTGTCCAATATCCATGTTAGCAATCCACACTAGAATCCACGTTACCCAGTGTTTTCGTTTTAGCTGCACGTCCATCTTTCCATCTCTTCATCATCTCTTTATCCGATGTATCCTTCATGACTATTTGGCCTGATTCAAACATTCCCTAAGCCAATTAGTGCATTATTCAAAAGCAAAAACAGGATTCCCTTAAGTTTTCTTTCAGATGATTATTCTGACTCGTATGCAGCTTCACAGGATGGATTGTACATTTCAAAAGCGAATATATCTTACGATCAGGATCATCACTCTAATTGTCTTTCTACGTTTTGTGTCCCTTTCCTCTTCTTGCTTGATGTAGAACTAATCGGTTCACAGTAGCTCAAGCTGAATGCAACCAAGGTCTAATACGTATTGAAAAGAATACTTGTTTCAGTCTCGCTAAGTCATAGAAAAATGGAACCCTTTCATTCCGTGTAAAACTTCTTACCGACAATGAATTTGACCGAGATCAGCATGAAAATGGAGATATGCATTGATGCTGCTCTGATTCCTGGGAATGTTTTCTGTCTCATAGATCTGGAAATCTAGAATATCTCAACTAAGAAAGAGAATAAACCCTGAGATCATTGGCTGGCAGATGCCTGATGTCAGTTCCTTCACAGTCAGTGCCGACTGACATTGATTACCGTTGACTGAGTGTCACTTTCGCTTCAAAAGTCAATGTTATTGACATTAAACTCACATCCGAGGCATCAGATAAATAAAGGACAAATATAGACAGCCTGATATTGAATAATTCTGACAGTGTGGCCAATAAATATGAATTATGTAACTCAAAGTAAAGATACAACAGCAATAAATGTGCTCAGTTAAATTCTTCAAAGTGACTAATCATACCGAATTTATTGATGGAATTGGCTTTGATTGTCTTCCCACCAGAGACACGCAAAGTGATTTTTGTCACTTTCTGCAGAGACACCCGGCTCTGGAATAGATGGCATTTGCGGAGCAGAAGCCCAAGATGGAGTCGACATACTAAAGAAACCATAGCCAGTTGAGATTGTCCACTTGAAATGTAACAGAGTATTGGTCTAGGCCCGAAACGTCAGCTTTTGTGCTCCTGAGATGCTGCTTGGCCTGCTGTGTTCATCCAGCCTCACATTTTATTATCTTGGAATTCTGCAGCATCTGCAGTTCCCATTATCTCTGAGAGTATTTTTGAAGTTGCTTGTCCTGGATTCTTCCTATGAACGGAACACATGGACGCGTAAAGAGCATCCTGGAGTGCAATTCACGCTTGGGTGTCCTACTTTTACGGCTCGTTTAAAATATTAGAGGCAATCCTGTGAGAATTATGCTCATTATGCATTCACTGTGAATGAAATAGCAATACTCTCCCTTCAAATAAACATGATAAACAGTCCATAGTGCAACATTCCAGGAACCTCACAGCGAAGATGTGAAAAGATTGAGCAGTATAATACACATGTAGAGAAACTTATCCAATGACAAAAAAGAAAAAATGATCCAATATGTGTGGAGTTTAGATATTCATCCCTTGTCTGTGTGCATTTCACGCAGGTGTACAAGTTTCCTCCAACAGCCCAAAGATGTACAGGTTCGGTTGATTGGTCATGCTAACTTGGCCCATGATGTCCCAGGTTGTGGAGGCTTGGTGGATGAGACATTGGAAAATTCAAGGTGACAAGGATGGAGGTATCTCTTGGTGGTATACTCTTTGGAGAGGTGGTGTATCTGTGATAGGCTGAATGGCCTTATTAAACACTGCAGCCAATCTGTGACATTTTTGCTTGTATACATTTACAAATGATGGGTTCAGTGAACATACAAGTTGGAACAAAATAATATTAGTCCATCAGCCATTAAAAACGATACTTGTCAGATGTTATGATTTGTTACGCTCTTTGAGTGGTATGGTAACTCAGTGACGCCTCACGATTTTGGAAGTCCGGGTACGATTCCAGCCTGGATTGGTTGTCTGCGTGATGTTGGCTCTTCCCACGGTTCCCTATGGGTGTTCCTGTTTTTTTTCCCCAGACTTCAAAGGTGTGCAGGTGAGGTGGCTGGTCGTTTTACATTCTCCACAGTGACCAAGGATGTACAAGCTATCTGGATTTGCCTGGAAAACACGGGGAAACGGTGCGTTTTATTAGGATACTCTTTAGCGGGTTTGTGAGGACTTGATGGACAGAATGCCCTGCATCCATGCTATAGGGATTATATGCTTTTTGGGCAGAAGCTCTCTGTGGGGGTGATGTTATCGTTTCTGAATATTAGTGCGAGTGTACCCTCTGCTGGCCACTCCTGGAACTCTCATGGTAGGGAGGGGGACGCGTTTGAAAATGATTAACATAGTTCTGCATCAACATGTGCTTCATGTCACAAAAATACAACACACTGTCAAACGTAATGATTCTGAAGATCCAACAGGAACCGTTTATCTTTTTTGTTTGTTTAACTCAGCAGAGAATCTGTTTTCTACACCTGAATTTTTTTCTTCAACCCCGTGCCAAACATCTGTGAGAAGTATCTTGGAGTATTTCCTGGATAGTTTGTGTACCAGAACAGAACCACAGGATGAAGAGTCCTTTTTCATGGCACTCGATGATCATGCTCGAAGCATCCCGTATCGTGAATTCAGATGGTTCCCAAGGCCCCAAATCCTGCTCAACCAGTCCTGTAACACAAATTCTGAATGGTCAAAAAATAAGGAAGATATATTAAGCATTTTACCTGTGACTCAGCAGACAGAACGATCGTTAATAAGAGTGAACATAGGGGACCCCATGATGTTAGGATGAGAGTTTAATAGAAAAATAAGCCAGGATGATTTCTATATTTTAACCCACCTTATGGTCAGACATTGCCTATTCAGAAATTGACTTGAGTTTTTCAGGAACAAAAGTTGCTGTTGTGTCAGAACCATAGACAGTTATGCTGCAATGAATGACAGTTGCATAAAACTACTTTGTCCCATTCTTTCTCTTTCTCACTGAGCTTGTAGGGCATTCAGTTCCTTTAATCAAGCCGTGGTGTCTTTCACTGCCTGTACCTCTCCTTGCCATCTCTTTCAATTTTATTTTTTGTGATGGTGTGAGTTCTGGGATAAAAAACAACGAAACATAGAAAACAAAACAACAAAAAGACGTGTTTCTCACTTTTGATAAGTAACATCACATCAGGTTGAATTCAAACAAAGAACTGCACATACTGTAAGTCTGAAACAATACTGCAAGTCTGGCCGCACGTGTGGAAGGAAATCAGAGGCAAAGTTTAGAGTGCAGTGAAGCATCTTCAAAAACAAGGAGGAAACAGTATTGTTACAAGCGACTTCACTGCAGGATAGAGCACTCCAGACAGAGCTCATCTGCCTTGACAGTTCCTTTTCCTTTTTCATTTATTTTTACACTCTTTGCTGTAGTTTTTAATTTATCCCCTCTCCACAATCAACTTTTAATTCCTTAAAATGCAACCACAGCGAAAGGAGAGAGGAGCAAGTGACTCTGACTCCAGGGCAGTGCGGGAGGCCAGTCAGAGACAGCGAGAGTGTGGGAGAAGAATCCCGGAGGTGAGTCTTGCGCCGGAGCCTGGGACAGGAGTCAATCCAGGGCCAGAGAGACTGACAGATTGTCCTGGTGGCGAGTTGAGTGCTTGAGCCCAACATGGGAGGTAGTCTGAGTCTGCTGTGGTTTTGAAGACAAATCAAAGAGGCGAGTCTGGTTGCAAAATCGTGGGCGGGGGCATGGCACGGGCGGGAGCCTAATCCAGTCCAGCCTGAGGAGATGAGTTTTGGTAGTGGGTCTTTAAATGGAGGCCAGCGCAATGAGGCTGCAAGGCCTCGATTTCTGAAGCTTGCCTGGCACAGACTCAAACTAAAGGACCATAATTTGAGTAAGTTTTAAAATGCTTTTGGTCTTTTTTCTGGACTTTGTGTAATTTGGGTACCTTGTAAAACTTCGTATTCTTATGCAAGACTTTTATTTACATGTTCAATTCTAAAACAGACATCTACATTTCTGTGCTGAGATATCCTCTACCTGAGATGGCACCACAGCAGTGACATTACAAGATTTTCACTGTGCTTATTCAAGTGCATGGAACAATATAGTCTACTCTCTTCTATTTTGTTTCTTTCTATTTCTCTTCTGCCAAGACATTGACATTTCTGTAAATGGCAGAATTTAAAATGAAACGTCCAAAGCGCTTCTCACGGAAATTCTGGAAGGTAGGCACTAAACTACATACTAGGGGAAGTAAGAAACAACTCAAAGTCTTTGGGCTTGTTGAACTGTCTTCAATGGGGAAAGTGCGGATTTTATGC
Organism: Stegostoma tigrinum; assembly: GCF_030684315.1. Lineage (NCBI taxonomy): Eukaryota > Metazoa > Chordata > Chondrichthyes > Orectolobiformes > Stegostomatidae > Stegostoma > Stegostoma tigrinum. The sequence continues at coordinate 1,985,505 of NC_081396.1, read as the reverse complement.
TCTATTGAGCAGCTACAGTTCTTAACATTGTTTGAAGGATCATTGTTGCCTTCCACTGTAAACCTCAAAAAATGGAAGAACTATTCAGATGAGAAATTTATACTTCAGAATATTCAACACTATGGGCTAAATGATGCTAACTGAAATTAGAATAGGTGTATGCTGAAAATTGACACATATAAGTTGGGCAAAAGGATCTTGTCGTGTTGTAAAAAAAAAACATGACGACTGGGTCAATCTAGAGAAGAAACATATCACCAATGAAAGGAATTTGAGTTAAAGAGGTTAAATAGGTGTCATTATGGAAGGATATAAGTCTGGCATATACCTTCCCTGGGGTTCTACTGGTTTAGAATCGCGATTTTCAACACAACTGGCTAACTTTTTTTACCGACACGTAAGGTCGATTTGTTGTGCTTATATGTACCTTTAAAATGACTGCAAAATCCTAACAGCGAAAACATCAAAAATGGTACCGCTGTTTCGGAATTGCTGATGGTTTTAAATGAGAAACAAAAGTGTAACATCGGAATGGGGCCAAACTGAATATTCCTCGGCAACAAAAACAAACAAAAAAGAAAAAAAAAAAGAAAAAAAATCCCACAGCATTTGAGAAGAAAAATCAGATTTAACATTTTGGCTTCGATGACCCTTTCTCAGCAGTGATAGCAGCAACAAAACAGTTAGCTTTAAGCCGAAGATAGCAATCACCTCAAGGTTTAAATGGAACCGAAAGAGAGACAAACACATTTGGGGGACAAAATGAGTGGAAACCTCTCAGCCTTTGAGAACAAATAGCTATTAAGGGGAACTGTTAGGACTTGGCAGTAAAAGTGGTAGATATGAGCATAATTACAACGTTTTGAAGGTATTTAGATCAATAAATGGACAAGGGCCATGGATATGGGCCTGGAGCAGGCATATGGAACTAATTTAGATTGGGATAATGTTCGGCATGGATTGGTTAGAGGTAACGTTTTGTTTTCGTGCTGCATGAATCTTTTATTGATTGTAAGATGGCAAGATTTGGGAGCCCAAAAATTGTTTGAGCAGATATTGAGTCCAATAGTTAGTAGCATTCAAAAATAGACAATGAGGGGCTATTCTCTGAGAGAGAGGATTTGGCTGGTGATCAAGGTGGTGTGTTGAAGTGGCAGACGCCAGCCAGTTCGGCGTCTTCTTTGCGGGCAGAACGTCGGTATGCTGTAAAACAGTCTCTCCATCTCTGCAATGTGCTGGAAAACGATTGCAGTATACTATTTTGGGTGAAATACAGGTAGAGTGCTGCCTCACCAGGAAATTCTGTTCATGCACTTGAATTTTCAGAAACAAATTGGCAAACGGGCAGGTGTTACTCACTTTGGAGTTGCATGGGACTGTGCAGTGGTACTATGGTGAGCAATGGGAGTGAAAGAGAAGTGGACCATGGTGTACCCGAGAGAACCGCTTTGCAAAAAGCAGGCAAAAGAGGGGAGTAGAATATACCTCTGGTGTTGTCTTCCCACTGGGTGTGGTGGAAATAGCAGCTAATAGCTCTCACCGGATGTGGCTACAAGTGCGAGATTTAGTGAGGACCATTGGAAAGATTTTCACTTTTCTGGGAGAAGGGAGAAGGATTGACAGCTAAAGTGCAGGAGATTTCTCAGACACAATTACATGCCCTTTTCAATATGCTGCGAGGAAATCCTTGACTGTGGAAGAAGGTGGATATTTCGGACGCATTCTTGTGGAAGTTGTCATTATCAGAACAGGTGCAAAAAAGATGGGGGCACTGGGAGAATTGAATAGAATATTCCCAGGAAATAAGATGTGACAATGTACAGTCAAGGAAACTTTGGATGATAATTCGCTTGTTGTGGATGCTGGTGGACAAACTATCCCAAGAAATGGAAACAGAGATTTTGAGAAAGGAAAGGGAGGAGTATGATATCAACCAGGTGAATGTGAGAGTGGGGTGTAAATTGGAAGCTAGATTGATAGACTTTTCTAATTCCGGATGACAGAGGGAAACGCAGTGATGACAAAATTGAAATACTGGAGGAAGAGCTGTGGTATTGGATGAATAAGACTGTAAGAAAAAATCGCCCACGCATCCCACAAACACACATATCTGAGCCCCTTGCGGGTAATCTTGGCAATATTTTTACCTGTAGAAAATTCGAAAAGTTTGAATAGAAACTATTCAGAATTGATGTGTAGCTCAGTCAGACAGAAGAGTTTCATGATGTTTTATGCGGCTGGTTCAGGCCCTTTTCGGCGAAAGAAAAGCAGAGAGATTTGGTACGATCATGACGGGAAATTGAGGTGTACATTGATTGTAATTCAATAGTAAAGCTTTGGATCACGCTATCTCGAAGTTTTGAAACAAACATGAAATGTTGCATGATTTGCTTTCGTAACTGGGGAGGGACTGGACAAAGGGACAGAAAAGGTGACTATATTTCTCTGCTGTGACCTTTCCTTAATTTCACACCAACACTAAAGATGTAATTATATAACCTTCAATTATTTTGTAATTGGTTTGGTGATGGATTAGAAATTCCATTTAGGCATCTAACCATTCTCACCTCACCTCACTCCTTGCAACAGACATATTACCCTGAGATTATGAACCCAATTTTATACATACCAACCAGGGTAGAAATATATCAGCAACGCCAGTCCCAAACTATCTGAATTCCAGGCTTTTCGAAGAACAGTAATGTGACATGACAAAAGTGGACAGAGAGGGGAACTGAGAGAGTGAAAGAGGGTAACGTTGATGCACAGAGACAAAGTGAAACAGAAATAAGCATATGTTGAGAAGTTACTGAAAGGACCAATTCTCAATTCGGTATGGCTGGCAATTGACGGAAATAAAATAACAACAAACGCTTTAAAAGAGGCTTTCATCACAGAAAGGCAATGAGAGGAGTATTAAAGCTGACGAATTCCTTTCAATATTGTTGATGGTTACAAACTGATTTAAAAAAAATACAGAGAGAAAGAGTGATAAAACTACTTATTCAAAACCAAAACTGATATTTGACTCCAGAGATGCTGCCAGACCTGCTGAGTTTCGCCAAAAAATGTTTTTTGTATTGTTTCTTATGCAGACATAAAAATGGGAAAGAAAAAGCAGTGCGGGTCATGGGTCGTTAGTCAGACTGCAGGGCAGTGGATGTGACGTTCCAACGGGACAAGAGTCAGTGATATTTCATTCGTGAACAAAATGGGCCAGAAATATAATTTCCATATTCGTGTATGACAGTAACATTGGAGGGTATTGGTTATCACGAACCCTGACAAAGGTGGTGACAAAACACAAGATTTTCAGAAGTACTTTTATGAAGAAGATTCATTAGTTTCCTTGTGTATAAGTTTGTTGTGGAGTGGCTGGGTGGGGAAGAGGATCAGGCTAACAGCATTAAATTAAATTAACAGGCTAACAAATTAAAGAAAAGGTGATGAAAATTTCCAAGGGGGGGGGGGGGGCAATTCCTAATTTAATAGAAAAGAGCAATTCTGGTCATTCAGGGAAATGCAGCAACGTGTTGAAAGAATGACAGACTGTTAGGAAATCACGTTTTACAAATTTAATTTTCACCCATGCACTTCAACAGCACTGGTGTTAAGTAAGCTTTCTGACACTACTTGTGGTAAAAAAACTGTGAATATATCGCATGAAAAAAATCTGAAAAGAATCATATTCGTCCTCAAAACGTTAACTATAGTTCCCTCTCCATATTTCCCTTAACGTTAACTATATTTCCCTCTCTTTCGCTGAACCTCTCTGGTGTATGCCATTTTCATTTCGCATTTCGCTGATGGTGACATTACGTTAATATACCTTCAGGGTGGCAGCGTTATCTTGTTTGCATTCATGATTTGTCCTTGCAGAGTACGAAACAGACTCTGAAGAAAATTATCAAAAATTGCTGTGACTGATTAGATTACAAATCAGGAGAGCAAGGTCGAGGGTAAAGTTTTCAATAAGAAATGACAGTGCCTTGGTTAAACCTCATAAGCTATAATACCGCCACAGCACAAAGCTGCTACACTGCAGCCTGTGCAGAGTTGTTCCATCAGACTCACATCCTTCACACTTACGTTGGGCGGACATAGATCAGTATGCTCCCATTTTGCTTGATTATCCGTGGTGGAGTTGATCAATTGTTAATGTATGCTGAAATTTGGTGAGAGGATTGAAACATTATTTTGCAGACAGAATAATGATTGGAAGGATTTATTCCGGAATGTAAATATGTCAATATTACTGATGCCACCAATGGGATCCATGTCTGCAGGGAGAAGTTATCCGATCTCCCAATGTTCAATAATGGCGTTCATCTACTCTGACTGCCCTTACATTAGCGCTGACTTGACAGGGAAAAGGGAAAGTTTTGCTGCAACTTTAAACAGTCCTAATTAGACCTCACCGGCAGGTCAGTGTACAGACTGTTCCTTTTGTTCTGCTGATGATGAACGACTGCGAATGGGAACTATTCAAAACTCATACTGAAATGCTGGAATTCCCTGGCATTAGTCTATTCTGGGTCACAGTGAACAAATAAATCATAGATGTTGATACCACACTCTCTGTTCTCTCTCAAATGCAAATCCAATTTATGAAGTTTAAATGTATAACTGTCAGGCAGAAAGATGGGTAGATTCGAGCAGATAGAAGTGAAACAACTTTTTGGATACAAGCCTTGTTCGGATCCGTGTTCAGAATTTGATTACCATTATGGGGAGAGTTGACTCACTACAATTATTTGTTCAGTAACAACAGATTGAATTATTATAAAATGACGGATCTGTGGATGACTTTAGGGAAAAAAATATCAATGTCAGTTCGTTATTTCATGGACCAACAAGGGAAACTGTGCAGCAATCGCTAATAAAATTGTTTAAATACTCAGAGGAATGGAATTCGGTAGGAGGTATTGATCAAGGAATAAACCAAATCAAGTGGAAAATCTAGAGGTCTGGGATTACCATGTCAACTGTAGCTTCCCCTCTAAATGAGTGGCAATTCTGTCTTTCAGCAGTCTTCAGTGACGTTGGGTCAAAATCCTGAGATTCCCTTGCTGCGTGCACGTTTGAATGTCCTCACAGTCCCAAGAAGCTCATCGTTTCAAAAGGAAAAACACTCTCACCTTTTCTAGGGCAAATTGAGATCGCAATACGATTTGGTTTCTCTCAAGTATCACCAGAGCGAGGAGGGGAGCCCACTAATCTTTATAGTATTGGTATATCCAAATGTGAACCACTGGCAAAGACTGAATAGACTTCCATCTTGGGTGAAGAAAGGTCATTCCCAGACAGCCCAGCAAGCCAAAACCACATGTGACAGAACCTTACACTGATGACTTTGATTCATTCATCAGCTGTTATTGAATTGGTTCGTTTGTTTCATCTTCTTCACATCTGAGTTACATCTCACTTTCCGGTTGATATTTTAAAGGAAGCCTGCATTATCCTGGAACCGCAAACCTATCAATCTCCATTCTGGATCTGGCAACGTGCTGCTACAGGGCCGTTACTAAATACCCATAAATGTTTGACATTGTTCAGATTACTCCAATGTTGCATTATTTAATTCACGTAACAGTTTATCGTTTCTTGACCCGAACACAAAACATTTAGCTGGATGTAACCGGTTGCTACATTGTCCACAACATCTTTTTGCTGTAACAGTGATGCAAATTGACACATCTCAAATGGTACAGTATTTTTGTTCACTTGCTGAACTGCAAGCTTTAGTTTGTTTCAAGAATTTATAATTAATAAAGTTACGTGTTCATATGAAGGGCATCAAATATCACCACGAATTTGGGAACCATTTCAGATCCACTCCTGATCTCATTGCTTTCCTGGCACATTCTCATGTTTAATAGTATTCCAATGGGTTTCGTAAAGATCTGTTTTCAGGACAATTACAGTGAATATCAGCAGATTTAGCTGTGAAATTGCTTTAGTCACGAATTGGGATGAGTTTGAATAATTTTAGAATCACTGTTCATTTTTTTCCATTTGGCATAGACATCAGAGGACAGCCAATATGCTTTAAGCTCCTTCTGTCTTCAATAGATTCAAGCTTCTTTTAGTTTTAGTGCATGGGGACGGGACGGGAGTATCGGAATAACGACATGATATTGTTCACCTGGCAACAGGTTACTGGAGAAAAATTAAACTAGACTAAAAGTTCACTGTAGCGTGTTCAAATCCAGAGAATGAAAATATCCATTTTGTTCAAGGGCCCCCGTGAGTAGAGTTATTCTTTGACTATCAGAACTCCTTTCAGCTGATACAGGGAGTCGTATCTATGTTATGAATTTGGATCGACTAATGAGGTAAAGAAACAATCATATTTCCACTTATTCAATGTGTAAATGGGGATATTATTTTAGCTGAATTTAGAGGCTCTGGTTCAAAACCTAACACAGTTTCCTTTACCCTTTGTTTACATGGAACACAGCATAGGAAGTTGCACCACATGATGACAATCTGAATGACCGTTGTGCAACAATATTTGCAAAGTTTATCACAACTCATGTTTTCGACATTCTTATTCCATTTCTCTTTAAATTTGGACTTAGGTAGGTACATTATGACAAGGAATTTGGTCTTCAGTCGGACATTTTCATTGGGTGGTGTAAATCAGGAACAAAAACAGAAGGTACTGGAGCAGTTCAGCAGATCTGGCAACATTTATGATGAGAATCTCAGAAGTAACTATTTGGGTTCAGTGATCCTTCCTCAGAACTGGTGGCAGCTGGGAAAACTTCTGGTTATGTGCAAAAAATAGGGCCAGGGCTCGGGTACGGAATTAACAATTGAATGAACAATAGCGCCTGAAGAGAAAGAAGTGCAGTTTGAAAGTCAAAGCAGTTGATAACGAGATAACAAGGTGTAGAGCTGGATGAACACAGCAGGCAAAGCAGCAACAGAGGAGCAGGAAAACTGACGTTTTGGGCCTGGACCCTGAAGAATGGCCTCGACACGAAACATCACCGTTCCTGTTCCGCTGATGCTGCTTGGCCTGCTGTGTTCATCGAGCTGTACATCTTGTTATCTCAGATTCTCCAGCATCTGCAGTTCCTACGATCTCTGAAGCAGTTGATAACGATCTAACAAGGAGGGTGAATTGCTTTTAATGGGAACTGTTAGCGACTAACAACAAGTGTAACGGTAGTTTGTGTGATAACAAGCCCTGGTGTGTGGGAAAGGATGCTAGGACATGGGAAAGTGTAGGTCCTAAAGTGATTGAATTTGACAATGAGTCTGGGGACCTGCAAGTTCCTGAGCTGAAAATGGTATGTTGTTTGTTTTCCAGCAGGAGATGAGCTTCACTGGAACACTGCAGCAAGCCAGAGACAGTAATCCTTGCCAGGGAAGTGGTTAGTGTCTTAAGGCAATCGGCAACTGAAAGCTCAGGGTCTGTTTTTCGAGCAGAACGCAGATGTTACGCAAAACAGTCACATCGTCTTCGCTTCATTTCCCCAATGTCGACAAAAACACATTGTGAGCATCAAATGCAGTAGACTGGATTCTACGAAGTGCAAATCAAGTGCTTCTTCATCAGGACAGTATGTTTGGACTTCTGGATAGTCGGAGGAGAGGAGGTAAATTAACAGTTATCATCCCTTTGGCTTAAGCAGGGGATGGTTCCGTGGGGCTTTGTGGGATGTGTTGGGAGTGAAGAAAGAGTACTACTTATCCCTCCCACCAGAAGATGATTATACCTGGGGCCCATGTGGATACCCATGGTCACATCTCTAACCTGAAGAAAAAGAAAGGAGTTAAAGGAGAAGTTGTTGAGTGTGAGGACGTGTTCAGCCAAGTGGAACAGGATAGTTGTAAATTGGGATGATTCAGGCCTTTGCTCCAGGGAGAAGTGAAGACCCCTAAGATCCTCCTGTTGGGGAAAGGGCGTGTTAAGCGATTGTGCTTTCCATGGGAAAGAGGAGGTACATGAAACTACAACCTGAAATTTTGAAACCAGCAGAAAGCATGAATGGAACTGTGGAAGTACATGGGCAGGGATTGGACCAGGACTTAGAAGATTGAGTCAAGTAAGGAATAGATGAGTTCTGTATGGTAGGAGCAACTAGAATAATGTCTCTGTCCATACAGTCCTGTTTAAACATGTTTTCTTTTGAGAAGGTCGAAGCGATCTGGGCAGGGCTCGGCTATTTCCACCTTGCAGGCAATGGTGGGGACGGGTACCAGATGATTTGAGATCAGTTACTATAGATGATACAAATGCCTGATGTGTCATGGTGGGGTCATGGTTCGGTGGATGATAGGTGGAGATATCTGAGAGTCATCGCTGCACCTCTGCTGTGTAGAGCTCTGTACACTACACTACAACAGTACTAGACTAATCGACAGGCTTACTAATAAATTCGATGTTAAATGTAAGCACAGGGAGTGGATCCACTTCAGAGTAAGATATTGATCAGTGATAATGGGAACTGCAGATGCTGGAGAATCCAAGATAACAAAGTGTGAAGCTTGATGAACACAGCAGGCCAAGAAGCATCTCAGGAGCAGCTGCTTGGCCTACTGTGTTCATCCAGCTTCACACTTTGTTATCAGAGTAATATAGATTCGTTTTCGTGAAAAGGACAGAGAAATTGAGGTGACTAATATCTAGTCAAAAGTTCTCAATGAAAAGGTCGATGTGCAGGTAAAACGCCAGAAGAAGGATTCGGGTGAAGGTAGAATTTTGAAACTCAGCGAAGGCATCTTTTGGACAGTGTCAGGACTCTTATGCAAATAAATGGTAATTGAAGCAAAGACCCTAGAAGAAGAGTTAGATGTCATGCCGTGCCAAAAAATGGCAAAAGTGGGTGTGCTGAGTATTAAAACTGAGGCCTTTATGAGTACAGAACATTGGTCATTGGAGAATTGAAGGTTAAGAGGGATGGTGGATAATTTACAAGAGCTGGGGTTGGGGTCGGTATGAAATCAGGGGGATGGGGAAGAGAGCAAGGTTAGAAAGGGCCATGGGCACCTTCAAGTTGTTGCTTCGACTGGGCCTTGATTCCTTAAAGGAAAATGAAAAGCAATGAGATTTAAAATGACAACACAGTGTAGAGCTGGCGGAGCACAGCAGGTCTAGTAGCATTAGAGGAAAAGGAAAGTTGACATTTTGGGCCAGGAGACGTCTTCAGAAAAGAAGGGCCATGCCCAAATACGTCAGCATTCATGGTCCTCTGACGCTGTCTGGTTTGCTGTGTCACTCCAGCTTCACACTATGTTATCTATGACTCCAGCATCTGCAGTTCTTTCTGCCTGAGTGATACAGCCCTGACTTTGTTTTTAATCCTGTCAATAAGGCTGGTGCTGTTGTAGTTTGGCATACTGACCTCTACATTGCAGAGGCTTACCACCAGCTTTCACATACCTCCTCCTACCTTCTCCAGACCATGAACCCACCATGATACATCAAGTCTTTGTAATATTTACGGTAACTGTTCTCATTTCATCTGGTCACCTCCAGGCCACAGCGACTCAGCTCTTTGTCCCCCAGACTCATGTAGCTCGCTTCTTCCTCCTCCCAAAAATCGACAAACAGCACTGTACAGGCAAACCCAATATTTCTGCTTGCTCTTGTCCCACAGAACTCATCTTTTCCTATCTTCACTCAATCGTCTCTTCCAGGTCCAAAACAGACACATATACATCCGTGATTCCTCCAATGCTTCTTGTTGTTTTCAAAATTTCTAGTTTGCTAATTCCAGCTGCATCCTCTTTACGATGGACTTGTAAACTCTTTACAGATTACAGAAGGGTCTAGGCCCGAAACGTCAGCTTTTGTGCTCCTGAGATGCTGCTTGGCCTGCTGTATTCATCCAGCTTCACACTTTGTTATCTCAATCTCTTTACATGTTCCTTCTCCACCAGGAGGGGCTTTAGGTTCTCCGCTTATTTGTGGAGCAAAGATATGAACTGACACCAGCCATCAACACACTGTTCCGCTTTGCTGCTCTCGTCCTTACCATCAACAATTTCTCTTTTAAATTCTTAAATTTTCTTCAAGTCAGAAGGGTGACCATGCACATCTGCATTCATCCCAGTCATGTCTGCCTCTTCGTTGGTTTTGTGGGGCATTCATTATTCCAGTCCTTTTCCAGCCCTCACTCACAAATCTTCCTCTGATATACCGATGCTATCATCAGTGCTGCTTCCGACTTTCATTTGGAACTGGAACAGTGATTGGAATTTGCTTCCAATTTCAACTATAACCTGACATTAATCTGGTTTATATCTGATGCCTCCCTTTACATCCTTGAATCTGTGCTTCCATTTGTCGGGTTAAAATGCCCATTAACATTCATTATAACCCCACAGAGTCACACATGTACATCGACTATATATCCACATACTCTGCTTCCTGTAAAAACTCAATCTCATTATCTGAGCTCCTCCAACTGCGTTGCATTGGTACAGACGAGGCCAACATCGACAAGGGAGCCTCTGTAACATCCACCTTCTTCCTCAGCTGGGGATTGTTCAACACCGTTGTCAACGGAGCCATCAATTGGAACTGACCCATCTCTCGTACTTCAACCATCATGCCCTCCCATCCCCCCTGCACCAGGGATGGGGGTCCCCTTGTTCTTAGCTACCATCTGACCTTCATCCTCATCGAGAAGATCATCAGACGTCATTCTGCCACCTCCTGCGAGATGCCACCACCAGACACATTATCCCCTCCTCTCCGTTATCTGCGTTGCAAAGGGAACATTCCCTCTGAGAATCTCTGGTCCTCTCTTCCTTCATTCCTAACAAGTGTTACAGCCCTAGAGTATGATTCCCTGCAAAAGTCGAATTTTCAACATCTGCCCATTTACTCTCTCTTGCCCCACTATCCAACGGCCCAAAGCAAAACTTCATCTGCACTTCTGAGAATCTAATGTAGTGCATTCAATGCTCACATTCTGGTTTCATCGACACTGAGAAAATCAAGCATGGTTGGGTGACCACTTCACAGACTCTGAATATAAGGCATTTTTTACCAAAATCCATCAATTTGCTTTCTTTGCAAACTCTGCTGTTTGATAATGTCCATTACTTTAACTCATTCTAAGCAGCAGCTGATGCACGTTATTGTCTATCCCGATACCTGGAACACACAGTTGAAAATAGCCTCCAACGCATACATTAGCTGCTTTGTGAACCAAAGTTTCCTTCACTGAAGTCATTCATGACTCATGCCAGAAGGACCACCTCAAATTAATTACATCGATAACTTATTATATCTTAAATTACTAGAAAAGAAATGTCCAAATTCACACAGGATATAGTTCTCTGACCCACCTACATCAATCTGAAGTCAGCTGGGAAAGCTGGGAGTGCATCATTACGAATCTTCTCGAAGCGCTCCTCATCATTGGCACAATCTTCAGTAAGTGTTTATTTCTCAATAACATTCCATTTTCCACAGACACAGATGTTTACAACCCAGGTGTTATTATTAGTAAAGCGATACTGGTAATGATCGTGGCTTTGAAGTTTGTTGTTCTTTTATTAGAATGGAGTCAACAAGACACAGTGGAACAGCCAGATCTTGAAATGACAGTTAAGCAGGGAGCCAATATCACATTAACATGCAACTTGAAGCAAATGATTCCAACATTTATGTTACTGGTACAGACAGCTTGCAGGGCAGCCTCCACAGTATATAGTTTATATGATTGCAGCGGAGATTGTACATAGGAATCCTGAATTGTCTGACAGATTCTCTTTCATATTTCCTAAATCCACGAAGATTACCAAGTTAAAAATCAACGAGGCTACCTTCTCTGAATGCGTCATGTACTTTTGTGCCATGAAGGCCACACTGATGCAGACTAATGGCAGGGCCTCCAAAAAAAACTTTACCGGTCAGTTTCACTTACAGCACACCAGAAGGCGCTTTAACACTTGAAAGAACAAACCAGCAGTGAAGGATCAGTCGAACAAAAGAAGTGAGAAAATCTGTTCATATGTGTATTTTAATTTTTGCACGATAATTATTTCATTATTTTCTCTTCTTATCGTTCCAGAGAATGACCTTCATCCATAGTCATGGAAATTTCATTTCACCAGCGAACTTTTAACAACATGACAATGTAAAACTTACTGTTCATTCCATAAATTCTGAAATAACAGCTTCCAATTAACAGGAATAGCAGACTGAATAGTTAAAATAAGTGAAATGCTTCACTCCTCTGTCTGCAATTTTAAAGAATTCATCTGAACAAGCATCACAAATAACCAACTTACAGATTTCTGACTCAACGTTCACTCCTCAGCGGTGGATTAAATGTTTCCTCAATGCTCTGTGAAATGTTGAATGAGTGGAAGCTTCACATTTGAAATCGACAATACTTTGGGTAAGACATTCATTGATAGTCATTAAACGGAATCAAGCTGGTAAGAGACCGTTGTACTCTGACTCCTCAGCGTAGACCATAATTTTCAGAGACAAGTTGAAAATTATTACAATCTATCTTTCAAGTCAGGATGCGTTGTCACACACATTTACAAATATCATAACTCAACAGATGTTTTGGAAAAAAAATGTAACTGTTGTCACTTTATTCACTGCTGCCATTGGACAGTGCGTCATACGATTCATTCAAATTGTTTTAATGAATGCCACGTGGGTTGCTATGGAATTCGATCTTCACTTGCACCTGCTGTAGTGAAGAGCAATATCTGCCGATTATTAGTAGGGTCATGAGCTCTGTGTATTTTAAATTAAATAATTGAAATCAGTGTGCTAGGCTCGGAATGGAGCATTTTGTCTAAATGTTCGCCAGATGTGTGCTTTCAACTACCTAAAGGGTTCTGTCGCATATTGAAAAGAAAAGTAATCAGAATTAGAGCAGAAGCGATCCAGATAGGTTCCTTCACTTCAAATCAACATTTCGACATTGCATGTTTCCTACTAAACAGAATTGCTTTATTCATAATGGTTGCAAAATCGCTCTGTTCGCTGAACAAACAACAGTCATTTTGCTTGTTTGCACAGTCAGTGCCAACGTCAGAATCAATAATACATTTGAACGATTTTAAACTATTTTAGTTTGGATTACTCTCGACGTTTTCATGCACGGTAACGTACAGAAGAGCCAGTGTATAAAGCCGTGTCAGCAACAGTCTTCAACAGGCAACAGATGTGACCCAGAAACTTGCAGCAGTTATTGTACGAGCCTTAAGCTCGTTCCCATCGCTGTGAGGCTCGCTGCGCAGTAATAAACAGCGGTGTCAGACAACAGCAGCCCCGAGATCGTCAATTGGTATGATTTGTCTGACTGCTGGATTGTGTCAGAAAACCGCTTCTGGGCAAAGTCCGCCTTGAACTCAGCACCACTGCTCTCTGACTTCCGGACTGCGAGCTCGGGCTGTCTGCCAGGGTACTGGCGGTACCAAAACAAGTAATAAACATTCCCAGTGTATGTGCAGGCGAAAGTGACTTCTTCTCCCTCTGTTTGTGTGAGTGCGGGCTGCCGCTGAGTAACAGAAACTCCATTACTTAGATCTGGAAAATAAAAATTTAATGAGTGACTAAAGTTTCAGATGAACGTTCGAACTAACGGTCACGAAAAAAAACTCACAATACTGAGACATAATACTAGACAGGAATTTAAATATGAAAATGAAAATGAAACAGAAGGGGACCGTTCGCCAGCGAACATAATTCTGAAATTGGCTAGAGGAACACAAGTTGTTTTAATTATGTTTCTGTCCATGATGCTGCCCGACGTTTAGAGTTCCCCAAGCAATTCTTGTTTCCTTTTCTCTTGGACATAAGTTCTTATTTTGGAAAAAAAAACTGGCCACTACCCATTTTAGCAACCCAAACGAGAATCATGTAATCCCCTGTTTTACTTTTAGCTGCATTTCCATCTTTCCATCTCGTCTTCGTCTGTCTAGCTGACGCACACTTCATAACGTTCTGGTCTAATTCTAACAACCCTTGCACCAATGCGTTCTATAATCTTAAGCTAAAACAGGATTCGCTTAAGTTTTGTTTTGCATCATTATTCTGACTCTTATGAAACACCGCAAGTTGGATCATATTATCCAAAAGTGATTGTCTCATAATACTGGGATCACTGCTCTAATTACTCTTTTTACACTTTGTGTTCCTTTCTTCTTCATCTTTTAAGACATATAGTAAATCGGTTCACAACAGCTCAAATGTAATGCAACCAATGTCTATACCTATTGAAAAGAATACCCGTTTGGTTCACACTAAGTGTTAATAAAATTGAACAATTTTCTTCAACGTAAAACTTCTTACCGACAATGAAAGTCAATGAGATTACCATAAAGTTTGAGAACTGCATCACTGCTGCTCTGATTCCTCGGGATTTGTTTACACTACATAAATCTCCACATATCATGTAAGAGAGAGACAAGTTTGAGATCATTTGCTGAGAGATATCTGATGTAATTTCCTTCGCAGCAAGCAGCTACAAACTCGAAATATGATTGGTTGGCTATCACTTTCGACCTAAAAGTCGATGTTTGTGACATTACTTCCACATTCTGGTGTTCAGAGAAAAAGAAGAATAAATATAGGCCGGCTGGAATTTAATAAAGCTGACAGTCTGCTCTTTAATCTGAAACATGTAAATCAAAGAAGTCGAGATGCAATGCCAACGAAAACCTTCAGTTAATTGCTACACAGTGGCTAATCAGACCTAATTTTTTGGTGGATTTGGCTTTGATTGGCTTCCCGTCAGAGACACATAATGTGATTTTTGCCATTTCTACAGAGACCCACGGCTGTTGAAAGGACAGCATTTGTGGGCTTCAAGTACAAAATGGAGCTGGCATACTGAAAGACCACAGCCAGTGGAAATTACCCACTCACTATGTATGGGAGTCTTTTTGCTGGGATCTGTGAATGATTGCCAAGAATTCTTCCTGCACAGAACACATATATGCCAATGCTGAACGAACATCCAAAAGAACATTTGACATCTGGGTGCTCTATGTTTTGGGGATGTTTTAATGATCAGCGTCAATGCTTTAGGAAGTATTCTCATTATGCATCCTCTGTGGACGAATTAACAATACACTTGCATCGAATAAAAACGATAAACACACCACACTAAATGCCCAGTGAAACTGACAGTGGAAATTCTGAAAGGTTGCCCAATATTATAGACATGCAGATAAATGCTTTTAAGAGACAAAAAAAGTGATTAAACCTGTGTGAACTTTAGATATTTAACAATTGTCTGCGTGGCTTTCCGTCAATGGTGCTGTTTTCCTCCTTTAGTTGAAAGGCCTACAAGTTATTTAGTTGTATCATGTTAAATTGTCCCATTATGTCCAGGGTTGTAGAGTCTAGGTGGACTAACTATGGGAAATGTAGGGTTACAGGGACGGGATTGTGTGTCGTTGGGATGCTCTTCGGAGAGGTGTTGATCACGTGATGGGATGAATGGCCTGCTTGGACAATGCAGGGAATGTATGATTTGCATTCTATGTACATATTTACAAATGTTGATTTCAATGAACATAGGAGTTGGAATTAAACAATACCAGCCCGTCAGTGAGAATCAAATTTCCTTTTTGGCTGCATTGGTTGTTATGCCTTTTTGTGTGTTATGGTAACTCGATGCTCCCTCACAGAGCTAGAAGGCCAGGTACGATTCCAGTCTGAGGTGACTGTGTGGAGCTGGCCATTCTCATGTTTTCCTATGGGTGTTCCTCATTTACCCATTGTCCACAGATGCGCAGGTTAGGTGGATTGGGAATGCCAAATTCACCACAGTGCCCGGGGATGTCGAGGCGATCCGGATTTTGCTGGAAAACACGGGGGCAGCGTCTGTTTTGGGATACTATTCAAAGGATGGGTGAACACTCGATGTACTGAATGACCTGCATCCACGCTGTGGGAATTCTATGATTTTTTTTCTCGAAGGAGGTCTCTGCAGAGGTGAAATTATTGCCTCTGTTTGTTAATACGACTGCACCATCTGCTGGACAGTGCTAGTACTCTCGTTATGTGAGTGGGGTATGTGTTTGGAAATGAGTGACATGCCTGTGCATTCATGTGCACTTCATGCCACAGAAATGCAACACACAGTTAGATAGAAGGTTCCCAAAGATATGTACCACAACCGTTTTGTCTTTTGTGTTTGTTTTATTCAGCAGAGAACCTGACACTATATCTGAAGATTTCTCTTCAACCTCCCTGATGTACATCTTCAGGAAGTATCTTAGAGATTTCCTCATCTAGATTGTGTAGCAGATAGAAGAGTTGTGTGCAACAGCACTCGATTATGATGCTCTGGGCTACCAGAAACATGAATTTAGTTGAGCCCTGAGACACTGAATCCTGATCACCCAACCCGGAAACACAAACTGAACATGATTGAAAACTTAAAAAGGTCACGTAATTCCGGATTGATTATTCTGTTTTATCGCAGACTCAGCAGACAGGAAGACCATTAAAATGAGGAAAATCATGGGAAACACATGATGTTAGGATAAGATGACAACAGAAAAATAAACCAGTAGGTTTTTTTTAAACATTTTATCCCATTTCAGGGTCAGCTATCAGTTATTGTGTACTTGAGTGGAGTTTTTCAGGAACAGGATTTGCTGCCATGACAGAGCCAATGACAGTTATGCTCCAATTAATGACAGTTGCATAGAATTACTTTCTCCTTTTTCCTTCTCAGTGAACTCGTTTGTCATTCTGTTCAATTCATCGTACTTGGTGTCTTTCACTGCCTGTATGTTCTCTACCATCTATTCCAGCTTTTCATGATGGTGTGGATTCTGGGGGCAAATCAATTAAAAATAATAAATAAAAAAAAACTATAAGAAGTGTTTTATACTGTTTATAGACATCAGCAAATCAGGGTAACATAATACAAAGAGCCATCCGTTACATAATTCTGAAACAAAGCGGAAATTGCTGGAGAAACGCAATTCGTTTGACTGCAGCAACAGAACAAAAGCAGAGACAACGTTTACAGTGCAGTGACCAATCTTTGGAAGCAAAGTGGAAGCATACCTGCTGTAATTCGTGATTTCAGTGCAAGATGGTGGCACAGTCGGACGATCCAGCCAGAACTCCTCTGATTAGCTAGTTCCTTGTCATTTTTCTTTATTTTCTCTTCTATATTCTGTAGTTTTTCTTCCACTCTCTGCCATCAACGTTTAACTTCTTAAACTTACCCAAAGGGAATGCAGAAATGAGGAGCCGAACCTCAGTTCAGACGAGTGCAGGAGACGAGTGAGAGAACGTGCCAGGGCACAAGGACAATTACGGAGGCGAGTTGCAGGCAGACCCTGGTGCAAGAGCAAGTCCGAAGCTAGGTCCGTCCGACAGGCAAGTTCTACAACCGAGTTAAGCCTGGAAAGGGGGGCAGCACGAAAGGTATTCCGAGCTCAGACAGGCTGACAGACGAGTCCTGGAGGCGAGTCGTGGATCTGAGCCTGGCGTGGGAATTATTGTGAGCCTGGTGTCTTCGTGAAGAAAATTCCTTTAGACGTGTACTGGTGGCGAAATCGCAGGCTGGAAACTGGAACCAAAGGGAGTCTGCATCGAGTCCAGATCGAGAAGATCAGTTCTGCTGGTGAGACTTTGGCTGGAGGACAGCGCAATGAGACATCGACCCCTCGAGCTCTGAAGCCTGGCTTGAATGTTCTCAGATTACAGGGCGATAATTTGAGTGAATTTTGATGATTTTATTTTTCTTGGTCAGAATACTGTTTAAAACTTTGTCTTCTTGTACTAGATTTTTGTAATGTCACAGCGGTGACATTTTAATTGCACTTTGCACTAAATTCTTTCTATTCTATTCAGTTTCTTTCTATTACTCTACTCAAGAAAAAAAAAATGACATTCATGTCATTAGTAGAATTTAAAATGGAATTTCCCCAGCGCTTTGCAGGGGCGTTCTGATATATAGACAACACATTAGGGAATATGAGAAACAACTCAGAGAAAAAGTCTGGCCATGCAGAACAGCCTTCAAATGCGAAATTGTGGATTTATGTTCCAGTGGTCACAGAAAATTCCGATCATTGGGTGAAGGAGATTTTGTTTTCCACTGAAACCCTCAAACAATTGAATAACTATTTAGATGTGCACTTCATATGTCAGAGCGCTCTAGGCTATTGACCAAATGCTGGAAATTGAAATGAGAACAGATAGACATTGATGACTAGCACTTACAATATCGGCTGAAGGGCCTTTCCCACGTTAGCAAACCACGACGAATGGATCAGCCTGGTGGAGAAATCTAAATCTAGTGAAAATAATTTGAGATAAAGAGGTCAAGGCTGTTTTATTCAGAAAGGATGAAAACCTGGGAGGTGTTGTCATACAGAATGACCAGGAGACGTAGATAATTCTTCTGGAAAGTAATCCTTTCTTTGCAACCAAAGGCTGTGACAATCAGAACGTGGTTTTCCGATTGTCCTGGACACTCGGGGTTTGTCATGTTATATAACTTTCAGTTGTCATGCTCCTCTAAGGTTATCACCATGGTGAATTGTGCCAACTAGAGTTATCTCTCTACAAACATGCAATAAACCAATTGTGTTAGTTCGCGTTATCTCTCTAAAGCCATTCGTCTTCCAAATCATGACTGCCACAATGGTCTTTTACCCTACCCTTAGCCTATTACGCCATATCATTGTGGCCTTCAGCATTCACACGATTTAACTTTTATTATGCCGCCATTGTGTGAACAGCTACAATTACATGATCACGTGATTTAATGATCGTCCTAGTTACATTATGCTACTATTATTTTAGCAGCTGAACTACATGGCTAACAGTTGACATTACACAGCTACTTGACTTAATTGTTGACATTTGCTGGCCTGTATCCGGCCTGATGTCTGATCTATGCTAACCTAACACTTAGCTGTTACTGCCCTTTGATCTCTGCTAACATGCTGGTGTGGCACTTTACTTCCCATATATTTATGTTGGTATACTTGCAATTGCTGGTCTATTGACTTATTTGATATTCTGGTATGTTACTTACTTTCCATTACTTTATCTTCTACAGTGTCTTCCCTGCGGGTGTCGTGGTTCTGATTCGGGACTTTCAGGCTCACAAACTCAATGTCATTTTTGTCCAGGGAACGGAGATTTGTTATTTGTGTTATAACCGTTAAAATGACTGGGAAATCCTAACAGTGGCAACAGTGAAAACAAAACTGCCGTATCTGAATTGCTGAGAATTTTGAATTAGACATGAAATCATTAGATGCGTTAGGGAGCAATTCACATAGTCCACCAAAACAGAAGTTGCTAAAAAACACAACAGTTCTCGACATTTCTGTGAAGAAAAAGCAGAATTAATGTTTCAGCTTCAGTGGAGCTTGTTCCGAACTGATAGTAGCAAGTTAACAGTTGTTTTAATGCAGAAGGTATTAATAAACTAAAGGTTTATATGGAGACCAAAGAGAGACAAATGCAGTTGAAAGAATAGTAAGTAGTTAACAGTCAGCCAATGAGAATAAATAGCTTCTAATTAATACTATTTGTGCCTAGCATTGGAAGTGGTAGATGTGGGCACAATTACAGTGCTTAAAAGGCACTTAGAAAAGCAAATGAACATGGAGATTTATGGGCCAGGGCAGGCAGGCGGGAAGTATTTACTTCAAGGCTATGTACAGCGTGGACGAGTTGTGCTGCATAATTTCTTTATTCATTGCAACAAGGAGTGATGTGTGAATTGTGTGAAAGGGCGGTGAAGGAGCCGAAGGCCAAAAAATTGTTCAAGTCGATATTGATTTCACAAGGTAGTAGAGTTTTCAAAACTCAAATAAACTGTTCTTCGCGCAGTTTGTGTTGAGCATCGCAGGTGCACTACAGCAAGCTTGGCACAGAGATGTTGCCTGACCAGCAAGGTGGCGTGTTGAAGGGGCAGACAATGACAATCTCAGATCCAATCTGTAGAGAGAACATAAATATGTTGTGAAGCAGCTCCTTAGTCTACATTTCATCTTCCCAATGTAGGAAAGGGTGAATGCAGTAGACTATTTTGATTGAAATACAGACAAATAGTTGCTTCAGCCTGGAAGATCTGTTTAGGCCCATGGATTTTGAGAAATATGGAAGTAAACGGACAGGTGTTACACCTTCCGCAGTTGCATGGGGAGGTGCAGTGGTACTGCAGTGAGCGATGGGAGTGAAGGAGAAGTGGAACTTTGTGTTACAGATGAAACCATTCTTGCAGAAAGCTAACAAAGGAGGGGAGAAGAACAGGTTTTTTTTTCCTGGTAGTGCCTTCACACTGGATGTGGTGGCAATGACAGTGGATTATGCTCTGGATGTGAAACTAGTGAGACGATTGATGAGGACAAGGGGGAACACTTTAACTTTCGTCGGATCTGAAGTGTAGGAGATAACGCAGAAACAACTGCCTGCCCTATGCGAGGAAATTTGTTTCAAGAAGAAGGTGGATTGTTGTTACGCATTATTATCGAGGTTCACATTATCACAATAGATGCAAAGGATACTGGGAGTAAGATATCAAAAAGTGAGTGTGAAAATTAGAAGGAAAACTGACAAACCTTTCCAAGTATGGACAAGAGAGTGAAACAACAGCTATACATAATCAAAATGCTGGAGAAAGGTCTGTGGATGGCAAATGAATAAAACTGTAAGTAGAAATTTTCCATGTATTCTACAAACGAAGAGGCATAAATGACCCCTGTGCAGGTACCCATGGCCACAACTTTTACCTGCAGTAAACGAGGCAACTTTAAATAGAAATTGTTCAGAATTAAAGTTTTGCTCCTCCAGACAGAGGAGGGTGATGGCTGATGTGGACGGTTCAGGCCCTTTTCCAGACAAAAAAAAAGAGGAGAGCCTTGAGACTGATATAATGAGTATTTGATATTTTAATCGATTGCAATTCAAAGGTAAAAAGGAGGTGGTTGAACGTCACTCGCTGGAAATTCTGAAATTGACATAAAACGTTGAAGGAATTACAAATGTATTAGTGAAGCGACTGGACAACGGGAGAGAAAAGGCGCGTTGAAGAAGGCAGGAATACGTTCTGTTGGACAGGAGCAGGTGGAATTGACGGGACTGCCCGGGGAGACTGTTTGCACATTTTGATAAGGAGGTAGAAATGAGCCTTGCTTTGTTGAGAGACTCTGATATTGGGAGCAGTGTTGGGCAGGTCATCAGATGAAATGTGTTCGGTGGTGGTAGCCTGATGTTGCACTGTGGGGTCATGGTCCAGGAGGAAATAGGAGAAAGTATCTGAGAACTGGCAATCGACATGTGAAATGTAGAGATCAGTTGATCAGAAAACAACAGCACCAACCTTGTCAGCAGGCTTGAAAACAAATTCAAGGGGCAGTTCACATACACGTTAAAAGCCAAAGGGATGTTCCTCTGCTCCAGAGTACTCAGTTGCTCCTGAATACTAGACACATTACAACATAAACACCGCTCCATATTGAAACACACAGAATTCTTAGAGGGCTTGACATATTTGATGCCCAGAGGCTGTCTTCTCTTCTGCGATAGCTTTAGAACAGAAGGCAGATTCTCAGTATATGGTTGCGCAGATTTGAGAAAGATGGGGAGGAATTTATCCTCCTTGAAAGTTGTGAATATGTGGAGTTCCTTACCACAGTAGTCTGTAGATGTTCAGCCGTTAACTATAAAAAGGGATGCAATAGACTTTTCTTTTAAAAAATCAGTAAAGAATTACAGGTCTATGGAAAAAAAAAACAGGATAGTGGCGTTGAGGATTATTGGATCACCTGTGCTCATATTGAATTGTGGATCTTGTTTGGTGGTTTGAATGGGTTACGTTTGCTCCCAAGTCTTATACTGTCAATGTAAAGCTGCATAACTAACCTGCAAGCAAGTAAAAATATCTTTCCCCCCAACAAAACTAAACGAGAGGGAGTCATTTTATCTGAAGTAATCATAGTAATCTCTGTGCCACAGTAAACAGTAAAAAAACAGTTTTCAGCACCAAGACTGGCACTGGCTGCAGTAGGCCTGAAGTCACCTCTCAGAAACCACTATTGTCCTTCACTTTTCCTGATATGTCGACTGTTTTTAGTTTATACTGATTATGCATCAAAAAATTACAGCTGATCTCCTGGCGTTGAACTGGAACACCTGGAATACTTCTTAGAGTTCATGACGTAATTCTACTTCCAACCATTAGACTGTATTTACTTAAAACAGAAATAAATGTAAATAACCAGTAATTATCAACAGGATCATGTATTTTGCCATTCCCTGGCTGAGAAAACCATGAACCATTACTGGACTAACAGAGAAATTGACCGCAATGCTTACAGTTAGCCACATCTGCCATTAATTCAGGTCAGCTTCCCATCCTGAAAGACATGTTCTTTTTTGTTTTTGTTTTTCTAACTCAAGGCAGCTTTTGGTGGACTGTAACATACCATCTCAGAAAATGAGAACGACTGCTGACCTGAGACGTAAAATGAACGGCGAACCGAAATACAGCAAGCAGCTGCTTGTATGAAATATTTAAATCATGCTTATTTCCTCCTCATCAGGAATTCAAACCTCATTTCTGCTTCAGGCATTGATGAAACTTAGTTTCACAGTGTTGAAAATCTGTGAATTGCACGCGAGGCAAGGAAGCGTCAAATCTCCACTCTTCTGGTGGTACACGTTAGCCATTGTGCTACTGACTCCATCGATGCTTAGCTCCTACTTCGAGTGGAGTTATGGCTTGAGCAGTTACTTATGGACTAAAACAAAAGTGAAAGAGAACGATGACTACTGTGCACGAGGCAGGAAGTGAGTGTGGAGCTCGTGTTCCAAGGCTCAGTGTAGATGTTAATGGGTCAGAGTTTACTGCCCGCTGTTTACATTTGCTCACACATCACTTTTAACCATTTAGTTTAACAGATGAAGATATCATTTTTAAACCAATACAAAAGTCGATTGTCTCTCTGCGAGTTTTCAATGTCGACTGCTCATCTGTGTATTGTCTGTTCATGAAGAGAGAGAAGGTGATGAGAATTCGTACTGAGCAACATTGAAACAGAAAAACCCAGAGTTACTTTTTTCAAATTGCGAAGACAATGGGTATCTTGATGGGCATAAATAGTCCACCTTGCGGCGCTGTGCCTTACATGGTGCCTGTCCAGCTGACAGTTGATCCTGGTTTCAAATCTTTATTTCTCTGTTGTGACTATTTCTTAATTTCACACCAACAGCCATGATGTAATTATAAACCCCCACTTATGATGGAATTGTTTTGGGGATGAATTAAAATTTCTATATGCGCTTCTAAACATTCATTGCTCTTTGTGGCAAATAACCTCTCATCACATCAGTCCCTACCACGGGCATATTATCTTGGGATTGCGAGCCCAGTTCGATACAGACCAGTCAGGTTTTAAAAAAATTTCAACAGCGCCAACCTCAAACTTTCCCTGAATGTCAGACTTTACAAAGAGCAGAAATGTCAAATGAGAGAGATGAGACATGGGAGCCAAGAGAGTGAAAGATGTAAGTTTGATGCACTGAGAGAAAAAAGAACAGATATAAACATATAAACGGGTACACATGAAAAGGAGCAATTCTGCATTCGACATGGATGGTAAGTGACAGAACGAAAGTAAGCACAGGCGTTTTAGCAAATTATTTCATCAGGACAGGTCAATGGGAGTAGCATTAGAGCTGAAAAAGTGTTTTTTTTAAATTGTAAAGTCGATGGCTGCATGCTAATAATAAAGAGGCAGATAGAAAAAAAGTGCTGATTTAAAAACAAAAATGCTCTTTCCCATCAGAAATGCTGTCTGACCTGTCGAGTTTCGCCGAAAAAATGTCTCTGTGTGGTTTCTTTGCCCGACAGATAATTGGGAAAGAAAGCCCAGTGGAAGGCACCAGCCATCACTCAGGCTTGTACACACTGGATGTGATGTTCCTTTGAGATTGGGATTACCGTTCATCATTGTCAAACTTTCCACGGAAACACAGAGGGAGGTGGTTACAAAAAGTAAGAATCTAAGAAACATATTTTCTGAGGAAGTCCAAGAGTTTTATTGTGGCACGTTTGTCACTGTGCGACGAATAGGAAAAGGTTAACATCATATAGGAAAATGAAGAAAAAGATGATGGAAAAATCTAATGGAGACAAATTCACAAATCAATGAGAAGGAGCAACTCTGGTCATTCTGAGAAAGGCAGGAACGTATTAAGACAGTGATAAAATAGCAGGACATCAGATATTACAATTTTAATTATCATACATGCGTCTCAGTAGCATGGGCAACACTGCTGTTAACTGTCCATTCTGTCACTACTTGTGAGGGAAATTGTGAGCAATTCGCACAAAGAAAAGATTTTGAGGAAGATTCATATCAGACCCCAAAACATTTTTTGGGGGCGAATGCAAAACAGTCTCTGGAGAGACCATTAAAAATTGCCCTGACTGACTGGATTACAAGTTGGCGCAGTGTGCTATTGGGGATAGTTTTGAATAAGGAATAATCATGCTTTGGTTAAACCTCATACGTGACTATACTGCTAATGAGAAAAAAAACTGTTATGTTGCAGCCCGTGGTGATCAGTTCTTTCGGAATCATACCATTCACCCTTATGTTGGGGAACAAACATCAAATCCATCCATTTTGGTTGATTATCTGTGGTGGGTTCGATCAATTATTCATTTATGCTGAAATTCCATGAGAGGATTAAAACATTATTTCGCAGACAGAATGTTGAAATGTAAGAATTTATTCTGTAATGTTAATGCGTTAATATTTCTGGTGCCAGCAACGGAACAAATCCGTTTCTGCAGGGAGCAATTCTCTGAACTCACAATGTTCAATAGTGACGTTAACGTGCTTTACCTTAAAGTAGAGCTGATAGAACCATAGATTATCCGCTTTCAAGTCATTAACAAATTCTCCTTTGAAAGCTCTTATTTAAGAAGTACAGTCACGGAAGTTTTTCCATAGTTTCTGCAGTGTCTGCACCTCGGGCAGTGAAATTAAGACTTTGACACTATATTACAAAACAAAATTACGTAATAAAAGCGTTTCTTTGAAAACTGATTGCACTCCTATTAATTTTTCATAAAAAGAATCTTTGAAACTGAGACACCCCATGTTAATTCATATGAGTAGACACGTACAACCTCATCCTCTATGATCTTCAAACGGTGACAGAATCTGCAACAGAGAAGAGGGAAAGGGTTGCTGCAGCTCTAAAGAGTCCTGAATAGTTCATACCGGCAGGTTGGGTTATAGAATGTTCTTCGTGCTCTGCAGATGATGAACTACTGCTAGTGGCTACTTTTTACAAATCATACTGTGATGTTTGACACCTCTTCCTTCGCTCTGTTCCAGGGAACTGTGAACAAATAAATCATAAATAACGAAAAATGTCGATTATACATCATCTGTTCTCCTTCTTTGCAGATACAAAAATTGAAGATTAAATGTATTCATGTCAAGTGGAAATAAGTATGAGGCACAGCAGGAAGAAATACAACAACATTTTCGATACAAAACCTGTTAGGATCCATGCCTGAAATTCATTTAACATTACAGGGAGAAGTGATTTTCTATAATCATTGGTTCAGTGACAACAGAATTATTTGTTATAAGATGAAGGAACTGTAGATTACTCTGGGGAAATGGAGGTCAGTGTCAGTTTGTTAGTTCATTGATGGACAAGGGAAGACTTGCCACAGTCACAGATAGCAGTGACTCAATGGTGAGACTAATGGAAATCAGTCGGAGATATTGATCTGGGAATAAACCAAATCCAGTGTAGAATCCCGAGCTTCAGAATGACAATATCAACTGTAACTTTCGCTCTAAGTGAGGCACCATGCTGTCTTTGAACAGTATGTGTTTTTTCAGTGCCGCTGTGTCAAAATTCTGGGACTCCCTTGCTAAAGGCACTGTGTATGACCCTACACACACAAGGATGTTAGCGGCTCAAGAGATAAAACACCGTCAAGTTGTGCAAGGCAAATTGAGATCACAATAAGATTTGGATTCTCTCAAATGTCACCAGAAGGAGGAGGTGAATCCGTTAGTCTTTATATTACTGGTATGCCCAGATGTAAACCACTGGCAAAGACTCAATAAACTATCGTGACACGTAAATAAAACTAATTTCCAGACAAGTCAGCAAGCGGGAAACACATGTAACTGAGACTACTGTGATCATGTTGACTCTTCCATCAGCAGTCAGTGAATCTGGTCATTTGGTTAGTGTTATTCTCATCTGATTTACATCTCACTTTCTGCTGGATATTTTAAAGGACTGCTGGACCACGGAGCCTATCACTCGCCATTCTGGAAATGGTAACATTCAGCTGCAGGGGAAATGCTCAATGTCTACAAAATGTTTGAGGTTCAGCCACCAATGTTATTAGATGTTACTGGTTATGGCATTTTATGCAACATATTTTCGCTGCATCAGTGAAGCAATTTGAGACATCTGAAAAGGGGAAGAAAAATATTTGCTTTACATTTCCTAAACTAGCTGCTTTAATTTATTTCAAGAATATATTTATAATGGATATAGATACTTGTTTAAATGAAAAGTAACAAATATCACCGCGAATTCGGGAACCATTTCAGTTCCAGTACTGATCTCACTGCTTGCCTGGCACACTGTCATTTTCACTAATGTTCTGATAGTTTTGTACAGGGTCAGACCGGTTCTGAGTCTTGGTAGGGCTCAGTGCGCAGCAAGACATCATGGATTCTGCCAGGAAGGTTGACATCACTTACAGCTGCGCTGGCTTTTCACGTGATCAAATTCTGAGAGAAATTAATCTCCTCAGAAATCTCTCCGTGTTTCAAATAATTTCCTTTCTATTTAGCACATACTCCATAGAACTGCAGAACTGCTCACTGTGGCAGAACAGGTTAGGATGGTTGCTTTCGTAGCTGTGTGATGACAGAACAACTTGACATTATCTCCCGCATGAGTTTTGATTGAAGGCAGTTTCTGGGGGACGAAACATCCTCGAAACGTCCTGTAAAAGAATCAAGGTTAACAGTAAATTAAAGAAACATAAAGCCACGTCATTATTCTTAATACGCCCATTCGACCTGTCACCTTGAACAATGACCAGACAAGTAATCAGTGAATTTAATTTGTTATCCAATACACTGAATGCATTTGATGTAATGGGAAAGGTTTGGACGGATTAAACAAGCCTTAAATATACATATTGTGATCAGAGATAATGGGAATTGCAGATGCTGGTGAATCCAAGATAACAAAGTGTGAAGTTGAATGAACACAGCGGGACAAGCAGCAGAAGGATCTAGGCCCGAAACGTCAGCTTTTGTGCTCCTGAGATATTGGAGCCGCTTGGCCTGCTGTGTTCATCCAGCTTCACACTTTGTTATTTTAAATGGACATATCACATCTTCTGAAGACGTCATTTCCAAATTTTTCACCGTGATTTGAAAAGAAATCTGCAAATGTCCAGTGGTTTTAAAATTCATCCTTCAGTCATGTCATCGCGACGGCCTCAGTCCACTGTTTCAGAGATAGTAGGAACTGCAGATGCTGGGAAATCTGAGATAACAAGGTGGAGAGCTGAATGGACAGTGCAGGCCAAAGAGGCTCCAATGCTGCTTGACCTGCTGTGTTCATCCAGCTCGACACCTTGTGGCCTCAGTATATTGTCTGTATTTCCAGTTTATCTCTTCTGCTGTCATTCACTCGGGGATGTTTGCTTTGTTCTGTCAAACTGTGCTCCGCTCTGTGGCAAGCTCAGATCAGAAAAAAAAACTTAATTGGTGAAGAATGCATTGCTGCATCGGTGTTCATAGAACTGTTCGAGTTTATGTAATTCCTGAAAAGGAACTGAAGTGCAAAAATACACAATTCATGAATCTACCAATAGAACAGCTGCAGAAAAAAAAGTATAGTTCCTGGGGGAAAGATTGCTGAGACAATTTCGTTGATGTCAGCAGATGTGGGCCAAAGTCGAAATTGTTTTCCTCAAAACTCGGCAAGAGGTTGAATAATTTCAGAATCGTTGTTTTTTTTTTGGTGTAGACATCAGTGGATAGCCAACGTGCTTCAAGCTCCTTTTTTTCTTCAATTAAACCAATGAAATTGAAACTCCTATGAGCTCGACTTCACTGGGATGGGACGGGACGGGACGGAATATCAAATCGAATTTATTCATGTGACAACAGGGTGTTGGAGAAAGATGAAACTAAATGTTGATGAAGAACAGTTTCGCATGCGTGTTAAAGTGCAGAGAAGGAAAATCGTTCATGTTCTTCGACATCCCCAGTGAACCGAGCTATTCTCTGACTGTCAGAGCTCATTACAACTGATCAAGGGATTCATTCGATCTGAGGAACTTGGATGGACCAATGAGATAAAGAACCAAGCATTTTTATGATTTAAAGCGTAAAGGAAGATATTATTTTTGGTTCACCTGCAGGCAAGATTCATAGCAACCAGGGTCATTGTACCATTTTTGACGTAACTTCTGCATGAATACAAGAAGTGCCACATCTGTTAATACCAACGTCATTGGTATCAACATGAACTGGTTCCCATTCCTCCCACTCCAAGAATTAGCCCTGCCATCTTATAGACAGCACATCTTTCAGTAACCACCTTCCACGCTGTGTAATTTTCTGTACGAGCTCGCCATATGTTTGCAACACTGTGTACAATGGAAAAAAAGGCAATGGTGCTCGTGCAAATCATGGATATGATTTCTGTTTCTCCAACGTAAGTCCTCCCAGGGTATTGCTTCATCTCATCTTGTTCAGCCACCTCTGTAAAGATCAGACCGTAAAAGAGCAAAAATAATCTATGTGTATAAATTTCATGAAGTGCCAGTTAAAGCAAATGTCTCTGAATGACGGGTTGTCTGCAGCAGACAGATCAATTATCCAGATAGTAAATTATGAGCCAAACATCCTCTTTAGTGTTCGCTTCTTGTCGAATTTCTGGAAAATGTTGTGTCTCCAGTGTTTGTCTTTCGTAGCAAGCCTTTAACACTGATAGCTGTTCTCACTGTCACGAAGTTTGGTCTATCTCGGGCTCTCCGTTCATTATTTATCATAGCTTTACACTACCCTCTACTGACATACAGTGGTAATTGCAGGGTACATTTGCTCTCCAGAAATTGTATTTGAATGCTACAATGTTCTTCTTCCCGGTAAAACACATGCATGCGGGGATAGAGTGCATTTCAGCTTCATTTGCAGCCTCCCTAATTTAGGCTGTTTTTCTTTTGCATTGTCGCTAAAACTTCCACAATGAAATCATTTCCAGTATAACAATAGAAATGGTTCAGCATTAATCGTAAAGCTCCAGCTTTCATTTTGAACGTGCGTAGTTTCCTCACATTGTTGCGATGTGTACGTTACTTTCTCTTAATATATCAAAAGTAAATGCAGCATTGATAACGCAATACAGTACTTCAATTTTGCAAAGAAATTGCTCTCAATGTTAAAAGAATGATTTTTTTCCGTGTTTATTACTTCTGGACTGGATCAAAACAGATTGCCCCCTATTCTTTGTTGCTTTGGAACATAGAATGGAACTTTCCAGCTCACGATGGCAATTTTGAATAATGATTGTGCACGACAAATTGTAAAGTTTATCACTGCTCAAGGTTTTGCATACTAGTTCATTTCATCTTTACTTTTCGATTTAAGTTGGCATCTGATGACAATGAATGTGCTTTTCAACAGGACAAAGACACTACTTCAGAGAAACCAGACAAAATGTGGATAAATCAGGAACAAAATAAGAAGGTGCTGGAACAGCTCAGAGATATGGGGACATCTGTGGACAAAGAAAAATAAATCAGAGTTAACATCCTTCCTCAGAACTGATGGCAGGTGTGAAAACATCGTTTTATAAGCAGAAGATATGGAGAAGGATGGGGTAAAGAGGAATAAATAGGATAGACGATAGAACCAGGAGAGAACAGCATTTGGATGGACGTAGGAGTTTACAACGATCTGGCTAGGATGGTGAGCAGATGTCAATAGAGACGGCTGGTGATGAACAATAAGTAGTGTGAGTAGGCAGACGATGTGACAATGCAGTCTGCTGTCTGTGGTAAGTTGCTAAGACATGGAACCAGAGAAGGAGCACAGCTGAACAAGGATTCTAAAGGGAATTCGTGCACGGAGCCTAAAGTGATAGGAGGGATCCTCAATATATAATTTTCTTCGATATAGGCAACTGTGAGGAACCTAGTTGTACAGTACAAAATGTGAAAAATTCTGGTAGGCTTGAGGAGATCGATATTAGTGAGGAAGATGAGCTAGGAATTTTGAGGAACTTGAAGATAGATAAATCCCTCGGGCAAGATGCGATTTATAAAAGGATTCGGTAGGAAGCAAGGGAGAGATCGCAGGGTCTTTAGCGATGACCTTTTCATCCTCACTATCCAAGAGTATTGTGCCCGAAGATTAGAGAGTAGCAAACGTCATCCCCTTGTTCAAAAATTAGAATAGGGATAACCCCCGAAATTACAGGCCAGTTAGTCCTGCATCAGTAGTGTGCAAATTATTGGAAATGGCTTTGAGGGAAAAGATTTATGATCTCTTAGAAAGGTCCAGTTTGATTGTTGATAGTCAGTATGGATTTATGAGGGGTTGATCATGCCTCAGAAAGCTTATTGAATTGTTTGAAGAGGTGGCCAAATATGTGGATGAAGGTAGAGCTGTCGGTGTGGTAAGCAAGGATTTAAATAAGGCGTTTGATAAGGTTCCCCATGGTAGGTTCATGGTAGGTAAGGAGGCATGGGATAGGGAAAAATGTGGCAGATTGGATTCGGAATTGGCTGACCCTTAGAAGACAAAGGGTGGTAGTAGACGGAAAATATTCAACATGGTCCTCAATTACGACTCGTATTCCACAAGGGTCTGTTTTGGGTCCTCTTATATTTGTGATTTTTACAGATGATTTAGATGAAGGAGTGGAAGGGTGGATCAGTAAGTTCACCGACGACACGAAGGTGGGTCGCATTGTGGATATTGTGGAGGGCTGTTCGTGTTACAAAGTGAAATTGATAGGATGAAGAGCTGGGTTGAAAAGTGACAGATGGAGTTTAACACTGAAAAATGTGTGGTGATTCGTTTTAGAAGGATAAACTTGCAAGCAGAATGCAGGGTTAATGGAAAGATTATTGGCAGTGTGGAGGAGCAGAGGAATCTTGGGGTTCATATCCATAGTTCTTTGAAAACTGCCACCCAGATGGATACTGCTGTTAAGAACACATATGGTGTGTTAGCTTTCAACAATAGAAGGATTTAGTTCAAGAGCCATGAAGTTATACTCCAGCTGTACAAAAGCCTGGTTCGGCCACATCTGGAATATTGTGTCCAGTTCTGGTCGCCTCATCACAGGAAAGTGATTATTTAGGCATATGAATGATGGTAAAAGGTCAGAGTAGAGGTTAGATAGGCCTTAGATTAGGGTAAAAATTCGGCACAACATCATGAGCCAAAGGGTCTGTACTGTACTCTAATGTTCTATGTTCTAAGAATGTATGCCATAAAATTATTTAACTCACTGGTGAGTTCTGTTGCTTGCAGTGTCCCTAAATAGAAATGGAGGTGTTGTTCTTCCAGCTTGTGCTCAGTTTCCCTGGAAATTTGCAGCAAGCCAGATACAAAGATGCTGACAAGGGAAAAGGGTAGTGTTTTAAGATGGCAGGCAACTGCAAGACTAGTTTCTTTCTTTGTGAGCAGAATGCAGTTGCTCTATGAGCGATCAAACTGTCTATGTTTCATTTCACCAATGTAGAGGAGACCACATTACGAGCCGTGAACGCAGTAGGTTAGATTCTGAAAAGTGGAAGTGAAGTATTGCTTCGCCTAGAAGGTGTGTTTGGTGGCCTGGATAGTGGGGAAGGAGGATGTTAATGGGCATGCGTGAAAATTCGCCATATGCAGGGGAAGGTGACGTAGGCTGTGTGGAGTGTGTTGGGAAGACAAGAAGAGCGATCCAGGGTATCCTTCAAGGAATGGTGCGTGCTGAAGTCGGACAAGGGATTGGGGGGAAATATGTTTCTGGTGGTGGCATCTCGCTAGATGCAGTAGTAATGACATCTGTTGACCTTCTGGATGTGGATTCTGTGGCATGGTAGGAAAGGACAGAGCAAACTGAATTTGCTACTGTGGTATGCGAGGGAAGGGAGGACGGCATAAGTTAGACACAGTTGACAGCCTTGTTGACATATGCTGTGTGCCATGAGCTGTGGGATTCTAGGTAGTGACAGATGGTAGGCATTTTGAAGTCTCCCTTCTTTTCGAAGTTGGCCTCGTCTCAACATATGCAATAGAACAGATGAATTGTGTAATGTATGGGGTATTCAGAGGAATCAGGATGTGTAGATATATCGTCCCGGTAGCTCTGGGAATCAGCGTGCATCTGGTGGATATTAGCATGCGACAGATCCCAGAAATGGAAGCAGAATTGTCGCGGAATATAAGGGATGAGTCAGAGATTGACCAGGTGGAAGTGAGGGCATGATAGAAATTTGAAGCGAAATAAATGAACATTTCTAATTCGAGATGACAGCGTGATGCGGAATCGGTGATATTATCAATATATCAGAGAAAAAGGTGCATGCGGTGGCCAGAGTATGACTGGAAAAAAGAATACTCCACGTAACACTTGAAGAAATGGGCACATCTCAGGCCCACTCAGGTACCCATGGACAAACATCTGACCTGAACAATATGAGCAGCATTAAAAGGGAACAACGAGCTCAACCGAGCAGAGAGTATTCTGGTGATTGGGGACGATTCAGGCTTTTCCTCCAAGAAGTTGTGGAGAGCCTTAAGGATCTCCTGGTGGAAAATTGACATGTAAAATGACTGCATAAAAGAGTCAGCTGCAATTTGCATTTTGGAAGTTTTTGAAACCACGTTCATTGCAGAGGCTGAGCTCCATGTCTCAGATACCTCCTCCTCTCTTAGGCGGACCATGACACCAACATTACCAACCAGGTTATTCCATTGACTATGGTAACTGATCTCCCTTCATCTGATTACACACCACCCTCACTCCGCACTTACTCCAAAGTTGACATTATCCCGGCCCGCACAACTTACCATCTCTTGGATATCCACAAAGAGGACTGTACAGGCAGATGCATTTTTTCGGCCTGCTCCTTCCTCACAGAACGCATCTCTTAATACCTTGGCGCTTTCGTTTCTTCCCTGGTCCAACCCCTATCCATGTAAGTCTGCGATTCGTCTGAAACTTCACTCTAGTTTCAGAACTTTCAGTTCCTACTCTCCAGCCATCTCCTCCTTACCATGTTTGTGCTTTCCCTTTATACATCCATTTCCCAGAAGAGCGGTCTTTAAGCTCTCTGCTTCCTCCTGGAGCAAAGACCTAAACCAACCCCACGCACCAGTAACCCCCTCTGCCTGCCTAAGTTCCTCCTGAAACTCAGCAACTTCTCTTTTAGCTCCTCTCATTTTGTTCAGCTCAGAGGATTGGCTATGGAAAGCTACATGGGCACCAGTCATTCTTTTCTCTTGTGGGTTGTGTGGAACATTTCTTGCTCCAGCCCTATTCTGGCAGTAACCTATAACACTTTCTCCAATATATCGATGGTATAATCAGTGCTGCTTCCCTCTCTTGTCTGGGATTGTAATAGTTTGTCGATTTTGCTTCAATTTTCCACCTTGCCTTCATTTTCACTTGGTCTATCTCTCACTCCTACTTTCTCTTACTGAAAATGGCTGCTTCCATTTCTGGGGATAGACTGCCCACTATTATGCACCCCAAACCCACGGACAACGACAGCAACCTGGAATATACATCCATACTGCCTGCTTCCTGTGAAGTTTGCACACCATTTTTCCAGATCCTCCATCGCTATTATATAGATTCAGATGAAGCCAAATTCGACAAGGTAGCCTGTCAAATGTCCACCTTCTTTCTCAGTTTAGGATTCGTCAACGCCATTGTCGACAGGGCCCGAAATTGGTTTCAATACACTTCTCGCACTTCCACCCCCAACCAATGTCTTCCTTTCAGCAAAAGCGTTCGGATTCCCGTTGTCCTTAACTAACAACCCACCATCATCCACATCCAGAAGATCACCAGACTCTAATTCTCAACCTCCAACGTTGCACTACCGCTAGGCATATATTCCCATCCCGACCATTATCAGTCTTTTGCAGCGACCATTCCCTCTGCCACACACTGGTTCACTGTCCCTTCACCCCCAATAAGTCCTTCCATAGATCCACAGCACCTTCACTTGTAGCCAGTAACACCTGCCAAATCTCCACTATCAAATGGCTCAAACATACCTTCCAGATGAAGCAACTCTTCATTTGAGCTTCAGAGAATCTAGACATACTGCATTCCATACTCGCAATATCATCTCATCTATATTGAGGAAGGAAAGTATTGACTGGGTGCTTCACAGGCCATCTCCTTTCAACTCGCACAAAAGAACCTAAGCTTCCAGTTGCCTGACACTTTACGGAAAAATCCAGTTTCCTGGCTAACGTCTCTGTGCTTTATTTGCTGCAGTGTTCCATCTTATCCAATCCGAGCTGGAGGAGCAACTGCACATCTGAGGATTGGGGTCACTGCGACCCTTTGGACTTAATATCGAGCTCAACTATTTTAGGGCCAAAACACTTTGATGTCTGAGATCCCTATCCCACACCCCAGGCCTTGTTTCGTATAGCCTGCCATGACACACTCCCTGTTGTTAGTCAATATCGGTCCCCATTAACAGCTGTTCACCCTTCAGGCCAGAATGTTATCAACTCCTTTTTCTGTCCAACTGCTATCCAGTTCTGATGAAGGGTCACCGGACAAGAAACGTTATCTCTGTTTCTGTTCTTCGCAGATGTTACCAGAACTGCTGAGATTTTACATCATCTTTGTTTTTGTCCCTGATTTACAGCATCTGAGTTCTTTCGGTTTTTTTTTGCTCTTTTCTCACTTTGGAGTTGATAGCCTATCCTATCGTTTTCCCCGCCCCTATCCCTCGTGCCTGCATCTCGACCAACAATTTCACAACGACCATCACTTCAGTGGAAGGGTCACATTACCAATCTGATTTTTTCATCGCAGCTGCTGCCATACCTGTTGAGCTTTTCCAGTAACCTATGCGTTAGTTCTCCATTTCAAGGTGATTGTCTATTTTATTTTTCCAGTTTAGACCATTTTTATTCAATAACAAATTACATCTGCTCTGCACTGCATTCAATTCGACAGAGAATTGCGACAGAATGTAAAAGGTGACCTGAATTCGAAGCTTTGGTTTAAAAAAAATGAACTCTAACTGTCAGAATCTGAATGGCAACTAATTATTATTGCGATAAAATAAATGAACGATTCTAAATATTAGTCATACTTTCCCAAAATCCATCATTTCATTTTTATTCACAAACTCAGCAATTTGACAATGCCCATGACTTTATTTCATGCTGGGCAGCAGTTGCCGCAGTTTATGGTTTAGTCCTGTGTCTGAATACACAATTGCTATTGAATATAGCCTTCAACTCGTACACCAACCGCTCTGGGAATCAGGTTTCCTTTGCTGAAGTCAGTCACAATGGTATGGAGAATGACCACGATAAAATAGGTATGTCCAAATTCTGGATTCAAATTGTTCTGGATTCAAGCTTGATTAATGTTTGTTCCAAAACAGGCAAGCATTTGCTGCAATTAAATGTTTGTACATCACAAAAAATACTTATTTTTTTGTTTCAAACTTATAGACTCCAGAAACAGAATTTGTTATTTGAACTAGAGATAGTTACAATATTGACTTTTTTGACTCTGAGATGCTTTACTAAACGCCTTTCCCTTCAATAAAATATAATGCTGACTTTACATATTCCTTGAAGTCAGTGATCCATACAGCATTAAAATACGCACTTCAGTTCACCATGTCTATGTTGACCAGCAAACACGAAACTACATTTATCCTATTTACAGGCAGAAACCAAAGATAATGCGAACTGCAGATGCTGGAGAATCCCAGATAACAAAATGTGGAGCCTGGATGAACACAACATGTCAAGCAGCTGGCCTGGTGTGCTCATTCAGCTCCACATTTTGTTATCTATGGAACCAACATGGCTCCTCTGGACAGTCACAACGATTTGTTTCGACTCTTTTCTCGTGCCTTCCTTGTGGCCCAGTATAATGCCTTCATCTGTGACATGAAACCTGTCCTGATATTTGCAGAACTGCTCTGTCTTTGTGTTTTTTCTTAAGACAGGAATTGCCTATGAGTGCCTTCAGATGGCCATGGTGATGAAAGAGCAAATTCATCACTACAACAGCAGTGGAGTTATTGGTCGATCTTTATTGTTTCGCCAATACAACGACTCCCTGGAGGCCAAAGACCCAGATCGGTCTCATTGATTTTTTTCACAGTCTGTGGACAGGAGCTGGGCAACTGAAAACAGGGAGAGGAGACACAATGAGGGAGAAAAATATGAGTGGAGAGGAAGAACATAAATCTGGGTTTGAAGTTCATCATAAAGATCAGAAAGGGCGTATGAGACAAGGATTTACTGATTTGGTGAAACAATATATGATAAGGCACATGAATTCAGTCAGATTAAATAAGATTGTCTCAATCATTTTCGTGCAATTCTTGAACATTTATACCTTCCCGTTACATGTGTCCCTTGGTGATTCTATCGCTCAGGAGGCAGGGTTGTCACAAACTTCTCAACATGCATCAGGTCCAGATGCAGCTACATGACATTCCGCAAATTCTGTACTCTCATGGAGCACTGAGGCCACTCAGAGCCGAGTCAGTGGCAGTTCCGCCCTCAGCTTGTGGGTGCTTCCTGATTCTGACACGCCTTCCCTTCTCTGCGATACTTGAGAGATTGCTGCACTCGTCACTATTTGTCATTGTGTGGAACAGCTTTGAACTGGAAACACGGACAAACATTGCTACGGACTACAGATTTACAAACACGGAATGCGCCATGAGGAATCTTCTCGCACTGCTCCTCATCATTACAACAATCTTCAGTAAGTGTGTTTTGTTTTTTATTTCCCCAACAACATTCCAATTACCCTGCCGTAGAGGTTTGCACCCAAGCTGATTTTATTAGTAAAACGACGATGGTAATGATTGTGAGTTGAATTTAGCTTTTTTTTTCCCCAAGGGACTCAGCAAAACTCGGTGGAGCAGCCAGATCTTGAAATGACAGTTAAAGAGGGAGACAATGTCACAGTAACCTGCAGCTTGAAGACAAGCGATTCCACTGCTTATACTTACTGGTACAGTCAGTTCCCAGGGCAGCCTCCACAGTTGATGGTTTACATGATTGCAGAAACGATTCTGAACAGAAATCCTGATTTGTCTGACAGATTCTCATTCAAATTTACGAAATCCACGAAGGTTACTGAGTTAGCAATCAACAGTACTACCTTCGATGACTCCGCTGTGTACTTTTGTGCTATGGAGCCCACACTGATGCAGAGTTATGGCACAGCCTCGACATAAACTCAGCCTGATAGTGCTGGTTAGAGCGTACCAGAAGGCGCTTTCTCACCAATAAACCGAAACAACAGTTCAGCTCCAGATGAACAGTCATATACTTAAGACGAGAAGAATAGTTCATAGAATTAAAAAAATTCCTTTAGATCTATAAAGTACTCCACTATTTTCCCTTCTTATCACTCCAGTGAGTGACCCTTATCCATATCACGGATATTTAATTACACTGGAGAAGTTTTAACAATGCAGTTTTGCAAAACTTGCAGTTCAATACTTTCATTTTGAAATATCAGCTTTGCATTAACAGGAATGGAAAATTGAATAGAAATGCCTGACTTCTACACACGCAGATTTGAATGAATTCAACAGAATGTTACCAGAGACAGCCAGGTCACAGATTTCTATCATATGATCCGCCCCTAGGCGATGAATTAAATATTTTCTTTTTCAACACCTGTGTGAAATGTTGAATAAAAGTAAGTTTCATATTTGAAATCCACAATATTCTCTGTTGGACCTCCAACCATAATCATCAAACAGAATCAGATAAGTTAAGTGGCGATTGTAATGGAGTTCTGACAATCAGAACAAACTATGCAGAAGTTGGATTTTATTGGACTCTATTATTCACATCGAAATGTATTGATATACAAATATCATGAGCTCACACACGTTTTGCAAAAGAAAAACTGTTGTCACATTATGCACTGCTGCAATAGGATGGTGCACCAGATGGTTCATTCAAATTGCTCCAATAAACTTCCTGTCCGTTCAAAGCGATACAATCTTCAAGTGCAAATGCTGCGGTGTAAAGGAGCATCTGCAGATTATGCGTCCTGTGTCTTTTAAATTAAAGAATTGAAACCAGTGCGTAAGGTTCAGGCTGGAACTTTTTGCCTAAATGTTCACCAGACATATTCTTTAATTTGCAAATTGAAGCAAATCTCGTCCATATTGGGACAGAAGGCATCCAAATAGTTACCTTCACTTCAAACCAATATATGATATTTCAGACTTCGATTAAATAGATTATTCGTGACAGCATAATTTTGAAATTTACCATATAATATAGCCAACTTGAAGACAACTAAGTAAAAAGTGTCAAAACATATAATGCTGGAAATCACAGCAGGTCAATCAGAATTCGTGAAGAGAGAGCAAGCTGAAGTTTCATGTCGAGATGACTCTTCATCAGAGCTGATAAGAAGTAAAATGTACGCCCTAACATGTTTCCTCAGACAGGTTCGAGGGGAAACAGGTTCAACCTGAAATAGTTGTATGGTAACTGATAGCAAGATGTAACTATATCCGCATTTCTGCTGGCAGTATGTTCTGGAGAGAGACAAAAATCAACATCCAGTCAAATATCTTTTACTTATTTTCTGATTGAACACAGCAGTGAAGGTCAGCGAGAAATATAATTAAATTAAAATCGGTAACCTCCTGTTGTTTAAATTGGTGCTGAAATTGGAATTTCGAATTATTGTGCCTACCCTCAATCATGGTGGATGGAACACATCAACATTGCATTTTCAGAGCTTATCATAGATTACCGTTTCACAACAGGAACTTGATACTATTGAAACGAATTTCGTTCGAGAATTTGGAGATGTCACTGTCTGAGATTCGCATTAATATTGCTACATGAAATGCAGCAAGTTGCAAAAAGCAATATAAATGCCTTCACTATATGTTCAAGGAATATACCCTGCAATTGTAAATAGAAAAGTAAATGAATTGAAGATTCTGGGAGTTAATCTGCCAGATGGAAGAGTGCATTTTATTGCACTCTAGCTACAGATATACCTGGCAGATGCTGCTGGTAGTGCACAGGGGTTTCATTGCCCTGATCAGTGATTGCTACCCACGTGGAGAAACCACACTTTTGAGCTTTTTCCACCAGAGCAGTTAAATGTCCTGTGATACATTAATGCATCGTCTAGCATAAGGGATCTTATCACATCTCAGCCCGGATGCAGTGAACTTGAAATCAAGTTTTACCTCCTCGAAGGAAGTGTGAAAAGACCTCTGAAAAGTTCATTCAAAAAATGCCTGCAATTAATATAGAGCCCAATGAGAAGTACCATTGATCAATGACGAGCTGTAAATCTTCTCATTTCTGCAGAAAATCTGCCATATTGTTGACGTTCAGACGGTGACATTCAAGGATCCAGTATTGTCACTTTGCTCTTGTGTCCTTGGGACAATGTGTCCTAGATTCGTAGCGGCCCCAGAATTTAAAACACGGTGCTATTCGGGCCATTTTCAGCACGTGCAAACATCTGAACATTCTGAATAATTTCAAACCGAGCATGGAACTAATGTCACCATCTGCCAATCAGCGAAGCCTTTACATGTTCTGAATAACGTTGCATTGTCAGTCAAGTGTGAATGTAAATGAAAAATATTTTTGAGATATTGTGATTCGAACATTTTGTTGTCCGGGGTTTTGGTTTTTATCTTTGTTATGCTTCACAGAATAGTAATAGGTCACCATACCTTTCACTGTCAGAATGCTTATAATGAGATAACGGTGTTTATTTCAGTTTTCAGCAGCTGCTATATGCGTGGTCCTGAAACTTCCTTATTTTCTAATATTACGACTTTGTTTAAATTCTGTATTGGGAGGTGGATAATTTTCTACAGACAGTACTGCATGTAGCTTGCGTCCAGGTTGATTTTATTGTAATCCAAATTCAAAGATAACCTACAGCTACGACTCTGATTTCCAGAGACTGTGAGTTCCTCAACGTCCTCATAGTCCAATTGCACATACAGAGGAGAAAAATATCAATTAGTTAGCAATAACCATCCAAGCATATTTGTACAAGCGCAATTGTATGGAGCCTCTAGGCATCCTAGCTGTTCTTCATATGGAAATTTTGCATCGATAACTACACAAGACACAATATCAAACGTTGAAGAATTACTTAAAAATGTGTCCTTATTAACATAAACAGGCTCTCTTCAAAAAAAGACACCAATGACTCTAAACATTTCAGAGTGCATCTCTGTCGGTAAATTAAAAAGGAATGACAATGAGTTGCAAAGAAGAGTAAGAACCCAGATTCTGTTCAACTCATTAATCGTGATTATGAGCTCACCAAGACAGTGTAGGTGCCGTGCCCATTTTCATGGAATATCCTGCAGCGCGAAAAGTCCATATTGACCTCTGTTACTGAAGGATGCCTGGCCTATTGTGACCTGAAACACCGCACAAGGTCAACCCAGCTGTCAGCTTACTTACTGCAGCTGTACAGGCCAATTAGCCGCTGCCTCACTGAAGGGAGACATCCTCGTTGTAACCTCACACATTTATGAATATCCGGCTTTTTTGACGTCACACAACTCGAGATGCCTCTTGGCTTTCTTGCGCCTGTCACATTACACAGTGGTGAGGCAGTCTTCTTGAGTGTGACTGGTTAATTAAAGTCTGAACGAATCAATGAACATTTACAGGGTCTACTGGTGATTGTAACAAAGCAGAAACATGAAAAAGGCTATCCCACAACTTTTAAAAAAAAAATTGGTGTTGCTTGGGCTGAGAATTTATTACTACTGATATTTATATCTGACTGTCATTCGTTTGCAATTTAAAACATTGACTTTCAGCAAACAGTAAGTTCCCAATCCCGAGCAATATGGAATGTGATCTTTGAGTGGTATTATCGCAGGACTGTTAATCCAGAGATATAGGTAACCGATTCGAAACCCACACTTTGAATCCAAGGAAAATCTTGATTTAGGAGTCCAATGATTACCATGACTCCATTGTCGATTATCAGAAAACGCACATGGTTCTTTCATGTTAGTTAGAGAATAAAACGGACATTCTTGTCTTGTCTGGTCGACACATGACTCCAGAACCATAGCAATGTGGTTGATTTTCAAGAGCCCTCTTGAAAATACAGAGGGATGGTAAATATTGGTCAAGCTGGCGATGCCAACATCGCATGAATACTTAAAAATATCAACAACGGAGAATAAGCATTTGGGGTTTGGGCAAAGTACTATTAGGACAGAAGGCTCCGGTTCAAGTTAAAGTGTAACAATACCCCTGGGAATGTTGTTTGGGAAATAAAGAAACAGCTATAAGAGTATGATTAGCTGTATTTGTACCTGGAAGCAAGGAAATCTCCTCTGATCCAAAGGTGTTAAATCCCACACCTGAAGGTTGTTTGGAAAATATGTAGACCAGCATTACAGCTGACATGAATGTGTTTGAGTTGAAAAAAGAAAATGAGGTTACTCTCGTTTTGACAAAGAGGATCGGATTAAGACTGTGTGTTCAAAGTTATGCCCTTTTGATCGTCCAATTTCACTTGATGGAGCACATCCAAATCAACAATGTTTCAGACAAGGACGATTGCAGTGAAAGATAGTTTATGTTTATGACAATATGATCTTTAAAATATCTGAAACAGAGTGATGAAAATAACAGGATGTAAGGATTCCATGCTAAATCGCAAAAGGAAACTGTCATCAGTTGAAAAGTTAATGAGCTTTAGAAAATGCAGAGCTGAAAAAAAAACAATGGAATTACGCATTTCAAATTGATGCAGGTAAAATAATTTAAATGATTACCTACTCGATGACGTTGTATTACTTGAGTCGCTTTATGCCTCCTGTCCACTCATGCTACTGCTTTAGTTGGTCTTCAGCAGTCAACATTGCAAACGTGCCAATTGTAGACAGACTTCTTCAGATCCCGGCTTCACTATTTCTGTGCCATAACTGTGGCTGTTATCGATAGCCATTGCACACTTTCTTTCTTTTGATATTGCATTTGGAAGCCCACTGTTCTCTTTGTGGCGTGTTATCCTTTCTGAATTGTTCAATAAGAGAGATTACTGCTGCCGGTGCACTCTTGTGATTGGTTAGATCAGAAACAAAAATGCAACAACGACTTGTAATTCGCCTACAACTGAATGTTTCCCTCTCAAAAAACAAAGAGACTAGAGAAGTATAAAACAGAACTCTCTCTTAGCACCTCCTCATCATTAACTCATGACAGGGTGGGTATTTCTTGTCGATAAAATTCCACTCTCCCACACCTGATGTAAAATATGAAAGAATGGTAAAGATGATTACATGGGTCTCAATGAAGATAGTCTTAATTATTGATATCACTACTATATCTGGTTGCTGGAGCAGTAGGAAATAGTTTGACGTCCAATTATTGCTATGACTGTTGACAGGAAATTGATGAAAGAGTACGATAAACGCGGAATAGAAATATGTACATGAGTTCTGATATCATTCACACCCATGAAGTTCAGAGGGAGTGAATTAGAACAGGAATTTCTAAGCTCTGAAATAATTTTCCCTTCATGTTTAATAGGACAGTAAAAAAAAAGACAAAACTAAAGTAACAATCGTAATACCCTGAACTCTGACATTGATATCATGAAAAGTACAAAATGCCACAAAGATCTTGACCTAAATTCCACAATGAGATGTACATTTATTGCTTGGCAGACAGCACAATTTGGCAAGTGAAAGGGAAATATGTTTATAGGGCTATCTGGCCGGATTTCCATTAATCTAGACATAGAAAACAGCTGAATAACATACTGCGGTCTTGTCATCTACGCTACAATGTTCTATGGCGCACTGATTACCACACCGTGACAGAGGCACTGTCAGTTCGTTTAATAAAAAGAAAACCATAACGCACTGAGTCACTGGTTCGGATGTGTGATCCCCATTGTGCATTATTAATTTTATAAGAAACTTAAAACAGCCAGTTGTTCCCCAGATCGTTTTCTGCGTTGTTTTCTGCGGAGAATCCTTCTCTCTAATATTTATTGCTTATGATACAACCTGTTTCATGCATCCAAACCACAACAACGTCCATTGTTAAGTATCACTGGCCAAAT
This sequence comes from Stegostoma tigrinum, assembly GCF_030684315.1. NCBI lineage: Eukaryota > Metazoa > Chordata > Chondrichthyes > Orectolobiformes > Stegostomatidae > Stegostoma > Stegostoma tigrinum. Next base: position 1,942,169 of record NC_081396.1, on the reverse strand, counting down.
TTATGGATTAACACTTTTAAGAACCTGCGTTGGCATTAATTCCCATTTCTAACTTCTGTTACAACACGGAGAGCAGCCGTTTTCAGTTCACTTCAGACTATGTCGAATGAGTGGTGATATTAATGGGAAAAGGATTGAAAAGTTTATGCAGGAGACTGGTTGCATCAGAAATTACAAAGTGCTCAATTTTACAGCCAAGCAGGTTTAAAGGGCCAATTGGTTTTTGTTTTGAACCACATTTTGTGCGTTTCTGCGACTTGCTGTTTGATTTCATTGACTTCAGAACAGAGGCGTTGTGAGTTGTTTGGGTGATGCGTGGTGTTCCTGCTACGACAGAGCCAGTCAGCAGTGATTTAAGATAACACTCAACATCTTCCCAAAGCTGAGTTGAAACTATTTAGCTTAAAGCCACCATCAGGTCTCAGCTGAGACTATTCAGTTTCAGCTCCATCTACTTAAACCCACCATTAGCATTCTAAATATTTCGGCTCTTACAATCTAATCATTCATAATTGCTATGGTTTTCTTAACTGGTAAGCTTCTGAGTCGCAAATTGTTCTTTTTGTGCAATATGGGGACAGAAAACTTCTTTTTTGCCCGTGGTGCTCTGCATTAAAATGTATGCACTAAATTTGTTAACATTAATTATAAGAATCCTTTTTAAACCCTTGTCTTTTCAATTTTCTGCAGTTGTTGTTTGCACATTCTCCATCTCACAAGGACTGGTTACAGACATACCAAAGGAAGAAAATGCAGTGACTATTCATTTCTGCTGTTCAATCAGAGGTGATTGATTTGCTTTGCAACTGGATTGTCAGTGCCCCCGTCAAATATCGACATTCTTCATCTTCATCCATAAATACAGAAATGTCATCAGAGGAATTGTCATTCGCGTTCGATTTTCTGCATCTCTGCGGGCTTGAAAAGCTGACGGGGAATTTCACCATTGCTGAGGTACAACTGTCTGGAAATGCGTTGTATTACTGCGGGTTGAGCGACACATTAACAGGAACCAGAAGGCATCCTGTCACTGGTAGAGTTGGGAATAGTATTTACTTCCTAACATTAGACCAGAATGTGCTGAATTGAAATAAACTAAAGTAATTACCAAACGAAACACATAAGTGCAGCAATGGGCAAGATTTCCTCTCCTCACTTCCGTTGAATACATTTTGAAAAAAAAAAGTCAATATGTGATTAGAGAGTGCTCAACTTGTAAATCAAATGCGTTGTTATCCAATTACTGTTGACTCTACAAAACCTAACATTGTGTTTTACCTGGCAAAGACATTGGACAGAACAACAGCTACAGATCACTGCGGGATGTGTTCTAAAATGACAACAGCAGTATCATCCTCATCTGGTTCATCTAGATTTTCAAAAACAATTCCTTCAATTTTTCTGTTATGTTTTCAGCTTGGCTTTTGACCTCAGTCTGGTGTCTGGTCATCCAGTAATCATTCGAGAACCAGGAGCTCACCAGGTCTGTGTCGCAGATGACAGTTGTATTTCTCTCTGTTGATTACCTTTTCGCTGTATCACGATAACATTTCCCTTGAGCCTGCTAATAATATCTATATTTGGAATTAATATGTGTAAATTCTTTTAACATTGAGAGATCTGCACTCAGTGTATAATAATTATTAGGTCTTGCACCCATATTTCAACTAAAAACTACGAGCTCCTTTGCAACGAGGTCTTTCTCATACTGTCAGGCAAGGATACATCTCGTTATACATGAAGCATTTGTTTTCTTCCTGGCAGTTGCGATTTCAGCGATTTACACAAACAAATGCAGATGTTTGCTCCTTTAAACTGCCAGAGTCAATGTGAGAATCAATAATTCATGTGAATGATTTGAAATGATGTGCATAGGAATTATGCTCGAAGCTTTCTTGCACAGAAATGTACGAATGATCAGCGTGTGAAACCCGTTGTAAACAACCCTCAACTGGCAACAGCTGTGACCCAGAAAACTACAGCAGTTATTGTATGAGACTGTCAATTGTTCCCATGGCTGTGAGGGTCGCCACACAGTAACAGACAGTGGTGTCAAACAGCAGCAGATCCGAGATCGTCAATCGGTACGACTTATCTGACTGCTGGACTGTACTAGAAAACCGCTTCTGAGCAAAATCCTTCTTAGTTCAACAGGCAATAGACAATAGGTGCTGGAGTAGGCCATTCGGCCCTTCGAGCCAGCACCACCTTTCATTATGATCATGGCTGATCATCCACAATCAGTATCCTGTTCCTGCCTCATCCCCATAACCCTTGATTCCACTATCGTTAAGAGCTCTGTCTGTCTCTTTCTTGAAAGCATCCAGAGAGTTGGCCTCCACTGCCTTCTGCGGCAGAGCATTCCATATATCCACCACTCTCTGGGTGAAGAAGTTTTTCCTCACCTCTGTTCTATTTGGCGTACCCCTTATTTTATACTGTGTCCTCTGGTCCTGGACTCACCCATCAGCGGAAACTTGCTTCCTGCGTCCACAGTGTCTAATCCCTTAATAATCTTATACGTCTCAATCAGATCTCCCCTCATCCTTCTAAACTCAAGAGTATACAAGCCCAGTCGCTCTAATCTTTCAACACATGATAGTCCCGCCATTCCAGGAATTGACCTTGTGAACCTTCGCTGCACTCCCTCAATAGCAAGAATGTCCTTACTCAAATCGGGAGACCAAAACTGCACACAATACTCCAGGTGCGGTCTCACCAGGTCCCTGAACAGCTGCCAAAAGACCTCTTTGCTCCTAAAATCAAATCCTCTTGTGATGAAGGCAAGCATGCTATTAGCTTTCTTCACTACCTGCTGCACCTGCATGCTTGCTTTCATTGACTGATGTACAAGAACACCTAGATCTCGTTTTGCTTCCCCTTTACCTAACTTGACTCCATTGAGATAGTAATCTGCCTTCCTGTTCTTGCCACCAAAGTGTATAACCACACATTTATCCACATTAAACTGCATCTGCCACGCATCTGTCCACTCACCTAGCCTGTCCAAGTCACCCTGCATTCTAATAACATCCTCCTCACATTTCACACTGCCACCCTACTTTGTGTCATCAGCAAATTTGCTAATATTACTTCTAATGCCTTTGTCTATATCATTAATAGATATCGTAAACAGTTGCGGTCCCAGCACCGAACCTTGTGGCACCCCACTGGTCACTGCCTGCCATTCCGAAAGGGACCCGTTTATCACTACTCTTTGCTTCCTGTCAGCCAGCCAATTTTCAATCCCACTCAGTATTTTGCTCCCAAGACCATGTGCCCTAATTTTGTTCACCAATCTCCTATGCGGGACTTTATCAAAGGCTTTCTGAAAGTCCAGGTACACTACATCCACTGGCTCCTCCCTTATCCATCTTCATAGATACATCCTCAAATAATTCCAGAAGATTAGTCAAGCACGATTTCCCCTTCGTAAATCCATGCTGACTCTGACCTATTCTGTTACTGCTATCCAAATGAATCGTAATTTCATCTTTTATAATTGACTCCAGCATCTTTCCCACCACTGACGTCAGGCTAACCAGTCTGTACTTTCCTGTTTTCTCTCTCCCTCTTTTCTTGAAAAGTGGGACAACATTTGCCACCCTCCAATCCGCAGGAACTGACCCTGAATCTATAGAACCCTGCAAAATAATTACCAACGCGTCCACAATTTCTAGAGCCACCTCCTTAAGTACCCTGGGATGCAGGCCATCAGGTTCCCGGGACTTATCAGCCATCAGACCTAACAGTCTACCCAACACCATTTCCTGCCTAATATAAATACCCTTCAGTTCGTCCATTACCCTCGGTCCTTCAGCCACTACTGCATCTGGGAGATTGCTTGTGTCTTCCTTAGTGAAGACAGATCCAAAGTACCCATTCAACTCATCTGCCATTTCCATGTTCCCCATAATAATTTCACCCATTTCTGACTTCAAGGGCCCAATTTTAGTGGTAACCATTTTTTTTTGTTTTCACATACCTATAAAAGCTTTTACTATCCTCCTTTATATTTTTGGCCAGTTTTCCTTCATAGCTCATTTTTTCTCTGTGTATTGCCTTTTTAGTTATCCACTGTTGCTCTTTAAAAGTTTCCCAGTCCTCCGTCTTCCCACTCATCTTTGCTATGTTATCCTTCTTCTCTTTTATTTTTATACAGTCCTTAACTTCCCTCATCAGCCACGGCTGCCCCCGCCTCCCATTAGGATCTTTCTTCCTCTTTGGTATGAACTGATCCTGCACCTTCTGCATTATATCCAGAAATACCTGCTATTGTTGTTCCACTGCCATCCCTGCTAGGGTATTGTACCACTGAACTTTGGCCAGCTCCTCCCTCATAGCTCCATAGTTCCCTTTATTCAACTGCAATACTGACACTTCCGATTGTCCCTTCTCCCTCTCAAACTGCAGATTAAAACTTCTCATATTATGGTCACTACCTCCTAATGGCTCCTTTACTTGAGGTCTCTGGTCAAATCCGGTTCATTGCACAACACCAGATCCAGAATTGCCTCCTCCCTGGTAGGCTCCAGTACAAGCTGTTCTAAGAATCCATCTCTGAAGGCACTCCACAAACTCCCTTTCCTGGGGCCCAGTACCATCCTGATACTTCCCAGTCTACCCGCATGTTGAAATCTCCCATAACAACTGTAGTGATACCTTTGAGACAGGCCAATTTCAACTCTTCATTCAACCTGCACCCTACCTCCTGGCTGCTGTTTGGGGGCCTGTAGGTAACTCCCATTAGGGTCTTTCTACCCTTAGAATTTCTCAGCTCTGTCCATACTGACTCTACATCTCCTGACTCTAGGTCTCCCCTCGCAAGGGACCGAATATCGTTCCTCACCAACAGGGCTACCCCACCCCCTCTGCCCACCAGTCTGTCCTTTCGATAACACGTATACCCTTGAATATTCATTTCCCAGGCCCTGTCGACTTGAAGCCACCTCTCAGTTATCCCCACAACATCATACTTGCCAATTTCCAACTGAGCCTCAAGCTCATCCATCTTATTTCTTATGCTTCGTGCATTCATATATAATATTTTTAATTTGTTTCTCCCCTCACCCTTCCTATCAATCCCTATTTCACTTGGCCATACTGTATGATCTCTTCTTGAGTCTTCTGCTCTGTTGATTCTGTTGTCCTTCTTAACTTCTCTTATTCTCACTTTCCCTTTAACTTCATTCTTAAATTTCCAGTTTGGCCCCTCGCCCCCATTACTTAGTTTAAACACACCTGTGTTGCAGTGGCAAGCCTGCCTCCCAGAAAGTTGGTCCCCCGATTATTAAGATGCAAACCGTCCCTCCTGCACAATTTATTCTGACCCCAAAACATACCCCAGTAATCCAAGAATTTAAATCCTTGCTTCCGACACCAGTCCCTCAGCCACACGTTCAGGTCGATTATCTCTCTGTCCCTGGCCTCTCCAGCCCGAGGAACTGGAAACAAACCAGAGATAACCACCCTGGAAGTCCTGCTTTTCAGCCTTCTTCTGAGTTCTCTGAAGTCCTGCTGTAGAATGCTCCTCCTTTTCTTCCTAATGTCATTAGTGCCGACATGCACCACCACCTCTGGGTCTTCACCTTCACCCTCGAGGACTCTCTGCACTCTATCGGTGACGTCCTGGATCCTGGCACCAGGAAGGCAACACACCATCCTCAAATCTCGCCTGTTGCTGCAGAAACCCCTGTCAGTCCCTCTCACAATGGAGTCCCCTATTACCACAGCTCTCCGTGATGTCTGACTTCTTGGCTCTGCCTCTACAGCAATTTTTGACTTGCAGACCTGTCCACCTCTCAGACTGGCAGTGTCGTCTGTCTCGGCAGTTTCCAAGACAGTCAGCCTGTTTACAATAGATGCTTCCCCTGGGGTCATTTGTACTTCATTCATGTCTTCCTTTGTCATCGACATCCCCCATCTCTCTTCAGGTATCCTCGGTGTAGTGACCTGCTGAAGGTCCTGTCCAGAAAATTCTCATTCTCTCGGATGAGCCTGATGTCTTCTAGTTCTTTCTTCAGTGCTGCAACAACCTCCTTCAGAAGCCAAATGTGTACACACTTACCACAGTTATAGGAGCCAGAAACATCATCAGTGTCCCTGACCTCCCGCATCATGCATGCAGCACACTGAATCAGCTTGGCAGTCATGTCTTCACCCTCTTCAACAGTGGCGTTATCTCCTGACTGTGCATCCTCACCGAAAACTCGCACTTTACTCACCAGGCACTTCCCTCAGCCTTTGTGTGCTTGCTGTGACTCTGTGGACTCTTAGTTAGGTTAGAGGAGGAGGGTGGAAGGGAGGCCCTACCGTGTAGGACCTGGGTCTAAGCACACATCTACTTAAATAGCACTCCGCAGCAAAAAGGACCCGCTGGCTTCGAGGTAAGTACTTAAATACCACTCACTTACCTTCCCAACTGCCTCTCTGCCCTGACCTCACGTCCGCCCGGCTCGCGCTGCTCTACTCTCAAAAGCCCAGTCTGTGAACTCAGGCTTTCTTCCACGGGACTGGCGGTACTAGAACAAGTAATAAACATTACCGATGTACGTGCAGGTTAAAGATACATATTTTCCCTTTGTTTGAGTGAATGAGGGCTCTCACTGAGTAACAGAAACACCATCACTCAGACCTGAAAGGCAATGTTAGAGAAAGCAAGAATGATGACTTAGAGGTTCAGTTGAAATTTCAAACTGACATATTAAAAAAAAACTGACATTCGGTGTACAATGAAATTGTACAGGATTTAAACATATTAAAACAAAAAATCACAAGGAGCACCATACTCCCACAAATGCAGTTCTGAAGATGGCTTTTTTGAGTGAGAAATAGTTTTAATTCCGCTCCAATTGGTGATGCTTCTGGTTGCAGTTCTTACAGGAATTTTTGTATTTTTTTTCCTTTCAGTATAAGCCTACGTCAGAAAAAACTGGCCAATGTCAGCGTTAGCGATGCAAAAGAGAATCCAAGTTACCCAATGTTCTGATTTTGCATGCCCATCTTTCCATACCTTCGTCATCTGTTTATCTGACATCCCCTTCATGACGATACAGTCTGATTCAAAAACTCCCTATTCTAAGGCAAAGACAGAATTCCCTTAAGTTTTCTTTTGGATCATTATTCAGGCTGTTTTGAAGTATCACCGTTTTGATTGTTCGTTTTGAAAATGATTATCTCATAGTGCTGAGATCATCACTCCATTTTTATTTTTTACACGTTGTGTCCCTTTCTTCTTCTTGCAAGACAGAGAGGAAATCGTTTCATAATAGCTCAAGGAGAATGCAACCAATGCCTCATACGTATTGAAAAGAATACCGGTTTGGTTCACACTTAGTGATGGAGAAGTTGAACCGTATACTTCAGTGTAAAACTTCTTACCGACAATGAAAGTCACCAAAATCGGCATGAACGTGGAGAAACTGTAACGTCGCTGTTCAGATTCCTGGGGATGCATTTGTGTTACATAAATCTGCAAAGTATCGAATAAAAGAGAGAGGCAAAAAACAATGAGATCATTGCCTGAGAGTAGCCTGGTCTCACTTACAGCGCAGGAAGGAATGGTGAATACTGCTTATAATTGTGTGGGTGCCACTTTCGTCTCAAAAATCGTTGTTATTGACATTAATCTCACATCCTTGTGATCGGAGTAATAAAAAAATCTTAAGCATTGAGAGCCTGACATTTATTACATCTGGCAGCCTGGTCTTTAAACTGAAATATGAAACTCAAAAAAGTAGAATTTCATGTTGATGAAGATCGTCAGGTAAATTCTTCACAGTGATTGATCAATTCGAATTTGTAGATGGATTTGACATTGATTGACTTCCCATCAGAGTAGTAAATGACACGGCTGTGGACTGAATGGCATTTGTGAACCTGAAGCCCAACTTGGAGCTGACATCCTGAAGACACGACAGTCAATGGCAATTGTCCACTTGCAGTGTATCGGGATCTCTTTGGTGGGAGGTCGAATGATTGCCCAGAATTCTTCCAGTAAACAGAACACTAGTGTTCCAGTTTTGATCGCAAACACTGAAGGGCAATTGACGTTCGGGCACTTTAAGTTTTGGGCTTGATTAAGGATCAGAGTTAATGCTTTCATAAGTATGCTCATTATGCATCCACCCTGGATTAGTTAAGAATACACGCACATCAATTAAACGCAATAAACAGACAGCAGTACAAAGTTCCAGGAAACTAACAGTGGGGTTGTGGAAAGGTTGACCAGTACGACACACATGCAGAGAAATTGCTCCAAAGACAATAGAAAAAATGCCATTCAATATGTGTGGAATTTAGATATTCAGTGCTTGTCTGCTTGCATTTCCTCCATGTGTGCCAGTTTCTTCTTACAGAGAAAAGCTGTACAGTTAAGTCGATTGGTCATGCTAAATTGACCCATTATGCCCATTGTTGTGGAAGAGAGGTGGACCAGCCAAGGAAATGCAGTGTTAAAAGGATGGCGCTGTCTCTTGGTGGTATGCTCTTTGGAGAGGCAGTGTAGATGTGATGAGCCAAATGGCTTGCTTCAACATTGTAGACAATCTACGATTTCTACTCTGTGAATAAGCTTACAAATGCTGGTTTAAATGAAAATGCGAATTGGGATAAAATAATTTTACTCCATCAGGCATCATTTTCTTTCCTTGTAAGTTGTTGCACTATGTTGCAGCTTTTGGTTGGCATGTTATCTCCAAGCTTCCTCAAGTTGCTGGAAGGCTGGGAACTATTGCAGACTGGACTGACTGTCTGTGTGGAGCTGTCCATTTTCACGGTTTCTTATGGGTGCTCCTGTTTCCTTCCCATTTTCTAGAGGTGTGTGGGTTAGGAATATTGATAATGTTAAACTTCACATCGTGTTCAGGGATGAACACGCTGTCTGTATTTGGCTTGAAAGCACGAGGATAAAGTTAGTTTTAGCGGGACAATTTTCGGAGAGTTGATGACGACTCAATGACATGAATGTCCTACATCCACGCTCCAAGGATTCTGTTATATTTTGAGTAGAAGGTCTCTGCAGGTGTGAAATTAATGTTTCTATTTCTTTTGTGAGAGCACCATCTGATGGACAGTACTGGAACTCTCGTTGTGGGGAGGGAATGAACGTGTTTGGAAATTATTGATATATCTCTGCTTCAATGTTAGCTTCATGTCACAGAAATAGAACATGCTGTCAGACAGAAGGGTCACAAAGATATGTAAAGGAATCGCTTTGATTTTTTTTGCTTGTTTTATTCAGCAGAGAACTTATTTGCTTCATTTGACGATTTCTCTTCAATCCCCGAGACGTACATCTTCAGGTAACATCTTAGAGTTTTCCCAAGTTACTTCGTGTACCAGAATTGCACCACAGAAAGAATAGCTGCGTGTAATGACACTCATTATCACACTCCGAGCTTCTAGAATCATGAATTCAGATGAATCCTGAGACACAGAATTCTGCCCACCCAAACCTAAAACACTAATTCTGTTTGATCGAAAACTCAGGAATAATGCATAATTCCTGGATGATAGACAACTATTTTACCACAGCCAGCGCAGACAGGAAGATGGCGAATATGAGGGAAAACATGGTAAGCATAATGATGTTAGGATGAGAGTTGTATTCAAAAATAAGCCAGGAGGCTTACAATATATTTACCAATTTCAGAGTCATTAACCGGTCATTGAGGAATTGAGCAGAGTTTTCAGGAACAGGATTTGCTGTTCTGTCACAACCATTGATAGCTACGCTCCAATCAGTGAAATAAAATTACTTTCTACTTTATCTTTCCCAAAGAACTGTACGTTATTCGGTTCATTTTATCAATATTGGTCTGTTTCACTGCCTGTACATCTCTGGCCCATCCCTTCCAGCTCCACACGACGGTGTGGACTTTGGGGAGAGAAAATAACCAAAAATAAGCGTGATCAGAGATAATGGGAACTGCAGATGCTGGAGAATCCAGGATAACAAAGTGTGGAGCTGGATGAGCACACCAGGCCAAGCAGCATCTCAGCTGCACAAAAGCTGATGTTTCGGGTCTCTGATGAAGGGTCCAGGCCTGAAACGTCAGCTTTTGTGCTCCTGAGCTGCAGCTTGGCCTGTTGTGTTCATCCAGCTACACACTTTGTTAACTAAAAAAAAAGCAGTGTTTCACCCTTTTGATAAATAACACTACATCGGATTGAAGTAAAATGAAGAACTGTGCAATTTGAATATCTGAAGCACAAATGAAATTTCTGGTGAAGTTCACCAAATCTGCTACTGTGAAGCAAAAGAAAAGACAACTTTTAGAGTGCAGTGACACGTCTTCAGAAGGATAGGAAAAGTATACTGCTGCAAGAGGAGATTTCATTGCCAAATGGCGGCACATTAGATTGCTCCAGACGGAACTCCTCTGCTTCCACCATTGTTTTGCATTTTACTTAATTTTCTCTTCTGTTTTCTACATTTGATCTTCCCCCCTCTCCAATCAACTTTTATGTTCTTAAACGTCCTGACAGGGAATGTGGAAAGGAGGACGTGAACCTCTGCATGAGCAGAAGTCCGACACTAGGCCAACACGAGAGATGTGCCATGTAAGCTAGTAAAGGGCCAGGTCGGTGCACATGAAACATTCTGACCCCAGCTAGCATGGCAGATGAGTCCTGGTGGCGAGTCAAGATGAGTTGGAGAATGGATCGGCAGGTAGTCTGAGCCTGGAGCAGTCTTCAAGACAATTTGTACAGACAAGCTGGAAAGTGGTGCAAGAGGGATTCCGAATCGAGTATAGCCCAAGATGATAAGTTTCAGCGGTGGGGTGTTGGCCAGGAGCTAGCGCAAGGATGCTGCAAGCTCTTGAGTTCCGAAGCCTGGCTGGTACAGATTCAGATTAAAGGGTCATAGTTTGAGCACATTTTATGGATGATTTTGTTCATTGTTGAGACTTTGAGGAATCCTAACTAGGTATTCCATGCTAGATTCTTCTATACTCATTCAATTCTGTAACATCCCTTACATATCTGTAACTAGGCATCCCCCATCTACGACGCTGCCACATCTGTGACATTTCAAGATCTGCACTGCACTCGTTCGAATGCACCTGATACAAAAGTCTGTTTAATTGTGTTTTGTCTCTTTCTGTTTGTCTCCAGAAAAGACAATGACATTTCTGTAATTAGTAGGCTATAAAATGGAACACCCTCAGAGGTTGCCAGAGACATTCTGGTCGATAGCCTGATACTGAAACAAACGTTAGAGGAAGTGCGAAACAGTCCAGAGAAAGATCTTGGGCTTTCAGACTGGTTTCAATGGGGAAAGTATGGATTCTGTGTTCCAGTGATTACCTATAGTTCCTATTATAGATTGAAGGATCTTACGTTTCTCCATCGAAACTCTCAAAATATCGATGGACTATTTAGATGAGCGTTTAATATGATAGAACTCACATGTCTATGGGCCAAATGCAGGAAACTGAGATTATAACAAATAGATATTGATTATTAGCACTTACAAGATGGACTGAAGGTGCTTTTCTGTTGCTACCAAAAGAACATGACTAGATCAGTCTAGAGGAAATCAATTTTTACAATGAAAACAAATTGAGATAAAGAGAACAAGAACTGTGTCATTAAGAAAGGATGTAAACCTGGAAGGTGTCTGCCCTGAGAGTAGGCTGGAGGGATAAGGATTCGGGACATTCTGTCCTGCAAAATAACTTTGATTCTTTTTTATACTTCTAAAAACCGATACAATGTCTAGAACACCTAACAGTGACAACGGCAACAACAGAAGAATTGTGTCAGAATTGCTGGTGGTTTTATATTCCAAATGAAAGCGTAACACGGGATTGGGACCATTTTGCATATTCTTCTGCAGCAAAAAAAACCAGAAATTGCTGGAGAAACACAACAGGTATCACAGCATTTGTGAAGAAAATTAGAACTAACGTTGTGGCCTCAATGACACTTCTGCAGTGCTTGTAACAGCGATAAAACAGTTGGTTTTAATGCAGTAGAAATATAAACTAAAGGTTGATACGAAGTACAAAGTGAGACGATCAAAGCTGGAGGCAGGAAATTACTGGATAGCGGTCAGCCAATGAATAAACAGCTGCTCACGAGAATTACTAGTGCCTAACAATGGAAGTGGTAAATGAGGGCACAATTAAGATGCATAAAAGGCACTTAGATAAGGGAATGAATCAGGAGGCATGTAGGCCAAGAGAGGGAAGATAGGACTACTTAACTTTGGGATTACGTTCGGCATAGATCAGAGAGGCCCAAGGGTCAGCTTCCATGCTGCATTATTCTCTTACTCATTGATAATAATGACTGATGTCTGTGCTTGGGGGAATGTGTTGTCCAGCATCTGAAACCCAAAAGTTGTTGAGATCGATACAGAGTCGAAAAGGCTGCGGAGCACTCAAACGGTAGATGAGGTGCCATTCACCCAATTTATGCTGAGCATCACTGGAGCACTGCAGCAAGTCTCAGATAGAGATTTTCACCAGGGAGCAAAGTAATGCATTGAACTGGTAGACAACGGCAAGCACAGAGCCATTTTGCAGACAGAATGTAGATGTACTGTGAAGCAGGCTCTCCACCTACACTTCATCTCTGCTACTTCGAGGACACTGAATGCAGTAGGCCAATCTGAGTGAAATACAGGGAAAAAAAGTGCAGATTCGCCTGTAAGGCCTGTTCAGACTATTAGATATTGTGGAATGAGTTAGTAAACGAGAAGTGTCACAGCTTCTGCAATTGAATTGGAAAGTACAGTGAGAATGTGTCCAGCGGTGGGAGTGAAGCAGAAGAAGAATTGCACCTTGGCGTTCCAGATAGAAACACTCTTGTACAAAGCAGACAAAAGAGGGGAGTGGAATACATCTCTGGTGGTGCCAGAACACTGGATGTAGTGGAAGTAGCGGCTGACAATTCTCTAGACGTCAATGCTAGTGGGATGTTTGGTGAGGACAAGGGGCAAATCTTTTGCTTTTCTGGTGGCGGACAGAGGGATTGATAGCTGAAGAACAGGGGATTTCTCGGCCACAACTGCATGCCCTATCTATCATGGTGTGAAGAAAACATTGGTTGTGGAAGAAAGCGAGTATTTCTTAGGCATTCTTTTCGGTGTTGCCATTATCACAACAGATGCAAAGGAGAGGGAGGAACTTGGAGAATGGAATAAAATCTTCGCAGGACTTAGGGTATGAGAATACACAGTCAAGCAATCTCTGGATGCTAAGTCATTTGTCCTGAATGTTGGTGGACAGTCTATCCCAAGAAATGGAAACTGATTTTGCGGATATGAAGGGAGCATTAAGAGACCAGCCAGATGAATGTGAGAAAGGGGTGGAAATTGAAATGAAATTGATAATCTTTTCCAATTCCGATGACGGACAGAAGAAACAGTCTTGACCGAATCGATATACTGTAGCATGAGCTGTGGGTTGCCGATGAATAAGACTGTGACAAGACACCTTCCACCTATCCCACTAACAGACTTAATAGAGTCCCATGTAAGTACTCATGGTCACATATTCTACCGAAAGAAAATGAGAGAATTTTAAATTGAAGAAGTTCAAAATTGAAGTCTAGTTTCTCCAGGTGAAGGATGGTCATGGCTGACAGAGAAGGTCAGGATCTTTTCTCAGAAAAGAAAATCACAAAGCCTTGAGATTGTCAGGACGAGGAATTGACGTGTAGAATGATTGAAAGACAACAGTTAAGAGGAGACGGTTGACCCCACAAATTGGAAATCAGAAATTAACATAAACGGTTGGAGGAATTGCAGATGAAACTGGGAAGGGACTGGACACGTTAAGACCAGTCGACAGAGAGGAAGTTAGGGTGCTTGGAACAATAGCAGCTGGAAAGAATGAGTCTGCCCATGGAGTCTTTTTTGTGGGTTTTGACAAAGAGGTATTGGCGAGCAGTGTGTGGTCGGGAACCTATGATGTTGAAAGCATTGGTGAGAAGGTCATCAGATAAAATGAGGTCAGTGACAATGGCCTGGTGTTGCGTTGTGCAGACATGGCCAAAGGGGAAACGGGAGAACGTATGTGAAAGCTGTCTTTCGGCCTTTAAAATGCAGATGTCAGTCCGCTAGAAAACAACTGCAACAACCTTATCAGCTTGCTTGAATAAAATTCAGGGAACAGGCTGAGCGTAGGTAAAAGGCCAAAGGCCTGTTCCTCTGTTTCTGAGCACTCAGTTGTTCCTAAATACTGGATGTAATGTTACATAAACGCCACTCCTTATTGAAACACACAAAATCCCAATGGGACTTGACATGTTTGAAGTTCAAAGCTTGTTTCGTCTTCTGAGATAGTCTTAGACCAGAAGGTAGATGCTTATTATCACGTCGTATGGATATACCAGGAATGAGGAGGAATTTCGTCCCTTTGAGAGTTGTGAATCTGTGGAGGCTTTTCCTGACGTTTTATTTCAATGTTTGGTCGTTAACCATTAAAAGAAAAAAAGATTCTATACATGGATATTTAATCAATAAGATACTGAAGGATTTTGGGAAGTGTCAGGATGGTGAGGTTGAGCATTTTCAGATCGCCAACAGTCATACTGAATTGTGGAGCAGGCTCTATGGTTTGAATGGTTTATTTTTGCTGCCTAGTCTTATAATCGTAGTATGAATCTGTGTAACTAACCTGCAAGCAATTTAAAAATATCTTTCTCACCTAAGAAAAATAAACAACGGAGGAGTTATTTGGCAGAAATATTCAGAGTGAACTGTGTGCCACAGTCAACAGAGTAAACTAGCCTTCAGCACGCATATTGACACAGGTTGAACGCAATCTGTAGTCACCTCTCACAAAACACTATTGCTCTTCACTCTTCTTTATAGCTCTTCTGTTTTAGTTTGACAACGATTGACAACACTGAATTCCATCAGGCAATTGCAGTTGATCTCCTGATGTGGATGTAGAATACTTACTGAAATAATTCTTGTAGTTCATGATGCAATTCTACTTCTAAAAATTGGGCCGTATTTATTAAAAACAAAAGTAACTGAAAATAAAGGTTAATAATTACCAGGATCACATAAACGTTCATTCGTTGACTGAGTGAGCACTGATGCTTAACAGTAGACCACCATGGAGGCCGACAGAAATCCTGACAGGTAGCCACTGTGTCATTTATTCACGTCAGCTCCCCGTCCCAAGACGCAAGCTTCTTTTGGCCTAAAAGGCAACTTTTGCTGGAATGTAACATATTTCCCAAGAAAATGAAAGCAGCAGCTGAGAACTCAGACATGAAGTGTATGGTGAGTTGCAATATACTTGCCAGCTGCTCATATGAAACATTGAAATCATTCTCATTCCTCTACATCACGAATTCTAAATTCTTCAGGACAATAAGTAAACTTAGCTTAGAAGGAATTAAAAGCTGTGAATTGCACGCGAGACAAGGAGGATTCGAATCTCCACTCTTCTGGTCATACTCATTAACTATTGTGCTATTGTCCCCAGGTATGCAGTTTTCTGCAGTTGTGGTATAAGCAGCTACTTACGGCCAAAAAAAAAGAAGTGAAGGCAACGATAACTGGTGTGCATAAGGCACAATTTGAGTGTGGAGCTTTTGATCCAAGGCGCAGCGTTGGTGCTAATGGATGAGAGTTTACTGCCCACTGTTTACGTTTGCTTACACATCCCCTTTATCCATTTAATTTAACAGGTTAATATATCCCTTTTAAACTAATGCAAATGGAAATTGTCTCTTTATGCGAGTTTTCATTGGAGGCTGCTCAGTTGTGAATTGCTTGTTTATGCAAAGGCAGAAGGTAATTAGAATTTTCATTGACTAGTGTGCACCAGGCACGAATAGAGTGTGGAGCTTGTGCTCCAAGGCTCAGCGTAGATGCTAGTGGGTCTGATTACTGTCCCATTTTTCACTGACTCACACAACACTCCTGGTCAATTAACCACAATTAAACACTTCCTCTTGTCAGGTTACTTCTGTGTGTATTGACACAGTTAGCGGGTCCTAGAAAATGAAGACACCTCTTTCATTCAGTCGGTTTAACATTTTAAAGTATCCCTGTTAAAACGAGACAAATGGACATTGCCTCTTTCTGCAAGTTTTCTGTGGACACTGCGAAGACAGAAAGTGATTGGAATTCTCACTGGGCAGCAGTGAGACAGAAAAACACAGAGTTACTGTGATCGAATTGTTAAGGCAATGGGTATCTTGATGGGCAGGAGTAGCATACCTGATGGCGCAGTGCCTTATTTGGCGTCTGTCTAGTTGACAGGTGATCCTGCTTTCACATCCCTCTTTCTCTGCTGTGACCATTCCTTAACATAATACCAACAGCAAAGATGTAGAAAGTCTGGGGTCAGTGGATGTGATATTCCTTTGGGGCTGCGGTCACTGATATTCATCATTAATGAAAATGGCACGAAGTATAGGTTTCTCATATGGGTACGACACGAACGTATGGGCTATCATTAAAACTAAGGGAAGAGGTGGCAAAACACAAGAGTCTAAGAAACACATTTCCTAAGAAAGTCTATTATTTAACTTGTTGACTACTTTGTATGGAGTAACTGAGTGAGTTAACAGCAGAAAGGAAATTTTAAGAAAAGTTAGTAGAAAAGTCCAAAAGAGAACAAATCCCCAAATCAATGAAAAGGAGCAACTCCGTTCATGCAGGGGCATGCAGGAACGTGTTGAACCAGTGTGCTAATATAAGCAAATGAGATTTTCCAAATGTAATTTTCAACAATGTATCTTAGCGGCAGGTGTAACACTAATGTTAATTGAGCATTCTGCCAATATTTGTGGGGAAAAAAACTGTGAACACATTGTATCAATGAAAGAATACGAAAAAGAATTGCACAGACTCCAAAAAAAACGAAAGTTTCCTCTCCACAGACACTGCCACGTACACTGAAGTTTTCTAACAGTTCCCAATTTGATTCACATTCCTCCACTGACAACATTGTTTTACGATACCTTCACAGTGGTAGAATTGTCCGAGTTGTCTTAACTACTTGTTTGCACAAATACAAAAACAGCCCCCTATGAGCATCAAAAATGGCTATGACTGACGTTACTGAAAGTCAGCACAGCGGGATGTTGGGTAAAGTTTACAATAAGCAATAAGCTCGGTTAAACTTCATAAGCTGTGATACTTCCCACTGTGTAAAGCTGCTGCAGTGCACCCCGGGCAGTTCTATCAGAGTCATATCTTTCTCATTTATGGTGGGCTACATACATCAATATCACCCATCTCTTTTGTTTAATCTGCCGTGGAGTTGATCAATTATTAATTTATGCTGAAATTCGATGAGAGAATTCAAACATTATTTTGATGACAGAAAGTTGAAATGGAATGAAACTAAGAATGGAAATGACTGAAGAAACATGATCGCCAAACAGCTTCCAGGGTTCTTGCAGTGTCTATGTGTACTCCGCCTCACCAATGAAATCGAGACTTAGGAACTAAATTCCCACAAAAGGATTTTATAATAAAAATATGATCTTTGAAAAATGATTACACCTATTTTTTCTTTAAAAAAAAACACTAAAAGTGAGTCAACCCATCCTAATTTATATGTATTGGTATTTACAATCTCATTCTTCTTGATGTAGAAACGGTTTTGCAGGCTGCTGAAGGAACGATGGTAAGGTTTGTTGCTGCTTTAACCTGTCTTAATCATTGCTCACAGGCAGTTCAGGTGAAAGATTGTTCTTTGTGCTTGGCTGGCATTGACCTTCTGTTACTGGGAGCTTTCCTCAACTCATCCTGAATGTTTGAATCCCCTGCTGTCGCTCTGTTCCTGCGGACAATGAACAAATAAATTGTAAATGGACAAAACGTGTTGATACCGCACTCTCTGTTCTCTCACACGACAGATCCAAAATCTAAAGGCTAAATACATTATTATCAGGCAGATGGAAATGTAGAGCCGAGCAGGTAGAAATATATGAATACTTTGCGTAGGAACTGAGGTCAGATCAGTGCTCGATTCTTTTTAAATTATAGACAGATTTGATTTTGTATAATTATTTGTTCATGAGCAACAGATTTCGTTGTTATAAGATTAGGGATCGATTGATCACTTCATGGAAATGGAGCGTCAGTCTCAGTTCGTTAGTTCATTGATTCAGAAGGGAAACTAATAACAGTTTCTCAATGGTTAGAAGAATGGAATCCAGCAAAAAATTTTGATTGACGAGTAAACAAAATCCAATGGGAAAACCAAAACTTCAGGATTACAACATCAACTATAACTTTCCCTCGAAATGAGTCACCATGTTGTCTTTGCATAGTGTATATTTCTTTAGTGCTGCAACGTCCAAATCCTCAGACTCCATTGCTAAGTGCGCTGTAAGTGGACCTGCAGCCCCAGAAGTTCAGCAGCTCAAGGGGAAAATCATCTTCATGTTCTCCAAGGCAAATTGCGGTCACAACAGGATTCGGTTTCCCTCACGTGTGACCAGATGGAGGAGATGAATCCGCTGGTCATTACATAGCTGATTAATTCAGATGTAAACCACTGACAAAGACCCAATAATCTTTCATCACGGATGAAGAACGTTCATTTCCAGACAACTGAGTAAGAAGAAACCAAGGGTGATTGAGATAGCACTGATCACTGACTCATTCATCAGCTCTTACTGAATCTATTCATTTGTTTAATGTTCTTCATACCTGAGTTACATCTCACTTTCTGTTCGATATTTTAAAGGAAGCCAGCATTTTCCTGGACCACTGAACCTATCGCTTGCCATTCTGGAACTGGTAACACAGGAGCAGTGGTCAATAACTGCAAAATGTTCGATGTTATTCAGATTACTCCAATGCTTCATTGCTGATCTCACGGGCCTATTTTTGCTGTCACAGTGAAGTAGTTTTAGAAACGTATATATTTGCTTTTGATTTACTGAACTGAAAATTTTAGTTGATTTCAACAATATATTTACCATGAACAACATTATGTGTTCAAATGAAAAGTATCAGAAATCACCGTGAATTTGGGAACCATTTCAGATCCACTCCTCGTCTTACTGTTTGCCTGGCATATTGTCATGTTCAGTCATGTTCCGACAGTTTTTGTACAGGGTCGATTCTGAGCCTCAGTGATGATCAATGTGCAGGAAGAAAACACAGAACCTGTCAGTCAAGTTTACAACACGTTCAGCTCGATAGGCTGTTCACTTCGTCAAACTGAGAAAAACTAGTGTCCTCAGACACATCTCCGTGTTCCCAATTTTTTTTTTCTCAACAGCAGCAACTCTGTGGAATCAGTCTGCTGTTAACAGTACCAGAATGGATTAGAATAGTTGATTTTCGTATATGTGCAAATACATGACAACTGGACAACATCTCCCTCATTCTTTTAGATTGAAGCTGCTTTCTGTGAGACGGAACCTCCTCGACAAAGTGCGATAAAAGAGTCAAGATTAATAGTAAATTAAAGAAAGACAAAGCACGTTATCATTCTTAGAATCGACCTGTTACCATGAACAATAAGACGTGAAGTAAGCCAGGGAATATAATGAGTAATACATTAAACAGAAAGCTGTGGGTGTAATGGAAAGGTCTTTGACAGATTAAACAATGCGCTTTGAATAGACAGATCAATTCTTCTAACGAGGCTAACTCCCATTTTGCCTCCACGACTTGAAAGGAAAACTGCAAACAGCCGGTGGGCTTAAAACTCCTTCCTCTGCCATATCATCCCAATGGCCTTAGTTTTGTTTGGATTTCCAGTCTATCTCTTATGCTGTCACACAGTCATGGAATATTGCCTTCTTCCTCTAAACTGCAATTTACTCTGTAGTAAGTTCTGGTCAGAAAAAAAAATCTTCATTTGTGGAGAATATATTGCTGCCTTGGTGTTCGGTTAATAGCTCAAATATATGTAGATCCTGACAAAGAAATCCAAAAATACACAATTTGTGAATCTGCTGTTTAGATGAGCTGCTGATATAAACGCCAAGCTCTAATCGACATTTTTGCAGGATAATTACGGTAAATGGCAGCAGAACTTGTCGAAATTGAAATTGTTTTCATCAAGAGCTGTGCAGAGTTAGAAAACCTTCAGAATCCCTGTTCTTTGGTTTATGATTAGCATAGACATCAGGGGACAGTCTATGCGCTGCGAGTTATTTTTTTACATTAATAAAAACTTTTAAATTCAAGCTCCTTTGAATTCTACTCCTTGGGAACGGGGCAGTGGGGAATAACAAAGTAAGTTTGTTCATTTGACAACAGGGCTTTGGAGAATAAATAAATCAATAAAATGTTGATGCTGAGCAGTTTTTGCTTACGTGTATTCAAATCCAGAGAAGGAAAACAAATCATGCTGTTAAGTTCGCCAGTGAACAGAGTTGTTCGCTGACTATGAGAGCTCAGATGTATCTGAGAACCATAGCTGAGCCTTTGTAAATTACACGGGTTTGAAAATGTCCAGGTTCAAGGTTCCAACTGCCTCCTTTATATCAAGGTTGTGCCATCTCTTTACACATCCATTCACCACCAGGCATGTCTTGGGGCTTTCCGCTACTTCATGGAGCAATGACCCGAACTGTTCGCACCCACCACCAGCCTCCTCCACGTGGCTGAGACCGATTTCACCATTAACAACTTCTCTTTTGCCTTGTCTCCTTTTCCTCAAGTCAGAAGGATGGCCCGAGGTATCTACATGAGCCAGGCTTATGCCCATTTCTTCATGGGTTATGTGGAAAATTCTTTGTTGCAGTACTACTCCAGCACTGACACACAACTCTTTCTCTGATTTATCAATGTTATCATCGATACCTTCTATTATCTTCTCTCTCTCATCTGGGAATGGAGCATTCCATTGATTTCACTTCAAATTCCTATTCTGTGTTCGCTTCCACCTGGTCTATCTCTTACTTCTCTCTTCCCTTCCTCAACATCTGTTTCCTTTCTGTGGATAGGCTGTGCACTGATGTCCATGATGAGCTCAATGACTCCCTGGGCTATGTTTCCACGCATGTTGCTTCCTCTAAAGGCACCATCCCATTCTCACGATTCCTCTGTCTTCATTTCATATATTCAGCTGAGGCTAATATCGAAAAGGTAGCCTCAAAAATATCCACCTTCTTCCTCAGCCTAGGATACCCAACACTATTGTTGACAGGGCCCTAAACTGGTACTGACAGATCTCACACACTTCCACACTCACCAACTCTCTTCACTCCCACAAGAGAGACAGGTTTTGCCTAGTCCTTATCTGACACCCCACCAACATCTGCATCCAAAAGATCATTAGACACCATTCGGGGACCTCTAGCGTGAAGTCACCAACAGACACATATTCCCCTCCCCTCCATTATCTGTCTTCTACAAAGATAATTCTCTCTGAGACACCCTCATTCACTCTTCATTCACTCCCAATACATTCCCACATAACTCACGGCACCACCCCCTGAAACGGGAGAAAGACCAACATTTGCCTGTTTACCCACTCTCTCCTGACTCTCCAATGGCCCTAAACTATTTCCAAGATGAATCCCACTTCTCCTGTCCCTCACAGAATCTAGAGTGCTGCATTCACAGCTCATACTGTTGTCTCCTCTACTTTAGTGAAACAAAGGAATTACTAGGTGAACACATCACAGAACATTTACTTTCTGCTTGCCAAAAAAGAATTGAAGAACGCCATTGCTGACCACCATAACACACCACTCTTCTCTCTAGCCAACATCTCTGTCTCTGGCTTGCCATGGTGTGCCAGTGAAGCTTAATGTGAACTGTAAAAAATATCACTTCGTTTTTGGGTTGGGGTTCCTGTGGTCCGCTGGACTCAACATCGATTTAAACTCTCCCATGTCCTCGCCCCCTACGCCACACACCAGGCCTTGTTATTGTATCACCTGCAATTACAGACTACATATTGTCATTCAATAACAGACTACATTAACAGCTGTTCACGCTCCAGGCCAAATTGTTATCCTTTGTCTTTCCAACTTCCTTTCTTTCTCCAATGGATTTTCTTTTTTATCATATGGTTTACTTCCTGTGCCATCCACCTATTTTCTGCATATAAAGCGATATTTTCCCAACGACCTTCATTTCTGTCGAAGTGTCACGTGATGGGTCGAATTATTTTCTTCACAGATGCTGTCGGAACTGCTAAGCTTTTCCCGCATATTCTGTTTTTGGTTTGCACTTCAGGATTCTCATCTACTTTATTTTGCCCAGTTGGAATATTTTTATTTAAAATGGATCATATCTGCTCTGCCACGCAGCCACTTTCGCAGAGAATTGAGACAGAATGTATAAGATGACTTTATTCAAAGCTTCAATTTCTCAAAATAATCAGCTTGCCCTGGCAGAACCTGAAATATAACTAATAATTGCTGTGTTAAAACAGACGAAATATTCTGAATATAAAACACAATTTACCATAATCCAACAATTTGTTTTTGTATTCGCAAACTCGGCAATTTGACAATGTTTACGACTTTAACTCATTTCGATCAGCAGCTGACGCACGTTATGGTTTATTCCTACGACTGAAATGGAAAATTGCAATTAAATATACCCTCCAACACGTGCACCAACTGCTTTATGAATCAGGGTTTCTTTCTCTAAAGTTAGTCAAAACAGGGTCCAGAAGGATTGCCACAAAATAATTCTGTCGAAATTCTGTGATTTATTTTATGTTAAATTATGAGAAACGAAATGTCTGTTTTCAGACGTAGAGTAGTCCTCTGAGCCACCCACACCATCCGATTTCAGTTGGAAAAGCTTTGGCAGTTTCTGATAGTCGAACACAGTTGCGATCACGTGGAGATGTCAATGGTGGACTGTGCGGACAATGTCAGGAGCCACAGGACAATAGGTTACAGTATGTTGAAGATATTAATTCAGTTACAAACTGCTGCTTTAGACTTTGAGCTAAAGAGAATTTATTACTGATATCACAGGGAGCCAAAGCTGACAAAAGGTCAGATCCGTAGTCTCTGGAGATTACATAGATAGAGTAGTTTATATACATGAAGACACAACTTATGAACATTCAAGCGAGCACGTGCACATTATCATAACTCCTTACGATGGGCTATCTGTCATGATCTTATAACTTGCATTTGCTGAGCTGTCATTGTTAAGAGGAACTAACTTAAGCACAAGGCAACATTGACCTACATGATCTAATGTTTTCTGCGGTCTTGCAACAATTAATCATTTGTATCTTACTCGACCTTCTTTCCCATCATTTCATCCTCTAATTCTAAATTTTAGTTCTATTCACTCTTTATGCTTTAACTATTCTTCCACAATTCATTACAACAGTTTAATTTGGAACAACACAAGAGTTGTCAGCATAGCCTCTTCGTCAGTTGTAGTAGCCACAATGCCTTGTCGGGGAGTAGCCTAAATTCAGCCTTGCAGCACTTAGAGGCAATTTGTTTTAATCCAAGTAACATCAATAATAGACTCGCAGTCATTTATGAGCTTGCCGCTACCACACTAAATGTGGTGGCTGAGTACATGCTTTCCCACACTGGAGCAGTTGAACCGTCATCCTCCAGTGTAGGCACATCACAGCAGCAAACTTGTGTTTAAAGCTCTGCAGTCAAAGCAGTTGTAATGTGTTTTAACGGTTGATGCTCACTCAGGCATATTAACTGATAGTACCCTTCCTCTCACTTGGAGCCGGTGACTCCTTGCTCCACAATATGGATTAGTTCATTTGTCAACAAGTGGCTTGCATATGTGAATGCTTTTCTATATTCAGATCATGTCAACAACCTCAACACTTTGTAATATATTCTTAGGTTTCAATAGTTTCAATGAACTACCAAACCCTTTCCACAATCAGATCAAGTGAGTGGTCTCTCTCAATGGCATGTACGTTGGTGCATCAGAAGTGTGGTTGATCAAGAGAAATTCTTGCACAAACAGAGGAGATAAATGCTCGGTCCCCAGCGTGACTGTATCAGTGGTTTGCCAGCAGGGAATGGGCATTTGAATGCCTTCTCAGATTCATTCGATTTCTACACTTAGCGCTTTAGTTTCATCGCACTTTGAAATTGGTGCAAAATTGTTTCTGCTGTCAGAGCCCTACACATCTTCGCTTAGGTGTGTGTATCTCCGTGTATCTTCCATTCACATGGATCAGCAGAACATAGTTAGTTGACCTGCACAGAGAAATTTCGGACTTTTTTTTTAAGAAGTAAGACTTTAGTTACGATAAATATGTTAACTAGTCAAAGAACAATGCACAACTCTTGATAATTGAGGAGACTTCACTGATGAGACAGGAAGAACGGGAAAACATTTTATTAAAGTGGAAAAGGCTGTCCAGCGGAAGTGTTATGAATTGCTAGCCATTAACCTTCCTCAATCATTTCATGTTTGTCTTTAATTTGAAGATTACAGCTCCTTTGCATGAATTGCTACCTGCAATAACTGCCTGACAACAACTCCCTTATAATATGGCATAGTCATAATGTTTGGCAATCACCCATTTAAATGCTTATAGTCAAATCTAAAGAGAATTCAAACCGTCAGTGCACACTTCACCAAAGCCATTTAAAGCTTAACTTTCATTCCTCTTGCAAGAAAAACTCATATATTACTAAACATATTCCTGTTAAGATAGGGCATGTTGTGCCATATAGTCCATTTGACATCAACTCTGTTGAAATATAAGATCTTGGCCATCATTTTAGAAATATTTATGAACTTCCTTTTGCCTGTATTTATTTTGAATGTGTGAGCAGTGGTGAACCCTATGTACTTATGTCCAATGCATTCATCATGGAATTTGCTACCAGCAAATTTGCAGGAAAACAACAGCTCCATATTTGTTTGAACACGATTCCAATTGCAACAATGAAATTCAGAAGCTGTCAATCTCAGGCAGCAAACTCAAAGTGAAAGTTCGTTATGGAAACAATAGCAAGCGAGATATTGGAGAAATCCTTCATTCTTGAAAACCAGGGACATTCCACACTGAAATCTAGGTTTGATATGGATGCATTTCTAGAATATGACACAAGTATTTTATGATTAGATTGTAGATGCACAGTCTCGGGGAGGGAGCAGACGGGGGTATAAGTCTGATGAGAATAAGTGGACAGATGAAAATGCTTATGGATCGTTCAATGTTATGTAACAAACAAGGAAGGGCGCAGAAATTTTGCATCAATGTATTCTTCAGCTAATCTCGAAACTTGGTCTGCGTTCTCTGTAGAAGAAGATGTTACTGCAGCATCAGAACAGTTGGATTACTTTGGTCATCTCCTGAAGAATGTACTGTGGGTCATCAAATTCCAGACTGGGGAAGACGGCCTCACTTGTCATCTTCACATAAAGGAAATATCCAACATAGGTCACCCACTGTAGGAGGAAGCTGAGAGAAATGACAAACAGCAGGACAATTGACACCTTGTGATTGGCCATCTCTGGATCTCATCTGGATTCTCAGTGGCCCGGATATTTTTGCAGGCTCCACTAGCCACTAAAAAAAACTTACAGTCAGGGCACTGAACAACAGAACAAGCAGGAAAGGAACAAAGTGGTTTAAGATGAGGCCTAGAGATAGTAGGGACTGCAGATGCTGGAGAATCTGAGATAACAACGTGTAGAGCTGGATGAACACAACATGCCAAGCAGCATCAGAGGAGCAGGAAAGCTGGCGTTTCCGGACCAGACCCTTCTTCAGAATACTTTTTCATGAAGAAGGTCTGAGCGCGAAACGTCAGCCTCCCTGCTTCTCTGATGCTGCTTGGCCTGTTGCATTCATCCAGCTCTCCACCATGTTATCTAAGATGTGGTCTAGCCAGACATTGTCCTGCCAAACTGGCCAATTATAATTGCTGGAATTAATGTCAGAGAAGCAGGCCAGCCCATCCACAATGCACAATAGCTGGTAAATGAAATAGAAAGGGACGTTCTTGATACAGGTTTGGGCCCATACATATCCTATGACTGGGAGCGTTGTTTTCTTGCTTGAGTACCTGATATTGACATTTTGATGGCTGATGGCCTCACAACCGTTAATCGTGAAGTCCACTGTCAGCTAGACCAAGACATGCTGAGCAGCTTGCACCAGCACAGTACTGCGTATAAACAAGGCATTGTGAACAAGATACTGTCATGTAAGTAGGTGCCAGCAAACTGGTTGAAGATGACACCCTTGATGATGAGTAGGAAATCAGCCACCGCCACCTGATAGTAGATGATGCACTGGGAAAGTTCACACCATTCATCAGTTAAGAATATGACTTCCACAAGTCAGCTGTGACAGAAAAGAAAGCCGTCCGACCAAAGGAATATAAACGTCAGATGTTGCCCAGTCGAATGTGGTACTGGAATCATCCTTGTGCACTCATTCTCCAAATTCGGATTCGAATTGTTCTAAAGCCGTGGCTACTCATTTAATATTCAGTCCCAAAGTGGCATGCATATGCTGCAGTTAAATGTTTATGCAGCACAAAATCTTGCTTACTTTTTCATTCAAAATTCCAGCCTCCAGAAACTGACTTTGTTATCGGAACCAGAGATCACTTAAAATGTTGGCCATTGTTTTGAACTTGACATGTTTTATAAAGCATTTTCTTCATCATTAAAATATCGTACAGGCGTTACATATTCCATAAAGTCAGAGAACCATACATCATAGAAACAAGCACTTCAGTCAACCATGTCTATACTGACCAACAAACACTAAACTACACTAAACTAATTTGCATGCAGTTGGTCAAATACCTCCTTTGACCTTACTGCCATGGGAAATCAATTCTCAATATCTGTCTGTGTCTCTTTGAATTTTGTGTATCTCACTAATACCCTCCCTCAGCATACTCTTCTCCAAAGAAAACAAATGAAACCTGTGCAGTCTCTCCTCATAACAGGAACGTTGCATTCAAAGCCACAGCCTGATGAATTCCTGGCACCCTGTCCCGTGCAATTACGTCTTTACGATAGTGTAATGAACGTAACTGCATGCATTGTACCATCTATGGCCAAACCATTGTTTTATAAATTCATAGCATTGACGTCATTGTGTCTATATTCTATACCCGTGTTCATCAAGTTAATTTTCTGTCTGCCTTGTTCCCCAGTCTGTCGACCTATACTGTCGTTGCCACTGATCTAATAACAGTTCACCAAGACCCCTATATTACTGAATAGTACCCAAAGGATCTAGCCCAAATTTTTCACATCCTTCTCTTATTATATTTCACAATGCATTCCCTCGCACTTACGAGGGTAAAATTCCATTTAATATTGCTCTGCACAGGTGATCAATGTCAAACTCTAGCCTGAAACTATAACATCTCGACCAACAACACAAAGTTTCGTGCCATCTGCAAAGTGACTGATTGTACATTCTGCATTCACATTCAGTTTATTAGTGTGAATTAGACAGAGCAAAGGTCTGAGCACTGATCCTGTTTGCACACGCATGGTTTAAGGATTCCAATCACCAAAACATCCCTCCACCATCATTCTTTGCATTCTCATTGCAAGCCAATTTTTGATACAGTTTTCTAAATGTCCTTGGATAAATTGGGCTTGTAAAGTTTCGAGCAGTCTCCCATGTAGGACCATGTGAAAGTACTTACTGAAGTCCATGTGAACAGCATCAATGGTGCTGCACCATGAAATATATTAAATCACATTTTTCAATAAACTCGGATAAATTAAATTCGTCAGGCAAGATACCCCTCCATATCCTGAATGCCTGACGTTTACAACCATCCATTTATAACAAATGTGACATTTGTAATGTTGTCCTGAACTTCTGCCCACTTTTATGTTCGATCTTCAGCTCACCTAAAACATTTGTTACCTGTGTTCCTACTCGAGCCTGTGAAATGTTGTTTTCTTTTCATTACAGACAAAACGAGTACTATTCCAAGTCAGTGTTACATTCGAGTGTTTAAGACGCTCCCTTTAGGACTCTGTCAAGTCTCTGTCAGCAAATCAAATCTTATCACCTGTGTGAGTTTCTATCATTGACTTTAACGATGGTCTGGCAGGATCACCCAGAATTTGTGGGCATAGAGGGAGCAAAAACTTCGCCAGATACGGGCACCCGTCACCTCCACTTTTCCAATATATATCAGACGTTTCACACTCTCGGAATATTTCGATATGTTTTCATTTTCCTCTGTCAAGAGCATTCCAGAACGCATTCTGACAAACCTATACTTTAACGTGGAGTTTCAAGTTAAAAACCTGAAGAGAAAATAAAGAAGAAGACCGATGAAACCCATCTGATTTTTTTTTTGTTTTGGACAGTTAAAAGGATTTCCCTTGACTCCATTCTCTTGGCTTCCTAAGCGTTCAGTGCAATGCCTTCATCTGTGATATGAAACCTGTACTGATATTTGCAGAGCTCCTCTGTCTTTGTTTTCTGTTAAGTGAGGAATTCACTTTAAGAGGTGGAAGAAGAAAAAATCCCAGTTTCCTGAAAATGAATCAAAGCGAAGTCATGATTGTAAAAGAGCAACCTCATCACTACGACCACAGGCGAGTTATTGGTAAAGACTGTAACATTTCTCGATGACAACGACTCTGTCATGGCGGAAACCCCCAGATGGGACTCATTGATTTGAGTCCCGGTATGAAGACAGGAGCTGGACACAGAAAACAGGGAGATTTGAGGGAAGGAGGGAAAAATATTAACAATGGCGAATATGAATGTGATTCTAGATTTAAAATTCATCTCAGAGATCAGGGAGTGCGTCAGACACAACGATTTACTGATTTGGGGAGACATGCGATGACAAGACGTGAATCATGTGAGGTTAAATGAAAGACAAATTATTCTCCTCATACCATATTAATAATAGCAAAAAATTTTCTGAGCTGCTGGGCCTACAAAGCTAGGCTGATGCAATCAGCCTTGGTAAGTTATTTTCCGGTGTATGGAGTTTCCTAAATTAAAGAACAAAATTAGGAGAATTGACAGGAGAAAATGAAACATATGAATCAACATACAATCTTTTACACATTTAATGTTGTTATAATGTAGAATTTCTAGTGTCAGTGGAAGTAGATTCAAGAGATAACTTACAGATAATTATTGTTTCAACACTTAGAAATGAATACAATTTGCTTACCTACAGACTGTGGAAAGAGATTGGGCACTGAAACTAATTACATGAATGTTTGAAAGAAGAGACGTTAACACAACTGAAGAGACTCCATCTGCTTTGTTTCACTGTTGATCTTTTGACCCATCTCACTTTAATTGTTGTTCAGTGGCTCTGCTGATCAGGAGGCAGGTTTGTCGGAGATTTCTCAACATCTATCCGATCCAGATGCAGCTACATTTCGTCGTGCAATTTCTGTTCTCCCATGGACAGTGAATTCACTCAAAGCCGAGTCTGCATCAGTTCCACCCTTAGTTTGCGTTTCCTCCTCTGGCTCTGACGGCCTTCACTTGCCTGTGACACTTGGCACATAGCTTCACCAGTAACTGTTATTCAGCATGTGGAAAAACTTTGAACAGGGGTCTCAGACAGACACTTTTCTAGAATTCAGAATTACAAGCATGGAATTCACCAAGATTAATCTTCTCGCAGCGCACCTCATCGTTATTACAATCTTCAGTAAGTGACTTTTTTCCCAGCAACATTCCATTTTCCCCTGACACAGATGATTGTAACCAAGATGTCATTATTAATAAAGAGATAATGGTAATAGAAAGAATAGAGTCAGCAAGACACGGTAGATCAACCAACTCCTCAGATGACGGCTAAGGAGGGAGGCAATGTCACAAGAATCTGCAGCTTGAAAGTAAGCAATTCCAGCCCTTATTTTAAATGGTTCAATCATCTCCCAGGGCAGACTCCAAAGTACATGGTCTATCTGTTTTCAGCAAAAAATCATAAACAGGAATCCTGATTTTCCTGACAGATTACTTTTCACATTTACTAAAGCCATGATGATTAATGATTTGGCAATCACCAAGGCTATTGTCTCTTACTCCACCATGTACTTCTGTGCTATGGAGCCCACACTGATGCAGAGTTATGGCATAGCTCCTCCATAAATTCAGTCTCACAGTGTCTGTTAGAGCCGACCAGAAGGCTTTTTCACACGAGAAAAAAAAAATCAGCTCTCGAGGAACAGCTGTATACTGAAAGAGAGAAAGACAGTTCATTGTTTTAAGAAGTTTTCTTTTACCCCATAAAGTATTCCAATATTGTCGCTTCTCATCTCTCCACTGAGTAACCCTTATCCGTTTTGACAGAAATTTTATTCCACCGGTGAAGTTTTAAAAATGTAATTATGTCACATTTGCAGGCCAGTCTATTAATTCTGAAATACTGGCTTCCCATGAAAAGAAATGGAAGACTGAATATCAAAAATAAGTAAAATGCCTCACTCCTCCATCCATAGATTTCAGAGAAATCAGAACAAGAACGAGTGACAATTAGCTCACACACTTCTGCCTTCACATCTGTTCCGAGGCAATGAATTGAATGCTTCACCAACACTTGTTGAAACGTTGAATGAATGGAAATTTCACATTTGAAATCTACTATAGCCTCTGTTGGAAATCCAAACATGGACATTAAACTGAATCAGATAGGTAAGAGAAAAGTGGACTGGGTTTCCAAAACATTGAACAGGCTGCGTTGAGAGAAATTTTATTATCTCTGTATCATTCACGTCGAAATTGGCCACCATGCACATTTACAAATATCATGATTAAGCACATGTTTTAGGAAAAAAATGCAACCGGCATGACATTATGCCCTGTGCAGGAGGACAATACATCATCTGATTGATTCAAATTGTTTAATTAACTTCCCGCGCTTTCCAATGGAATTTGGTCTTCACCAGCACTTTTTGCAGTCAGGTCGAGGAACAGCTGTCATTAGTAAGTTAATGAGAGTGGTGTCTTTTAAATTAAGAATTGAAACCAGAGTGCTAGGCTCATGCTGGAATGTTATGCCTAAATGTTCGCCAGACATATGTTTTCATTTACCGAAAAGGATCTGGTCCAACTTTAAAACAAAACTCATCAACATTAGCTCAGAGTGCATCCAAACACTTTCGCTCCCTTCAAATCAATATTATGACATTTCAGACTTGTGATAAAACAATATATTCGACAACTTAATTTTGGTATTTACCAAATGACATAGCCGAGGTGCTGACGATGAAAATAAAATGAATCACAACATTATATGGTGGAAAACACAGCAGATCCGACAACATTCGTGAAGAGAGGGCAAGCAAGCGTTTCATGTCGAAGCGATTCTTCATCAAAGCTGACAAGAACTAAAAGGTGTGTCCCGACATGTTTACTCAGACAGGTTTGAAGAAAAACACGTTCTACCTGAAATAGTTATTCGGCAAGAGAAAGGAAGATGAAACTAAGACCCATGTTTCTGCAGGCAGTATGTTCTGGACAGTGACACAAAGCAATATCCAACCAGGTGACTGTTTCCTTGTTGTACAGTTAAACACATCAGCAAAGGACATTGAGAAATAGAGTGAAATTGAAATCCTGAATCTCCTGTTGTTGAAATTGACAGTGAACTTGAAATTGAGCCTGATTGTGTCTTTTCGTTCATGTCAGATGGAAAAGATCGACACTGTCTTTTCAGAGCAGAGCCTACATTATTGTTTCACTACGAGAACCTGATGCCATTGAAACGGATTTCGTTCGAGAATGTGGAGCTGCCAATGCATGAGATTCGCATTTATATTGATACTTTCACTGCAGCGAGTTGCAGCAAGACATATAAAATGCCTTCACTGCAGGTTCAATAAAGAATATATCTTGAAATTATAAATTAAAAAAAATGAATTGAAGATTCTGACGGTATATCTGCCACATGGAAGAATGCATTTTATTACTCTCTTGCTCGATATATTCTTGGCAGATGCTTCTGGTACTGCAGAAGGCTCCCTTCGTCATTGATTGCTACCAAAATGAAAACAAAAACACTTTTGAGCTTGTCCACCAGAACAGTTAAGTATACTCTGATTCATTAACATTTGGCTCAGTGTAAGGGATCTCATCTTACAAAGGTAACATCTCTGACCCGGATGCATGGAGCTTGCATTCTAGTCTCATCTACTTGAAACGTGTGTGAAAAGGCCTCTGAGACGATTGTTGAGAAAATGACTGCAATGAATATAGCGCCCAATGAGCAGTACAAGTGATCAACGACGAATGGTAGGTCTGTTCAGTTCAGCTGAAAAGTTGCCCTATTGTCGACTTTCTGACTGTCGGCGACAGCAGAGGATAGGGTATTGTCAAATTGCACCTGTGCCCTTGAGACAGTGTGTCCTAGATTCGTAGCCACTTCGCAAATTAAAGAAAGGTGTTGTTTGGGCCGTTTGCAGCATGCACAAACATCTGAACATTAGGAATCATTTCAAATTGAGCAGTGAACTAGTATTACCATCTCCCAGTCAGAGATGCATGTCCCTGTTCTGGATTACAATTTAATATCAGTCCACTGTGAATGTACCTGCGAAATATTTTTGAGGACTTGTGATTCAGACATGTTGCCGTCCTGGGTTATCGTGTTTTATTTTAATCCACACAACACAGTAATAGACCACCATAACTTCCACACTCAGGCAGATTATACTTACATAACCTTGCTTATTGTAGATATTAGTAGGTGCTATATACATTGTCCGGAAACTTTTTCGTCCTCTGATAGTACTACTTTGATTAAATTCGCTGTTGGATGGTGTATTGGTTCCTGCAAATATCACTGCATGTAACTTGCATTTAAGTTTCTCTTGTTGTAATCCAAATTCACAGATAAACTTCAACCACGACTGTGATCTCCAAAGTCTGCTTTACGCGATCTGCACATAGTACAATCATGGGTCCAGAGGAGTAAAGTATCAAATAGTTTGCATTATCCACTCAAGCATTTTTGTACTACAGCAATTATGTGGAGTCTTTCGTCTTCTGAGCTATTCTGCATTTGGGAAAAAAATCCTCTGTAATTGTATAAAATACAATATCAAACGTTGAAGAATTAATGTAAAACGTATTGAATACAACCCAATGCAGACTCTCAGAAATAAGGACACAAATGTTCAAAAAGAAAACATTTCGGAGTTCATCTCTGTCAGCAAATTAAAATTGGATGGGAACGAATTTCTAAGAACAGTATGAACCCGGACTCTGTTTAACGGATTCATTATGGTTATGAGCTCATCAAGACAGTGCAGGGGCCATACTCAATGTCATCGAACATCCTGCAGGATAAACGTCCATTGTGACCTCAATAGCTTAAGGATGCCTGGCCTATTGTGATCTCAAACACAGCATAGGGGGAGATCAGTTATGGCCTCACTTTCTGCAGCTGTACAGGTCCATTAGTCAGTGACTCAGTGAAGATAGACAGTGAGGAATGACCTCACTCATTTATGAACACTGGGCTTTGTGAACTTCACTCAACTCGACACGCCTGTGATTGTGGTGCTCCGGTCACATCAGACACTGGTGAGGCTATCTTCATGGATGCATCTAATTGAATAAAGTTTACTTACATCAATGAATGTGTTCAGCATTTATTGATGATCACAACAAGGTGGAAACATGACAAAAAGGCTTTCCCTTAAATTTCGAGCGTTTACTGAAAGTTTATTACTGTTGATGTTTGTGTCTGATTGTGATTACATTACAAATTAAAACATTGATTTTCAGCTAACGGGAATTTCACAACCCCAAGCAATGTGGAATGTGATCTCAGAGTAGTATTATTGCTGGGTGGTTAATCCAGAGACATACAAAAATGATTCAAAACCCAACCATTTGAATCCAATGTAAATCTGGATTTTAGAATCCAATTCATACCATGAATCCACTGCTGATGATCAGAAAATACATCTGGTTCAAGCACATTTTTTAGGGAAGGAAACTGTCCTTCTTGCCTTGTCTGGTCAGCATGTGACCACAGGCCTACAGCAATATGGTTGACTTTCAACTCTCCTTTTGGAAAATAGAGAAGGGCAATAAATGTTGTTCTCGCTAGTGATGCTCACTTACCATGCATATAAAGAACTAACAGCAGAGGAGAATAAGTGCTTGGTGTTCGGGGAAAGCATGATGAGGACAGAAGGCCGGCGTTCAAGTTCGGTTGTGAGGAATAACTTTGGGAATGTTGTTTGAAACATAATGGTTACGGCTATAACAGTAAACTGGTCGCGTCTGGATCCGTGAGGCAGGAAATCTCACCTGGTCAACAGAGGTTAAATCGCATAGCTCAAGCTTGTTGAGAAAATATGGAGACACAAATTGCAGCTGGCACAACCACATTGACTCAGAGAAGAAAATGAGGTTACCATCGTTTTTATTTTAGCAAAAATAATGTCAGAGTAAGTCTGTGTGTTCAAAGCTGTGCCCTTTTGATTGGCAGATTTCACGTGATGGGGTTGATCAAAATCAATCATATTTTCGACAAGTATCATTGTATTGAAAGTCAAATTTTATTTATGACAATATATAATTTAAATAATCTGAAACAGAGAGTCTAAAATAAAAGGGAAATAGTTTTCATGCTAAACTGCGAAAGGAAACTGCCATCAGTATAACAATAAACGGGCTACAGAAAATGTGGAAGTCAAAAACGTTGGAAATATGTCTTTCAAGAAGGTGCAGGGAAGACAATTGAAATGCTTATAGAACTCGCTGATTTTGTATTACTCGAGTCACTTTATACCTGCTGTTCACCTGTGCTCCTGTTTCAGTTGGTCTTCGGCAGTTAACAGCACATAAGTGCAAATTGTAGACAGGATTCTCAAGATCCAAGTGTCACTATTTGGGCTCCTTAAACGTTGCTGCAATCGACAGCCATCGCAACACCTTCTTCTTTCTTTCAATATTGCAGTTGACAGCACATTGTTCTCTTTTGTTGTGTGCAATCTGTTCTGAATCCTTCAACTGAGAGATTACTTCTGCCAGTCCATTCCTATCATTGTTAGATCAGAAACAAAATTGAATCAGGGACCTCTAATTCTTCTACAGCCGAATGTTGCCTGCTCTAAAGATGTAAACCTGGAACCCGGGCGGAATCTCTTGATTCTGCAATTGGCCAATGAACACACGCAGTCGGTCTTGCTCTTCAAAGCCTGGCTCTTTAGTTTCTTCTCAAGGCGGGGTACAGATTATCCGGATTCACAGAAGTTGAGCATGCCCGTACCTCTTGGAGGAACTGCACACCACAGGTTAATACAAAGACATTTTATATTTTTTCTTAAAGCAGGGTACATGGCGTGATCGCATAGTGTGTTCAATCAATACATGATGTTACGTCATTGACAGTTATTAATCCAATAGTATTAACTGGTTAAAAAACTAATGTCACAATGCTCAGGTTACTTTTTTTTGTCTCACCATACAGTGCCATAACATTTGCTACTGAAGGTCAGCTAGAATGGCTGGTACTGCATTAGCTTATCATTACAACGTTATTTATGATGCAGCCCTAGCATAATTCAAAGTTCCTAGGCGAAAAGAGCCGATTATGCAGAATTTACAGTTCCCGGGCTGGAAGCCATTGAGTTGCTAACTTGCACCAGCGGCCATCTTCTGCCTGTTGCTAAATTACAGATTCACAAAGACAGATAGGCTCAAGAAGTATCAAACAAGATCGTCTCTAAACCAATCCACATCATTAACTCACGACAGAGAGGATACTTTTTCACTGTAAAACTCTACTCTCCCCACACCTCGTGCAAAATCTGTAAGAATGGTAAAGATGATTATATGGATCGAAATGAACCTCGTCCTAATTGTTGATATCACTAATATATTTGGTTACTGGTGCTGGAGGAAATAACGTAATATCCAATTTTTGGTATGATTGTTGAAGAGGAAGTCGATGAAACAATGCAATAAACCTTGAAAACACAAATATTCATATTCGTTCTGATATAATCTGCATCCATGTAGGTTGGATGGAGTGAACGGGAACATGAATTTCTGAATTTCTAAGTGGCTTTCCCTCCATGTTTAATAGTACTGTAAATAAAACACAATAACAATCGGCATGCCCCTGAGCTCTGATACTGATATTAAGAGAAGTAAGGCATGCCACAAAGATCTTGGCCAAAATTCCACAATGCGACGTCCATGTATTTCTTTACAAACAGCGCGAATTTGCCGTAAAACAAGTGAAATTGCTCAAAAGCCATGCGTTAAGATAAAGGAGCGTCTCCATAAACTTTAATGTGATGTTCGACATCATCTGATCACTGGTTCCCATTGATGCCTTCAAGATGAGGCCATTGTTTACTCCGATTGCCTTACACATTGCCAAGCCTCTCCTGTTCGACTTCACAACAAGCTTTTAAAATAGATGATATTGGGAAAAAAATCTATGAGCTCATCTTGTACTATCCTTGACTGACTGACACCATATAAATGTGGAATAAGATATCTCGTGATCGTGTCGCACTTCTGAAAAGTGAACATTATTTCTAACTTTATGCTGCACCTACTTCCTGTCGAGAGGTGGGGGATGGGTTTGACATAACGCCCACATTTTTTTTTCTTTTATAATTCCAAATATCCACCCAATCGTGTTGTACATTTTAGGTTGATTTAATTAGGTCATTCCGTCTATTGCTCTAAAAGGTACATTTAAATAATTAGCTATCCTCCATTATGTTCCTGTCCTCAGAAATCTGCTCTAACCTTTCACGTTCTGGTATCGTTCCATATATCTCTTTATTAGAGGTTTCTCTGTAAAAGCTAAGAGATTGTGCATATTAATTATTTTTATTGGCCCATTTAGTTTACCAGCTCCACTGTGAATATAATGGGCATTCAGATTCAGGGACACTGAACACCTTATAGATTTTGTTCATCCTTTTGTCTTGCCCCTTTTTTCTTAAAATTGTGCTCTCGACACCCTTATGCCAAGATCAAATCGACATTTTGTAATATTAAAATGGTTTTCCGACTCTTTGATTTGCCATGTTTTCTATAAAAAAAATACTTACCCTACTTCATTAATTTGAAATTTCTGTACACGCTAGTTATGTCATTTGCATTTGCAAAAGTCTTGACGTCATTTAGATTGATGTTGTCTCATCGTGAAAATTAGACATTCCCCTGTGCTGGTGCTGTTGCTTGACTTCTCCCACATCACCCATTCAGCAAAGCACGCATTTCTACAAACTGTCTTTTTTTTTAACGTTTTTCCATTCCATGCAGCCCAGGACTAAGCAAAAGATTCAGTATGATCATTGACATTCTGCGTCATAATCTTCTGCCTGGCACTCCGATAGATTCTGTAAAACATCTTTCTTTAATCCAAGCGTGCTGCTTGTACATTTGTGGCCAATCAAGATGGGATCCTCTCTCTCTCTATTCTCTTGATTACACTTCAAATACCTCTGCCTCAGACGATATATGAAAATTTGGTTCGAGACTGACAGCATGTAAGATTCTGGGAGGGATTGATCATGCAAATACTGAGCAGGCAATCGATCCTTGCTGAATAATCTAGAATGAGTTGGGGGAGTATTTCAAAAGACGTAGTCTCAATTAGTATGTATTTGTGCAAGAATTTACTTTTTTTTCAGATCATAATTAATTGGGAATCTCTTTCACTAATGACTAATACTTCCAATTCACAATGTCTAGTTAAAGAGAAAATGAGACTGAATATCCGAAAATATGAGATAGAACAAGATGTTATCTTTATTATTCATTTGTGGGATGTAGGTGTAGCTGGCTGACCAGCATTTCTTGCCCATCACTCGTTGTCCTTCATAAGCTGGTTGCGAGCTGTCATTTTGAGCCACTGCAGACCTCCTGCTGTGGGTTGCCCCACAATGCTGTTAGGGAGGGAAATCCAGATTCTTGACTCAGCGACAGTGAAGGAACTGTGATATATTTCCAAGAGAGAATGGTGAGTGACTTGGAGAGGAACTTGGAGTTGATGGCCTTCCCAAACATCTGCTGGCCTTGTCCTTCCAGATGGAAGTGGTCATGGGTTTGGAAGATGCTATCTGAGGATTTTTGGTGAATTTCTGCAGTGCATCTAATAGACAGTATACACCGCTGCTACTGAGCATCGAATCTGGAGAGAGTGAATATTTGTGGATGTAGTACCAATCGAGCAGGGCGCTTTGTCCTGGATGGTTCCATCTTCTTAAGTGTTTCTGGGGCTGCACTCATCCAGGCAAGTAGGGAGTATTGTTGAGGAAGACTCAGAAACAAGCAGATTGCAGAGAACCACTTGTGTTAATTATTTCACCAACGGTGGTTGGTCCATAGTTAACATCACATCGGCAGAACCAGACTGTTGTGGCTTGGAGCAATGCCGCTGATTTTCTCAGTGTGTAAAGCCTGCCGCTAATCTGGTCTCAGTCAATGATATAAGACTGTAAGATCCAACTTTTTAAATCATGCTTTGTTTACAGTCGATCAGTGCATTCACTGCGTGATTTCCCGATAACAGTGCTCATGCTACCCAGTGAGTGGGAGCTGAATTTGCCATTATGTGTTTTGTTGGTCTTTTTTGTTTATTTTTACACATGTATTGATTATACGTTATAATGTTTGTTACAGAAACGGGTGGCCAAAGATAAGCTTCCCAAGGCCTTCTTCGATTGAAAACTCATGATGGACAGTCCCCAAGATTGAATAGCATCAAGACAACAAAGTGTGGTGGGCTCTCTGGTAAATCCTCAATCCTAGAGCAACTTTAACACATTTGCTGAAAAGATTCAGGAAGGGAAACATACGCTCGTTTCTAGGGTTTTCTGGCCAGTCTTCCGTTAATCTGGACCACGATAAGAACGCAGTTCCATAAAAAACAGCCAGCACACTTGTTATTCACTCTACCGCGCATTGATACCCACATCGTCAGAGAGGCAAATTCAGTCCGTTAAAAAAAAAACATGAAAATCTTAACACACGACCTCCCTGGCTCGGACCAGTGATCTAACTTTGTCAAAAGTTAGAACAGACAGCTTTTACACAGATCTTTTTCCATGAGTAACATTCCCGATAGAATCCTTCTCTGTCGTCTCGTTTGTTTATGATACAACGCTTTTAACGCAGTCTGTGGCAATCAAACGACAACAACTTTCATTGATTCCTATCACTGGCCAAACTCAAGTGTTGACACTTTTGAGAACCTGCGTGGGCGTTGATTCCCATTTCGTCGTTCTGTTATATCAGAGGAAAGCAGTATTTTTCGTTTATATCAGAGCGTGATAACAGTGTTGTGATCTTAAGGGAAAGGGGTTCCGAGGTTATGCGGGAGGGTGGATGCTTTACAAGTTGCAAATTATCCTATGAAATGTCAGAGCAGGCTGAAAGGACCAAATGCTTTACTGAACTAAGGATTACGTGTTTCTGTGACCAATTCTCTGACGCTATTGACTTCCGAACAGAAGCATTGTGAGTTGATTGGGTGTTGCGTGGTGCACCCCCCCCCCCCAGAAACGAACCAATCAGCAGTGATTTCGAATGTGACTCAACTTCTTCCAAAATCTCAGCTGAAACAATTTAGCTTAACGCCGTCATCAGCGCTCAGGGGAGAATATTCAACCTTACCTCCCATTTTCAAGCCCACCATTCGCTTTCTAAACAAGTCGGATTTTACCATCTACTCATTCCTAACTGTTACAGTTTTCCTAACTGGTGATTTTCTGAGCAGCAAAATATTCTCGTGCATGGAATATGGGTGGAGCAAACTTTTTTTTTGCCAGTGGCGCCGAGCACTGCAATATATGAACTGAATCAGACAACATTGATTTTTATTATGCTTTTATTCGTTGTCATTTTTAATTTTCTCAGGTGTTAGTGTTGCAGTCTCGATCTCACTAGAGCCGGTTACAGTGATACCGAAGGAAAAAAAAATGCAGCGAACATTCATTTCCACTGTTCAAACAGAACGGATTCATTTACATTTCAACTGCATTCTCGGTACCCAGGTCAATCTACAACAATCTCAATCTACATCACGAAATATGAAAAGATCACCAGAGCAAAAGGCATTGGATTTTGCTGTTCGGCATGTTTGGAGGCTTGGGCAACTGAGGGGAATTTCACCATTGATGAGCTGCTGCTGCCGACAATGCAATGTATTACTGCGGGCTGAGAGACACATTGATTGGAAACAGAAGTGACCCCGTGTTAAAACATTGTTCCTGTCAGAGTCAGTAGGAACATTCTCTTCCGAAATTTATACCAGAATGCGCTGAATCCAATTAAGCCAAAGTAGTTGCCAAAGAGAGAAACACAGGTGCAGCACTGGGCAAAGTTTTCTCTCCTCACATACGTTGAATAGATTATGATATCAAGTATGTTGCTAGTAAATGTATACCATATAAATTAAAGCCATTGTTATCCAGTTACTTTCGAGTCTACAATTTCTAACGTTGTGCTTTATCCGGTAAAAAAAGTTTTACAAAGCAACATCTACAGATACCTGCAGGTTGCATTCTAAAATAACAACAGCGCTAACAGCTTTATCTGATTCCTGTAGATTTCCAAAAAAAAAAATTCAATCTTTCTGGTATGATTTCAGTTCGGCTTTTGACCTCAGTCTATTTCTTGTTCACCCAACAACAGTTCGAGAACATGAAGCTCACCAGACCTGTATCACAAGTCACATCTGTTTTCATCCCTGTGATTCGCTTCTCACTCTATCATGATTAAATGCCCGTTACACCAGCTAATACCATCTGTACTTGGAATTAACATGTGTAAGTTATTTTAACATTGGGAGATCTGTAATCAGTGTATGTGAATTATTAGAACATTCACTGGGCAGGCTTCAGTGCCGACACTAAACTGAACTTTCAAATAAAACTGTTTGTTCCTTTGCAGAGAGTTGTATTTTTCTTTCTCTCTCTGAAAGTGCTAGGCCAGTACAGGCATTGATCCACCTGTAGCATTTGCTTTCTACCTGGCAGATGCGAATTCTTGGAGTTCCCTGAATAGACAACAGTCGTTTGTTCCTTTATCCAGTCGTTGCCAACGTCAGATACAATCGTTCATGTAAATGATTTGAAATTATGTGTGTGAGTTATGCTCGTAGTTTTGCCTCACTGGAAATGCACAACAGCGTTGCTGTGGGAAATCCCACTGTAAGCAGATTACAGCAGGCAGCAGGTGTAGCCCAGAAACCAGCAGCAGTTATTGTACGAGTCTTTCACTCTTTCCCATCATCGTGTCTCTCGCTGCACAGAAGTAGAGGGCGGAGTCAGACAGCAACAGCTCTGAGATCGTCAATCGGTATAACTTTTCTGACCGCTGGACTCTGCTGGAAAACCGATTTTGAGCAAAATCTGACTTATATGCAGAACCACTGCTCTCCACCATCCAGACTGCGAACTCGGGCTTTCTGCCAGGGTACTGGCGGTACCAGTACAATTCATAAACATTACCCGTATAGGCGCAGGTTAAATAGGCATCCTCTCCTTGTATTTCCGTGAGTGATGAATCCCATTGCGTGACAGAAATTCCATTGGTCAAATCTGGAAGGCATGGTTGGAGAAAGCAAGAATAATTGAATAAATGTTCCACACAAAGTTCGAACTGACAGTTAAAAAAAGCTCACATTTGCTGCAAAATGAAATTAGGCATGAATTTGAACGCAAAATGAGAAAACAGAACACAAACAACTCCGTTTGCCAGCAAACTCAATTCTGAAGATAACTTAAAGGATCAGAATTTGATTTAATTCTGTTCTGTCCTTGATGCTGCCAGCCATGTGGAGTTTTCCCAGTATTTTGTTTTATTTTGTTGTTCTTGTTTTCTATTTAACGCCACACCTTATTCAGGAAAGAAACTGGCCAATGTCTGTGTAGGCAATCCACACGATAATCCATGTTCACCCATATTCTAATTTTCACTGCATGTCCAGCTTTCCATCTCTTCATCATCTGTTCAGCTGATGTCCCCTTCATGATGTTATCGTTTAATTCACACACTCCTTAAGCCACCGACTTCCATATTCTAAAGGGAAAATACGATTCACTTAGGTTTCCTATTGGATCACTATTATGACTTTGCTGAAGCATCACAGGGTAGATCGCCCGTTCCGAAAGCGATTATACTGTTAGACTGGGATCATCACTCTAATTGCTCTTTTAAACACTGTGTGTCCCTTTCTTCTTCATGATAGGTATAGAGTAAACCGGTTCAAAATAGCCTGAGTGTAATGCAATCAATGTCTCATACGTTGTTTAAAAAATACTCGTTTGGCTCACGCTTATTGTTGGAGAAATTGAACCCTTTCCATCAGTGTAAAACTTCTTACCGACAATGAATGCCAACGAGATCAGCATGAAAGCGGGGAACTGCATGGCTGCTGCTCTGATTCCATGGGTTTTCATTGTGTCATACAAATCTGCAACTGCATATGATCAAATAAGAGAGAGAAAAAAGAAGTCATGAGATCATTGGCTGACGGCGCCTGATGTCACTCCCTTCACAGCAAGCAGCTGCTGCACCGCATAAGTCTGTTTACGTGTCGCGTTCGCCTCAAAGGTCGATGTTTCAGGCATAAACCGCACAGTCTAGTGGTCAGTCAAAAAAAATAATTAATATCGACCGGCTTGTATTTAACAAAGCTGACAGTGCGTTCCTTAATCTGAAACATGTCTCTCAAAGAAGTAAAGGCGTAATGCCAGTGGAGATCCTCAGTCACATTCTACACAATGACTAATCAGACCGAATTTTTGATGGATTATGCTTTGGCTGACTTCCCACCAGAGATGCACAGATGATCTTTGTTAACTTTTGTAGAGACACACGGCTGTGGAATTATTTTCTCCATTCTCTTCCTCAGTGAACGTTTATGTCATTCAGTTCATTTTATCAAACTCATTGTCTTTCATTGCCCGTACA
The DNA here is from genome assembly GCF_030684315.1 of Stegostoma tigrinum. Lineage (NCBI taxonomy): Eukaryota > Metazoa > Chordata > Chondrichthyes > Orectolobiformes > Stegostomatidae > Stegostoma > Stegostoma tigrinum. Next base: position 1,899,381 of record NC_081396.1, on the reverse strand, counting down.
CCTATCTTCCATCCATTCCAGCTTTTCATGAAGCTGTGCATTCTGGTGGGAAGAAAATCATCCAAGCAAACAAAGAACAATAACAAGAGTTTTACTCTATTGATAAACAACACAGCATCAGGTTAAGGTAAAGCAAAGAAGTGCGCATTTTGTGTATCTGAAACAAAGCAGAAATTGCTGCAGAAACTCAAGAAGTCTGGCTTCGCCTGTGGAGGGAAAGCAGATCCAACATTTCGAGTGCAGTGTCCCTTCATGAGAAGCAAAAAGGGAACACACCTGGAACAAGCAGAGTTTTCAGTATAAGATGGCGGCACAGTAGTTCGCTCCAGGCAGATCACCTCTGTTTCACCAACTCCTTTTCATTTTTGCCGTTCTTTTCTCTTCACTTTTCTGTAGTTTTTTTCCACCCTCTCCCAACAACTTTTAACTTCTTAACCTTGCCTTCAGGGAATACAGAAAGGAGGAAGTGAACGTCAGTCCAGACCAGTACGGGAGACGTGACAGAGACCATGCCAGTGCGGAAAAAGAGTTCTGGAGTCGAGTTTCCGACACAGCTTTGGGTGTGAGGGGGCCCGATGCCAAGCCAGACTTAGAGACAAGTTCGACTGGTGAGAACGGCGAGCATTCTGACTCCAACTCCCCTGGAAGGTGAATCCTGGAGACAAGTCGAGCGTCGGAGCCCAGTGCAGGAGTTTATGTGAGCCTAGAATAGCCTTGAACGTACTTCCAAGAAGCAACTCTTGTTTGAAAAATCGCGGGCTGGAAACTGGGGACAGAGGGAGTCCTAATCGAATCCAATAGGGCAGGCAGCATCAGTGGAATGTGAAAGTTGATATTTCACGTTGAGACCCTTCCTCAGAAAAGAAAAACCCCGACCGGAAACGTCATCATTCATGCTCCTCTGATACCGCCTGGACTGCCATGTTCTTCCAGCTCCACACTGTCATCTGCAGTTATTTTTACCTGTGAGGTCTAAACGTGTTTTTTTGTAAGTAAGCCTGCCAATAAGGGTGGTGCTGATGTAGTCTGGTATACTGATATTTACGTTGCAGAGCCTTGGCGTCAGCTTTCAGAAACCTCCTCCTCCATTCCCTGAGCCATGATCACACCTTGAAATATCCGACCTCTGCATCAACTATGGTAACTGATCTCATTTATTCTGGTCACCTCCCCGGCACAACCCCTAAGCTGAAACTTGCCCAGTCGCACACAGCTAGCTTCCATCTCCTCCTTTAAATACACAAACAGGTCTGAGCCGGCAGAACCTTTGTTTCAAACTGCTCCTGCCCCACAGAACTGATCTCTTCCTACCTTCACTAAGTCTTCTCTCCACGTATGTCCATGATTCCTCTGACACTTTACGCTGTGTCAAAATTTTCAATTTACAGGCTTCAGACTTCTAGTTTTTACCATGGACGTGCAATTACTTTACATGTACATTCACCACCAGAGGGGTTCTAGGTTTCTCTGCTTCTTTTTGGAGCAAAGGCATGAAACGATCCCACCCACTACCATTCTGCTCCGCTTTGCGAGCTCGTCCTTCTTCTCAATAACTTCAATTTAGCTCGTTGCATTTTTTTCAGGTCAGATTATTGGAAATGCATAACTGCGTTCACTATAGCCAACACTATTTCTATGAAGATTATTTAACACGTTTCTTATTCCAGTCCCATTCCGGCCCTCACCTATGACTCTTTCTCTGATACATCGATGATATAATCGGTGCTGCTTCTGTCTCCTGTCTAGAATTGGAAAAAAAAATCTTCAATTTCGCTTCCAATTTCTACCCTACCCTCACTTAAAACTGGTCAGTATTTGACTCCTCCCGTCCTATCGTCGAATTTCTGCTTCCACTTCTGGGGATACAATGCACTCTAATATCCAAACGAGTTGCTGTAATATGCACCTTCTTCCTCAACTTCGGATTCTCCAACACCATTACCACCAGGGCCCTCATCTGGGTCAGAACCATCTTCCACAAGTCTGCCCTCAAATCCTCCCTTCCATTCCGCAACAGTGATATTGTTCCCCCTGTCCTTATCTACCATCTCGCCAGAGTCCACATCCAGGAGGTCATCAGACGCAACTTCCACAGTCTCCAGCGAGATGACACCACAAGACACATAATCCCCTCCCCTCCCTGATCTGCGTTCCAAACGTGACATTGCCTCCGGGACTACATGGTCCACTTTTTCTTCACTCCCAATTACCCCCACAGCGCGATGGCGATTGTGCAACATCTGCCAAATTATCCCTTCTTTCCCCATGATCCAAGAGGTAAATCTAACTTCCAGGTGAAGTGTAACTTCACCTGCACTTTGCAGAATACAGTCTGCAGTATTCGCTGCTCACAATGCAATCTCATCTATATTTACAAAATGAAGAGTTGATTGGGTGAATGCATCGCCGACCCTCTAATTTCAGCATCCAAAAATAAAAGGATCCAGAGCTTTCAGTTGTCAGAATTTAGGACTGAATTGAGAAGGAACGTCTTCGCTAGGAGAGTTGTTAATCTTTGGATTTCCTTGCCCAGTGAAATAGTTGACGCTACTTCAGTAAACGTTTTTAAAGCTAAGTAGTTTTTTTTTGAACGATAAAGGAATCAAGGGATATGGTGAGAACGTGGTTAAATGGATCTGAGTCCATGATAAGATCAGACATGATCTTATTGAATGACGGAGCATTCAAGGCCAAACAGCCTACTCGTGCTCCTAGTTCTTAGATCTTATGTTGTCTGCTACTTTAATGCACCCTCCTGTTTCCTGACCAATGTCTCTGTTTCCAACTTGCTAGAGTATTCCATCGAAGCTCAACTCAAGTTGGAAAACAACACCTTATTTTATGCTTGTCGACCCTGCAGCCCATTAGACACAGCATTGAGTTCAATAGTTTTAGCGTTTATGCTCTCCCAAGTCAAAAATCCGTCGCCCACACACCAGACCTTGTTAACACGTAGCCTGCAATTATGTACTATCTATTGTTAGACACTAATAGTCAGAATGACAGCTTTCACCCTCCCAGCCAGATCGTTATCAACTCCTTCATCTATCCAACTGCTCTTCTCTCTCTTCAGTCTCTATACTTGATTCTGTCCTTTATTAATTACCCAATCTCTCTCCCTATTTTCTGCTTATATACTGATGGCTTCCACAACTACCATCAGTTCTGAGGAAGGGTCATCGGACGCGTCTGATTTTCTTTGTCTTCACAGATGCTGCCAGACCTGCTGAGCTTTTCCAGCAACTTCTGCTTTTGTTCTCCATTTCCACATACTTGTCTATTTGATTCTTCGTCCAAGTTGAATCTATTAAATTTAAACTGAATCATTTCTGCTCTGCCAAGCTGCTACTTTCACAGAGAACAGAAACAGCACGGAAAAAGTGACCCTAAGAAGCAGCTTTAATTCCCCATGGCGAATCAACTGGTACTGGCAGAGGCTGAAAGGCAACTAATGATTATTGTGGTAAAATAAAAGAAAGATTCTGAATATAAAACATATTGTGCGAAATTCCATCATTCTCTTTTTGTTTTTACAAACTTGGCGATTTGTCAATGTCAGCTTTAAAATTAGGATACCTTTCACTGAAGTCATTCCTAACTGACTCCAGAAGGACCACCATAAATTAATGTTGTCGAAATTTTGTAAGTTGTTATGTGTTAAATTATAAAAAAAATGAAATATCTGCCTTCATACAGACTACAATTCGCTGATCAGCCCACATCATCCGAACTCGGTTAGAAAAGCTTTGGAAACTTTCGAAACTAGAGGGCAACCACAACAACGTGGAGGTGCCTGTGTTGGATTGGGAGGACAATGTCAGAAATCACACAGTGCCAGAATCTAATCCAAACAGTTTGTTTGGAATTCCAACAGCTTTCTTAGCATAGGCCTTTCGTCAGCAGCAGTAGCCACACTGACTTAATCAGGGAGGCGGAATAAATTAAGGCTTTCTACGCTTAGAATCAATTTGCTTCAATCCTGGTTGCGAGTAACAGTAACAATAGTCTTGTGGTCATTTGTGATATCACTGGTATCCCTGAAATGGGATGACTGAGTACACACTGGCACACAGAGGAGCAGTTGAACAGTCAGCCTTCAACCAAAATATGAAATAATTTCACAATTGCATACCAGTCTTTGAAGCTGTGCTACAGGCAGAACAATTGAAACGTCTTTTAATAGTTGGCATGCTTTCAGGCAGGTTGACTAATAGGACGCTTCCTCTCGTTTGAAGCAGGTCACTCCTCGCTCCAAAATATGGATTAGTTGGTGTGCTGTCAAGTGGCAAGCCTCAGTGAACGCTTTTCCATACGCAGAGCGCATCAACAGTCTCTCCCCATTGTATTTTTTGTTATGTTTCAGTCGTTCGAACGAACTACTGACCCCTTTTTACACTCATATCAAGTGAGTGCTCTCTCTCGTCACTTCATGTCGGGTGGTGTCTCAGAAGGTTGGATTACCAAGTGATTTTCTTTGCATAAATGGATGAGATAAACAGTCTTCACCAATTTGACTGTGTCAGTCGTTTGCATTTCCAAAAGTTTGCAAAGGGTTTCCGGCCGAAGTATAATGGATTGCTAACATTTAGCATTCCTCAATCTTTTCTCGTTCATATTTCATGTGAACATAACAGCACATTTACATGAATTGGTATCTGCAGTAACTGCCTGATGACTCATCCCTTATGATATGCCATATTCATAATATTTGTCAATCACATATTTACATCCTTATAACCAAAGTTAAACCGAATTCAAGCCAGTTGTGCACACTTCACCATGCTCATGTGAAGCTTACGTTTCATTCCTTTTGTGAGCAAGACTGATACCTTCCTAAAACCACGATTTTTAACAGGTGACATATTGCACCAAATCGTTTTTGACAACAACTCTATTTAAATCTGAGACCTTGTCAATCCTGTTAGAAAATATGCTTTTTTTTAATGTCAATCTTTCTTGGGACTTTCCTTTTTTCTGTATTTATGACAATGTGTCAGCCGGAGGAGTGCTAGGTATTTGAGTAGAATACAATTATCATGGAATTTGGGTCCCACGAAATATTGGAGCAAACAATGGGGCAGTATTTATGGGGCCACGAATTCATTTGCAACACTGTCGTTCAGCAGCGTTCAGAGTCAGAAGGCGAACTCAGCATGAAATTTAGTTTGTCACATGAGTACAACAGCAAGCAAGATATAGCTGGAATCCTTCATTCTAGGAAATCAGGGACATTCACCACTGAAATACTGGGCTACGTTGGCTGTATATCTGCGACATGACAAAAATACTTTCTGATTCTATTGGAGTTAAACTATGTTGGGAGATGTGGCAGATGGAATTATACGTCTGGTGAGAATAAATGGACAGATGAACATGTTTAGAGCTCTTTCATTTTTATAAAGCAAAGAACGTGAATGCTGAAGGGTTGTATCAGTGTGTTCTTTATTTCATCTCTAAACTTGATCTGTGCTAATGCGTAGGTGAAGGTTTTATTGCGGGAAATGGGCAAATGGAGCAAGTTTGTCGACTTTTAAAGCATGTGCTGTGGATCTTTAAAATCCAGGACAACGAAGCAGGCCTCACCTGTAAACTTCACATAAAGGAAATGTCCAACTTTGGTCATCCACAGTAAGACGCGGCTGAGAGAGATGCCAAACAGCAGGACAATGGACTTATTGCGATTGGCCATCTCTGGACCTTGTCGATTCTAAGTGGCACAGGCTCTTTTGCGGGCTCTTCTAGCGACTAGAATGTGCCTTACAATCAGGGCATTTATCAACACAATAGGGAGGAAAACAAAAAAAAAGTGTAAAGATGCGGTCCAAACAATCATAGGCCTGCTAGACTGCCCAATTTCAATAGCTGAAATTAATGTCACAGAACCAGGGCATCCCATCCGAGACGTACAGTAGCTAGTAGATGAGATAGAAAAGCATGTTCTTGGCACACCTCGAGGGACAGATAATCCCCATGAATAGTGATGCAATTTACTTGGTGCCATACGTGGTGTTCAACCGTTGACAGCTGATGGCCACAAAACGGTCAATAGCGAAGGCTACTGTTAGCCAGACTGAGCCGTCACGAGCAGCATACTCAACGTAGTACTGAGTGTACAAGAATGCTTTGAGGACAAAATACTGTCACGAAAGTAGATACAAGCATTCCGTTTGGGTACCACAGCCGTTATGATGACAAGAACCCCAGTCACCTCTGTCACCACCAGGTGGACAGTTCTGGGATAAGGTTATGGTTGTCACCAACGGAGCTGTGTCATTAAAAAAAGGTATCTTACTAGGTGAATTCAAATACCAGATATTGCCCAATCGAATCTGTTGCTGAAATTAATATTCACTCCCAAAGAAGCAAACATGTGCTGCGGGTAATCGTTTGTGCATCAGAAAATCTTGCCTTCTTTTCTTTTCAGAATTCTAAACTCCAAAAAACAGTCTTTATTGCCTGAATCAGAGACGTTTCACAACATTGGCCATTGACTGAGCTTCTGGTGGTTTTAGCAACGCGCTCATCTGCATTAAAATGTAGAGTCATAGAGTCATACAGCATGAAAGAAGCGTTTTATCACACCATGTCAATGATGAACAACAAACACGAAACGAAACTATACTAATTTACATGCTGTTAGCCTGTAACCTCCTATTCCAGTACGTTTTAGTGCTTATACAGCTGCAGCTTAAATGTTGAGAGTGCACCTGCTTAATTACTTTCTGAGGCTGCTTGTTCCATATTTTCATGACTCTTTGGTTAAAAAAATCTCAGATGTCAAAACCGCTTCCTTCTCTACATCAATGCATGCATCCTGGCCTTTGGCATTTCTGTCCTGGGAAAGAAATTCTCACCATCTGCTTATTCCTGTCAGACTTTGGCATATCTCAATCTAATCCCATGCAGGATGCTCTGTTCCAAGGAAACAAATGCAGCTAATCAAGTCTACCCTCAGTACCTATACTTTTCATCCAAAGCAAAGTTCTGATGAGTTTCTTGCACCCTCTCCAGTGCAATCGCGTCCTCCTGAAAGTATGGTGAACACAAATGCACACATTATATCATTTGTGGCCGAACTAATGTAATATAAAGGTGCTCCATGGACTTCCTTGCATCCGTATTGGACACCCGCTTTCATGAAGGCAATTTTTTGTCTGTCTCATTCACCAAACTGCCTACCTGTACTGACGTCGCCAGTAATATCTTGAAGTGTACAACAGTGTACCTTTGTTTTTCAGTAACACTGAGCGATCTTCCACACATTTTGCAAATCCTTCTCTTATGAGGCCGCCTAATGCATTGCATTACACAGATCAGGATCCAATTCTATCTGCCATTGCTCTACGTAGTTGATTAATATCAATCTGTCGCCTGATATCTCCTATCTGACAACAACTAATGTTTCGTATTCCCTCCAAACTTATTGCTTATGACTTCTGACCTCACATTCAATGTATCAATGTGGATAACATCCAGCAAGTGTCCTTGTACACATCCTTGCAGTTTCCAGGATTCGAATCACGAAATTATCCCTTCACTATCACTGTTTTACTGCTAATTAGAAGCCATGTTTTATACAGTTTTCTAAATTTCCTTGGGTCATATGGGCTCGAATTCTTCATAGCTGTCTTACACGTAGGGCCATGGCAAATGACTTGCTGAAGTCCATGTGAACAACGTCGGTTGTGCTACCCCATGAAATATATTGTTTCAAATTTTCAGAAAACTCAATTCATTCAAATTAGTCAAATAAGATCTCCCTCCTTATTCTGAATGCCACACAATTACAACCATCCATTTGTAACAATGGTGACCATTGGAACAGTCTCTTGAAACCTCACTCATTGTTACCGTTAGTGAGCTTCAGCTCACCTGAAGCATGTGCTACCAATGTTCTTATACAAGCCTGTAAAATGTTTTTCATCGTACAGTCAATAAAGAACGTTAGCACAAGCACCCAAGTCAGTGAAATGTTCGCATTGTTGAGACACTCTGTTTAGGTCTCACTGAAGTTGCTGTCAGCATGTCAAATCCTGTCACCTATGTTAGTTTCCATCACTGACTTTAATACCGGTCCAGAACAATCATCCAGAGTTTACATAGACATAAAATTAGATTCGTTTTCTCTTTTCAAATCGTTCTGAATAATTCAGAAATTTGTTTGCGTAAAGGGAGCACAATCATAGCCAGATTGGAAACATCGTTCCTCTCTGAGTATTTGTTAGTTCTCAGACTTTCCAAACTCTCGAAGTGTTTCTCTGTTTTACTTTTCGGCCGTCAAGATGGTACTAATGCACAGTAGACCAAACCTGTACTTTAACGTGGAGTTTGATTTTAAAGATGAAAGAGAAAATATACCTGAACAATTATGAATGAAATGTGATTCTTCTGGACAGATGCGTTTTAAAATAGAAGATAAATATAAATAGCAGTAATTTAAATAGAATAAATAAAGACTATTAAAATTAAATTATCAAATTCATTAAATACAATATATGTGACAATTTAGTTTTGGAATTTGCCAAATTATATAACTGAACTGTTGACGAATAAACAAAACGTAATGAAAAATATAATGGTGGAAGTCACAGCATCAGGCACATTCAAATGGAAACTAATGTTTCATATCAAGATGACTCTACATCAGTGTTGGTAAGAAATAAAATGTACATGCCGACATGGTTACACAGGCAGCTTTGAAGAGAAGCTGGTTTGACCTGAAAGACTAATTCAGTAAGAGAAATGAAGGTATCATTGATATCCATGTTTCCGCTGGCAGTGTGTTCTGGACAGAGACAAAAAAAACCACCCAATCAGGGAACATCTTCCTTATTCGAAGATTCAACAAGTCAGAAAGTGTGGTGATAAATAGATTGAAATTGAAATATGGACTCTCCTGCAGTTGATACTGAAATTGAAATTTGGTTTTATTATACCAGTCCTCTTTCATGTAAGGAAGAATACATCAACAATGCCATTTCAGAGCGTAGCGTGAAATATTCTTTCATAGTGGTAAATTGATGCCATTGAATCGGATCCCTTTGACAATTTGGAGCTGTCAATGTCTGAGATTGATTTTTATATTGCTGCTTGCATTGCTGCAAGTGGCAGGAAGAGATATAAAATATCTTCACTGTATGTTTAACAAGGAATATGTTTCGTAATTATCAATAAAAAAAGAAAATGAGCTGAAGATCTTGAGAGTACGTTTGCCATATGGAAGAATGAATTTCATTGGACTCTTGCTCTTGATACGCTTGGCGGATACTGCTGATAGTGCACAAGGTTCCCATTCATCCAAATCAGTGAATGTTACCCCAATGGAGAGACCGCACCTTTGAGATTTTCCACTGGGGTAGTTAAATGTACTCTGATTCATTAATACAAGGTACAGTGTCAGTGGTCTTATCACACACGGGCAACATCTCTGAACCGGATGCAGGGAGCTTGCATTCAGGTCACACCTCCTTTAAGCATGTATGACAAGGTCTCTGTAAAGGTTGTGTAGAAAATGTACAAAATATAGGGCCCAACGAGCAGTACCTGCGATCAGGGATGAACTGTTGGTCTGTTCGTTTCAGTAGAGAAGCTGTCGTAACATTGACTCTCATTGTCAGCGACAGTCGAGAAAAAGGCATTGCCACGTTGCAATTACGTGCTTTGACAGTGTGCTGTAAATTCGTAGCGACTTTGCGATTTAAAACAAAATGTTGTTCGGGCTATTTGTAGCTTATACAAACACGTGGACATTCGAAATATTATCAAACTGAGCATAGGATTAATGTCGACATATTGCCAGCCAATGAAGCGCGTTCCTGTTCTGGATTATTATTTAATATCAGTCAATTCCGAACACACGTGTAAAATAGTTTTGAGTTGTGGTGATTCAGAGAGGTTGTTGTCCCAGGTTTCAGTTTTCGTATATGCTGCGTCTCCCAGAACAGGATTAGACTACCATAACTTCCACACTCAGAAGCCTTGTACTGAGATAAACACACTTATTAAAATTGTCAGCAACTGCTCTATACGTCGTCCTGACGCTTTCTTTTCCTCTAATTTTACTAATTCTCTATTAGATAGTGTACCAGTTTCTGCAGATGTCAATGCTTGTACCTTGCGTCTAGGTTGCTCTTTTCGTAATCCAAATTCACAGACACACTTCAGCCAAAAATTCGATCTCAAGAGCCTGCATTGATCGATGTGAACATATTCCAATTGTGGGTACAGAGAAGTAAAATATCAAACAGTCAGCAATACCCATCCAAGCATGATTGTACAATAGCAAATATGTAGAGTCTGTAGTCTTCGCCCTTTATATGAAAATGTCTCTGCAATTATGTAAAACACCATATCATACGTTGAAGAATTAATTTAAAATGCATCTTTATGAACATAGGCTACGACAGACTCTCGTAAATTAAAAACAAGAACGATCAAAAATCTTTCAGAGTACATCTCTGTGAGTAAACTAAAATGGAATGAGAACAGGTTGCTAAAACGAAACCGAATACCACTCAGCTCAAGTCGTTTTTCACAGTGATCTGCTCACCAAGACATTGCAGGGGACATGCCCGTTGTCGAAGAACATGCTGCAGCGACACAGGTTCATTGTGGCCTCATTCACTGCAGGATGCCTGGTCCTTTGTGGCCTCAAACACTTCATAGGGACAGGTCAGCTGTGACCTCACTTCCTGCGGCTGTACAGCCCCTTTGAGAGCTCATTCATTGAAGGGAAACAACCTCATTGTGAACTCATTCATGTCGGGATATCAGGGCTGTTGTGACCTCATTCGACTCAAGATGCCTCTTGATTGTGGCACTCCCACCACAGTAGATACTGGTGAGGCAATCTTTTTGGTTCTATTAAGTTAAATTAGGTTTCGATACAAGAAACGAAAGTGTCATGTTTTTTTGGTGGTCGTAGCAAGACGGAAGCATGACAAAATAGCATTCACATATATTTAATTTTGCAGCTGTGTAGACTGAGAGTTTATTCCTCTTGATATTTATGTCTGATTGTCATTACTTTACTTTTTAAATCATTGACTTTCAGCTAACGGTCAGTTCCCAATCCGGAGAAATAGAAAATGTGATTGCCAAGTTGTATTATCTCTAGAGTGTTCGCCCAGAGAGCCAACTAAATAATTCAAATCACGCAATTTGAATCCAATTAAATCTTCAATGGCGCAGGGAGTGTGGAAATGATTACCATGAATCCATTGCCACCTGATGGTTTTTTAGAAAATGTGTAGACCAGCATTGGGCCTGACGTGAACGATTTCTAGCGATTAAAGAAAATGAGATTTCCCACTTTGCTCTTTTTTTCCCCACAGGGAAGTTTGGAATCAGACTCTGTACGTTCACAGCTATGTTCTTTCGATCGGTCAATGAGAAAAATGTACCTGGTTCACTCATGTTATTTAGAAAAGGAAACTGCCTGCCTTGCTTGATCTGGTCGACATGTGACTCCAGAGCCACATGTGGATGACTTTAAATTGCTCTCAGGTCAGTTAGATAATTGGCAATGAATAGCAGTCCGACTCTCGACTTGCGACTCCCATATTCTCTGAATGTAGAAAAATAACAACAAAGGTGGACATGTGGATGAAGAAAGCGTGATTAGGTCAGAAGACCCTGGTTCAAGACTACAAATGAGTAATAAGTCTGGGAAGGTATTTTAGAAAATAACGAGAAAGCTATAACAGTGGAATGTTCGTGCCTCGACCTGAAACCCAGGAAAACTCACCTGCCTAAAGAAATTAAATTCAACACCTGATGGTTTTTTAGAAAATGTGTAGACCAGCATTGCGCCTGACGTGAACGATTTTTAGCTATTAAAGAAAATGAGATTCCCCACTTTGCTCTTTTTTCCCCCACAGGGAAGTTTGGAATCAGACTCTGTACGTTCAAAGCTATGTTCTTTCGATCGGTCAATTGCGCCTGTTGGAGTCTGACAAAATCAACAATATTTTACACAAGGATTATTGCAGTGAAAGGTCTTTTATTTATAACTTAACACATCATAAAATTTATATATCTGAAATAAAATGTCTAAAATAAGAGGTAAAAAGATTCCAGGCTAAATCCGGAAATTAAACTGTGATCAGTTGAAAAGAAAATGGGCTGTAAAAATGTGAGAGTGAAAAAGGATTGGAACAGGTGTTTTAAGTTAGGACAGGCAAAATGATTTAAATGAATACTCTGCTTGCTGATGTTGCATTGCTCTAGTAATTTGATGCCTCCTCTTCACTAGTACTCCTGCTTCAGTTGGCCTTTAGCAGGTAACAACACAGACGTGCAAATTGTAGGTAGACTTCTCGGAATCCAGGCGTCACGATTTCCCATCAATAATTGTGGCTGCAATAGACATACATCACACACCTTCTGTCTTTCAACACTGCATTTGGCCAGGACACTGTTCTCATTTACTTTGTGCAATCTGATCTAAATTCTTCAATCGAGAGGTTGCTGCTGTTGTTCCATTCCTGTCATTGGTTAGATCAGCAACAAAATGAAACATGGATCTGTAATTCTGTTCTGACTGAATGTTTCCTGCTTTAAAGACTGATAGTCTAAAGAAATATCAACACAGCCATCGCCTAAACCCTCCTCATCATTAACTCACGACTTAGTTGGTGTTACATTCCTGAAAAAATATCATTCTCCCCATTCCTGATGAAAAACCTGTAAGAATAGCAAGGATGGTAATATACATCTATGTGCAGCTAGTCCTAATTGCTGATGGCACCATTATGTTTGGTTACTGGAACTACAGGAAATATTGTAACATCCAATTATTGGCATGAATGTTGAAGAGGAAATTGATGAAACAATACAATATGAAACAATACCTTGAACACAAATATTCACACTGATTCTGACATAGTCCGCATCCATGCGGTTAGGATATAGTGAATGTGAACAGGAATTTCTGAATTGTGAAGTAGTTTTCCCTCCGTGTTTAATAGAAACGACAAAACGTTATCAAAGTTCCTTGAATTCTGACGCTGATATCATGGGAAGTGCCGAATGCCTCAAAGATCTTGGTCCAGGAATGAGAAGCTTAACATATGAGGAACGTTTAAGGACTCTGGGATTACATTCATTGGACTTTAGAAGATGTGGGGGGATCTAATTTAAACTTACAGAATACTGAAGGCCCTGGACAGTGTACATGTTGGGAAGACGCTTGGGAAGAGATGTTGATGTTGGGAAGAGAGAATAGGAATGGGGGCAGAGCCTCAGAGTAAATAGAACACAATTTAGAACAGAGGTGAAGAAGAACTTCTTCACCAGAGAGTGGTAAATCTATGAAATTCACTACCACTGAAGGCTGTAGAGTCCAGGTCATTGAGCATATTTAAGCCTGAAATAGATAGGCTCTTGACTGTCAAGAGAATCTAGGGTTACGGGGGGAAAGCAGGAGAATGGGTTGAAGAACTTAGCAGTCATGATTGAGTGGTGGAGCAGACTCGATGGGCCGAATGACCTAATTTTTGCTCCTTTGTCTTCTGGTCTAATGGATGAAAACTCCATAATAAAATGTTGCTTGGCATTGAACGCGATGTTGCCATAAAACAAGTGAAACAGCTCAAAATTCATTATTTGAAGTCAATGGGCGTCTCCCTCAAATTTAATGTGGTGTTCAACATCATATGATCACTGATTCCCATTTGTGTCTTCATTACGAGGCCATTGTTTAGACTGATAGCATTGCACATTGCCAAGTGGACTGATGCCTCTGTCTGGTCGACTCCACAGCAAGCTTTTCAACTAAACCAGATTGAAAAACATATCAATGAGCTCCTTATCTTGGCTATCTTTGGCCGATGGCACCGTAAATGTGTGGATTAAAATATCTCGCAATCACCTTGCATTTCTGAAAATTGAACTGGATTTCTTACTTTATGCTGCACCTACTTCCTGTCGAGAGAAATACCCAATTTTTTCGTTTAGAACTCCATTTCATCACCGAATCGTGTCCCCATCTTAGTTTGTTTTAATTAGATCTTCCCTTTTTTTGTTGTTGTGGTATAATTAAATAACATAGCTCCCCTCCACCACTGGTTATGTTCTTTTCCTCGGAAGTCAGATGTAACCTTTTGCATTCGGATATCATTCCACCCATTTGTTTTTCAGCGATATCCCTGTATTGGTTATAAGATTGTGTTCATTCATTTTTATTTGCTCATTTTATTTACCTGCTCTATTGGGAAAATAATAGGCACTCGGATTCAGGGTCACTGAACATTTTATAGTTTTTCTTATCTTCTACTCTTATTTCTTGATTTGCTTTCTTAAATGTGTAATCTCTACACCCCTATGCAAGGACCAGATAGTCATTTTGTTATATTAAACTTCTAAACGACTCTTTGATTTGCCACATTGTCGTTACTTGTCCGACTTTGTTAAATTGCCAAATTGTCTCCTTAACTAGTTGTGTCGTTTCCACTTGCAAACGTTTCAGCATTGTTCAGATTAATGTTGGCTCCACGTGAAAATCCGACATTACCCAATGCCAGTGCTGGTGATTGACTTCTCCCAGAGCAATCGTTCAGTGAAACAGGCATCAATCCAAACAGATGTTTCCCTATTCTATGAAGTTGAGGAATAATCGAAAGAATTACATATGGCCAATGGCATAGCTACCATCCCACATTATAATTGCCGGTCTCGTACCTCGGATAGATCCCATAAAACCTCTTGCTTTATACACCTGTGCCTATTTTGTTGCCCACGAAATTCGGATCCTCTCTCTGTCGATTCTTTCCATTCCACTTTAAACACCTCCACCTTCGAAGATGTACGAAAACCTGGAGTCAGACTGGCAGCATATAAGATTCTGAAAGGGATTGACAATGCAGATACTGAGCAGGCCGTCTATTCTTGTTGAGTAATCTAAAAAGGGTGGGTCATATTAAGAAAGACATAATCTCATTCAACAGGGATTTGTGGAACAATGTATTTTCTTTTAACTCCTCATAATTGTTTGGAATTCTCTTTCACCGATGACATTTTTTCCAGTTCATAATGTCCAGATAAAGGGAGAATAAAATTGAAATCCGAAAACATGAGATTGAGCAAAATAATTAGGAAGACTCACAAACTACCAGAGGATAGCTTACTAGAAGCTAAATATGTTGATTCTTGATCTAACGGGGATTGACACACAGTTAACGTCAAAAGCAGCCCATTGTGACTTGGAGAAATGCTGCTGAGTTTCTCCGTAATTAAAACCTGCATCTCATATGATCT
Source organism: Stegostoma tigrinum (assembly GCF_030684315.1). NCBI lineage: Eukaryota > Metazoa > Chordata > Chondrichthyes > Orectolobiformes > Stegostomatidae > Stegostoma > Stegostoma tigrinum. The sequence continues at coordinate 1,884,126 of NC_081396.1, read as the reverse complement.
CAGTCACTGATATAAGACTGTAAGATACAACATTTGAAACCATGTGTTTTTGACAGTCGATCTATATTTTCAACGAATGGGTTCCAGGTAACAAGGGTCATGCTGCCCAGTGAGTGTGAGCTGAATCAGTCATTGTGTTTCATTGTTTTTTTTGACACACACATTTTGTTTACACATTGCAATGTTTGTGACAGGAACGAGTCGCCAAGTTTCAGTTTCCCAAGATTCATGATGGACAGTACACAACATTGAAACTTCGCAATTCAAAAATGTGCAGAGGGCTCGCTAGTAAATCCTGTATCATGGGTTATTTCTGCTGAAAAGTTTCGGCAAGGGGAAGGGAATTACGTTTCGAGGTTTATCTGGCCAGTTTTCCTTTCAATTGGAACAAGACAGGAAAAATTACTCCATTAAAAAAAAGCCACTGGTGCTCTTGACATTGGCATTGCCACGTATTACCACGCATTGATGCCCACACCATGATAGAGGCACAGTCAGTCCGTTAAAAAAAAGAAAGTCTTAGCACACCACCTCACTGGTTCGGATCCGTATTCCCTATTGTGAAGTATTCATATTGTCAAAAGTTAGGGCAGCTTTTCATCAGCGATAACACGGTGTGAAGCTGGATGAACACAGCAGGTCAAGCAGCATCGGGGGATCACGAAAGATGGACGTTTGGCGTCGAGACCCTTCTTCTGAAGATGAATTTATCTCAGATTCTCCAGCATCGGCAGTTCCTACTATCTCTGTAACAGCTTTGCATAAGATTTTTTCTTCTGAGTTGCATTCTGTATAGAATGCTTACCTAATGTCTATTTTTTTTTTATACAACTCTTTTCACGCAGTCTCTGACAACTAAACGACAAAACGGGTCATCGATTCCTATCACTGGCCAAAGTCGATTTGATTCTGACGCTTCTATGAACCTGTATTGGCATGAATTCCCATTTTGTCATTCAGTTCTAGCACAGACGGCAGTAATTTTCAGTTCATTTCAGACCATGTCTGCGGATTTGTGATCCTAAGGGGAAGGGGATTCAAAGGCCATACAGAAAATTGGTTGCATCAAAAATTACAATGTGTCCCATTTAATGTTAGACTAGATTTAACAGGCCAAATGTCTTTCTGAACCGCGGAGTCTGTGTTTCTGAGACGAGTGCTCTAAAGTCATTGACTTCAGAACAGAGTCATTGTGAGCTGATTGGGTGTTGCATTTTGTCGCTGCTAGAAACAAACAAATATGGCTCAACATCATCCCAAAACTGAGCAATTCAGCCTAACGACAACGTCAGCCGTCAACTGAGCCTATTCATCTTTAACTACCTCTCTTTAAATACACCATTCACTTTCTAAACATGCCAGCTGTTACCATCTACTCATTTCTAAATGTTCTATGTTTCTTTTCAGGTAAGTTTCTGAGTCTCAAAATGTTCACTTGCATGCAATATGGTGAGAGAAAACGTTTCTTTTTTTCTTTTTTGCCTGTGGTGCTCCGGATTAAAATATAAACACCACAGTTGGTAACATGGATTATAATTATTCTTTTGAACTCATTGTCTTTTAAATTTCCTGCAGGTGTTAGGTGTGCAGTCGCGGTCTCACAAGAGCCAGTCAAAGTGATAGAGAGGGAATAAAATGCATTCACCATTCATTTCAGCTGTTCAACCAGAGACAATTCATTTAGTTTGCAACTGGACTGTCAGCACTTGGGTCAAACTTCGATATTCTTGATCTACATCCCTAAATACGGAAAGGTCATCACAGAAAATGGATTTCCTGCATCTGTGGAGGCTTGGAAAACTTCGGGAAATTTCACCATTGATGAGTTGTAGCTGTCTGACAACGCGGTGCATTACTGCAGGCTGACAGAAACATTGAATTGGAACCATAAGACACCCCGAAAATAAAATTAGAACAGTATGAGCTAAATTCAGATAAACCAAAGTAATTACCAAAGAGAGGCGCAAGTGCAGTATTGGCAAGATTTCGTCTTCTCACTTACTTTAAAACATTATGAAAAGTTACAAATATGTGTTTAGAGAATGTACATTGTACAGAATAAAGGCATTGCTATCCGATTACTGTCGATTCTGTGGTATCTGACGTTGTGTTTTACCCAGTAAAGAGGTTGTACAAAGCAACAGCTACAGATCCATGCGAGAAGCATTCTATAATGACGGCAACACGAACAGCCTTATCTGGTTCATGTAGATTTCCAAGAACAATTCCTTCAATCGTTCTGATATGTTTTCAGTTCGGCTTTTGACGTCGGCCTAGTTTCTGGTCATCTGGTAACCATTCGAGAATCTAGAGGCCCTCAGGCCTGTATCACCGATCACATCTGCATTAATCTCTGTTGATTACCTACTTGCTCTATCATGCTACATTTTTGTTTCTCGTGATAATAGTATCTATACTTGGAATTAATATGTGTAAGCTATTTTCACGATGAGAGACCTGCAAGGAGTGTATGAGGATGAATAGAACTTTCACTGGGCAGGCTTCACTGCCTATTGTAAATTGATTTTAAGAACTATTTGTTCCTTTGCAGAGAGGTTTTATTTTTATCAAACTGCTGTGCGAGGACACATCTCATTCCCAATGAAGCATTTGTTTTCTTTCTGGCAGTTGTAAATTCACGGAGTTCCCCAAATAAACTATAGGTGTTTGTTCATATACATTATCAGTGTGAAGGTCAAAATTAGTAATTCATGTGATCAATTTTAAATGATCTGTGTATGAATTATACTCGAAGTTTTCATTGTACAGCTTTGTAAAGAAACGTCCGTTTTGTGAAACCCAGTTATAAACGGCCTTCAACGGGTAACACCTGTGACCCAGAAGCCGTTGAGCAGTTACTGTACGAGTCTGTAGCTCGTTCCCATTACTGTGAGGCTCGCAGCACAGTAATAGAGAGCGGTGTCAGACAGCAGCAGCTTCGAGATCGTCAATCGATACGACTTGTACGACTGCTGTACTGTACTAGAAAATCGCTTCTGTGCAAAATCCGCCTTAAATTCAGCACCACTACTCTCGGAAGTCCGGACTGCGAATTCGGGCTTTCTGCCAGGGTACTGGCGGTACCAGAATAAGTCATACATATAAACGTTGTACGTGCAGTTTAAATTGACATTTTCTCCCTCCGTTTGCATGAGTGAGGGCTTCCGCTGTGTAACGGAAAATCCATGGTTAAGATCTGGAAGACAAGGGTAGAAATAGCAGTGATAATTGATGAAAGGTTCAGGTAAAAGTTTGAACCAACAGTTAGAAAACCTCATATTAGCTGCAACATGAAATGAGACAGGAATGTGAACATGAAAATGAAAAAAAAATCACACAAACAACTCTGTTTGCCAGCAAACTCTGTTCTGAGGATAGCTTATAGGACGGCAATTTGCTTTAATTCTGTTGCTGTCCACAATGTTAATAGACCGTGTGGAGTTTTCCTAGCATTTTTTTTGTTTCGCTTTGAACAAATAACTAATTCAGAAAACCAGGCCAACGTACGTTTTAGCAATTCCACAATAGAATGCATGTAACCCCGTGTTCTAATTTTCGCCACATATAAATCTTTTGATGTCTTCATCATCTGCTCAGCTCACATCCCATTTATGACTTTGGTCTGATTCACACACCCATTGAGCCACTGAGTTCCATGTTCTAAAACTGGATTCCCTTAAGTTTTCTTTTGGATCATTATTCTGACTCTTGTGAGCTGTCACAGGATGGATCATACTTTCTGAAAGAGATTCAATCTTAATCGTAGGGTCGTCACTCTAATTGCTCTTTTTACGCTTGCTGTCCCTTTCTTCCTCTTCTTCTTGCAAGATGTCGTGCAAATCGGTTCACAATAGCGCACGTGAAATACAACCAATGGCTAATACATTTTGAAAAGAATACTCGTTTGGTTCACACTTAGTAATAGAGAAATTCGACTCTTCCATTCAGTGTAAAACTTCTTACAGCCAACAAATGTCACCAAGAACAGCGAGAACAGGGAGAACTGCATCATTGTTGCTCTGCTTGTGTCACACGAATCTGCAAAGTATCAATTAATTGAGAGAGAGGGAGAGAGAGAGAGAGAGAGAGATCATTGGCTGAGAATGTCTTCTATTGCTGCCTTCAAAACCCGCAGTTGCTAACAACGTATGATTGTTTGTGTTTCACTTTTGTTTCAAAATTCGTTGTCTCTGACATGAAACCCACATTCTGGTGTTCTCAGAACAAAAAGGATAAATATAGGCTGGCTAGGATTTAATAAAGCTGACAGTCCGTTCCTTAATCTGAAATATGTAACTCAAACCAACAATGCCAATCAGGTAAATTCTACACAGTGACTATTCAGACAGACTTTTTTGATAGATTTGGCTTTGATTGACTTCCCACCAGAAACACACAAGTTGATTCTTGTCAAATTTGGCAGAGACACACGGCTGTGAAAGGGACAGCATTTGTGAACCTGAAGCACAAAATGGAGCTGACATCCTGAAGAGACGACAGCCAGTGCAGATTGTCCACTCGCAATGTATCAAGGTCCGTTTGGTGGGAGCTGAGAATGATTGTCCGGGACTCGTCCTGCGAACAGAACACTTGCTCGTGTTGAACCAAAATCCTGAAGGGCAACTGACGTTCGGATGGTCTATGTTTTCAAGATTAGTGTCAATCCTTTGAGAAATATAATCATAATGCGCCCACTGTGGATGAATTAGCAACACACTCCCATGAGTAAACAGATCATTGTGCAACGTTCCATGAAACTGACCGTGGAAATGTGCAAAGATTGATCAATATTGCACTAATGCAGAGAAAGTGCTCCAGAGTACAATAATAGTGATCTAATCTGCTGTTTAGTAATTCTGCCTTTGTAAGCATGGGTTTCCTTCAGTTGTGCCAGTTTCCTCCTGTAGTCCAATGATGTGCAGGTTAGGTGGATTGGTGATGCCATATTGCCCTGCAACGGCTTGGGATTCGGAGGACAGGTTGACTGACCCTGTAAAGTCCAGGGTGGATGTGATGGCATTGTTCATTGGTATGATGCTTTTTGGAGGGGCGATGAGGATGTGATGGACGGAATGACCAGGTTGAACACTGTAGGGAATCTATAGTTCTTATTCTATGAATAAATTTACAACTACTCGTTTCAGTGAACATATGAGTTGGAATAAAATAATATTAGACCATCAGAAAGCATCAAATGTCCTCGTTGTTTGCATTAGTCGATGTGCTTTTGGGTGGTACTGTAACACAATGCTCCCTCACAGCACTAAAAGGCCATGTATGGTTCCAGACGGGGTGGCCGTCTGTGTGGAGTTGGCCATTCTCATGTTTTCCTATGGGTACTACACGTTCTTTCCAAAGTCCAAAAATGTGCACGTTAGGTGGAATGTGAATGCAAAATTCCACATAGTGTCTGGGGACACAGAGGCTGTCTTTTTTCGGCTGGAAAAGATCGGGATAGGGTACATTTTAGTGGATACTGTTGAGACGGTTGGTGAGATCTCAATGGACTGAATGACCTGATTCCACGCTGTCAGGATTCTACGTATTTTTTGCAGAAGGCCTCCGCGGATCTGAAATTATTACTTCTGCTTTTTAGTGTGAGTGGATCCTCTGCTGCACCCTGATGGAACTCTCGGATTTTTGGGGTGGAGGCTGGAGGAATGTGTTGAGATCTGATTAACAAATCTATGCATTAAAGTGTGCTTCATGTCACAGAATTGCAACACTCATTCAGACCGAAGGATCCTGATGCTACATACAGGAACTGTTTTGTCTTTCTTGTTTGTTTACATCAGCAGAAAACCTATTTGCTACATCTGAAGACTTCTCTTCAAATCCAGTGACATACATCTTCAGGCAGTGTCTTAGAGGTTTCCCGGGCTGCTGAGTATACCAGAACAGTACCACAGGAAGAAAAGCTGTGTGTATTGACAGCAATTATCACGCTCTGAGTTTCCAGAATCACAAATTCCGATGGATCCTGAGACACCGGTTCGGGCCAGCCACTCCTGTACCACAAATTCAGAAATATCAGAAACTCGCACAGAACATCTAATTCCTGAATGGTATTCTAACTATTTTACCACCGACCCAGCAGACAGAAGGTGGGTAATATTTGGAAAAACACCAGGAGCACATGATGTTCGGCTGGGAGTATAGTACAAAAATAAGCTTGAATGCTTTGTATGTGTTTTACGCATTTCAGAGTCAGACATCGCTTATTGAGAATTTGAGTGGAGTTTTTCAGGAACAGGATTTACTGCTCTGTCACAACCAATGGCAGTTAAGCTCCAATCAATGACAATTGCACACAATAACTTGCTCCATTCTTTTTCTTGATGAACTTTAACAGCATCCGGGTCATTTGTGAAACTTAGTATCTTTCACTGCCTGGACATTGCTGTTGCAGGCCTTCCCAATTTTCATGACGGCATGAATTCTGGGGGAAAAGAAATCAACTTTATAGAAAACACACAAAAATAGCACGTGTTTCACACTTTTGATAAACAACACCAAGCAAGGTTCAAGTAAAACAAAGAACGGGTGTTTTGTGAATCTGTAACAAAGCAGAAATCGCTGTAGAAACTCATCAAGTCTGGCTATACCTATGGATGGAAAGCACAGTCAACTGTCAGAATCATTGGAAGCAACGAGGAAGCATATCTGGTGCAACAGGTGATTTCAGTGCAAGGTGGCAACACAGGAGGTCGCTCCAGCCTGAACTCCACTGCTTCACCAGTACGTTCACATTTTTCTTTCTTTCCTCTCCTCTTTAAACAATTTTTCTTCCCCTATCTCCCATCAACTTTTAACATTTAAGACTTATCCGATAGGATTGCAGAAAGGAGGAAGTGAAACTCAGTCCAGACCAACGTGGAAGATGAATCAGAGACCGTGCCAGTGCGGGCATAGTGTACTGGAGGTGGTCGCAGGCAGAGCCTGGTGCAGGAGGCAGTCCGATGCCAGGCCAGCACGAGACATTAGTTCCAATGACAAGTCAACGGTCGCTGCGAGGCACGGGAGAGATTCTCAGCGCTGTCAGCCAGACAGACGAGTTCTGGAGGCGATTCGAGGGTCGGAGGTCGGTGCATCTGACAGTGTGTGCCTGGAGCAGTCCGGAAGGCAACTTGGGAGGTGAGTCCTGGTTGCAAAATCGTGCACTGGAAACTGTCGCCAGCAGGAGTCCACACCGAATCCAACCGAAATAAATGAGTCCTAGTTGTGGATTTTTGGCTGGAGGCTAGCTCAAGAAGGCAGCAAGACTCCAAGCCTGAACGCTGCCTGGCATGGACAGAGACTAAAAAGCTATAATTTGATTTGATTTTGAAGATTCTTTTATTTCTTTGTCAGGACTTTGATTATTTTGGATACTATTCATTTTTTTGTTTCCTCTGCTCGATTTTTGCATACTAGTTCAATTCTGTAACAAACACCTATGTATCTGCATCTAGGATCCTCTACCTACGATGGTGCCACAGTGGTGACGTTACAAGCATTTTTTCTGAATTTATTCGCGTGGCACTAAAGTCTATTCTTTTCTATTGTGTCTCCTTCTATTACTGAATTTAGAATGGAAAGCCTCGAGTGCTTTGCAGGGAAGTGATGTAAGAGATACTGACACTGAAAGTGAGAAACTGCTCACTGGATGAATTTCGGCTTTCAGGACTCTCTTCGAAGGGAACGTGTGGATTTTATGTCCCAGTGAAAACCTACTGCACCTATAACTACTTTGATGAGCATTGTAAAATTCAGAGCACACAAGGCTATGTGGAAAAATGCTGGAAATTGAGATTAAAATAGATGGAAGCTGATGGTTGGCACTGAAAAGTTGGTATGAAGGGCCTATCCGTGCTGTAAAAACATGACAACAAAATTAGTCTGGAGGAGAAACCTATCTCCAGTGAAAATAAGAATTGAGATAAAGTGGTCAAAAGCTGTGTTATTTGGAAGGTATGAAAACTTGTGAGGTGTCTTCCAAGGGGGTCTCGTAGATAGATTAGATTAGATTCCCTCCAGGATGGAAACAGGCCCTTCGGCCCAACAAGCCCACACTCTCCCTTGAAACATCCCAGCCAGACCTATCCCCCTCTAACCCACACACCCCTGAACACTACGGGCAATTCAACATGGCCGTTCCACCTAGTCTGCACATCTTTAGACTGTGGGAGGAAACCCACCCAGACTTGAGGAGAATGAGCAAACCACACATACAGTCGCCTGAGGATGGAATCGATCCTGGGTTCCTGGTGATGTGAGGCAGCTTTTCTAACCACTGAGCCACCATGCTGCCCCTGAAGGTTTCATGAATTTCAGTACAGCAAACTCAGTGTGATTTCTGGCCAGAGAAGGGCAATTTGCTTTTCTTGCAAGAACCGTTAGCATGACTGGAAAATCCTAACAGTGAAAGCAGTGCAGCTGTGTCGTAATTGCTGATGGTTTTGTATTCAGTATGAAAGCGTCACACAGGATTGAAACTAAATCTCATCTTCCTCTGCAACTAAAACTGAAATTTCTGGAAAAAACACAGCAGATCTCGAAGTATCTCTGAAGAAAAGTCAGAATTAGTGCTTTGGCTTCAGTGTCGCTTCCTCAAAACTGATATTAGCGAGGATTTAATTGGTTTAGTGCAGAATTTATGAATAATCTAAATTCCAACATGGATACCAAAGAGAGGCAAAACCAGTTGGACTAAAAATGAATGGACAACTGTCAACATTTGAAAATAATTAGATGCTATTTAGAATGATTAGTGATAGCGTAAGTGATAGATGGTGAGTGATATGGGCAAAATTATGCCGTTTTAAAGGCACATAGAAAAATAAATTAACGAGGAGGCTTACAGGCTAGGAGCAGGTAGATGGGAGATGTGACGAGTTTACCTTGGGATTACGTACAACGTGGATGAGTCAAATCAAAGTGCTTGTTTCTGCGATGGATGATTCTTTCCTTCATTGATAACAAGGCCTAAGGTGTGGGGTTGATGGAAAGTGTGAGGAAGGAACTGAAGCCCAAAAAATGTTTCAGTAGGTATTGAGTCCACAAAGCTGCCGAGTTCTCAAACAGCAAACACATTCACAGTTTGCATTGAGCATTACTGGAGCACTGCCGCAAGCCTGAGACAGAAATGTTATCCGGGGAGCAAGATTGAAGTGGCAGACAAGGTTTCATTTTGTGGAGAGAACGTCGATATATTGTGAAGTAGTCTCTAAGTCTACACTTCGCCTCCGCAATATAGAGGAGAGCGAATGCAGTCGACTGTTTCAGCGAAATACAGGCAAAATGCTGCTTCACCCTGGAAGGTCTGTGTTGGCCCTTGGATATTGTTAAATTAGGAAGTAAACGGGCAGATATTACACCTGATGTAGTTGCATGGGATGGCGCAGTGGGGCTGTGGTAAGTGATTTCAACGAAGGAGAACTCGACGTTGTGCTCAACGTGAAACTGTTCTTGGAGAATGCTGACAATCGAGCGGAATAGTAAATGTCTCCAGCGGAGCCATCCCTCTGGATGTGGTGGAAATAACACCAGTATTGCTCAGAATGTGGATGCTGGTTGGATAGTCGGTAAGGAAAATGGGTAACACTTTTGCTTTTGCGGGAGTGGACCAAGGGTGCAGGAGCTGAAATGTCAGAGTTTGCTTAGAGCCAACTGCCTACCCTGCCAAGTCTGGTGCAAGGAAATCTTTTCTTTGTGAAGATGAAATGGATACTTTGTAGGCTTTATTATTGAGGTAGTCATTTTTTGTTTAGATCAAATGAAACAGAGACTGGGAGAATGGATTAGAATTTTTTTTCAGGAAGTAGGTTGTGAGGACGTAGAGTCAAGGCACTCTGGATGTTGATTGGTTTGTCATGAATGTCTGAAGGCAAGCTATCTCCAAAAATGGAAACAGAGATTTGCAGGAAGGAAAGCGAGGTGTATGATATCACCTCGTTGAATGTGAGAGTGGAGTTGAAATAGGAAGGAAATTGATAAAACTTTTCCAAATTTGGATGATTAAGGGAGGCAGCAGTGATGACATTATCGACATATCAGAGGAAGAGCTGTGGGTGGCAGATGATTAAGACAGTAGCGAGAATTTTTCCACGTAACCCGCAAAGAGACTGGCATACAATAGCCCCATGCGTGTACGTATGGCCATGTATTTTACCTGAAGAAAGTCAGAGAATTTCAAACAGAAGTTGGTCAAAATTGATGTCCAGTTGCGCCAAGCAGAGGAGGGTGACAGCTGATGGTTGGACATCGCTCACTGGAAATTCTGGATTGGCATAAAACATTGAAGGAATGGAAGATGTAGTTGGGAAGGCACTGGACAAGGGGAGAGAAAAAACGAGCCCAAGTAGGAAGAAATACCTTCTGTCGGGCAGGAGCAGGCAGAAACGAAAGGCCGTCCCAGGCAGTCTGCTTGAGAATTTTATTGAGTAGGTAGAAACGAGCTGCATTTGGTTGGGATAGTATAATTCTGGAAGCAGTGGTGGGAATGTCATCAGATGAAATGAAATTAGTGTCAGTAGCATGATTTTGCATTGCCAGAACATCTTCCTCGAGGGAAAAGGAGAAAGCACTGAGACCAAGTGTTTGGTCTGTGCAATGTAGAGGTTAGTCGACCAGAAAAAAAAAGAAAAAAGTATGAGCACCAACTTTGTCAGCAGGCTTGAATGCAAATTCAGAAAACAGGTCGACTCCCTGTAAAAGGCCAAGGCATGTTCCCCTGTTCTGGAGTAGACAGTTAATACTAAATACTGGATGCAGCACTACATAAAGTATAAGGTCGCAAATTTATGACAGAGAGGTGGAGGAATTTCGTTTCTTTTAGACTTTTGAATATGTGCAGTTCTTTGCAGCAGAGATCTCTCGATATATAAACATTGATATACCTATATATCTGTGTCAGGATCAAATTCTATGTGTTATTACTCCACCCAGTTGATGAGTATCAAGCTTTAGACTGAGACCTTGTCCTCTCTGTCCAAAACACTACCTTTCGGGTCACCTGCAAGCTTAATACCTTCCGTGTTCACATTCAATTTATTACAGCGCAATTGTCCCTACTTCAATCGCCGCACATTCCAGGATACCAATCACAAGAATATACCTCCAACATCCCACTTTTGCCTTCGAATTACTAGTCAATTTTTATACACTTTTCTAAGTTTCCTTGGATCACATGGGCTCATACATTTTATACCAGTCTCACGTGGAGAACGACGTGAAATAACTGACTCAAGCACATGTAAACATCATCAATAGTGCTGCCCAATGAAATATATTGACTCAGACTTTCAAAAAATCCGATTCAACTAACTTAGTTAAACAACACTCTCATCCTTATTTTGAATGCCATTCATTTCCAACCATCTATTTGTAATAACGGCGAACATTGGAACATCGTCTTGAAACCTCACTCACTTCTGTCGTTATCTGAAACAGTTGTTAATAATGTTCTTGCTCAAGCCTGTGAAATGCTTTCCATCGTAAAGTGAAGAAATAACGTTTGCACAATTTTCCAAGACAGCATAGCGTTTGCATGATTAAGACACTCTGTTTAGGTCTCAGTGATCATGTCCTATCTTGTCACATTTGTTAGTTTCTGTCACTGGCTTTAAACGCCGACCAGAAGAATCACCCAGAGTTGACAAAGGCATAAAATTAAATTCGTTTTCGCGTTTCAGATCGTTCTGCACAGTTCAGAAATTTGTGTGCGCAAAGGGTACACGGTCTTAACCAAATCGTGGACATTGTTACTCTCTGTGTATCTGTTGCTTCCGAAACATTTCTCACTGCACGTCTTATTATTTCACTTTTCAGCTGTTAAAAGGTACCAATGCACATTTTAACAAACTCGTACTTTTGAGTGGAATTTCATTTTAAAGACTGAATAGAAAATAAACAAAAAGCCTTCTGAATGCAAGTTCGTTCTTCTGAACAGGTAGAAAGTTTTTCTTTAACTCACTTCTGCTTGCTTCCTCCTGGCTCAGTGCGATGACTTCATCTGTAATATGAAGCTTTTCCTGATTTTTGCAGAGCTACTCTATCTTTGATGTTTTCAAAGACAGGAAATCACTTTAAGATATTGTAAAGAAGAATAAATCCTCACTTCCTGAACAAGAACCAAATTCAGGCAATGGTGGTGAAAGTTCAAATTCATCATTACGGCAGCAGGGGTGCTTAATGGTTAGGTTTGTATTTTGTTTTCTTCATGACAATGACTATATGGAGGCCCATAACACCAGATTGCTCTCATTCATTTGTTTCACAATATGCAGACAGCAGCTGGGAAAGTGAATACAGGCACAGGGGAGGGAGGGATGGAGTAAATGAGAAGGAGGGGAAAGGAATTTGAATCTGGCTTTGAAGGTCTGCCCAGAACTCAGACAGCGTGTGTTAAACGGGATTTACTGAGTTGGGGAAAGAAGAGATGATAAGACACATGAATCATATGATTTTTAGATCAGGCAATATCGTTATCGTCGTGCCGAATTATGTTTAAAGAAAAATTACTGAGTTGCTGCGCCCGAAATGCTGGCCAGATGGAATCAATCATAACCAATTATTTTCACATATATGGAGTTCGGCAACTGAAGGAAAGAAATCAGGAGAATTGACAAAATAAAAAGCGAAATATACAGTATCTTACACATTAAATCTTGTTATAATATAGGATTTCCCATTTTAAGTAGAAGTAGATTCAACGTTAACTTTCAGAATATTATTCACAAGATACTCAGAAATGAATAACACTTGTGTAGCTACAGAATGCAGAAAGTGATTTGGCAAAGTAACAAATCACACTGATGTTTCACAAAGCATGCATTAGCACAATTGACATAATAGTTTCAGTCTATTTTATGGAATTCTTGATTATTTATACCCTCCCAATCTATTTATTCCTCGGTGATTCTGTTGCTCAGGCAGCAGAATTGTAACCAATGTCTCGACATCAATGACGTCAGAATTCAGCAGAATGGTTGATCACAATTTCTGTTCTCATTCGAGGAGCAAGTTCACTCAGAGTGGTGTATGCGGAACTTCCGCCCTCAGCTGCTGTTTGCTGCTCTCACACTGACACACTTACTATTTCTTGTGAAACTTGAGATCGCTGCATCAGTCACTGTTAGTCTTTGCTTGGAACAGATTTGAACAGGGATCTCGGACAGAATTTTGTCCAGCCTGCAGATGTTTGACGACTGCACCATGAGAAATCTTCTCGAATAGCTTCTCACTGTTATCACAATCTTCAGTAGGTGTTTATTTCCCAGTGACATTCCATTTTCCCCATTCACAGCTGTTTGCAACACAAATGTCATGATTAGTAAAGCAACAATTGTAATGTCGTGATTTTGAAGTTTTTTTTAAGACAACGGAGTCAAGAAGACACGGTGGAGCAGCCAGGTCCTGAAATGGTGAGTAAGCAGGGAGACAATACCACACTAAACTGCAGCTTAAAAACAAGTCTTCCAAACCTTACGTTGACTGGTGCACTCAACTTCCTGGAAAGCCTCTACAGTACATGGTTTTGTACGATAGCAGCAGAGATTATAAACTGGAATCCTGAGTTTTTTGGACAGGTTTTCTATCACAGTTACAAAATCCACGAAGTTTACTGAATTAAAAATCAACAAGGCAATCTTCTCTGACTGTGCCATGTATATTTGTGCTATGCAGCCCACACTGAAGCAGAGTTATGGCAAAGCCCTTACAAACACTCAGTCTGCCAGTGTCAGTAACAACACACCAGAGGCGCTTTCACACTTGAAAGAGCAGTTCAGCAGTGGAGGAACAGTCACCCACTTAAAGAGAGAAAATTAGTTCATTTTTCAAAAAAATGCATAATCCTTTTTACACCATTACCTACTCCAATATTTTCTCTTCCCATCCCTCCAGACAGTGTCCTTCATCCCTAGCCATGGAAATTTTATTTCACTGGTGAACGTCTAACAACGTAATATTGTAAAACTTGTGGATTGGCACACTATTTTTGACATATTGTCTTCCCATTAACAGAAATGGCAGATTTTGTAGCAAAAATAAGTGAATTGTCAAACTTCTCTGACTGCATTTTGAGAGAATTCATTGGAATAAGCATCACAGACGACCAGCTCACAGATTTTGGCCTGAGCGTCTGTTCGTAGATGGTGATTTCTTTTTCATCCATAGCTGTGTGAAATGTTGAATGAATGGATGTCTCACATTTCGACTGAACAATTCTTTGTGTTAGCACATCCAGCAATCATCATAAAACAGAATCAAATAGGGAAGATGTAATTGTAAAGTGTGTCCTATTAGTAGAACATGCTGGGTAAAGACATGCTGAATATTATGACACACTGTATCTTTCAAGTCGAAATGTTTTGCTACCCAAATTTATAAATATCTTGATTAAACGTAATGTTTTGGGGGAAAAAAATGAAAGAGTTTCACTTTATGCACCAATAAACCAGGACAGTGTATCATAGCATCAATAAAAATGGTATAATGAGTTTTGCGTGCTTTCCAATGGAATTAGATCTTCACCCACACCTGCTGTTGTGAACAGGTTCACCTACAGATTGTCAGTAGGTAAATGAGTGCCTTTAAATTAAAACATTGAAACCAGTATTCTATGCCTGGGCTGGAACATTTTATTTTAACGTTCACAGGACGTATGCTTTCATTTAGCTGAAGGGTTGTGTTACTTATTGAAAACAAAAGTCATCAACATTAGGGCTGAAGGCATAAAATTAGTTCTCTTCATTTCAAATCAAGATGTTGATTTTGCAGAGTTCTGATTAATTGAATTATGCACGACAGTTTAATTTTGGAATTTACCAAATGATATTGCTGAAGTGTGGATGATAAAGTAAAACGTACTGAATAATATAAATGTGGAACTCAAACGATCAAACGCATTCATATAGATTCTCACGTTTCACGTCACGACTACTCTTCATCATAGCTGGTAAGAAGGGCAAAGTATACCCAGGCATTTGTCCTCAAACAGATTTGAGGAGAAATGGTTCTACATGAAAGAGTTATTCGGTAAGAGAAAGGAAGATGTCACTGATATCCGTGTTCCTGCTGGCAATATGCTCTGGACAGAGACAAAAAAAATCAAATCAGGAAAATTCTTCAATGTTCTATGATTCAAAACATCAGCAAAGGATGGTGAGAACTGCAATGAAATTAAAATCTGGAAGCTCCTGCAGTTGAAATTGAAACTGATCTTGAAATTTGATTTTATTGTGCCTGTCCTCTTTTATGGAAGACGGACAGCATCCACATTACCATTTCAGAGCAGATCGTATGTTGTGTTTATTTTTCACAACGGTAACATGATGCCATTGAAACGGATTTCCTTCGATAGTTTCAAGCTGTCAAATTCGGAATTTTTCTGCCATATGGAAGCATGCATTTTGTTGCACTCTTGCTCTATATAGTCTTGGCAGATGCTGCAAGTATTACAAATATGTCCCATTATCCTAAGTCAGTGACTGCTACTCCTTATGTTTAAAACACACATGAAAAATATTTTTGAGGTGTTGTGATCCAGACAGTTTGTTAGCCAGGGTTTTAGTCTTAATCTATGCTGCGCCTCACATCACAGGAATAGTCTATCATACATTCCACGTTCAGACTTTTTGTGCTAAGATAACGGGAGATCATTACTTTCATCAGCAACTACTATATACGTCTTCTAGAAGCTTACTTTTCCTCTAACATTACTACTTTGGTAGAATTCTGAATTGTGTAAAGAACCGGTTTCTTCAGATATCACTACACGTAGCTTGTGTCCAGGTTGTTCTTGTTGTAATCCAAATTCACAGACAACTTTCAGCCACTACTGTGATCGCAAGAAACTGTGTTAATCGATCTGCAAATAGTCCAATTGTGTGTACAGAGCAGGAAAGTATCAATTAGTTAGCAATGCCCATCCAAACATTGTTGTACAAGAGCAATTGCATGGAGACTGTTGCCTTCTGATCTGCCCTTTCTTGGAAATTATGTCTCGTTAATCATATAAAACACAATATCAAACGTTCAAGAATTAATTTGAAACGTGTCCTTATGAACATAACCTATGATTGAAACTCTTATAATAAAGATAAGAAAGAACAATAATCTTTAGGAATACATCTCTGTCAGTAAACTAAAATGGAATGAGATCTAGTTGCAAAGAAGAAACAGCACCCGACTCTGATGAACTCATTCTTTACGGTAATCTGTTCACCCAGACAGCATGCCCAGACACCAAGACACCAACGGTCATGCCCGTTGTCACACATCATTATTTGTCTGAAACAGGGTGTCCAACGCATGATATGAAAGCATTCCATTCTAAATCGCTGAAGGAAACTGTCATCAGTTGAAAAGTAAATGGGCTGTAGAAAATGCAGGAGTGAAAAAAGTTTGGAATACGCGTTTCAAATTGATGCAGTCAGAATGCTTTGAATGCTTAATGTTCTCGCTGATTGGGAATTACTCGAGTCATTTGATGCCACCTCTCCACAAGTACTGCTTATTCAGTTGGTCGTCAGCAATCAACAGCGCAAAAGTATAAATTGTAGGGAAACTTCTCAAGGTTCAGGCGCCACTTTTTCCTTTCCATAATTTTGGCTGCAATCGACAGCCATCGCACACCTTCTTCTGTCTTTCCATACTGCTGTTGGCCAGCCCACTGTTCTCATTTAATGTGTGCAAACTTTTTTGAGTTCTTCAGTCGAGAGATTGCTGTTGGTGGTCCATTTCTGCCATTATCACTGTCAGCCCCAAAAAGAAACAGAAATCTGTAATTCTGCTGCGACTAAATGCTTCCTGCTCTAAAGAAAGAAGGACATAAGGACGATCCAACAGAACCATTTCTATACACCACCACATCCGTTACTCACATCCCAATTGGCATTTCTTCCCTGTAAAACTCCAGTCTCCCCATGCCTGATGTAAAATCTCAAACTATGGTAAATATGAATATGTTGATCTGAATAAAACCAGTTGCAATTGTTTATGATCTGTAGGAAATACAGTAACATCGAATTATTTATATGACTACAGGATAGGATGTTGAAGACATGATAAAACTGGAATACAATTATACACACTCGATCTGATATAACCCATGTCCATGCAACTTGTATGGAATGAATGAGTACAGGAATTTTGGAATTAAAAGAAGGCTTTCCCCCCATGTTTAATAGCACCACAACAAATTACTAAAATACCAATGACTACGACCCTGAACTCTGACACTAATATCTTGAGAAGCACAAAATGCGACAAAGGTCATGACCAAAACACCACAATGATATTTCCATGTATTGCCTGGCAGACAGCCGTCAATCATGTGACAGAGCTCAAAACCCTTGGTTTCAGGTAAAGGGATATCTCCCTGAATTTGAATGCAATGTCCAACATCATATGGTCACTGGTTCCCATGGGAATCATCATTATGCGTTCATTATTTTGTTTTATAGTCTTGCAAACTGCCATGTCTACAGAAGCCTCTGTATGGTTGACTCCACAACATTTTTTTTTCTGTGAAACTATGCTGAAAATAAAAATCAGCTTCTTATTTAGACTATCTTTGGCTCTCTGACATACTACAAGTGCGTATGATTATCTCGAATTTCTCAAACGTGAACAGTATTTTTTCTTACTTTCTGCTGCACCTAATTCCTGTGGAGAGGAGGAGCAAAGGAACGACACAACACCCACATTTGCCTCTTTCTAATTCAATTTCCCCACCGAACTGTGCTCTACAACCTCGTTAAAAAAAAATCAGATCATTCCGTCTTGTGCTGACGGAATAATGAACTGATATGGATATCTACCACCACGTGCCATGTCCCTGTCCTTCTGAAGTCGCACACATCCTGCACAAACAGCAGCTGTTTGTTAATTTAGGCAGTCATTTCCAAAGTCAGATTCAGTAATTCATTTGAACGATTTTAAATCATGTTTACGTGGATTATTTTCGACACTTTCCAGCACATAAATGTGTAGAATCGTCAGTGTGTGAAACCCATTTATAAGCTGTCTTAAACAGGCAGCAGCTGTGACCCAGAAATCTGCAGCAGTTATTGTACGAGGCTTTCGTTCATTCCCATCGCTGTGTCTCGCTGCACAGTGATAATTCGCGGTGTCAGACAGCTGCAGCTCCGAGATGGTCAATCGATATGAGTTGTCTGACTGCTGGACGGAGTCGGAAAACCGCTTCTGAGCAAAATATGCCTTCAATTCCCCACCGCCGCTTTTGTACCTACGGACTGCGAACTCGGGCTTTCTGCCGGGGTATTGGCGGTACCAGAACAAGTAATCAACATCATCGGTGTACGTGCAGGTGAAAGTGACATCTTCCCTCTCTGTTTGCGTGAGAGAGGGCTCCCCCTGAGTCACAGAAACTGCATCGCTCAGATCTGAAAGACAAGGTCAGAGAAAGCAGGAATGAGTGGCTAAAAATTCTGTTGACATTTTGAATTGGCAATTAGAAACAAAACTCACATCAGCTGCGACATGAATTTGAACTTGAACATGGAAATGAAATATAAAAAAAATGAGAAATACGGTTTGCCATTGAACTCAGTTCCGAAGATGGCTTTTCGGACGAACATTTGCTTTCATCCTGTTTCTGACCATGATGCAACCAGACGTTTGGAATTCTACAAGCAATTTTTGTATTTTGCCTTTGAACATAAAACCTAATTCAGAAAAAAAAACTGATCAATGTCCATTTTGGCAACCACAGGAGAAGTCTGGTTACTCCGTGTTCGTATTTCAGCTGCATGTCCATCTTTTCATCTGTTCATCATCAATTTCCCTGACAACACAATCACGACATTATAGTCTGATTCAAACACTCCTTGAGTCAGTGAGTTCATTGGTGAAAACAGGATTCCCTTAAGTTTTCTTTTGTATCGCTATTCTAGTCTTATGAAGCATTTAGGATCGGTCATACGTTTCGATAATGATCATCTCTTAATACTGGGATCATTACTCTACTGACTCTTTTTTTACACTTAGTGATCATTTCTTGTTCTGCATGCAAGGCATAGAATCAATCGGTTCAAAGCAGGTTCAGTGTAGTGCACCCAACGTCTAAGTCGCATTGAAAAAATATTACCGGTTTAGTTCAGACTTAGCAATAGAGAAATTCAAACTTTTTCCATCAGCGAAAAACTTCTTACCAGCAACGAAAGTAACAAAGGTCACCGTGAAAATGGAGAACTGCATCACTGCTGCTAACCTTCCCGGGGATATGCTCGTGTCATATAAACCTGCAAAGTATCGAAGAAGAGAGTGAGAGATTGAAAATCTGACATCATTGGCTGAGTGATCTGACATCACTTCCGTCACAGCAAGCAGCTTCTGACACTGCTTCAGGCTGTTCGGATGTTGCTTTGCCTCGAAGGTTGATATTTCTGACTTCAACCGCACATTCTAGTGTTCTGAGAAAAATAAATGGATAAATATTGACTGGTTGTTACTTAGCGAAGCTGACAGTCTGATCTTCAATGTGAAGTATTTAACATAAAGAAGAAGCGGTGCAATGCTGATGTATATCCTCAGTTAAATTCTACACAGTGACTAATCAGACCAAATTGCTGGTGGATTTGGCTTTGATTGACTTCACACCAGAGATACACAAGATGATTTTTGTCACTTTCTGCAGTGACACATGGCTTTTGAACTGACGGAATTTGTGAATCTGAAGCCCAAAATGGAGACGTCAGCCTTAAGAGATCACAGACAGTGCAGATTGTCCACCCGCAGTGTATGGGTGTTGGGAGCTGGGAAGGAGTGCCCAGGATCCTGCCTGCGAGCAGTGCATATGCCATTATTAATGTTTAGCTTCCCTTTTGTGCTTGTTTTAATATTCTGTGTCAACCCTATGAGAACTATGCTCATTATACATCCACTGTGGATGACTTAGCAATACACTGATCAAATAAAACCAATAAACAGACTGCAGGAAAACGTTCCATGAAATTTACAGTGGAAATGTGGAAACGTTTACCAACATTACACTCATGCAGAGAAATGCTCCAAATGATAAAAGCAATGATCAATTATGTGTAGAGTTTAGATACTTAAAACTTGTCTGCGTGGGGTTCCTCCAGGTGTGCCGGTTTCCTCCTACAGTTGAACGATGTACAGGTTATTTGGATTAATCATGCCACGTTGCCCTGACATGTCCAGGGTATGGAGGTTGGGCAGACTAAGCGGGGGAAATGTAGCGTGACAAGGAACACATTGTTTCTTGGTGGGATGCTCTTCGGAGAGCTGATGTGGACACAGTGGACAGAATGACTTGATTCACCACTGCAGAGAATCTATGAATTCTATTATGTGAATAAATTTATTAATGTTGGTTTCAGTAAGCATACGAGTTGGAATAAAATAATATTAATCCATCAGTCAAGATCAACTTTCCTTGTGGACTGTATGAGCAGTAACGCCTTTTGTGAGGTGCAGCAACACTGCACTACCTGAAAGTGCCAGAAGGCGGGTATGACTCAGCCCAGGATGGCCTTCTAAGTGGAGATGGCCATTCACAGGGTTTCCAAAGGGTGATCCTGTTTCTTCTCAGTGTCCAAAGCCGTGCAGTTTAGGTGGATTTGGAATGCCAAATTTCCCAGAATGCCCAGGGATGTACTGGCTATCTGGATTTGACTGGAGAACACGGGGACAGGGTGTATGTTAGTGGGACACTAATCAGAGGGTTGGTGAGGACTCGATGGATTGAATGACCTGCCTCCACGCTGCAGGGATTCTGTCATTTTTCGCAGAATGTCTCTGCGGACGTGAAATTATTGCTTCTGTTTATTGAAGTGAGAGCACACTCTGCTGGGTACTACTGGAACTCTCACATTCCGGAGATGAAAGAATGTGTTTGGAAATTATCAGCATATCTCTGCACTAATGTATGCATCATGTCACATAAATGCAACACGCTCTCAGACAGAAGGTTCCCAAAGATACGTACCATAATGTGTAATCCCTGGATGATGTACTAACCACGTTATCACAGACTCAGCAGGCAAGAAGACCGCCAATATGAGAAACAAACATGGGGAGCACATGATGTTAGGATGAGAGCATAATTTAAATATAGCAGAAGGCTTTCTATATTTTAAACCATATCAAAATCAATAGCTCCATTCAATTTTACTCCAAATACTTCACGCAGCACATGATCCCAAAGTAAATGAGTAACATCTACCTGCTCCTGGCACATAAATCTCCTGGGTCAGTTACTTTTTTCATCGTCTTTTAAACGCCACAATTGCGCTCACATCTACGACTTCCATTGCGAGGCACTAACTGTTCTAATCAGCAACTCCTTACTCTCAATGGCTGACTATTTCCTATTCATTTTTCCTCCGAGTTATTCAGCAATAGGATTTGCTGCTCTTTAGAACTAATGACAGTTACGCTCCATTCAATGACTATTATATAAAATCATTTTCTCCTTAGTCTTTCTCAGTGAACTTTTATGGCATTTGATGCATCCTGGTGCATTTCACTGCCTGTCAGCCCATTTTCCGTTTATTCCAAATTTTCCTAAACGTTGTGGATTCTGGTGGGGGAAGAGGCTGAAATCACAATAAAAACCAAAAAAGAATTGTTTTACACTTTTGACAAATAATATCATGCCAGGCTGAAGTAAAGCAAACTTTGCATTTTGCGAATGTGAAACTACGCAGAAATTGCTGGAGATACTCAACAGGCCTGGCCGCACCTGTGATTGGCAATCAGAGCCAACGTTCAGCGTGCAACAGCCATCTTCAGATGCAAAGAGGAAACACATTTGGTGCAAGAGGGGATTTCAGTGCAAAATAGAGGTGCAGTAGATCACTCCAGTCATATCCCCTCTGGTTCGCCAGGTACGTTTCATTTTTTCTTTCTTTTCTGTTTGCTTTTCTGCAGTTTTTCTTCCCCACTCTCTCATCAGCTTGTGAAATCGCAGCCGAGAAACTGGCACGACGGGGAATCCGAATGAAGTCCAGCTTGAGGAGAGGAGCTCTGATGGTGGATATTGGGCCGAATGCCAGCGCAAGGAGATAGGGAGGCCCTGAGTTCTAAAGCCTGACAGGGACGGATTCAGACTAAAGGAACATAATTTGTATACATTTTGAAGATGCCTTTGTTCGCTGTCAGGGCTTTGAGTATTTCGAGTACTATGTGAAACTTTGCATTCCTATGCTCGATTTTTGTCTACACTTTCAATTCTTAAACACACGTGTCTGTTTCTGGGTATCCTCTACTTAAGATGGTACCACAGTGGTGACATTACTAGATCTTCACTACATTCATTCGCGTTCTCGTGACAGTAAAGTCACTATTCTATTTTGTTTCTTGCTATTTCTCTCCTGAAAAGACCATGGCATTTCTGTAATGAGTAGAATTCGAAACGGAATTCCCCAAGACTTTCGCAGGGACATTCTAGAAGATAGACTTGCACTAAAAGTGAGACACAGCTCCGTGAAACGCTTTAGGATTTCAGAACTGTCTCCAAAGGGGAAAGTGTGGATTTTATACCACAGTGAGCTCCGGTAGTTCATGCCGTTGGTTGAAGGAGCTTTTACGTTTCCTTTGAAGCCCTCAAGGCATGGAATAACTACTTAGACGAACACTTTATAAGTCAGAGCACGCAAGGAATGGGCCAAATGCTGGAAACTGACGTTCGAATAGATAGACATTCGAATACATAGACGTTAGAATAGATAGAAGTTGATGACTGGCACTTAGAAGATGTGCTGATGGCCTTGTCCGTTGTGTAAAAACACGACAACTAGATCATTCGAGAGGAGAAAACTATCTCCAGTGAAAATAATTTGAGATAACAAGGTCAAAAGCCGTGTCATGAAGAAAGGATGAAAACCTGAGAGGTGTCTTCCCTGGGGGTCTACTGTTTAAGATTCGAGACATTGAGCCCTGCAAACTCAATTTGATTTGAGGCCAGGGAAAGGCGATTTCATATGCTTGTAAGAACCGTTAACATGACTGAGACACCGTAACAGTGAGAACTGTAAAAATAGAGTTGCTATGTCGGAATTGCTGATTGTTTTGTATTAGATATTGTATTTGTATTATAGATGAATTCATTATATTTGATTGGGACCAAATCGCATATTCTTCTGCAACCAAAACAGAAATTGCTCGAAAATCACAGCAGATCGTGAAGTATCTGTGAGTAAAAACAAAATCCGAATTAATGATTTATCTTCAGTGATGCTTCTACAGAACTGATTGCAGTGAGGAAACAATTGTTTTTGACGCAGAAGATAGAAATAAACTGAAGGTTTATACGAACCCCAAAGAGCGATAGAAACAGTCAGAGGGGAAATGGGTAGTTAATGGTCAGGCATTGACAATAAATAGCTGCTGATTAGAGCAGTTAGTGCCTCGCAATGGAAGTCATAGGTGTGAGTGCAATTGTGACGTTTAAAACATGCTTAGAAAAGCAAATGAACCAGGATATTTATTTGCAACGAGCAGGTAGATGCTATTTGTTTGCTTTGGCATCATGTGCTGCCTTAAGTATTTTGAGT
The DNA here is from genome assembly GCF_030684315.1 of Stegostoma tigrinum. Classification (NCBI taxonomy): domain Eukaryota; kingdom Metazoa; phylum Chordata; class Chondrichthyes; order Orectolobiformes; family Stegostomatidae; genus Stegostoma; species Stegostoma tigrinum. The sequence continues at coordinate 1,860,601 of NC_081396.1, read as the reverse complement.
GAAGTGTTTGTTTCCGTGCCACATGATTCTTTTAATTATTGTAGCAAGGCAAGATGTGTGAGATTGCGGGAAAGTGTTGGGAACGAGCTGAAACCAAAAAATGGCCGAAGGCATTATGAATTGCACAAAGCTGTAGAGTTCGCAAAAGCAAATGAGCTGCTGTTCTCCCAGGCTGCACAGAGCATCAGTGGAGCACTGCAACAAGCCTCAGAAAGAGATGCTGGCTGGAGAAAAATGTGGCATAATGAAATGGCAGACAATGGCATTCTCAGTGTCTTTTTGCCGCGGATCTAGGTATACCATGAAGTGGTCACTCAGTCTTCACTTCATCTCCTCAATTTCGGGAAGAGTGAATGCAGTAGACTATTTTGAGTGAAAAAAAGGCAAAGTTCTGCTTCACCCTGGAAGAACTGTTTAGGTCCTTGGATGTTGAGAAATGATGAAATAAACGGATAGCTGCTATGCCTTCAACAGTTGCATGGGAAGGTGCAGTGGGACTGCAGTGAGCAATAACAATTGAAGGAGAAGTGGAACTTTGTGTTCCAGATGAAACAGTTCTTGGAGAAATTTGATAGAAGAGGAGAGAGCAAAATGTCGCTGGTGATGCCATCGCTCTGGATATAGAGGAAGTAACTGCTAATGGTTCCCTGAATTTGGATGATGGTTGAATGGTTAGGGCAAAGGGTAACGCTTTTGCTTTTGTGGGAGTGGACAGCGGGGTTGGAGCTGAAGTGTAGGGGATTACTCAGAGTCAACAGCATGCCCAACGAAGGACTTTGCGAGGTAAACTTGGTTTGAGAAGAAGGTGGATTGTTTGTAGGTGTTATTGTTGAGGTTGCCATTATCAGAACAGATGCAAAAGTGGCTTGGAGAATGGAGCAGATTTTCTCCTGGAAGTAGAGTGTGAGGATGCACAGTGAAGGCAACTTTGTGTGTGGATTCAATGATCGTGAATGCTGATGGGCAGCCTATCCCTAGAAATGGGAATCGAGATTCCAGTGAAGGGAACGGAGAAATAAAATATCAACCAGGTGAATGTGAGATTGGAGTGGAAATTGTAACTGGAATTGATAATCTTTTCCTATTCTGGACAAGAAAGGGAAGCAGCAGTGATGTCATCATCAATATACCAGAAGAAGAGCTGTGGGTGTCAGATGAATAAGACTGTAACATGACATATTTCTGGTATCCCCCAATCAAAAATACATAATTGAGCCACATCAGGGTCTGTGCCCCTGGTTTCACGGCCACATCTTTGACCTGAATAAAGTGGGAGAAGTTTAAATTAGAGGTTATTCAGAATTGAAGTCCAGCTCCTCCATACAGGGAAGGGTGATGGCTATTGTTGACGGTTCAGACCCTCTTCAAAGCAACATATAAAAGAGAGCTTTGAGACTGTCATAATGGGGAATTGACACATACAGCGATTGCAGTTCAGCGGTAAGGAGAAGGTTGTTGGACCCTGCTAACTGGAAGTTCTTAAACTGACATAAACTGTTGGGACAATAGCAAATGTAGGCGGGAAGAGATAGAACAAGGGGAGCGAAGAACAAGCGAATCCAGTGAGGAAGAGATATGTTCTGTTCTGCATTGCAGGTGGAAACGAAGGGTCTGCCCAGGCAGTCTGTTTGTGGACTTTCCTAAGGATGTACAAGCAAGCTGTGTTCATTTGGGAGGTTATGATGTTGGAAGCAGTGGTGGGAAGTTCATCAGATGAAATGAGTTTCGAGACGCTGACCTGTTGCTGCATTGTGGTGTTGCGTCCGGGAGGAAGTAGGAGAAGGCATCTGAGAGCCGATATTTGGTCTGTGCAATGCAAAGATCAGTCAGCCAGAAAACAGCAGCAGGTTTAAATGCAAATTCAGGGAACAGGTCGAGTACAGATAAAAGGCAAAAGGCATGCGTCTGCTCCTGAGTATTCAATTAATCCTAAATACTGGACGCAGTACTACATAAACCCCATTCCTCATTGAAACACACTCATTTCTTGGGGGTCTTGCTATATTTGAGTACCAAAGGTTGTTTCCTCTTCTGAGATAGTCTTAGACCAGTTGCAGATACTCAGTATAAGGTCACAAAGTTCTGACAGAGAGGAGGAGGAATTTCTGCTCATTCGGAGTTGTCACTCTGTGAACTCCTTTGCCACAGAAGCCTATCGATGTTCGGTCGTTAACTGTAAACAAGGATTCAAAAGTCGGACTTTTAATCAGTAATACCTGAATGGCTATGGGAAAAGGCAGGATAGTAGGGTTGAGTATTATTAGATCACCCACACTCACATTGAATGGTGGGGCAGGCTTGATGGGTGAACGGACTTCTTTTGCTCCCAAGTCTTGTCGTCTCAATATGAAGCTGCGTAACGAACCTGCAGCAGGTTACAGATATATTTCTCCCCGTAAAAAAAAACTGATCGAGAGGACATTACTTTGCCTGTACTAATCAGTGATTTGTGTGTCATAGTGAACACCAGTCTTCAGCACCCTTCTTGACAAAGGAAGTACTCGGTCTGAAGGCACCTCTCACAAACCACTGTTGCTTTTCACTTTTTCCTGCTATCTCGTCTTTTTCATTTTGCCTTTGTTTTACACTGATCATGCAACTGCCAGTTGCAGTTGATCTCCTGGAGGGGAACTGGCACACTTACTGAAAGCTTTTCTAATTCTAAGAAATAGGTTGTAATTATTTAAAATGATAATAACTGTAAATCAGGTTAACAATTAACAGAGTCACGTAAATTTCCCTTCTTTGAATGAGAGAACCCGGAATCTTACCACGAGACCACCAGGGAAGCCGACAGCAACGCTTCCAGGTATCCACATGTGCAATTTATTCACGTCAGCTCCCTGTTCCCAGATTCTTCTTTTTTTGGTCTGACGAAAGTCAAATTTAGGTGAAATGCAACATACTTCCCCAGAAAATGAGAACTGCTGCTGAGGGCTAAGACGTGAACCGGACAGTGAGCTGAAGTAAACTCACAAGCTGTGAGTTATGAAACATTGAAATCATTCTCGTTTCTCCACATTAGAAACTCAAACTTCATTATGGTTTCAGGGCAATGAGAAAACATAGCTTAGATGGATAGAAAAGCCGTGAAATGCAAGCGAGACAAGGAGGGATCAAAATTCCACTCTTCTGGTCATACACATTAACTGTGGCAATACTGACCACGCCCGTGCCTAATGCCGATGTTCTGTTGAGTTGTCGTGTGAGCAGCTACTTAAAGACTAAAAAAAAGTGAAATCCAAAAATGGCTGGGATGCAAGAATCACGAAGTGAATGATGGGCTGGTGCTCTGAGGTTCAGTGTTGGGGCTTATGGGGGAGGTGTTACTGCACGCTGTTGACACTTGGCTCACACATCACTTTTATCCAATTAGTTTAACAGGTCAAAATATCCCTTTTAATCCACCGCAAGAGCCTCTGTTGAGACTCTTCAGTTCTGAATTGTCTGTTTACTCAAATGCAGAAGGTTATTGGAATTCTTGCTGAGCAACATTGAAACAGGAAAAAGAAAAGTTGTTACTGTAATCAAACTGCTAAGGCAATGGGTAGCTTGCTAGGCTGAAGTAGCCCACCTGACGGGGCCTTGGCTTAGATAAGATTTCCTGCAGTATGGAAACAGGCCCTTCAGCCCAACAAGTCCTCACTGCCCCGTACAGCTTCCCACCCAGACCTATCCCTCTATAACCCACACACCCCTGAAAGCCACATACAATTTAGCATGGCCAATCCACCTAGCCTGCACTTCTTTGGACTGTGAGAGGAAACCCACACAGGCACGAGGAGAATGTACAAACTCCGCACAGGCAGTCGCCTGAGACTGGGATCGAACCTGCGTCCCTGGTGCCGTGAGATTTCAGTGCTAACCACTGAGCCACCTTGCCACTCATTACTTGGGGCTTGTCCAGGTGACAAGTGATTCTGGTTTCAAATCTCTCTTTCTCTGCTGTGATTATTACTTAATTTCACATCATCTGTAAAAATTAAATGATAAACCTCCAGTTATGATGGGATTATTTTGGAGAGGAATTAGATCCTCTACTTACACTGCTCAACTTCCTTTGCGGTACATAATGTCTCCCCACCTCAGTCGTCACCACGGATATATTATGGAGAGAATATAAGCTCAGTTCTAGACATAGCAGCCAGGGTCAGAACATTTCAGCAGCGCCACTATCAGACTTTCTCTGAATTTCAGAATTTTCAGAGCAGAATGTCAAATGAGACAGATGGACAGAGAGGGAACTGAAGGACTGAAAGGAGGGTAAGGTTGGTGCACAGAGACAAGAAGAAACAGATAGAGGCATACAGCAAGGTACATTGCAAAGGGACAAATTCTCCATTTGAAATGGCTGATCGCTGCGAGAAAGAATATATTGACAATCGTGTTGGCAGAGCTTTCCATCAGAGCAGGAAAGTGGGAGGAGCATTAGAGCTGACCTATTCATTTTAACATTGTAAAGTTGACCGTTGCAGTCTAACAAGACAAAGAGAGAATGATAAATATGCTGATTCAAAAAAAAACCCTGATATTTCCTTCCAGAGACGCTTTTTGACCTGCCAGGTTTCGCCAGCAATTTTTGTTTTCAGGCGCTTCATTTTCCAGACAGCTAAACGGGAAAGAAGGTGTATTGGGGGCCACGGATCATCACTCAGACAGGAGGACAGTGAATGTGATGTTCCTTTGAAACTGGGATCACTGATGTCCATCATTGACAAAACGGCACTGAAGTTCATTTTCCACATTCGCGTATGACGGTAAGGGGATGGGCTATCAGTAAAGGTGCCAGAGATGGTAACACAATACAAGAGTTTCAGAAACACATTTTCTAAGACAATCTATTAGTTTCCTTATGGACAAGTTTGTCGTCGAGTATGTGGAAGGGGAAGAGGGAAAAGCGAACAGCAGAAATGAAAGTTAAAGAATGGATGATAGAAAAGTTCAAAGGGGGCAAATGCACAAATCAATGATAAAGAGCAGCTCTGGTAATTCAGGGAAATGGAGCAAAGTGTTGAAACTGTGAGTGAATATCAAGAAATCAGGTTTTACAAATTTAATTTTCAACCGTGCGTCTCAATAACATGGGTAAGACTGTTGTTCACCGATCATTCTGTCACTACTTATGATAAAAACTGCGAACACATCGTGCAAATGGAAGATTGTGAAGAAGAATCATATCAACCCTAAAAGAGTTGACGATTTCCGTCACTCTCTCTACAAATGCTGTCACTTTTGCTGAAGTTTGCTAGCTGTTGCGAGCTTTACTTCATAGTTCCCCAACAACTTGATTACTTTATCATACATAGCGTGGAAGCCTTATCGGAATTGCCTCCACTGCTGATTTATGTTTTTGGGCGAAAACAAAGCTGCCTTCGCAGAAACCATCAAAAAGTGCTAGTCAGCACAGCAGTGCGTGAGGTAAAGTTTTCGATAAGCAATCCTCATAAGCGAAAATGCTGCCAACGTGCAAAGCTGTTGTCTTGCAACCCACACAGAGTGGTTCTACAATCATAGAAACCCTACAGTGGTGAAACAGGCCCCTTCGGCCCAGCAAGTCAACACCAACCCTTGGAGCGCCTCACCTAATCTACACCACCCTGAGCACTATAGGTAAATTACATAGAACATAGAATATAGAACATAGAACATTACAGCACAGTACAGGCCCTTCGGCCCTCGATGTTGTGCCGACCTGTCATACCGATCTCAAACCCATCTAACATACACTATTCCATGTACGTCCACATGCTTATCCAATGACGACTTAAATGTACCTAAAGTTGGCGAATCTACAAACATTGCAGGCAAAGCATTCCATTCCCTTACTACTCTCTGAGTAAAGAAACTACCTCTGACATCAGTCCTATATTTTTCGCCCCTCAATTTAAAGCTATGCCCCCTCGTGCTCTCTGTCACCATCCTAGGAAAAAGGCCCTCCCTATCTACCCTATCTAACCCTCTGATTATTTTATATGTTTCAATTAAGTCACCTCTCAAACTTCTTCTCTCTAATGAAAACAGCCTCAAGTCCCTCAGCCTTTCCTCGTATGACCTTCCCTCCATACCAGGCAACATCCTAGTAAATCTCCTCTGCACCCTTTCCAAAGCTTCCACATTCTTCTTATAATGTGGTGACCAGAACTGTACACAATACTCCAAGCACGGCCGCACTAGAGTTTTGTACAGCTGCAGCATAACCTCTTGGTTCCAGAACTCGATTCCTCTATTAATAAAAGCTAAAGCACTGTATGCCTTCTTAACAGCCCTGTCAACCTGGGTTTTAGTATGGCCAAACCACCTAACTGGCACATCAGTGGATTGTGCGAGGAAACTGAATTGTGTGAGGAAACTGAATTATGTGGTGGAAACCCATGCAGACGTGGTGAAAATGAGCAAATCTCTCACAGGCAGTTGCCCAAGATCTGATATCGAAGCCAGGTCTCTAGCGTGTGAGGCAGCCGTACTATCCACTGTGCCACTGTGCCACTACTGCTATCAGACTTCTACAATTCACACTTCTACTGAGGAAGATGCATTGGTATCCACTCATTTTGATTGATTATCTGCGGTAGATTTGATCAGTTGTTAATTTATGCTGAAATGTGGTGGGAGTCTTCAAACATTATTTCACAGACAGAATGTTGAAATGTAAGGTTTTTTTTCTGAGATATAAATATGGAAATATTACTTGGGCCACCGATGGAACGAATTGGTCGCAATATTCAATCGTGATGTTCATCAGCTCTAACGACCCTTACACTAGCGCTGCCCGATTATTGTCTTTTAATTCATAATTCTCCTTTGACACCCCTGACTTAAGAAACAGAACCACTGAAGAATTTCCACTGTTTCCACGGTTACTGCTGTGATTGTGAAACTGCATGTCAGCCAATGATATTGACAGTTTGACAATAAAATACTAAACAAAAGACGTTGTAAAAAAATTAAAAATACTTCGGAATCTGATTGCAGTCCAATTATTCTTAAAAAGAAAACCTTGAAGATGAGGCAACACATCCCAATTTTTACATGTAGACATTTGCAATCTCATTTCCGTTAATGTGCGAACGGATATGGAGTCTACTACAGGAAAAGAGGAAAGTTTGCTGCAGCGGTAAACATTTCTCATTAGTTCAATACCGGCAGGGCTGTTAAGTGTTCTTTGTGGCCTGCTGATGTTGAGTAACTTTGCAGGGCAATTTTTCACAACTCATCCTTGGATGCTTGAATCCCCTTCTATCGCTCTGTCCTCGGGGGCAGGGAACAGATACGTCGTAAATGGATGAAAAATATCGATTCTGCACTCTCTGTTTTCCTTCACTGCAGATTCAAAATCTGAAGATTAAAGTATTCCTGTCTGACAGAAAAGAACGGTAGAGCCCAGCAGGTAAAATTGAAACAACAATTTAGAAGCAAACCATGTTCGGATCTGTGCTCTAAATTTGGCTACAATCACAGGGAGAGTTGATTTTCTCTAATTCTTTGTTCAGTCACAACAGATTTCATCGCTACAAGATGAGGGATCAATGAATCACTGCGGCGAAATGCAGTATCAGTGCCAGTTCGTTAGCTCATTGACCGAGAAGGGTAACCTCCCTGGAGCCACGTGAAACAGCGTCTCAATGGTTAGACGATTCAAATTCAGTAGGTGATATTGATGTAGGAATAAGCCAAACCCCATGAAAAATCCCGAGCTTCAGGATTACAATATCAACTGTAGTTTTCCCTCTCAGTGAGTCACCGTGTTGTTTTTGAACAGTATATATTTCTTCAGTGTTACTGGGTCAAACTCCCAAGGCTCCCTTTCTAAGCGCACTGTGAGTGTCCCTGTACCCCCAAGGTGGTCAGCGGCTCAAGAGGTAAATGACCTTAGCCTTCTCCAAGGAAAATTGAGATCACGATAGGATTTGATTTCTTTCAAACGTCACGAGAGGGACTCGAGGAATCTGCTGGTCTTCATATAACTGATACACCCAGATGTAAATCACTGGCAAAGGCTTAATATACTTCCGTCGCAGATGAAGACATTTCATTTCCGGACAGCCCAGCAAGCAGAACCGATATGTGACTGAGGCTTACATTGATTATTTTGATTCACTAATGACCCGTTACTGAATCTGTTCATTTAGCTCGTGTTTTTCACATGTTTTAAAGGAAGCCTGCAATATTGTGGACCAGTGAACCTATCACTCGCCATTCTGGAACTGGTAATATGCAGCTGCATGGGTGGTATTCAATGCCCACAAAATGTTCGAAGTTATTCAGATTACTCCAATGTTTGATTATTACACTCAGGTCACAAGTTATTGTTTCTCGAACCAAGTGCTGAGGATTTTGGTGGATGTAACTGCTTGCTGCATTTTCTACGCCACCGTTTCACTGTAACAGTGAAGCAATTAGAGACATCTCAAAAGACATGAAAAAGAATTTGCTTTTCATTTACTGAACTGACAACGTTAGTTTATTTCAAAAATATATTTATGATGAATAAAGTTACATTTAAAAATGAAAAGCTGAGGATATCACCACGAATTTGGGAACCATTTCAGGCCCATTCCTGTGCTTACTGATGCCTGACAGGCTGTCGTGTTCAGAAATGTTCTGATAGTTTTTGTACAGAATCAGTCCGATTCTGAGTCTCGGTTGTTCTCAGTGCGCAGCAAGACATCACAGAATCTGTCAGTGAGGTTTACAGTACTTTCAACTGGACAGCCTTAAAAGGATGAAACGCTGAATAAAATTGGTTTCTCGGAAATTTCCCCGTGCTCCCAATATTTTGCTTTCTCTTCAGCAGAAACTTCATGAAACCACTGCAATGTTAACTGAAACAGAATATGTTCGGATTGCTGCTTTTCAAAGCTGTGTAATTACAAAACAAGTGGGCATCATCTCCCTCAATCACTGCGATTGAAGCCGATATCTGGGGGAACGGAATCTCTTCAACAAATTCCGATAAAGGATTTAAGATTAATAGTAAATTAAAGAATAACACGTCAATATCTTTTATCGTCCACATTCGGCCTGTTACCATGACCTGAGAAGTAAATCTGGGAATTTAATTTGTAATCCATTACATACAACACAATTAATGCACTGGAAAGGTCTTCAACAGATCAAATTAAAAGCCTTTGCAAATAGACCGCATCTACGAATGAGGTTATTTCCCATTTTATCAGGGAAACTGCAAACTACCATTGGGTTTAAAACTTCCTCTTCTGCCTCGTCATCGCAATTAACTCAGCCCTGCTTGTATTTCCAGTCTATCTCTTCCGCTGTCACCCACTCGTGAAACTTTACCTTTTTTCTCCCAAATTGTGCCCCGCTCTGGGGAAAGTTTGGATTTGAAAACATATTTTCATTGTTGGAGAGTGCATCGCTGCTTCGTTGTTCATTGAACCTCTCGAGTATAGATGTCAATCCTGACAAAGGATTAAGTACAAAAGTACACAATTTGTGAACCTAACGGGTTGAAGAGCTGCAGAAATAAATGCAGAGCTCCGGGCGACATGATTGCAGGGCAACTAAGCTGAATGTCAGCAGAATTGGCCAAAGTTGACGTTGCTTTCGTGAAGAGTTGAGAGGAGATTGAATACTTTCCTTGCCTATGTCCATTGGTTTATGGTAGGCGTAGATATCAGAGGACAGCCAATGTGCTTCGAGTTCACTTTTTCTTCAATTCGACCAATGCAATTCAAGCTTTTTTGAATTGTACTTCACGGGTAGGGACCGGGGTCGGGGGTGGGAATAACAAACTGAATCTGTTCAGCTGACAACAGCGCATTGGAGCAAAATTAATGTAAATGCGATGCTGGACAGGTGTGTGTGTGTGTGTGTGTGTGTGTGTGTGTGTGTGTGTGTGTGTATGTGTGTGTGTGTGTGTGCGCGCGCGCGCGCGCGCTTTCATGTCCAGAAGCGGATAACAGTTCGTGTTGTTCGTGTTCCCCAGTGAATAGAGCTATTCTCGATCAGAGCACCTTGCCGCTGACACATGGTGTCAGTGCATCTGAGGAATTTGGATAGACTAATGAGGTAAAGAAACAATCACATTTTCAAAGATTTAAAGTGTAAATGGGAAATATTATTTCTGTTGTGCGTGCAGGCATGATTACTAGCAACCGGACTGTTTACTTTGTGCCATATTCAACGTAACTCCTGCAGTTTTCCAGGAGACGCGGCACCTCGTAGTAGCAACGTCCTTGGTATCAACGGTGGCTGGATTATCTCCCTCCCACTCCAAGATCTCCGCTAATCCTGAGGTGATGTCCTCAGCCCGGTTACCTAACAGGCCACAACGCTTTCAATAATCCACTTTATGGCTGCAGTTATCAGTATATATACCCCTGCCTATGCTGTGTCCTATCACAGATTCAAGCTTATTTCCTACTCCCAGCTGACTTTCATTTTGCCATATTTGAATTAGCAAATTTTAGACGGAACAATATCTAATTATCAGTTTTAGAGGCAATTCATTTGTGCGACGTAGCAAAGAAATTGTTGAGGCTAAAGGAAAAGCCATTTTGCACTTTGCAAGATTCATTCAGTTGGGATTCAACCAGATCTTAATCTCTGCATCACGTTCGATATGCTACACTGTCTTCCATATTTCCTTCCTCATTTCTAAATATTCTGTACTCTGCGCCTTTAATTCCTGTACCTGTTCAGCTCCTCCTTTTTCCACGCTAACTCTAGCCCGTGAATTTGTTTTCTTATTTCTCTGTGCACATTTCCACTCTCTTCAGGCCTGTTGCTCTTAATGTTTTTTTTTTCCCAGTGATATATCTTCTCAATTTTTTGCACTAATTCCCCCTAACGTCGGATTGTGGAGATCTGACACGTGCTTCACTGTTTCTTGCAGTACAGCTTAGGTGTCTTCCACTCTACGTACGTTTATGTACGAGCTCGCCATATGTTTGTAGCGCTGTGCCGCCATGGCGCAGAAATACATGGCACTGTCGGTGATACTGGCGTGCCTCACAGTCAGGGCGCTGAATTTATTTCCTTCACCGACTGAAGCAGTGATCTTTTCATGTAGATCAGCTCTGGGTTTGGCCATCACCAGATGCTGGGGTGGCTGATTCGGGAGTTGTTTATTCCAGTGCACAATGGAAAAGGTACTGGTGCTGGTACAGTTCATGGATGCGATTCCCATTTCACTTACGACAGACCGTCCAGGGGATTGCTTCACCTCATCTTGTCCAGCAATCTCTGTACAGATCAGAGTGGAAAAAAGCAAAATTACTCCATGCGTATGCAACATTGTCAGAGTACATGAAACGCTGGTCAAAGCAAACGTCTACTGAGGACGAATTATAAACAGCAGAGAGATTAATTATCCGGATAGTAAACAATGGGCCAAGCACTCTATTTAGAGTTCGCTTCTTGTCTAAGTTCCAGAAGAAGTTGAGTCTCCAGTGTTTGTCTTGCACACTGACAGCTATTCTCACTCTCTGCGAGTTTGGTCCAACTCGTTCCCTCACGTTCAATATTTAGCACAGGTTTACACTACCCCCATATTGGCGTATAATGGTAATTGCAATGTACACATTTTTCAACACAAATTGCGGTTGAATGGATAGCGCTCAATTGGAACAGATATGCCCTCCTTCCGGGTAAAATAGTTTCATGCGGAAATACTGGGCACTTCAGCTTCATTTGCAGCGCCCAATACTTCATGCTGTTTTCCTTCTGCTGTAGCTGAAACTTCCACAGTGTAATCGTTCGCAGTATAACAGGGGAATTATCTCAACTGTAATCGTATAATTTCAATTTTCGCTTTCAATGCATGTTTCATCATATTGTTGTGATGCATTTTTTACTTTATCTAAATATATCAACAGGAAAAACAACATTAAAATCTCATTACAGTAATTCAATTTTGCATAGAACTTGCCCTCAGTATTAAAATAATGTCTTATTCCCATATTTATTACTTCCGGGCTGGCTCAGAGACTACCCTTTGTTGATATGGAACACGGTATAGAACTTCCCAGCGCTCCTGGAAAATTTTGAAAGACGGTTGAGCGCAACAATTCTCTACTCATGTTTCAGACATTCCTGTCCCATCCGTCTTTATTTTTGGATTTAGGTCGGCATCTGATAAGAATTAATGTGTTCTTCGTGAGGACAACTTCGCTACTTCAGGAGAGAACTGCGGATGCTGTAAATCGGGAACAAAAACGAAAGGCTTAGGAAGAGCTGAGCAGGTCTGGAAGCATCTGGGAAATAAAAATCAGAATAAACGTCTCAGGTGCCGTGATCCTTCCTCAGAACTGCTGGCAGCTGGGATAACGTCGGGTAAGAAAGGGGGAGGTATCTGAGAGCGGTTACTAACCCACTGCAAAGTGGAGGTCAGTACGCAAGACTACAACAGCACCACCCTTATTGAAAGCCTTAATAGAAAACTCAGGGTTAGATCTAGCTGCTTTTCCTTTTCCTTTCAGGCATCAATGCCCAGAAGATGCAACAACTCAGACATACTCATGGTCCTCTGAAAGCTTCCTCTCTTGCCCTTCTATCTGAACTCATCTGCTCCGCAAGACCATTTTTGTTGGGTATTCAGCATCCTTCCTCACCTTTCGTTCTCCGATGTTCAACGTTCTCTACTCAGTAAAGGTCTCAGCTATGTTCCTCTGCATACCCACCTTAACACCATGACATTGAACTCTTCTTCTGCATGTTCATTGCTTCGGACAAGAGTCCTTTCCTCGTCCTACGTGCCCCTTCGCCCACTTTCCAACACTCTACCTCCAAATGAGCTCCTCCCTCATGCCTTTTAACTATACTTGATCTGTTCATTGAGAACTTGCGACGAGATAGTTTCGGCCTCAAATTCTCTGCCCTCCTCACTAAACCTGACCTATCTCCCTCTGAACGGATTCCAATCAGCGTGCATAAATCCAAACCTGGCTTTATTATTCAGCTTGCCAATAAGGGTGGTGCTATTGTTATCTGTAGTACTGACATCTACATTGCAGAGGCTCAGCCCAGCTCTCAGATGCCTCCTCCTATCTTCCCCTGGACAATGACCCCACCAAGGCACATCAGACCTTTGTATCAACTACAGTAACAGATCTCATTTTATCTGTTCACCTCTCCCTCCATTGCCTCCAGATTGGTAATACCCTGGACCCGCATAGCTTGGTTCTACCTCCTCCCAAAAATCCACAAACACGACTGCCCAGGCAGATCCATTGTTTCAGGCTATTCCTGCCATGCAGAACTCAACAACTCCTACCTTGTACTCAGTCTTTCCTCCCCTGCTCCAATCCCTGCCCACGTGCATCCATGATTTTTCTGATGCTTTATGCTGGTTTCAAAACTTCCAGGTTGTAAGTTGCAGCTGTCTCCTCTTTACCAATAATGCACAACCCCGTCACACGCCCACTTCCCATCAGAAGGGTCTTAGGGCTCTCCGTTTCTTCCTGGAGCAAAGACCTACCCGTCCCCACCCACCGCGATCCTCCTCCACTTAATTGAGCTCATCCTAGCCCTCAACAACATCTCTTTTGACTCCTCTCATTTTCTTCATGTCAAAGGGATGGCCATGGGCCAGAGTTGTACCCTCTTCATGCATCAAGTGAAACATATATTGTTCCAGTCCTAATCTAGCCCCCACACATAACTCTTTCTCCAATTTATCGATGATATCATCGGTGCTGCTTCCCACTGTCATCTGGATTTGGGTAAGTTAATTGATTTCGCATCTAATTTCTATCCTGCCCTCAACTTCACCTGGCCTATTCTGGCTCCTCCCTTCCCTTCCTTGACATCATTTACCACGCCACCCTGTTCTCTGGCCATCGTGTCTGTATCTGACTTTTTGCAGCATTCCAGCAAAGCCCAGCACAAGCTGGACAAACAACTACTCATTTCATGTTTTGGGACTCTGCCGCCCACTGGACGCAGTATTGTGTTCAGCTTAGACTCTCCCGTATCGTAGCCCCCTACCCGACACACTTGACATTGTTACCACTTAGCCTGCCGTGACACACTACTTCTTATTTGTCACTAACATTCCCCGTTAACAGCTCATCACCCTCCCAGCCAGATCGTTATCAACTCCTTTGTCCATTCGACTGTTCTTCTCTCTTCGGGCTCTGTAATTTATCCCTAACCTGTTTACTCCCTACTCTATCCCCCTCCCCATTTTCTGCACATAGACTGATTTTTTTTCCCCAAATTACCGGTAACAAGGTGTAAAGCTGGATGAACATAGCAGACCAAGCAGCATTTAGAGGGGCATTTCTGAAGAAGGGTCCAGGCCCGAAACGTCAGCCTTCCTGCACCTCTGATGCTGCTTGGCCTGCTGTGTTCATCCAGCTCTGCACCTTGTTATCTCAGACCCTCTAGCGTCTTCAGTTCCGACTATCTCTGAAACATTTTTGCCAATTACCAACGGTTCTGTCGAAAGTTCACAGGGCCCGTCTGATTTTTTTTTTGCTGTCAGGCCTGCTCAGCTTTTCCAGCAACTTCTGTTTTTTTGTTTTTGTTGTCCTCTTCAGGATACCCCTCTATTTGATTTGTCCAGGTTCGAATATTTATACTTAAAATGAATACTATCTGCTCTGTCATGCAACCACTTTCAGAGAGAATAGAGGCAGTATGTAAAAGATTACCTTAATACGTTGCTTAAATTTCTCATGGATAATCAGCTCGTACTGGCAGAATGAACTGATGGTTAGTGTGATAAAATGAATGAATAATTCTGCATATAAAACACAATTCACAAGAAGCCATCATTTGTTATTCGCAAATTCGGCGATTTTACAAAGACCGTTACTTTAACTCATTCTGCGCGGCAGCTGATGCAAGTTATGCTTTATTCACACCACAGAAATACACTGTTGAAAATCAATTTGGCTTCCAACACGTACACCAACCACTTTGTGAATCAGGATTTCTTTCGCTCAAGTCAGTCATAACAGTGGCCAGAATGACCGCCTCAAATTAACTGTGTCTAAATTCTGTTACACATTACATGTTAAATTACGAGAAATGAAATGTCTGCCTTTATACAGTTTTCGTTCTCTGAGCCGCCCATACCATCTTAACTCGTTCGGAAAAGCTTTGATAGCTCCGGACGCAAGAGGGCAGTAGCGATGGCGTGGAGATGCCGCTGTTGGACTGGGGGGAAAAAGTTAGAAGTCACACGACACTCGGTGGACATTACAACAAGTTTATTCGGAATCATGTAAGCTTTCTCAGCGCAGTCCCTTCATCAGGTGCAGTAGCCCCACTGCATCAAAAGACAGTCTAAATTAAGCTTTGCTGCACTAAGAATCAATTTATTTCAATCCTGGTTGTGAATAACAGTTTTACAGACTTGCAGTCATTTGTGAGCTCGCTGCTATCTCACGGAATGGGATGACTGAGGACTCACTTTCCCACTGGGAGCGTGTGAACAGTTACTCCCCAGTCGAAGTGTGGAGGCGTGCTATAATTGCATTGTGCCTTTGATACTGAAAGGGCGTTTAACAGCTGGCGTACACTCTGGCAGGTTAACTCATTGTACCCTTCCTCTCATTCGGAGCAGGTGACTCCTCGCTCCACAATATGGATGAGTTGGTGTGTCAAGAAGTGGCGTGCTTGAGTGAACGCCTTTCCGCACTCCGAGCACGTCAACAGCCTCTCCTTTTGTAATTTATTGTTATGTTTCAACTGACGACCCCTTTCCACAATCAGAGAGTGGTCTGTCTCCAATATGTGTACGTTGGTGCCTCAGAAGGTTGGATGATCAAGTTAATGCCTTTGCACAAATAGAGTAGTTAAATGGTCTCTCCCCTGTGCGTGTGTGTGTGTGTGTGTGTGTATGTGTGTGTGTGTGTTGTGTGTGTGTGTGTTTGTGTGTGTGAGAGTGAGAGAGAGAGAGAGAGAGAGAGGGAGAGAGAGGGGGGCGCGGGAGAGAGAGAGAAAGAGAGATTGCCAATCTCCAGATTGGAACTATCTGTGGATCCACTCAGTCCCTGCTCTGAATAGTGTGTTAATTTTATTAGACTATGTAATTAATTTAAATCGCTTCTGCTGTAAGAGCCTCACAATATCCTCACTCGGGTGTGTATATCTCAGTGTTTCATCCACTCACACAGATCAGCGAAACAGAAGAAGTTGACATTTGTAGAAAAGTTTTGGATAGTTTATTAAACTTTTTAAAGAAGTAGCAGTTTGGATACAATACATAAGTCAACCAGTCAAAGAACAATACACAACTCTTGACAATTGCGGAGGCTTCACTGATGCCAGAGGATGAACAGTGAAGCATTGTAGTAAATAAAGTTGGAAAGGCTACCCGGCAGAAGTGTTATGAATTGCTAACCATTAGCCTTCCTGAATGTTTTCTCGGTCATCTTTCATCTGAAGATAACTGCTCCTTTACAAGAACTGCTGTCTGCAATAACCGCCTGATGACCACTCCCTTGTGATGTGCTGCCTTCATAATGTTTGTCAATCACCCATGTAAATCCGTATAGCCAAAGGTAAAGCGAATTCGAACCAAAAGTGCACATTTTCCCACCTTCATCTGAAGCTTTCTTTTCATTCTGCAAAATTTATATTTCCCTGAACACATCATTGTTAATAGAGGACCTATTGTGCCACATAGTTCTTGGACGCCAAATCTATTGAATTCTACGACCTTGACAATCCTGATTTTAAATTCAATCTTTCTTTGAACTTCATTTTAACTGTATTTATTTTGGATATATTTGCCCTAGTGAAGGCTAGGTACTTACGTAGAACACATGTTACTGCTCTTTCATGTTTTAAAACAAACAATGAGGGTGCTGAAAGGCTGCAACAGTGTATTCTTCAGTTCTTCTCGAAACTTGGTCTGTGTTACTGCGTAAATGAATATGTTAGTGCAGGAGCTGAGCAGTTGCAGCATGTTGGTCGTCTCTTGAAGGATGTACTGTGGGTCATTAAAATCCAGGCCGGTGAAGTAGGCCTCACCTGTAATCTGCACGTAAAGGAAATGTCCGACATAGGTCACCCACAGTAAGAGGAAGCTGAGAGAGATGGCAAACAGCAGAACAATGGACTTCTTGCGATTGGCCATCTCTGCATCTTGTCGATTCTCACTGGCCCGGAGTCTTTTGCGAGCTCTGCTAGCCACTAGAATGTGTCTCACAGTCAGGGCATTAAGCAATAGAATAAGGAGGAAGGGAACAAAGGGGGTTAAGATGCGGTCCAGCCAGTCATAGGCCTGCCAGGCTGGCCAATTGTAATAGCTGAACTTAATGTCACAGAACCAGGGCACCCCATCCAAGACGTACAGTGGCTGGTAGATAAAATAGAAAGGGATATTCTTGATGCAGCTTAGGGCACAGACAATTCCTATGACTAGCAATGCAGTTTTCTCAGAGCAGTATCTGGTCTTCAGGCTCTGACAGCTGATGGCCACAAAACGGTCAATGGTGAAGGCCACTGTCAGCCAGACTGAGCCATCACGAGTAGCATACACCAGCATAGTGCTGAGTGCACAAGAAGGCGTTGTGGACAAGACACTGTCACGAAAGTAGATACCAGCAATCCGGTTGAAGATGACAGCCGTGATGATGACAAGGAAATCAGCTACCGCTATCGCCACCAGGTAGTAGGTAATGCACCGGGACAGCCCACATCGTTCACGAGATAGGATTATGGTCGCCACCAAATTGGCTGTGACAGAAAAAGAAGTCATCTTATTGAATGAATTCAATGGTCGGGCATTGCCCAATCGAATCTGCTACTGAAATCGTCCCGGTACATTCATTTTCCAACTCTGGATTCAAATTGTTCTAAAGCCTGTTTGTTTAAAATTTCCTCACAAAGAGGCAAGCATTTGCTGCGGTTAAATGTTTGTG
The DNA here is from genome assembly GCF_030684315.1 of Stegostoma tigrinum. NCBI lineage: Eukaryota > Metazoa > Chordata > Chondrichthyes > Orectolobiformes > Stegostomatidae > Stegostoma > Stegostoma tigrinum. Next base: position 1,842,764 of record NC_081396.1, on the reverse strand, counting down.
AATCAGAAAATCTTGCCTTGTTTTCCTCTCAAAAACTTCAGCCTGCAGAAAATGACTTTGTTATCTGAACGAGAGACCGTTTAAATTTTTGGTCATTGTTTGAGCTTGAGATACTTTACCAAGCACCTGACTCTTAACTAAAATATAATACTGACATTACATGCTACATAGTGTCAGAGAGTCACACAACATAGAAACATGCCCTTCAGCCCACCATGCCCATGCTGACCAACAAACATTAGACTATATGTATCCCATTTACTTGCAGTCGGTCTACAACCTCCTGTTCCAGATCTTTTCAGCGCGTATCCAGATACTTCTTAAATGTTGCAAGAGTACCTGCCTACATTACTATCTGAGCTAGATGGCTTTATTCTTTTTAGGACTCTCCGGTTGCAAAAAATAATGTCTCTCTGAACCACTTCCTTCTCACCTTAAGTGAATGCCCCCTGGCCAATAACACGTCTGCCATGGGAAAGAAATTCTCACGAGCTGCCTGTGCCTCGCAGAATTTTGTATGAAACAGATACCCACCTCCCTCAGCCCACAATGTACTCTGCTCTAAATGCAGCCTTTCCAGTCTCTCCTCAGAACTAACACTTTTCAACGAAAGCAACGGTCTGACGAGTTTCCTGCACCGTCTGCATTCCATCACGTCCTTCTTACAGAACAGCGAGCAGAACTGCACACATTGCACCATCTGTGGCAGAACCAATGTTTCATATAATTGCAGCATAGACTTTCTTGCTTCTGTATTCTACATACATGTTCATGAAGGAAAGTCTTTTGTTTGCTTTATTCTCCAATCTGTCCACCTGTTCTCACATCACCAGTGATCTATTGACCTGTACCCCAAGGCCCCTTTGTTGCTCAGTAGTATCTAGAGATCTACCACTCATTTTCCATATCCTTCTCTTATTAGATCTCCCAAAGCATTACCTCACACATATCAGTATTGAATTATATCTGCCATTGATCTGTTCACTTGATCAATATCAAACTTACGGGTGGCACGGTGGCACAGTGGGCATCACTGCTGCCTCACAGCGCCAGAGACTCCCATTCGATTCCAGCTGCAGGTGACTGTCTGTATGGTGTTCGTACATTCTCTCTGTCTCTGCATGGGTTTCCTTCGGGTGCTCTGGTTTCTTCCCACCGCCCAAAGATGTGCAGGTTAGATGGATTGGCCATACTCAATTGCCCGTAATATTCAGGGATGTGTAGATTAGGTGGGTTATAGGGGAGTGGGTCTGTGTGGGATGCTCTGAGGTTCGGCGTGGACTTGTTGGGCCGATGGGTCTGTTTCAACAGTTAGTGATTCTTATAGCCTGAGATCATCTCCTCTCTATCAACAACACAAGTTTTGCTTCATCTGCAAACTTACAAATTATACCTTTTACATTCGCTTTGAATTTATTAGTGTGAATAAGACACAACAAGGATCCTAATACCAATATTGTGGCACACCGCTGGTTCCAGGATTCCAATTACAAAAATGTCCCTCCACCATCATTCTTTGCCTGCTAATTAAAAGCCAATTTTGGATACAGTTTTTTTTTAACTTTCCTTCGATCACCCAGGCTCATGCTCTTTTGACCAGTCTCTCATGCAGGGCCCTATCAGAAGACTTACTGAAGTCCATGTGAACAATATCAATTTTGCTGCCACATGAAAGAAATTGAGTCACCTCTTCAAAAAATTAAATTATCCAAGCAAGATCTCCTTCCTTATTCTGAATGTCACGCATTTACAACCATCCTATTGTATCACCTGCTGTAGTTGGAACAGTCTCTTGAAATTCAGCCCATTGTTACTGGCAGCAAGCTTCAGCTCATCGAAATGCTTGTGACCTATGCTCCTACTCACACAAAACCCCTGACATCAATCAAAAACATTATTCATCATGTACTTTGTTTGCTGGCTCAGAGGCTCTTTGAACTTGACATGAAAGTAGTTATTTTCAAAACTTTTCACAGCCATGTCACACAGTAGTCTTGCAATCTCCTGGATTTCTATCAGCTAAACTTTGTTCCCTTCTGCGTCTCTGAATTTGACTTTTCCATCAATACCCCGTATGGCCTGAGTTGAGAACTCCTGAATCCCTGAAATCCTATCTCTCGACTGCTCCAAGCCTCTGTCTTTCCTTCAAACCTTGTCGTCTGATTACGTTTCATTATTCGCTCACAAAAATCCGAGTGTATTTATTGTTGTATTTTGATTATTGAATTTGCTGTGAAGCACCCCATTTTATTTCAAAGGAGTGTGGTTGTACAACATGAGCATTAATCTAGTTTCTGAACTGGAAACAAGAAACAGACAATACATATTAATCTTCCAGTGATGGCCACATCCACCAAAATAAGAAATAGCCTAAATCAACAATGCATTAAATATAATGCACACACTGTACAATGCATTTTTAGAATGAGCACTCTTTCTTCTTCCAAGGTGACAGCTCAGGCTCATGTAATTACTGAAAATATTTTTTTCTAATTCAAACCATAAAGTTTCACAATGTAATTCAGCACTGCAGTGGTTTGTGATGGAGCTGCTGCATTAGAAAAAAAAAGTGCATTGTGGTAAGCTATTATTTCATTCAATGCTAAAAATAGGAGAATGAAATCTACTGGTAACAATGAAACAGAATATTTTCGTTAGTATTTCCGCAATAAAAAAGAAATTTCTACAAATTAAACCACAGAATATTGAATGATATGTTGTACCATCTTTTACACTACTGAAGTAAATATCAGTTCAATATCATATATCTCTTTATAGTTTTAGAGTTGAATCTCCTTATACTCATAATGTACTCAATATCAGAAATAATCTGAAATATCCAAATGTGGAGAGATATTGGTTATAGCGATGTGAATGCAAAAGTTATAGCTTACCTGGAACACCGATAACAGCAAGTAGTGGATAATAAATAGCATAGAACTGTCCATTCGCTGGCCCGTGCATTGTCTTTCAGAAACTAAGAAAAATCTTCAAAGTGTGCACTTAACCGGATGAAACATTGAATGCTTCGAGCATTTATCGCCGATGAAACTCTCCAGAGACACAGTTAGGCTGCAATGTGCATATTTAATACAGTTGGTTGAACAAACAGATTAGCTCAATGTTTCATGTCATCGTTTCACAATACTGGAAAAGTAGATGCCTCCATTATCTTTGCTGGCGAACTGATGGCTGCATGTTCTGTCTTTACCCCAAGAACATGCTTAGTAGTTTCCACCAAACGAATGTCCTGATGTTAGGTACTAAAGTGAGGCCTTGCCTGTAGCCTAAAATGATTCCCCCATCATTGCTATTGTGTTAATTTCGGTCATGTAATTGGTTTTCTGACATGGTTTTGCATTTAATTCTAAGAGCTTTTCACGAAACAAAATTAAATAATAGCTGAACATTTCAGGGATCTTAACGGAATTTAATACTGTGGCTTCGCGGATTTTTTTTCCCTCTGGTGAGAGAAACGGAAGCGAGTGGAAACAGTTTAATAATTTAAGAAAAAACTCCATTTAACGACATCGCTAAAGCTGCATATTTTCAAAAGGTCGTTTTTTTTTCCTGGGCAGATGGTAAAGGTTGGGTTTTGAAAAATATTTGAAGTTTTAGTTAGATGTGTCATCGGCAAACAGAGAAGATGGATGTGCGTCGATAACCCTAAATATAATCGACGTGACAGCAGTCAAATCCTATTGCATGTTGTAGGAGGCTCGAAGGGGTGGATACTTCACTGGGGATCTTTAATTCTGAGATAATTTGTTAAACCTGACTCATTACCGATTACAATTTACCAAATAGCCTTCTTTATGGTAGACTTCATCAAAAAAATTACATTAGGGAAATTATCCAGAACGCACTCACATTGTGGTGGGTCTGGAATCACACGTGGGAACGAAAAAGGTAACGATTGCAGATGGCTTTCCCTAAAGGACATTAGTGGAAGAGATGGGTAATTGCAACTAATGCTAATGTTTACATGGTGAGCAGCATTTATAGAAATCGGCATTTTAACCGTCGCTGTGGATTGGAACACATGACTACAAGAATGTCGTTCTTGGAGTTTTGATTCATTATCCAGTCATATTACCACGCCGACAAATCACTGGTTTCCACGTCGAAAAAAAGTACGAGAAATGGTTTCAGAATCTCTGTACTTGACATAACCCTTGCGAGGAGAAAAAAAATCTCGCCCTTGTGCGAAATTCCTAATTGCAATGGATATGCTGCTATGGCTGTGAATTTTCATGGTTTATTCTCCTAGAGTATTGGGTAGAGCTCAATCTCTTGGTTACAGCCCGGTGATATTTCTGTGCCAGATTTGCAGTCGACTCCCAGAATCATTGGCAGGTTTTTTTGCTTCCGGGCGTGTCAGATGAGTCGACTGATTAGTTCTCAATGGTATGTATAAAGGACGTAGGCTCTAGTCTCTTGCAATCACCCCGTTGTTTTTGTCTGTGCTGTGCATCAATTCCATCACTTCTGTGTGTTGAGTATATTTACTCTGAGAATGTGAAGTGAACTTTACTCTGTAAATAACCCAAGGAGTGTTTACTGAGACGGGAAGCTTCTTCCTCCTATATACTGTCCTGAACATACATACTGATCAGTTTCTTTTACTGTCACAGCCGAGAGAATGAATGAAGTCACCAACGTGTTGCTCGCTGTGCATCATTCTTCAAGGTGGATTTCTCATAGAAAGGCAGATGTCTTGACACTTCAGATGTCTTAACTTCATGGCGCAATGGTACATTTTTTGAAATGTTTTGGGTTCAAACACAGCCCATAGACCATTGAGAAAAAATATCCTGGGGTTTGGGGGAGAGGTAAAGGTGCTGGATTATAGAATTTTAAGTAGGATGTTGGAACTTTTTTTTAGAATCATAGAATCATGGAATTTTATCAGTACAGAACGAAGCTGTTTGAACCTGCATGTCTCCAGAAGGAGCTACTGAGCTTGTCACACACTCAGCTGTCTCTCACAGCTCTAAAAGAAAATGTCACTTTTAAACATATATCCAGCTCACTTCTGAAGCCTCCTCTGGAATCTGCCCTCAATGCTCTCCCAGGCAATGCATGCCAAATCCTAACAACTCTCTGAATAAAGATGTTTCTCCTCATCTCACTCCCAACTGTCTTGCTGAAAATCTTGAAATTGCCACCCCGGCTACAAACATAGCAACTTGTCCAAATATCCTTCTCTAACACATCAAAATTGCTCGTAATTTTGAACAGCTCAATAAGGTAATCACTTAACCCTCTCTGCTTCAAGGAGACTAAGCCTAGTGTTTCCAATCTAGCCCAGTCTCTTAATCCTCACCCCCCTAACCTGTCCTTCCTCCCACATATCCCCTCCTCCCACCTCATCTCCTACCTTGTAGCCTCATCCTGCCCTCTTGACCTGTCCATCCTCCCTGGACTGACCTATTCCATCCCTAACTCCCCATCTCCACTCACCTTTCCTGGCTCCATCCCCGCCTCTTTGACCTGCCTGTCACCTCTCCACCTATCTTCTCCTCTATCCATCTTCTATTTGTCTCCTCCTCTCTCCCGGTTTATTCAGAGCCACCTTTCCATACCCCATTTCTGAAGAAAGGTTTCAGCCAGAGACGTCAGCCTTCCTGCTCCTCTGATGTTGCTTGGCCTGCTGTGTTCACCCAGCTCTACACCTTGTTATGTCACTCAGAACTTTCCTGCTTACATGGCCAGTGACATTATTACCACACCACTGTCAGCCCGTTTCAGTCTCTGCTAATGTTAATAAACTCCGGTTCAACTGATGTATTAATATTCGGTGTAAACATGAAATAAATCTGTTTTGTGTTAAATATGTTGCTTTAGAGCTTTTTTTTTAACTGTTTCACTGGTAATTGTTGGGGAAACACAGATCTACCAGCGTCAGTAGAGACAAAAACAAGTGAAACATTTTTGAGTTTAGTGACCTTCTTTAGAATTAGTTTAGTTATTCCGCTCTGTATTAAAATGTTAGGGGCAAATATCAGGTTTATCCGATGAATTGGCAGATTTATCTAGCTGCCTGTCGCTCCTTAGGTAAGCAAGAGGAGTAGTGGAGGGATGATACTGAGAGAGTGCCAGTGCCTGCCCAGTTGCTGAGGAAGAAGACGGCCGCTGCCATCCCAATCCACATCAACCCAAAAGCTCATAGAAATGATAAATGACAGTAATGTGAACACATGCACCATTTAACTCGGAGTGAGAGTGGTGACAGCGGCTCATCTAGACATAAACAGGAAGGGGGTGCAAGGGGTTGAGAGCCCGATGTCATAAAAATTGTGAGTGCCTTCCTGCTCTTCTTGTTCAGCATAGTGTATTTTGTGGTCACTCTAACATCTGTCTCTCACTCCCCACCTCCACTTCTAAGGAACACTTTCAAGCATGCAAGAAGTGGTTTAAGTCCACTAGCAGCACAAGAAATTCATGGGGTCTTTGATTTTTGGGCAAAGGAACTCTTAAATAGAAGACGGACTGGGAAAAAGCTGGGCCAAAAGGATAATCTGACATTTAGAACATTGCCCAAAATGGCCTTGGATGAATTTAAGCAATAACAGTAAGTTGTCCATTATGTATGTGGTGCCAATACAGCGTGGAGCTGGAGGAACACAGCAGGTCAGGCAGCATCAGAAGAGCAAGAAAGTCCACATTTCCAGCTGGGAACCTTCATTAGGATTGGTGGGGGTTTAGGGAGCTGGGGAATAAACAGACCGAGGAGGGGTAGGGCTTGGGAAAGGGAGGTGGGATGGTGAGATGTGAGAACCCTAACCCTAACCCTAACCCTAAACCTAACCCTAACCCTATTGCAAGTAGGGCTTAGTTGGGATTGGTCAGTTGGAAGTTTAGGGCAGGTAGTTGGGGAAGAAGATGGACAGGTAGTGTCAGGTAAAGGACCCAGGGATGAGAGGGGTTTTGGAAATGGAATGAGGCCTGGAGTGATAGATTTAGAAACTGGTGACTTCTATGTTGAGGGTATCGGGCGGTATGATCCAGAGGAAGAATAATATGTTTTCTTCCTCCAGTTTGCGTGTGGAATCAGTGTGATGCTTGAGGGGGCTCAGAATGGATACATCACCAAGGGAGTGGGAGGGAGAGCTATAATGGTTGGCAACCAGAGGGTGTTGTTGATTATAGCATACAAAGTGCAGATTTTCTGCAAATTGGTCATCACATCTGCACTTAATCTCACTGATATACAGGAGGCCACATCGACAGCAATAGGCACGGTAGAGCAGGTTGGAGGATACACAGATGAACCCTTGTTGGATTTGGAAAGTTTGTCCTGGGCCTTGGGTGGGGGTGGGATGGGAGGTATAGGGGCAGGTCTGGCACCCCCTTTACTTGCAGGGAAAGGTGTTAGGTTTGGTGGGCATAGGGGATAGGGGGGAGCAGACAAGGCTAGTCGCAGACTGAGTGGTCCCCATAAAGACAGATAGGGGTACAGAGGGAAATATCCCTTTTGTGCTGGGGTTGGATTGCAGGTGGCAGAAGAGGCCGAACATGATGTGCTGGATTTGGAGCTTAGTAGAGGTGGTATGTGTGGACCGGTGGTCTCTGTTCTTATTTCTGTTGTGGGGGGAAGGGGGTGGGGTTAGCAGTGTATGAGGGTTCCCAAAGGTTTATGTTAAATAGAATTTGACAATATGTTGCATGAGATATGCAGGAAAGTAATACTAGTTTTTAAGAGTGCCTTGAAGGAAGTGGGAGAGAGAGGGGATTCAGAAAGGAGACCTTTCAGTGAGTTCATATTTATGGGAGGTGGAAGGCTACGAGGACAGTCGTTATTGTAAAGATCTTTAAAGCAAGGATGGGAGTCAGAACTGGTAACATTGCGTTGGAAATCATATATCACCAGTTCTCAACCTAACCCTTGATTGAAATCTTTGACTGTCAATCTTGATTCAGTAGGGAGTGCTGGCTTTGATACATGTTTACATGACGTCATGCATTGTGCTGTGAAATTCTAGAAATAGCTCTCCAGTTTTTGAAGTACTGCTGAGGTGACTGTTGATGAAATTGACACCTCAGGTAAAGAAGATGCTATGAACGGATATTCATCTGTGGAATGTTGAAGGGAAATGGCCCTGGGTTTTGGAGAAAACAAGGTGTGGAGCTGGATGAATACAGCAGGCCAAGCAGCATCAGAAGAGCAGGAAGGCTGACATTTCGGGCCTAGACCTTTCTTCAGATCTGGCTCACGGTGACATGAATGTGCCTACAAGTGTCGAATCATACTGCTTTCATGTCACTACAATAAATGCCCTAGGCTTTATTTTGGAAAAAGCAAAACTGGCGAAGGACAATTGTCATTCTGGGATTGGCAATCTGAAACTCAAACTCACTGCCAGCGTGCTTTCGGAAATGTGCAAATAGCAAAGTTGCCTGAATGTATGATGCAATTTTTCAGCGTGTTTGGCTGTTAACTGAATGGTTAGCTGTTCGAGACCACCCACGGGCTGAGCTTTCACTGATTAGACTCCATCTGTTTCCTTTACTGCACGGTTCCGAACCGTCAGTGGGATCAGAAAAAAATGTTCCCAAAACAGAAATCTCATCCAGTGAGTAACCACAAAGTTATAGCTATATTGTTTAAATGACTAACATAAAGAGCTGCAGATGCTGGGAATCCGAAGCAGAAACAGAAATTGCTGGAAAACAGCCCAACAGGTCTGGCAGGATGAGAGAGAAAGCAGAACTTTGATAAAGTTCTGAAACGTTAACTCTGCTTCTTACTCTTCCGATTCTCTCTCCTGAATTTCGACAGAATTTTTTTTAATGAGCGCTCATTTCAAATGTCATGATCAAACAACCCATTCCCCGGGACAGAAAACAAAAACACTCCATTTTTCTATTCCTCTTTCATTCTGAAACTTAAATTCTCAGTTTCAGTCTGCTCTCCGTTCGAGCTCATCAAAAACACATCAGGGTGTATGAGAGGCAGCTGAAATTTAAAATGTGGAAGTGGGAAGTGGGCAGATGCAGGAGAAGCCACATAAAAGAAAACAAATCATTCTCATTCTAATGACAGAGCATCTCGGTGACCCAGTGAGTGGTGAGGGGCCTGAGAGTGGGTGATGGGGCTGGGGGGGATGGGTTGGGCGGAGGAAGATTCAATCGGGGACTTGTAAAGACACAGAGACAGTGACCTGTCAATCTGATGGTTAGCTCGATTAGACAGACAGACAGAAATAACTCATTTAGACAGAGCCTCTGACAATCCAGGGGAAATGAAGCATGTTTCAGGTTCAATGATTTCAACCTCAAAGCCCCGGCAAAGCAAGGTCAAAGCTTCTCATTTGCAGTGCATTATCACTCAGCCTTCTCTTTACTTGAGAAACGAATTTTAAGCTATTCAATCTTTACCAGTGTTTATCGCTTGTCTGTTCCTGTCAGCATTGTGACTGAGCCTTTATTTTCCTGTTTCTTGTGAGTGATGCAGGCAGCAGAAACAGTTCCTAATCTGTGAGGGCTTTCAAGTGAACTATTTGTATTACAAATTCATTCTCACCTTCAAATACACTGTGAAGTTGATGTAAAGCAGACAGAACGGAGATAGTGAGAACCCAAGAAACACAAAGGAAGCGTGTGAAAGTGAGCTGAATGGCGGTGCAGGGCTGGCATGAGGAAGACATGACCATGATGCAACTGCTTAGAATCATAGAATCCCGACAGTGCAGAAAAAGTCCATTGAGTCTGTATTGGCACTCTGAAGAGCATTCTAACCAGATCTATTCCCTCACATAGTCCCCACAACCCTGCATTTACCACGGCTAACCCAATCCACCTAAACTACACACAATGGCCAATTTAGCATGGCCAATCCACCTAAATCTGCTCATTTTCGGATTGTGGGAGGATCACAGATTGGACATACAGCACAGCTCTAAAAGCTCTAAATTGTGGGCGAAGGTTCAAACATAGGTCTGAAACGATTTCACTGTTTTTCAAAATAGACTCTAGGGACCCTCCATCTAAAAAAGATTTCAGATTCTCTCTGGAGAAAGATTTCAAACCTCGCGCCACTCACCCAGTGAGTGCTGTGACATCACATAGGCCTGGGAATGATAAGAAATGTACTGGGCTTTGAGTAAGATGGGGATGAGATAAGGACAAAAAGATGGTCTGTGATAGGGTAGAAGACAGAAGAGCTTAAATGACAAAGATTTCATCCCTCAAGGCCGTAAGGAAGGGAGTTGGGCCTGGAAAAGAAATGCAAAAGTTGTATCAGAGATAATAGGAACTGCAGATGCTGAAGAATCTGAGATAACAAGGTGTGGAGCTGGATGAACACAGCAGGCCAAGAGCATCAGAGGAGCAGGAAAGCTGATGTTTCGGGCCCAGACCTTTCATTAGAAAAGTACAAAAACACAAAAGTTGTGCTTGGAGCATCATGCAAAGTCACGCAGGGAGAGATGTGACAGAGTGAATTTACAAACTCACAACACAAGCAGACCTTAACAAAATCTCCATGTCAAATATTGCATTATAACATTTCAGTAAACCAACGGAATGTTCTGTAATGTGCAATGTGTTGTAGCTGTGCTTTCAATAAACTTTCCTGTGCTCCTTTACACAGGGATGGAGGGTTGAAGGCTGGAGGCTATTATAGAGATAGGGAAGATTGCGGGGCTGGAGGAGATTATTGTCTAAACAGCACTGTGATTGATTTACAGACATGGAATACGAGGTTCAAGAGGGAAGTTCAGGATCACTTTCTCCAAGTAAATTAAAGATAGACAATAAATACTAATCGGGGCAGCAAAAAACACACCCCATCTATAAATTAATTTAGGTTTCTGTTTTGTCAAAAGATGCCAGTATCTCAGATCATTGTCTGCAGAGCTGGGAACTTGAAGCAATGATTTAGTAGAGATGTAGATTTGTTTTCAGGATATTTCATTTGCAGAGAGACGGAAAAAATATGTTTGGTAAACACAGCTTTTGGACAATTGGCTCATAATACAGGGTGAAAATGTGAAGATTATTTTACTAAGCAAGTTGAGAGAATCTGGAACAGTCTGAACGGCAGCTAGATGCAGATTCGTTGCTTTTTCTCGAAAGAGACTTGGAATTTAACATTTTAGTGAAGATTTGGACGGCTATGGGCAAAGGGCAAAAGGAAGGGAGTTGAATAGACTTGCAGTGTTTCTCGAGTAACAGAGCACAGATTCACGGCCTGAATGTCCACTAGCCCCTGCGCTCTGTGATACTGCACCACGTTATTACGAATGATGAAGCTCAACCGAGTGCAGAGGCCAGATTGCTCCAGTGACTCATCTCACGAGAAGGTCCGAATGATTGAAGGAGGTGAGCGACCAATAGGAAGGTAGTGGGCGTCGCTGGAGGACCAAGTGAAGCGGTAGTTCCTCCAACCAATAGGAGCCAAGGAGGGGCGGGGGCACGTGACCGTTAACGCTAACGGAGCAGAGCTGCTGTGACTGGCGCCGGAGTGAGCCTGAGACGCGGGGACGGGAAAGGTGGGGGAAATAGCGGAAACGGGAGAAAAATGATGGAGTCAGCCTAGAGTGGGACGGTTCATAAACACCCACTGTAGGCTGGTAGACCCGAATTAGAAACTCCTAGACCCTCTTTCGAAGCGAACGCGAAAACAACGTGTGGGCCTTAGGCGGTGATAGGCCTCGTGTTACCGCCGCCATCTTTATTGGGGGCAAAGTGCAGCAGCGTGCAGATGCTCACTTCCTTCTGGCCCGGGCAAAATTAATACCAAGGCAAGTGTTTGTCGTTTCCAGATTTCTGTCTTGCACTGAGAGTGATTATTCTTTTGTGAATTTGTTTTATAGGATATTCATTGAGACCGGTATCTCAAAACAATTTCTGACAGTCAGCGGAGTGATCGGGATCTGATTATCATAGGCATTTACCTGTGGAAGGAAAAAAGGTTTGTTCTGTCTATGGGAAAATAATTCTGATATATTTGTAACTCGAAAAGCATCAAAATGTTTAAATTCCTGCTTAGATCACTGCTGGTATATCTGTTCAGTCCTGGGTTCTGCAGCTGAGGAAGGAGATATTGACCTGAGAGGGCCAATAATCCAAATTACATATTGTCTCTCATAGAACTGTCCTATTTCATCTCAATCACACATCATGATTTTAACCGATAGATTTCTCATTCTTAAATACCTGCAAACTTCCTTTTAAAATGCCTTATGGACTTTATTCCAGCACCTTTTTAGGTGGAATGTACCAGATTCTAACAACTCTGTCGATCCTGAATGTGCTAAAGTCCGTGTTGAGCCTGGAGGGTTATAAACAGCTGAATTGGAAGATGAGATGTTGTTCCCTGAGCTCATGTTGTATTACAATGCAGCTCGATAAGAGGCTGAGGTTGGAGTAGGTGTGAACAGACAGTTGTAATGACAAAACTGCACTGTGAATGCTGCTTGGCTTAATTAGAGTGCTTTGGAGCCCACTGAAAACAGGTGGGAAAGGGAGAAGGTGCAGCTGAAAGATTGAGTGTACTCAGTTTCAGTTTGGTTAGTTCAGAGAGTGACACAATCCCAGTGGAAACAGGCAATTGTTCACTGATACCTGCAGAGTATTTTCTTACAGTTTTTTTAAAGTGCACTATTCAGCTTAAGTACAGTTAGGAGCTTTTGATTATGTTTGAAAAGAAGGAAGATCCCTAGATCAGTTACATTCTCTTCAATGGAGTAACTAGGATAATCTCGAGAGAAGACATGACAGGAGACCTCAGACCCCTGATGTGGGAATGTCCCCATTTTACACAATGCGGGAAATGAGGAATGCTTCCAGTATCCCTGATGGCAGTGCGTGCAGGAAGTTTGTCTGTCTGCAACTGCTGGCTAACTGTTTTTCAGTGCTGTAGTTGTTTGCAAACTCATTGTGGAGCATTCGTAATCCTAAGAATGTCAAAGACACCACAGTTAAGAGGATAAAGTTGAATGCATGTCTGAGGAAATGGTAAACTATGTAAGGGTTTAGAATTTGAGATGTTGGGAAAGTTTCTATGGAAGTTGGAACCTGTACAAGCCTGACTGGTTGCCCCAGGCAGAGCTGGGTCAAATATCCTTGTCGAGGCTTTTGCTAGTTCCATTGGTGAGGTTATAAACCAGTATGACAGAGGATTGGGAACCAGTGTGTTTGCTTAGATAGTTATAAGGTTAGGGTGGGACGTCTTTCACTTGAGTGGTGGAGGTTGAGGGGTGACTTCACTGAGCTTTATAAAATCATCAGGAATATAGATACGGTGAATAACAAAGGTCTTTTCCCTCGGGTGGGGTAGTTCTGGTGTATTTTTACGTCAGATTCAGACTTGGAAATGCGAGGATGAATATTAGGAGGGACTGAAGGGGATGGGGAGAAAAGAGGAGCAGGAGTGAGTTGCAGATCTAGAAAATGCCACTTCTTCATTCTTGCCTCTTCCACTGATTGTGTCATAGTCATACAGCACGGAAACAGTCCCTTTGCTCCAACTAGTCCACACTGACCTTGTTCCGAAACTAAACCAGTTGTACGTGCCTGCCTTTGGCCCATATCCCTCCAAACCTTTCCTATTCATGTACTTATCCAAATGTCTTTTAAATGTTGTAGCTGTAACTGCATCTACTGCTTCTGGCAGTTCACTTCACATGCGAACCACTCTCTAATTTAAAAAAAATGCCATTCATGTCGTTTTTAAATCTTTTTTCTCATCATAAAAATATGCCCTTTTGTTTTGAACTCCTCCACGCAAGGGAAAATAGCCTTGCTATTCACCTTGTCTGTGTTCCCAATGATTTTGTGAACATCTATGAAGTCACGCCTCAATCTCCTTTGCTCTAGTGAAAAATATCCCACTCTAACCTTCTAGCTCAAGCCCTCCATGCCTGGCAACATTTTAGTAAACCTTTTCTGAATTCTCTCCAATTTAATAATATCCTTCCGATAACTGCAACCAGAACTGTACACTGTTTTCCAGAGAGGTCTCAGCATCATCCTGTACAAACTCAACATGATGTCCCGACTCCTATACTCCTTCCTCTGAGCAATGAAGACAAGCATATTGGATGCCTCCTTAACCACCCTGACTATCTCCTTAACCACTGTGACTATCTGTGACCCAAATTTCAAAGATTTATTGACCTGAAATGCTAGATCTCTCAGTTTTACAACACTTCCCAAGACCCTGCCATTAATTGTATAAGTCTTACCCTTGTTTGTTTTACTACAGTGCAGTACCTCACCTTTATCCAAATTAAACTCCATTTCTAACTTCTCAGCCCAATGATCCAGTTGATCAAGATCTCTTTGTAATTTCAGATAACATTTTTTCACAGTCTGCTATAGTGCCAATTTTGGTGTCATCTGCAAACTTACTAACTGTGCCTCATAAATTCTCATCCAAGTAGTTTATATAAATGACAAACAAAAGTGGACCCAATATCAATCACTGTAGAACACCACTGATCACAGGCCTCTAGTTCAAGAAAAAAACAACCCTCCACCACCACCCTCTGCCATCATCGAGCCAATTTTGTATCCAATTGGCACACATTCCCCAAATCCCATGTGAGCTAACTTTACTAATTAGTCTATCATGTGGAAAATTGTCAAAGTTCTTTACTAAAGTCCATTTAAATAATGTCTACCACTCGGTCTTCCTTAAGCATTTTGGTCATTTCCTCAAAAAACCCTCAATCAAGTTTGTGAGACAGTATTTCCCTCCACAAAGCCACACCGACTATCTTTAATTAGTCTTTGCATCTCCAAGTGGATGTAAGTCCTATCATTCGGAATCACCTCCAACAACTTACCCACGACATGTCACAATGACAGGTGTACAGTTCCCAGGCTTCTCCTCACAGCCTTTATTAAATAAAGGCACAATATTTGTCACCACTCAGTCCCCTGGCACTTCACGCATGGTGATAGATGATATACCAACGGCCCTACAATTTATTCCTCAGACGTTTATCCACCATTATGTTCTCTAAGATCTTCAGAACTTCATTTTCTGTAACGTAAACTGTTTTTAAGCAGTTTAAAAGCAGCAACATTTATTTCCCTGAATTCTCCAGCCTCCATTTCTTTCTGCACAGTAAAAACTGACACAAAATATTTGTTTATTATCTCTCCCATCTCCTAAGATTCAACACTCAGTTGACCTCTTTGATGTTTAACGGACCCGAGTTTTTTTTCCTCTAGTTTCTCTTTTCCTCTTTATGTAGTTGCCAAATATCTTTGGCTTATCCTTCACCTTATTTGCCAAGCTATCTCATGTCCCCTGTTTGCCCTCCTGATTTCCCTCTTAAGAATGTCCCTACACCCTTTGTCCTCTTCAAAAGATTTACTTGATCTCAGTTGTCTACATCTAACATTTGGTTTCTTTTTAAACTTTTGACCAGAAGCTTAATATCTTTATTCATCCATTACTGCCTCCACTTATCAACCTCACACTTCAGTCAGAAACATAATGTCTCTGAACTCTCATTATCACGCTTTGAAAGCCTCCCACTGTGGTAGAAAGTCACTCGGAGACGCAGAGAGTTCCTCAAGAAGATGATCTTTTATTTGCAAATAAAAGCCGTGACAATCCAGAAATATTTTCCTAGAGTGCCCCCGAGCCTCTTTGGCTTGCACTTCTTGTACCCTTTTGATACCAGTCTCTTGCTCAGCTCATCAGCATGCCCAACTGGGTCAGTCTGAGTTATCTTATCTCAAACCAGTTAAGTCAGCCTGTCTTATCTTTCCACTCCCACCACTATGGTTTTTCCCTCCACTACTTAATTCATGATATAATTCCTTATCTTGCCACAATGGTTTCTTCTACTTCTGACTTATCTCTAACTTATTCTATTAGAAATATGTTTCTACTGCTAGTTCTGCCACAATGGCTTTCCAACCTTAAAGTGACCTCACTCCCTTATGTTAGTATTTATCTTATCTTGTCACACATCACATCAACCCTACACATGCCAGCACGAATGCTCACACAATTACTCTACTTTATCTATTTTAGTCACTTAGTTGTTATTCCATGTTTATCCACGCTTGTCTGTGTGCCCCATAACTGCTGTGGGCTGAACTGATTTATTTGCTTTGTCCCTTGTTCATTCTCCCTTTCTTGTCACATCGTGCTTAATGTGTGATTACTTATTTGAAACAGTCTTTGCCAGCCTCCCATTATCCTGACAGTTTTCAAATTTTATTTTCCTTACCAGTTGTCCATCATCCCTTTACCTGTGAATAGTCTACCCAAATCAACTTAAGTTCCTACCTCATACTATTAAAATTTGACTTCTATAATGAAGTTTGACTTTTAGGGCCAATCGATTTTTGCATACCTAAATTAAAACTAACAAAAATATGATCATGAGTCTAAAAATGTTCTTCTCACACTTCAGTAAATTGCTCTGCTTTACTTCCCAAGAGAAGGTCAAGTTTTGCTCCTTTTGAAAAAAGTACAATTTACATATTGATAAAGAAAATATTCTTGAACAAATTTTAACAAATTATTCCCCTCCAAGTCCTCAACAATATGGCAGTTCCAGTCAATGTTTGGAAAACTAAAATCCTCTGCTGTAACAACCCTCTTATTCTTACATATGTATGAGATTACTACATATTTGCTCATCAATTTTCTTTGACCACTGGGTGGGCCTACGGTATAACGGTATAATCTCATGAAGTCGACCATCCCTTTCTTATTTCTAAGTTCGACCCATATAGGTTCACTGGATTATCCTTTAGAAATTTCCTCTCAAAATATAGTAGTCATGTTTTCCTTAATCAAAAATGTCACTTCCCCCTTCTTTCTTGCATCTCTTTCTATCCTTCGTATAGCAACTGAAACCCAGAACATTGAATAACTTCTCCTTTAACTGGATGTGAGTTTGCTCGCTGAGCTGGAAGGTTAGTTTTCAGAAGTTTCGTCACCATTCTAGGTAGTATCATCAGTGAGCCTCCGGTGAAGCGCTGGTGTTATGTCTGGCTTTCTATTTATCTGTTTCGGTTTCCTTGGGTTGGTGATGTCATTTCCTGTGTCGGTGATGCCATTTCCTTTCTCATTTAACTCCTCCCACTTCCTACAAACTAAGGAACCGACATGGGCCCAAGCTGTGCCTGCCTCTTCGTAGGATACGTGGAACAATCCCTCTTCCGCTACTACACTGGCACTATCCCCTGCTCTTCCTCCGCAACACTGATGACTGTATCACTGCTGACTTGTGCTCCCACGAGGAGCTTGAACAGTTCATCAACTTTACTAACAACCTACACCCCAACCTCAAATTCACTTGGGTCATCTCTGATACCTCTCTCTCCTTCCTGGACCTCTCTGTCTCCATCTCTGATGACTGCCTTGAAACCCAACATCTATTTCAAGCCCACCAACTCCCACAGCTACCTTGACTACACCTCCCCTCACCCACATTCCTGCAAGAATGCAATCCCCTGCTCCCAAGTTGAGGCATTCTACTCCCAAACATCCCAGATGTCCTCATATTTCAGTGGTTGAAAATGCTCTTGATCGCATCTCTTCCATTTCCCGCACCTCTCCCCTCACATCCCCTCCCCTCAACAAAAACAAAGACAGAATCCTCCTTGTCCTCACACATCACTCCACTAACCTCAGTATCCAAGATACCTTTCTCACCTACAATGAAGGTTATATTTCCCTCCCCACCTATATCTGCTTTTCGTAGGGACCACACTCTCCGCAACTCCCTTGTCCAGTCCACTAGCCCCACCACCCCCGGCATCTTTCCCTTCAACTGCAGGAGGTGCTACACCTCCCCCTCACCTTCATTCAAGGCATTAAACAAATCTTCCACATCAGACAGAGGTTCATCTGCACATCCATCAATGTGGTCTGTTGCATCCGCTGATCCCAATGTGGCCCCCTGTACATTGGTGAGACCAGGCGGAGGTTCAGAAACCACTTTGTACAGCACCTGCGCACAGTCCGCGACAAATTACGTCTTCTGGTCGCAAACCATTTTAACTCCTCTCCCACTCATGTCTATCCTGGGCTTCCTCCAGTGTCACAATGATGCCATCTGGAAAGTGGAGGAGTAGCACCTCATATTCTGCCTCAGGAACCTACAACCCAATGATCTAAATGTGGACTTTACCAATTTCAAAATCTCCCCACCCCTGGCGTCATCCCATGACCAACCCTCCCTTTCATCCCTGACTCTTTGACCTGACACAACCTGATCATTTTCTCTCCCACCTATCCGCTCCTCCTTTCACTGACCAATACCCACCACTGCTAACTTGCACTCCACTATTATCCCACCTACCTTTCGCAGCCCCTCCCCTCTATTTCTGAGCTCCCTTCACCCTCCCCCATTTCTGAAGAAGGGTCCTGACGCAAAACATCAACTTTCCTAGTGCCTGATGCTGCCTGGCCTGCTGTGTTCCTCCAGCTCTACGCTGTTATCTCTTACATTGAACTGCTAGCCAAGGTTCTGGAATAGCTGTGACGTCCTAATCCCATGTCCCGAAACATGTCCTGAGTACATAAGCCTTACCTGTAAGACCCCATGCATTTATATAAATTTTGTTTGATTCTTCAGAGTTACTTTATTCTCTAACTTGCTCTTGTGTGCTCTTTTAATTAACAAGCTTTTATTAGAATTCAGAACCATCCTTATCAGTCTTTCTATTTTCACTACTCCATAGGAACACTCCACACCTCCTCTACCAGTTTAAAGGCTCCAAAAATAGAACTAGCAAATCTCGCCACCAGGACGTTGGTCCCTTTCAAGTTCAGGTGAAACCCACCCCTTTTGAACAGGTCTTTTCTGCCCCAGAAGAGATATCAATGATCCAAAAATCTGAATCCTTGCACATTGTATGATCTCTTCAGCCATTGGTTTTCCTACCTGATCTTTTTATTTTCTAGTCTCACTAGGATGTGGCACTCGGAGTAAACCAGAGCTTTTAAAATATCTTTGAGTTTCTGATTTTTAACGTTCTACCTACCCTCCCATATTTACTCTTCAAAGCCTTAACTTTTTATGTAACTGTCCCATTTTTACCAATATGTACAACAACTTTGAGCTTCTCTCTCCCCTCTTTGATAATATGCTTGAACCATTTTGAAATGTCCTTAACCCTCGCACCAACGTTCTACCCTGGATTCACGCTCACAGCCACAAAGTCTCCTATCTGTGCCTCTGACTGGAGAGTCCCCTGCAACAATTATATTTTTATATCTTGACAAACCCTGCTTAATACAAGATTCATTCTTCGTGCCCTAGATCTGACTGCCCCTTTTATTTTCCTCTGAGAGACACCCTCTTCAACATATCCCAAATAGAATATCTGTTTGAGGGAGGAATAGCCAGAGAAATCTTCTGAACTACTTCCTTCTCTTTCCTGACAGTCACCCATCTATCTGATTGATTCTGCTGTGTCACCACCTCTCTGAATCTCCTAACCATCACACTTTGTGTCTCCTGTATGCCCTCAGTGACATTAAGCTTGAAAGGAAGAAGCTCTTTCAAGAGCCTTGTGTATATGTATTTTTAAAAATGCCCTTCCTTACCCACAGAATTTAATGTTAAGTGTGCAAAAGAGAAAACAAGTTAGACATTTTTTTTTAAATGATCAATCACTTAAATGAAACCCCCATTAACTGAAGAAAGAGCACTTCAGGAGAAAGCTATCAGTCAGCTTTCAAATCTCCGGATCTGAGAAAAGAAATGCCATTCCCTGATCCTGTCATTATTTAAACAGTTACAACAAACAAGTTGAAAAGGAAAATCTTCAGAGTTCCATCTGTGAAAACAGAAAAAAACTCTGAAGAAACCTATTGATAGGCCTCTCCCACAACCTCCGTGTGAGAGACAATGTCTCCTCCTTCACAAATTATTTTCTTCACATTGTTTTTTTGGAAGGATCAAAGTCTCAAACAAAATCTCTAGAGACGCCAACATTCAACAAACACATAGAAAGGCCTCATCCGCGAACTCCAAGTGAAAAAAAAAATCCTCTCCACATTTTAAAAATAAAACTCGTACGCATCATTTTCCTTTGCTTTTTATTTTGACTATAAAAGTTCCAAAAATAATTTTAAGTTTTTGCTGTATAAAACCTGGAGGAAATTCACAAGAAACATTTGCATCACAGGAGCTGCCGCAACTCTCTGACAACCTTTGTTTTTTTTCTCTCTGTAGTTTTGTGCAAACACTGACTGCTTCCCTTCCCGAAAGGCATTTAGGAACCAGTTCAATTTTCATGATAATCCAGCAGTTTCACCAAGTGTTAGATCCACAATTGACGAGATTAATTTTCTGAGTTTCACAACCTGTGTTTTTCTGTTTTTTTTTTCTCTCTCTCTCAGTACTGTTATTTTCAGCTTGAAAGTTTGATGTGCAATTAGAGAATTCAAATGAAACCACATCCAGATCTGACAGCCACTCTGTTTATCACAATCTAATTATCTCAGAAATTTGAGCATCAAAGGAGAAAGCACCGTTCACACTGGGGAGAAACACATATTGTCTGTGTGTGGAAGAGTCTGTGAAGGTTCATCTGAAATGTCCAAACACCAACGCAGTCACACTCGGGAGAGATTGTGTAAATGTGAGGATTGTGGGTGGGGATTTATCTACCCTTCCCAGCTGAAAATTCACCAACGCAGTCACACTGGGGAGAAGCCGTTCGTCTGCTCTGATTGTGGGATGGGATTCGCTTTGTCATCCAACCTGCGCAAACACCGGCGAGTTCACACTGGAGAGAGACCATTTGCTTGCTCTGTGTGTGGGATGGGATTCACTCAGACAACTCACCTGCTGAAACACCGGCTAGTTCACACTGGAGAGAGACCATTCACTTGCTCCGTATGTGGAAAAGGATTCACTTTGTCATCAAGTCTGCTAATACATCAGCGAATTCACAATGGGGAGAGACCATTCACCTGCTCCGTGTGTGGAAAAGGATTCACTTTGTCATCCACCTTACTGAGACACCAGCGAATTCACACTGGAGAGAAGCCATTCACCTGCTCTGATTGTGGGAAGGGATTCACTCAGTCATCTTACCTGCTGGAACACCAGCGCGTTCACACGACGGAGAGACCATTCACCTGTTCTGAGTGTGGGAAAGGATTCACTCGCTCATCGAAACTACTGATACACCAGCGAGTTCACACTGGAGAGAAACCGTTCACCTGCTCTGAGTGTGGGAAGGGATTTACTCACTCATCGAACCTACTGCGACATCAGCGAGTTCATACTGGAGAGAGACCATTCACCTGTTCTGAATGTGGGAAAGCATTCACTCAGACAATTCACCTGCTGATACATCAGCGAGTTCACACCAGAGAGAGACCATACATGTGTTCTGTGTGTAGAAAAGGCTTTGCTGATTCAACCTCCCTGTTGATACACCAACGAGTTCATACTGGGGAGAAACCATTCGTTTGCTCCTTGTGTGGGAGGCGATTCACTCGGTCATCCAAACTGTTAACACACCAGCAAACTCACAAAGAACCACAGTTGAAGGAATTTGCTCTTACTCGCTCCAAGGAATGAACTGTGCTCTTTGGCCCAATTGTACTGTTGTTATCAATCCCTGCTCAGTTAAAGTTGCTAAAATTGCCAATAAAATGTTCATAGCAATTGTGTCCCTGTAAGGTAGGTTTGGGAAATGATTACACCTTCACTGTATGTCAACACATTAACACTGAGTATAGACTGTCCACCTACATGTATATGAAAAGGGACTTCCTCGTGCATTAAGACTGGTTAACCACCAATCAGTTCCCAAGTAAATGGAGGACTGTTAACCATCTCTAAACAATGTTCTCTGGGCGTGTTTCTGATGATGTTTGTAAGCATGTTTGGTTACCTAATTGGGGGAAAAAAGCTGACATAAATCAGCCTTCTGTTAAAACTATTGTGTATCGTGTCTTTATCTTATTGCTAAAACAGACTCAAATATTTTGATAGGCTATCTATCTCCCCAATCTCCTCCATCCTCATCTCCAACAAGTGCCGGGAATTCATGGATTTTTTTTGTCACTCAGAATGGGATAATCAGTGTGCTTCTCATGAGCACAGAAAGGAATGTTGACGCTGTAAGTCAGAGAGAAAAACATAAATTGCTGGAAAATCTCAGCAGATCTGTGAAGAGAAATCCGAACTAACATTTCAGGGCAATGACCCTTCCTCTGAGGAACCAGCTGAGCTTTTCCAGCAACTTCTGTTTTTGTTTCTGATTCCGAGCACCCACGTTATGGGTTGTCTGTCACTCTGATGTCCTTCTCCCAACTGCTCGTTGGAAAGAAATATCAGAAATTGCTGCAAAATCTTGGCAGCTTCCTCAGAAGAAGGGTAATTGGACCTGAAATATTAACCCTAATTTCTCTTCACAGATGTTGCTAGAGCTGTTGAGCTTCTGCTCTAGGATGACCTTCACCATTCACAGCGAATGGTGCAATGTCAGAGCTGAGGCCTGGTGGCCATTCAGCCCATTGGGACTGTACTCTATCACTTGAGAAATGCTGCAAATCTATGAACACACCCCACCCCTATGTCCAGAGCCCTCCAAATCTGTCCTCTCTGATGAAGGGTCCAGGCCCGAAACGTCAGCTTTTGTGCTCCTGAGATGCTGCTTGGCCTGCTGTGTTCATCCAGCCTCACATTTTATTATCTTGGAATTCTCCAGCATCTGCAGTTCCCATTATCTCGGACTCAAAATCTTAGCTGTTTTTGTATCATAAATGCTGCCAGACCTGCAAAGTGTCTCCAGTGATGTTTGTTTCAGATATCTAGCCTCTGCAGTTCTTTGTGTAATCTGCCCTCCAAATCTTTCCTTATTAAGTTACATTCCAAATGAGTATCAAGAATGATAGTTGAGTCTTTTCCAGATTCCCTGATCTTGCTGAGTGAAACAATCTCCACATCTTTCGCCTAGATCATGTGCCAATTATCTGAAAGCCGAATTTTGTGGTTACTAAACATTCTGCCAATGTAAATAATTTCTCCACCTCTGCAGGTGCAATCTTCTAGAAGTAAATTTATATACTGACTAAATCATTGCTAAGCTTACTCAGTTTGAGAGAGAATTCTCCAAGCCCCTACAAACATGCCACGTGTCAGAAAGCCCTAATTTTTGCCTTCATTCATGGGATCTGGTCTCCGCTGTGTGGACTAGTATTTCCTGCCCATCTTTACTTACCCTCAAGAGAGTGATGATTAGCTACTTCCTGAAATGTTGCACTGATGTCAGTGCAGGTTCACCTTGACAGTAAGTTACTTGTGATATATACTGGCAATAGCTTATCGGTATTATTGATAGATTAGTAATCCAGAAACTCTCGTAATGTTCTTGGGACATCCATTGTGACAGATAGTGTAATTTAAATTGAATGAAAATAAAATCTAGAAGAAAGCATCTACAGATGACCGTGAAACCATTGTCAACTGTTGTACAAACCCATCTTCAAAGGAAATCTGCCATCTCCACCTGTTCTGGCCTGTATGCGATTCCAGACCCAAGACACGGTGGTTGAATGTCAACTTTCACCTGAAATGGCCTACTGAGCGGTACTAGGGCCAGGCAATAAACACTGGCCAGCTCATGATCGCTACATTCCCACCCTATGTTCCACGTCAGGATGGCGTGTCAGTTGGAAGGGAGGGGTAGCTGTATGTGGTGGTGTGCCTTTGGTGTGATTCTGTCCTAACTGGTGGTAAAACTCATGGGTTGTGTGGATGATGCTGTCAAAGGAGCGTTGGTGAGTTACTGTAGGACATTCTGTAGGTGGTACACACTGTTCCACCAAATCATCATAGAATCCCTGCAGTATGGAAGGAGGCCATGCAGCCCATCAATTTCACCCCAACCCTCTGAACAGCATCCTACCCAGACCTATCCCCTGCCTACGTTATCCCTGCAACCATTTCCCTTGGCCAATCCAGCACATGCCTGAACACCATGGGCAATTAAGCATGGCTGATCCATCTAACCAACACATAAGTGGGTTGTAGGAGGAAACCCAAGCAGGCACAGGTAGCATGTGCAAACTCCGCACAGGTAGCATGTGCAAACTCCACACAGACAGACGCAAGACATTAACTCTGTTCTTTTTTTCCCTCACAGATGTTGCCAGACCTGCTGAGCTTTTCCAGCAACTTTGCTTTTGTTCCACACAGACAGTTGCTCAAGAGTGGAATCAAACCCAGATCCCTGGTGCTGTAAAGCAGCAGTGCTAATCACTGAGCCACCATGCTTCTTCCTGGTGGAGAGAGCGAACATTGAAGCTGCTGGATGTGATAACATTCAATCATATTGCATTGCCCTTGATGGGTTTCTACCGACTGGGAAAGGTGCTTTCTCGTTGGTTACTTCTAGATTTAACTTTCCTAACATACTCCCAGACGGCCTCCCACATTCAACCTCATTGGTGGCTCAAGCTCTTCCAAAATTTCACTGCGCATATGTGGACTCACACCAAGTTTTATTCACCCATCACCATTTTATAATTCAAATGGGACAGCAAAATTTCCTGTGAAATTGAACATAGAGAAGTGAAAAGATTATTATAGAAGTGAAAGGCTTCCTAAATTGGAAAAAATAAAGAACTCGTAGACAAAGGATAAGATCCAGTGAAACCAAACGTTAAAGAGATGGGAGATTGTTGCCAATACCTTGTTTTATTACTCACCAATTTTGAGAGTCCAGGATCCATTTCTAAGCTTTTGTCCTTTCCACCAATGTTGCCTGAGCCACTAATGTTTCTGCCAATTCTGTTGGTGCAAATAAAAGTGACAAATAGTCACAAGTTATTCTGTCAAAGATTACATTAATTTAAATTACCATAAATGTACAATGGAGAATATTGGAGGTAGCTAGATATTTGTACCTCAATATAAGTCCAAAGCCAGACAATTTATTTTCTTCATTCATGTGATATGGAAGATCGTGGTGAGTCTCTATGTTCCATTGCTGGTTGCCCTGGAGAATGTGGTGGTGAGCTGCCTCTTGGACTGTAACCATCGCTGGAGAGCAGAGACAGCCACAATGCTCTGATCAATTGAAGTCTAGGATTTTGCACCCTGTTGCTCATTGCCCCCCAGAAAAATCACTGTTTTAGCATCTACGTGATCTTGCCAATATACCATGCCTTGTGGCATCCTTGCCTGTGGCATATGAGACAGACAATACTGGCCAAGTCACATGAATATCTGCTGTGTCATGGTGAATGTTCCCTTATGTGATGGTAGTATCCATATCAATGATCTGACATGTCTTGCAGAGGTTGCCATGCTAAGATAAGGAGGCACACGATAAGACACCTAAAGATTTTGAAGGACACCCTCATATGAGTGGGATACAATATCTAACTCATCGATTGCCAGTTCCAACATGCCACAGCTAAAAAATGTAACAACATCCTCTGAAGACAAACACAGGATACGATCAATGGGCGACCCTTCATTGGCCGGTACTTCCCTGCGAGCAGAGAGTCTACTCCATGATTAGGGGTAGATGTTCACAGGTAAAGGGACAGCTGGAAAATGGGCAGCCTTCAAAAATGAGATAATGAGAGCCCATAGGCAGTATGTTCCTGTTAGGATGAAGGGCAAGGCTGGTACATGTAGGGAATGCTGGATTACTATAAAAATTGAGGTTTCGGTTAAGAATAAGAAGGAAGCATATCTCAGATGTAGACAGCAGAAATTGAGTAACTCCCTAGAAGAGTGAGGTTGTTGACTTGATTGCCGACATGGCTTGTATTTGTTTAGATGTTTTGTCACCATGTTAGGTGACATCATAGTAAGACCTCCGATGAAGCGATATTGTTCTACTCTGCTTGAAATTTATACTGTTTGGTCCATTGTGAGTATTGTTATTTTCGGTTTTGATCTGTAAGGGTTTGTGTCTGCAAACCCATGTACAAACCCATACAGATCAAAACCGGAAATAACAGTACTCACCATAATGGACCAGAAAGGATAAATTTCAAGTAGAGTAGAACAACTTGCTTCATTGGAAGCCTCACTGATGATGTCACCTAGCATGGTAACAAAACATCTGAATGAAAGCAAGCCAGCTTGTCGAGCAAGTCAACAACCTCATCCACATGAGCTCCAAATCTTTGCTAAAACTTTAATCCCTAGGAGAGTACAAAAACAGTAAGTGTACACTTCAGAGGGAAATCAGGAGGGCACAAAGGGGATGAGATAGCTTTGGCAAAAGCATTGGAGAGAATCTAAAGGGATTCTACAAATACATTAAGGACAAAAGGGTAACTAGGAAGGGAGTAGGGCTCCTGAAAGATCAGCAAGCCCACCCATGTGTGGAACCGCAGGAGATTTGGGGGATACTAAATGAGTAGTTCACATCGGCATTTAATGTGGAGAAGGATATGGAAGATAACGAACGTGGGGAAATAAATAGCGACTTCTTGAAAAATGTCCATATTACAGAGAAGGAGGTGCTGGACATTCTAAAATGCATAAAGGTGGATAAATCCCTGGGACCTGAACAGGTGTATCCTAGAACTCTACGGGAAGCTAGGGAGGAGATTGCTGGGTCGCTTGCTGAGATTTTTGTATCATCGATAGCCAGAGGCGCGAGGTGCCAGAAGACTGGAGGTTGGTTACCTCAGAGTACAACGGGATCTTGATCATTGGACCGAGGAGTGGCAGATAAAGTTTAATTTAGATAAATGTGAGGTGCTGCATTTTGGAACGGTAATTCAGGGCAGAACTTATTATTAAATGTATATGGTCCTGGGGAGTGTTGCTGAACAAAGGGATCTTACAGTGTAGTTTCATAGTTCCTCGAAAGTGGAGTCAACAGGTGGATAAGGACAGTGAAGAAGGTGTTTGGTATGCTTGCCTTTATTGGTCAGTTCATTGACTGTGGAACTTGGGATGTCATGTTGCGGCTGTGAAAGACATTGGTTCAGCCACTATTGGAATACTGTGTGCAATACAGGTCTCACTGCTATAGGAAGGATGTTGTGAAAGTTGAAAGGGTTCAGAAGAGATTTAAAAGGATGGTGCCAGGGCTAGAAGGTTTGAACTAAAGGGAGAGGTTGAATAGATTAGGATGATATTCCCTGGAGTGTCCAAGGCTGAGGTTTGTAAAATTATGATATATTTTATTCATTCATGGGAGGAGGGTTGCGCTGCTGGGCAGCATTTATTTCCCATCCCTAATTGCCCAGAGGGCATTTAAAAGTCAACCACATTGTTGTAGGTCTGGAGTTACATGTAGGCCTGACCAGGTGAGGATGGCAGATTTTCTTCCCTAAAGGACACTACTGAACCAGATGGGTTTTTCCAACAATCGACAATGGATTCATGGTCATCATTAGATTCTTAATTCCAGATAGTTATTGAATTTCAAATTCCACCATCTGCCATGAGGGTCATAAGGTAAATAATGAGGGATAAAGTAAATAGACAAGGTATTTTCCCCAGGGTAGGTGAGTCCAAACTTAGACACCATAGTTTAATATGAGAGGAAAGGTTTCAGAGGGACCTAACAGACAACTTTTTCACGCAAAGGGTGGTGTGTGTATGGAATGAGCCGCAGAGAAAGTGGTGGAGGCTGGGACAATTACAACAATTAAAAGGCATTTGGATGGGTATATGAACAGGAAGGGTATCAGAGGGATATGGGCCAAATGAGACTAGATTTATTCGCCTGGTTGGCATAGACGAGTCAAATCAAAGGGTCTGTTTCCGTGTTGTACATGTCTATGACTCTATGACTCCTGCCTCATGGCTGGTTTATTTCGGTAGCAAGAACCCTCATGGGAGGTTTTAAATTGAAATTGAAAGGGTTGGTTGATATAGATGGAGAGATTTATAATATCTGTAGAGTTGACAGGGAAATTCCAAACAAAAAATGATTGATGGCTGCTCTTTAATAGTGAACCAGCAGTTTATACGGTTTGGTGTTCAAATGCAGGGACCAAGGTGGGGGTGGCGGGGTGGAGGGGAAGTGTTGAGAGACAGGGCAGACAAAATTCCTGCAAATATGGGGGCATATGATGTGGCATTGGCAGCTGTAGTTTCTGTTGAAGAACAACCGGAGATTTTTGGGGAATGTTAGTGATCTGTTCACACAACATTTTCAAAGCAGTCATAGGTGGCAAAAACATTCCAGAGAAAATTAAGACCCACTGTGAGACCACTCCACCTGGCAATAAAACAGCAAATTTACGCCAGGGAAGGAACACATACTGGGTTGACATGCACAAAGGGATAGGACAGAGGTGAGGTTGAATCTGCTGAGCTCTCGGAAGATTCAGGGTCCCAGGATTGTGGTAGCACATACATTGGCAGGAAAAACTCAGAAGGTTCTGTGGATCAAACACATGAACCCCAGAGACACTAAACTAGGGGCCACAGCGATGCTGAGAGTGTTCCAACCCAGAACCTTTCTGTTCCCATGGTGTGCTGGGCTGTACCTGATCATTGAAAAATTGAGTCCTTTGGTCTACAAATTACAGCTGGGAATAGCTAAACAGGATCAAAAACAGGGTAAAACAGCATAAACTTAGGTAAAAATCAAACTAACTGGCTCAAATTGTTCAAGGGTCAGCCCATATGTTGTGATTCAGCCCATGTACTGATTGATGTCCTTGAGCAGGAGACTCAGGATAAAGGTAACCTGAGAACTGAACCACTGGACCCTCCTCCTCCTCCAACTGTCACGGCATCCTGCAAACTTCCGCAGACTTCTTTCCCCGCACCTGAACAGAGAGAGAGAGAGAGAGACCTCCCCCTCAATATTCACCTCAAGAGATTTCCCTGCTAAGGAGTAGAGTACTGCTATTAAACCAGCCCACTCCATTTGCATCTTGCTTCTGATCGAGAAGGGAGCATGAGAGCTGTGATGTCGTGAGATGGGTGATGGTGTTCAGATTCCAAAATTTAATGGAGTTTTAAACTTTAATATTTTGTGCTATTAAAATGGCAAGGGGACTTGGAGACTAAAACATGATACTCATAGAAAGCAGAGTTTTTTGGGGTTGCCTGCCTCAAGGAAATTTACAGACGATCAGACTGCAGTCTGTGTATTCGTCTCCACCCCTACAGTTATCGGTGGAAGTGTAGTTGTATTGCGCGGTCACATGGGAAGCCCAGGGTCCTGGGGGATCTGTGGTTTGATCTGCCTGATACTGCAGCACTTGAGGACAGGATTGTCAGGGTTCACCAGCAAAAACACTCACTTGCAGTTTTAATAACCAACTCCTGCATACAGGAAATCCAATGGGAGATTCCCCCTTTGTTATATGTGAGTAGGCTTTACAGAGAATTGGTGTGACTCTACTAAAAGCAGGTGCACAGAGACAGGCTGCTCAGCCTACAGTGCACAGAAGGGCTTAAAAACAGAGCATTGGTGTCCGGGGAAGCCAAATTGGGGAGAGCTCTCAGAATGAGATTTTAAAAATGTATCGAAAACAACAGTGAGGACTCCACCATAAAGTTTTTATTGATGTGTCTGTAAAATACTTCCTTCTTCAGTTTCATGCTCCTTCCTAATTTCATTTCAGAACGGGCATGATAACAATGTGCAAATCAGTGAGGATTAGTCAGTACTCTTGTTGGAGATGTTCATCAGTGGAGCCTTTTAGACATTGAATTGTAGGTCTGCCACCAAATGTCAATTTGTTATCGAAGCTTAGAATTTTACTGTGAACAAGTTTCAGAGATTTCTTGAATCAAGCCGAAAGATTTCTGATTGAGCCTTAAATGGAACACGGCAGCCCCTCAAATCAGCACCGTTATCCAAAATATTAAGCTCCAACCACTTACAGGGCTGTTAATGTCATCAGAAACAAATCAAATATTTTCATAGGATTTTTCCTGCATGTGATTAACATGGGCAATAGCATCAAAATCAAAACCCTACCTTCACTTATGAACTCGCCGATATATCTGCAGGAATCACAACTCAGTGAATCCATCCCTACATACTGAACAGGGGAACAGCTTCTCCCAGTTTGAATGTGTTAGTGTACAGAAGGGATCTGAAGGGGTCCTGCACCCAAAATGTTCACTATGATTCTCTCTCCACAGATGCTGCGAGACCCGCTGAGTTCTCCAGCAGTTTTTATTTTTGATTTGGATAACTCCCTGTCTGAAACTCTTTCAAGGTGAGAGTGGTTCGTTTGGTTCTCCTTAATGTGAACTCGGTGGTGTGGCAGGAGAGCAAACAACTGAGTGAATCCCTTCCCACAAATAGGGAAGATGAACAGTCTGTCCACTGTATCAACCCCCTGGTGTCCAACCACGTCGATTGATTAAATCAATCCTTTCCTCGACACGGGGCAGCGAACAGAATCTCCCCTGTGTGAATTTGTTGGGGTGCAGTGCTGTGGATGAGATGTTGAATTTCTTCCCACAGTAAATGTAATTAAAAGGCCTCTCCTCAGTGTGAACTCACTGGTGTGACATCAGGGAGATGCTGAGTAAATCTCTTCCTGTATACTGAACAGACGAACGGCTACTCCAGTGTAACTGCATCAACGGTTTCCCAGCCAATACAAAGAAGTGAATCCTTTATGTCAGTGCTCACACTTCTATGGTTTCTCCATGGTGCCAGTGTTTCTGTGTCAGGCTGGACAACCATTGACCACCCACCTCCCCCACCCCCCCACCACCCCCACACACATTCAACACGAGTACTGTGTTTCCCGCTGTGAGTGGTGAGATGATTTTTTTCAAGCTGTGTAACTGGTTAAAGCTCTTTCCACAGTCAGTGCTGCCCTGGAACCCTCTAACTCAGATAATCACTAAGATACACACAATCTCTGATACTTGACTCGTTCTTAGACATACAGAACAAACATTTCTCTTTCCACATTTAAAGACCAGTTCTGATGGATCAAGTGGTTCTGTTAATGTTTGACTCGATTTCATTGAATTTCCAAACTGTGAACCCTCCATTCCTAATATCCTGTAAAGTTTATTCAAGTCAACAGTCTCAGTTCAGCATGGAAATTTAGAAGAGACCATTTCAGTTTTTCTGGAAACATTTTTCCTCCCTTGTTCTCGAAAAGCTGTGAATCCCAGTCCTACACAGTCTCCCTTACAGACAAGGAGAGACACAAACAATTATGAGGTTTTGTAGCTGAGTTTCTGTGTGCACTACTAATACAGCATCTGTAGTACAGCGCAATTCTCTGACTAAAAATAAGCTGTACTTTTGGCTTTGTTTTCAGTCTGGACCAATCGCTGACCTTGCTGTCTGACCTTGTGTACAGACAAATTGTTTCCATATCTGCAGGGGTCATCAGGGATAAAAAAAAAGTACCAAACCAAGTGAAGGATTATATACAGTCATCTTTCACTCGATTCTTAACTCTGAAACTGTCGGGTGTGGTGCGTCAGACTCCACAACATATGACAAAAATGACAAGACCAGACTGAAAAATTGCTTGGTCAAAGCATTTGTTGTAATCCCTTCTACAACCTTGGCTTCTGTGAATGTGACAGCTTTTGTGTTAAAAATGTCATGAAGCAAGAAGGTAAAAACAACAGAATCTAACACCTGCGGCCCTTCTTTTGTAATTATTTCATGGTGTAAGGAAGTCGTTGGGTGAGCTAGCATTTATTGTCCAACCCTCATTGCTGTTGAGAAGATGATGGTGAACTGTCTTGAACTGCTTCTGTCCATGGGACACGAGGGTTCACTTGTGAATTCGCTCGTGTGTCTTTAGGTTGACGGATTGAGTGAATCCCTTCCCACACACGGAGCAGGTGAATGGTCTCTCCCTAGAGTGAACTCGCTGGTGTACAATGAGGGTGGATTTCCGTCTGAAATCCTTCCCACAGGAAATGCAGCTGAAAGGCTTCTCTCCAGTGTGAACTCGCTGGTGTGTTAACAGGTTGATCTTCTGAGCAAACCCCTTGCCACACTCTGAGCAGGTGAACGGTTTCTCCCCACTGTGAATTCGTTGGTGTATGAGCAAGCTGGCTGACCGAGTGAATCCCTGCCCACATTCAGAGCAGGTGAATGGTTTCTCCCCGCTGTGAATTCTCTGGTGCGTCGACACATGGGCTCTCTGAGCAAACCCCTTGCCACACAAGGGGCACGTGAATGGTCTCTCTCCAGTGTGAACTCGCTGGTGGATCCGCAGTTTGGATGACTGAGTGAATCCCTTCCCACACAAGGAGCAAACAAATGGCCTCTCCCTGGTGTGAGTGAATTGGTGCACAATGAGAACAGAAGAATGTCTGAACCTCTTACCACAGGAGGTGCAGCTGAAAGGTTTCTGCTCAGTGTGAATTCGCTGGTGTGACTGAAGGCCAGATGAACGAGTGAATCTCTTCCCACACACAGAGCAGATGAATGGCTTTTCCCCAGTGTGAACTCGCTGGTGTTTATTCAGTTCAGATGAAGATCTGAACCTCTTTGTACAATAGGTGCAGCTGAATGGCCTCTCCTCAGTATGAATTCGCTGGTGTGCGACAAGTTTGTTTGACTCAATAAATCCTTTCCCACACATGGAGCAGGTGAATGGCTTCTCCCCAGTGTGAATGCGTTGATGGATTTCCAGCCGGGATGGATATTTGAAACCCTTCCCACAGTCCCCACATTTCCACAATTTCTCCATGGTGTAGGCAGATTTATATCTCTGGGTGAATGATCAGTTGAAACTTGCCCATGCATAGACTGCACCTACAGTCTCTCCCTGCTCAAACGGTGATTTTGTTTTTGAACTGTGTGAATGGTTGAAGTTCCTTTCACAGTCTGTGCATTGGAACACTCACTTCTGATGTGTTTGTCTCGGTGCTGATATTTGTATTCTTTCCCCCAAGAGACAAAACAAATGTTTCTCCTTCAATAGTCAATGGCTGGCCACATTCAGATCATGATGAATTGAGTGATTCTGTCGAACCTTGACAGGACGTTCTGGTAAGTTTGCATATCTCTGCAGTTTCTTCCCCTGGGAAAACAAATGACAAGGTCAGTCAAACGACAGAAGCTGAAAACAGACAATTCCTCTTTCTGTGGAGCACATTTTCCTCTCTTGTTTCTCCGAGACTGTTGGTGAAACCACTCCACCCAGTTTCCAGAGTTTTCTCCCTTAACAGAGATCAGCTCCTCATCGAAACAAGGACAGGATTTATGCAACTAAAGGTAGGGAAGTGGCTAATGCTGTAGCACAGAGAGACCCAGGGGTTCAGGTGCATAATTCTTTGAAATGTATCATATGTACACAGGGTGGTTAACAAGGCATTAAGCATGCTTGCCTTCATTGCTTAGGCCTTTGAGTTTAGGACTTTCGGACATCATGTTTACGTTATACAGAATGTTTCTGAGTCATCTTCTGGAGTTCTGGCTGCTCTAATATACAAAGGACATTATTAATTTGTATGGGCTTCAGAAAAGATTTACTAGGATGTTGAGAATGTAGAGTTTGAGTTACAAAAATAGGCTGAGACTTTTTTCACTGAAGCGGAGAGGTTGAAGGATTGACTTTATTGAGGTTTATAAAATCATAAGGCGAACAGATAAGGTGAATAGCAAGGGTCTTTTGCCTTGGATGGAGAAAGCCAGAAGTAGAGGGCATATTTTAAGGTGAGGAGAGAAAGTTTTAAATTGGACATGAGTGGAAACTTTTCTCCCCCCCCAGAGGATGGTTCCTGTGTGGAATGAACTGCCAGAGGAAGTGATGGATGCAGGTACAGTTACAACATTTAAAAGACATCTGGATTACTTCATGAATAGGACGAGTTTGGAGGGCTGTGGCCCACACGCAGACAAGTGGGACTAATTTAATTTGGGAACTTGGTTGGCGGCCAAATGCTGACACATTAATTTAGGTATCTGGTCTATTTCTCAGCTGCATGACTCTATAACACAAGATTCTCCCCATAGTGGAATTATTATTATTTTCTTCCTCCTCTCATATCCCCAGTTGTCAGCCATCCTTCACATGCTGTCCTAGGATCTGACCCATTGCGTTTACCACCTACACGTCATGTCCAATAAATATTCTGCAAAAAGAAATTTAATAAAAAGAAACTGTAAATTCAGCACATAAATTAGGAAGAAAGAAAAAGTGAGAAAACAGGTTTGAATGAATTGTTTACATATTCCCCTTTGCCAGCCCCACGTGAAAGTAAAGTTACGCATGCGCCCTGCCGTAGATTGCACGCCCCAGTAAAGATGGCAGCCCTCAATCCGGGCACTGCCCCGCTTTAGGCCTTTTGCTGGTCTGCTTCAAACCAAGGCTTCGAGTCTCCCATTCCGATCAGAAGAATTTCCCACAGTTTATCAAACTTTTCAATCCACTCGCGGTCTGACACACTCGGCTTATTCTCACCTTTTACCGGCTCAGCCCGAGACCTCAGCGAAAACGACACTGCCCTCCGCACGGAGAGACGGACGTGGCCGGTTGTCACGTGGCCGGCGGTCCTTCACGTTGATTCGTTGGAGGACCAGCTGCATTCTCTCGGTCCTCCAGACCCGCCCCCTTTCCTGGAGAACGAGGTGTGGAGCTGGATGAACGCGGCAGGCGAAGCAGCATCAGAAGAGCACGAAAACTGACATTTTGGGCCCAGACCCTTCTTCTGAAATGGGCGAGGGAAAGGGGGTTCTGAAATAATTAGGGAGAGGCGGATAGAAGATAGGTAGAGAAGAAGATAGGTGGAGAGGAGAGAGACAGGTCAAAGACTCGGGGATGAAGCCAGTAGAGGAGAGTATAGGTGGGGAGGTGGAGAGGGGCTAGGTCAGTCCAGGAGGATGGACAGATCAGGGGGGCGGGAAGAGGTTAGTAGGTAGGAGATGGAGGTGCGGCTTGAGGTGGGAGGAGGGGATAGGTGAGAGGAAGAACAGGTTAGGGAAGCAGAGACAGGCTGGGCTGGTTTTGTGATGCGGTGGGGGAAGGGGAGATTGTGAAGCTTGTGAAGTCCACATTGATACCTTTGGGCTGCAGGGTTCCCAAGCGGAATATGAGTTCCTGTTCCTGCAATCTTAGGGTGGCATCATTGTGGCACTGCAGGAGGCCCAGGATGGACATGTCGTCTGAGGAATGGGAGGGGTAGTTAAAATGGTTCGCGACTGGGAGGTGCAGTTGTTTATTGCGAACAGAGCGGAGGTGTTCTGCAAAGTGGTCCCCAAGCCTCCGCTTGTTTACCCCAATAGAGAGGAAGCCACACGGGGTACAATGGATGCAGTATACCACATTGGCAGATGTGCAGGTGAACATCTGCTTAATATGGAAAGTCATCTTGGGGCCTGGGATGGGGCGGAGGGAGGAGGTGAGGGGGCAAGTGTAGCACTTCCTGTGGTTGCAGGGGAAGGTGCCGGGTGTGGTGGGGTTGGAGGAGAGTGTGGAGCGGACAAGGGAGTCACGGAGAGAGTGGTCTCTCCAGAAGCCAGACAAGGGTGGGGATGGAAAAATGTCTTGGGTGGTGGGGTCAGATTGTAGATGGTGGAAGTGTCGGAGGATGATGTGTTGTATCCAGAGGTTGGTGGGGTGGTACGTGAGAATGAGGGGGATCCTCTTGCGGCAGTTGTGGCGGGGGCAGGGTGTGAGGGATGTGTTGCGGAAAATGTGGGAGACGCGGCCAAGGGCGTTCTCGACCACTGCGGGGGGAAAGTTGTGGTCCTTGAAGAACGTGGACATCTGGGATGTGCGGGAGTGGAATGCCTCATCCTGCGAGCAGATGTGGCGGAGGCGGAGGAATTAGGAATGGGGGATGGAAATTCTGCAGGAGGGTGGCTGGGAGGAGGTGTATTTTAGGTAGCTGTGGGAGTCAGTGGGCTTGAAATGGACATCAGTTTCTAGCTGGTTACCTGAGATAGAGACTGAGAGGTCCAGGAAGGTGAGGGATGTGTTGGAGATGGCCCAGGTGAACTTGAGGTTGGGGTGGAAGGTGTTGGTGAAGTGGATGAACTGTTCAAGCTCCTCTAGGGAGCAACAGGCGGTGCAGATACAGTCATCAATTTAAGAGGTGAGAGGATGAGGTGGGGTTGGGGCCTGTGTAGGTGCAGGTGAAGGTGCCGGGTGTGGTGGGGTTGGAGGAGAGTGTGGAGCGGACAAGGGAGTCACGGAGAGAGTGGTCTGAACGTAACCTACAAAGAGGCAGTCATAGCTTGGGCCCATGTGGATACCTATGGCCGTCCCCTTTGACTGTAGGTAGTGGGAGGAATTGAAAGAGAAGTGGGTGAGGATGAGTTTTTCTAAGCGGATGAGGGTGTCAGCAGAGGGGTACTGGTCGGGCCTGCGGGACAGGAAGAAGCAGAGGGCTCTGAGGCCATCTGCATGAGGAATACAGGTGTATAGGGACTAGATGTCAGTGGTGAAAATGAGGTGTAGGGGGCCAGGGAGTTGAAAGTTCTGGGGGTGCTGGAGGGTGTGGGTGGGGTCACGGAGGTAGGTAGGGAGTTCCTGGACCAAAGGGGAGAAAATGGAGTCCAGATAGGTGGAGATGAGTTTGGTGGGCAGGAACAGGCTGAGACAATGCGTTGACCAGGGCAGGCAGGTTTGTGGATTTTGGGAAGGAGATAGAAACGGGCTGAGTGGGATTGGGGAACAGTGAGGTTGGAGGCTGTGGGTGGGACGTCCCCTGAGGTGATGAGGTCATGGATGGTAGTGGAGATGATGGTTTGGTGGTCGGGGGTAGGGTCATGATCAAGGGGACGGTAGGAGGAGAGTTGGCGTTTGGCCTCGGCGATGTAGACGTCAGTGCGCCATACTCACTGCGCCTCCCTTGGCTGCGGGTTTGACGGCGAGGTTGGGGTTGGAGCAGAGGGCTGCCTGTTCTGCAGGGGAGAGGTTGAGGCAGTTAATGTCTTGACGGCATTTGGAGATTTAGAGGATGAGGGTGCGTAGGAGGCCTGGGGTTGGTGTCCAGGAAGAGGACTTGTGTTGGAGGCAGGTGAAGGGGTCAGTGGAGGGAGGGTTAGGCTCCCGGTTAAAGAAGTAAGCATGGAGGCAAAGGTGGCAGAAAAACTGCTTGATGTCCAAACATGACTGGTATTCATTGATGTGTGGGTGGAGGGGGACAAACGTGAGCCCCTTGCTTAGGACTGACTGTTCATCCTCAGTCAGTGGGAGGTCGGGGGGATGGTGAAAATTTGGCAGGGCTCAGTGTGGCTGTCTTCTCTGAGGTTGCTGGCTTTCGAGGTTGTGGGCGGGGTTCTGTCAGCAGTGGGCGGAGTTCTGTCAGCAGTGGGTGGAGTCCCATCGGCGGTGGGAGGAGTGGGGTGGGTGGCGGCAGCAGCAGTGAGGGAGATGTGTGTGGTGTTGGTTTTGGGAGTGGAGGCGGTGACTGCAGCCGCAGTCGTGTTCGCGGTCCCGGAAGTGGTGTGCTCGGCGGTGGCGGATGTGATGTCGTCGGTTGGTTCACTGGCCATGTCCAATGGCGGCGGGTGCATGGTCGGGGAGGTGCAGGGACAGGCTCAGGATTTAGGAAGCGCAGTAATCCTTTTTTGAGGTGGCAGGAGCCAGTGAGTTTGTTGTACTTACGATTTTTGGTATCCAGTAAAGCTGAGTAGAACTGGGTGTTCAGGCTGTGGATCCTGCGGAGGATTAAAAACAGGAGAGGTCCTTTGCAGGTCTGGGAGCTGGGCTGGTTGTGGGATGCAGTAGGGGAAGGGGAGATATTAAAGCTTGTGAAATCCACATTGATACCATTGGGCTGCAGGGTTCCCAAGCGGAATATGAGTTCCTGTTCCTGCAACCTTTGGGTGGCACCATTGTGGCACCGCAGGCTCCCCAGGATTGACATGTCGTCTAAGGAATGGGAGGGAGGAGTTGAAATGCTTTGTGACTGGGAGGTGCAGTTGTTTATTGCGAACCGAGCATAGGTGTTCTGCAAAGCAGTCCCCAAGCCTCCGCTTGGTTTCCCCGATGTAGAGGAGGCCACAGCGAGTACAGCGGATGCAGTGTGTGCAGGTGAACATCTGCTTGATGTGGAAAGTCTTCTTGGGACCTGGGATGGGGGTGAGGGAGGAGGTGTGGGGGCAAGTGTAGCACTTCTTGCGGTTGCAGGGAAAAGTGCCAGGTGTCGTGAGGCTGGAGGGGAGTGTGGAGCGAACAAGGGAGTGGTGGAGAGAGTGGTCCCTCCGGAAAGCAGACAAGGATGGGGATGGAAAAATGTCTTGAGTGGTGGGGTCGGATTGCAGATGGCGGAAGTGTCATCGGATGATGCATTGGATCCGGAGGTTGGTGGGGTGGTACGTGAGGACGAGCGTGATTCTTTTTTGGTTGTTATGGTGGGGAGGTGGTGTGAGGGATGAGTTGCGGCAAATGCTGAAGACACGGTCGAGGGTGTTCTTGACCATTGCGGGGGGGACGTTGCAGTCCTTGAACAGCAAGGACATATGACATGTATGGGAGTGCAATGCCTCATTCTGGGAGCAGATGCGGCAGAGGCGATGGAATTGTGAATAGGGGATGGCATTTTTGCAGGAAGGTGGGTGGGAGGAAGTGTATTCTGGGTGGCTGTGGGAGTCATTGGGCTTGAAATGGATATTGGTTTCTAGGTGATTGCCTAAGATTAAGACAGTGAGGTCCAGGAAGGTGAACGAGATAGTCTAGGTGAACTTAAGGTTGGGGTGGAAGGTGTTGGTGAAGTGGATGAACTGTTCGAGCTCCTCATGGGAGGACAAAGCAGTGCGGATACAGTCATCAATTTAAGAGGTGAGAGGAGGAGGTGTGGTTTTAGGCCAGTGTAGGTACGGAAGAGGTGTTGTTCCACATAACCTACAAAGAGGCAGGCATAGCTTGGGCCCATGTGGGTACCCATGGCCGTCCCCTTTGACTGTAGGAAGTGGGAGGAATTGAAAGAGAAGTTGTGGGTGAGAACGAGTTTGGCTAAGCGGATGAGGGTGTCAGCAGAGGGGGACTGGTCGGGCTTGCGGGACAGGAAGAAGTAGAGTGCCTTTAGGCCATCTGCATGGGGAATGCAGGTGTATAGGGACTGCCCCCTGTTCCTGCTTAGATAACAAGCTGTACAGCTGGATGAACAGCAGGCCAAGCGGCATCAGAGGAGCAGGAAAGCTGATGTTTCGGGCCTAGACCCATCTTCAGGAATGGCAAAGGGGAAGGGCGTTCTGAAATCTGAGAGAGGGGGAGGCGGAAAGAAGGTGGATAAAGGAGAAGATAGGTGGAGAGGAGACAGACAGGTCAAAGAGGCAGGAATGGAGCCAGTAGAGGTGAGTGTAGGTGGGAAGGTAGGGAGAGATAGGTCAGTCCAGGGAGGACGGACAGGTCATGGGGGTGGGCTGAGGTTGGTACGTAGGAGATGGTGGGGTGGGGCTTGAGATGGGACGAGGGGATAGGTTGGAGGAAGGACTGGTTAAGGAAACGGGGATGAGCTGGACAGTACTACTTGCCCCAGCAATGTCAGGATTGTGGATCCACCTGCTGAACTGTTGAATCACTTCAGGGCCCACAACACTGGAATGGAAGAAAGTCTTCCTTGATACCCAGTGACTGTTCAAGAGAAAGATAGGGTTTTACAAAATGCACCATTGTTAAGTACAGGATAGACATTCAGAACAAATTGTTCTCGAAGCTGTGAATATACTTTTCAGCCAAGAAGTATATATCACTACGGCCCACAAACTCCATCCTTATCAAAATTTGGACTGTCAGTTCCTCTGACTATCCTCCCGATTTTGCCCAAGATCTCCGTCAGTGCAGATGCAGATTTTTGGGTTCAACTTCACAGTCATTTCCTCTAAGAACTGGGAGCAGGAGAAGGCAATGCAGCCCCTCAAACCAACTCCACCATTTAATAAAATGATGTCCAATTTCAACTTATCCTCAACTGAACTTTCTCTATAACCCTTCAATCCATTACTAATTAAAAATCCGTATCTCTTCATTAAAGATAACTTGATATATTTATTTTTAAGTGTATTTTTGTATAAAATACGGCAAGCAAGTATTGTATAGCGTCACTACTCTCCAGTGCTGTTCTAAAACAGAATATAAATGCAGAAAAATAAAGAAACAAAGAAAACGTGTTCAACTTCACAGTCTTTCTTGTTAAGTGCTCTGCCAACCCCTTCAATGCATCGCCACCGCAGGACCAAAAGTTGTCTTTCTTTCATTGACCCATCACCACTATTTGTCCTTGCTTAACCTTGCCAATGCACGCACAACCAATGTTGCTTGGTCTCATACTAGGCCCAACTCACCTCGGCCACCTCCTCCATGATCCTGTGCTGAACACAAATACCGCAGGGAACCCAAACTTGCCTCCACTGCAACAGCTACAGTACAGCACTGGGTTCGGTCTCATTGATGCAGAAACCACAAGGATCAAAATCTGAAGTCAACTGCCACCACCGCAAGTCCGTGCTGAGTCCGCTTGAGTTTGAGCTGGGTTCACTTTTTGCAACCGATCCATGATCCATATTTTCAATAAGAGGTAAGTAAAGTTAGAGAAAAGAGAGAGAAAAGGAAATGAAAAGAAATGCCAATAGAGCGGACAAGAAGACCTACACCACCAGAACTCAATGTACTGGCATCCACCACATCTTGGGTTGTGAATTACACAGATTCACAAACATTTGAGGTAAGTACAATTTTCCTTATCTCCACTTTAAATCTGACACCCCTCATTCCTCTACTCCTTCACAAATGGTTGTATCTGTATTTCTTATGTCAGAATTCTTTTTGTGTGAAGGGTTGTCTCAGCAAAATCCAATGACGGCCCACACACACACACAGCGTGTCTGAATGGGCATCTTATTCTCACAGCCCTCCAACCTGCATTTTTCATTGAGTTCTCGAAGACATGGTTACAGCGGCTTCGTGGGGGATTACAACCCCCACAATCTCTGATGCTGGTTCCACCCTGCCTGAGAATTGCATTTGCACTGTTGGGCGAGAACCAGGGAACATGCTGCGTCAGAATGCATTCGATTGGCTGAAGATCAAAGGTATACTCTTTTTCTATTGGTCGGTCCGAGGGGTCATTGTGTCACCATGTCCAGTGAATTTGGATTCCCCCAATTGGCATAATGCTGGGCAGAGATGAATGGGAAACAATGGACGACCAAAAACATTTCCCAAGACTCTTCTGTCCAGAATTTGACGGCAAAAAATCCTTTCTTTTAACTTCCTGTTTCCTTTTTTTTTAACCGTATTGCTGTTAAAATGTCAGTCTTACGTCTGTAGTGGGCAAATTATTGGAGAGGATTCTGAAAAATAGAATTTATGATTATTTGGAAAAGCACAGTTTGATTAGAAATAGTCAGCATGGCTTTATGAGGGGCAGGTCATGTCTCTCCAGCCCTGTTGAATTATTTGAGGATGTGACAAAACACATTGATAAAGGCAGAAGAGTGAATGTGGTGTGTATGGATTTTAGCAAGGCATTCAGTAAGGTTCCACATGGTAGGCTCATTCAGAAAATAAGGAGGCATGGGATTCAGGGAAATTTGGCTGTCTGGAATCAAAACTGGCTGTCCAATAGAAGACACAAGGTGGTCGTAGTTGGAAAGTACTCAGCCTGGAGCTCGGTGTTCCACAGGGATCTGTTCTGGGACCTCTGCTCTTTGTGACCTTTATAAATGACTTGGATTAGGAAGTGGAGAGGTGGGTAAGTAATTTTGCCAAATGACATGAAAATTGGTGGAGTTCTGGACAGCATGGAGGGCTGTTGTAGGTTGCAACAGGACATTGACAGGGTGCAGAGCTGGACGAAGAAATGACAGATGGAATTCAACCCAGAAAAGTGTGAGGTGATTCATTTTGGAAGGTCAAACTTGAATGCAGAATACAGGGTTAATGGCAGGAATCTCGGCAGTGTGGAGGAACAGAGGGATCTTGGGATCCACGTCTGTAGGTCCCTCAAAATTGCCACCCAAGTTGATAAAGTTGTAAAGAAGGCGTATGGTGTGTTGGCAGGGGAATTGAGTTAAAAAGCCGGGAGGTTATGCTGCAGCCCTATAAAACTCTGGTTAGACCACTCTTAGAATGTTGTGCTCAGTTCTGGTTGCTTCATTACAGGAAAGATGTGGATGCTTTAGAGAGGGTGCAGATTACCAGGATGCTGCCTGGTCTGGAGGGCCGGTCATTTGAGGAAATGTTGAGGGAACTAGGGCTTTTTTCATTGGAGTGAAGAGGGATGAAAGGTGACATGATAGAGGTGTACAAGATGATGAGGCATAGATAGAGTGGATAGAGACTTTTTCCCAACGCAGAAATGACTGTTATGTGGGGACATAATTTTAAGGTGATTGGAAGAAGGTATTAGGAGATATCAGAGGTAGTTTCTTTACAGAGAGAGTGCTGAGCGTGTGGGATGCGCTGCCAGCAGTGGAGGTGGAGTCAGATACTTAGAGTTTTAAACGACTCTTGGACAGGCAGATGGAGGACAGTAAAATGTAGGGTAAACAGGATAGATTGACCTGAGTAGGATAATAGGTCGGCACAACATCGTGGGATGAAGGGTCTGTATTGTGCTGTACTGTTCTATTCTCTATATTCTGTGCTCTTAAATGTTTGACTTGTAGGAACTGAAGGGAAAGGAAGTGAATCCAGGCAGAGTAGTAGGATAATACCCAAAATGTTGACTGTTCCCTTCCTCCAGATGCTGCTTAGCTTACTATGTTCTTCCAATCTCATATTTGTCTATAGTAGTGAGTATGGATCTGTTTATCAGTACTTTCAGGAGAATGGGGAAGGGGTTCTTGAGGGACAGCAGAGTGAGAATGGTTGGAGAGAGTGTAGGATGGAGGTTTACAGCTTTGGGGGGAAGGGAAAGGAGAAAGTTATCCCAGAGCAACTAGAATTGTAGAGTCATACAGCACTGAAACAGACCCTTTGGTCCAACACAACATGACCCTGAAGACTTCCATTAGGTCACTCTTCAGTCTGCTCTTTTCCAGAACTACCACACGAGCCCACTACCCCAAAACCCCTGATGTTTCTAATAGTGAAATGTGGTCAGTTCTCGTTTTACCATTGTTAATCTGTGCAACATCTTCTCCAGTTCCTGTATTTCCTTTCTCTGACTGGAGATGAGAAATGTTGACCGTATCCCAGTGGAGTTATAACCATGGTTCTGCGCTAATTGACCAGAAGCTCCATGTTTATCTGTTCTATCTCTGTAGATGGAACATTGGCTGCACATATGAGGGGTGTTATGAAGTCCTCAGAGAAGGTAGTTAAGAGTCAACCAAATTACTATGGATCTGGAGTTATATATAGGCAACACCAAGTCAGGACAGCAGAACATTTTCTCTAAAGGGCATTAATGAGTCCAATTTTTAAAAAAAGCTACACAGTTATGCCATTAGACTCGTCTTTAATTCAAATTATACCAGCTGCTGTGATGGAATTCGAACCACCCAGTGCCAAGGACCTTAACCTGGGTTTACTATGAGGCCCAAGACATTATGACTAGGCCACACAGTGTGCTGCTTGGCTTGGTGGCTTAGAAAGGCAGGAAAGCAGCCAAGGCAGCTGATCAGATTCTCACAAAATAAGTGTCAAATAAGCTCAGGAGCTCTTGTTGTTGGAGGTGAGGATGGAGGATACAGGGAAGAGACAGAGAGCCCTTCACCAGCAACTAACCTGTTTCAGAAATATTGAAAAGACCTGACACACGACTTCACACAAAGTTGCTTTACTTGATTTCTGGCCAGAATATTGCTCCCAATAACTGCATTGTGTTTGATGTGATTAAATCGAAATCCAATCACCATAGTTACATTTCAGCATATTATTGTCTCAGCATGTGGGTGAAACTGGAAAATTCGCTCTTGCATTCAGAATCGGCAAACGCTGTGAATTTGCTGGTGTAAAATGAGATGGCATCTTGCATGTAGTAATAATGTAAACAACAATATAATCTCATGTCAGGTGTGTGTATGGAACAAGCTTCCAGAACATGTCGCAGATGTAGGTATAGTTACAACATTTAAGAGACATTTCGAGAGGTACTTGAATCGGAGAGTTTGAGATTAATATGGGTCAAACACAGGCAAATGGGAAACGAAGTAGTCTTGGACTTATGGGATTGAAGGATCTTCTTCCCTGCTGTACGACTCTATATCAGCATGTTCCTTCATCAATTCCGAGGAATATTAATACTTTTGTACAGCTGGACATTACTAGAGTGTCTAATTGGTGTTGACACA
The DNA here is from genome assembly GCF_030684315.1 of Stegostoma tigrinum. Classification (NCBI taxonomy): domain Eukaryota; kingdom Metazoa; phylum Chordata; class Chondrichthyes; order Orectolobiformes; family Stegostomatidae; genus Stegostoma; species Stegostoma tigrinum. Next base: position 1,798,685 of record NC_081396.1, on the reverse strand, counting down.
CTGGTCTGTCAATGGGTTAGACGACCAAGGGTATCCTTTCCTTCACACAGTGAGGGCATTCTCTCCAGTATGAATGTGACCTCTTGGCAGCTTAGATATTGGAACACCTCCTTCCATGGAGTCAGTGCTCGTGTGGGGAGTCTTGCCAGTGCGAACTTGCTGGTGTTTCCGTAATCTGAATAAACGAACAAATCCTTTCCCACATTCTGAGCGGGTGACTGGTCTCTCCCCACTGTGAAGTTGTTGGTGCCTCAGAAGTTCATTCATCTGAGTGAATCCTTTACTGCACTGGGAGCAGGTAAATGGCCTCTCACCAAGGTGAATTCGCTGGTGTCCCTCGAGGTGTGATGACTGCGTGAATACCTTCCCACACTCCAGGCAGGTGAAGAGGTTCGCCCCAGTGTGAAGCTGCTGGTGTCTCAGGAGGTGGGATAACCGCGTGAACATCTTCCCACAGTCAGAACAGATGAACAGCCTCTCTCCCATGTGAACTCTCTGGTGTCGCAGCAGATTGGTCACATTCATGAATGCCTTCTCACACTGCGAGCAACTGAAAGGTCTCTCCCCAGTGTGTACTCTCTGGTGTGTCAGCAGGTTGCACAGCTGAGCAAATCCCTTCCCACACTCAGGGCAGGTGAATGGTCTCTATCCCATCTGAATTCTCTGGTGTGCCAAGAGGGTGTATGATTGAGTGAATGTTTTATCACATTCAGAGCAGATGAATGGCCTCTCCCCAGTGTGAACCCGTTGGTGTCTGAGCAATGAAGACGGCTGACTGAGTCCCTTCCTGGACTTGGAGCAGGTGTACGGCTCCTTCTCAGGATGATCTTGCTGGTCTCTCTGCAGGCTGGATAACACAGTAGATCCCTGCCCAGACACTGTGCGGTTGAGTGAAGCCTCCACAGCCTGATCCTGCTGGTCTCTTTGCAAGCTGGATATTGGAAGAGGTCCCTCCTCAGAATCAGTGGAGATGATTGGATTTGCCCTGGTATGAACCTGATCTCTTTGCTGGCATAGATTCCTCTACAGAGTCAGAATAGGTGTCTTGCTTGTGTCTGAGCAATGAACATGACCGCCTGAATCCCTTCCTGCACTTGGAGCAGGCGTAAGACCAATTCCTGGTGTGGTCTTGCTGGTCTCTTTGAAGGTTTGATAAATCAGTAGATCCCTCCCTAGACACATCACCAGTAAGGGGAATATCGGCAGTGTGATTTTGCTGGTCTCTCTGCAGGCTAGATATTCTAATAGACCCCTCAGCAGACAGATTGCTATTGAGGGGACTTGATTCAGTGTGAACTTGGTCTCTCTGAAGATCAGATATTGCAAGCAATTTCTTACCAGAGTCAGTATGTGGAAGAGGATTCTCCTCTGCATGTACTACATCTCTCTGCTCTTTAGATATTTCAACAGATCGCTGCCAAGATACAGCACAAGTGAAGGGCCTGTCTGCAGTGTCACTTTGCTGATCCCTCTGTAGGTTGGAAAACTCAGTCAATCCCTGCCGAGCATCAGTGCAGATTTGTGGTCTCTCCTCAGTGTTAACCTGGTTTCCCTGAATATTAGATACTGGGATACCTTCCTTCCCAGAGTCAGTGCTGGTGTGGGGACTCTTGCCAGTGTGCATTCGCTGGTGTTTCCGCAATCTGAATAACCAAATGAATCCCTTCCCATATTCTGAGCAGGTGAATGGTCTCTCCCCAGTTTGAACTTGTTGATGCCTCAGAAGGTCAGTTTTTGGAGTGAATTCCTTACTGCACTGAGAGCAGATGAATGGCTTCTCCCCAGAGTGAACTTGCTGGTGTCTTTCCAGGTGAGTTGACTGAGTGAATCACCTCCCACACTGCAGGCAGGTGAACCGTTTCTCCCCAGTGTGAACCTGCCAGTGTCGCAGTAGATTGGTCACATTCATGAATGCCCTCCCGCACTGGGAACAGCTGAATGGTCTCTCCCCAGTGTGAACCTGCTGGTGTGTCAGCAGGTTGCACAACTGAGCAAATTGCTTACCACACTCAGGGCACATGAATGATCTCTCTCCTGTATGAACTCTCTGGTGTGCCAGCAGGGTGTGTGACTGAGTAAATGCATTCCGACATTCAGAGCAGATGAATGGCCTTTCCCCAGTGTGAACCCGCTGGTGACTGAGCAACGAAAATGCCTGACTGAATTCCTTCCCGCACCTAGAGCAGATGAATGGCCTCTCCCCAGTGTGAGTGAGCTGGCGATTAGCCCAGGCTGACGTTCGGCTGAAGTCCCTTCCACAGCCAGAAGCCATGTCTGGTTTCTCTTCATTGTGATCTGTTCTTCTCATCCATGTTCAATTTACAATGCAATTCAGCTCAAGGTAAATGCAGCAGTGTTAGATTTTCGCCTCGGTTTTCTGAATTCAATTCCCATTCTTCCAAAACTTGAAGAGATTAATTTAAAACTGGGGGAGAAAAAAAAAACTGAGAGAAAGAACAATCACAAGAACGCAAAGGCAGATTCTGAAACTGAGCTGAACGAATTGGATCATTTGAGAGACAGGCACGGGGATAAAGTGACAGCAAAAGCTGGCAGGTTGTCACAAAAACAACCAGTTTACTCATATCCTTCAGGACTGAAAATGAACCTGCCACTTGTTGCCACCACATGTGTCTGGTCTCTACAGGGGGGGAAAGAAAGAGAGAGAGAAAGGGCAATTCAGAGGTTGGAGAGGAATTTTAGATACCTACAATTCAAGTGGAAGTTTGACAGATCCTCACTAAACCCTCAACCTCCACACAGAAGCAGCAGGGTAGCAAGTGCAAGTGAACACCATTAGCTCCAAATATCCCTCCCACAACGCTCATACTTACCTAACATCCATATCTCAGATCAGCATAAACTGCTTCGATTTTGACATTGGGAAGTCTGAAGCCATGGTGTTTGGTGCTCGCTCTGTCATCCATTTCTGAGCTATTCCTCTCCACAGTGATTGTCTGAATGCTGAACAAGTCTGTCGACAGCCGTGACAAAATGTTTAACCACGTGATCAATTTTCAACCATATATACCCGTCATTCCTAAGACCACCTCAGTAACACAGCCCGAGTCTACCCTGGTCTCATGTCTCCTGCTTCTGAACCCCTTCTCCCCTCCTTTTTTACCTTGAGAGTCAACTACCTGAACACACTTCTGTCTGGTTTCCCATATTAAACCTGTCTAATATCTTATGGTGATCCAGCACCCTGCTGAGTCTGTCCTTTCTCAAAACATGTCTTGTTCATGCATCGCCCCTGTGCTCAGTTACCAACAGAAGCTCCAAACTAAGAATCACCAATTTTCTAAATTTCTCATCCTTGTTTTTGAACCTATTCACGCTCAAGCCCCTGCCTTTATCTGTGACTGCTCCAGGCTGACACCATCTCCCCCAACCCCATGGAAAGCACCTGCACTCATCTGAACCTGGCTTCCTGAGTATTCCTCATTTTAACTGTTCTACTATTGGTGACTGCCTCTTGAGCTGCCAAGGCTATAAGCTCTGGAATTTACTTTCCAAAACTCGACTCTTTGCTCATCCCGTTCCCTTCTTTAAAGGGTTCCTTAAAGCTGACCTATTTATAAAAAAAAACTATTGGGCAGTTGGCTCTCTACATCTTTAGGTACCTCAGTGTCAAATATTGTTTCAAAACTCTTGTAAACTACCTTACTGCATTATATTTTCAGAAAAGTGCAACAAAAATGCAAATCATTCTTGTTAATTTTGGAAAAATATTGCTATTACTGTTTGCCGTCCAGCAGTGTGGGAACACCTTCGGCATACAGACTGCAGTCATTCAATAAATTGAAAGAACACCTTCTCCGCAGAAGTTTGTCTTCCAAGAATAGAGTCAGTTAGTTTTTACAGCAAGGCAGAATGCAGAATTAAGAGTTTCTGAATTTCTAGGACTAAAATTTGTGTTGAACTGACAATCCAAGGGGGAATTCAAAATGGAGACAGTTATGTTGGTAACAAGAAATAGAAAAACTGTGAGGGAGGCGAGATGACATGACAAACAAAACCAAGCATCAAAATTGTCTCAGATGCAGAATGATTTTTTAAAAAGTCAAAGTTATGAACTTTTTAATTGAATGTATGCAGTATTAACTATGATGCAGGTGATCTGAAGGCACAAATACAGGTAAAATGTTCTGATAGAATCACAATTGCAGAAACAGTTTTGCGTAGTGATCAGGGCAAGGAACTGAGTATTCAAGGATATTTGACGTTTAGAAAGGACAGACAAAAAAGGAAAAGGAGGTGGATTCGTGCTGGTAATTGGAGATGAGATCAGCATTTTCATAAGATGGGGGACAGAGCAACCCAGAGCAGAAGAACTGTGGAATCGGTTTGGTTGGATCTAGAAGCCTGCAAAGACCAGCAGACACGGGTTTATAGTTAGTAATACGTACTGCCAAATTGTAGGGGCATGTCCCTCTCTAGTGCCCAATGCCCTTCTCCCATTTCCTGTCTCCCCATTCTCTGCTCCTGCCCCAGCTCCTATTGCCTGTCTCCCTATTTTCTCCTCCTGTTCTGGCTCCCATTGCCTGTCTCCCTATTCCCTCCTCCTGCCCCGGCTCCTATTGCCTGTCTTCCTATTCTCTCCTCCTGTTCTGGCTCCCATTGCCTGTCTCCCTATTCTCTCATCCTGCCCCAGTTCCCTTTGCCTGTCTCCCCATTATCGCATCCTGCCCCAGTTCCTATTGCCTGTCTCCCTATTCTCTCCTCCTGCCCTGGCTCACAATGACCGTCTCCCTATTCTCTCCTCCTGTTCCGGTTCCCATTGCATGTGTCCCCATTATCGCCTCCTGCCCCAGCTCCCATTGCATGTCTCCCCATTATCTCCTCCTGTGCCTTCTACATTTGCCTCTCTCCCTATTCTCTCCTCCTGTCCATTTTCCCATTGCCCGTCTCCCTATTATCTCCTCCTGTCCCTTCATCAATGACCCGTCTTCCTATTCTCACCTCCTTCCCTGGCTCCCATTGCCCTTCTCCCTATTCTCTCCTCCTGACCCTTCTCCCATTGCCCGTGACTCCATCTCCTCCTGTCCCTTCTTTCATTGCCTCTCTCCCTATTCTCTCCTCCTGTCCCTTCTTCCATGACCCGTCTCCCTATGCTCTCCTCCTGCCCCGGCTCCCGTTGCCCGTCTCCCTATTCTCTCCTCCTGCCCCGGCTCCCGTTGCCCGTCTCCCTATTCTCTCCTCCTGCCCCAGCTCCTGTACCCGTCTCCCTATTCTCTCCTCCTGGTCCGGCTCCCTTTGCTCGTCTCCCTATTCTCTCCACCTGCCCCGGCTCCCTTTGCCTGTCTCCCTATTCTCTCCTCCTGCCCCAGCTCCCATTGCATGTCTCCCCATTATCTCCTCCTGTGCCTTCATCAATGACCCGTCTTCCTATTCTCACCTCCTTCCCTGGCTCCCATTGCCTATCTCCCTATTCTCTCCTCCTGACCCTTCTCCCATTGCCCGTGACTCCATCTCCTCCTGTCCCTTCTTTCATTGCCTCTCTCCCTATTCTCTCCTCCTGTCTCTTCTTCCATGACCCGTCTCCCTATGCTCTCCTCCTGCCCCGGCTCCCGTTTCCCATCACCTTATTTTCTCCTCCTGCCGCAACTTCCGTTTCCTGTCACCCTATTCTCTCCTCCTGCCCCGGCTCCCTTTGCCCGTCTCCCTATTCTCTCCTCCTGTCCCAGCTCCTGTACCCGTCTCCCTATTCTCTCCTCCTGGTCCGGCTCCCTTTGCCCGTCTCCCTATTCTCTCCTCCTGCCCCGGCTCCCACTGCCCATCTGCCTATTCTCTCCTCCTGCCTCCTTTTCCAGGTTGTGCCCAGTTAAAAGACTGCGTCCAGACGATCGGAATGATCCAGGTTAAAATGAACGTTGACTTCACGTTTGCTCTTCGCTCAGATTCCTGTTCGGGGCGTGATGCCTGTCCTGTGTATTCATGAATGCTGCCCGTTTAGCAGCACCTCCTCTGCTTCGCTGTGTCCTTACCGCCCAGAATTAACAAATCTGTTCTTTGGACCACATTGCGCCTGCGAAGTCCGACCTGTCAAGCTGCGCATGCTCCTCCTGCATGCTCTGGTCTTCCCAAAATCCACAAACCTGCCTGCCCTGGTCGACCCATCATCTCAGCCTGTTCCTGCCCCACCGAACTCATCTCCACCTATCTGGACTCCATTTTCTCCCCTTTGGTCCAGGAACTCCCTACCTACATCTGTGACGCCACCCACGCCCTCCACCTCCTCCAGGACTTCCCATTCCCTGGCCCCCAACACTTCATTTTACCATGGAAGTCCAGTCCCTACACACCTATATTCCGCATGCAAGGCCCTCCACTTCTTCCTGTCCCGCAGGCCCGACCAGTCCCCCGCCACCGACACCCTCATCCGCCTAGCCGAACTCGTCCTCACCCTCAACAGCTCTCTTTCGACTCCTCCCACTTCCTACAGACAAAGTGGGTGGCCACGGGCACCCGCATGGGCCCCAGCTATGCCTGCCTCTTTGTAGGTTACGTGGAACAGTCCCTCTTCCGCACCTACACAGGCCCCAAACCCCACCTCTTCCTCCGTTACATTGATGACTGTATCGGCGCCGCCTCTTGCTCCCCAGAGGAGCTTGAACAGTTCATCCACTTCACCAACACCTTCCACCGCAACCTTCAGTTCACCTGGTCCATCTCCAGCATATCCCTCACCTTCCTGGACCTCTTAGTCTCCATCTCAGGCAACCAGCTTGTAACTGATGTCCATTTCAAGCCCACCGACTCCCACAGCTACCTAGAATACACCTCCTCCCACCCACCCTCCTGCAAAAATTCCATCCCCTATTCCCAATTCCTCCGCCTCCACCGCATCTGCTCCCACGATGAGGCATTCCACTCCCACACATACCAGATGTCGAAGTTCTTCAAGGACCGCAACTTTCCCCCCACAGTGTTCGCGAACGCCCTTGACCACGTCTCCCGCATTTTCCGCAACACATCCCTCACACCCCGCCCCCGCCACAACCGCCCAAAGAGGATCCCCCTCGTTCTCACACACCACCCCACCAACCTCCGGATACAACACATCATCCTCCAACACTTTCGGCATCTACAATCCGACACCACCACCCAAGACATTTTTCCATCCCCACCCTTGTCTGCTTTCCGGAGAGACCACTCTCTCTGTGACTCCCTTGTTCGCTCCACACTGCCCTCCAACCCCACCACACCCAACACCTTCCCCTGCAACCGCAGGAAATGCTACACTTGCCCCCACACCTCTTCCCTCACCCCTATCCCAGGCCCCAACATGACTATCCATATTAAGCAGAGGTTCACCTGCACATCTGCCAATGTGGTATACTGTATCCATTGTACCCGGTGTGTCTTCCTCTACATTGGGGAAACCAAGCGGAGGCTTGGGGACGGCTTTGCAGAATACCTCCGCTCGTTTCGCAATGAACAACTGCACCTCCCAGTCGCAAACCATTTCCACTCCCCCTCCCATTCTTTAGATGACATGTCCATCATGGGCCTCCTGCAGTGCCACAATGATGCCACCCGAAGGTTGCAGGAACAGCAACTCATATTCCACTTGGGAACCCTGCAGCCCAATGGTATTAATGTGGACTTCACCAGCTTCAAAATCTCCCCTTCCCCCACCGCATCCCAAAACCAGCCCAGTTCGTCCCCTCCCACCACTGCACCACACAACCAGCCTAGCTCTTCCCCTCCACCCACTGCATCCCAAAACCAGTCCAACCTGTCTCTGCTTCGCTAACCTGTTCTTCCTTTCACCCATCCCTTCCTCCCATCCCAAGCTGCACCTCCATCTCCTACCTACTAACCTCATCCCATCTCCTTGACCTGTCCGTCTTCCCCGGACTGACCTATCCCCTCCCTACCTCCCCACCTATACTCTCCACCTATCTTCTTTTACCTCCATCTTCGGTCCGCCTCCCCCTCTCTCCCTATTTATTCCAGAACCCTCACCCCATTCCCCTCTCTGATGAAGGGTCTAGGCCCGAAATGTCAGCTCTTGTGCTCCAGAGATGCTGCTGGGCCTGCTGTGTTCACCAGCCTCACATTGTATTGCTCTGGGGGAGCCCAGTTTAGAAATTGAGAGGGCGCGAACTGGTCTTCCAACCAATCGGAGCGCATGACTGGCAGGGCTGGCCCTGCAACCAATCGGCGTGAATGGGAAGGCGGGACAGGACCCAATCGGCGTGAATGGGAAGGCGGTGCAGGACGGGGCCTCCAAGCCATTCAGCGTGAATGACGTTCTGAACCTGCCCTTCAACCGGACGGTGTGCGTGAGTGGCAGTGATGGTCCTCCAACCATGCAGCGTGAGTGCTCATGCGGGCACGTCCTCTAACCAATCACAGTGAGCGGAGGGTGGGGCTTGTTTCTTGGGCAGGAGATTCAAAAGTTGCTGAAGGCGGCTCTCGGCGGCGACCACGATGTTGGGCTCATAGAAGTTGCTGGAGAATCTCAGCAGGTGTGGCAGCGTCTGTGCAGAGAAATCAGCGTTAACATTACGGGCCCGGTGACGCTCAGAGCACCGAACCCGAAACGTTCGTTCTGATTTCTCTTCACGGATGCTGCCAGGTCTGCTGAGCTTTTCCAGCAACTTCTGTCTTGTGTTCCTGATGTGCAGCATCCGCAGATCTTTCGTTTTATAACGTTAAGTTCATGTCGCTCTGCATGTGACCCCACCACGATATGTACTCTCAAGCAGTCTGTCTCTCTCGCACACGCATACCCTCACACGGGGAGAAATATTTCATTAAAGATGTTTGTGTATTTGCAGATACATTTTATTTTGTTCAAAAAATACTCAGCCTGACTTCAGTCTAAAACTCAGACAGATTCTCAACAAGGCGTCACACCTAAAGTGCATTTTCTGACCTTAGATATCATCTCTTGGGTATATTGATTTGGCCTTTAATTATGTTGGGGCAATGATTTGAAAAAAACATATAATATTTGCATTTTAATCTATAGAAACCTGTGTCTCCTATCTAACTGGTTAAAGACTCAAGAGCAAGTAAGCTGCAGGACTTTTTTTTAGCGTTGTTAGCTTTCTACTGATAAATTCTGAGTCGGTATCCCTCCTCTTTCAAGCTAAAACTGACAAAGGAACAGACCTATGAAAGCGAGTGTTTTTGAATAAACCTGTTGCACGACAACCTGGTGTTGTGTGATTTTTGACCTTGTCCACCCCAGTCCAACACCGGCACCTCCACATCATGCCTGCCAACAGGAATAGAGACGCGCATTAGGGTCCAGAGAATGTCATCTGGGAGGGCTGGGGTTTTCACTCGGGCACTTCACCGCACAGAGTCCACTTGAGGCCCTGAAATAGAGCCACAGGAGCTTGGGGATCTGAAGATTTCTGAGGAGTGGGTGGGAAAAACAGCGAGTGGAAAAAGGAAGTCGGGGTACAAAAGCTGGAAGTGCTGGAGAAAATCTGCAGGTTTGGCAGTATGTTTTTGTTGCTGTACCTGTGGTGTTTCTCCAGCAATTTCTGTTATTGTTTCAGAAATTCCTGCCTCCACAGTTTTTTTTTGTTTGAAGAAATGAGGGAGATGAGTTTGGATTTCAGTTCAGGGAAGAGGGACAGAGTGTGAGACCAGGAATTACATTTTTGAGTATACAAAATAGGGACAAAATGCTCCACATTTACTGGAATTGGTATCCTGGATTGACAATCATGACTTCTGTAATCTCCCATTGAAGATGATTCAAAGAGAGAATTGGGAACAGGAAACTCAAACCAAACTTCTGGTCAACTGATATGATTGCCAAACTCCATTCACTTTGACTTGGCTCAATATTGTCTCCTTGGAGCATCACCTCGCATTTGCATGGATTGAAACCCATCTGCCATTTCTCCACCCACCTCTCCAATCTGTTTATATTTTGCTGCATTCTCCGACAGTCTCCTTCACTATTTGCTAATCCACTAATCTTCGTGTCATCTGCCAGCTTGCTAATCAGACCATTTATACCTTCCTCCAGATCACTTATGTATATCACAAACAACAGTAGTCCCAACATGGATCGCTGTGGAACACCACCGATCACAGTTCACCATTTTGAGAAACTCCCTTCCATGACAACTGTCTCCCTCCTGTTGCCCAGCCAGTTCTCTATCCATCTAGCTAGTACACCCAGGCCCCATGTGACTTGACTTTCTCCATCAGCCTACCATGGGGAACCTTATCAAATGCCTTACTGAAGTCCACGTATATGACATCCACAGCCCTTCCCTCATTGATCAACTTTGTCACTTCCTCAAAGAATTCTGTCAAGTTGGTAAGACATTACCTTCACTGCACAAAATCATGCTGCCAATCACTAATAAGCCCATTTTCTTCCAATTGTAAATAGATCCTATCCCTCAGTATCTTCTCCAGCAGCTTCCCCACCATTGACGTTCGGCTAACCGGTCTATAATTACCAGAATAATCCTTGCTCATCTCCTTTAACAAGGGGACAACATTATTAATTCTCCAGTCTTCTGAGACCTCAACCATGCTCCAGGATGCTGCAAACATGTGTGTTAAGACCCCAGTTATTTCCTCTCTCGTTTCCCTCAGAACCTTGGATAGGTTCCATACAGACCTGGGGATTTATCCACCCTAATGTCTTTTAGAATACCCAACACTTCCCCTCTCTTTATGCCACCTTGACTTAAAGTAATAAAGCATCTATCCCTAACGTCAACATCTGTTATGTGCCTCTCCTCAGTGAATACCAATGTAAAGTGCTCATTTAGAATATCACTCAATTTCTCTGACTCCTTGCATAGCATAAATTCTCTCCTTTTCCCTTGAGTGGGCCAACCCTTTCTCAAGTTACCCTCTTCCTCCTTATGTATGAGTAAAAGGCTTTGGTATTTTCCTTAAGGCTGTTTGCTAAAGATATTTCATGACCCCTTTTAGCCCTCTTAATTCTTCATTTCAGATCGGTCCTACTTTCTGGTATTCTTCAAAAGCTTCATAGATTTGAATCGCCTCGACCTTATGTACACTTCCTTTTACCTCTTTTCTCATGTCTCAATTTCACACGTCATCCATGGTTCCCTAATCTTGTCCTTTCTATCCCTCATTTTCACAGGGATATGGCTGTCCTGCACTCTAATCAACCTCCCTTTAGAAGCCTCCCACATATCAAATGAGGATTTACACCCAAACAGCTGCTCCCAATCCACATTCCCTAGCTCCTGCAAAATTTTGCTATAGTTGGCCTTCCCCCAATTCAGCACTCTTCCTCTAGGACCACTCTTGTCATCGTCCATCGGTATTCCAAAACTTGAGGAATTGTCATCACTATTCCGAAAGCAATCCCCTACTGAAACTTCAACCACCTGGCCGGGCTCATTCCCCAACACCAAGTCCAGTATGGTCCCTTTCCGAGTTGTATCATTTACATACTGTCCTTGAAAACTCTCCTGGATGCTCCTTACAAAATCTGTTCTACCTAAACCCCTAATACTAAGTGAATCCCAGTCAATGCTGGGAAAATTAAAATCTCCCATCACCGCCAGTCTGTTGCTCCTACATCTTTCCATAATTTTTCTACATATTTGTACCTCTATCTCACGCTTGCTGTTGGGTGGTCTGTAGTACAGCCCCAACATTGTAACCACACCGTTCCTATTTCTGAGCTCTGCCCATATTACCTCACTGCTCGAGTCCTCCATCGTGCCCTCCTTCAAGACATTTATGATATCCTCTTTGACCAGTAACGCAACTCCTCTACCCCTATTACCTCCCTCTCTATCGCGCCTGAAGCATTTATATCGTGGGATATTTAGTTGCCAATCTTGCCCTTCCCTCAACCAAATCTCAGTAATAGCAATAACATCATACTCACCGGTACTAAACCAAATCATAAGTTCATCCGTCTTACCTACTACATTCTCGTATTAAAACAAATGCGCCTCAGACCACCTATCCATTTGTGTTCATCATCTGCTCTCTGCCTCCTTTTCCCCTTAGTCACACTGACTTCATTATGTAGTTCCTCACAGGCTTTAGTTACTACCCCCTTACTGTCCACTAACCTCCTCATTTGGTTCCCATCCCCCTGTTACATTTGTTTAAACCCTCCCCAACAGCGTTAGCAAAAACAGCCTCTAGGGCATTCATTCCAGTCCAGCCCAAGTGTACACTGTCTGACTTGCAATAGTCCCACCTCCCCCAGAACTAGCCCCAATGTCTCAAAAATCTGAACCCCTCAATCTTACGCCATCTCATTTATTCTGCCTATTCTTTCATTTCTACTTTGACACATGGCATTGATAGCAATCCTGAGATTACTACCTCTGAGGTCCTACTTTTTAACTTGGCTCCTAACTCCCTAAGTTCTGCTTGTAGGACCTCATCGCGTTTCTTAGCTATATCTTTGGTGCCTATCCACACCACGACACCTGGCTGTTCACCCTCCCCCTTCAGAATGTCCTGCAGTTGACCTGAGACATCCCTGACCTGTGCACCTGGGAGGCCAACATCCCATTCAGAAGTCTAATTTTTGGACACAGATCTGTCTATCTGCTCCCCTTAGAATAGTATCCCCTATGAGTATAGCCCTTCCATTCTCTTTCCCACCCCATCTGTACAGCAGAGCCAACCACAGTGCCATGAACATGGCTACTGCTGCCTTCCCCTGGTGAGCCATCTCCCCCAACAGTATCCAAAATGATATACCTATTTTGGAGGGCAATGACCACAGGCGACAGCTGCGCTGACTTCCTGCTTTTGTTTTCTGCCTTCTGGTCACCCTTTCACCCTCAGTGATCCTAATCTGCGGTGTGACCAATTTGCTGAATGTGCTATCCACAACTTCCTCAGCAAGGCGGATTCTCAAAAGTGAGTCCATCCGCAGTTCCAGAGACATTATGTGGTCTAGTAAGAGCTGGAGCTGGACACACCACTTGCACGTGTAGGAGTCGGACATCAGCCGCATCTCTGAGCTCCCACATTGACCAAGAGGAGCATTACCCCGGCCTGGGATGTCTTACCATTTTTACTATTAAGCTTAACTTAGCCCTTGTAATGTTAAATACTAGATGAATGAAATGAAAAAAAAAGTTGTACCAAACCACTCTACTTACCAGCACATGATTTATAAAAAAACACTTACCTTATCAGCGTACCAGAGTCATTGTTTTTTTTTGGTCGGAGGAGGAGGGAGGGTGAGAGACACTACACGTGTAGTGTCTCGGGTTCAGCCACTGCCCAAATATATCAGTTCACCCACCTTCTGAGAGCGCAATACAAACGCTCCCACTCATGCCCACTGCCAAAATGAAGAATGTGCCTTCCCGGCAGTTCCCTGGCCCTCGCTCTCACTGCTGCCATTGCAGCTGCAGCAAAACAAAGCAGTACGTTTCTTTAATCTCTAGAGGCTGATTAGCTCCGGTATTTTCAATATTTTTCCTTCTTTACCTCTTGCCCCGTTGCCCCTGAGTAAAACTTACCGGCAGATTTGAAGTCTTTGTGCAAATTGAGCACTATCTCATTCTCCGGCTGGTAACTGGGCTGTGCATTCTCCTCTAGCTCCTGAACGTGTTTCAGGGTTTCCTTCACGACCTCAACTAATCCCATTGTTTAGGCATATTTTGCCACATCATTCTTCAGAATGCCTTTCTTAAACAACCAGCTCTGTTACTTTGTGTCTCATTTCATTACAGTGAAAACTGTGAGGCCTTTCAACTCGTTTTTCCCCTCCTGGGCTTCTTCTTTCACCTGTGGTAAGCTATCTCCAGTGTGGCCTACCTTTTGTTTTTCATTGTACCATCTCTCTTTCTCCTAACTTCTATTCATCACAAAATGAAATTGCTGTTGAAAGCTAAGTTTTGATTTGTGCAATAATGCATATTCGTCTGCTATCTGCACATCTTTTCTTACTTCGGTAACTTTCCGTTCCATGATATGCATTCCTATGATCTCAGGAAGTGAATTTCTATGCTCCTCCAGCAGCATGATTTCTTTAAGGTCCTCATTTATTTTTGAATCTTTAATGCTCTCTCCCATCTATTGAAGCTGCTTTGTAAAATTCTTTTGAACTCGACATTACTGGCTCCTTCATCATGTTTCCGAACCATTGTCCATAGGCTTCTGGTACCAATTCATAGGGACTCAAATAGCCTGTTTAAACATCTTTGTAATTTCCTGACACCTCATCGGACAGCGATGCAAAAGCCTCGCTAACCCTGCCTACCAACTTGGTCTGCAGTAACATGACCCACAAAGTCTCTGGCCAATTCATCTGCCTAGCCAATTTATCAAAGGAAATGAAAAGCGCTTCTACATATTTTTCATCGACTTTTGGTAATGTTTGGATGTATTTGTATATATGTCTACTGGGTTGTTGGCTGTAATGAGTTTGGTCATCCTTGCTTCTCTCGTGTATGTTTCTTTCTGCCATTTGACATCCTTTGGCTTCAGGTTCCTACCTCATGTTTTCCAACTCAAATATTCTTTCACCTTCTCTGTCTCTTTTTCTTTCTTCTCTCTCTCTCCCTCTCATTCTTTTTCTCTCTCTTCCTTTTTGCTCAGCAAAGAATCTTCTCGCCTTTTCTTTATTGTCCACCATGATCTTCTTTCCCCTTCTTTCTCGTCTAACTCCAGTAGCCTCATTTTCAATTACATTGTCTTAAATTCTATTTCACTTGCCTTAAACTCTGTTATGCTTAAGTGCTTGGCCAATTCTTTAGAGTTTCAGCTTTATTTTATCCTTAGTTAAAGTCAAACCTCGCCTGTTTGCTCAGTGTAAAATTATGTCCCAGCTTGCTTTGTTGTTCTAAACTTTCTTGACAAATTTAGGAATCATCTTCAAACCCCAGAACCCCTTTAGCATTGTTATAAGCCATTTTCCTCACCTTTGATTTAACCAACCTCAAGTAACCAAACATAAACAGATTTTTCTCACCTAAGTTTTATTCAAAGGTCTAGGACACTAATCCCCAAGTTTGTTTAAATCTTTTCAGATCCATTCAGATCCAACACGTGATCTTGGACTTGAGCCCCCAAATCTGTTCGCAAGTTGAACACCTCTGATAATCAAATTGATATGCAAGCTCCAATCTGTTAGGATGAAAGCAGAAGTTCTCTTCTAATAATTAAATCCAAAAATCCCAGAGAAGCTCACCTTGCCCCTCATAGCCTATTAAAAAGAATGGTTAATGAAAATAATATCCCTGATCTCCATTTTGAGAAGAAACAAATACCAATTTGATTATTTAACCCATCGATGAACAAACTAAAAGAAATACTAGTAATCCAAACAATTTCCCTCAAGTACTAACTATTCTGGATGCGAGATTGCTCGCTGAGCTGGAAGGTTAGTTTTCAGACATTTCGTCACCATTCTAGGTAACATCATCAGTGAGCCTCCGATGAAGCGCTGGTGTTATGTCCTGCTTTCTATTTATCTGGTTAGGGTTCCTTGGGTTGGTGATGTCATTTCCTACGTTGGTGATGTCATTTCCTGTTCTTTTTCTCAGGGGATGGTAGATTGGCTCCAAATCAATGTGTTTGTTGATGGAGTTCCGGTTGGAATGCCATGCTTCTAGGAATTCTCGTGCATGTCTCTGTTTGGCTTGTCCCAGGATGGATGTGTTGTCCCAATCAAAATGGTGTCCTTCCTTACCTGCATGTAAGGATACGAGTGATAGTGGGTCATGTCGTTTAGTGGCTAGTTGATGTTCATGTATCCTGGTGGCTAGCTTTCTGCCTGTTTGTCCAATATGGTGTTTGTCACAGTTCTTGCAAGCTATTTTGTAGATTATGTTCGTTTTGTTTGTTGTCTGTATAGGGTCTTTTAAGTTCATTAGCTGTTGTTTTAGTGTGTAGGTGGGTTTGTGGGCTACCCTGATGCCAAGAGGCCCGAGTAGTCTGGCAGTCTGAAATGGTTTGCCGAACACCTCCGCTCGGTTCACAACAAACAACTGCACCTCCCAGTCACAAACCATTTCAACTCCCTTTCCCATTCCTCAGACGACATGTCCATCATGGCCCTCCTGCAGTGCCACAATGATGCCACCCGAATGTTGCAGGAACAGCAGCTCATCTTCTGCTTGGGAACCCTGCAGCCCAATGGTATCAACGTGGGCTTCACAAGCTTCAAAATCTCCCCTTTCCCTACTGCATCCCAAAACCAGCCCAGTTCTTCCCCTCCCCCCACTGAATCACAAAACCAGCCCAGCCTGCCTCTGCTTCCCAAACCTGTTCTTCCTTTCACCCATCCCTTCCTCCCACCTCAAGCCGCACCACCATTTCCTACCTACCACCTCATTCCACCTCCTTGACCTGTCCATCTTCCCTGGACTGACCTATCCCCTCCCTACCTCCCCACCTATACTCTCCTCTTTACCTATCTTGTTTTCTCTCCATCTTTGGCCCGCCTCTCCCTCTCTCCCTATTTATTCCAGTTCCCTCTCTCCATCCCCCTCTCAGACTAAGAGTCTCGGCCCGAAACGTCAGCTTTTGTGCTCGTGAGATGCTGTTTGGCCTGCTGTATTCATCCAGCTCCACACTTTGTTAACAGCATTGTTCTGTCCGGTTTGTAAAAGGAAGCTGGACATTTGAAGACAAAGGTTCTATTTCCCCACCATCAATCCTCTGCTACGGAGAGAATAGGAACTGCCAATGCTGGAGAATCTGAGGTAACAGAGTGAAGCTGGATGAACACAGCAGGCCAAGCAGCCAAGATCAATAATCATTCAGGATGCTTTCACTTCACTGCCTTGTGCTCATAGTTGCTTTTGAGACTGGGATGGATTAAACTGCCTGTGAGTGAATGGAAATTCCTATATCTGGGTTGGGGCATTGTAAAGGAGATGGCCCTACTCTAAAGAAATGGCAATAATTAAAGCTGTGACTGTACGATAGGAATTCTTTCTCAGGATATGTGGATCATGGGCTGAGTCAGCATTTATTGTCCATTCCTAATGGTTCTCCAGAATTAGAGAATACCTATAATGTGGAAGCAGACCATTTCGCTCAATAGGTCCACACTAAAGTTCTGAAGAGCATTCCATGCAAACCCATTCATTGCCACCTACTTTGCCCATGTATAGCCCATCTAAACTAAACATCACTGGACACTTGGAGCAATTTAGCATAGCCAATCAACCTAGTGTTCATATCTTTGGACTGTGAGAGAAAACTGGAGCACCAAGAAGAAATGCATGCAGACAGGGGGAGAATGTACAATCTCTGCACAGACAGTCGCCTGAGGCTGGAATCAAACCCGGGTCGCTGGCGCTGTGGAGCAGCAGTGCTAGCCACTGAGTCACCATGCCACCCAAAGATGACAGTGAGCTGCATGATTGAACTGTTCCTGCCCCTGGAGTGTGGGGACACCAGGGATATTGGTTGGAAGGCAGCTGTGCCTATTTGTTCCGGTGACACGGATGGAATTGTGCTTTATTTCCAAGTCAGGAAGGTGGCTGGCTTGAAGGGGCAGTCACAGATGACACTGTGAGTTGGACCTTTCAATGGAATTGGTTCATTTTCGACTGAATAACGCCTTGAAAATTCAATTTATTTAAACCGTCAGGAAATTGGGCATGGTGAGTCCAATGAGGTTTCGTTTGTCCGTCCAAAACAAGTCATCTTAATGCTTTGAACGCATGTACATGGTTTCATATGCCAAAACTACATAGGCATTTAGGGACAGGCTTGCAATCACCTCCAAATTTACATATGGAGGCGAAACCTCAAACTGGTGTTTTCAAATACCCACACTCAATCCCATACAAACGTGCAACACACAAGGTCACAAGGCTATTAAAACAATGCACACAAACATGTAAAAACATACACACACATACACTAAACACATGCACACAAACACACCAAGAGTTGCATATGCACAAACATTCCAACAAACGGTTAGATACGTACAATGATTCTAGGTGAAATCAGCAAGTTGGGCACACATACTGCGTCCAGTTCTGGTCACCCTATTATAGGAAAGATGTGGATGCTTTGGAGAGGGTTCAGAGGAGGTTTACCAGGATGCTGCCTGCACTGGAGGGCTTATCTTATGAAGAGAGGTTGACTGAGCTCGGTCTCTTTTCATTGGAGAAAAGGAGGAGGAGAGGGGACCTAATTGAGGTGTACAAGATAATGAGAGGCATAGATAGAGTTGATAGCCAGAGACTATTTCCCAGGGCAGAAATGGCTAGCACGAGGGGTCATAGTTTTAAGCTGGTTGGAGGAAAGTATAGAGGGGATGTCAGAGGCGGATTCTTTACACAGAGAGTTGTGAGAGCATGAAATGCGTTGCCAGCAGCAGTTGTGGAAGCAAGGTCATTGGGGTCATTTAAGAGACTGCTGGATTTGCATATGGTCACAGAAATTTGAGGGTGCATACATGAGGATCAATGGTCGGCACACCATGGTGGGCTGAAGGGCCTGTTCTGTGCTGTAATGTTCTATTTTCTTTGTTCTATGTTCTACATATTTGATGCGCAATGTTCTGGAACTGGATGTATTCCTTTCTCAGCCCCGTTTATGAAATCGTCCCAACAAGTTATATACTTCTTGAAGATCATTTGAGAATCTGTAACACCAATTGTCCAATTGTCCTTTATCACTGCTTGCACTAGACGCTAACAATGCTACCATGCTATATTAGAAATTGAATTGAATGACTTAGTGTCACTTGCATAACAAATACATTGTAAAACGTATGGTTTTGCCATGCTCAGGCCCCATTTTGAGTTACAGAAGGTATTCAGATATCACAGAAAATAATCAAAATCTCAGTTTTCTCTCCCTTTTTGTGCTCATCTCCACATTGGGGGATTGTTCTCACAACAGCTCTGGTTTCAGCAACTCCCATGTAATGCAGTAAATTCCAGGAATAACACTCTGAGGCCACTTTTGTCGCTGCTGCATTCCAGAAGTACGACCCTGATCCCACAATGACATCATGCCACCAGTGATGCAATGAAAGCTCCCGGTGATCTGCCAGGAGCGCCAATTTGTCTCTGCCATATTGCTGCAGCTGAAGTCCTGCATCAACTGTTACGTTTTTTTTTGTTTTGTAACGCGGATTTCTATGAAAGCCAATGTTCATAGAGACCAGAAGGAATGTGGGTTTTCAGCAGCTGTGCCATCAACCGTGGTCTTATGGAATGATGGCCCAAACTCAAGGGCCAAATGGAATAATCCGCTCTGACTTCAACTGTTCTGATGTTTATGTGTGATGCATATTTATGCTTCAACAAACTCTAAAGAAAACATAGATTTCGCAGAATTTTGGCAGTACTTATCCACGTTGTACTGAAGGCTACAGAATTACACAAGGGTTCATTAACATGCACAGATATGGAATGACTCACAGGTTGCAAAGGAACAAGATTGTGCAATATGCAATGGGATCGATGAAACCGAGGAAGGTTATAGAACATCCTTTTGAAGTGTCATTAATGCTAGTCTAATAACACAGAATTACAAAAGAACTGCATTTTAAACGTCTTTAGTTCTGAATCAGTTCATTGAACGACTTTCAAAAGTAGAATAAACTTCTAGATCTTCTCTGTTTATGAGTCCACGCACTCATATCTCCCCATCCTGAAACTAACACCTTGAAAGCTTAAAAGAATCAAGGTTTGGTGGAGAAGAGAATCACTGAAAAGATACATTCTAGACTTGTTACAGTTTTATAGCTTCCGTCCAGGTCACAGAGAAAACATGGCACATGTGATATTTTGGACTCATGTTCATTCTGAAGTTGACCAATAAGGAATGAGTAAGGTTTTGAAAAAAAAAGTACAAAGAGGGTGGAAGGAACATTGTGGGCACAGTTGCTCTACAGGATGCCAAAAACTAAGGTGGAATCATTACCCTTAGGAGTTCAAACATCCAAGAAGTTCCCACTGGAACCAGATTGTCGACCATTCCCTGGAGACTTGTAAAGTAGAGTCAAGTTCTTAAACTTGTACAACATCTCACATATGTATATTGACTTTCAGTCAGTGGACTCATAATGCTAAAGGAGTAGCCTTGAGGAAGTAACTCAAGGAAAATTTCAACATAACATGCTGTAGATGCTTAGCAGATCTGACAACATCGCTGGGAAGAAAACAGAATTCACGTTTCAATAAGCTAGAGGAGAAATTGTGTCATATCGTGATGACAGTACAGAAACAAGAAACAAAGGCTTGGAGGAAGTTTAAAAGGAAGGGAGGAGGGAGAGTGAGTGATTGAAATGAAAAAAAAGTAAATAAATCAACATAGGCCCAGAGCACTGCAGAATTGAACTGATGAGTGCAGGTTTGATCCCTGCCTGAGCATCTCATCCTGAAAGACCAGAGCTCCGATGATTTCTGAGTCCTTTGGAATTAATAATCGAGAACTACCTCAGTTGGACAATGGACTTCACACCATTCAAATCAGGAAGCTCTATCCGCAAAATTCAGATCTGAATTCGTGGAAAAGTGTTACAAACTGATAAAAGAGAATTAAGATGGAGAAATTTTGTTTTTCTATCTTTTGAATAAACTCCTATGGATGGTGAAGGGATACTTCACCAACACCTTTAGCTCCTCTCTAAACTTATTCTGAGACACGGCATAGATAAAAACGTTGTTGCAGGAGCTGAGTAGCTGGAGCATATTAGTCGTCTCTGAAAGTATGTACTGTGGGTCATTGAAATTCTGGCTGTTGAAATAATCCACACCTCTAATTCGTACGTAAAGGAAACGCCCAACCTGTGTCGCCCACAGGAGGATGAAGCTGAGCGAGATAGCGAAAAGCAAAACAATGGATCTCTTGCGATTCATAATCTCAGGATCTTGACGATTATCAACACCTCGAAGCCTCTGACGGGATCTGTTGGCCACTAAAATGTGCTTTACAGTCAAAGCATTGAGAAGAAAAATGAGAACGAATGGGAAGATGGGGATTAAGATAGGGTCTAGCATGTCGTATGCCTGCCAGACAGGAGATGTGTAATAGGTGGACCTAATATTGCAGAACCAGGGTACTCCCCTAATTGTGTACAAAGGCTTGTAGATGAAGTATAAAGGCATATTCTTGATGCAGGTCAGGATGCAGACTGTTCCAATGACCAATGACGCAGTTTTTTCAGTGCAGTATCTGATCTTCAGGTTCTGGCAGCAAATGGCAACAAAACGATCGATGGTGAAGGCCACTGTCAGCCAGACTGAGCCATCCCGCGTGCTGTGCACCAGCACAGCAATAAGGCGACACACTTGGGTGGTTGACAAGACAGTGTACATAAAGTAAATGCGGCCAATCCTGTTTAGGATTACGGAAATTATTATGACGAGAAAATCATAGGCAGCTATCGCCAACAGATAGCATGTGATGCATTTGGAGAGCCCACAACGTCCTTGGGATAGGATTACAATTACCAGCAAATTGGCTGACGAAAGAAAAAGAGAGAGATGTTATTAAACTTACTCCAAACATTAGCTACTGTCACACCCAGTACATTGCTCAAGTACAACGTCTGACTCTTGACTATTCAAAGGGCATTTCGTTGAGTTTTATTGTTTGACTAAACTTGTGTGAATACATAAGTCATTGAAGTCAGTTGCTGTCACAGAATTTACTGCGTGTTCACTGAATCTACCCTTGTGTTCAGGTTTCAAATCTCAACGCCATCCAAAATACTCACTGATCATCTCACTTATTTTCTTATTTAGTAGGTAATATTCACAAAAAAAAAATCAACAGTTCTATGCTTGTTGACATTTTTTGACTTTCCATGCACCAACATTGCAGTCTGTACAATCAGAACTACTGAATTTTCAAATGGCTTCAAAATCTCGCTCCTGCTGTCTTGGTGATAAACAACAATCATTTGCGTTTTCCACTCCCGCCAATTCTGCTACTTTCTGAAGCCTTCCTTTTTTTGTCTTCCTTCATTATTAGTTTCACCTCCAGCGTCATGTGTTTAACTCTTTTGCAATCTGCCTTCTTTAGAACGTTTCTGATTAAATAAATGTTTGAGGAAAATGTTGGCAAACGACCACCACAAGTTGGGTGCAGATTTAAACGTTTCTGCAGTAACCATTCTGCTCCACCTGTTGTTTTTCTTTCTTTCTCTTTTCTCTCTCTCTTCTTCTCTTCTGCGTCCCATGAATTTCTTTTCAACTAATGAACTGAACTAAATTGGGGGGGGGGGGTGCAGTCTGTAGAGCCGGGGAGCCCTGGAAGCGAATTCCACTGTGGAGGATTTCACGGGGCAGCAGTCTGGGAGCACCGGCTGTTGGAGGGAGGTAGTCCCGTGCAGTGACCAGCCCAGGGTGAGCAGACCTGAAGCAGCAACAAGCGCTGGGAGCGAGTCCTGGGCAGAGGCCAATGCAAGGAATTAGTCACGGAGAAAACTTACCTTGGAGAAGCTGACAGCTGGGGCAGAATGCACTGGTGGCCTGCAACGCAATGGGGGCATTTGTTGCACTCAGGTCTGGTGCAGGCAGTTACTCCACGTGTCGAGGTCCCTGAGTTCAGCGGCTGCAATGTACTACTCATTTGTAACTGGCTATCTGACTGTAATATCTGTCCTTTAAACTATGTCTTATTTCCAGCTTATTGGTTGACAACGGTACAGTAATGCAAAGACGTTCCTTTTAAATTCCTCTTTTGCACCTAAGATTTGTACCTAAGATGACATTATAAGCAGCGACATTGTAAAAAAAAAATCACTGTACTCCTGTACTTCTGTGCTTGAGTACACCTCAAAGCATAGGATATTCGATTCTATTCTATAAATCAGGCAATTTGTTTTCATGGTTTTGTTTAAAGTTCCCGTGACTCTTTCCCACCATACATTGTGCAGTCGCTTCAGAAACAAACAGAACCTTGACTTCATGAGTTGAATTCGCCCTGAAATAGAAATCCCTTGAATTCTTAAAAAAAAACTGGGAGCTGTTACTCCATGTCTGTTTACAATGCAACAGGTTTGTCCCAGGATCAAGCAGAAGAACTGGTAACTTATATTTTAGTTACAGTTTGCAGTACAATTCATCACAATTTGTGAATAAATATGAGCGACAAGTGAACATCAACAGTGAACTGTAATATGGGGTTGAACGGCTTAACCTCACTCAGTCATAATCACTCCATAACATACAGTCACCCCCAATCATTCACCGTCACTCACAGACAGCAGAATGCATGTGGCTGGATTGGAAGAGTTTACTGAATCAAGGAGGGGGCAAACTGCGTGAAACGTTGCATGTTTATAAATTTACTTTAGATCAATCAATATCATTATCTAATTTGAGGTAACACTGGGTGAAGCCGGATGAACACAGCAGGCCAAGCAGCATCAGAGGAGTAGGAAACTTGTCGTTTTGGGTCGGGCCCTTCTTCAGAAATGGGGGTGGCGAAGAAGATTTTGAAATAAAGATGGAAACAGGGGGAGGTGGATAGAAGGTGGATAGAGGAGAAGATAGGGTGAGAGGTCAAAGAGGCGGGGTTAGAGCCAGTGAAGGAGAATGTTTGTGGGGAGTCAGGGAGGGGATATGTCAGTTCCCACTATGCCGTTCTCTAATTTATTTGGTCCTTTGTCAGTTTTGTTTTACCGGACAGAACAGTTGGTATTTTCCTATTTATTTCTCTATAGTCATCTTTCATCCTCTGCACAGGAGCTAGTGCCAGACAATGTGGCAGAAGAAATTGTGAAAACCTGCATCTGCAGTACAAATCAAAGACATCAGCAAAAAGCAGCATTTTCTGGGCAAGAATCGATTCAAATTATGAAAAACGAGCATGGCTGTTTGCACAATTTGTGTGTGTATTAATGAATTATTCAATTTTCAAATTTTCTGCATTTTTATGCATTAAATGATATAAGTCTTCAATATGGGAATGACAGTATATTAAGTGTGTTCACAGAATGGACTGTTACAACATGTTATTCAATTCGTTATCTGCATCATGAGAGAACGCCATTCATTAGATGGCTGAATCTTGACTTGTACAGATTTGATGATCATTGCTTGAAAATTTCTTTGAATCTTGAATTTATATTTTCGTATTGCTTTCGTCCTATTTGATGCTAATAAATTTAAACGTGTCCGTGAATTAATTCGAGCTTTCCTTCCAACATTAATATGGTGCACATTCTGGACTTGCTCGTTCCTGACACTTATCATGAGTTACTCACATCAATACTAAACTTAAAGTCATGTTGGATAAACAAATACGTTCAAGCCTGAATAATTCAAAACGGTGCCTCGAACACTTATCTTCCTGACATGCTTGATGTGAGCAATAGCTCACTAACGAAAGACCACGATCAGTCGCCTGACAATGCAGAATTGCAATGCCTTCAATTTCAACTGCCCCAGTGTGGGGAGAAGCCTTCCGTTGTCTTTAGTCGTCAATAGTATCCGACTGGTCTCGCATGTTGCTTAAAATCATTCCAACCATTTTGATTATAGCCTTTCACCATTCTCAGAAACTCGTGATGTACAGTGATTATTGATTCGGGCAACCACAGTGTGTTATCGATTAACAATCTTTCAACGTATGCAAAACCCATCAGGAGAGAATATTCACCAACAATAGATTAAAATTCTTACCTGCTCAGAGATTTTCGAATATGTGCCGTATTAGGTCATCAGATTACGTCAAAAATTTGGACCATATGTGTGGACACTCATTCTGCTGCAATTGTTACATTCGTGCAAAAGTCGGACTATAGTTTCCTGTATTCAGTGAACGTGTCTTTCCTTGTGTCAACATTTTGATATTGTCATGATTGCATGGAATAAGTAATGTTCTGTTGTGGCAAGAAATCCACGCATAGAGGTGTTTTGCAAGTTGGCGCTTTATTTAAAAAAAATCCTGTAGTGCAACAAATACTCATTTCCGTTTTGCGAAATTAAAATTAAAGCTTACTCTCAGACCATTTTTTCCTACTTTGCACGTAATTGTAAGTCATGATTCGAAATCGAATAAACCGCATTTCCATTAAAGTGCAGCAGATTGAATTAAATAATATATCGCAATATTCCATTGAGCAACGACAATTAAGACACTATCATTCACCACAAAACAGCTTAGTGTCATATCGTGCATAAAAAAAGAAATGTGGAAACCGTTTGATGTCCCCTACTTTCCTGAAAGTGAAGAAGTTACATTTCTGGAGAATTTGACGCTTAAAACGAAACACCTTTTTTGGCAACCCTGACTTACCTGGAACACCAATAACAGCGATAACAGGATAACAAATGGCAAAAAAGAGTCCTTTTATTGCCCCATGCATTGTCTTTTAGAAGCCAAGGAAGTCCGCGAAGTCATAGAACTTAAATCTGCAACACAAGCGAAAAGTGCGACATTTATTTGAACTGAGACGGTCCACAGGGAAAAGAATGTTATAGCACGCACTTTAGTTGCAGTTCGATAAACAAACATCCACAGCTTCAGGATTTCTGTTTGTCACATTAATAAAGTGAAAGACTTGCTTGGACTTTTGAAACAATGGGATCAATTAGTTAAGTCGGCTGGATAATTGATTAGTTATGTATAGTGACGTCAACAGAGTCGAGGAAATTCTGCACTGGTTTCAGTTTACCATGAAGGCACCACCTTCCCAGCTTCCCCCTTTCCTTGAGTCTTTCTGGGACTTTGCAACTTTAGCTGTAACTGTGAGACGAAAGTGGTTTTCTCGTCGTCAATGTGTGAAGTGTGGCAGTGAAGTGTCATGTTTGGTGTTGTTCTCAAGTGTGGAATAGAGTCTGTCAGAAGAGAAACTACTCCCTGACGAATAAAAAAGTTACTAGAAAGTGGAATTTTAAATGGGAGGACACGCACTTTTCATAACAAGCAACCATCTTTTGGTAAAAAAAAACAGAACTGATTCCTAACAATTAATCGAACTTCTGTGTTAGTGTGAGCTTCAACGCAGAGGCATGCAACTTGATGATACCGACAGTTCCATTTTTGTTGTCGATATCAAAACTTGTCATTGAATCCTGGAGAATTTCTCTTGTTGCTCAGAAAAAAGGACAGAAAATCACATTTATGTTGTGAGCCAGAGCAACGAAGCATTTCCCCTGTAAAAATATCAAGGACATGGCCTAAATCCTAACTTTTATCTTACAAAAGGTAAGTATAAGGTGTGTGTCCGAGATAAAAATATATAGATTACACGACAGATTATTAAGCAGAACACACTTTATTTTAACCCCCTGTAAAATTGTAAAAGATGAAAGAAGAATTGCTAAAATTTCAACTCTGTAAAAATAAAGACGTTGCAGAATCAAAGATTATTTAGTGATGAAACAGATACTGTCACAATATACCAACATGCGATAAAGCGCACTGGGCGAAGGTAAATTCATTAGAATAGATTGTGTCACTTGCGATGCTGTCAGAGAGATACAATTCACGTCTTTGAGATTTAGTAGGGAAAGAAACAGACAGCTTTAAAGCTAACTTCCAAACGCTAAAATTAAAACCTTGCTTCTATGGGAGCCTGGTTCCATCGATTCATGCTGCTTCTGTTGTTTTCGCTTAAAAAAGGCTCACAAGCTGTTTACTTTTTTGGTTTGAATTTGGTATCTCTTTACCAAAATCTTCCTTTTAAAATGTCAAAATGCATCTCATGCTTCCTCTACTTTGTTTTTTTTCGCTTTATGTTAATAAAAGCGTTGGATACGAATGTAATCTCTTGTCACTCTTACGATAAATACAATGCACATAGTATCACCGCACTATGGTATTGAATGCATTGTATTTGTAGTAAGGTCGGCAAGAGATTGTATGTTTATCAAAATGGGTTTTTAATATAATGCAAAGTAACATTTGTGATGATTACCAAAATATATAAAGGTCTAGCTTTGGGGAAAGTGAGGAAATAGGAACCGGATGCCACCAAGTTGTTATGCAGATGTGAACACTTTTTTTTACGACATTGATTTTGCAATATACTACGTGCCAATACTGTGGGCAGTAGTATCTCTTATTGAAATGATATTGGATCTCCTGGTGCGGACTAAGGACCGAATTTTGTCTCTCGTCATCTGGATACCTTGCCGTACAGAGCTAATAAATGTTGGAGTCGTTGTAAGCGTTTGTCTGCAGCAGACTACATCGACATCAGGCAGTTAACATTACAGTTCAGACAAACTTACTCTAGAGACGAAAAGGCAGAGGCAGGTTCCTTGTGAAGTTTCAAAATAATTTGGAAATATATTTGAAAGGGATGGTTTTGGACAGCTACAGAGCTAGGGCTGGAGAGTGACAAAAGCTAGGTAACTCTTTCAGAACCTGGTGCAAACACGATGACCTAACAACATGGCTCAGGCATCCTGCCGAGTTTCCGACTCTCAGTGGTTGAGAAAATAAGGAAAGTTCCATTTGGGAAATCACTGAGGTTTCATACTGTTCGAAACTCCTGACTCTTAATGATGGTTGTCAGTGTCCTGCACATTAAAATGAATAACCGTCTTCACTAAATACATACCATCTTCATTTAATGTGCAGCTAATTCCTTTTACTTATTATGAACAGGAATGGCGATAATATATAGATGCTTAATCGGAATACAGTTCCTGAAAACATCACAACAGTCCTCAATTACAGTATTTACACCAATAATGTTGCTGACCAACAGGACAACGAAGCCAGAGAAACACAATAAATGTAATTGAAATTTTCAAGTGTCTTGTTCCGAGCTAGTAATTTAAAGAGAAACGTGTTCATCATTAAAACACGTCAATATTGTATTGACAATAACTTAGTGAAAATGCTGATATCCAATGTCGCAACAACATTTAAACAAGATAGATAACCCATCGCGATTCAGACTGCAGGAAGAAGGGTTTCTAACTGTTTCTACTGGCACAAGCAATGAAGGACCAAGACAAAATATGGATCACATCATATATAAGCAGAAACGTGACAGTTTGACAATCGCAAACACAAAAAAACCTTTGCCATGTAACAACCACGTATTGAAAAGTGGAATCGATTACTTTTCAAAGAAACACCCTGACAGAAAATCTTTTTGCTCGAGTAGAATTGCTCCCCAGCATTCAACGCAATCTCCGCTGCGCCCTCTGCTGTCCTCAATATCAGGTCGAAAGACGTGATCAACTTCGAAAGGCAATGAATTACGCTGTTGAGCTGACTCTTGCAAAACGTATCCTGTTCTATTTATTTACTTCTTATAGAAATGATCATGCTTAGCTTTTTGACCGTTCAGCAAAAAATTGCAAAGCATAGCAAACGTTAAATATTTGAAATGTTTATTCAGTTGCTTCATTTAGAAAGGACTTAAACAAGCATGATCTGAAATTGAGTGAATGCTTTTTCGGTATGAATCATGTATAGAATCATAGAATTGTACAGTTTAGAAAGAAGTCATGTAACTCATCGTGGTTGTACCAGGTTCTGAAAGAGTTACCCAGCTAGTGTCATTCTCCAGCCCTAGCTCTGTAGCTCTCCAAATCCACTTTGAAATATATTTCCAACTCATTTTGAAACTTTGCAAGGAATCTGCCTCTGCCATTCTCCCAAGAGACATAATCCAAATCCTAGTAAGGCTGCTGGTTAAGAAGTTTATCTTCATCTCAGTCCTAGTTCTCCTGCTGACAGTCTTGAAATTGTAACTCCACT
Organism: Stegostoma tigrinum; assembly: GCF_030684315.1. Lineage (NCBI taxonomy): Eukaryota > Metazoa > Chordata > Chondrichthyes > Orectolobiformes > Stegostomatidae > Stegostoma > Stegostoma tigrinum. Next base: position 1,770,083 of record NC_081396.1, on the reverse strand, counting down.
TACAAAACAGTGAAAACAGAATATCCTTCTTTACTCCGTCAAAACTATTCACAATTTTGAATCCCTCATTAAATTACCTTCAATAATCCTGGAATAAGATGCCCATAAATGAATACAATACTCCAAATGTGCTCTGACCAATAATTTGTAGTGGTGGAGGGTCACTTTCTTGTTTTTACGCTCCAAACATCTATGTCTAAATATAATGATTTTATTAGCGTTCTTACCAATTGTCTCAACTTGCCTGGTAATCTGTCAAGAATTAAACACTTGAACTCCCAGGTTCCTCTACTGTTGTATTCCCCTCAAACATGTCGTATCTCTCCATGTTTCCCACACAAAAACTTATAAACTCACACTTAACATGCATTGGAATTCATCTCCCATGTCTATGCCCATTTGGCCAACTTGTCCATTCCCCTTTGAATTCGTACAGCATGAGCCTCACAATTCACTATTCTCTTCAGCTTAGTATCATCTGCAAATGTAAATACTTTGTCCTCAGCACCCATCCCCAAACTGTTTATATAAATCAGAAGACACAATGGTCCCAACATTGATCTCTTGGGAACACCACATTCAACACATCTCCAATCTGAGAATTGCCCTTTTCTGTCCATCTTCACCCACGTTGGTCGCAGCAAATACATGAGGCCAGATTGACTGGAGTGATATTTCACTTGGAGGATGTATCTTGGTTCCTGAATAGTCAGGAGGCATGACATAAAGGGGCACCTGCTAAATTTTCCGAGATGACATGGTAAGGCACTGTGGGTGTGAAAAAAAAGGATTGGGAAAGGAGGAGGAGTGAGCCAAGATTTCCCGAAGAGTGAAGTCCCCGGGGAAGGCTGGACAGAGATAGCAGGATGTGTCTGGTGATGGTTTACCTGAAGCTGGCAGAAATTCAGACGAAGAAAGGTGATGGTGACTGGAGATGATTAAGGATTTTTCTTCATGGCGGAGCAGAGGGCCATGAGACTACCCTGCACAATGTAAAGAGGATGCATATGTATGATCAAGAGGAGGCAGCTACTACCTGATGTAGGGTTTCCAACCACCGACATGAGCAGAGAAAGAAAATGAATAAGTTATTAGTTGCTGGAAATTCAATTTATTTTTACATTGAACAACTGTGACTCTTATTATTTACTGTAAACTTAGTTAAACATTTGATGCTAATATCCTGCTTCTTTAAACTTGTGTTTCAGATGTGAGCGATGGAGAGTCTGTTACTCAGCAGGAGCCCTCACTCAGACAGAAGATGCTACTTTAAACCGCAAGTACACAGACAAAACTTAATCCTTCTTCTGGTGCCTTCATTGCCCAGGCAGACAGCTTGCGTTCGCATTCCAGATTTACACAATTAACTGCGACCCATTTAAAGCAAAATTCACTCGAGTTGGAGTTTCTGATACCATAAGAAATCAATCAATTGATATTCTCGAATCTGCTACAGTCTAACGAGCTCTATTATTGTGCAGTGAGCTTGACAGTGGCAGGGATGACCATAAGCCTTCTACAATAACTGTGGCACGTTTCTGGATCACAGTTGCAGGCAGTTCACTGTTGTTAACAATAGATGCACCGGCACTTCAGTGCATACCGATATGCAAAGACCACGAACACAGTACACATACATGTAGATGAAACTGATCACGTCAAACATTGGTTCTAATTATTGCATTCACTTCAGGAGAACAACGTTACCTGCCATTTACCTGGAGAGCTAGAAAGTAAAATGCTGCATGTGATATGGAACTAATGGTGTCCGTGAACCCTTTTTGAAAGATTTGTTGGCAGAAGAGTAAATAATTTGATTTTGATCCGTCAAGCTACTGAGTCGAATTAATATATTTATAAGGAGAAATAGTAATTGAAATGTGGCATTTCGTGGAAAAGTGTGGCTAACACTGGTGTAGATTAAAGCATGTCAAGTTAGGAATTTTTTTGACAATTATGAAATTCTAATTCAGCAGCTGTCAACATCATAGACGCTTGCATATTAGAAAAATTGAAAGAATCCATAATGCATTCAGATTCCCACAAGCTGTTTCCCTTACGGATTGAAGCTGTCGAACAATGATTAGCAAATACGTAATCAATGAATAAATGCGGTGTTATTATGACAGATTGTCTAAAAAGTAAATTAGCGCAAAATAACTTGTTCATAACAAAATAATTACTTCCTGGTACTGTTAGAAGCACTTTGTACAATCTGTACACATCGGATAAACAACTTTGAAAAACAAAACGCTATTTATTCTGTTTTCGTGAAGTACACATTGTGTAATTGGTCAGTTGTTGCGTTTACCTATTGTGTGCATCTTCGTTCAGGGCTCGAACCAATATTTTGCGTATTATTTTATCCACAACACTATTAATTACAAATTGATATATGTATATAACCCTATCAAATCAGTCCATTATGTGCAGAATATATTCATTGTTGCAACGCTGCACTTATTAAGTCTTGGCTTATTAAATATTTAAATATATTACAAGAATTACACAATTCTGAACGTGGCTCCGCCTGTGACACTTGGAAAGGAAGTGTAAGGAGTTGTTCTTGTTTGTGCATCAATGGCATTCTACCTGGAGAAGACCCCTCACTGCCCATTATAACTGCACGCAGACTTAAGGCAACATAGGTAGCCAATAACTCCGAGGGTCAATAGTTCATTAAAGTATACAGATATGGAATGACTCACAGGTTGCAAAGGAACAAGATTGTGCAAAAATCAATGGCATCGATGAAACTGGGAGGGTTAGGGACCATCCTTTCAAAGTGTCATTAATGATACTTTAATAACTCACAATTACAAAATCACTGTAATTTCAATATCTTTATTTATGAATCAGTTTATTCAACGACTTTCAAAAGAAGAAACTCTGCCCTGTCTCCTCAGTTAATGAGCCCACCCACTCGCATCTCTTCATCATGAAACTAACACCTTGAATGCTTAAAAGAAACTAGGTTTGGTGGAGATGACAATCTCTGGCAAGGCACATTCCAGCCTTGTCGGAGTTTTATAGCTTCCATCCAGGTCACAGAGAAATCATGCCACATGTGATCTTCTGGACTAATGTTCATTTTGACATTGGCCAATAAGGAATAAGTCAGTTTTCGATAAAAGAAAAATACAAAGTGTTTGGAAGGAACGTTGCAAGGACAGTTGCTCTGCAGGCAAGGAATAAAAAGGAAGCCAAGAACTAAGGTGGACTCATTACACTCGGGAATTTGAACAAACAAGAGGTTGCTACTGGCACCAAATTGTCCCAAGTTCCGTTGAGAATTTTAAAGTTTTTAAAATTGTACAGCAGTTTATACATGTATGTTGGCTTTCAGTTATTGGACTCATAATGCTAAAGAAGCATCCTTGAGAAACTAACTCAAGGAAAATTTAAACAGAAATTGCCATAGATGCTCAGCGGATCTGATAGCAGCTCTGGGAAGAAAGCAGAATTCACATTTCAACAACATAGAGGAGACGTGTTGTCATACAGAGATGACAGTACTGATACAAAAAACAAAGGCTCGAAGGAAGTTTAAAAAGGGAGGAAGGAGGGAGAGTGAGTGATTGAAAGAGAAATACGAGTAAATACATCAACATACGCCCAGAACACTGCAGAACTGAAATGTTGAGTCCAGGTCTGATCCATGCCAGAGCATCTCATTCTGAAAGGCCAGAGCTCCGATGACTTCTGGCCCTTTTTGATTTATTAATCGAGAAAAACCTCAGCTGGACAATAGACATCACACCTGTTCAGTCAAGAGGCTTTATTGGAAATTTCAGCTTTGCATTCGTGAAAAAGCATTGCAAACTAAGAGAAGAGAAGTAGGATGGAGAAATTTTGTTTTTCTATCATTTGAATAAACTCCTATAGATGATGAAAGGATTTTTCATGACCACCTTAAGATCCTCTCTGAACTTATTCTGAGACACAACATAAATAAAAACGTTGTTGCAGGAGCTGAGTAGCTGGAGCATATTAGTCGTCTCTGAAAGTATGTACTGTGGGTCTTCGAAATTCTGGCTGTTGAAATAACCTGCACCTCTAACTCGCACGTAGAGAAAACGCCCAACCTGGGCAGCCCACAGAAGGAAGAAGCTGAGTGAGATAGCAAAAAGCAAGACAATGGATCTCTTGCGATTCATAATCTCAGGATCATGACGGTTCTCAACACCTCGAAGCCTCTGACGGGATCTGTTGGCCACTAAAATGTGCTTTATAGTCAAAGCATTGAGAAGAAAGATGAGAACAAATGGGAAAATGGGGATTAAGATAGGGTCTAGCATGTCGTATGCCTGCCAGACAGGAGATGTGTAATAGGTGGACTTGATATTGCAGAACCAGGGTACTCCCCCAATTGTGTACAAAGGCTTGTAGATGAAGTATAAAGGGACATTTTTGATGCAGCTCAGGATGCAGACTGTTCCAATGACCAATGAAGCGGTTTTTTCAGTGCAATATCTGGTATTCAGTTTCTGGCAGCAAATGGCAACAAAACGATCGATGGTGAAGGCCACTGTCAGCCAGACTGAGCCGTCTCGTGTGCTGTGCACCAGCACAGCAATAAGGCTACACACTGGTGTGGTTGACAAGACACTATACCTAAAATAAATGCGGCCAATCCTGTTTAGGATTACGGAAATTATTATGACGAGAAAATCATAGGCGGCTATCGCCAACAGATAGTATGTGATGCATTTAGAGAGTCCACAACGTCCTCGGGATAGGATTACAATCGCCAGCAGATTGGCTGCGAAAGAATACGAGAGATATGTTATTAAACTTACTCCAAACATTAGCTCCTGACACATCCAGTATGTTGCTCAAATGCAACTTCTGACTCTTGGCTATTCAAAGTGCATTTCGTTGAGGTGTATATTTTGACTAAATTTGTGTGAATACATAAGGCGTTCAAGTCAGTTGCTACCACAAAACGTACTGTGTAAGTTTTACCTTGCAAGAACTGTGACAAACACTACATTGGACAAACAGGCAGAAAACTAGCCACCAGGATACATGAACATCAACTAGCCACAAAACGACATGACCCACTATCACTAGTATCCTTGCATACAGATGAGGAAGGACACCACTTTGATTGGGACAACAAACACCCTGATTTGGAGCCAATCTACCATCCTCTGAGAAAAAGAACAGGAAATGACATCACCAACACAAGGAAACCTAAACAGATAAATAGAAAGCCGGATATAACACCAGTGCTTCATCAGAGGCTCACTGATGATGTTACCGAGAATGGTGATGAAACGTCTGAAAACGAACCTTCCAGCTCAGCGAGCAAACTCACATCCAAAAAATTACTGTGTGTTCACTGCATCTCTCCTTGTGTTTAGGATTGAAATCTTAACGCAATCCAAAATACTTACTGATCAACTTAATTACTTTCTTAATTGGCGAGAAATACTTACTAAGGAATTTAACAGTTCAATTCTTGCCAACACATGTTGACTTCCCATGCACCAACATTGCAGTCTGAACAATCAGGACGACTGAATTTTCAAATCCCACTAAAATCTCACTCCTGCCGTCTTGCGGATAAACAGCAATCATCTGCATTTTCCACATCCCTCCAATTCTACTACTTTCTGAAACCTTCAGAATCTGTCTTCCTTCATTGTTAGTTTTGCATCCAACTTCATGTGTTTAACTGTTTTGAAATCTGCCTTCTTTAGGACGTTTCTGATTGAATCATTTTTTGAGGAAAATATTGGTAAAATACCACCAGACGTTGGCTGCAGATTTATGTTTCTGTGGTAACTACACTGCTCCACCTTTTCTTTTTCTTTGTTTCTCTCTTTTTTCTCGCTCTTCTTTCCTTCTTCCTCCCACAATTTTTTGTTCAATTAATGAATTGGACTAAACTGGCAGAGAATGGAGGACATGGAGAGCACTGGAGTTAAATTCCACTGTGGAGGTTGTACTGGGGGAAGCAGTCTGGGAGCACCGACTGTTGGAGGGAGGGATCCCTGTGCAGTGGCCAGCTCAGGGTAAGCAGACCTGAAGAAGCCACAAGCACAGGAAGCGAGTCCTCATCAGACGCCAGTGCACAAAAGTAGGCCAAAAGAAAATTTACCTTGGAGAATATGAGAACTGGGGCAGAATGCGCTGGCGGCCTGCGACGGAATGGGGACAGTCTGAATCAGGTAGATACATCAGGTGCCAAGGTCGCTGAGTTCAGCGACTGCAATGTACTGTATATTTGTAATTGTTTATCTGGCTGTAATATTTATCCTCTTAACGATGTCTTATTTCTAACTTATTGGTTGATGACGGTAAAGTAATGCAAAGACTTTTCTTTTTAATTCCTGTTTGGCATCTAAGATTTGTACCTACGTGTTTGTCCCTAAGATGACATTATCAGCAGTGACATTTATAAAACAAAAGTCTCTGTACTCCTGTACTTCTGTGCTTGAGTACACTTTAAAGCACAGGACATTAGATTTCATTCCATACATCACGTAATTTATCTTCATTGTTTTGTTTAAAGTTCCTGTGACGATTTCCCACTATACATTCTCCAGTCGCTGAAGAAACAAGCAGAAACTTGACTTCATGAGTTGAATTCAACCCTGAAATGGAAATCCCTTGAATTCTTTAAAAAAATACACTACAAGTTATAACTCCGAGTCTCGTTACAATATTGCAACAGGTTTGTACCAGGATCAAGCAGAAGAACTAGTAACTTTTTTTTAGTTACAGTTTGCATTGAAATACATCACAATTTGTGACTAAATATGAGTTACGAGTGAGCATCAACAGTGAACTGTGAACTGACTGAATGGCTCAACCTCACTCCATCGTAATCACTACAACATACGGTCAACCTCAATCATTCACCATCACTCGCAGCCTCATGACAAGAGCCAGTATGCGTGTGGCCGGACTGGAAGAGTTTAATAATTCATGAAGGTGTCAAACTTCGTGAATCAATGTGCAGGGTCAGGTTGTGCGTTACGTAATTGTTGTGGTTGTAACATATTTGCCTCTGGAAGGGGAACAAGCAACTTGGCAGTGGATAGGAACTAGTGGACTAACTAGGTGGAAGGGGTCGAGGATAGACATTGTGTCTGATTTGGGCAGATTCTCGGGGACCAGCGCACAGAAATGGCTGGGATACATTGAGCAAACACCAGAGGATTAGTGTGCTAATTGAAGGTAGAACAGCAGGCTGAATTGGAGAAGTAGACAATATGGCAACACTTGGTATTAGGGTTAGCAGCAATTTAGATTCGAAATGGATGCAAAAGATTATCATCCCGAGACACAAAGAGATATTGGTGGTGAAACATATCAGGTCTGGCAGCATGTGCTAAAAGAAAGCAGCTTTAACTTTTCAGGGCCAGGGCCCCTATTCAGAGCCCATCTCTGGAATCCAGGACAAGGGAAAGGGGAAGGGAACTGAAATCGTATTGCTTTCCTGTAAAGTGGGGAATTTTTCTAACTCTATTCGCACCAGGTAAAATCGGATGCTCTATTACTAATATGTGCTGAGTGACCAAGCCTCTGTGATGCTTGATTGGTTTGTGTGAATGGCCCGCATCAGGGAAGGTCAGTTCGAATACAGACGACAGGAAATCAGCCACAAGCACTGTGGCTGCTGGAGGCCAAAACAGACATTTTCAAACTTTGTTTCCACTCAAGATTTGCAGGCATTTCTCAGTCATCATGTGTCAATCATCATGTTCAGACATTGCGACAATTTCATTGCATTTGTTTTGGAGTTATTTTGTGGGGAGATATAAATTGAGGCACCGTATGGAAACTGGCAGAGGAAGAGTGTGAAATATTTCAGTAATTACTAACCAAGATCTGCACAGCCAATGAGCATATTAATTTTCATTTCTCATATTTTCCTTGAAGAAATTTTTGGAAAAATTCAATACAGAGAGGAGTTAAATTAAGAGACAATGTTAATGCATGTTTATAAATTTACTATAGATCAATCGATATCGTTCTCTAATTTATTTGGTCCTATGCTAGTTCTGCTTGACTGGACAGAACCGTTTGTATTTACCTATTTATTTATCTGTAATCATCTTTCATCTTCCGGACAGGAGCCAGTGCCAGACAATGTGGCAGAAGAAATTGTGAAAACCTGCATCTGCAGTATAAATTAAAGGCATCAGCAAAAAACAGCATTTCCTGTAAAATTGCTGCAAATTATGGAAAAAAGAACGTAGTTATTTGTATAATTTGTGTATGTATTCATGAACCATTCCATTCTCAAATTGTCAGCATTTTTATGCTAAATATGATACAACACTTGAATATGATGAATGATAGGATGTTAAGTGTGTTCACAGAATGGCCGATTATAACATGTTATTCAATTCATTACCTGCGTCATTACAGGCAGCCATTTATCAGATGGCTGAATCTTGACAAATAAGGATTTGGTGAGCAGAGCTTGAACATTTCTTTCAGGCTTGAATTCATATTTTTATATTGCTTTCGTCATAATTGAGGCTAATAAATTTAGAAGTTTCCGTGAATTAATTCGGGCTTTCTTTCCAAGGTTTATATGGTGCACATTCTGGACTTGCACGTTCCTGACACATTCAATAGATTGCCATTTTCATGAGTTATTTCCATCAGTTACTATGCTTAAAACAATGATGGATAAACAAATAAAATTAAAGCCTGTGTAATTCAAAACAGTGCCTCGACCACTTACCTTCCTGACATGCTTGATGTGAGCAATAGTTGTGTTCAGTCAAATAAAAATGCAGAATTGCAATGCTTTCAGTTTCAACGGCCCCGATGTGGGGAGAAGCCTTCCTTCATTGATAGTCGTCAACAGTTTCCAACTGGTCTCGCATGTTGCTTAAAATCATTCCAACCGTTTTTATTTTAACCTTTCACCATTCTCAGAAACTCGTGATGAACAGTGATTATTGATTCGGGCAACCACAGTCTGTTATCGGTTAACAATCTTTCACAATATGCAAAACCCATCAGGAGAGGATATAAACCAATAATAGATTAAACTACCTGCCTGTTCAGATGTTTTCAAACATTTGCCGAATTAGTTCATCAGATTACGTTAAAAATTGGAACTTACGTGTGGGCACTCACTCTGCTGCAACTGTTACATTCTTGCAAATGTAGGACTGTAAATTCCTGTATTCAGTGAACGTGTTATTTTTTGTGTGTCAACTTTTTGACAGTATATTGCTTGTATATAATAAGTAATGTTCTGCTTCGTCAAGAAATCCACACATTGAGGTGTTTTGCTAAGTTGGTGCTTTATTTTGAAAAAAAAATCCTGTAGCACAACAAATACTCATCTCCGTTTTGCAAAGTTAAAATTAAAACTTTATATCGGGCCATTTTTTCATACATTGCGAATAATTATAATTCATGATTCAGCAGTCTAATAAACAACGTTTCCATAAAGTGAAGTATCTTGATTAAATGATATGTTGCAATATTCCATTGTGAAACCACAATTAATACTCTATCATTCATCACATCACAGTGTGATATCATATCATACATAAAAAAATCTGGAGACCGTTTGATGTCCCCTACATTCCTGAAAGTGAAAATATTACCTTTCTGGAGATTTTCAAAATAAAAAAAAACTTTTTTGGCGACCCTGACTTACCTGGCACACCAATGGCAGCGATAATAGGATAACAAATGGCATAAAAGAGTCCTTTTACTGTCCCATGCATTGTGTTTTGGAAGCTGAAGAAGTCCCTGAAGCTATAGGGCCTAATACTGCAACACAAGCAAAAAGTGCGATATTTATTTGAACTGAGACGGTCCACAGGGAAAAGTATTTTACAGCACACACTTTAGTTACAGTTCGATAAACAAAGGTCCACAGTTTCAGGATTACTGTTTGTCAATTAATAAAGTGAACGACATAATTATACTTTTCAAACATTGCGGTCAGTTAGTTAAGTCGGCTGGACGATTGGTCAGTTGTGCAGAATGAGTTTAACAGTGTCGATTAAATTCTGCACTGCCTGGAGATTCCCATGAAGGCACTGTCTTTCAGCTTCCCCCTTTGCCAAAGGGCTAAAAGTTCTCCGGTAAATCACACCAACAGTTGTTTCTCTTGAAAGAGAGGCAAGCACTATGATTTTCTGGGACTTTGCAACTTTAGCTATAACTGTGAGAGTAAAGTGGTTTTCTCGTGGTCAGTTTTAAAGTGTGGAAGTGAAGTGTCATTTTTGCTGTTGTTCTCAAGTGTGGAATAGAGTCTGCCATAAGAGAAGCTACTCCCTGATCAAGAGCAAAGTGACGAGAAAGCGGAATTTTAGATGGAATGAAACGCATGCCGCACAACAAGAAAACATCTTTTGGAGTGGAAAAAAAAACTCTGATACCTACTATTATGAGTTCAGATGTACTTCCAAATTGCAGTTGCAGAATTATTCAATGGTAGGAGGTGATAGTGCATGACAGGTCTTGTACCAATTGATTGAACTTCTGGTTTGGTGTGAGCTTCAAAGCAGAGACATGCATCTTGATGACGTCTACAGGTGCATTTTTCTTGTCCATATAAAAACTTGTCATTGAATCCTGGAGATTTTCTAACGTTGCTAAAAAAAACACAGAAAATCACATTTCTGCTATGGACCAGAACAAAGAAGCCCTTCCCCTGTAAAAATATCAAGGACATCGCCTGAATCCTAACTTTTATCTTATGAAAGGTAAGTATAAGGTGTGTGTCCTCGACGTAAATAAACAGGTCATACAACTCATTATTAAGCAGAACACAATTTATTTGAACCCCCAGTAAAATTATAAAAGAAGAAAGAAGAATTGGTAATACATTAACCCTGTAAAATTAAAAGACTTTGAAGAATCAAAGATTATTTATTGATGAAACAGAGACCGTCCCAATACACCAATGTCCAACAAAACACACTTGGCAAAGGTAAATTCAGAAAAATAGATTGTGTCACACCGGATTCTGTCAGAGAGATACAATTCACGTCTTTGAGGTTTAGTAGGGAAAGAAACATACAGCTTTAAAGCTTACAAACCCCAAAAATAAAACCAGGATCTGTGGGAGCCTGGTTCCATCGATTCACGCTGCTTCTGTTGTTCCCACTTAAGGAAAAAACGCACAGCTGTTCACTTTTTTGGTTTGATCTAGGTACCTCTTTACCAAAATCTTCCGTTAAAAATTTCAAAATGCATCTCATTGTTCCTCTACTTTGGTTTTTCACTTTATTTTAAAAAAAACTTTGGATAACAATATAATCTCTTGCCACTCTTAACGATAAATACAATGCACATAGTATCACTGTACTATGTTACTGAATGTATTGTATTTGTAGTAAGGCCGGCAAGAGATTGTATGCTGATCAAAATGGGTTTTTAATATAATGCAAAGTAACATTTGTGATAATTACCAAAATTTATAAAGGTCTAGCTTTGGGGAAAGTGAGGATGTAGGAACCGGATGCCACCAAGATGTTGTACAGTTGTGATCATTTTTTTAACTGTATTTGTTTTGCATTATACTACGTGCCAATATCGTGGGCAGCAATATCACTCATTGAAATGATGTTGGATCTCCTTGAGCGGAATGAGGACAGAATTTCGTCATCAGTATCCCATGTCGTACAGAGCTGATAAATGTTGGAGTCGTTGTAAGCGTTTGTCTGCAGCAGACTACATCGACATCAGGCAGTTAACATTACAGTTCAGACACAATTTCTCCAGAGACGAAAAGGCTGAGGCCGATTCCTTGTGAAGTTTGAAAATGATTTGGAAATATATTTGAAAGTTATGGATTTGGAGAGCTACAGAGCTAGGGCTGCAGAATGACAAAAGCTGGGTAACTCTTTCAGAACCTCGTACAAACACGATGACCTAACAACAAGACACTGATTTCCTGCTGAGTTTAGAACTCTCAGTTGTAAGTTTAGGACTCTCAGTGTTTGAGAAAATAAGGAAAAGGGATAACATTGCATTCTATTCATTGAGTAAGAGATTAATTAGCGATGTTGTAAGCAGCCACTTGTAAAATATTGTTATTAGGTATTATTTAGTTTTCAAGTCGAAGATTGGTTGTCTCAAAGCACAACCGCTCTTCAGCCATCTCTTGGAAGGAATTGATTTCCATCTGTCCTTCATTCTTTCTGACTCTCCTTCTGTCGTGAATTATTAAAAAGCTTTGGGGAGATTCAAGTTCTGCCATATTTCTAAATCAAAAGTTAACCTCATGACTTATGCTGGAAATTGTAAAGTGACAAATCGACGCCATCTACCAATGATGGTAAACTGGGAAGTGAATGTTATTGGATTTTATTTCCATTGAGATCACTTTCCATTGTTTGATGCTGCAAAACCGACTTTAGGGAAATTGGTTTTTCAGTCCCATTTGGGTAATCACTGAGGTTTCATATTGTTCGAACCTCCCGACCTTTAATGATGGTTGTCAGTGTCCTGCACATTAAAATGAATAAACATCTTCCCTAAATTCATGCGATCTTCATTTTATGTCCAGCTAATTCCTTTTACTTATTATGAACAAAAATGATGATAATATATAGATGCTTAATTGGAATACATTTCCTGAATACATCTCAACAGTCCTCAATTACGTTATTTATACCAATAATGTTGCTGACCAACGGGACAACGAAGCCAGAGAAACACAATAAATTTAATTGAAATTTCCAAGTGCCTCGTTCTGATCTAGTATTTTACAGAGAAAAAATGTTCACCATTAAAGCACTTGTCAATATTATATTGACAGTGATTAGTGAAAAGGCTGCTTTCCAATACTGCAACAAAATTTAAAAAGACAGATAACAGATGGAGATTCAGACCGCAGGAAGAATGGCTTCTAAGTGTATCTACTGGGACTAACAACGAAGGACCAAGACATAAAAATGATCACATCACATATGAGCAGAAACGTGACAGTTTGAAAAAATCGCACACACACACGCACAAAAAAAAAAACCCTTTGCCATGAACGAACCGCGTATAGAAACGTGGAATCGATTACTTTTCAAATAAACACCCTGACAGAAAATCTTTTTGCTTCAGTCGAATTGCTCCGCAGCATTCAACACAATCTCCACTGCGCCCTCTGTTCTCAATATCAGGTCGAAAGCTGTGATCAGCTTCGAAAGGAAAGGAAGTACGCTGTTGAGCTGAATGTTGCTATACTTATCATGTACTATTTATTTACTTATTATAGAAATGATCGTGTTTCGCTTTTTGACCGTTCAACATAAAATTCCAAAGCATAACAAATGTTAACTATTTGAAATGTTTATTCAGTTGCTTGATTTAGAAAGGAATTAAACAAGCATGATCTGAAATTGAGTGAATGTTTTTTCAGTATGAATGCTGTATAGAATCATAGAATTGTACAGTATAGAAAGAAGTCATGTAACGCATCCTGGTTGTCCCAGGCTTTGAAAGAGTTACCCAGCTAGTGTCATTCTCCAGCCTTAGCTCTGTAGCTCTCCAAATCCACTTTGAAATATATTTCCAACACATTTTGAAACTTTGCAAGGAATTTGCCTCTGCCATTCTCTCAAGAGATGCATTCCCAATCCTAGTAAGGCTGTTAGTTAAGAAGTTTGTCTACATCTCAGTCCTAGTTCTTCTGCTGACAGCCTTGAAATTGTAACTCCACTTATGATGTACCAAGCAGTGAAAACAGAATGTCCTTCTTTATTCCATCAAAACTATTCACAATTTTGAACTCCTCAGTAAATTAACCTCATAATCCTGAAATAAACTGCCCACAAATGAAGACAATAGTCCAAATGTGCTCTGACCAATAATTTGGAGTGGTGGAGGGTCACTTTCTTGTTTATACACTCGAAACCTCCATGTCTAAATATAGCAATTTTATTAGCGTTCTTAACCATTGTCTCAACTTTCCTGCAGATCTGTCAAGAATTAAACACTTGAACTCCCAGGTTTCTCTACTATTGTATTCCGCTCAAAAGTTCGGCCATTGAACATGTCAGACCTCTCCATGCTTCTCCCACAAAATCTTACTAACTGTCACTTGACATGCATTGGAATTCATCTCCCATGTCTATGCCCTTTTTACCAACTTGTCCATTCTCCTTTGAATTCGTCCAGCATGAGCCTCACAGGTCACTATTATCTTAGGCTTAGTATCGTCTGCAAATGTAGATACTTTGTCCTCAGCACCCATCACCAAACTGTTTATGTAAATAAGAAGACACAATGGACCCTAAAATGTTCTCTTGGACACGACTTTCAAGATATCTCAAACGGAAAATTGCCCTTTTATGTCCACCCTCAGTTTCCAATCTTTCAAACAACGTCTCATGCTGCCTAGCAGCCATCAACATCAAATAGGTTTCGATTTTTCTAAGTAGCTTGGCATGTGACACTTTACCAAATGATTTTTTGATGGTCCAAAACTACAAGGTCCATAATACCACCCTGTTCCATGCCAGTGCCACCTTATCAAATAATTTAATCAAGCTTATCAGATACTTGACAAAGTGCTTGACAAAGCCAAAAACAAGGATGGAGATTGCGATAAAACTTTTCGTGTCTGGCGGCATCTGGAGAGACAAAGAAGAGTTCATCATTTTGGTCCAGTAATTCTTCAGAACTGATTGGAGGTAGGAAATGGTTTGCATACATGCTGAAAATTGAATGGGTCTAGGGGTGAACGAATGAATCGTGTATAGATAGAGCTCAGAGAGATACAACAGAAGCTGGACAGAGAAAGGAATCGTAAAGAAGCAGCTTGGAAGTATCAATAGTTGCTAATGGAAACTACTAGCAGTTGATGAAGGGTTTGTTGTGCTCGCCACCTATGTGAAGACAATGTTTACTGTATGGCAGTTGGGATAAGGACTTAATAGTTGGTGCTCAGATACAAAAGTGATTGGACTCAATATTGATTCCTGAAGGCTGCATGGTCCGCAAGAGGAAAAACGTACTCGTCTTCCAACTTATTCTGACCTTCACTGGAATGCTACAGCAAATTTGAGACAGGGAAGGTGATAGGAAGTATGGTGGTGTGTTAAGCTGACAGGAAACAGAAAACTTAGAGCCGTTTTTGTGAACAGGAAATAGGCGTTTTTTCAAAGAAGTCACTGATCTTTGTTTTGCCTCCTCTATGTTGGAACAGGCGAGGTTATGTGCAGCAAATTCAGAAGGCTAGATTGACTGGAGTGATATTTCACCTAGAGGATGTGTCTGGGTTCTTGAAAAGTCAGGAGGCATGACATATAAGGCAGGTATTACATTTTCTGAGCTCACGTGGGGAGGCACCGTGGGTGTGCGAAAATGGATTGAGAAACGAGGAGGAGTGAGCCAAGGTTTCTTGAAGAGTGGGCTCCTGGGGAATGTTGGAATGGAATGGGAGCATGTCTCTGGTGATGATTTCACCTGGAGCTGGCAGAAATTCAGGCTAAGGAGGGTGATGGTGAATGGAGATGATGGAGGATTTTTCTTCATGGAGGAACAGACAGCCATGACACCATTCTGCACAATGTAAAGAGGATGCACATATATGATCAAGAGGAGGCCGCCACCACTGGGTGCAGGGTTTCCAGCCATCGACATGAGCAGAAAAAGAAAATGAATATGTTATTAGCGAGTGAAAATTCAATTTATTTTTACATTGAACAAATGCGACTCTCTTATTTACTGTAAGCTTAGTTTAACGTTTGATGTTGACATCCTGTTTCTTTAAACTTGTGTTTCAAATGTGAGCGATGGAGAATCTGTTACTTAGCAGGATCGCTTACTCAGATAGAAGACGCTACTTTAAACACCACGTACACAGATGATATTTAATCCTTCTTCTAATGCCTATCTTGCCCAGGCAGACAGCCTGAGTTCGCATTCCAGAGGTACACAATTAAATGCGATCCATATAAAGCAAAATTCACTCGTGTTGGGGTTTCTGATACCCTAAGCAGACAATCAATTGATATTCTCGAATCTGCTACTGTCTGACAACGAGATGTATTATTGTGCAGTGAGCCTGACAGTGGCAGGGACGATCAGAAGCCTCCTACAATAATTGTCGCATGTTTCTGGGTCACAGCTGCAGCCTGTTCATGGTTGTTAACAACACATGCACCGGCACTTCAGTGCAAAGACCAGGAACACATAAATATAGACGAAATTGATCACGATGAACTTTGGTTCTAATTATTACATTCACTTCAGAAGAACAGCGTAAACGGCCATTTACCCGGGAAGCTATGGGAACACCCTCTCATATAGAAAGTAAAATCCTGCATATGATATGGAACTAATGGCGTCCGTAAACCGTTTTTGAAAGAGTTGTTGGCAGAAGAGAAAATTTTTGACTTTTATCTGTCAAGCTATTGAATCGAATTAATATATTCCTAAGGAGAAATGTTAATTGAAATATGGCATTTCGTGGAGAAGTGTGGCTAACACTGGTGTAGATTGAAGCACGTCAAGTTAGGAAATATTTGACAATTATGAAATTCTAATTCAGTAGCTGTCAATATCATAGACGCTTGCATACTATAAACATTGAAAGAACCCATAATGAATTCAGAGTCATATAGGCTGTTTCCCTTACGAATTAAAGCTGTCGAACAATGATTAACAAATACATAATCAATGAGAACAATGCAGTGTTATCATGACAGATAGTATGAATCATACATTAGCGCACAAAGCACTTTTTCGTAATAAAACAAATACTTCCCGGAACTGTTAGAAGTATATTGCACAATCTGTACACTTCGGATAAACATCTTTTGAAATAAAAACGCCATTTTATTCTGTTTTCGTGTAGTACACATTATGTAATTAGTCAGTTGTTGCATTTACCTATTGTGTATATCTTCGCTCAGGGCTCGAATCAATATCTTGCGTATTATTTCTTCCACAACATTATGAAGTACAAATTGATATAAATAGCCCTATCAAATCTGTCAAATATATTCTGCAGAATATATTCATTATTGCAATGCTGCACTTATTAAATCTTGGCTCATTAAGTATTTAAACATATTTCAAGTCAAAGAATTTCCAGAAAAAAAAGTTTTACAAGTTCAGATTTTTCTCTAATCTGTCACCTGTCCCATAGTAACAGTTTTCCAGATGGTGAAACTTCTTCCACTTCACGATTTGTTGATTGGTGCAGAAAATGTGGACCACAAACCCTCAAAAGCCACAACATCATAGCATTGAAAGACGTAGATCATGAATGTGGGGCTTTGCCCCTTCGTGAATGTACATTTGAAACAAACATATACAGCTGGAATTGACAAAGTGAGTTTATGGTTACTATCGTTCTTCAAACTGCTTCGTGCTAATTTGGTATTACGACTCTGTGCCTGCAAGGCTAAAGGCCGAAAAATATGGAAGAATGTGGTGTCTAGTCCTTTAAAGAAATAATGATCAATGGTTTTAAATGAAGTGGACATACTACAAACGACGAGATCATACTGTTAAAGTGAAGGTTACGTGATTGTTCTTGCTTGCAAAAAAAAATCATTGCAATTTGTTAGTTTACGAATCAAAAGAGCCAGAACAGCATGCAATAAGCAAATCACAATGGTCAATGTAATTATAAAGGTCATAAGGGGTTGAAATGAGGACTTGAAGCTGAATTATTTCAGCCTCAGATCTGATTATTGATTTGACTGTATGGAGCAGAAACTAGTTTTTGTTATAGTTCAGAGCTGGTAATTGCTTTGAGGAAACTGAAGCTGAATTATTTTAGTTTCATTGTCGATTGATGTACTTATTTTCGTCCGAAAGTGGTGCCCAAACAATTCTTCTGACAAAAATGTCATAGAGCTGGTCACAAGATCACAATGGGTAAAAGTTGAAATACTCCAACTGGCAATTCGACCCTGTACCGCCACTCAATGGTACTATTCTGTTCCAACTCTCAACCACCTTCGAGGGTTATCTCTCTGCTTCTGATTCCTTGAGTATCCACAAATCTGTCGACATCAGTCTGAAATAAACTCAACAGTAGAACATTGACCCTAATCTGTTTAACGAAATAACAATGAAGCGAGCAATAATTCCAGCTTGACACTCAAATCTGGGATAATATTTGATTTGGGGAAATTGACAAATAATAATACATGTTGTTGCAATATTCGTTTCCGAGCCTGCCATGGGGAAAAAATCTGTCCATGGTAAATAATGAAAATAATTAAACTTGATACAAAGAATGACGGACGATCAACTTGACAGAAAGAGCATAAAATAGAGTTTCAATATAACAAGCAGCTCACAGATTTGATCTAATCAGAGGAGGCAACAGAATCGGGGGGGGGGGGTGGATTTTCGTAGATTTTTTTGAAACAAACTGACATTTTATCCCAGTGAGGCCAAAAGCTGAAGTTTCAGGCCGAGGCCCTTCATCAGAGAGGGGGATGGGGGGGCGGGTTCTGAAATAAATAGGGAGAGTGGGAGGCGGACCGAAGATGAGAGATTCCCTGAGGTTGGTCCGGAGGGAGGAAGGTAACCTCTTCAGGTTAGGCATCCCTGGAAGAGGCTTCACAGTGAGGTTAACATTGCGATCAGAGATAATGGGAACTGCCGACACTGCAGAATCCAAAACAACAAAGTGTGAAGCTGGATGAACACAGCATGCCAAGCAGCATCTCAGGAGCCCAAAATCTGACGTTTCGGGCCTAGATCCTTCAGCAGAGAGGGGGATAGGGAGAAGGTTCTGAAATAAATACGGAGACAGGGGGAGACAGACCGAAGATGAGAGATTCCCTCGTGTTGGTCCGGAGGGAGGAGGGTAACTTCTTCATGTTAAGCATCCCTGGAACAGACTTTGCATTGAGATTAAAATTGTCATCAGAGATAATGGAACATCCAGCTTCACACTTTGTTGTCTTGGATTCTCCAGCATCTGCAGTTCCCATCATCTATGATCACAATTTTAGCCCAGTGACATGGATGGAATTATGCTGTATTTCCAAGTCAGGAAGGCGACTGACTTTTAGGGGCAGTCACAGATGGGGCTGTGAATTGAAACTTTCATTGGAATTGGTTGATTTTCGACTGAATAACTTCTTGAAAACTCGATTTATCTGACCTTCAGGAATTTGGGCACGGTGAATCCAATGAGGTTTCCTTCGTGTGTCCAGTACAAGTCATGTTAATGCATTGGACGCAAGGACACGCTTCAAATGTCAAAAATGCACAGGCAATCACGTTCAAATGCATATATGGAGGTGCAAACTAAAACTCGTATTTTCAAGTTACCCACAGTCAATCACACGCAGACTGCAGCACACAAGGTCACAAAGCTATGGCTACAATGCACACAAAAATATAAACACACACACACACACACACACACACACACACACACACACACACACACACACATACATACACACACACACACACACACACACACACACACACACACACACACACAAAGAGTTGCAAATGCACAAAAACTTGAAATTAAGGTCAGGTCAGCACAATGATTCCAGTTTAAATCAGCAACTTGTGTACACATATTTGCCGCACAATTTTCTAGAATTGGATATATTCCTTTCTTAGACCCGTCTATCCAATCTTCCTAATAAGCTATGTGTTTCCTGAAGACCATTTGGGAACCTGTGAAACCCATTGTACAGTTGCCCTTTCTCACGGCTTGTACTGGACACTTACAATACAGACATGCTACTTTAAATTGAATTGAATGATTTGCTGTCACTTGCATAACAAATATATTGTGAAACGTGTGTTATTGGTATGCTTTGGCAAATTTTCAGTTACAGAAGATATTCAGATATGACTCAAAATAATCAAAATCTGAGTTTTCCCTCCCATTTTGTGCTCATCTTGACATTGGCGGATTGTCCTCACAGTGGCTGTGGTCTCGGCAACTCCTCTGTAACACAGCAAACTCCAGCAATAACACTCTGAGGCCACTTTTGTCGTTGCTGCACTCCAGGAATATCACTTTGATCCCACAATGACATCATGCCACCAGTGATGCAATGAAAGCTCCCGGTGATCTGCCAGGAGTACCAGTTTTTGCCAACTACATTTCTGCAGCTGAATGCCAGCATCAACTAATACTTTTTTTTGGTGATAATGGGAACTGCAGATGCTGGAGAATCCAAGAAAACGAAAGGTGAGGCTGGATGAACACAACAGGTCCAGCAGCATCTCAGGAGCACAAAAGCTGACGTTTCGGGCCTAGACCCTTCATCAGAGAGGGGGATGGGGTGAGGGTTCTGGAATAAATAGGGAGAGAGGGGGAGGCGGACCAAAGATGGAGAGAAAACAAGATAGGTGGAGAGGAGAGTATAGGTGGGGAGGTAGGGAGTGGATAGGTCAGTCCAGGGAAGACGGACAGGTCAAGGAGGTGGGATGAGGTTAGTAGGTAGGAGATGGAGGTGCGGCTTGAGGTGGAAGGAAGGGATGGGTGAGAGGAAGAACAGGTTAGGGAGGCAGAGACAGGTTGGACTGGTTTTGGGATGCAATGGGTGGGGGGGGGAAGAGCTGGGCTGGTTGTGTGGTGCAGTGGTGGGAGGGGATGAACTGGGCTGGTTTTGGGATGCCATGGGGGAAGGGGAGATTTTGAAGCTGGTGAAATCCACGTTGATACCATTGGGCTGCAGGCTTCCCAAGCAGATTATGAGTTGCTGTTCCTGCAACCTTCGGGTGGCATCATTTGTGGCACTGCAGGGGGCCCATGATGGACATGTCATATAAAGAATGGGAGGGGGAGTGGAAATGGTTTGCGACTGGGAGGTGCAGTTGTTTATTGCGAACCGAGCGGATGTGTCTGCAAAGCGGTCCCCAAGCCTCCACTTGGTTTCCCCAATGTAGAGAAAGCCACACCGGTTACAGTGGATGCAGTGTACCTCATTGGCAGATGTGCAGGTGAACCTCTGCTTAATGTGGAAAGTCATCTTTGGACCTGGGATAGGGGTGAGGGAGGAGGTGTGGGGGCAAGTGTAACATTTCCTGCGGTTGCAGGGGAAGGTGCTGGGTGTGTTGGGGTTGGAGGGCAGTGTGGAGCGAACAAGGGAGTCACAGAGAGAGTGGTCTCTCCGGAAAGCAGACAGGGGTGGGGATGGAAAAATGTCTTGGGAGGTGGTGTAGGATTGTAGATGGCGGAAGTGTCGGAAGATGATGCGTTGTATCCAGAGTTTGGTGGGGTGGTGTGTGAGAATGAGGGGGATCCTCTTTGGGCGGTTGTGGTGGGGGCGGGGTGTGAGGGATGTGTTGCGGGAAATGTGGGAGACGCGGTCAAGGGCATTCTTGTCCACTGTGGGGGGATAGTTGCAGTCCTTGAAGAGCTCCTGCACATCCCAGATGTCCAAGTGCCACAATGATGCCACCCGAAGTTTGCAGGAACAGCCACTCATATTCTGCTTGGGAACCCTGCAGCCCAATTGTATCAATGTGGACTTCACCAGCTTCAAAATCTCCCCTTCCCCCACCACATCCCAAAACCAGCCCAGTTCGCCCCTCCCCCCACTGCACCACACAACCAGCCCAGCTCTTCCCCTCCACACACTGCATCCCAAAACCAGTCCAACCTGTCTCTGCCTCCCTAACCTGTTCTTCCTCTCACCCATCCATTCCTCCCACCTCAAGCCGCACCTCCATCTCCTACCTACTAAGCTCATCCCACCTCCTTGACCTGTCCGTCTTCGCTGGACTGACCTAACCCCTCCCTACCTCCCCACCTATTCTCTCCTCTCCACCTATCTTCTTTTCTCTCCATCTTTGGTCCGCCTCCCCCTCTCTCCATATTTATTCCAGAACCCTCACCCCATCCCCCTCTCTGATGAAGGGTCTAGGCCTGAAACGTTAGCTTTTGTGCTCCTGAGATGCTGCTGGGCCTGCTGTGTTCATCCACCCTCACATTTCATTACTTTGTTTTGTTTTGTAACGAGGATTTCTATGAAAGCCAATGTTTATTGACACTGGAGAAATTTGGGTTTTCAGCAGCTATGCCATTAACCATGGTTTTGTGGAATGATGGTCCAATCTCAAGGGTCAAATGGTATAATCTGCTCTGACTTCAACTGTAATGATGTTTATGTGTGATGCACGTGCATGCTTCAAAAAACTAAAAAAAGAAAACATAGATTTCACAGGACTTTGGCAGCTCTTATCCACGTTGTGCTGAAGGCTGCAGAATTAAAGAATTCTGAGAGTGGGTCCGCCTCTGAAACTAGGAAAGGAAGCGGAAGGAGTTGCTCTTGTTTGAGTATCATTGACATTCTACCTGGAGAAGACACCTCACTGATCATTAAAACGGCACACAATCTTAAGGGGACATAATTAACAGACGATTCCGAGTTCAGAGGTTCATTAAAGTACACAGCTATGGAATGACTCACAGATTGCAAAGGAACAAGATTGTGTGAAAAGCAATGGGATCGATGATGGGGAGGGCTATGGAACATCCTTTTGAAATGTCCTTAATGACACTCTAATAACACACAATTACAAAGAGAACTGTAACTTCAATGACTTTATTTCCGAATCAGTTTATTCAAAGGCGTTTAAAAGAAGCAAAAACTGCCCTTTCTTCTCATTTTATGAGTCCACCCACTCATACCTCCTCATCATGAAACTAATAGCTTGAATCCTGAAATGAAACTCGGTTTGGTGGAAAAGACAGATTCTAGACTTGTCAGAGTTTTGTAACTTCCATCCAGGTCACAGAGAAATCATGCAACATGTGATATTTTGGAGTCATTTTCATTTTGAAGTTGACCCATAAGGAATGAGTCAATTTTCGAAAAAAAAATACACAAGGTTTGGAAGGAACGTTGCGAGGAGAGTTGCTCTCCAGGCAATGAATAAAACGGAAACCAAGAAGTGAGATGAACACATTACTCTCGGGAATTTGAACAACCAAAAAGTTCCCATTGGATCCAAATTGTCCCAAGTTCCGTGGAGAATTGTACAGTAGAGTCAAGTTTTTAAACTTTTACTGCAGTTCATCCATGTCTGCTGACTTTCAGTCCGTGAGCTCATAATGCTAAAGGCACAAAATTCAGGATCTAACACGAGGACAATTTCAATATATATTACTGGAGGTGATGAGCGGATCTGTGAGCAACTCTGGGAAGAAAGCTGAATTCACTTTTCAAAAACCTAGAGGAGCGTATGGGTCACATCATGATGACAGTATGGAAACAAGAAACAAAGGTTCGAAGGACGTTTAAGAGGGAGGGAGGAGAGAGAGTGAGTGATTGGAAAAAAAGAGTAAATGAATCAACATAGGCCCAGAACACTGCAGAATTGAAATGTTGAGTACAGATCTGCTCCATGCCTGAGCATCTCATCGTGTAAGACCAGAGGTCCGATAATTTCTGATTACTTTGGAATTAATAATCTAGAACTACCTCAGCTGGACAATGGACATCACACCTTTCGAGTCAGGAGGCTCTATCCACTAATTTCAGATTTGAATTCGTGAAAAAGCATTGCAAACTAATAGGAGAGAAGTAAGATCGAGAAATTTTGTTTTCCTATCATTTGAATAAACTCCTATGGATAATGAAGGGATATTTCATCACCACCTTAACATCCTGTCTAAACTTATTCTGAGACATGACATAGATAAAAACGTTGTTGCAGGAGCTGAGTAGCTGGAGCATGTTAGTTGTCTCTGAAAGTATGTACTGTGGGTCTTTGAAATTCTGGCTGTTGAAATAACCTGCACCTCTAACTCGCACGTAGAGGAAACGCCCGACCTGGGTAGCCCACAGGAGGATAAAGCTGAGTGAAATAGCAAAAAGCAAGACAATGGATCTCTTGCGATTCATAATCTCAGGATCTTGATGGTTCTCAATACCACGAAGCCTCTGACGGGATCTGTTGGCCACTAAAATGTGCTTTATAGTCAAAGCATTGAGAAGAAAAATGAGAACAAATGGGAAAATGGGGATTAAGATAGGGTCTAGCATGTCGTATGCCTGCCAAACAGGAGATGTGTAATAAGTGGACTTGATATTGCAGAACCAGGGTACTCCCCTAATTGTGTACAAAGGCTTGTAGATGAAGTATAAAGGGACATTCTTGATGCAGCTCAGGATGCAGACTGTTCCAATGACCAATGACACAGTTTTTTCAGTGCAGTATCTGGCCTTCAGTTTCTGGCAGCAAATGGCAACAAAACGATCGATGGTGAAGGCCACTGTCAGCCAGACTGAGCCATCACGTGTGCTATACACTAGCACCGCAATAATGCTACACACTGGGGTGGTTGACAAGACACTGTACGCAAAATAAATGCGGCCAATCCTGTTTAGGATTACGGAAATTATTATGACGAGACAAT
Organism: Stegostoma tigrinum; assembly: GCF_030684315.1. Taxonomy (NCBI): domain Eukaryota; kingdom Metazoa; phylum Chordata; class Chondrichthyes; order Orectolobiformes; family Stegostomatidae; genus Stegostoma; species Stegostoma tigrinum. Next base: position 1,745,782 of record NC_081396.1, on the reverse strand, counting down.
CATAGACAGCTATTGCCAACAGATAGCAGGTGATGCATTTGGAGAGCCCACAACGTCCTCGGGATAGGATTACAATTGCTAGCAAATTGGCTGAGAAAGAAATAGAGAGAAATGTTATTAAGCTTATTCGAAACATTAGGCTCTGTTTCATCCAGTATTTTACGAAAGTACAACTTCAGACTCTTGACTATTCAAAGGACATTCCATTTGAAGTTTATTGTTTGACTAAACGTATGTGAATATATAAGGCATTGAAGTCAGTTGCTACCCCAAAACCTACTGTGTGTTCACTGAATCTACCCTCGTGTTTAGGTTTCACATCCCAAAACTGTCCAAAATACTTATGGGTCACCTTACATACCTTCTTACTTAGTAAGTAATACTAAGAAATTCAACAGTTCTGTGGTTATTGACATATGTTGACTTCCCATGCGCCAACATTGCAGTCTGAACAATCAGAACAACTGAATTTTCAAATGTCTTCAAAATCCCACTGCTGCCATTTTGGTGATCAAGAACAATCATCTACATTTTCCACACTCCTCTAATTCTATTACTTTCTGAAGCCTTCAGATTCTGTCTTCCTTCATTATTGGTTTCGCCTTCAGCTTCACATGTATAACTCTTTTGAAAACTGCCTTCTTTCGGACGTTTCTGATTAGATAAATTTTTGAGGAAAATGTTAGTAAAGTACCACCACAAGTTTGCCGCAGATTTACAAGTTACTGTGGCAACCGCTCTTCCCCACCCGTTCTTTTCCTTTCTTTCTCTTTTTCTTTTCTCTCTCATGTTTTCTTCTGCTTCCCACGATTTTGTTTTCAAGTAATGAACTGGACTAAACTGGTGGGGAATTGAGGAGCTGGAGAGGCCTGTAGGCGAATTTCAATTTGGATGCTGTCACGGGGCAAGCAGTCTGGGAGCACCCGCTGTTGGAGGGAGTGAGTCGGGTGCAGTGGCCAGCTCAGGGTAAGCAGACCTGAAGCAACCTAAAAGCATGAGGAGCGAGTCCTCGGTAGAGGCCAATGTATGGAAGTAGTCCCAGTGAAGACTTACCTTCTGGGGCGGAATGCATTGGACGCATACAATGGAACCGGGACAGTTGTTCGACTCAGGTCAGGTTCAGGCAGTTACTCCATGTGTCGAGGTTTCTGAGCTCAGCGGCTGCAATATACTCTTCATTTGTAATTGTTTATCTGACTGTAATATATCTCCTTTTAACTATGTCTTATTTCGATGTCTTATTGTTTGATGATGATAAAGTAATGCAAATACATTTCTTTTTAATTCCTCTTTTGCATCTAAGATTTGTAACGATGTGTTTGTACCCAAGTTGACATTATAAGGAGCGACATTGTAAAATCTCAAAGTAACAGTACTCCTAAACTTCTGTGCTTGAGTACGCCTCAAAACACAGGATATTCGATCCCATTCTGTACGTTATGTAATTTGGTTTCAGAGTTTTGTTTAAAGTTCCCGTGACGATTTCCCACCATACATTCTTCAGTCGCTGAAGAAACAAGTAGGGCCTTGACTTCATGAGTTGAATTCATCCTGAAATGGAAATCCCTTGAACTCTTAAAGAAAAGCGCTGCAAGTTATAACTCCGAGCCACGTTACAATATTGCAACAGTTTTATACCAGGATCAAGCAGAAGAACTGGTAACTTTTAGTTACAATTTGCTTTGGAATATATTACAATTTGTGACTAAATATGAGTCACAAGTGAGCATCAACAGTGAACTGTGAACCGATTGAACGGCTCAAACTCACTCAATCGTGATCACTACAACATACAGTCACCCACAGTTATTCAACGTCACTCACAGTCTCGTGACAGATGCCAGGGTGCATGTGGCCGGAAATGGAAGAGTTTACACATTCAAGGAGGGGGCAAGCTGCGTGAATTGGTGCATGTTTATAAATTTACTTTAAGTCAATCAATATCGTTGTTTAATTTGAGACAACACCATGTGAAACTGGATGAACACAGCAGGCCAAGCAGCATCAGAGGAGCAGGAAAGCTTGTCGTTTTGGGTCGGGCCATGTCTTCAGAGGTGGGGGAAGGGAAGGGGATTTTCAAATAAAGAGGGAAACGGGGGAGGCGGATAGAAGATGGATAAAGGAGAAGATACGGTGAGAGGTGACAGCCAGGTCAAAGAGGCAGGGTTAGAGCCAGTGAAGGTGAATGTAGGTGGTGAGGTAGGGAAGGGATAGGCCAGTTCCTACTCTCCCGTTCTCTAATTTAATTGGTCCTTTTTAAGTTTTAGCATTATCAGACAGAATCGTTGGTATTTACTTATTTATTTCGCTATAGTCATCTATCATACTCAGCACAGGAGCTAGTGCCAGACAATGTGGCCAAAGAAATTGTGAAAACCTGCATCTGCAGTTCAAATCAAAGTTATCAGAAAAAACAGCATTTCGTGGAAAATATAACAAAGTGTGAAGCTGGATGAACACAGCAGGCCAAGCAGCATCTCAGGAGCACAAAAGCTGACGTTTCGGGCCTAGACCCTTCATCAGAGAGGGGGATGGGGAGAGGCTTCTGAAAAACCCTCTATTTTTCAGAACCCTCTCCCCATCCCCCTCCCTGATGAAGGGTCTAGGCCCGAAACGTCAGCGTCTGTGCTCCTGAGACGCTGCTTGGCCTGCTGTGTTCATCCACCTTCATACTTTGTTATCTTGGATTCTCTAGCATCTGCAGTTCCCATTATCTCTGATTTCCTGGAAAAGAATTGCTGCAAATTGTGAAAAAAGAGAACGTGGTTATTTGTATAATTTGTGTATGAATTCATGAATTATTCAATTTGCAAATTTCTTGTATTTTTATGTGTTATATGATATAGCACTTTAATATTGTGAATGATACCATATTAATTGTGTTCACTGAATGGACTGTTACAACACGTTATTCAATTCATATCTGCATCATTACGGAATACCATTTATTAGATGGCTGAACCTTGACTTATATAGATTTGAAGATCATTTCTTGAAAATTTCTTTAAATCTTGAATTCATATTTTTATATTGCTTTCGTCCGAATTGATGCTTATAAATTTAAACATGTCCGTGAATTAATTTGAGCTTTCTTTCCAACGTTAATATGGTGCACATTCTGGTCTTGCTCCTTCCTGACACATTTCATGAGTTACTTACATCAATTACTAAACTTAAACTTGTGTTGGAAAAACAAATAAGTTTAATGATTGAATAATTCAAAACAGTGCCTTGCCTACTGATCTTCCTTACATGCTTGATGTGAGCAATAGCTGAGTTCAGTCAACTGACAATGCAGAATTACAATGATTTCGGTTTCAACTGTCCCAATGTGGGGCGAAGCCTTCCATCACTGACAGTCGTCAACTGTTCCTGACTAGTCTCGCATGTTGCTTAAAATCATTCCAACCGTTTTGATTTTAACCTTTCACCATTCTCAGAAACTCGCAATGAACAGTGATTATTGATTCCGGCCAGCATAGCCTATTATGGTTTATGCGTGTTTAACAATATGCAAAACCCATCAGGAGCGAGTATTCACCAGCAATAGATTAAACTTCTCGCCTGTTCAGATGTTTTCAAATATTTGCCGAATTAGTTCATCAGATTACGTTAAAAATTGGAGCTTATGTGTGGACACTCACTCTACTGCAACTGTTACATTCTTGCAAAAGTCGGACTGTAAATTCTGTACTCAGTGAACGTGTTTATTTTTGTGTGTCAACATTTTGTCAGTATCATGACTGTATGGAATAAGTAATATTCTGCTCCAGCAAGAAATCCACGCATTGAGGTATTTTGTTAAGTTGGCGCTTTATATTTTAAAAAATCCTGTCGCACAACAAATACTCATTTTCTTTTTGAAAAGTTAAAATTAAAGGTTTCTATCAGACCATTTATTCAGACATTGCGAATAATTGTAAGTCATGATTCAGCAGTCTAATAAACAACATTTCCATAAAAGTGCAGCATATTGAATTAAACGATATTTAGCAATATTCCATTGTACAAGCACAATTAATACTCTATCATTCACCAAATCACATTGTAATATCATATCACGCATAAAAAAGAAATGTGGAAACCGTTTGTTGTCCCCCTACATTCCTGAAAGTGAAAATATTACCTTTCTGGAGATTTTCAAAATAAAAAGAAAACCCCTTTTTTGGCAACCATGACTTACCTGGAACACCAATAACAGCAATAATAGGATAACAAATGACATAAAAGAGTCCTTTTACTGCCCCATGCATTGTCTTTTGGAAGCTGAAGAAGCGATAGGACTTAGTTCTGCAACACAAGTGAAAAGTGCAATATTTATTTAAACCAAGCAGTTCCACAGGGAAAAGCATTTTATAGCATGCATCTTAATTGCAGTTTGATAAACAAACATCTACAGTTTCAGGATTTCTGTTTGTCATATTATTAAAGTGAACGACATAGTTGTACTTTTGAAACATTGTGGTCAGTTAGTTAAGTCGGCTGGAGGATTGGTTAGTTGTGCAGAGCAATGTCAACAGCGTCGATTAAATTCTGCACTGTCTGAAGTTTCCCATGAAGGCACCGTCTTTTCAGTTTCCCCCCTTTGCCTGAGGACGAACGATTCTCTGGTTAATCACATCAACAGTTGTTTCTCTCTATGGAGGGACAAGCACGATGACTTTCTGGGGCTTTGCAGCTTTAGCGAGAACTGGGAGAGTATAGTGGTTTTCTCGTGGTCAATATTTGAAGTGTGGAAGTGAAGGGTCATGTTTGCTGTTGTTGCCAAGTGTGGAACACAGTCTGCCATACGAGAAGCTGTTTCCTGACAAATAAAAAAAAGTGACTCGAAAGTGGAATTTTAGATGGATGACACGCACTGATCGAAACAAGAAACGATCTTTTGGAAAACAAACTTGATGCCTCAAATCGTGGGGCCAGATGTTCTTGCATATTCCAGTCGCAGACATGATTCAATGGAAGGAGGCGATGGTGCAAGACAGGTTTTGTACCATTTGATTGAACTGCCATACTCGTGAGAGCTTCAACGCAGAGAAATGCATCTTGGTGATATCTACAGTTACATTTTTCAAGTCTATATCAAAGCTTGTCATTGAATTCAGGAGGCTTTCTCCCGTTGTTCAAAAAAACGACATACAATCACATATATGCCATGGATCAAAACAACCAAGCCCCTCCCCTGAATTGATATCACGGAGATAGCCTGAACCTTAACTTTTATCTAATGAAAGCTAAGTATATGGTGTGTGTCATAGATGTAAACAAATAGGTCATACGACACATTATTAAGAAGAACACAATTTATTTTAACGCCTGGATAAACTATAAAAGAGGAAAGGGGAATTGGCACAACTTTAACTTTATTAAAAATAAACTTTACAGAATCAAAGGCTTTTTTAAAATGATGAAACAGAAACTGTCCCAATATTGCAACATTAGATAAAACACACTTGGTAAAGGAAAATTCAGTAAAACAGATTGTGTCACATGTGATTCTGGCAGAGATGGATGCAATTGACGTCTTTTAGATTTAGTAGGAAAAGAAACAGATAGCCATAAAGCTAACTTCCTAACCCTACCAAAAAAACAAACAAAAAGAAACTGGTTCTATGGGAGCCTGGCCCCGTCGATTGACGCTGCTTCTGTTATTCCCACTTAAAGAAAAGGCTCACTGGCTTTTTTTTTGGTTTAATTTAGATGTCTCTTTACCAAAACATTCCTGTAAAAAAAATTCAAAAGGCATCTCATACTTACTCTACTTGTGGTTTTAGCTTTATCTTAGATAAAACTTTGGATAAGAATGCAATCTCTTGTCATTCTTCCGATACATACAGTGCATATAGTATCACCATATTATGGTAATTTATGGATTGTATTTGTAGTAAGGCCGACAAGAAATAGTGTGCTTATCAAAATGGATTTTATTAAAATGCAAAGTAACATTTGTGATGATTACCAAAATTTTGAAACTTTAGATTTGGGGATAGTGGAGAAGTGGGAACAGAATGCCACCAAGATTGTGTACAGTTGTGACCACTTTTTTTTTACTGCATTTGTTTTTCATTGTACTATGTACGGATATCTTGGGCAGCAGTATCTCTTATTGAAATGGTATTGAATTTCCTTGAGTGGAATAAGGACAGAATTTTGTCGATTGTCATCAGGATCCCTTGCTCTCTGAAGCTGATAAATGTTGGAGTCGTTGTAAGTGTTTGTCTGTAGCAGGCTACATCGATGTCAGGCAGTTAGCATTACAGTTCAGCCAATCTTACACTAGAGACAAAAAGGCAGGTCAAGTCTAAGACTTCGTGCCGCGTTTTGGATTCTCAGTGGTAAGTGTAGGACTCTCAGTGGTTGAGAACGGAAGGAAAAATAATAACATTGCATTCTATTCACTGAAGAATAGACTATTGGCGACGTTGTAAGCAACCACTTGTAATATATTGTAATTAGATATTATTTAGTTTCCCACTCGAAGATTGGACGTCTCAAAGACAACAACTCTTCAGTCGTCTCTTGGAAGGAATTGATCTCCATCTGTCCTTGACTCTTTCTGACTCCCCTTCTGTCGTGAATTGTTAAAAAGCTTCGTGGAGATTCAATTTCTGCCATATTTCTAAATCAAAAATAAATCTTATGACTTATGTTGGGTATTGTAAAATGATGAATCGACACTATCCACCAATGATGCTAAACTGGAGAGTGAATGCTATCGGTTTTCTATTTCCATTGAAATTACTTTCCATTGTTTGATGCTGCAAAACCGAATTTAGTAAAATTGATTTTTCTGTTCCCTTTGGGAAATCACTGAGATGTCATACTATTCAACCTCCAGATTCTTAACAATTGTTGTCAGTGTCCTGCACATTAAAATGAATAACCGTCTTCACTAAATTCTTGCCATCTTCATTTTATGTCCAGCTAATTCCTTTTACATATTATGAACAGTAATGACGATAATGTCGACGCTTAATCAGAATATATTGCCTGTTTATACATTTCAACTGTCCTCAATTAAATCATTTATACCAAGATGTTGCTCATCACCAGAACAACGAAACCAAAGAAATACAATCGCATGCTAATTTGGTATTATGACTCTATCCTGCAAGACTGAAGCTCGAAAACTCTAGAATAAAGTGATGTCTAATCCTTTAAAGAAACAATGATCAATGCTAATAAAATAAGTGGAAATGCTACAAACAACGACATCACCCTGTTAAAGTGAAGGTTATTTGATCATTATTGCTTGCAAATGAAAATCGTTGCATTTTTTAATTTTACAGATCAAGATAGCTCGAACAGCATGGAACAAGCAAATCACGATGGCCAATGTAATTACAAACGTCATAACGGTTTTGAACTGGGGAGCTGAAGCTGAATTCTTTTAGCCTGAGACCTGATTGTAGATTTGACCATACGGAGCAGAAACTATTTTTTGTTACAATTCAGAGCTAATCATTACTTTGAGTAAACTGAAGATGAATTATTTTAGTTTCATTGCCAATTGATATATTCTTCTTGTCCGGAAGTGGTGCCCAATCAACTCTCCTGACATAAATGTAAAAGAGCTGGTCACAAGATCACAATGAGTAAAAGTTGAACGACTCCAATTGCCAATTCGAACCTGCTCCTCCACTCAATGAGATGATTCTTTTCCAAATCTCAACACCTTTGTGTGTTCTCTCTCAGCATGTGATTTCCCTGAAGATCCATAAATCTGTCCATATCATTCTGAAATAAACTCCGCATTATAGCAATGTCCCGAATCTGTTTTACGAAACCATAACAAACGGAGAAATAATTCCAGCTTGACACTGAAATCTAGGCTAATATTTGATTTGTGGAAGTTTACAAACAATAATACATCTTGTTTCCATATAGGTTTCCGAGTATAACATGGGAAAAAAAACTGTCCAGGGTAAATAATGAAAATAATTAAACTTGATACAAAGAATGATGCAGAATCAATATGAAAGAAAGAGGGCAATAGGGCAGCTAAGCATAAAATACGGTTTCGATAGAGCCAGAAGCTAACAGATTTTATCCAATCAGAGGAGGCAACAGAATGAGGGAGGATTTTCTTGCTTTTCCAATCAAGGCCATAATACAGCAAAAGAAAAAAAAAGTTATTGTCTGCAGGAATTTCAATTTATTTTCACGGTGAATGAATATGATTCTTACTTAGTGTCACTTTAGTTTAATATTTGGTCACTGCTATCTTGTTTCTTTCAACTTGTGACCAAAACTAAGCGACTGAGTTTCTGTTACTATCAGCACAAAATTCGTGTGACTGAAACTTTCACTGCCAGCTGTCATCCAGTAATCATATACAACTGAATCTTTTCACTTGTTTAGTATTTTTCAATGTGAGTACTAGCTTTCTTACTGATATTATAAAACATGTGTCCATTACCTGGGAGCAGTGAATCTATCACCAGCTCTCCTGGGCTTGTTAGCATTTAAATTTAGGTTTTATTGTCAGGCGTACACTAGTACAGGGCCAGAAGAGTAGAGTCAAAAATGTACATTATCACCACATACAGAAACATCAAAAGTACAAAATACCTCGAAACAAATTCGTATTTATGTTAGTAGAAATGTTAGCAATAGGTTTAAAAAAGTTCAGCACAACAATGTTTTCGTTACAAAAGCGGAAATATAAGAAAATAAGTTGCTCAATGAAACACATTGTGTTTGACTTTATTCAGGTTGTCCTAGTGTTTCATTATTAGAAAACTACGACAAATCATTGCCTCTTGAACTGAGTTTTGAAATTCTCTGTTTCACTGGAGGATTTTGCTGGACCAAAGTTATTTGCTGCATTTCTATGCCAACTCATTGCTGCCAAAGTGAAATACGTGACTTTGGGACTCCTTAAAAACAAAAAAAAACACGATATGTTTCATTCATTAAACTGACAGTTGTTCATTTAAATGACATTTTTATAACAAAAAGCTATATTTTCTAGTAAAATTATTGAATACCATCATGTATTTTGATCTATTTCTGATCTCACTGGTTGCCTGACACATTTACATGTTCTGTTACGTTCTGACATTTTTTGTACAGCGTTACTTTTGTCCTGAGCCTCTGTGGGTCTCAAAGCACAGTAATACACTGCAGAGTCGGTCAGTTCTGTTTTCAGCACTTTCAGCTGGATAATGCGGTTCGCATGGTCAAAATCCGAGGAAAGCCGATCTCCTGGAAATCTTTCCATGTTTCTGATATATCGGCTTCTCTGTAACAGATACTCCATCGATCCGCTGGTTTTCTGACGGTACCAGAACAGGTTGGGATCGTCGCTTGCTGTAGCAGTGTAATTACAAAACAACTGGACATCATCTCCCTCAGTCACGGTGATTACAAACGGTGTTTGTGAGACAGATTCGCCTCGACAAAGTCCTGTAAGAGCCAAGAATAACAAGCCATAAAATAAGTCACTTTAAGATTCTTACCGCCCGGAATTAATCCATTCACTTTGAACAATAGCCGGAGAAGTAAGTCAGGGAATCTTATACACCAGTTAATTTCATACAAATCAGTGGCTTTGACCTGGAAGAGCATCGACAGACTGAAGCAAACGTCTGTTAATTTGCAGGCCATACGTTTTGATGAGATAATTTCCCATTTCACCATTAAAATCTTGCATATTGAATTGATCACTGGAGTTTAAGATTCAATCCTCTGCCGAATCAGCTCAGTTTCAATCCTCGCTGGATTTCACACCTTATATTTCTGCCATCACCCACTCGGAGATGTTTGCTTATTTTTCCCAACCTGTGCTCGATTTCGGGACGAATTTAGATTGGGAGGGTTTTGCTGCCTCTGAGTTGATCGAACAGCTGGTGTGACTGTAATTCCTAGTAAAGCACTGAAGCACAAAAATATACACAAGTTGTGAACCTACCGGTTAAAAGAACTGCAGCATTGAGGAATAAATATAGAGCTTCAGGCAACATGCTTGCAGAGAGATCACGACGAATGTAAACAGAATAGGGTGAAGCTACAAATATGTTTATCAAGAGTTGGGAAGAGGTTGTGTAATTTCCGCATCTCTGTTCATTGGTACGTGTTAGAATAGACGTCAGGTGATAGTCAATGTACTTCAAGATCTTTTGTTCTTCAATTCAACCAAACAACTTCAAGCTCCTTTGAGGTTCACTTCATATCAAGGCCATGGGGAGAATGAAACAAACTGAATTAATTCGCTGCCAAAGGGCTTTTCAACTGAGAATAAACGAAACTTTCACATTTATCATTTATTTTCATTAAACAATGGAATCCAAAGGAGGTAAACAGTTCATGTTTTTCCAGTGTCCGAATTGCAGTTCCCTCATTAACAAACAGCTCTCGAACCATGAGGGCACTGTGTGGCCGTTGCGAGGATTCAGCATGTCTGAGGGACTTGATTAAAGTGATGAGGAAAATACACAATCCCATTCTCAAGGAATCAGAGAGTAAATATGATTTTTTTTTGCTGCAATTCCTCTTAAAGGCCATAGCAACAGAATGCGTTTGCCTTTGCTCTGCATCATTGGAGATATGACTCATTTATCCATTCCAGATGCATTATAGAGTTTAAAGTACATATTAACCGTTTTATTAAGAAGAACTATTAGAGACGAATGCCAAGGGCGCCCATAAAGCATAAATTGGTACTTTAAAGGAATAAAGTACTTGTTTTTACGGTCTTGCTCCAATACTGATTGTGAATGGCGAAAGAGTAGAGAGACACAGTATTACTACTCCAAATCCAAACGGAAATAAATACACTACTGTCATGTTTACAGATGACACAATACCATGGTAAGGAAAGTGGGTGATAATGACTCACAAAGATGACTGAAAGAGAAATATACAGACATTTTATGTGAATAGGGCTTCCTGATCACATTATGTGATCGCTTGGAACTTTGCATCACTGGAAAATGATAAATATATCAATGTGGTAATATCAAAGTTTATGTTTTTGCAATTGTTTTCGAGACAATTTGACAGAGCCCATTAATGAAATACTAGCGATGTTCAGGGAAATTACACTATACTTCCTTCATATTTCAGTCATGCATAATTTAACCTGATCCTTATCCTTGATGCATCATGCTTGTTATTCTTCACTTCCTTCCTTCAAAAAAAGGTCTATTATGGAATGAAGCTAATTGGACATATTTTATGTAACATTTATACAGTATTTATGGCCCAATCGTAATTGACAGTCATGAGAACACCACATTGCGGTGGTCCTGGTGACACATGTAGCCCAAACTATGAATAAGGAATGTAGTTTCTTTCCATAAAGAGTGTTAGTGGACTAGACGTTTCTCCCCCTGGCAATCGGTGATACATTAATGGTTAATTCCCGACTTTTTTTAAAATTTCAACTACTTTCACAGTTGAACTGTGGTCCAAGAAAATATTGCTGCATTAATATTCCAGCGATAATACCACAAGACTGTCACCTGTCTCCCTTCTCCTGCAATGGTTTATCACCATTCCATCCTCAGTGAATATTGTTATGGCATTTCTCCAGTTCCTTTCTTTTCATCTTTTCTTCCAGCTTATATGTATACTGTTACTTCCTCTCTGCCCACATTTCGAATTTTCTTCATTTCAGACTGCATTCGAATTATGCCTTTCCTTATTTCCCGTTGTATTTTCACCTAATTCCCTTAAAAACTCCGGTTTTGGAGCTGTGAATTAATAACCGTGATATTCAAACCTACCTTCAACTCCAACTTTGTGGAGTTATTTGTACGGATTCTCCAGCTCTTTGTAATTCTGTGCATGAGAGACAGACTACATCCGTATTAGTGTACTCGCGAGAGCGTCAATGCAGTGAAATGTATCTTGGTGATATCTACAGTTACATTTTTCATGTCTCTATCAAAATTTGTCATTGAATTCTGGAGACTTTCTCCCGTTGCTCAAGAAAAGGACAGAAAATTACGCATATGTCACGGATCAAAACAACCAAGACCCTCCCCTGAAAAATATCACGGAGATAGCCTGAACCCCAACTTTTATCTAACAGAAGGTAAGCATAAGGTGTGTGTCATAGACATAAATAAATAGGCCACACGGCTCATTAGTAAGCGGAACATACTTTATTTTAACCCCCGGTTAAATTATAAAAGAGGAAAGAAGAATTGGTACAACTTTAACACTGTTAAAAAAAAACTTCACAATATCAAAGGTTATCTAACGAAGAAACAGAAACTGTCCCAATATAGCAACATTTGATAAAACACACTTGGTAAAGGAAAATTCAGTAAAATAGATTTTGTCACATGTGATTCTGGCAGAGACGGATGTAATTCACATCTTTTAGATTTAGTTAGTAAACAGGCAGATAGATTTAAAGTTAACTTGCAAATCCTAAAAATAAAATCCTGGTTCTATGGGAGCCTGGCCCCATCGATTCTGTTCTTCCCACGTAAGTAAAATGCTCACTAGTTTTTATTTTTTTGGATTGAATGAGATAGCTCTTGACCAAAACGTTCCTTTTATAAACAATCAAAATGCATCTCATTCTAACCCTACTTTGATTTCTGGTTTTATTTTAAATAAAACTTTGGATAAGAATGCAATCTCTTGTTACTCTTACGATAAATACAATGCATATAGTATCACCATACTATGATAATTTATAAATTGTATTTGTAGGAAGGCCGACAAAAGATTGTATGCTTATCAAAATGGATTTTAAAAATTATGCAAACTTACATTTGTGATGATTACCAAAGTTTATAAAGGTCTAGCTTTGGGGAAAGTGGAGAAGTAGGAACAGGATGCCAGCAAGATATTGTACAGTTGTGACCACATTTTTTTATACTCTATTTGTTTTGCATTATACGACATGCCGATGTCTTGGGCAGCAGTATCTCTTATCGAAATGGCATTGAACATCTTCGAGCGGCATAAGGACAGAATTTTGTTTCTTGTCATTAGGATCCCTTGCTCACGAGAGCTGATAAATGTTGGAGTCGTTGTAAGTGTTTGTCAGTAGCAGGCTGCATTGGCATCAGGCAGTTAACATTACACTTCAGCCAATCTTACACGAGAGATGAAAAGGCAGGTCAATGCAGATCTAGCAACAAGGCTAAGACATCCTTCCTAGTTTCGGAGTCTCAGTGGTAAGTTTAGTGCTCTCGGTGGTTGAGAAAAGAACAAAAACTAATAACATTGCATTTTATTCATTGTGTAAGAGGCTAATTTGTGACGTTGTCAGCAAGCGCTTGTAAAATATTGTTATTAGGTATTAGTTAGGTTCCCACTCGAAGATTGGTCGTCTCAAAGCCAACAGCTTTTCAGTCATCTCTTGGAAGGAATTGATCTCCATCTGTCCTTGATTCTTTCTGACTCCCCTTCAGTCATGAATTATTAAAGCTTCGTGGAGATTCAATTCCTGCCAAATCTGTAAATCAAAACTAAACCTCCTGATTTATGTTGGAAATTGTAAAGTGATGAATCGACGCTATCTACCAATGATGCTAAATTCATTCCATCTTCATTTTATGTCCAGCTAATTCCTTTTACTTCTTATGAACAGTAATGATGATAAAATCGACGATTAATCGGAATATATTGCCTGTTTATACATCACAACAGTCCACAATTAAATCATTTATACCAAGATGTTACTGATCACCAGAACAACGAATCCAAAGGAATACAATAGCATGCTAATTTTGTATTACAATTCTATGCCTGCAACACTAAAGCTCGAAAACTCCAAAAGGAAGTGATGACTAGTCCTTTAGAGAAATTATGATCTATGCACATAAAATAAGTGCAGAAACTATTTTAGTTACAGTTCAGAGCTAATAATTATTTTGAGTTGACTGAAGCTCAATTATTTTAGCTTCATTGTTGAATCATATATTCATTTTGTCCGGAAGTGGTGCCCAATGCAAAAGAGTATGTAAAATGTAAAAGAGCTGGTCACAAGATCACAATAAGGAAAAGTTGAACGGCTCCGAATGGCAGTTCGACCCTGCTCCTCCACTGAATGCGATGATACTGATCCAACTCTCAACCACCTTCCTGTGCTATCTCTCAGCCTCTGATTTCCCTGAAAATCCACATATCTGTCCACATCAATCTGAAATAAACTCCACATTATAGCAATGTCACTAACATGTTTTATGAAATAATAAATACGTGAGCAATAATTCCAGCTGACACTGAAATCTAGGCTAATATTTGATTTGTGGAAATTTACAGATAATAATACATCTTGTTGCGATATTAGTTTCCTAGTATGCCATGGGGGAAAACATAAAACTGTCCATGGTAAGTAATGAAAATAATAAAACATGATGCAAAGAATGACGCAGAATCAATATAACAGAAAGAGGACAACAGTGAAGCCAAGCCTAAAGTATCTTTTCAATATAACCAGCAGCAAACTGATTTGATCCAATCAGAGGAGGCAACAGAATGAGGGAAGATTTTCACAGGTTTTCCAAACAAGGCCATGAGCCAGCATAAGGAAAATAATACGTTATTATCTGCTGGAATTTCAATTTATTTTCATGGTGAATGGATGTGACACTTACTGTCAGTTTACTTTAACATTTAGCCACTTCTATTTTTCTTCTCTTTAAGCTGGTGTCCAGAGCTAAGCTTCTGAGTTTCTGTTACTATCAGCACAAAATTCGCGTGACTGAAACTTTCACGGCCAGCTGTCATCCATTAAGCATGCACAACTGAACCTCTTCACTTGGTTCATATTTTTCAATGTGAGTATTAACTTTCTAATTGATATTGTAAAACAAGTCTCCATTACCTGGGAGCAGTGAATCTATCACCAGCTATACTGGACTTCTTAGCATTTAAATATAGCCTTTATTGTCAGGTGTACGCCAGTACAGGGTAAGGCGAGTACAGTCAAAAATGTACAATATCTCCACGGCAACATCAGAGGTACAAAATACTGCGATACAAGGTCATATTTACATGAGTAGTAACGAAAGAAATAGGTTTTAAAAAGTTCAGCAGAACAGTGTTTTCCCTACAAAATCAGAAATATAAGAAAATAAGTTGCTCAATGAAATACATTCTGTTTGACATATTCAGGTTGTCCTAGTGTTTCATTATTAGAAACCCACGACAAATCATTGCCTCTGAGTTTTGAAATTCTCTGTTTCATTGGAGGATTTTGCAGGACCAAGCTGGTTGCTGCATTTCTACGCCAACTCATTGCTGCCAAAGTGAAATACATGAATGTGGGACACCTTTAAATATCTATACATATACTTTTCACTCACTAAACTGACAGTTGTTCATTTCAATGACATATTTATAACAAAGTGCTATATTTTCGATTAAAACTATTGAATATCGTCATGTATTATGATCTATTTTTGATCTCACTACTTGCCTGACTCATTTACATGTTCTGTTACATTCTGACGTTTTTGTGCACAGTTACTTTTGTCCTGAGTCTCTGTGGGTCTCAGAGCACAGTAATACAAAGCCGAGTCTGCCAGCTCTGTTTTCAGCACTTTCAGCTGGATAATACGGTTCACGTGGTCAAAATCCGAGGAAAGCCGATCTCCTGGAAATCTTTCCGTGTTCCTGATATATTGGCTTCTCTGTAACAGATACTCCATTGGTCCATTGGCTTTCTGACGGTACCAGAACAGGTTAGGATCGTTGCTTGTTGTAGCATTGTAATTACAAAACAACTGGACATCATCTCTCTCAGTCACTGTGATTACAAACGGCGTTTGTGAGACAGAATCGCCTCGACAAAGTCCTGTAAGAGCCAAGAATAACAAGACATAACATAAGTTACTACAAGATTCTTACTGCCTGGAATTATTCCATTCACTTTGAACAATAGCCAGAGAAATAAGTCAGGGAAGCTAAAACACCAGCTAATTTCATACAAATCAGTGACTTTGACCTGGAAGAGCCTCGGCAGGTTGAAGCAAACTTCTATTACTTTGCAGGCCATACCTTTTGATGAGATAACTTTTCATTTCATTTTCAAAATCTTGAATATTGAAATGGTCGCTGGAGTTTAAGATTCCTTCCTCTGTTGAATGATCTCATTTTCAGTCCTCTCTGGATTTCAAACCTTATACTTCTGTCATCAACTGCTTATTTATCCCAGACTGTGCTCGATTTTGGGACAAATTTCAGTCTAAAGGATTTTGCTGCCTCTGAGTTGATCAAATTGCTGGTGTAAATGTAATTCCTGGTAAAGCACTGAGGCACAAAAAATAGTCTAGTTGTGAACCTACCGGTTAGAAGAACTGCAGCATTGAGGAATAAATACAGATCTTCAGGCACCATGCTTGCAGAGAGATCACGATGAATATAAATTAGATATGGGTGAAGCTACAAGTATGTTCGTCAAGATTTGGGAAGAGGTTGAGTAATTTCCGCATCTCTGTTCATTGGTACTTGTTAGAATAGACGTCAGGTGATAGTCAATGCACTTCAAGATCTTTTGTTCTTCAATTCAACCAATCAACTTCAAGCTCTGAGGTCCACTTCATATCATGGCCATGGAGAGAATGAAACAAACTGAATTAATTCGCTGCCAAAGGGCTTTTCAACTGAGAATAAACTAAACTTTCACATTTATCATTTATTTTCATTAAACAATGAAATCCAGAGGAGGTGAACAGTTTATGTTTTTCCAGTATCAGATCTGCGTTCCCTTGTTTAAAAAAACTGCTCTCAAACCATGAGGGCACCGTGTTGCCGGTGCAGAGATTCAACGTGTCTGAGGGAATTGATTAATGTGATGAGGAAAATATACAATCACATTTTCAAGGATTCAAACAGTAGATAGAATTTTTCTTTTGCTTTAATTCCTCGTAAGGTTCATAGAAACAGTATGCGTTTACCTTGACTCGGCATCATAGTAAATATGATTCCTTTATCTATTCCAGATACACTATAGCATTTAAAGTACATATTAAGCGTTTTAACATGAAGGACTATTAGAGACGAATGCCAAGGGCGCCCATAAAACATAAATTGGCACTTTAAAGGAATAAAGTACTTGTTTTTACGGTCTTGCTCCAATACTGATTGTGAATGGGGAAAGAGTAGAGACGCACAGTGTTGCTAATCCAAACCTAAACGGAAATAAATGCACTACTGTCATGTTTACAGATGACACAATGCCGTGGTAAGGAAAGTGGTGATACCGACTCAAAACGATGACAGAAAGAGAAATATATTGGTATTTTCTGTGACTAGGACTTCAGGATCACATTATGGGATTGCTTGGAATTTTGCATCACTGGAAAATGGTAAATATATCAATGTGGTAATATCAAAGTTTATGTTTTTGCAATTGTTTTCAAGGCAATTTGACAGAGCCCATTAATGAAATACTAGCAATGTTCCGGGAAATGACACTATACTTCCTTTACATTTCATTCATTCATAATTTAACATGATCCTTATCCTTGATGCATTATGTTTGTTATATTTCACTTGCGTCCTTCAAAAAAAAGTCCATTATGGGATGAAGCTACTAGGACTGATTTTATATAGCGTTTATATCGCATTTATCGCCCAATAATAATTGACAGTGAAGAGCCAATCACATTGCGATGGTTCTGGAGGCACGTGTAGCTCAAACCATGTTTAAGGATGGTAGTTTCTTTCGGTAAAGAGTGTTCATTGACTAGATGTTTTTCCACCTGGCAATCGGTGATAGATTAATGGTTAATTCCAGAAATATAAAAAATTTTTCAACTATTTTCACATTTGAACTGGGGTCCCAGAAATTATCTCACCATTAATATTCCAGCGATAATACCACAATGCTGTCACCTGCCTCCCTTCTCCTGCAATGGTTTATCACCATTCCATTCTCAGCGAATATTGTTGTCGCATTTCTCCAGTTCCTTTCTTTTTTATTTTTTCTTCCAGCTTGTATGTATACTGCTCCTTCCTCTCTGCCCACGTTTCGAATTTTCTTCATTTCAGACTGCAGCCGAATTATGCCTTTCCTTATTTCCTGTTGTATTTTGACCTAATTCCCTTAAAAACTCCAGTTTTAGAACTGTGAATTAATAAGACTAATGCTCAAAACTAACATCGCTCAACTCCAACTTTGTGGAGGTATTTGTACGCATTCTCCAGCTCTTTGTAATGCTGTGTCCGCGTGGCACAGAGATAGGTAGCAGTGTCAGTAATTCTGGCTTTTTGCACAGTCAGGGAGCTGAATTTGTAATCTCCATTGATTGAAGCTGTGATTCTCTCATGTTGGTAAACCTCTGTTACTGGTATCACCAGAAATTGCTCTGACTGATTTAGGAGCTGTCTGTGCCAACACACCATATTACAAGTGCAGTTCGCAGATAGGATACCTGCTTTGCTAGCAATCATCAGTGAGGAAGTTTAGTTACTTTATCTTTTCCCATCGCCGCTGTGCGGATCAAAATGCGAAAAAAAATTAAGAGGACTCAGTGAATTTTTAACATAGTCAGATTGGATAAAATTTGGACTGAAGCAATTCTCCACAAATCTCTGTTTAGAAAAAGGAGATAAGCAAATTTATTTTGAAATTAACAAATGGAGAAGTGCCCTCTTCAGTTCAACTCAGAGTTGCCTTCGTATTAATGTTGCGAAGCAGTTTAGTCTTGGTGTTTGTCTTTCCATGCCAATCATTTCACTTTTACCGCTGCCCACTCTGCTTAATGCGAATCCGCATCCAGGTCTTAAATTCTATAGTTATGACAGGTCAACACTGCACTCTAGAGTAGTGTACAAGTAATTGCTGGGTAATTTTTTTCACCAAGAATTAATGTCGTCCTCAATGACAATAGATATGTCATCCTTCCCTATATAAAACAGAGATCTAGTGATAATGTGCTTTTCAGCTTCAACTGCATCAGGTTATTTTCCTCCCACATTGTAGCTGAAGCCATATTCCACACTCAGGCCGCTCTCAGTGTAAGTGAAGAAATCTCCAACACTAATCGGAAAATCTCGATTTGTACTTGCAAATCATGGACTTCTTGAGATTAAGAAGAAAAAAAATGAAAGCACTGTAGATGTTGTAAATCTGAAACAAACAAAAGCCGAAAATCGTCGAAAATCTCAGCGGGTCCGGCAGCTTCCGTGGAGAGAAATCAGAATTGAAGTTTCGTGCCCAGTCACCGTTCATTAGAACAGAAAATATTTCCTCAGATTGATGCAACATGAATATTTATTTTCCTTACGTGAAACATGCCATTAAGAAGAGCGATTTTGACAGCTCGTTACGTTACGTCACATTAACATGGGAGTTGGCCTCATTGTTAAAATAATTCTTTCCCCATCTATTCCCTCTGATTCGAACTTAGATCATCAAAGGATTTCCTTGCCTTCTGCTGATGTTAACATAACACTGCTGCATATTGTGTCATTTTAATATGACAGCTACCTCTGACCCTTTCCAGTGCTAATTACCACCGATATTTTCGAAACCTTTGTTCTATATCTTGGTTATTTTAATTTTTGGTCAATATCTGTTGACAGCAAATGTGCTTTTAATAAATGCAACTTCCTGATATCAAACTCTTCATCTATTTGACTTTTCCAAATTTGAGCTTTTTTTAAAGAAACATGTCACATGTGTTCTAACTTCCAACTACTCCTGGGAAATGTTGAGGCTGAATGGAAAACATGTGTTTAACATATACCTTTACTTTGTCGTGGGGAACCAACTCATACTGGCAGAAATACTTTAGTGTGCACCTTCTCATCCACATACTGTTTCCCTCTTACACATTCACACACCGACATAGCCTCTGACACTCACACTGTCAAACTCACTCTGAGAAAATCTCACACTCTCTTGCTTTGACAAACACTCCTTCACTCATACTCTCTCACACCATATACTGTTTCACACATTCACTGCCATGCTGCCAAGTTTATTCTCAGACACAATGTCACTCAGAAAACACACTCTCATACATTAGCCCACGATCACCCCATCTCTCTGAATCAGAGACACTCACATAGCCATATTCACACTCATCCAACTCTTACCTATGCACATTCTCACACACTGTAAAGCTGACATTTTCAGTCTGTCACACATGCAGCCATACACTCTCGAACACATGAGCATACGCTTTCTCTCATTCACAGACACCAAAAGCATTAAATCACTCTCAAACCACTCTCACTAACTGACAGGATCACAGAATTAGATGCACAAATGTTTCAAACTGCTGTTCCCACTCTGAGGCTGAAAGATTCTCATGTCTACAGCTACTTACAAACAGAATGTTTCAAAAGATTTGGGGCTTATGCACACAGTTTATCTTTAACAAAAAAAAATTCTAAGTTGAAATGAACTGCTTCACATCGGGGTCGAACAGTTTCACTCTCATTTTGAAATATCAATATATGCAGGGCTTGTGTAGAGAATAGGGGAGTTGGATTAACTAAATTACTCAGTTTAAAGCCGGGCACATTCCTGGAGGCAGAAAGACCTCTTCCTGTGTCTGCCAGATAGTGACGCTCTGACAGTTAGCAGAGATTATTGCACAGGTAGCATGCTTTCAGTCTACCGTATTCGGGACTATGAAACAAAATACTGGACTCTGCAACAAGAGAAGAATTTGCAACAAAAATCAAATATTTGTAATATAGTGACAATTATTAAACGCTAATAACAATAATATTAACGTGGCAATATTCAATATATTAGGAGTAAACGTTGTATAGAACTTCATATGTGGCTATGTGTATAATATTTGTGCATATTTAACTGCATCTGTTTGTGTACGTTTGTGTTCATTTGTGTTTGTCCTAAGTCTCTTCATGTGTATCTATATGTGTGAATCCCTGTCTGAAATGACAGATATAAGGCCGTCTATTTATTTCTCTTTACAAATGAGCCTGTCCCTTTACGCGGGTGCACACATCACTGTCAGAACATATCCCAAATTCAGCCCCTCCCCACCCTGTGAACTCGCCGAATGTGGGAGATGGTTTCATATCCAGCAGACAGAGCTGGTGGTTACACAGAGCTGTAAAATTTCTGCCTAAACCTGCCTTCAATTTAGATAACGCACGTCCAAAGACCTTGAATCAATTTGTCACATCAGTCACATTATGTGCACATCTGCCAACAAATCAAAACCATCCCAGCCCAGTTCACGACTCAGTCTCCCAGAACAGTTTCCAGCTTCATCATCTCATTCATCCAAACCATCAGATGTAGGCGCAAGAACGATGGGAACTCACTTTGTTTTCATTCTCTGTGTATATTTAGCCTGTGAGTACTGATCACAGAAACCAAAATTGTGTGGATTTAACATTGCGCTGCCCGAGTTTATCTGAAATACAGCGACAGTTTGGTGCATAACCCTGTTTTGTGTTTCCCTTCTGGTTTATAAAACTCTCTCTGTTTAATCTCCAGGTTCTTCAATCAGTGAGTGACACAGGACCTACAAGACCAAGAGCGAGTATAAAAGTCTTCTCATCACCAGCATAGTTAAGGTTATAGCTTGATAAAAAGTGAAGATTCTGTCAATCAAGCGTAGACTTCAATGGATTGGAAGAGGGTCTCTCTACAGAGATTTTTGTGTCGACGAATAGATTGCAAAATAGATTTGCCCTGAATGTTCTGGATGTCAGTGCAAAAGAGGTCACCAACTATTACTGTAAGTTTCAGAACTAGCATCAAAGCATAATGTCAGAAAAGACACAATGAAAGAGGCCTGCGTAAATTACATTGTAGAAATAAAATATTAATTCTCTAATAGCCAATTGTCGAATTTAAGATCCCTTCTCCAGAATTTGGACTAATTGCATATAGGTGTCCAGCAATCAATTTTTGATAACTGTTTCTGCATTTCTATGAAGTAAATATCTGCCTTCCATATTCCCCCGCTATTTGGTAAAAGTGAGATTAGCTTGTATCAAAGGAAACATTGATAAATACAATGTTACATAGAACATAGAACATAGAACATAGAACAGTACAGCACAGAACAGGCCCTTCAGCCCACAATGTTGCGCCGACCATTGATCCTCATGTTGGTTCTATATTGACATCTTTTGAGTAATTCCATTGTTTAAGCAGCGAACTGATTATTTCTTATTTCAATCAGTATGCTGTGTTGCTTGTAGAGGTGGAACTGAGAGGAGCATTACTGCATGATAATAAATATATGGAAGGATCGAAAATGATGGCGACTGTCACAGCTTTTAAGTTAATCTGTACACCATTGTGTTGTAGACTATGTTGGTTGAACATTCAGTTGATTATTGTGACGTTTATTTGCAAATAAACCATTGTTTTGAGACAGATTTGTAGCTCAGGTTGCGAATGTTGAGGTTGGTTGGCTTGCCGAACTGGTTTGTTGATCCGCAAAAGATTCATAACTACTGAGTAACATCATCAGTGCAATCTCCAACGAAGCCGTGGTGCATTTTCAGCCCTTTTCGTTCTTTCTATCTTTTTTAAAGTAACTAATACAATCACTGTAGAACGAAATTAATCTGCTGCAGTGTCTGAATTGTTAGATTATGGGAGTTGGGTCCTGGTTTGTTCAGCTGAATGTATGTATAAAACCTGGCTCTTAATTTGGAATTGCTGGCATCAATACACCTGTGGCAGTATTAGATTAGATTAGATTAGAATCCCTACAGTGTGAAACAGGCCCTTCGGCCCAAAAAGTCCACACCACCGCTTGAAGGTATAAAAAAGGTAACAGATTGGAAAAGCTCGTCCAAACCATCTATCCCACAAGAAAATTGGAAGCATCACTCAGCGAACAGTAGGTTCTTTCCCGCCTTTATTCATTCACAGGCTGAGGGTGTTGCATATATTGCCCATCCTTAATTACTCAGAAGGTAATTGAGAGTCAACACCATTGCTGAGGGCCTGGGGTCACATGTAGCCTGGATCAGGTCAGGACGGACGTTTCCTTCCCTCAAAGACATCAGTGAATCAGATGAACTTTTCCAACAATTGGCAAAAGATTCATGGCCATCATTAGATTCTTAATTCCATTTTTTTCTTGAATTCGGGAAGGAGGACAGAATACACCAACGCATCTTGCTGGATGAGCGCTTTCAATTAGTTTTGACCAGGCGTAGGCTTTGGAGTGTATGCACTTGCAAAAGTTAGTTGGGCCGAATGACCTATTCCTCATCTTCAGATTTAATGCAACGCTAAATGGATCTCCACTCACAGTGTTCATGAGACGATAAGTCGACACATTCATTGCTGTTGAGGGAGATCTGAAGGGGAAACAACACGAGAAACAATGTTGTCTGAAGCCAATCTTCAACTGAGAGACTTTGGGTTGCCATGATTGCAAGAAAAGTAAAAGACGCAAAGGAAAGTGAGAAAATAAAAATAAACTAAATTGATATATTTGACGTTAGAGGTGAGCAGACAAGAAGGGGATACAACAGATCTGGTAAGGAAAACAAGCTAGTAGATCAGAAATTGGGTATAATCTCCTGACAGAGTTAAACTGCAGAAATTATTGACTTGGTCTTGGCTGATCAATCACTTCATTTATTATTGATCTTGCTGTGCATAGTAACGCAATTGGGTTACTTCTGACACTTTCTTTTTGCAATTTGTCTCAATGAGTTGCAGACGTTCCCTCGACATTACCTTTCATCAGAATACGCAGAAATATAAATTTGGTATCCATCACAGAATTACGCAGGATAGCATTTTGCCCCTCATGTTCAACTACTGTCCTCTTCAGTGTACGTTGTAACTAGGCCCACTGTTCTTCAAGCCTCCCCATAGCCCTGTATTTTTCTCCCTGTTTCAGATGCAATCATTATCCAGTTGAAAGTTGCTGTTCAATCAGATCCCACCAACCGTTTTGGTACTGCATTCAACATTTTAAGAAGACTATATGAAAAAAAAGTCACTTCATCTCCTCATTAATTTATATTTCAATACAAGAGTGTAGATAGTTGACTATCAACGAAATTGATTAGCACAAAAATATAGAACAATTCCCATGATTTACAATTTTCCCTTCGTAAAAAGTAGTTGAACAGTAATAATGTTCATTGTCGCTGATACATTTCTTTCCCTGGTTCTCCCAAAGCTGTCTCGACAATTCTCTGCTGCTGGTGGTAACCACTTTAAACTGAGTATACTGGGCTCAGCAAATACACTGTTTGCTAGTACTGTCAGTCTGCAGGACAGGCTCTGAAGTACCTGTTTGAAAGATGCACTTCAAGAGAGCTGAATATAAAAAAAAATGTTAGCAGGGGACAAATCTTTCTTTCCATCTACCCGTTGGTGAATATCAGTCAGTTAATAAACTCTCAAATACAACTGTGTAACTTGGTTGTGTATTACAATTCATTGAGTCGATGGGCAGCAGGCATAGTAATACAGAGCACGGAGATCGCTGCACAGAAAGTGGCTTGGTGGCTTATTGTTTAGCGTCGCTTGCTCACAGCTCCAGGGACCTGAGCTCGATTCTATCCTCGGAGGAACATTCTTCCCGCATCTGTGTCAGTTTTCTTTGTGTGTTCAGACTTCTTCCCACTGTCCAAAGATGTGCAGATTGAGTATATTGGCCATGCTAAATTTCCCATGGTTTGAATGAGTCCATACTTTATGTGGATTAGCACTGAAGAATGCAGGGTTACAGGGATCGGCTGGTGTGGGGGAGTGGTGGGGGTTGATTAGTACATGATTTTCAGAGAGTCAGTGTGACTCTTTGGTCCAAATGGCCTGCTTCCGCACTGTAGCAATTCTATGATTCTAAAACTCAGAATATATGATGACAGACATAGGGATACAGAGATGGAGAGAGATTTACAAAATGTGGACATGGTGGAGATCACCCTACAGTAATGCAGATGTTAGAGAGAGCCATAAAAGCAAAATTCTGGATGTGAGATTGCTCGCTGATCTGGAAGGTTAGTTTTCAGACGTTTCGTCACCATTCTATGTAACATCATCAGTTAGCCTCCGACGAAGCGTTGGTGTTCCGTCAAAAACAAAATCTGTGCAGAGGTATTTAGCACTGCGTGCAAACCTGGTATTGTAGTGGGGTTGTGTGGCAGAATTTATAACCAGAAACTGAGGAATTAAATGGTATTTATAGTCTGGCATTGCACTATTTATGGAGGAAGCTTCCAATTCACAGAAAAGAATCTGGCTCTCATGTAAACCAGCGTCTGATACCACTTGTTGCATCTTTACACACTTTTAAGGGATGATTAAATAATGAATGAAATGGTGTGCTATTATTAAAACAAGAGACAGTACCATGAACTGATTCATCATTAACTTCCAAATTTTATTTGAATAAGTTATGGAACTGGAAATTTGCGTGCACAACTTGGAAGTCAACAGTCTCAATGTCAATTGATGTCTACTTTCATGGAACAGGGTGTACACCGCTGGCGCAATAATACTCTTCTGTACAGAGTGATTCCATGATCAAAAGTTTCATTTTCTTTTAAGGGAAGACAAACGCTTCAAAAATTCCAATATCAGTAAAACACTGACTTTCCAAATCCACGTTTCTGGGAATGACAGAGTTGTAATATATCACTCTTCCCAAGAATATATAAAAAAGACATAAGTTTATTGAAACTGAATATCGACCATTAAGGACCATTATTGTTGATATATAAACATTTTAATGAATCTTCTGTCAGCCTTTCACATTTTCCATCCAATATCGTCCATCAAGGGACGTATTTCTAATTGTAAATTACTTTGAATTTTCAATTAGTTTCATTTTTAATGTACTTTCATGTTGTATACTTCATGGTTTGTCCCTTCATGGGGAGTTTCAGTAAAGTCTATCAGTTGCCAATTAGCTTCAGTTTGTGTAGGTTCCACTCTGGTTTTACTGTTATGCAGTGGGAACAACGTCTACAGAGCGCTGGTAATTTCACTTTCCGACAACCCATTGTTTGATTGTTTCAAATGTTCTTCGCCCTTATTTTTCTCTGAATTGCGTAATATTTAGAGTAAGGATAGGACGTTTGGTCCATCTTCACAAAGCAAGTGCGTTTGTTCCACATTAGCCTGTCATATCTCTACATTTAATGAAGGGGCCCGACAACCTTCTGATATTTTGTCCATCCTGTCACTTCCCCATGTTACCCATTCCATGCATCAGTTGTTGTATTCTATAATAATATGTCCCTGTATACGTATATTTGACAAGTCTCTGTGTTTTCGTGAACTTACATATTGATGTCTCGTTGTTGTGGAGTCATGCACAATGATTCTTTCTACATTCGATCACATTTAATTCATGCACCATACAAATGATTTATCTGCACACACCTCGTTGATCCCTATTCACTGTAAGTACTTTGCGCTACTTGCTACTTCATTACTATGAAAGGCAAGATGTCATTGCAATTTTCATACATCACAATTTTGCAACAATTGTCTATTAGATGCTGAACTATAAATTGCAATGAATGACTTTGCATGAACATTAGGCTGTAATAATATCAGGCATTCTGTTTCAAATTCCAATCCAGTTCAGTAAAATGCAATTTAGCATCTTAGTGCATAGTGGGATGAATAGGCTCAAGACAGTGCAGTGAAATGCCAGTTCTGCAGAGGTGTAATTTCAAAATCTGCAGCTGGTTTATTTTGTGGTGTTGCATTATGAGATATTTTGTAATCTAAGCATTCATTCAGAAACTCCGTAAATTCACGGTGACAGCTCAGCAAGGATAGTTTAAAACATGAATATCCCAATGTACAGCACAAATGGTAATGGGATCTCAGGAATCCATGACTGGAGGGTCTAAAAATAAAGTCAGTTGGGATGCAAGATTTTTAAGCTGTTATTCATATGTTTCCTAATAATTCCTAATTCCTAACAATTAGCCCAAAGAAGTTAGTTAGCAATTATTAGAAGGCATGGATGCGTTTCTTTCTCTTATCACAATACTGAATATAATTGATACAGTTGGACATATTGAATTGAAGGAAAAACAAGAGGCAGAATCAAAGGAAGCATGACATTCAATGCAGTTGAACTATGTTATAGGAGCAGCAGTGAAGAGTTTCTCGAGTTTTGGAATATTTGAAGAATGATATTGTAAAACGTGACACGTTGCTGATGAGGATCCAACATCAGTTAATGATAATGGCGTTGATGGATGGATGGAACATAAAATGAATAAGTCCATGAGCACCAAATGTTTCCAGTAAACCGAAAATGACAGTTAACCACTGGGATTCACTTACTGACTGGCAAGCGGAGATTGTGATGAGGACTGATTGCATTCAAAGGCACTTGATACCTCATTAGACATCTTATACTCACCAGTTGTTTTGAAATAGACGGATACTGGAAATGGCAAATTGTTAAATCAAGAAAGCTTAATCAGCAGGCTGCGAGGGGCAGTGACTGGTGTTTAGACTGATCTTAGCAACGTATCTTTATTTATCTCTGTCAACATTGTGGAGATTCTAATTCTATCTCGAGGACAGTGAGGCTTTCCCCTGTGTATTGCAGGTTGTCAAATGGCGGCCACAGCCAAGGATTTCCTTGTCACCATCACTGTAATCATGTCAACCAAATCAGCCACCTCCACTTCCGAGAAAGTGTCCTGTCCAAAATTACTGTCTATATTCTCAGCGTCGTGCTATCTTACATTAGCTGGAATGGCTCGGTCATCTGACAGGTACCTTCAGGGTCGATCATTTTATGAACATTTTCTTCAAAAGGCTGAGACAAGGTGCTGCACCACGGAAGCTACATCAATGGTCAAAGGATCTGTCTGTGCCTGAGCTGTATAATGGATTAACTTTCTATTTGTATTCCAGTCTTTGTTCATCTTGGACAGGGTACCCTAATTTTGAAACATCAAAACCAACGCCTGTATTTGAGCAGCCCTATAGGCTTAAGATTGGCTCGTCCAGATATTTAACTCTTTTCTCTCGTTCCGATTCTCAAGGCGGTGCCCGCTCATAAAGACCACGGGGAGAACAAATAATCGAGGTATATGTCCCAGGTCTCTGCAGCCAAAAACTAGAAGGCATCGATTTAATATGGGCCGAGTAGGGAGGGCTTAAAAGTGACCTGAAGGGCAACTTTTTTCATGGCAATGGTGGTGAATGTATGGAACAAACTGCCACAGGTAATTGTAGAGTCGTGCACAATTACAGGTACTCTTCAAAGTCCTGAAGACAAAACATATCCTAGTGGCCACAGGGCCCACAGGATGTTCTGGAGCACCAAGAAGCAACAAGAGACAGAAATGGGCAGGTGCGTGAGGTCAATTGTCTCGCTGTTCGTAATCACTCCTAGCTTTCTACTCCCATCGGGCTCTTTTATCAGATATTTCATTTACTTGCAGCCTAAAGCTGAGAGCTACTTTGGAAGAATGAACTTCAGCGATCTGCATTACACAATCCAAGAGTCTTTTCAGCTATTCTGTTCCCTCCACATTGCCTTCATCCATGCGAACCTCGGAATATGTTTCTTGAACAGCTGAAGAAAGTTCTGACGTACGCCTTCACTGCCCTCTACAGTTGTTTTGAAGGATGAGGGGAAGAGAAACTCGTGTTGTTTCTTTACTCTGTTAATTTGGTGAACCTTGGTATCATCCGATGTTGATAGCGACAGTCTGCAGAGTTAAAGCAGAAAAAAAGAACATTGTGAATGTTTGGATATCTGAACAAAACAAAATGCAGGCATTTCTAATTTGGCATTGAAGCAACTGAGGCCCACACACTTGCAAAATTCGAGGTAACGTCTATGCCCTCCTAAAAATTGTTCACCATTCTCCTAACTGTATACTATGTTCCAAGATTACTACAATCTGCAAACCAGAAATCCAGTGTCCAAGTATCTACATTGCTACATCGTTATATTAACTGGCTAATGATTTTTACTGTATAATTTCAACGTATATATTCTGTGTGCGTGTGTGTGTGTGTGTGTGTGTGTGTGTGTGTGTGTGTGTGTGTGTGTGTGTGTGCGCGCGCGTGCTCGTGTGTGTATTATCATAAAACTGACTTTTTAAAGAATTCAAATGTAAACTTCACTGCAGTTTACAATTAAATCAATACAATTACCTGTTCACCATTAAATTTTATTGCCTATTCCATCCATCTGCTTATCTACATTTAACATTGCTTCCTGACACCAGGAAACATATGTTTCACGAAACCTCACTTATGAGAAAAAGTTTATGTTATAAAACTTGCATTTTAATTGTGCTAAAATGACTGACTGAGTTTAAGGGCAAGAATGACATCTTGGCATTATTTTGTTCCCATACACTGGGTGTGTTGAATACTTTTGAAATTTTCCAATTTACAAACTTGTCAAAAACTGTAGGCAAGTTATGAAAGGTGTGTGTGCTATAAATAACTATTGTATGGCTAGTTAACATACATTGACTATCAGCAATTAATTATCTTTCATCAGAAAGTAGAGCAAACTGAATAGTCTCTTGTGAATACAGCAGGAAGCAAAAGGCTGAAATGCAACATAAGGAAAACCACACAACAGAGAGCAATACAGGATGAAGAAATGGCACTCTGGATCTTCAATTTACGAGCAATTTCATTTAATTTCTCTATTGCAGTGGATTTTTGTTAGGAAGTGAGTTAAAACCGTTGGAGTACAGAAGAAAATGAAGAATAAACATTTTAACACATGCCAGCGAGGACAGCAATAATCCTAATTTGCTCATAGTTTTCCAACTGTCAATGTGGCTGTACTGATACAATGGTATTAATGATGCAACATTATCTGCTAGGAATGAGCTGAATACTTTAACATATTTCAAGAGTTTACAGCTTATGAGGGCAAATAAAAAAAAACAGGTTTTCAGCAGCATCAGGTGACAACTTGGCTGGGATTACTTATCGTTTACATGCTTTTGGCTTTCCAATGACAACTCCTTCTGGATATTCAGACTTAAATTCCAAATCTCTCGCACTGTTCTCCCGCTTGTTCTGACCACTGACACAATGCAGCATGCGATAGGTGAAGCAATATTGCCCATCTCCAGTTGCCTTAAAGAGGAGCTTGGCAATATGGCTTCTCGAACCACTGCAGTCCACTTAGTATAAGTCTAATGATACAGTGACTTTAAGTGGTGTATTTTGTTGTTTTTTTTTCTTTAATGTAAAAGACTGAGGCAGACATGCAGAGTTATCTGCTCCAACAGCTTTTTGGGGCATTGGATTCTTTTTATTTAAGTTAGAACAATAGAAGCAGCCTGAATGGATGTGGTAAATCTCCCAAAGAGCCAAGGTTGTTCGTTTTAGCTTTCTGCACTTCCTGGGGTCTTGAAGCTGAGTATGGAAGCTTCCTCCCTCTGTTACAGCTTGTCCTTTCTCCAAGAAATGAAGGTTAGGCAATATATTGTAATGAACCTGCCTTTGCCATGGTTGTGTTTATGGGATCTTACAATTTTGTAACATTTAGTTTATAGTACACTATATATCATTTTGGTAAACATTTCGACAGAGCCACACTTAAGCTAATTACTTTTCCTTTGTTTTATTTCACATGTATTTTAACTGTTGTGTGAAAATAAAGCAAATTTCTTGATTGAGTGTTTGAGACCGCAAAGAGTGTAATATTATCTCAGTCATATTGCTATGGACCAGAGCAGACACCTGAAAATTTATTTAGTTGAGAGCCCATACGCTGACACTTTTTTCTTATTTTAAGGGCAATTGTTGGCGTTTCATTCCAGATTCAAGTTAATTTGTAAAACTATTTGATTTAAAGCAATGGACACTTTATTTAACCACATTAGTTGCAATAAAACAAAAGGGAGGAGAAATTTGAGCAACTTAACTGAATTGGAAAAGTTACTAGAACTTTAGATTATTAGCTATGACTAATAACTTTTTCCAATTTAGCATAATCACACAATTGGAAAAAGGAAATTTGGAAAATGGATTGTCTCAAATGCAAGTCTAGAAGCACAAAGAGAATCCAAAGTTTAAACCAGTCATCAAGAAAACTCAAGGCCTCCGCAGTATAAAAAAGAAGAAGAAACTAAAAAAAAACTCTTGTTCTGTGAGAGGTTGACCATATTCATCAGGTTGTTTCTGTCCTTCAAACATTAGAAAAAAAGGTCTCACAATATGTTTACTTTATGTGTTTTCAATAGACACCACCTGTCTTAAAACCATTCCCTGAACAACAAAAAGGACAAAATATACAACTTAAACTCATCGTATTGTCACACCTTTAAATACAAAGAGAAAGTAAGGCAGTGGTTATGAATAAGAACTTTAAAAAGACTTTATTTTAAACCCCTTTAGTCCAATGCTATTTGTACACTGCAATAGACATATATTACATTGACGCTAAACATGGAAATATTCACTGCAACAGTCCACTTCAATACATTTTTCCTGCTTTTGAAAGTATCCCTCTTCCTCCAGTACAGTCATAATAACTCATCAGTAATTATATCATCCCATTTTGCCAAGTGAACAATTTTCAAATTGAATGTTCACGATAATAAATGTCCTCCGAGGTAGTCCAACTTAGAACTGCAAGTTACTTGCCCCATCTTCTCAAAAAAAGTGAAAAAAAACATCTTTGGTCCGCCTCCCTCTCTCTCCCTGTTTATTTCAGAATCCTCTCCCCATCCCCCACTCTGATGAAGGGTCTAGGCCCTAAACGTCAGCTTTGTGCTCCTAAGATGCTGCTTGGCCTGCTGTGTTCATCCAGTTTCACACTTTGTTATCTTCCAAACTTGGAATGGGATATCAATCAGATTTTGTAACTGCATTGAATGTGCGGTAGTCTACACAAAATTATTGGATACTAGACGGTTTTGGCACCATTGTTATAGTGATCTTCATTTCCTGCAAGTGACTTCGATTATGTTGTCTTTGAATATGATCTCAATATCTTTTTGGACCTCTCCCAACTTTGTAGGGTTATGTCTATAAGGATGTTGTTTAATTCAAACATATTCCCTTTCTCTCCGTCATGCATAATTAAATTATCAATACCAGACTTTTTCCCTCACACACTGCCATGTGACTGCAGTAACGGTTTTCAGCTTTTTGGATGAAAAGTGACTCAGCAATTCGTCCCAGTTTTTGAAAAAAAATCCTTGTTGCCTAATTTAACATGAGGCATGTCCAATTTAGAAACATCGGAACTTGGTTTTTCACTCTGTGTTGTAACCATTAATACATTCTCCTTTTGCTTTCATTCCACATCAAAATACTTCTTGAACATATTCACATGACACAATCTGTTAGATTTCTTTACATATGGCGTTCTCATAAAAAAGTTCACCTCACTCAATTTCCTTTATATTTGAGAAGGACCACTAAGCCTTGGTTGTCAAGATTTGATGAACATTGGAAGTAACATTAAAACTTCATCTCTACGACCAAAATTGTGAATCTTCTGATTTCTGCTTTGCTTCTGTTTTCATCATAAGCTGTTATACTTTAAAATGTTGTCAAGCCAACTCACCTACTCCACCTAATCACTCCATAAAACTTAACACACACTCTCAATGTGTGATTTTTGAAGTTTGATGAACCATTTTTTCCCTTAAATCATTTCAGTTGTCCTCCCACCTGATGTTCATAAACTAATTCAAATGGATTGAATTTTTTAAACTAAAATGGTTCTTTACTAATCTCACAAAAACATTCAAATCGAATTCTTTTATCACAATTTTCTGGATAGTCTTAGTTATGCTTTCTCAACGTGGTCTTTCAACTCAGATGCACAAGTCTTGTAACCTCACTTTATATCATGGAACACCATTCTTCTCAACATCTTTTTACACAACTTACCATCATTTTTGTCAATACTCTTTCTGAGTTACATACACCCTTACAACTCACCATCAAAAATTGACTTGCTCCCTTTTATCAGAAAGTTTCATTTGCTTTACCTTCTTCTCTTGGTATAAAAGAGTAAACACTAAACTCACAACTAAATTATTATTTTTTTTAAAATGTGGCAATTCGTTTTCAAGCAACCACTGCCCAGGCTCGACATTATTTTGTAGCTTTCTATCTTCTCTTGCTTTCATCCCTACAAAAATATGCACTGGCTTATTATGTTTTCCCACAGCCGTCTTCAAATTTATTTTTCTAAAAAAACGCGACTTAAGGTGGTCCTTATCAAAGCAAACACCGAAGCATTGTTATTTATGATTTCTCCTCATGGGGTTCCAATTTATATAGTGATAAACTATCATTGATATCTTCAACAAGATCTGATTTTCCTCACCACCTGATGATTTATCTTTCCTCCAGTTTCTATCCTTCACATTTGTAACTGATGTCAGAAGTCAAAATTCAATTTATGAGCAAGTCAAGAACACCACCATATCCGCTGCTAAACTTGCAGTGTTAACTCCCTTCTCTTCCACACGAGGCCGCAACACTTCAGAAAGTGAATTTTGAATGCCTCTACAATAATCTAAGAGTGTCATACGTTTGATTGATTTTCAAAGTCCTTATCCATCGATGAAAATAACTTTGTGTGATCTTTTCAAATTCAATGCACTTTCGACCATGTTGACTCCTTATATTCCTGAAACATTGTCTGTAAGCTTCTGCTATTCATATGTATCTAAAATGGCATTTTAACCACATAATACTCTCCAGGTACTTCAACCGATAGTGATGCAAATTCCTCACTACCTACCAAAACTGGCCAACTTTGTTTGCATCAACATTAACCACAGAGCCACTGGCCATTTCATTTTTTAGCCAATTTTTCAAACGAAGTGAAAAGAAAAACACTTTTAAATCCTTCTCGCTGAGCTTGTACATACCTGATCAAATCCCAACTGGAGCTTTGGCTTCAATGGGTTTGCGTTCCATCATTGTCTACACAACTGGTCTTACTTTGCATATTTGTCTTCACTGTTTGAAATCGGCATTGAGTTCTCCATTCTGAACTCTGAAGTTCAAAATCTCCCTGTTTCTCTCTTTCTCCCCTCTCTTTCTCTTTTTATTCTTGCTGGACCTTCGTCCCCAATCTTTACAATCTGCTTTTAATCGTAATGTAAACTGATAATTTTCCTATTCATGTTCAAGCTGCTTCAGTTTCAACTGAATATTTTCCGCTTTCAAAGATTCCAATGGCATTCCGGGCAATTGTACATATTGATCGATTGCCACAGCTGTTTCTATTTTAAGTCACAGACACAGGCAACGCCAAGTCCAGTTTGATTACATTTTCTGAAAGCTTGGTTTTGCCTACGTTCTGCAACAAACCCCAAGCATCCTTTTCCACGGCCAGAGAACTCTTAGTGACTGAAAGAACCATTAGTATAAAAGACATATTCAGTTTAAACCAACCACATTCAACTTCTGAAATAATAGCCACATGCTACCTTTACGTCCAATAATTCTGAAACCAACCTGGAATTAAAGATTTGATCCTGACAAGAACACCCAACTTGTTTTGGGCCAGACTGGAGCCCTTTAAAATAAATTAAGTAAAGACTAGACCTGGGCTTTTTCATTTTTTTAAAAAAGGCAATTGCCTGACGCTCCATTCCAGATGCAAATGGCTTGGTCAAACTTTTTGTTTTGTGGATAAACACTCTTTGTTCATCTTCTCTGGTTACAGAACAGCAAAGGAAAGGAAAAAAATGAATAACTTAACTCTATTGGAAAACTGAACAGAATATTAAATTATTAACAACTAACAATTAACTTCTAAAGTAACAATATCCTATGAACACAACCTTGGCAAAATGCAAATGCAGAAAGAATACAGTCTCAAATGCAACTTCAGTGGCAGGAAGGTACCATCCACCTTTTAAAGGTCACTGAGAGATGGAAAAAAACAAGTATTTTCAACTGCATCAAGACCACAGCAGCAACGTTTACTGTAAAACTACGAAACTAAACATCTTGATTCTATGTGAGTTTGACAACAGCCATTTGGGATAATTCTGATGTTCCAACTTAAAAAAAATACATTAGGCCTCAAAAGCTCTTTACGAATTTTCATAAGACACCTCAGCACCCCTGTCTTAAAACCTTTCATTAAGAAAAACTCATAGAATTGTCACAGTAATCAAGGGCAATGTCTGGTATCTCGTTTAATACCAGCAAAGGCATAGCCTAATGTCCTTGTAGCAAGGCCAATGGTGAAATGCAAACTGAGGTACAGTCTTCTAAAATAACCATTTGTGGTAAGGTGCCAAGTTCAGCTTTAATAGACGTAGATCAATAACATAATATGAGCTCATAGCTATCATAGCTCAGGGAGAGCTGAGTCTAACACAAAGAGTTAATAATTTTTTTAAAAAACTGATCCAAATATCCAATGTCTTTCGGGATTCCACTTTGTTCCCAGTCATTGCAGCTGTGTGATTGGAATGTTGAAGTCAATCATTTCTCGTTGGAAAATACGTGTCAATTACCACCAGTGTGTTGAATGCCATTTGCTTTGGAGAATGATGCAGGAAACATTGACTAAAATTACAGAGATTTTAGGCTTAATGCATTTTGTTTCCTTTTGCCAATAGTTTGAACAATAGCTGAGCGGCGGGGCCGCCCCGTGGATATGCCCCACTCAATAAAAGTGCCAGTATTGATATCCTGCCTGATGCCTGTGTTGAAAATTAAGGCGGTGGCCTTCACTGATGAAGCAAAGCTTTTACCCATTCCCTGAACATCTGACTACCATGGGAAGGAATATTTTGATCGGGATCATTGTTCATATGATTGGACAGGAAGCTGCAAGACCGCTCTTTAAACCCATCCATGTTCACATACTCTAAGCCTGGGATACTAGAATGTGACCCCCATTAATGATCTAACATTAGCTGCCCTTAGAGACCAACTCGACCATTTTGAATATTTCAGTCTAGTTCTGAGGTACAGTCACTCAGAGAGGTCCCCAGCTGCCCGTCATATTATCTCTCAGCTCTAGGCTGCAGAAGGATGGGATTTTTTTTGCTATTTTCACCCTGGGCATCCGGATACCCCGTGAGTACCAACAGAATAAACGGACATTGCTTTGATTCAATGAAATGTTGCCCACCACCATGCCATTTGTGAACATAGGCACTGGGCTAACACTGTTTGATTTTGTGCTGTTGCTCTGACAGTATATTAAACTCCCTGTGTTTAATTTCAGTGAGTAACAAAAACACCGACAATGGTGACCAGGACAGTGTGTCAGTCTGTCATCATCTCCTGTGTTTATTATGGTCACAACTGGGCCATTATTTGCAAGATGCATATCTCCTCAGACAGGTCTCGATTTTGACAGATAGCGAACAGATTTCCAGTGGAGGGAGATTTGTTGTGAGGAAGAATAAAAAGAAAAGACAGTTTCACTGCAGATGTGGGGACTAATAATTGAAGGCACCACCATGTATTACTGTAAAGCATATTAACACTACAGCAGCCAAAGTGATGGGCCAATACATTGTGCAAAACAGAACCTAACGCTGCAGATTTTTACAGAATGAATCAGAGAAGTACAATTATTTCAATCATTACAAAACGCTTAGTTATGCATCTCAACATACCTTCCTTCAAATTACAATTTCCAAAGATACGTTATTATTGGTGTTAACATCTAAAATTTCAAACATGTTAAGTTTGTTGATGCTTTTTTTTTGTAACTGGAGCCTGTAAAGGTTGGGAATGATGAACACAATTAGGAGTTCGGAAGACCAATTGGGACCCAATTCTCAGGGCCAGGACATGAAGACATGATCTACATGGTATAATTATTGTCTATATAGCTCACTAGTATCTGAGATTTTACTGTTAATTTGAAACACTGTGTTTAATTTTCGGGATTCCACAGTGGTTGGGTTCTGAATAAATACCACAGTGGAACTGAAAATAAAAATACTGGTCGCCATCCCGGAATGTAAAATGTATTCATTATTTTCTATGTACTTGGTACATTTTCCCTCAATTCCCTTTTATTCCTGTTACCGCTCTATGATATTTCTGCACCTTTCCGTGAAGTGCTCATCAACTGATTTCCTGTGCCCATTTGTTACTATTTCAGAGTCTCATAAATAACAGTTTGAACCAAAAGAATCTGAGAAAATTTGAATGTTCTTAATTGTTAGAAATCCTCCCAATAATTACAAGCAGAACCAAATGTTTTGTAACATATGTCTAGCAGATTAAACTACCAGTAGTTCGTGTCTGTGGTGACTGAGAGCAGTGTCACGGCGTTTGTAATATGATATTGTGGATGGACCTGGGATCCTGGCGTCTGTCACGACAGATGAATGACTCCAAATGCTCCATTTTTCAGATGTTCTCAATTAATATTCACTGTCAGTATATTTTTGAGACCTGTGTCATTTCAATCTTGTTGTGGGACGTCAAGGAGGAAATTTAAGGAATGGCTGAGTTGAATTCCAATCTTCAATGGCAAATGTGCGAGGAAATCAAAGGAAACCTGACTCCAACACGGTAGACTGACAAAGACAGAGAAAGCACATGGCATCCGGGGTAGCTTGTCTACTTGGATCCTTGTTTGTTTGGTAACAGACGGAATGTGGTAATAGGAGATTATCTGTGTGAGTCAAAGCAGGTGTCCAGTAACTCACCACAGTTATTAGTGCCTGGGTCACTCGTAGAGAGGCAGAAGGCCTTAAGGTACAGGAAAATATCGACGACTCAGTCAAATCGGCAGATCAGTGGCAGATGGAGTCTAAAACTGATAATGCTATTTAAGGGAGCAGAATATGCCATCCTAACATGGTCTAGTCCACTTGTGACTCCGGGCACAGAGGAATGTGTTTGTCTCTTTTCTGGAATTTGGGCAAATAGTTATGGACTCGAAATATTTTTTTTCAGCAGCACCCACATTCCGCGATTTTGTTTTTAACGTAAGGTGATGCAGTTTAGAAGAAGTAACAAGACAATGGAATCTGCAAGAATAGCAGGACGCTAAGGAGTTGAGAGGAACATCGGTATCTTGGGATGCTTGTTTACAGGTCCCTAAGGGCAGAAAGATCAATTAAAAGTTTGGTTAAGAAAGCATACAATACACTTGTTTTAATTAATCTTGAAATAGTTTATAAAAGTTGGGAGGTTACTTTGGAACTGTACAAGGCTTTGGTTAGTCCACAACGGTGACTTACTCCTTCAGAGAGTCAGCACATAGATGGCGGATCTTCTTGACTTCTGCTCAGTGATCTTTCTATTATTCTATTCCATGAATGTTTGACCTCTGTCACCTTGAATCAATTTTCACTCAGTTGAATCTTTATGAGGGCTGTGATACAATAAATGTAGTGTATACATGGGAGAACTACTAAGTGCAAGTTCCTCTCCAAGGAGGCCACCATCCTGACATGAAGTATGACCCTTACTTCCATTGACACGGAATCAAATCCTGGGAATGACTGTCTAACGGCACTTCGGACGGACTAGCACAAAATGAACAGCATTAGTTAAAGTAAACAACTCACCATCACGCATTGAAGGGAAACTAGGTATGGGCAATGAGCGCACATTTGCACAGTGGTGTCTAGATCTCCAAAATGAATAAAGACATATGCACATGCAACGGTGTTTCTCTCCATCAACTAATTCTGGAATGGATTATCTCAGTGAAAGAGAATTAATTGTTCAAATATTTCCAATATGTGTGTTTTACAAAGCAATACGTTTGCAGATATTCAACAGATATTACCCATGGGTTACCCAAGGTATTTTAAAATTGAGAACGCTTTTTAAAATTTCATTTTCACCTAATCCCATAATATTTAAAGTTTCATAACATGCTCTCAATTTCCAATTGAGAAATACTCTTCGGTCATCTTCTTCCACAGTCTATTCTGGCATTTGATCCTGAACAGAGTAATTTGCTTTCTCTTTTCACAGAGAGAAAAAAAAATCCCAACATCTCCACGTTGTTTTTTTTTTCTTGCTTCTACAGAAGATATTTGAAACCTGCTCTAAATGAGGAGATATGCCTTAAAATGACAGCCGTTTACACCAATGACAAGTTTTCTAGATATGACATTGCTAAACAGATTTCTTTTTATCCCACAGATTCTTGTTCCAAGGTGTCACAGAGTCCAGCTTTTAAGATCTCCAGTGTCACTGAAATGTAACTTAACCTGCGAATATTCAGGGTTCTGTCAGTGTGATCTTTAGAGGTACAGTCAGTCGCCAGATCAGACTCTGAATACCTGCTTCAGAAGTACACTTCAGCAAAGGAGAATAATGAATGTGATGTCAAAGTAAGGTTGTCTGCATCCATCGATCCTGTTGCAAAAATCAGCGAGTTAAGGAGGTATAAACTACAGCAGATTGACTCTGCCGTGAGTTACTGTGCGCCGAGTTGAGTTCAGTACACACAGTGATACGGAGCATGGACGTATCTGTACAAACACTTGTACATGGTGAGGATTACAGATACGTTCATATAGAGCCTGGAGAGAGCTCAAAAGGGAGTACAAAGCCTGACTATAAAGTTTTGGATTGGTGGACTCTGGGGCACTAGCAAACTGAATGTACATTTTCTTCCTGAAATTGTCTGTTCACATTTTATGGAGGGAACGCATTCACCTCAAGATTATTTCAGTAACCTTACTGATTGACCCAACTTGCAATTTACAACCTCGTTATTGTAACATGATTCAGTGAGGGATGCAGTCTGTTACATTTTACATAGGTGTATGTGGATTCAACAACAAATTTCAGTCTTTCGTTTGATAAACAATGCGACACGTCAAGTAAAGGAGCCAAGCGGCAGCTTAGGAGCAGAAAGGTTGACATTTCAGGCCTGACGTTTCATCAGAAAAGACTAGGCCAGAAACAGCCGCCTTCCTGCTCTTAAGATGCTGCTTGGCCTGCTGTGTTCATCCAACTCCACCCTTGTTATGTCGGATTCTCCAGCATCTGCAGTTCCTATTATCTCTGAGCACGTAAAGTATGTGAATTTATGGGCAAGCAGCAAACTAATGCCTTCCAGAAGTGGGAACTTGTGCAACAAAACTCCCCCGTGTTGCCCGATTCTATGATTAGAAATTTATATGTCTACTTTCTTTGTAGAAAGATAAAGCTAAATAAGATTTCTAACATCAACAAGGGACACCAAAGTTTCAGAAAAAAACGCATTTCTGAGGGTAAACAATCTCTGTCCATAGAGAAAATCAAATAGAAATTATAGGGTTAGAGACACCAAATATACATTGTAAAACTTTTATGTCAGTTTTAGACATCACGGGAACTCTTACTTATCCTTCATTCTATTTGACCCTTTCCTTGTCATTTTTTGATTTTATATTCATTTCAATTTTCATATGAAGTTTAATTTTATTGCAACACTTACTTTGCATTGCTTGTGGTGTGATCATTGTGGGAACATATCTTAACGGTTCACATCTGTCCCGATTGTGCAGCTTCCCCTGTGGTTTTACTGTTACTCGCTGGGAACTGCCTGTTCCGCATGTCTGAAAAAATTTAGTTGCCTGGAACCCATCGGCTAATTGTCTCCTGTGTTAACTGACCGTATATTTGACTGAATTTCATATTAAAACCAATTTTCGGATTTGGGATACTTAGCGGTCTCTAACTTGGAAAGACATGTTTCCATTCCACTAGATCCAATCTATTTACAGTGAACTATTGGCTTCAGGGTTATGTATCTACTCCTTTCTTCCTTCAACATGCTTCTCCTTCATTCACTCCACATCTCAATGAGTTCCATTTCTTTCCAGAAAAATACTCTTCCTCCTATGCTCTGCACTGCGAGTGATTTCACTTTAGACTCATGCTCGAAAGAAAATGTCTCCACATCCAGCTCATGGAGTCAGTTAGTAACTGGAAATATTTCTATGAAGTCGCCACTTGTTTCCATGTGTCTATGAAAAAAGAGTCCATGCCAGTTCAAACATTTCATATCGGTATTTTTGCAACTGATCACCTATATTTCAGGTAGTTAAGATGTCAGAGTTGATCTCAAACAAACATGAAAACTGTGAGCATGGGAGGTCAATCGAACTTTCAAATCTTTTTCCAAATTTAGTACGATCGTTGATAATCATCTAAATTGTGCAACTATCCTACGTAGTCCAAGAAACAAACAAAAAAAATCACTGATTCATATATTATCAAAAACAAGTTATCAAATATCCTAGCATTCACAACCCCTACCCTAAAAGACCACCTGGCAATTGAATATAGCTGAAATACATTACCTCTCAACCTTTCTAACGAGAAACCCTCATAGCTTACTGAAGTCCTTTCCCTGGCCATACTCCCATCCCTAGAAAATCTGAATAACAATGACACTTACATCAGGCTCCTACTCATCAACTACAGGTGCGCATTCAACATTATAATTCCTGCCAGACTAATTTCAAAATTTCACAATCTAGGTCTCGGGTCTACTCTCTGCAACTGGATCCTTAGCTTCCTGACGCACAGACCACAACCAGCAAAGATAAACAAGAGCACCTCCTGTACAATATTCCTTAACACTGGCTCCCCGCAAAGGCATTGTTTCAGCATCCTACTGCACTCCCTGTACACCAACGGCTATCCAGCTAAATTCTATAAAAAAACGCCATCAGCACGTTTGCTGACGACACCACTGTGGAATGACAGATATAAAACAGCAATGAGTCAAAATACAGAAAGAAAATAGATTGCTTGGTGTCATGATACAATGATAATAGCTTCACTCTTAATGACAACGAAACAAAATAATTTCAGGAAGAACGAATGATGTTAACGGAAATGAAGTGGAGAGTGTCGAAAGTGTCAAGTGCCTTGGAGTGACAATAACCTACAATATGCCCTGAAACTCCCAAGGAGCTGCAATGGTCAGGAATGCAGAAGATGAATGGGATGAGCATCGAAGGAAAGGAAAGGTTTTTTTGTGTAAAGCGTAGATTGATGTGAAATGTAATGCTCTGCCAGAGGTGGTAGTATAAGTAATCTGAAAGGTAGCCTACAGAAGCCATTTAATTGGAAACTTAATTACTGGGTAATTCACTGTGCAGCGGACGTGCTATCCAGTCCTTTAAAAGATTTTCACTGATGACATTGCCTTCTTCTACGATGTCTGAAAATGTGATTAGTTCACAGGATTTTAATTTTGACCTGAAAACACAATCTACTACAAAGTCATTCAACCTCTGTGAAAACAGATCTCAGCCAGTTTTTGTATGAGAGCAGTACTGGGTTACACCACAGTGTCAAACTGATTGAGCGAAGCCACAAATATACAATGCTGAATCGCTCAACTGAAGAGCAGTGATCATTAAAACAGATGTTTTTGTTGCTGTGTTTAACTCGGAAGAGAAGCGATTCCCAATATTTTCTGCTTTTCCCCGACTGCCACTCGCACTACTCCACACTACCATCTCCAGGGCAGCATCAGGAGACTTTCGGTACCAGTACAGATCATACCGGTCTAGTGTTGTTGAATAGCTGCATTGCGTTGTGAAGGTTTGACCTGCTTTCAAGGCTGTTTCTGACCAAGCCTGAGACACGGTATCTTCCTGAGACAAATCTATTTGAAAGATTAAAAGCATAATTCAGATCATAACGACGAATTTCTCAGAAACCTGTTTCTTAAACGTTTTTTTAATAAAACAAACACAGATATTACCGAATGTCATGTAGATGAGAGCAGTTAAAAGGCTGAATTTGAAGAGCATTTTCTGCGACAATCCCAGATTCAGAATGTCTCTCCAGGTTGATTTGATACCTGATAAGCTCATTTGTTGAGTACTTGA
This sequence comes from Stegostoma tigrinum, assembly GCF_030684315.1. Lineage (NCBI taxonomy): Eukaryota > Metazoa > Chordata > Chondrichthyes > Orectolobiformes > Stegostomatidae > Stegostoma > Stegostoma tigrinum. Next base: position 1,703,122 of record NC_081396.1, on the reverse strand, counting down.
TCAAGGCTCTGGAATCCTTTTAAATTCAAAATGACATGTCAAAGTAAACCAATCAGGAAATTAGATTTATAGCCGCAGCAATTTATTATCATATGAAGGTGAGATCGAGTCGGATTGGATGGAAAAGTGTCACAAGTGCAAATACTGCATCTTTTCTTGGTGGTGTGTGACACATGCTAATCCATTCTCTAATTGTTAGACGAACTGGTTGACTCAAATGTTGCTCATGTGCACGATTGTCAAGAGAAGAGGACTTCAAGTCTACACCAATGCATTATTAAAAATGAAACACGTATCTGATGAGTTAACTATCAAGGCAATAATCGATGTAGGATAAAGTGCAGGGAGGCAATTTTTTTTCAGCACATACATGTCAAGCAAACAATTAGAAGTGTTCCCCCAGTTATACAAAATCTATTAACATATTTGAATGAGAAGGCCAAACTATTATTTTTTGTATATTCACTGACGGCACAAAAATAGGAACAAATCTGACTGAGAGCTAGATTTAAATGAGCCTTCGAGTGTGTAAGGTCATACTTTTGGAATATTAAACCTAAAATACGAAATTAGCCACTATTTCTAAGTGTTTCAAAATTTGTGATGAATCAAGATGAGTATGTCTTACGCCATTACTCACTGATAGTGAATATGCTTGACCTATAATAACAGCGAGCTAGGATGGAAGCTGAGAGCTAGGACGAACAGAGTTGTTGTCTCTGGTTTGTTGCCCATACCACGTGCTAGTGAGGCGAGGAATAGGGAGAGAGAGGAGTTGAACATGCTGCTACAGGGATGGTGCAGGACGGAGGGTTTTGGATTCGTGGATAACTGGGGCTCGTTCTGGGGTAGGTGGGACCTCTACAAGCGAGATGGTCTTCAATTGAACCAAAGGGGTACCGATATCCTCGGGGGGGGGGGGGGGAATTTGTTAAGGATGCTCGGGTGGGTTTAAACTAATTCAGCAGGGGGATGGGCACCAAAATTGTAGTTCGACTGTAGAAAATGTTGAGAGTCGGGTGGTCCGAAATAAAGTTTCATGGAAGCAAGATGGCACTGGCAAGCAAGAAGTTGGATGGAAGTGTGTCTACTTCATTGCCAGGGGCGTCCGGAATAAGGTGGGTGAACTTGCAGCATGGGTTGGAACCTGGGACTTCGATGTTGTGGCCATTTCAGAGACATGGACAGAGCAGGGACAGGAATGGTTGTTGCAGCTTCCAGGATTTAGATGTTTCAGTAAGAACAGAGAAGGTGGTAAAAGGGGTGGAGGCGTGGCATTGTTGGTCAAGGACAGCATTACAGTTGCAGAAAGGATGTTTGGGGACTCGTCAACTGAGGTAGTATGGGCTGAGGTTAGAAACAGGAAAGGAGAGGTCACCCTGTTGGGAATTTTCTATAGGCCTCCGAATAGTTCCAGAGATGTAGAGGAAAGGATAGCAAAGATGATTCTCGAAGGGGTGAGAGAGACAGGGTAGTTGTCATGGGGGACTTCAACTTTCCAGATATTAACTGGGAACACTATAGTTCGAGTACTATAGATGGGTCAGCTTTTGTCCAGAGTGAGCAGGAGGGCTTCCAGACACAGTATGCAGATAGACCAACAAGGGGCGAAGCCACGTTAGATTTGGTACTGGGTAATGAGCCCGGCCAGGTGTTAGATTTGGAAGTAGGTGAGCACTTTGGTGATAGCGATCACAATTCTGTTATGTTTACTTTAGTGATGGAAAGGGATAGGTGTATACTACTGGGCAAGAGTTATAACTGGGGGAAAGGCAATTACGATGAGATTAGGCAAGAGTCAGGGAGCATAGAATGGGGAAGGAAACTGCAGGGGATGGGCACATTAGAAATGTGGAGCTTATTCAAGGAAAAGCTCCTGTGTGTCCTAGATAAGTATGTACCTGTCAGGCAGGGAGGAAGGTGTAGAGTGCGGGAGCCGTGGTTTATGAAGGAGGTGGAATCTCTGGTCAAGAGGAAGAAGAAGGCTTATGTTAGGATGAGATGTGAAGGCTCATTTAGGGCACTTGAGGGCTACGATGTAGCCAAAAAAAACCTAAAGAGAGAGCTCAGAAGAGCCAGGAGGAGACATGAGAAGTTGTTGGGGGATAGGATCAGAGTAAACCCTAAGGCTTTCTATAGGTATTTAAGGAATAAAAGAATGACGAAAGTAAGATAAGGCCCAATCAAGGATAGTAGTGGTAAGTTGTGTATGGAGTCAGATGAGATAGGGGAAGCGCTAAATGAATAGTTTTCAACTGTATTCATTCTAGAAAACGACAATGTTGTCGACGAGAATACTGAGATACAGGCTACTAGACTAGGTGGGATTGAGGTTCACACAGAAGAGGTATTAAAAATCCTTCTGAAGGTGAAGATAGATAAGTCCCCTGGGCCGGATGGGATTTATCCTTGGATCCTCTGGGAAGCCAGGGAGGAGATTGCCGAGCCTTTGGCATTGATCTTTAACTCGTCATTGTCTACAGGAATAGTGCCAGATGACTGGAAGATAGCAAATGTGGTTCCCCTGTTCAAGAAGGGGAGTCGAGACAACCCTGGTAATTATAGACCAGTGAGCCTTACCTCACTTGTTGGTAAAGTGTTGGAAATTGTTATAAGAGATAGGATTTATAATCATCTGGAAAAGGATAAATTGATTAGGGATAGTCAGCACGGTTTTGTGAAGGGAAGGTCGTGCCTCACAAACCTTATTGAGTTCTTTGACAAGGTGACCAAACAAGTAGATGAGAGTAAACCTGTTGATGTGGTGTATATGGATTTCAGCAAGGCGTTCGATAAGGTTCCCCACAATAGGCTATTGTACAAAATGCGGAGAAATGGAATTGTGGGAGATATATCAGTTTGGATCGGAAATTGGCTTGCTGAAAGAAGACAGAGGGTGGTAGTTGATGGGAAATGTTCATCCTGGAGACCAGTAACTAGTGGTGTACCGCAAGGGTCGGTGTTGGGTCCACTGCTGTTTGTCATTTTTATAAATGATCTGGATGAGGGCGTAGAAGGATGGGTTAGTAAATTTGCAGACGACACTAAGGTCGGTGGAGTTGTGGATAGTGACGAAGGATGCTGTAGGTTGCAGAGAGACATAGATAACCTGCAGAGCTGGGCTGAGAGGTGGCAAATTGAGTTTAATGCAGACGAGGGTGAGGTGATGTATTTTGGTAGGAGTAACTGGAAGACAAAGTACAGGGCTAATGGTAAGATTCTTGGTAGTGTAGATGTGCAGAGAGATCTCGGTGTCCATGTACACAGATCCTTGAAAGTTGCCACCCAAGTTGACAGGGCTGTTAAGAAGGCGTACAGTGTTTTAGCTTTTATTAATAGAGGGATCGACTTCCGGAACCAAGAGGTTATGGTGAAGCTGTACAAAACTCTGGTGCGGCCGCACTTGGAGTATTGTGGACAGCTCTGGTCACCGCATTATAAGAAGGATGTGGAAGCTTTGGAATGGGTGCAGAGGAGATTTACTAGGATGTTGAATGGTATGGAGGGAAGGTCTTACGAGGAAAGGCTGAGGGACTTGAGGCAGTTTTCATTAGAGAGAAGAAGGTTGAGAGGTGACTTAATTTAAACATATAAAATAATCAGATTGTTAGATTGGGTGGATAGGGAGAGCCTTTTTCCTAGGATGGTGACGGCGAGCACGAGGGGGCATAGCTTTAAATTGAGGGGTGAAAGATATAGGACAGATGTCAGAGTACTTTTCTTTACTCAGAGAGTAGTAAGGGAATGGAACGCTTTGCCTGCAACGGTAGTAGATTCGCCAACTTTAGTTACATTTAAGTCGTCATTGGACAAGCATATGGACGTACATGGAATAGTGTAGGTTAAATGGGCTTGAAATCGTTATGACAGGTCGGCACAACATCGAGGGCCGGAGGGCCTGTACTGTGCTGTAATATTCTATGTTCTATGAAATATTGCCTTACCGTCAGTTTTATTCCTCACGAGAATTTTGCGATTTAACAATATTAGTAGATTCAGAAAAATAAATGCAACTAATTAAATGAAATACGCTGTGAAGGGTTGAACGACAGGGTCGAGATGAAACCAAATTAACGTCTAATCAATCTGACACAGAACTGCTTCCAGGACTGGCAGAGAGCACACACTGCAGAATATAGAGTTCCAGAAGATTCATCACGAAATTCATCTTGTCGTTAAACTAACTCCTTCAGAAGAAATCATTAACTTTTTTCCTCATAGCTTGATTGCCAAATCAGCTCCGGGAAAGCAGTCTCTGGAACTTCAACATGATGAAATTAGTATTAAGTACCACATATAGATTATAAACTGAGAGGCTGTCTACATGGCGTCACCAGAAGCCATAGACCAGTCACAACATAGGGTAACGAAAGTGAATAGTACATGTAGGGAAGTACAAGCTCAGGCAAATCAGAGCTGCCTGGGGTAAATACAATTAAACACAATAAGTGCCTGAAACTGGAAAGTAATTTTAAGATATGAACTAGTTAAATGAAAGGTGAACAAATCTGCGCCGTATACAAATGTTTGAGACTAATGGACATGCATTTATCCAAAGCATATAATTGCTCATTAATTAAATCTCATAACTAAACGAAACAACACAAATAATTGTTTCCTTTATTCAGTCACATAATGAGCGCGTCATGAGTAATATCATAATTTAAGCACCTTGACTAACATTGTCTCAGCGAGCGTGCACTAATGATATTGCTCCAAGAAATGATAGTCAAGGGGAATTGGCAATGATGTCATCTTCCCATGTTTCTGCCACAAGCCTTATCTGTCGAGTAAGTTGAGGCCCAGGTACGGGAGATTATGTAGAGGCAGGGCTTCTTGAATTCCTGTAATGTATTAGGTCAGTAATGCACACGGCTACCACTATGTTGAGGGAGTAAATGTTGGAGGTCGAGAATGGGGTGTTTCTCAAGGAAAAGTGCTTTGTCTGAGTTGACGCCGATCTTGATGTTTTTCCTTGTAAAGCAACTGTAGAGACTTGTGCCTTCTTTATGTCAGATAATTGTGATATCTAAATCCACGCTGTTCTTTGGCTGTATCTACAGATTGCAATTGGTTCCAGAATGTCATCTTCATGCATAATTTCCAATACTTTTTTCGCTATTTATAGACACTTTCTTGAATCATCCTGTTCAGAGAGGTTATTCCAAACCTCTAGAGTAGGACCTCCTGAAGCATCTCAGACTTGAAGCTGTGTCATTTTAGGTTAGAGTGAGGGAAGCCATCTCAACAGCCTTCTCACACTTTAGTTATGTGCTTGTGCTGTGGGATGAGTTGTCAAGGTGGTTGTCAGGACCTGTACATTTCAGAAATTTGCAGCTGCCTGCCCTGAAAAGGGGTCCCGAATGATTTTGAAATACAGCTCTGCAGTTCTGATAGAGCTCTGGGTGTAATTTCTTAATAGTAATACCTTGGAAAATCGCTTTTTTATTGAAAAAGAAAGAGGTCGGAGTGGGAAGATGTGTGAGATTGACAGTCCTTGGAAAATCTGATTCATCATGCCATGACAGTTTATTTCATATAATGGTACATAGAGGATAAAGACTTTGATATAAATTGTAAGGGATATTACAATATTGACTTGGTGTGCTCAGTGGATCATTGTTTTTCGTGATACAAGACAGTGCCAAGTATGAAGAAGAATACGAATAAGGTTTGCAATGAAATGGCGTTGTCAGCATGCCAGGACAAGATGACGAGATATGTGAAACATTTTAGGACTGAATGTCACTCTACATATTGGCACCGAATTAAAGTCATCTCAAAATCCTTTGGATTCTTACAATTTTCAGGGGTTTTTGTCAGCTTAACTAAACAATATTATGAATGTCCTTACTCATCTGCTCTCATTTGGTGTTGGGCAAGGTTTTGCTTTTGCTGTATTCATGCGTGATACAGTTTCAGTTATTTGCTGTAGTTTAGTGTGTGTCTTTTCAAGTACTGTGAGTCTCTAGCTCGGTTTTGAATGAAGTAATGAGTTTCCATTTTACATATTAGATCGTGTCTCTGAAATTGATCTAACAGATGTTGCCTGTAATTCGGTAGACCTCATCGCTTTAGTAAAATTCTTGCATTTTTACTACTTAATTTGTGTTTGCCTTTGCTCATATGATAGAGTATGTATTTTTTTAATGAAACCAGGCAAGTTTGTATCTTTATCTAAGTTGCACAAATGGATGTTTTGTGTTTCAAAAGGAGGACACGTGTACTCTCTATTACCAAACGATGAACACATGGATGACTTGAACAAGATTGAACAAGGTTAGATATTGTTAATTCAAGGGAACTACAACCTAAGTTGTCAGAAAAAAAGATAATTTCCTGATTGAAGAGCAACGGCTGCATGATTGGAAACAGAAATGGGAACAGAGCAGTTTGAGGATATTTTTTCAGTATTTTACTGTGAATATGACAAAAGAACACATTATACCCTTCTTGAGCATCTTCCAGAACCTGTTCAATGTTACTGCATAGATGAGTGTGTTATTGCAGTAACTGAGTAGCTGAAATATTTTGGTCTACTCTTTCAGGATGTAGTGTACGTTTTGGAAATCCAGGTTGTTGAAGTCTGTGTCATCTTTAATCCCTCTGTAGAAGAAATGTCAACTTTGGTTACCCACAGCAGCAGGAAGTTGACTGGAATGTGAAGAGCAGGATGATAGTTCTCTTGTGATTTTCCATCTCTGGGTTTCTAACACACGAACGGGGTTTAATTTTCTTGCTACCTCTGCTGGCTTCCAATAAATGTCTTTCAACCAGGAAATTCAGGAAACAATGAGGACAAATGGGAGAAAGTGGTGTAATATATTTTCCATCCAATCGTAGGCCTGACTGGAGAATATAGTGGAAATGATTTTTTTTTTTCATTAATGGGATAAAGGCATCACTGGCTAGGCAATATTTATTACCCATCCATAACTAGTCAGGGGATTGTTCATAATCGAGCGCATTGCAGTGCTCTGGAGTCATATTTAGACCAGACTGGGTGAGGATGTCAGTTTCCGTCCCGAAATAAAATTAGAGAAACAGAGGCGTGTTTTTTTTCTGAAAAAAAGAGAGTCATTAGATTCTTAATTGCAGATATTTATTCGGATTCAAATTTCACCATTTGCAGTGGCGGGATTTGAATTGGTACACACAACACATATAGGACTCTATATTATTAACGATTAATGGTAATACCACGAAGGCCTTGCCTCGCCAAAGGGTTATTTAATGACATACAAACAGGGAGCACCGTTCAGTACATAAATTAGATTCTAGCTGTGATAGAAAGGGAAGCTTCTGGCACAACTCAGGAAGATTGTAAGACCAGTGATGCATTTTTTTTTCTTGGTGCAGGATCAGATCTTCTGGTTTTGGTATCAAATTCACGCAAAACGGTCAATGGTGAATGCTGCAGCCAGCCAAATGGAGCTCCCCGGCCTGCAACAGATCATGATTGTGCTCAGCCTGCATATGAAGCTGGTGGATAGTACACAATAATTAAAAAAAAGATGCAGCTGATTCGGTTGAAGATACACCCAATGCTGTTGGAAAAAAGAAAAATCGGACACAGCTATTGTCAATAGGTAGTTGGTTACACACCTAGAGACTCTACACCGTCCTCAGGATTGCTTCATAATTTCCAACAATTTGGCTGTAAGAAACAGGAAATTGAATGGGTAATCAGACATTGTAACGATTATATTTTACTTTACGCGAAGTTTTATCCAGCAGATGTTACAAAATTGACTTCACACATCAACATCTGCCTCAGCCAATCTGAAACGAAAACCTTCTTGATCCCATCATGTGCAATGTCATTGTCTAAATTCATTAGTCATTGTTCAACATTTAATGCTGGATTAAAGATTTGCCAATATCAAGTACATTTCAGCCAGCGCCAGTTTCCTCAACGCTGCTTCCCAGTCACTGGCTCAATTCCAGTGGCTAGCTATCCAAGGTATTATATAACTAAACCATTTTAAACATGTCTCTCTCTTTTACTAAGGTGAATTCTTTTTGGAAGCCTATGCTTGCTGTATTGAATCAGTACAGAGTTGGTAATTTTGCATCATTAATAACCTTATTGTTTAATTTGCTAAATATCACATAGATCAGCAACCCACATCCTGTTATCATCAAAAATCAAAGTAACTGTAACCCTGCTGCTTTGTTTCTGTCTGATATTAATCACTCTGGCTATTGGGAGGTATGTCTTTAGTTTTCATTGCCTCACTCAATTGCTCAGGCTCAAGCCTTTCTTCAGGGCATTATTTGTCTTCAAGTAATTTTGATTGTGACCTTCCCTGTTTGCTCCTACATCTCTGTATTTTTTTGCGTCGATTCCCGTCGTATAGTCTCTGGTGAAATACCGTGTCAACGCTGTTTGCAAAATCTCCAGTAAAGTTTCCCCATAATTCATATTGCAGATCCTCAAGAAATAAGACCAATTCCTCCTTTTCAGGTGCACAAATGAAACGAAAAGGAGATGCTGATCTGGACAGTAACTGCCATATCCTTGTGGATGAATGGATAATACAATTAATCTAAACAAATGCCCAATGCTCTGAAGGTAACATCACGGGACAATTTACTGACAAATCTAAATCTAATCATTCGCCTTAGTCAAACTTGTAAATAATTAATTCTTAAGACTATTGGCAACTCAAGACACTATAACTGCAAAGTCGCATTACAGATTTCGACAATTGCTACACACTATTTGGTAAAACATGGCATCCAACACGATCACTGTGTTGCTGCCGTTCATAAGAACGGTAGTAGTGCAATTGGCAGTTTTATCTTGCTTCCCTTGTTTGTGAATGATCCTCTCAGCCCATGTTAACACAGATAAATCAGTGTAGGAAAGTGTACTTTAGTAAATTGCTACAGCATGTTTCTATGTTACTCCACTTTAGAAAATATATCTAATAATAAACAATATAAAATGTGACAGCTCAGGCATTGTTATGCATTACAATTCATATTATCCTAATCTCGTAAATTGACGTTGTAGAATTAAGCAACGGAGTGCACCGAAAATAATCTTGCGTTCCTCATCAATGTAAGTGCAAGAAATACACTATGATTCACCTAATGCTGTATAACAGCATAGGATAAGATATAGAAAGTTTATAATAGTACCAACTATATATCCTCGTCTGTGTCCATTCCCATTTAGAGATGGTTGAATTTTTATTTTTAAAAAGTCGCATTTCGTTTTGCAGAGGGAATGGGTAAGATTTCTGGAGATTTTCAAATAAATACAAACTTCAGGTGTGATATATTTCTTACGTGGGGCAGCAGGTAGCGACAATGGGGTAGCTAAAGGCATCAAAGCATACTGTCACTGGCCGTGCATGGTCCCTTAGACACGAATTGATTTCTTGAAAATTTCTTGAAACGCTGTTAAATGAGCCAAAACATTCAAAGTGGCCCTCATTCATTCTAAGTAGGATGTTCAGAGGAGAAGCTAAATTGCATCATGCAGCTCAGTTACAGCTCAATGAATAGATTAATACACAGTTTTGCACCTTTCATTTGCAACACTGACAAATGAGTATCCTCATTATTTTTATAAATGGGCTTCTGGCAGCGATTTTTGAGGTTTTTCTTCCAAATTTATTCATTATGTAATCTATCAATTGGAGCATCTGATAGCAAATGCTGACTGGAGGTCCAATTACTAATCTAATAATGTCTGTTCTCATCATTTCAATCAGGTACTGAATTATTCCATACATCAAGGAATTAGTTTAATTCATTTATCTCGTTATTGGTACATTACCTTATAAGTGATATTTCCCTTTAGATAATTGTGTATCAGAGTATGTCAACGTGGTAGTTGGAATACAATAAGCCCAATGCAGCCATTCCCACAGGAGGAGAAAAATGTTGAACACTTTGTCTCTCCAAACAAAACACGTGTGCAGAAATTGCACGGGAACGTTTGGAGAATGAAGCCAACGTTCCTAGTGTAGCTACAATGGAGAGATGTCCTGCTGTAGCATAAAAAAAGAACACAACTCAATCAGTTCCCCACATGGGAGTGCCTACTGAGACATGATTGTGGTATAATATCGTCAAGTGCAGTGAGAAGAATCACAGCCACTGTAAAATTAAAACATAGTTATATTGGGCAGTAATATCTGGGAGAGAGGCTTGGTCCACAGGGCATTCGTGTCACTGTCTAAACTAACATTTATTGTCCATCATCATTCCGTCAGTGAGAAGACGATGATGAAACATAGCAATAAATTTAATGTTGTTGCTCTGCCAAAGTTCTTACGGAGAGAGTTTCAAGAATTCCACTCAGCAAAAATGAAGGAAGGTCGAAATATTTCAGATTCAGGATGGTAAGTGTTTTGGAGGAGTACTGACAGTTCCCATGTATCTACTGCCTTCTCCTGGTGGTTGGAAATGATATTTGGCTTGGAAAGCGATGTTGGATGAGACCTGTTGAGTTTCTGAAGTGCACTTTGTAGACGGTGGACATCTGAAAGGAAACAAGCACTGCTGGAAAAACTCAGCAGGCCTTGCAGGATCTGTAGAGAGGAAATGTTTTAACATTTAGAATCCACCGTGTCTATTCTTCAGATACTAATGCTTCTGTGCATCGTGGGAAGACATCGAGAATGATTTTGAATGTGACATCAATTAAACGATATGCTTTGTTCTGGATGATGTCTAAATTTGAAGTGTGCTCTGTGAGCTTTCCACCAAAGTGAAGAATACTCATACATTTATGAATTGGAGACAACTCAACGTGTTTGGGGAGTCAAGAGGTAGGATACTCCCTCTAGAGTTTGTAGCTTCTAACCTGGTCTTGAAATCTTAGTATTTCCATGGTGATTTTTCATTTCAATTTCTGGTCAATTGGAACACTCATGCTGTTGATCGTGGGCGACTTGGCTAAGTAATGTAATTTCATGTCCAAGGACCCATCATTAGATTTGACCTAAAATTATTTCTCTTCTGCTATGGAGTAAAAGAACTTCTTACATCAATTTTAAAAAAATCCTTCCCTTCCACGCAAGTCATCAAACATCTACTTTTTCTAACCCTATTTGCACCACGTTAGCCAAAAACCTTTTACACTATGGTATTTCAATATTAATCTGAACACTTCTTAAATTGTAAAAAAAAACAGAATTATTTCCGAAGAACAAGCAAGAGTAAGATAAATTTGAATAAAGTTGACGGAATTTTGAGGAATCTGTGCCTATGTTGGGTATATTCTAATGCCAAATTACTGCCACTTGCCATGCTTTTTTCATTAAATATCAGCTTCTATATTTTTGGTGAAATGCTCATCCGGATAAATATTTAAATTACTCGTTCTGCTACGTATAAGTCAACTTCAGAGGCTTATTAGCTCAATGGGTAACACTGCTGCTTCAACCTGTCAGAGACCTGGGTTCCATTCCAGCCTCAGTTGACTGTCTGTTTGGAGTTTACACATTCTTTTGATGCTGCGTGGGCTTCCTCTCATAGTTCAGAGATGTGCAATTCGGTGGACTAGCCATGGGAAATCACCTATGGTGTCCCAGGATGTCCAAGTTAAGTCGATTGCATATCAGCAATGGGGGTTTACATGGATAGGATAGGAATGGGATACTCTTTGGATGGTTGGTGTAGAATCGATGCGCTTAATGGCATCCTGCCACACAGTAGCAATTGTATGATCACTTTCCAGAATTGTGTGTCTGAGTAAAGCCCACATTGTGTTACATCACTGCCTGGGGTAAGATTCAACAGAATATCGTACAATTTATGAACTTCGACCATCCAGCCCTACTACAAGTATCTGCCTGATTAATTTTAAGAGAATAAAATCAATAAACATTTAAGCATAGAGGGAAGCCATTCGGCCTGACGTGTGTATGCTGCCCCTCGAAAGAAGGAATTCAACGATTGTTATTCCGCACATTCTCCCTGCAATCCTGCATATTCTTCATCCTTGTATAATAACCCAATTCCCTCTAGTATGTTTCAATGTAATCTGCCTCAACTGCAATCTCAGGAAGCATATTCCAGATCATATCCACTCGTTGTCAACATTTATCTCTCCAGATAGCCTTCGACTCATTTCTTTATTACTCTGATCTGTCTACTTCAGTTGACTCTTTTTTTTCGAATGGAAAGGCGTACTATCTGCCTTTTCTTTCCAGAATCCTCATTACTTTGAATCTCTCTATTCTGTCTTTTCTCAACGTTCTCTTCTGTGAGTAAAATAGTCCCATTCTCATTAACCTGACTCCATCATTGAGGGTCTAGACCCGAAACGTCAGCTTTTGTGCTCCTGAGATGCTGCTTGGCCTGCAGTGTTCATCCAGCTCCACACTTTGTTATCTTGGACTCTCCAGCATCTGCTGGAGAGTTCCCATTTTCACTCCATCATTGAACTCCTTGTTCTCTGCAATCATTCTTATACTTCTTTCTTCATTCTCTGACATGCCTTCACATTTATAAAACGGTACAGTATCCAGAACTTCTTGCAGATTTCAGTTGTTTCGAAACTCGCCAACCTATATATTCGGCATAACTTATTTGTTTTCGTACATCTTGCACTCCCCCAACCCCCGCCTTTTTAAAGTGAAACCCAGGACGCTTTATGTTTTATTTTGCAGGCTCTTCTTCCTCTCACGTTACTTTATGCACTGATGTCAACATGGCGCTATATTTCAAAAACACGGTAACTTCAGAGAGTACTTCCACATATTTGTCCATTTCTTTCAACTGAGTAACTTTCATTTTATAGGACAAACTCTAAATTATTTCATTTTAACGATAAAATCTGTCATGTTCTTCTGACTTTTACATTTTATGTAAATTGGACCCAATGTGGCTCCGTTGGTGAATGTGAGCTGTCAGTGAAATTTTCACGTTGATCTTACTGTCACTGGAAAGCTGATTTTCAGAATGTCTGAAAATTTCAATAACTCACCATGTGCACTGACTGTTCCTCGTATTTTCTGGCAAAAGGCTCTCTGAAGTTTGCATCCTATAGAATCTGCAGATCAGAAACAGAATATTTTTCCCCACTGCTTGTGTCCATTCTTGCAGTTTACATATCCTCCTCCCTCGTGAACACTAACTAGCATATTTATACCTGAGATCTGAATCGTGTTATACCTCTCTCTCCTTTCTATTTTGAAACTAACTCATCATCATTAAAACAATTTTCCCAACCAGTCCACCTGGCAGCCATCGTCACATTTTGGTGTATTTCTTTGTAGATGTACCTCTTTGACTATTTCCATTTGTTTTCTAGTTTTGCATATTTTAGTTGGGTTTTGTTCCAGACACACACGTGGAACCATATGCATCCCACTGAGATTTTAGCGTGATGCAGAATATTTCTATGAAACATCTTCGTACTGCTCGAATTTTGAGAGAAAATAGGCCCAGGCTGTTCAAATATTCCAACTGATGTCCTGCCTTCCCAATTTCTTCACACAGCATTGTAAATACTTATAATCTCAAGATGCAGATTCGTGTGAATTCAGAACGGAAGAGGTCTTCATTTCAATACCTTTGCACAATTCACGACGATCGGAGTTTAACATTTACTTTCACATTTTAAAAAAAAACTCCAATCCATTGAATCTCTTTTACATGTTCTAGACTGTCATTAACATATTTCTCTAAAAGCAAAATTCGCCATTGCTGAATATCTGCAGTTCTACATCTCGATCAAAGAATGGAAAATAAGGAAAATTATTAATTTCATTAAGACAACTGAAAGAAACACCAAAAACAATAAAGGTACATTCAGTCAATGAAGCAACTCCACCGGGACTTAATAAGGATGTGTCGCCCACGAAGCCTGCTGTGTCATTCTACAGAATTTCTACTGCTACAGGTCTCATACCAATCACTGCATGTTCCTCTCTGGTGTTTCATTCACATTTCAGAATCAGAAACCTTTTATTTCAAATGACAACTTCTTCAATACACTCCTGTGTTCACAGGAATGCTGCAGTTAACACCCAGGTGGGATTTAAAATTTCGATAGTCTGAGTTTAATTAAAAAATACAGATTGAACAAAAATGAGAAAGTCTAATGCCGGTGTATTTGCATTTTAGCCTTTTAATCAATGGCCATCCAAATGGGATCAACTGAATCTACTTTCAAGGGTTTTCCCTTCTCTTCTATCAGATTTCATGCGGACCAAAATCCAGTTTCATATTCTGCTCTCAAATTGAAAATTGCATTTAACATCGTATTTAGAAAACATTTTAGATTAGATTAAATGGAGCTGAAGAGATGCAGACTATATTTTTTTTAAAAAAGTCAACAGTTGCCTGGTCAGTTGTTAATGGGATTTGGAGTTACTTACCAATTAGATCATCACCACCATCCTGCATCCATCCAAAGTATCAGCCCTCCAAAACAATGGCACAATTCACAGTCGCCCTAATATAAAAACAACTGTCTTACAATCAGTTGGGCAAATGTCATCAGATCATCAGCCCTGCTTTGCTAGTCGGGACGTTTAGACCAATAATTCTGATTTCAAGATGTACAGACCACACAAACTCAAAATTTTGTTCATTACATTCTGAAATCTGAGGCAGATGTCGCAACATGTGCTGAAGTTAGTTTATTTGAAGAAATTGAAACAAAACATAATATAATCATAACAGTATGAGGAAATACAACTAAATTAATTTGGAGCCCGGACATCACTGAAAACTTTCGACAATATAGGTCTGCAGAAGATATATTTTCACTTCACAAGGCAATTATTTCATTCTCATTCACTGTAAATTTCCCATTGTCTTTTTAACTTTAACCAGCTTTGGTGATAATAGGTGGCAGCATCTTCAACTTTAACGTCCTGAATTTCCAATGAAAATATATTTTATGCTTCATTTTTCCTCAGAACAAATCTCCCTCCTGCAGAAATTCTCTCCGATTCCCTTCTTGATGTGTTTGTCTGAAGAAAATCTCCCTCTCGATGATGAGCAAAGAAGTTACCCTAGAAAATGCAGCTGATGGTGAGAAACTGACACTCTTCCCTGTTCTCTGCTGCCGGGGTCTATACTATTAACTGATAGAATGATTTTGCAAATCAAGCAGGAAGACATGAATGGTCTGTAAATACTAACGACCTGGTAAGGCTAAACCAGAGGCAGAGCCTGCTATTTCATGGACTCAGGGAGCATTATATTAAATGAACACAATATTAGGTTACTTGATGGGTACTCACGAGGTAAACAGACACACAGAGTGAGGAGAATTAGGATAACCATTGTGATGCTGCGTGATGTGACAGATGTTTATATGGACAGGGAGTTGGAAGCTGGTCCAACAGATGAAATTTCAGCGATATATTGAAACGTTGCAGAAATTCCAAGCTGATTTGTGGAAGACAGTGCCCTTGAGCCGAATGTGAAATCTCTGCCCACATTAGCCTGGTGTAAAAAGAGTCGGAACTGGAACCTATTCTGTCAAAAGAAGCTGCTTTCCCACAGGCATCCAACGGGATAAATTATAGTTTCATTCATGTGGTTTCCTTGATGGTATTCTTGAAGGATGAAAGGCTACTCCAGACCAATGGGAAGATTCCACATCTCATAAGCCCCTGCAAGGGAGTCATTAGCACTTCCCAATCTATTGAAAAGATTTCACTTCAAACACTAATTGGGTGAAGAGTGCATCAGAATCTGTCCAGACTTCAATATTTTTGTTCGTGTTTGATATACTCCAGGCGTACTGTCAGTACCTAGAACATAGTTTATGCGTTCATTCTCACTGTTCATTAACATCCCGTAAACATATGTGTGAGAAGATGGGGTTAGCACCTCAAGCCTGTTCTACCATTTAAAAAAAGATTAAGACCAGTATGAATCCTCCAGTCATTTAGGTCACTGTGAAATGAAATAAGTCACCAATACCTCCTGGCTCACATGGCTTCCTGAAAAGTGAGTGTACCATACAGACAATCCTACATCTCAGCAGTGGAAGGCTGAAACTTAGAAAGCTGCCTTAGTGCAGAAATAATTCATAGATTGAGAGCAGTTGAATTGAAATGACATGATTCTGTTCGAAGAAGGGTCTTCAGAGTCATAGAACTTGAAGATGTCTTTCTATCTTATCTTTAGGTCTCACTGCGCAGTTTTCTGAAACCGATCACAGGACAGTGGTTTATAACCAAAGAATTGTCTACTGAATCATTTATAAATATTATCCTGATGTGATGTACCCACATGCAGGCTTTAGCATAAATTGTGTAGACATATAAACTCTACCCTTCTTGTGGAGGGCAGTGAGTCTTCGGAAATCTTTTCCTCGCCAGAGGCTGAGGTGCCCCCCACCCAGAAATTAAACCGTTGTAAGCCATTGCTGTAATGATTACGAGGATGCTACCTTCTGTGAAGTGAATATTTTGCATTCAGGTCATGCAGAGGAACAATGCATGATCCGAGTTCCCATATACAGTCATATAGGGGTGTACTAGTGCATGAATTACTGGGCTTCATGGCGAATGTACAGACAATAATTAGTAACCCTAGCGGGAAAAAAATGAAACTGAAAAATACTTGTAATGTATTTATTGGAAACAATAAGAGTGAGAAGTAAATTGGTTAAAACATATGAGATCCTATGACACACGGCAGATTCATTGTAAGAAACCCGATTCTCCACAGGTGAGTACGAACTGGTATTCTCAGGAATGGTCACCAGACCCGAAATGTTAACTGTCTTTTCTTTCTTCACAGATCCTTCCAGAAATGCTGAACTTTTCCAACAACTTTTGTTTCTGGCAATAATTCACCAGGCATGCTGTGTCAGCTAAGTCTTCTCTGGCATTTTGTTAGAATTCTTTCCCAGTAATTATTGTACTTTAACCCCTCAATCTCGATTGATTTTTTTTCAGTATAATCGACTTCTCTCAATTAATGCTGCACTGTGTATTATCTATTTCTATTAAACTGAACTTATTCTCAGTTGTCACATTGGAGCCCATGTGTTTCTTTATCCAGAACACCAGACTCTCCGCCAGTGAACATTTTACTGAACCATGTCACTGTTTACATTTCAGTTGTCTCTGGCATTTTATGTGTTGCACTAGAGAGAGAAGAAAAAGAAACCTCTAAGTTCTGCTCAATGATTTGTTTTTAAACAAGACATTTTCTGTCTTTACACAACGTTACAGCATTTTTCATTGGACAGTAACTTCATTTTCCATTAGTGTGTTAGTGGAACTTGACAACATATTGTAAAACCATACCTCAACAATTACTTTGCTTGAACATTTTTCTACTTCTGTCGCATCAGATCCGACTCGACTCAATTATACAACAATGATTGAACTTGGTTATGTTTGGGATTATGCTTTAGTAGGATTTAACTCATTAGTTACTGCACGTTTCCATCAAATTACATGACTTGCATCATTCTCAGCTGTCTCGGACACGATTGCAATACAGCCCGTAAATTTCCTAATTGCCCTGAGCAAGCCACCATTACTAATGGTTAGACCTAAGCTTTCTAAACCATGAGTCATCAATTACTTCCCCTGGCTACTTCTCTGATTTATTATAATAGTATCGGAGGAAATTGTTCCTTCAGAAACAAAAACGTGCATCTGGAGGCAGTTACTACATACATTGTTTTTCAGGATATATTAACTGTCCTGTAGTTCACTAGTGTTGCAGATTTTGCCGACAGTGCATCTCACATCTTAGGTGCCCTCACTTGATAATAGACAACTTAAGAAAAAAAAGCATTGAGTTGCAATACTGAATAGAAGATTGAAAATTGAAACATGACATTTTGCAACATGTCCATTGAAACCAAGCACACAAAGGAACTGAAACTCGAAAGCATGAAATAAACAGAATCATAACATAGTTTGGAATAGAGTGTTTTAGGACATTGATACAATGCGAGCTCATTCATAATAATAAGGGCCTCTGATTAATAGAAGAAAAGATGCATGATTTTGGTGTGTGTTGGTGGGTGGGGAGGGCAGCAGAATTTACAGTCAGCACTTTGCCTAAAGGATAAACAATGATTCACATTGTTAAAAATAGAAGACATATGACTGTGACTTAACATGCACCAGCGAGCTAAGATGTACCCATTCATGCATTTTATCCTCTGGAGATTCTTCAATAGAATAAATGATGCACGTTTAGAATGTAACACAGCCATAAGTTGCACAGCTTGGAGAATTGACTTAGCTTCAGAAAGACGATGCATGGGCCAGCAAATGGCCCCTTCTATGCAATCTACTATCCTGTCCTCGCTGCTGTTGGTGTCCCAGGTAAGTAATTTATCCAAATTGATTCCTATACTTTAGCTTGGATTGATCATACTCGAAGCTTTGAAACACAGAACATAATCAGTTATTTCATTAATCTGCATTTGCATTATCTTAATGCAGTTTCAAAGTTAATTTAAAGCCAGCCACCAATGTTGTAGCTTAAATAAAGTTTTTGTAGGATTTATAGATATAAACTTTTGCGGTATGCCATTATGTGTTTCATTTTTTTTCTTTTGCAATTCTCTCTATCAATTAATGTCCGGATGTGGCTGTGTCTGAAAAGCTCAGCGTCGATTGCATATCTCACGTTGTGACTCTGCGAGTTATACCTGGGCATTTTAATGCTTTGATCCAACTTTAACGCAAAAACCAACCCATTGTTTCTTTTATTCGATCATTAGATAAACTCAGCACTGGCTGTTCCAGCATTTATTGCCCAAACATAGTTTCCGTTAAAAAGGTGGTATTGAGCTGCCTTCTTGAACGACTGAAGTCCATGTGCTGTGTGTCAATCTACATTGCGATTAGGAAGGGAATTCACGATTTTGAATCAGTGATTTTGAAACAAACAGAAATATATTTTCACGTCTGGGAGAGTAAGTGGCTTTGAGGTGAAATTGAAAATGGCGTTGTTTCCACATATCATCCCCTCTTGTCTTTCTCAATGGTAGTTGTCCTGGATTTTGAACATGTTGCCTATGAATTCTTGGCGAATTTCCCTTTTTTATTTTGTCGATGATGGCAAAAATTTTAATGCTTTTCGTGCAGCACAGGTGGATTGTGGTGTATTCCTATTCTTTTAACATTTTATCAATGTGCCTTAATTTTGAAACAAGGATGATGTTAACGGACACATTTTCTCTTGTTGTCTCTCTTACAGCCAATTCGGTGGCAATTGTAATCCTATCAAGAGGCCGTTGTGGTCTTTCTCTTTGCATCAGCTACTACCTCTTGGCAATAGCAGTGACCGATTTCCTTGTCATCATCACTGCCGTCATCCTCAACCGGATAGGCGGCATCTACTTCAGGTACAGTGTCTTATCTACGACCCCTGGTTGCACAGTCAGCAGTGTGCTGGTTTATGCGACTCGAGATGGCTCAGTCTGGCTAACTGTAGCCTTCACTATTGACCGTTTTGTGGCTATTTGCTGCCAGAGACTGAAGACCAGATACTGCAATGAGAAAACAGCTTTGCAGATCATTGTTGTTGTTTGTGCCCTGAGTTTTCTCAAGAATGTGCCGTTCTTCTTCACCTATCAGCCTTTGTATATTATTGAAAACGTTCCCTGGTTCTGCGACATCATAGCCTCCTTCTATATCTCTCCCTTCTGGCAGACCTATCTGTGGCTAGATCGCATCTTAACACCTTTTCTCCCATTTTTCTTCATTATGTTGCTAAATGCCTTGACAGTAAGGCATATTTTAGTGGCAAGTAGAGCTCGTAAGAGGCTGCGGGGTGACCAGAAACATGGAGATCCCGAGATGGTGAACCGTAAGAAGTCTATTGTCTTGCTGTTTGCCATCTCATTTAGCTTCCTCCTTCTGTGGGTCACTTATGTTGGGCATTTCTTCTATGTGCAAATTACGGGTGAGGCCTACTTTACTGGCCTGGATTTCAACGACCCACAATACATTTTTCAAGAGACTACCAACATGCTCCAGCTGCTCAGCTCCTGCACTAATATTTTTATCTATGCAGTGACTCAGACCAAGTTCCGAGAGGAATTAAAATATCTAGTGATGTATCCCTTTATCACAATCATTGGTTGCTTTCATAGGTGAAAGAACAATAAAACATATGCGTCTTTCCTTCTAAGATGTGTTTGCCACTTCTTTATCCATTGTTTCTCTTCTGTCCAGCGATTCATTGCATGGTATTTTAATTCTCACAGTCGATTCATTAAGCCTTGGGTATGTGTTTCTATCCAAAGATGAAATGCATCTCATTCCGGGTGAATAGTCCCCAGTTCCTTGTGTGGGGAAAAAAAAATGTTGCACTCACGGTCATTCCACCTTCATGGATGAGATGTTGATCTGAGGTGAGTGCATCTGAAATCTGCAATGAAGCAGAAATCGCCTTGTGGTTTATTTGTCAAGCAGAAAAGCAGGAAATATTGCCAGTTCCCGAGTCAACAGTGATCTCAGGGTGACGTCGTTAAAACCAATCCTTACTTCTCTGATGTGATTGTTTTGTCTGGGCATCTCGTTCGTGAAGACTGCCCTCCATGCATTGAAGCATCACAACAATTATGAAGTATTAAATTGGATACGATGGCAGAAAGATATAACATATACCACATAAATGTGTGCAAATAAATTATTTTGTAAAGCATGGATCTGAAATATTAACTGACTCTTTGCTCTGCTGCAGCTGAATACTTTCCTACATGATTTATTTTCTTTTCAAGACTGATGTGCTTTCTCCTCAGGGTTACGTATGTGACCATATTTGTATACGTATGCAGTATACCATATCATAAATGCTGAATATAGGGGTTTTAGAACGTTGAAGACAAAGGAAAATTGAAAACTTCACCATAAAACTACAAAGTATTTCAAAATCACGTGGCTCATAATTTCCTTTTAGTTCTGTGTTTCAGTTTTAGTACTTATTTGAGAGATTAATAGAATGTTCATAACATGTGGTTAACACTAATTTGAATAAGATAACAGCACATCAATTAGAGATTGTCTCCATCCAGTGTTGGCTTTTGGTAATATAAGAACTTCTATTCCCACACTTTATACCACAATTTGTAGTATGCCTCTCTGTCGGAGTACTTGTCTATTTGACCTATTTTCTCCCCGCCAAAGCCATTCGAAATCCTGAGTTTCTGTCACACATTCCATTCTCAATTTTGATCTTCAGCTTCTATGGTATTTCAGTTTTCTTATTGCTCATACATGTATGAAGTAGTCTTGAAATATAAAAACTGAAGTATGGACCAATTGACAAATACAGGAGACAGTTCCTTATATATAACACAAATGTAAGCAGGATAAAGTGTTGGATTAACAGAGGCAATGCATACTTCTGCCAAAAATGACATGGTCTGATTCAGTAATACATATAATAAGGTAATGGAATAAGATACAACAGAATATAAATGGAAATTGCTGAGAAGTAAATGGGAGCTTCTTCAGCGCCACGATTCATAATATTGATATGGTCCAAGTCAGTGATAAGCAAATGTATATATTCAACCAGTTAGGTGGATCTTGGGGCATTGGTGGGCCGTAGTGCGGGAACAGAATCATGACATTCAATTATCTTGTACTCCAGCGCATCAACCTGTTACCAGGCGTTTTTTTTAATACTTGTTATTTCTTTCCACATTGGTGCTGGAGTAATGCTCCAAATGTACTGGTTGTACATGGCAATTTAAAGGAGACCAACTGCATTTTTTTGAGTAAAAGCTTTCCAGAGTTCATCAATGTGCTCAAACACGGAGGACAGTTTTCATATTCTACTCACACAGTCGCAGAACCTGGTGGCGCCAATTTAAAATTTGAGCCAAGATAATAAAGTGTGAAGCTGGATGAACACAGCAGGCCAAGCAGCATCTCAGGAGCACAAAAGCTGACGTTTCGGGCCTAGACCCTTCATCAGGGCTTCTGATGAAGGGTCTAGGCCTGAAACGTCAGCTTTTGTGCTGATGAGATGCTGCTTGGCCTGCTGTGTTCATCCAGCTTCACATTTTATTATCTTGGATTCTCCAGCTTCTGCAGTTCCCATTGTCTGTGTTAAGATTTGAGCCATGTGATTTTCTGGCTCGCCATTTTCCAAAAAGTTGATATCGTTCATTTCATGAAAGAAGGCGGTGAACTTATCCACATTTCATTTCGCTGTGGAGTCCTATATGAACTTTGTAGTACGCTAGAGATTAGTTTTGCCCACTCCTACGCGCCCAGGGGAGTTTTAGGAACCACATTTTGATTAATTCTCAGAATGATCCAAGCTAACACTAACAGTGAGAAACAAAACAAATGTGGAAGGAAAATGGAGAAGAATAGCAAATGTGGGAGAGACAGAATTACCAAAATGACTGAAATATTGGCAGAGAAACAGACACATGAACGGCAATAGCAAAGCCAATATAACAACGAGGCGACAGAAGCAGAGAGTTGCATTAAACTAATCCTGTAGCAACTAAAACAAATATTGGGGATTATTTGGAATTTTGGAAATGATATTAATTAATAAATAAAGGAATGGTCAAATATCCGTCTAAAATTTCCCCAGCAGTAAATTATCTAATGTTGATCTGCTGCAGAGAAATTGCGAATGTGATGACTGAGCTCATTCCACTGGCAATGGGAGGTACACGGTGGTCTCTCTCAGGACAGTTGCATTCACTGGGTATTGCCCGACCATAGAGCTCGATGATGAGACATGGTTCATATCACTCCCCTAATTGTTACATCGGGATGAAGAGCGAATTTTGTGAGAAGAGTCTGCAGAGTCGCTAAGTAACTGAGCAGACATTTATTCCCAACCTTGTCTGTAACTGAGGCATGACCGGCCCAGTCAATCCACTTTAAAATGTTTACAAAGACTGAAAACTTGAATATCACTGTCCAATCACTGGAGAGAGTGTGATTAAGGGTGCGGTGTAGAACTGCTGCCTTCAAACCTAATTCGGTTCTGTTTCTATCTGTTTCACAGTTCGGCAAATTGATCTCTCCTGTAAAGAGTCGGCTGGCAGATTCATCCGAAGTTCATTTAGATCCATAATGACGTCGAATTCAGCGCTTGCACACTGTTGCTGCATCAGCCCGTGATTCTCAATCAAACCCCAAATAGACAGAAACTTCCAACTACAATTCAAATTCCGTTTTTAGACAATGTTCAAGCTGGTTTTCATCTCTCTGAGTTTGACAAATACAGAGAATTGACTTTGTTTCTTGACAAGTATGCTTTATTTTCAGAATACCAGGAACTCCCCGATGAAATAAACTTGTGGTGTACATTCAAATAGAGTCTGTACCAGTGTATTACTTAGCTCCTGAATGGAGTTTCGTGTGTACAAGTACAAGTCATGGTTTAACCGCCTCTTCCACCATCGGAGGACAGTAGCCAAATGACAGAATCTCTATAACTGGATTCTGAATAAAAGAGAAAAACAAGAGCTGATTGAGCAACGGATTTTGAGCATAAAACCATGACTTAGAAATGAGGGGAAAACGTGAGAAGTTTGATCTCCAATTATGAATCACAAGTGACACTCACACATCACAGACGCCAAAGAAGTTGCATTGATTCCGCGGCTCTCCAGCAGGAGAGTCAGATATTTGAGGATATCTATTTAATGAAATAACCTCACTTCTTTGCATCGGCTTGCTGTGCTGTGAGACTGACAACTGTTGACCACACTTCTGGTAAACTGAAGAATGTTGAGCATGTAACAACCAATATTCTATTTTGTGTTTTGTTGGAGTTTCGATTAATTATCTCAAATAATTGTTTCCTTTTGTGTTTATCATGACATGGATCCAACGAAAGGTTACCCCATGATTCACATTGACTTCAATTTGACAAGATACCTTTGATGACCTTCAATATTGGCTTGATGTCAAATGCAGAAACTCTTAATTCTGCACCCTGGTCATCCTCTTTATAGGATGGAATACGACTTGGACGTAATGTTCTGGGGTATGGGTTCAAACCATATCACGGCAGATGGTGGAGTTTAGATTCACTTTAAAAAAAGGAAGTGGGAACCAACTGACATCATTGTCAGTGATAATGGGAACTGCAGATGCTGGAGAATCCAAGATAACTAAGTGTGGAGCTGGGTGAACACAGCAAGCCAAACAGCATCTCAGGAACACAAAAGCTGACGTTTCGGGCCTAGACCCTTCATCAGAGAGAGATGATCAGCGACCTCTCTGATGAAGGGTCTAGGCCCGAAACGTCAGCTTTTGTGCTCCTGAGATGCTGCTTGGCCTGCTGTGTTCATCCAGCTTCACACTTTGTTATCTTGACATCATTGTCAACTGTTGGAAAAATCCATCTGGCTCACAAATGTCATTCAGGAAATGAAATAGTACCTGAGATGGACGGCATGTGACTCCAGACTCACAGTAATTTCGTTGATTTTTAACTACTTTCTGAAGTTGCCTAGCAAGCCATTCCATTTTCTCACTTGCTACCAAGTCAGAATGAAGTTCCAAAACTAGACAGACTATCCAGATTTCACTGATCGTTTGAAACATTAAATGTCGATGGAATGTACTGGGATATTCTTTTCGAATGGTCTTGTGCTGCGGGTGGTAACCACAGCAACTAATTTCGCTCTTTTTGAAACAATGCACAAACAGGTGCAAAATTATCTCCAGGATCAAATATTAATTATCTAACTCTAACTGCACTTTGATTTCATTGACTGCACTGAAGGGGTGTCATTCCGATTTCCAACTGACTCTGTATCACTCTTCCTTCTTTGTTATTCTTTTATGCCCCTCATTAATTTCCATTTTAGCCGATTCAAGAACTCTGGAGAAACCTTCATTTCCAGCGTAAACAAGAAGAAGAATGCCTTTGCAATAGCTGTCAAAGAGCAAACAAATATTATGACTGAATCGTTACAATCATTACCAACTTTGCTTGTTTAGTCTTTCTTACACAACATTACGTACACTTTTATCATGTTATACTCACTACATTTTTGATGGATGGAACATGTTTCTTTAGTGTACAGCTGTAGCACTGCTGTTGGGCTGACAGGTATTATTCATGGCCAATTAATTTATTGTCAAACAAATTATCACATTTTTCCTTATTTAAATCAAAACCACATCACCTTCAATATTGGTCTTCTTTCAAATTAAACGTTTTAAATTTATTTTCTCATCAAAATTTAACTTAATTTCCCATTGCATACTTAAACTAGCAATGTGTATTACGTAATTTCAGCAGATGTATTTCAGGAACAACGACAGCAAGACTTGCTGACTTTAAATTGTGCTCTAATATTGCGCGTTCCAGTGATGATCATAAGTATGGAGTTATTCTGGTTTCAAAGGCTTAGCCTCCGCAAGACTTGCATCTCCCTTACTCTGTTCTTGAAATCTGTTCACTAATGGGAAAAAAACCCACAAATCTTTGGCAATGGAAAAATGTGCAGTACTGTGATAATATCCATTATCACATACCCCATCACGTAGACGGTGTGAGAAGATTTAAAACTACCAGGAAGGAAAGTGAAGTCTAATGTTCTCAGAAGGAGCAGAGCCCAAGTCACCGGGAAAACTCATATCATATTTTATATCCTCAGTTAATAAAAAAAGTGAGAACATCAATTAATAATCTCAATATTGCATTTTAAACAGATACTGTCTTCAAGAAAACATTTGCCACACGTGTATTTGAAGATCCCCTTCAAAAACATTCCCAGTCAGGGAAGATCGCCAGATTTGTAAGGAAGGGTCAACAGACAGAAATGTTAACTCTGATTTTTCTTCACAGATGATGCCAGACCTGCTGAACTTTTCCAGCAAGTTCTGTTTTTATTTTCCTGAATTTACAACATCAGCTGTTCTTTTTTAAGGATTATTTATTTTTCTTGTGTAAACAATTAAAATGACTAGGAATTCCCCACAGTGACAGCAGCAAACGTGTAAGTTTTGCCAGATTTACAGAGGGTGTTATATCATAAATGAAAGCATTGTACGTGGGTCCAGAACAAATCACATATTCGTCTGCTCCTGAGTAATTAAGTGTTTCTAACCACGACTCAACGCAGTACTACAGAAACCCCACACCGCATTTGAAACGCACAAGATTTTTTGAGTGGGTGGGTGGGGTCGTTTGCAGGCTTTAACTGTTTAAATGCATAAATATTGTTGCCTATTCTGGGCCAGTTTTACATGAGAAGGCATAATCCCAGATCAAGAGTTACCATTTAAGATAAAGAATAGGCAGCCTTTTTTTTTCTTTCTGAGAGTAAATAATCTGTGGAATTCTTTGCTGCAGAGGACTGTGGGGCTGAATCATAAAAGCATACACATGTATGCAATATATAGAATTTTAATTAGCAAGGCCCTCAAGTGTAATGATAAAAAACAGGAATGTGCATGTTGATTATTATCAGATCAGCCAGGATTGAGTAGAAGAGAACATACATCAAGGGAAGGACCTCCAAATTCACTGGAGTGGGTCATAACAAGGTGGATCAATAGTGCACAGAACGAAGGAAACTTGATCTGAGGACGATGTGGTCATGAAGCAGTCTTCTGAAACCGAATGTATTTCTTATGTTCGTGAAAATTCAATGCTTATTACAGTAGACAGCATTGAATTGAAAGTCTTTGCTGATTGTTCACTTTGTGTATGTTCCCAATTCTGCTCCAGCTCCTGTTAACACTATAATTCCCAGCCATGTTGGTGTTCAACAGAGATGGGTCAGTAGAGCAAAGGATAATGAGTCTGTGTACATCAAAGTCAAAGACCAGCGTCTTGAATCTGGGAAAGGTGTCTTCACTACTTATGTAGACAGTTAATCGTTCAATATTTGATTTCCAAATAGATTCTGAACATTCCAAAGCTGGAGATTGGGTTTCCTGTCTTATTTTTAATTGCTTGGTTGACAGATTTTTGACATTAACTGATGTGAAACATTGAAAATATTGTTGTTCATGTGTGTCAGGAATCCAAACTTCATCTTGGCTTCTGGACACTGAGGCAACTTTGCGTCAAGCTTTCATGAAACATGGAAACAGGCCCTTCGGACCAAATACTCCACCCCACCTATGATCCCGAAAAAAAGTGCGAATTTCACTCAATCCAGGGAGGAAATGACGTACGTTTTTCTTATCTGCAATCAGATAAGTTATCCATTGAGACGTTTGTGTTCAGCATCGATATGCTGCAGAATTGCAACACGAACAGGGAGAACAGTTGGAATAACAACATTCAAATTATGGACTTGAAAACAGGAGGTATGGTTAATAAAGTTAGCAGACGACAACAAAATTGGTGGTGTAATAGGCAACGAAGAGGATTACCTCAGGGACCAATGGAACCTTGATCAGATGGGCACATAAACTGTGGCATGGCAGGTGGAGATTAATCTAGAAAGATGTTAGGCTCAACACATTGGTCGTACAAATCAGGCAGGAGTATACACATAATGGTTAAGTTCTTGGTGACCAAAGACACTTTGGGTTCGAAGTTCCTAGTTGTCTGAAAGTACAGTTGCAAGTAGATAGCTTAATGAAGAAGGAATTTGGCACGCCTGCCTTTATTCGAAAGTACATTGATAAAAGGAGTTGGGAGATCATGTTATGGCTGCAGAGGACATGTGTTCGTCCACTTTTGGAGCACTGACTTCAATTCTGGTTTCCCTGCAATAGGAAATGTACTGTGAAACTTGAAAACGTTCAGAAAATATTCAGAAAAAAATTGTCAGGTTTGGACGGTTTGAGATATGGCCAGAGTCTGTATAGGCTCAAATTATTTTCTCAGGAACTTTGGAGACTCGAGGTGATCTGATAGGAGTTTATAAAGTCAAGACGGGCAAAGATAGCTTGAATATTCAAGATATTTAACCCAGGAAAGCAGAGTCCAACATTAGAGGGCACATATTTAAGGTGAGGGGGAAATATTAGAAGGAACATTAACGGTAACTTTTTCATGTAGAAGCTCGATCTTAAATTGAAAGAGCAACCAGAGCATGTGGTGAATTTTGGTACAATTACAATACTATAAAAGCATCTAAATTGGGGATATAAAGTGAAAGAATTTAGAGGGATGTGGAACAATTGCTGGCAACTGTCGTTGTTTCATTTAGAACAGATATTCGGCATAGAAGAGTTGGACCAGAGTATCAACTTTCATGTTGTACATCTCTTTGACTCCAGCGCAAAGATAAACATTATTTCTTTCACTCAAACTACTCCGCGGAGGCCATTAAACTGTTAAGTTCTTATTTTCTTTCAGAGATAGTAGGAACTGCCGATGCTGGAGGTCATTTCCAGATCAAGTTATCTGTAAGGCCAAGGGGAGATTAATCGGTATCTCCTATCGTTTACATATCAAGTTGATTCTAAACTCAGTGAGCGATCAGATTGCCTGTCAGGACAAACTCCCTCTTTTTAACTATCTTTTCATAAGTCGACAGAGTGCACAATTCATGTTTCACTTCTCTGAATTATGGTTATCAATACCATCCGACCGTCAAATACATATAATCACGCTCCATGATCCGCAGGAAGAAACTTCAGATAAAATTAAGCCAATGCAATCAGACTTTTCTTGCCTGTAGTTTTCTGAGACACAAAAATATCGCTGATACACCAGAGAAACTGCAGCATGTCTCTCCTCCTCTTTTTATTCTGGGTGATTGTCATCCTTGGTCACAATTGAAACTTCAATTAGGTTCTTGCTTAAGCCACTGGAGTTACAAATTTGTGAAAATTAGTACTTTTTTATTCAAGTATCCAAACTGAATTTAAACACACTTGGGTTATTTAGTGCACTTCTGTTCTCTTCCTTCTTAGGAAACTAAAGGGGCACACAATACAAAGGAAAAACAATGCTTGGGAATGATGCTAAAGTTTAGAAATTCTAAACGTTAGTAGGCTTGGGTTCCATTCTTTACTGATGCGAAGATAGCAGGTAATCGTGCTGATGACTTTACAATAGTGAAAAGATAATGAACGGTGTAATTAAAGGCAATAATATGAATGGACAGGTGTGGATATTCCTTGGAAGACTTCACCAGAAAGTGTATGGAATACTAAAAGCCTGAGTGACAAAATAAGAATTATGTTACAGGAGAATTAGAATGAATTTTTGAAGTCAGAACTCACCAAATAAGGTTTTGTGATAATAAAAAATAGAAATTTCTTTTTTCTCCGTTACTGTGCAGTTCTGTCCAGATGTTGTTGAATAGATTTGACTAATTGGAAAACGAAGGCACGTCAGATATTTTGGAAGCTATTTTGTTAAAAAGGCGTGAAGCTGGATGAGCACAGCAGGCCCAGCAGCATCTCAGGAGCACAAAAGCTGACGATTGGGGCCTAGACCCTTCATCAGAAAGGGGGATGGGGTGAGGGTTCTGGAATAAATAGGGAGAGAGGGGGAGGCGGACCGAAGGTGGAGAGAAAAGAAGATAAGTGGAGAGGAGAGTATAGGTGGGGAGGTAGGGAGGGGAAAGGTCAGTCTAGGGAAGATGAACAGGTCAAGGAGGTGGGATGAGGTTAGTAGATAGAAAATGGAGGTGTGGCTAGAGGTGGGAGGAAGGGATGGGTGAGAGGAAGAACAGGTGAGGGAGGCAGAGACAGGCTGGGCTGGTTTTGGGATGCAGTGGGGGGAGGGAATGAGCTGGACTGGTTGTGTGATGCAGTGGGGGGAGGGGACGAACTGGGCTGGTTTTGGGATGCGGCGGGGGACTCCAAAAACCATCCCAGTTTGTCGCCTCCCACCACTGCATCACACAACCAGCCCAGGTCATCCCCTCCCCCCCCCCACTGCATCCTAAAACCAGCCCAGCCTGTCTCTGCCCCCTAACCTGTTCTTCCTCTCAACCATCCCTTCCTCCCACCTCTAGCCGCACCTCCATTTCCTACCTACTAACCTCATCCCACTTCCTTGGCCTGTCCGCCTTCCCTGGACTGACCTACCCCCTCCCTACCTCCCCACCTATACTCTCCTGTCCACCCATCTTCTTTTCTCTCCATCTTCTGTCCACCTCCCCCTCTCTCCCTATTTATTCTAGAACCCTCACCCCATCCCCCTTTCTGATGAATGGTCTCGGCCTGAAACGTCAGCTTTTGTGCTCCTGAGATGCTGCTTGTCCTGCTGTGTTCATCCAGATTCACACTTTGTTATCTTGGATTCTCCAGCATCTGCAGTTCCCATTATCTCTATTAAAAAGGCTTTTAATTTATAAAAGTAGCATGACTTCCTGAATTACGGTCAGTCACAAGGTTGCAAACCACAGAAACATGTCTTTCAGTCCATACAGCCCATGCTGAACATAATCCCAAACTAAATTAGCACCACATTTAGTGAGCTATATGGTGAATGGAAAAAAAACCCTGGGGAAAATTGATGCACAGAGAGATCTGGGGGATCAGGTCCAATGTGCCCTGAAGGAGGTAACACATGTGCATAGAGTGGTTAAGAAACATATGACATGCTTTCATTTATTGGACAGGGTGTTGAGTACAAGAGTGGCAGGTCATGTTACAGTTGTATAGGACTTCGGTTCGACCTCATTTGGAATACTGCGTACAGCACCTGTCCCCACACTACTAAAAGGATGTGGATGCTTTAGAGACGGTACAGAGGAGGTTCACCAGGATGTTGCCTGGGATGGAGAGTGCTCGCTATGAAGAGAGTTTGAGTAGATTAGGATTATTTACATTAGAAAGATGGAGGTTGAGGGAGGGCCTGTTTGAGGAATACAAAATCATGCGAGGTATACGTAGGATGGATAGCAAGAAGCTTTTTACCCAGAGTGGGGGACACAATTATTCGGGGTCAGGATTTCAGGGTGAGAGGGGAATAGCTTCGGGGAGATATGCGTTAAAGGTTCTTTACACAGAGGGTGGTGGGTGCCTGGAGCACTTTGCGAGCGGAGATGGTAGAGGCGGGCATAATGGCACCATTTACGACGTATCTAGACAGATACATGAGTGGGCATGGAGCAGAGGGATAAAGGTCCTTGGTAAATAGTCGACAGATTTAGATAGAGGATCTGGATCAGCGCAGGGTTGAAGGGCCGAATGGCCTGTTCCAGTTCTTTAATTTTATTTGTTCTTTGTTCACCTGAATGCTACTGGAAATTTTGACACCAAAAAATCCTTTTCATGTATTTATGTAAATCTTTTTTATAAAAGTTGTTTAAATCTCTCTCCAATCGCTTTAAAAATATGCCCGCCTCGTCTTGATCCCCTCCCTTTCCGACGGAAAGCGAATCTTCCATTGACCCTGTCTGTCACCTCTCACCCTCTTACCGTCCCACGAAAAGTGTCCTAGCACATCAAACCTTTGTTTATAATTCAACCCATCCATAACAGACAACATATGTAATTTTCTTTTTCTGCACCCTCTCTCGCTTAATAATGTTTTTCCGATAACAGAGTGACCAGAACGGGACATAGTCCTTCAAAAGAGGCCTCATCATTGTTCTGGATGGCGACAAAATGATTTCACAAATCTTATACTCAATTGACTGAACAATGAGGCAAGTGTGGGCAACACTTATTTATCCATATGTTTTTCTGCCTTGAAAGCCTCAAAGAATTATATAAATGAAGCTGTAGCTCCCTCTATGGAATCTAGTTACCCAAGGCGTGCAAATTGTGCATAATTTCTGACCCTGTTTGTTGCACGATATTTCAGCACCACGCATTTATCCACGTTGAACTCCATCTGCCATTTTTTCAGTCCATAGAAACTTTTGATAAATATCTCTTTATACTCCTCGAAAATCTATGCCACTGCTTTTGGTGCCGTCCATAAAACTACTGACGATGCTGTCTATGTTCTCAGCCAAATCTCTGAAACAAGTGACAAAAACAAAAGGATCTGAAGTAGATCCCTTTGGAATTCTGCTCGTGATGCGGCTTCCAGCCCAAAACCACCATGAAAGCACCACTTCTTGCCACCTGCCATTAAGCCAATTATATATCCAACTGGCAAGTTCAATTTGAATGCAATGTGATTTATTTTATACATTAGCCCAAAATGTGCAACCATATCAATTGCTTCAATTACGTCCATGTAAACAATGTATTCTGCTCTGCCTTCATCAACTTTTGGTAATTCCTCAAAAAATCCCAATCTATCATATGTGGCACAGTTTTCATCACACAAAGGCATGCTGGCTATACATAATAAAATATTGTTTCTCTAAATATTTCAGAATATTATCTTTCTGAATCACTTGCAAAAAATTACACAAAACCGAAGTGAGGCACACAAGTCTATAATTCTCTGATTTCTCCTACAAACTTTCTTAAACATTCTCCAGCCATCAGGCATCACTCACATTGTTATAGATGATGGAAATATTTCTGGAAGGGCACCCACAATTCTCTTCCATGCTTCAAGTTTTGATGAACAGAACTTCAGTTCCCGGAGGTACATCCACCTTTATATTCACCAAGACTCTCAAGATTTCCTCTTTTGTGATGTGAACTCTTGTTATAATATCAATATTTAACTCTCTGAGTTATCTAGCCTGCATTCCTATCTCGAAAACTGACGCGAAATGTTCATATAATATCTTTCTCATCTCCTGTGATTCAACACCAAGACGACTTATTTGATCTTAAAGAGCCCCTACTACTCCACAGTTACACTCTTACTGTTAAAGTACTTATAAAACCTATTTGAATCATATTTAATATTATCTGCCATGGTTATCTGATATCTACCCCTTTCTGATTTCCTTGCTTCGAATACATTTCATTCTTTTTTTACATCGATAAAGAAATAAATTTGAATTCAGTTGCTTATATTTAACTATTTTTGAATTATTTGACTATTACGTCAATACCTTACTTGATACATTGTTCCTTGATCTTCCCAGCATCACCCTTCACACTAATAGAAGCATTATGCCACTGAATTATCGTGATCACACTTTTGAAAATCTCTCAATTGGCAGACATTTTTACAGCTGCGAGCCGTCTACTCCAATCAACTTTTGAAGGTTCTTTGCTCATGCCATTAAAATTTTCCTCCCTGCAAATAAAAGATTTAACTTTTATGGAAAGCTTAAACCTTTCCGTAACCAATTATATCCTCATAAAGTTAGGATCACGAGGCCCAATGTGTCGAAGCATTTTCACTCCAGTCACCTTATCTGTTTTTTTTCCCGAAAAGAATCCAGGCTTTGCTGCTTCTCTATTAGAAACATCCAAATATTGATACAGTCAGTGTTCTTGAACTCAATTAATAAATTTTTCACCATCCAAACCTCTTCCACTAGGATTGATTTTGTCAAAGTTTGGGAACTTAAAATCTCCATTATTGCGACCTCGTTATGCTGACATATCTTTGAGATCTCCCTATACATCTGCTTGTCAATTTCTCTTTGACTATTGGGAGCATATAAAAAAAAACATAAGGGTGGTCATTCCATTCATATTTCTAAATATTGCTCAAATTGTTGGTCGATTTTTCAGAAATATCTTCAATACTTACAGCGGCAATATTTTGTTTGCTCATAAATGCTGTTTCCCTTCCTCTTTTGCCTACCTGTCTGTCCTTCATACACCATCCAAAACCCGGAATATTGAGCTGTCAGCCCTGTCCATCCTTCCGCCAAATTTCTGTA
The DNA here is from genome assembly GCF_030684315.1 of Stegostoma tigrinum. NCBI lineage: Eukaryota > Metazoa > Chordata > Chondrichthyes > Orectolobiformes > Stegostomatidae > Stegostoma > Stegostoma tigrinum. The sequence continues at coordinate 1,669,548 of NC_081396.1, read as the reverse complement.
GTAACTATGACGCCCCAATCACATGCTCCTAAGCATGCCCTGAATTAATCAACATAGCCCGTCAGACACCTTCTTCAGAATTTCTTTGTTCTCTGGCTTTCTCTTGCCTTTCATTTCTAATTGTCTTGCCCTTGCCACATTCAGATCTTTTCTCGTCAATCTTTCTATTTACACTTCTACTTAGAATTCCACCAGCCCCCACCCCAGCAGTATAAAGTCTCCCTTGACAAATGTGTAAATCTCTCCATAAAGGTATTTGCCACTTTTCAATTCGCGTTAAACATATCCTTTATGAACAGATCATTTCTAACCCAGAGCACATTGCAACTGTCCAAAAATCCCGAATCTTTGAACAATACAACAGCTCTTTCGCCATTGATTTATCTTCTTTGTCTTTGTGTTCCTTCCATTATTCACGTTTGGCCATTATTAATGCTTTTAAGGTTTTATTTTTTTAACATTCTAATTAATCTCATCCATTCGTTCTCTATAGCTTTAATCATTTCCCTAAAAAATCTTTCCTCTATAAATGTCCTCAATAATGTCGGCTTTTCACCCTCCCCTGCAGAAATATGGTTGAAACATGTAGAGATGTCCTTAATCCCAGCTCTGGGAAAGTGACATATCATCCGAAATTTACGCTCACTGATGCAGAATATCTATCTTTGGCGCTGTCAGGGCAATTCCGTTTCAAAAGTCATTATTTTAAATTTTCTCAAACACTACCTAACATAAGAATCATTCTGAGAACAAAACAACTGACAGCCCCTTCTACTTTCCCCAGGCAAACAAACCATTCCAATAGTTCTCAAATCTGAATGCCTATTTGATAGAGAAATAACACTTGAGAATTTTGGACTAATTTCTTACCTTACCTAACAGTCACTCATGTATCTGACTGGTCCTTTAGTGCATTCACTTTTGCAATTTTACTAACCATCACATTCTGTTCTGTTAAATGTCCTGCATAACATTAACAGTAAACAAAAGAACATTCGTTAACACCATATACATAACATAAAATACTTTACATTGCTTTCAGATTATAAGGTTAAAATACAGAAAAGAAAAACAAACATGAAAAACCAAGCGCTTAGCTGATTAACTTCATTTAAATGACTGTCCTTCAAAGAATTCCCCGAATAAAAGAAAAGTGTTCTGCAGAGCTGACAAGGTTTGTCAATCGCGTAAATGAAAAATTAAAGAACTCTTGTCGAAAATAAGAAAACTGCCTGGGCTGTTGAAAGAAAAGAAAACTCTCCATAAAACACAAAGAGTTTTTTTGAAAGCTTCAACATTTTGCAAAATACTTCGGACGTTAAAAACCTCGTTTTTTTAAAAAAAAGAAAACCTCCATTTGAAAATGAAAATTCTTGCATTTGCTTTTATTTGTGTGTTTTGCTTTTTAACATTATAAATACAAAATAAATAAAAATCTTATATTACTGAAATATACCAAGTAGCATGGCATGATAATCAATCTCATCGTAAGCCTGCAATCTCAGGAGTAGCTGCAAGATCCACGCTGCTCGATGTGAAGAACTGCTTGTTAAATATTTAGATATGTTTCGTTCAGTGGTTTTCAGGGAAACAAGTAGAAATTCCAAGTTTCTATGCAGTCAGTATGCCATGTGCGTATCCAGCTCCGAAGCTTCCAAGCCCCAACCACCACCACTATTGTGCCCACATTGCTGATGTGAGCAAAGTGTTTTTTTAGTGCTGGTCTCCCCGTGTTCCCTGTCACTATCTCTCTCAAACAGCAGTAAAAAGTTGCACTGTCAAACACCCCAGCTCCCCGAAGGTGAAATTCCCCTCAATATTCGAAGTTTCCAGTGATGTGGAAAGTAAAGGCTGTTTCATGACGTGGATCAAGAATGTCGGAGTATTGACGATACAATTGGAAGGAATTTGAATCAGGTGCTTTGAAAGACAGTCTAAACTGAATGTGGTCAGCGAGTCCCCTTCAAACCTTGCTTTTGTAGCAAGCTACTTTCATACTGAGCCTGTATAATTAGTACTTGCACAAATTTGAACGAAAATAAAGTCGTTTCTTATGTTATTTTTTTAATTTGAATTGTGTTATTGAGGTTAGAGAAAATGTTTGAAATAGAGAGAAAACAGTTTCAGGAAAAATTAGTTTGTCAATACAGTGTGCATGCTGATTATTTCTTATTTGATGAACTTGCCATTGAAGTGAGATAAACCTCTCCTTAATGACTAAAATGTAACAAGCAACGTGTTTGCAGAGGTGATACTACAACAGAGCAGAGGGAGCTGATGTTAAATTATTTCAGCTCAGAGCTGATTGTAGTTTTGAAGAGAAGGAGCTGCATGTGAAATATTTCAGCACAGAGCTGCACAAATATTGTGTCATATTTGGTCTCCTCATCGATTGCTTATTTCTGACAGAGCCACCAAATGACACCCAATCAGTTCTCAACTTCTGTACACCCCAGTCGATGTCATTCAAGAGCACATCAATGCAATACAACGAAGAAGAGCTGGAAGAATCAATTTGGTCTTTCGAAAATATTCATTCATTCACTTGGGTTTATTTGCCTCACACCCATTTTCCTACACTGTCACCAATCCCTAATTTCCATTTATGTCTACTAACTTACAGAAATAAGTTTGAAATAAACTTCGAGGCCGAACAACCACGACAAATTGGGTTACGGAATGTTACTTGATGAGGCGCGATCTCCATTTTGGTCATTCAACATGGTCAGCACCTCTCATTTAGGCCAGTTGTGGGAAACAGTGAACGTTTTTGTTGCATCAATGCCAGAGTTTACCGTTATAATTATTGCTCACTGACCATGAATAATGCAGACAATTGGTACAATGGGGGATTTCATATAATATGATCCATATCCTGTATCACAGAAAATATCTTTCGGGAAAGATACTCTTTCTAAAGAGATTTAATTGTGTTTAGAATTCACTGCAGGAATGACAGTTCGGTAGAGGAAACTTGAAAATTAAAATCGATTAATTTGTTTTCTCTATCCAGTCGAAAGGAAAAGATGTTAAGGAATAGGAAAGGAAGTCATTCAACCCTTCAGTGCAAATCTGCATCCTGCGAAGTTTCAAATCCCCTGGCTGTGACATGTGCTTAAATTTCCTGATTGTCCACAAAATACATTTCCATGTTGCAAATCAAAATTCTCTCCAGGTCACCCCTGAATATATTGGTGGACAAACCTTGGCTGACCGCTGTGGAAAGGGCTGCTAAAGGCGCAAGATCCTCTGAGAGTAAGCTAGCCCACTCATATCTGTAGGTGGCCTGCAAGGCTTCTCGGACTTATAAATTTCACATAGTTCCAGGTGCCCCGAGGAGTGAAAACATCATCTTAGCCTCAGCCAGGTCAAGACTGTTCAGGATGTTTCTTGTTCCACGCAGATCACAACTCCGTCTTCACATTATCCATTAATGGTCCCGAAAATGTATGATGGAATCCAGATTAAAAGCAAGTTTACATTGGCAAATTTCCAGCAGTGACAACTATTAATGAGAAGGGAAAGTGCACGGAACAATGTCTATCCTCCATTAATTCTTTTCTTTTTTCTGGAATTGTGGCATTCTGCTGCTGAAACGTCATAAAAATAGTGGAATATACCATATTTGTGATAATTCCCAACTCGTGTCTTCCTTTTTAAGACTTTCCTTCCACTTTGTTGAATCATGGCTGTTTTCTTCAGACCACATCACGTTCTGTGAAATGGTTTGGTCCTGTTTATATGGCAGGATTGTAAGTTGTTTTTTCCTGGAGGGTTACAATTGCTCTTACTTAAACAGTACATCACAGGAGAAAACAAGTGGTTATGAATCGTATGTTCAGACGCCTTAAAGGAGCTGCGTGTTCATGATGTAGCACTGTGTTTTTCAGGACGAGAAAGTGGACTTGTAAGGGAAAAGCCAGATGGAAGAAGGAAAAAAAATGAAGGAACAAAGGGATGAAATAATGAATAAATGAAGGAAAGAAGCAAGGAAGGGAGGAAGGGGTTATTAATTAAGCACTTTCCAGTCAATTCAGTAATTTTCAGTCACATTGTCAGAAAGAAAATGGCAATGCATATGTAGAATATGATGGGAAAAAAGATTGAGGCTGATAAGAAGAATAAAAACTCTCACTGTTATTAAATGAAGGATGGTGACTGACCAGGGTGATGGAGAAAACGTTCTGTTTATTGTGAAATAGGAGCGATGAAATCTTACATGTACCATCTGAAGGAGCCGACACGGGCCATTTTATAATGGACGACCACCTGTCCAATAGTTTGATATTCCTTCAGACCTGGTTACAGTGAACTGCTAACACTGGAGAATGTCTCTAACAGTTTTAAAGGGGGACCTGAAACAAATAATTTCTGATTCGGGAAGAGAGCACTATTGACTGAACTGCCCTCAATGAAAGGGAATACTGTCAAGATGTTTAACTGTTATTGTTTGTCTACTGTTTTATGATGCAGTGAACATTCAGTATTTTCTTGAATTTCTCTCAGTACATGGTCTGTGATACCACATAGGTGAAGATGTTGTTGCAGGAGCTAAGTAAGTTAAGCATGCTGGTCACCACTTGAAGATTTACTTGGTATCGTTGAAATTCTGTTTGCCAACACACTAGTCACCAGTAACCATTCTGCGCAGAAAACGTCCAATATAGGTGACCAAAAAGAGGAGGAACCTGATTCGGATGGCAAACAGCAGGATAATGGATCTCCTGCAGCTGGCTATCTCCGGGACTCCATAAATCATGCCATCTCAGAGTCTCTTGCGGGATATGCTGGCCATTAAGATGTGTCTTACAGTAAGGGTGTTGGACAGGAATCTAAGGAGCAAGGGGAGAAAAAACATTAAGGTATGATTTAAATTTCGATAGACCTGCCAAGTGGGTGAAGTACAGTAGATTGTCTTGACACTTCAGTATCATGGCAGTGTATCCAACATAGGTCAGGGCTTGTAGATGAAATATACAGGTCTGCTTCTGATATCAAACAGGGCACAGATCAGCCTGATGACCAGAGATGGACTTTTCACCATGCAACGTCCAGGCTTCAAACTCTGGCTGCAGATGACCACAAAAGAGTCGATGGTGAAGATCAGTCTCAACCAGATCGAAAAATTCTGCATGGCATAGACCAGCACAGCACTGAGGTTTCAGCCAGGGTTGGTGGAGAGAACACTATACGTGAAATAAATGCCGACCAACGCTGTTCAGCAGACACCCGGTGATGACAAAAAAGAAATCAGCCAGTATTGTCGCCACTAGTGCTAGGTGATGCATCTCTACAGACCACAGGGTTCTCGGGTTAACAGTATAATCGTCAATGCGTTTGCTCTGGAAGATATGGTGGTGTGATGCGTGTGGCATGTGTTTGTGTGTGTGGTGGGGAGAGTGGCGGGGTGGGGGGGAGGGAGAAAGAGAGAGAGAGAGAGAGAGAGAGAGAGAGAGAGAGAGAGAGAGAGACAGACAGACAGACAGACAGACAGACAGAGCGAGAGATGATACAAAAAGAGGTCAGAGTCCGAACGAAAACTGCAGGCAGTCTGGCACTAGAACTCCACTAATCCATAGATTTTCCACTCTCAGATTTGAGATGCAAATTTGGACTGTTTCAAAATCGTTGATAATTATTCAATACCCATTTCTGGGTTAAACATTTGTTTAAACAGGAGTCATTGCAATTTTCTTCACAACATGCTCTACTCTCTGATGTGAAACTGACGCTAAACATCAAGATAAAGATCATTCTAAAACAATTGGTGCCCATAGCTTAAATCAGTGCGCATCTTTTTCATAAACAGACCTGAGCTCGCTGATCTACATTGCCTCTCCTTCTGACAAACCATGGTTCTTGATAATTGAGATTCAAATTCCTCTATACACATCACAATTCCTGTGAAATTATGCAAGCAGTTACCATCACTGTGCAGCTCAGATCCTATCCACTTGCACATTCCTGGCATGGACCGATGCCTTTATTACTGGGGACACATTTACTATTGAGGTTGGAAGCATGTTAATCTCCTCACCACGCCCTCGCCAATGACCACATTCCAACTCCCTTCTCTAGATTCTCTTCTTTAATGTAAGCTTTTATCTAAGCTTTAGATTGTCCACTGTGATATTTCCATGTGTGTTTCTCTATCAACTGTATTTGTTGCACCTTCTCTGAAGCATTGCCATTTTACATACATAGAGACGAGTGAAACAATTGTAAAACTACATTTTCCAGTGGAAAATAAAAATGAACAATCAAAGTAACCTTAGTCCAGTGAAAGACACAGACACTATGAACACAAAAATGGACTTGGTCAAAATAAAAGTCAAATGTACAACATGTATCAGGACAAGTCAAAATGCAAAATGATATGAAATCCTTTTTGCTTCTTGCAATGTTTATTCGTTGATGCTTAAGGTCGTGTTAATATTGATAAATATTCATGAAATTTAGTGTTGTTATTTCACAACCTATTAAATCCACTGAATTAAATCTCAAAGGAATCTGACGAAATAATAAGAAAAACAGTCTTTACAAATATAACGAATTATTTGCTATGTGCTTCAGGAATCTAATAAATATTGGCTTCCCGAAATTATGAATAACATATATTGAATCTAACATTCCATGCTCAATATTGCAATTCCAAGCAATTGAATCATTTAAAGTAACAGGATGTGAAATCATGCGCATTGATATGGGGACATGTTTCAAGTCCGTTATACCAAGAGACCATTGAGCATGAGTGGTGTCCAGCCAGATACTGAACGCAAAGAGCAAATGTTTATTAAGACCAAAAACATCACTAATTTGAAATGCATTTCTTACCAGGCCACCAATCAGAGTAAGGAATGGGTAGAAAATTACTCAGAACAGTCTGTTTGTTCACCCAAGCATCTTTCTTTCCAGTGATTGAAGGGATTCCGACACTGAGTCTTCAGCTCTGAACACGTTCCAGTTGTCCCTTATTTATGACAAATGAGAGCCTCCAGAAGGGCAATTTATTTAAAGCAATTGCCTCAGTTTCAGTTCTGTCAATAAACTCCATAACTCTTACTTTTCATTTTTATGGTGGATCTTTGCATAACGCAAAACGTATCTAAAGGTAATCTGCTGACTGCAAATTCAGCATTTCACCCTCACCAGACGTGGAGTTGTTGAATTGATACTGTGCTGAGATCAATCTCGAACATGAATCCAAAGCAGCCAAATTAACAGAACCAAAGAAGGGCCCCGAACCGAAACGTCAACTTTCCCGCTCCTCTGATGCTGTCTACATGCAGTGTTCATCCAGCTCCAGGCTTTGTTATCTCTCTTTCTTCCCTCGCTTCATCTCTTTCTTCTGATAGAGTCATCCCCTCCTTTTATATTAATTCGTTTGTTCTTCAGAATTAAAACTGCTTCATTCTTTGTCATGTTCAAATTGCTTGACATTCAACTGTAATTTAGTTAGTTACAAAGGTTTTGGTGGAATTCCTTGCAGCTGTGAATGTTGCACAACTAGACCTATCTCGTCTTTGCTCACTAACACTACCAAACCCAGCTCCCGATGATGTGTCCATTTGCAAATATTTGCTTTGCTCAATTCCCGTAAAATTCCCCAAATGACTTCTTACAACGCCAAACAGATTAATGAATGAAAGTGCCATTAATATCCAAGACACGCACTGTTTGAAGCCACCACTGCAACAGCTGAAACAAAGAAGTTAACAATTACCACTCGCTGACTTTCAGTCAAATAATTCTAAAGCAAGCATGGAATTTGAGATTTTATCTCAGACAAGCCCCTGTATGTTATGGACCGCACCAGGCACGCTCATATTTTTTTTTAGAACGGAGCCCAGAACAACTTTTTCAGTATCTTAAAGAGAACTGTAGCGTCCAATGTTTCAGATGCAATTTGGCTCGTAAAACTAATGGCCATTAACAAAGCACTATTTATTCAAACACCATTGTTAAAAGATAATGAAGGAAAGAGGAGCTTAGAATAACTAAGTTCTGTTGAAAAAAAAATAGATCCAGTAACTACTACAAAATAACTATTCTAATGTATGAACATCACATAAACATACACCTTGGCAAAGACAAATTCAGAAATCAGGTTGTTTGACATGTTACCTGGGAACACACACACACAGAGAAGGAAAAGTCAAATGAAAACTCAGAGAAGATAGCAACCAGAACATAACTGATGCAGTTTCCAACTCTGTTGTGAATCGAACGAGAACTGCTGAAAGATAACATAATTGTGAGAGCTTGAACACATCCACTCAGACTGCTGCTATTGTTACAACTTTTAGAAAACAGGCAAAGCCTCACAATTTATTTACTTCTCACAGACTGCTCAGGAACTGACCCACAATCTCTGTCTAAAATAAACCATGACAAAACACATGTCTTAAAGCCACGATATTGTCATGCAATGTTGATGAAACCATATAATTGGCTCATCAAGCGGGACTGGCTCCAAAGAGGTGAGACTGACTTTTCTCCCCTGGGCGGGCATTGTGAAAACTACTCACGTGTCTCTGGACAGAAGAGAAAGACGGTAATAAGAAAATAAGAACATAAGAAATTGGAGAACGAATAGGCCATTTGGCCCCATGAACTGCTGCATCATTCAACAAGATCATGGACGATCCTTTAATGGGCTCAGTTCTACTAATCAGCCCCCTCTCCATCGCACTTATTTCCTCTACTATTCTAACATTTACCTGTCATTGCCTGGAAAACGTTCAATGAGGCAGCCTCAATTGCTTCACTGGGTACTGAATTCCACAGATACTCAAAGTTTGGGAGAAGAAGTTGCTTCTCAACTAAGCTCTGTTCAGAGAATATGATCCTTGCTTCTAGTTCCATGGCAAGTTAAAAAAACCCTGTTTCTATACTTTTTCTTCCCATCTTAATTGTTTGCGGTTCTATGCGATCACTTCATGTTTTTCTTAATTACAATGATTGAACTCTAAGTATTTTCAGTCTGTCCTCATAAGCAAGCCATATCAACTTTGTAATAAATCTATTAAATCTCCACTACACCTTTGTCAAGGCCAGGAAATCCTTTCCGCATTAAGGAGACCTGACCTGTACACAGTAATACAGGCGTGGCCTCACCAGTACCCTATATAACTGGAGTGTAACCTCCCTGTTTTAAAACTACATCCATCTAGCAATAAAAGACAATATTCCATTTGCTTTTTTAATCACCTGTTGCACCGAAAAATCGAGGATTTTTTTTACTCATACACAGGGATACCATGATCATTTCGTAGAGAAGAATGCTCCATTTTTTCTCAATTTAAATAATATTTTTGCTGTTTTCTCTGTTAGAATCTATGACATCACATTTACCAACATCGTAGACCGCTTGCCTGTCCTGTTCCCACTCACTTACTCTGTTTATTTCTCTGTATAGATTTTCATTGCCCTCTTCACACTTTGTATTACTGCTCATGCTGATGTCAGTTGTGAACTTAGAAAGAGTATACTTGGTTAAGAACTCCAAATCGTCTCTACAAATGGAAACTGACCCCTGAGGCACTCCACGAGACACTAATCACTAACCCTGAAAGACATGTACCTTTATATTCACATGTGGCTTTCTGTTGGATAAACAACCTATATCCATGCTAATACATTACCATAACTTTGCGCACCTTTATCTTCTGCAGCATCATTTTGTGTGGCACCTTGTCAAATGCATTCCAGAATTCCAAATAAACTACATCGACCAGGTCCACATTTTCCACGTCACGTAATGTCCTCAAGGTATTCCGATACCATGTTAAATATGACCTGACGTTGATTAATCCAGACTGTCCTGTCCATGGCGCCGTTTCTGTACACATGCCTCACAATTTTATTCTAAAGATTAAATCAAGAAATTTCACCATTACAGATGTTAAGCTAACTGGCATGTCGTTAACCCACATTTTTCCAGCTACATTTTTGAACAGTGTCTTTATATTTACTTGTTTGTCAATTTCCCAAAAGCATCCTAGAGTCGAGCAACTTTTAAAAAATTACAGTGAGTACAGCACGTATTCAGGTTGTATTCGCTGCTCAGTCTGCTGCTTTTTTTATGGCAATTGTGTTGTCGTATTTTTGATCTGGTGTGCCAAACAGCAAAACGATTTACGTTACCAATACGTAACGTCTTCCTCCCGGCGAAATTAAGAGTGATTCACTTTCAATGAAATTTCATGATCATACTTGGAGATCAGGGATAGAAGGTGTGGTGATGGCAAGTGTTGGAATTGTTGTATGGAAACAATAGAGAGCAGATGGATTTTGTTGTTCAATCTTACCATGTTCTCATCCTCAACACCATGGTCGGAATGGAATATAACTACAAAGGAAGTTCAATTTCTCTTGCAAATATGTGCTCCAGTCTCTATAGGTATGTCCACCGTGTCTTACCCTCTGGAGGTGAATTGTTTCTATTTCTCAGATTTGAATGCACCCTCTGGTTATTTTTAAGTGTACCTTTCATGTTGTTTGTTTTATTTAAATGGGCACTGCCTTAATGGAGCAGTGTTCAAGCCACAGAAATACACAACACGATCAGAAATGAGGGTTTCCTGGGCTATAACTCGTTTACTTTCGAAGCTTAATTGACTTTCAAAGAGAATTGTTCAGACCAGTCAAGAATCCCCTTTACTGTGGGTGCAATCATAAAATACAGGTGTTCTGAGAAAGGGCCACTGGGCCTGAAACATTTACTCTGATTTTCCATCGCAGATGCTGCCAGACCTGTTGAGCTTTTCCAGCAACTTCTGTTATTGTTGTTGTTATCGTGGAATACGTCCTCGGTACTTGTGGTACCCGTAAACATTAAGTCATAAACGATTTGTTTTCAATTTACATTCTAGTGTTAATTCTCTGTGCATACGTTGTTTCAGGTTCTGGCTGTTCGGCTGTGCTTTGCTGACTCAATTGTAAAAAGGAAAAGCAGCATTTAAAATGTTGAACATTTTCTCCAGACTTTTACAGAAAATGCCACCTGGATATCAAACACCGAGCTGAGGATGATAATGGAACTTTTTGGGAGAGAAACTCGTTACTAAGAAGTGAGGTCCAGGAAATTCCCAAATGCTGATGCTGGTTTGTAATTCTGCGATGTACAAAAATGTTTATCTGAGATCCCCTTCAATGTTGCTGCATGCAATGACAAATAGTGACGGTTGCACCATTGTTCAAGTGAAGAGAGCACGTAGGCTGGGTCAGAGCCAGATCAGTAAACGGAAACTGGGCGTGCAACTGCCGCAGACTCGGCTCTGAGTGAACAGGCTACTGGATTTGAGAAAGGGAATTATACTGCGCTGCGCAGCTATATCTGTGCGTGCCGGAAATTGGAAAGGCTGTGCTTACCCTACTTCTTCAGGTATAGAGTCGTTGAGGAACAAATAGAAGGTGAGGGCATGAAAAAGCAAGTTTGGTCTAAACATTTTCACAAATTGAGTTCCATTAACTTGTCATGTCTGTATCAGTTTGTTGAACAATTCCTTTGATTAGTTCCAGTCCTTTCACTCTTTCCAAAACCTTTAGCTGTGCATGCTTTATGCATTTCCAAGTAGCTTTGCAATACCATTGAGAAAATTACAATTGAATCTGTTTTTATTGTCGTTTCCCATCGAGAATTCTAGATGACCGTAATTTTCAATGCATAAAATGAAGTTTTGTTTTCATTTTTGTCAGTAGATTTGTTCTTGCTATTTGTGTTATGAAACATCCTATCTATTCCAACAGATACACTTTTACTTTTGAGCACCTCAGCAAAACTTCCATTACCATTACACTGATAGAGGATGATAACCTCGCTCCTCTCATCCTTCGTGATGTTTGGCTCTTGATTTCTCTTATTTCGCCAAAATCAGTAAAACCCAGGATCAAATACCGTGCCTCCTCCCTGAGTTAGCTTTCAAATCTCTCTATTCCATTACTTTACTTCACTCCCAGTGTTCTCCCTTCCTCTTTTCCTCTCATCTGCATGTATCCCCTTGTCCAGGTCCTGTCCACAAAATAAGAATTAAACAAATGAGTCTTATTCAGGGTTTGGGACCTCCATGTCGTGCTTATAGTCACAACCAGCACCCATGGTTTCTTTCCTGAGCAGCTATCGAGATAAATTGATTTCCCACCATTGCTGAAACTTTTATTTATCCCCCTCTCCAAACCTCTATGTATGTGTGTATGTATTTGTGCACGTGGTCGTGTATATGTAAGTTTCAACGCTGGTGGAATAACTCCTGGATGGCGGTCTCCCAATCCAAGAACACATATGATCAATGAAGTTAGCTCGAGGCCTAATCCAATGGAATATCTTGTAGAGATATTTTCCATCAGAACAAGTCTGAAATGAGTAAATGGTAATCATTGTGAAACAAATAAGATGCATGTTATCTCCAGAAGATGTATGTTTTTGCTGTTTCCTTTCTTAGCGAACTCTATGGAACAGCCTATTCTTTAAAATAATCAAAAGTAATATCGGAGCAGATGGATTTCATCTTTCAGTGAATCATTCAACTTTTCAATTTAATTTTCCTCACGTCAGTTGAGGTTGGGTCATTGATCGTTTTGAAGGTTCCATTCTTCAGAATTTTAAAGGAACAAAAAAGAGTGATGACAGTAAGCAGGCAAATTAATTTAAACCACAATTAGAGAATTGAAAAATTCTTCCATTGTAGATTAGGCTCCAGATGCTGAATAATTCATTCATATTCCTAATCTTCTATTGTCATGAAACTTGAAAATCTCCTTAATAAATAACTTATCCTTTAGTTAAGAAAGTCGTGGGTCTCGTGCCCAGAATTTGAGAAGAGTCCTGAATTCAAAGGAATGGGATCAGACACACTGAAGCTCCGTTCCCATTCAACAGCAAAATACTGACCTTTATTTTCTTTTCAAGTGGGAATTTATATTCTTTTATTTTCCTGACCATTTGTTCAGATGTCCAGAGCACACCACACCTGTCTTTGCCCTTTATGGTTATAGTGATCATTGTTAACCAGCTACAAGTTGCATCTTTGAGCAACTTGCTTGTATGAAATATCCGTTGATAACACCAACAGTCGTTCACATTAAATGCTGATTCAAATTATTGCATTATCCGTGTTAGGAAAGAATTGACTACCATTTTTTTTCTGGATCACTTTGATGTCGCCACTGCTGGTTTGCAGCTGACCTGCAATTGATTACATTCGTATGCCATTGCCGCAGAAAGAACCATATTTGTTTTGTTTTGAAATTTCAATCTACAATATCGCGTTGTGACATTTATACTCTCCCATTGGACAGACCTGGCCGAGACAGATGTGTGCAAATTGAGGAAATCTGACTGATTATCACAAATACAGTAATTCGATTCTCACCCCCAAAAGAGCGTATAATCCCAATATTAAATCAATCTATAGATTGAACTGTTTTCCCTTCGTCTTGACAATTAGTTTAAAATCATATCTTGAAATTTGGATCAGCACCTTGTCCAAGTGACGATGGACAATACCCAAGGTGGTATAATGCATACTGACGTTGCATGGATCCCGAAACCATGCAGTGGGTGAGGTAACAATGGGCGTGAACCACAGCAGTGACTCTTGAGCAGGTTATTTGGTGAAGTATCCCTACCTGTGTAAGAGATTGGCGTAACAGGATGCTGGAAATGTATTGGGTTTAAAGGCTGACATTGAGATGGAATTTAGCCCAAGACTAGATATCACCCATCGCTAAATAGGGGCACATTTTGCAGGAATGTGATTGCTCGCACTTCCAGGTACTATTAACAGTTAAACAACAATGAATGAGAGCCGCAGGAAATGACTTTGCATAATTCTTACTCTACCTCTGTCCTTCCTCGAATTTCTGTTCGTTTAGTTCCATCTCTCTGTCTGTCTTTACCCTAACTTTGCTGTGTAACAATGTTCACTTTTTCCTTGTCATATGGACATTGGAAAGAGTACCTTGTCTCAGACTTTCATTTCAAAAGGGTCCCACATAAAGTATTTCCTTCAAAGGGACAATTAAAATGTAGCAAAGTACAGCTTGTAGCTCAAGATAAATTTAAAATGAAAATGGTTACATGTTACTTGATAGATGATTGTGAGAATATATGTTCCTTCTGTATGAGACTGCTATTTATTCTTTTATGAAATGTTGGTTTCCATGGGAGAGACAGCATTCATTGCCCTTTCTTAATTGACCTTGGACAGAGTGTCTTGCAAAGCCTGTTCAAGAGCAATCAAGAGTCAAGCACATAGCGTATGTCTGGAGCACTATGTAAGCAAGAACAGGTAGCCATTGTATTACTCTTTCTGGAATGGTAATCGAAATTTTGTTTTTCTTACAACATGCAAATCATTAGCCGTTTCACTTCTGCTCTTACAGTGACTAGATATTTTCACATTATTTCATAACTCAGTTTACATTCCTTTATCTGATCTGTGTGTAGAATAATTAGCCTGAGCCTCTGAATTTCTAGAGCAGTAATACCACCATGTAACCACCATCTGCCAGTGCAATCTATGTAGTGTTATATTACTTTGGTCATTCTTTGTTCATTACTTCTGTTTTGAACGTTAAAACTATCAATGAAATTTTATGAGATGTATGTTAAAATGGCACAAATTTCGTTTATTCTTCCTCGAGTTAAAAAGTTTTAGAAGTGATAGCATTTATGAGATAATCGAGAATAGTGGATGGGTTGGTCATTATATTGTCGACTGCATTGTCCCAATGCATTGTTTACCATTCCCCAATTCAGTAATGAATTAATGATGCTGATATTCAAAATGTTATTTCTGCTGTTTGAGCTTCTACCCTCGTTAATTTTAAATGGGTTTCGCTGTTCCAGCAGCACAAAACATTGAAAAATGGTAAGTAATATTTTGTATGTTTTGAAAGCAGGTCACAGGCTCGAGATACAATTGTCACTCTTTTCTCTCTATCAACTCCGAGTGCAGCTGAGACGTCGAATTTAGATTCTACTGTATCTCCACCCAAAACTTCCATTTCATTCTCCATCTCTCCCCTATCCCTTATTATCTATGACCCAATTGTATTTTTAGAGAGACTGCTACCGTTGTGCTATTTTTGCTATTGACTGGAACAACAATTCAGTTGGGTAGGGATCAGCCTTTCTGCTCCATCAGGGGTGCAGAATCGTCATTCAACATGAGGAAATATTTCTTGACATTCCTCATCATCGTATTTATTCTCAGTAAGTATGTTCTTCTCAGAAAAAAAAGGTGGAGATTGTCACAATATGAATGCTATTGCTTATCAATGAGATGGTGCCAATTATAAAGGCCAAAATGAGCCTGACACTACTGCCCTTTTAACATCCTTTCATGTATTAGAATGGAGCCACCAGAACGCAGTGGAACAGTGGTTAGGCAAAATATTTGTCAAAGAGGAAAAGAACATCACACTTACCTGTAACTTGAAGACCAGCTGCTGTAATGATTATGCATACTGGTATAGTCAGCGTCCAGTACAGCATCCAGAGTTCATGTCTCAGCTTATTGGTTTGAGTGTGCTCAAGAATACAGGCATCAGTGATCGATTCACTTCTAATAAAACTGGCAAGATCATCGAACTAGCAATCAGCAAATTCCTCAACTACGACAGTGCAATCTCTCTGTGTGCCCTGCAGTACGCTTCAGTACATTCCAGTGAAAGTATTTTTGTCCGAGTCGATCATGATCAGTGAATAGTGATATTTATGGCAGATTGTAGCACCAAAGCACAACATAATTTGGTATGACCCCCAGTGGCCAAGACTGATTCTGTAAAAAAAAAACGATAATTCAAGTCAATGCACATTTCAGGCTGAATTCGGTCATCAGGAATTTTTGAAAAAAGCCATTGTGTTGAGCATATTTCAGACGATGTCGATTGATTTGTGGGCCTTAAAGTAAAGAAGTGATTTGAGATTTCTGCTAGAAATGAAGTGGATCAACTACGATTTCATTCACTGGTACAGCAGATTCGACAGTCTAAATGGCCTCTTCCAGCTCCCGTCCTGCATTCATATGGCCGGCCGTTTGACATCTTAAATTGTAGAACAATGAACCTGTAAGTCGATTTGTTGATTCTGTCAGAAGTAAATTAATCAGCATGGAAATAGGATATGGCACATCATTGACTCCTAGCTGAAACTATTCAACTTCATGCCCTTTGTTTAAACCAACCATTCACTCTGCAATCATGTTGGATTTTATCATTGTCTCATTCCTCACGGCTCCCCAAACTAAAATTGGTAAGCTCCTGTGTAGTAAAATGTTCTCTTCTAGCTAATTCGACTACTGCAACCTTCTCTTTGGCTGTGATTCTATGTTTAAAAATATGATATTTAATGGTATAACATTTACGGTAATTGTTATTTTTAAATCATTTTCCTTCTAAATGTATGTAGGTGTTAATAGAACAGACTTGGTTTCACAAGAACCCTCTACAGTGATACAGTTTGATGGAGAAATTGATGAGTTTTCATTTGAACAATTTTACAGAAGATCAGACATATGCCTTGTAATGGCGCCATCACTACCTGGAGAAGTCTCTGGCATGCTTCAGTGACATTCCTAAATATGTGAGTATTGTCAGAGCAAAAGGCATTCATGCTCGGTTTTCTTCATCTTTAAAATATGAGAAGTTCACCGTTGGTGAGCTTTTTCTCTCTGACAATGTAGAGTATTACTGAGAGCTAGTGCATACAGTAACAGATACAGAGGGATTTGCAGTCAACAACACCACTGTCGTGTGTCAAAATGAGTGACATGGGGAGCAAGAGACGCAAGGGGCGGACACACTGCAGAGTGACTAAGATACAGTAACTTTCTTGGAAACCACTGAACTTAAAAATATCCTTCCATTCAACAACAGAGACGAATAACAAGTGCTGCATTGGAGAATGCTGCCTTTTTATAGGCTGCATTCAGAACATCACTCATATATGATTAAGGAATTTATGGCATTTCATGCAGTAAAAACATTGTTACACACTAGTTTCCCATATCTCCCTTCACTTTTCGAGCCATTCCTGATTATTAAACTGAAACAAGTTTAATAGCACCGCGGGATAGACAACAAAATAATAATAATAATAATAATATACGATTTTTATTCAATTATATATGTCGTCTTAGCTGATGAGTTGGGAAATCAAAAAGGTCTTCTAATATCCTGTGTGATAAGTGCCATTTTCTTCAATTAAGCTTTCATATTTAGTTAGTTTCCTGACCAGCTATTCCATGAAATCTCTGCTTCTGTTGTTCTAGATTATTGCCGTTAATCTCATTGTTTTTCATTCTCTCCTCCTATCCTGAAAGCATTCTTCTTTTTCGTTGTAATATTACGGATCCTTAATCTTTAGTATGTGTACACTTAAGAAGTGTTCAATTTGGTTGGTGGAAATATTACGTTTCTCATTTTGCAAGCTGTTCTTCATACTATATTCAGCAATTTCACATTGAAAATTAATTTGTTCTTTTTTTTCCCCTCCAATGCTGTGATACATAGAAACATTTAGTGCCAGGCCAGCCGCACAGTTTGTATCCTCACTGAAACAGAGTGAGGTATTCTCAAACATTCCGAAACAGACAGCAGACGATTCAGTCCTCACACTGTCAACACAAAATTCAGAATCAGTATTCATTGTGAACAACTTTAAATGTTAATAAAGTGGATTGCCCACCAAGGTTTTCCCTTCACGGTAAGTGAATTGTTAGTCTGTAACCTACTTTTATAATCAGATTGCAACAACAGCAGCTGTAACCTAGAAAAATAGCAGCAGTTATTGTACAAGGCTTTTATACGTTTCTATCACTGTGAGGCTCATTGCACAGTAATAGACCATTGTGTCAGACAATTGCAGGTCTGAGATAGTCAATTGATACAACTTGTCTTTCTGCTGGACTACATCAGAAAACCGGGTCTGAGCAAACTCCGCCTTCAATTCAGCACTACCAGTCGTGCCCCTCCGGACTGTGAACTCTGGTTGTCTGCCTGGGTACTGACGATACCAGAACAAGTAATAACCATCGTCAGTGTAGGTACAGGTTAACGTGATATTGTCTCCCTCCGTCTGCATTAGTGAAAGATCCCGCTGAACAACAGAAATGGCGTCACTCAAATCTGGAACACAGGTTAGAGAAAGCAGATAATAAAGATTACATAGTTGAGAAAAATGAACGAATTGTAGAAATTCTTGATCTTGCCTAAAACTAGATAGAACTGAGAGCAGTCAGAGCTTTTTCAGACCATTCGGCGCATGCCTGTGTATATAATAAACACAAGCATCCTTCCTATTTCTTCTGATCATTGGATTAGCAAATCACTCAATCCCTTTCATCCTCTTTCTGCTTTTGAATGCATCTTTGTTGTTGAATACAAGTTTGTCATGTGGCTATGAAAAACACATTCTTCGTGTTCTCCAGATTATTTAAACTCTGAAATTCGCAGTGGATTATTTTGTCGTTTGAGCTTTTTTCTTTAAATTTACGTATCTGAAACCCCTTTCAAGTGGAATAACTCACTACATGACGGGAAGAAAATATATTTTCACTGTTATAAAGTCATCAGTCCGGATACTCGTTAGTTGTCTCATCAGTGGAGAAAACAACCCTAGCCTACATTTTTCTTGTCAGCTACAAAATCTAAATTCTAGCGCTAACTCCATAAACTATTTTGTCCCTTGTTGTGTTTTACATCTCTTCAATCTTTTTTGTAAAATAGGGGCTAGATTTGAACGCAACTAGAAAGTGTTCTCTGATCCAGCTCTCGTACCTGTCTAACATTTATAATTTCTTTCTCAAGTATATTCGTCCAGCCATTAAACACTGTTCAAAGCTATAGACACCTTACCAATAGTAGAAGTCACCCAGGCCAGACAGAGAAAGCACAGCCACATCGCTACTGCTCTGGGATTCGAATGATATTTCTGTTTCTCAAAAATCCGCAGAACGTCTGAGAAGAAAAAAATAGTTTGGATTGAGTTCAAATTCATACCACTTCCTGTAAATCATGCAGTAGGCCGTCCTTAATCTGACATTCTGCTGACATCGATCACCACAAGTCTGTTTCTGTCAGAAAAGAGAGACAGTAAATGTTATCCCTGTTGTTTGGAGAAAGATGAGCAAATGTGAGCAGTTTACATTTAACTCATCAAGGAGAAGTTTAATTACCAAGTGAATGCAGAAAGACGCTTGATCTCTGACTGGCTTGACAAATGATCTAAACCAAGCTGTCTCAATAAAATAAATTTCATTGTTGAGGCTAGATTGAGAAGGTCGCTTTTCATTCATTGTGAGTAATCCGAATGAGTTGGCAGCAGGGAGAACCCTGTTAAACTTTCTGTGCGGGACACATGAGGCTTTCCATTTGTGACACCAAACAGTTGGGAGTGGAGAGGTGTGTTTTGGGAGTGGGGTCGTGGCAGTGGCGGGTGTGCGTCGAGTATTCGTGGTGAAGTATGTCAATGAGCTAAATAATTTGGCTAAACAGTGTCCAATATGAACTATAATTTCAGAAACTGTGTGTTGTTTCTTCTGCGAATTCCTTCTTGTGGAATTCTGAGGAAGAATCATTGGACCCGAACCTTTAACTCTGAGTTTACTTCGCAGATGTTGCCATACCTGCTGAGCTTTTATAACCAATTCTGTATATGTTCAGCCTCAGAACAAAGTTTTGTCTCCGGTTTACAGAATAATAATGAACTGGGCATAAACAGTAGTTTGACCCCTTCATCACGGCCAATGTTAGTTTCAGGAATAAATGGAAAACTGTTACATTTGTTGAGTAATAGCACCAGAACCTGTCGTTCCAAGACCTGCTCAGTGTGAGTAAAAGAAAAATCGCATGTAATATTAAGAGTAATTTGCACAGAACATATTGGGATCACTACTTCAAAAAGCAAACAAAAAATGGGCAGGGTGATGTTAAAATCTGATTTTTATTATGCTAACAATTTATGATACAGCTCAGAGATCCGAACCATTAAGAGGAACTGGGGAGGTAGGTGGGTGGTGGTGTCTTGCTGGCTTTTGTTTGTGCCAAAATATTCTGCATATCAATGTGGAGTTCAGAGCACAGCAGTAGATGGCAGAGTCGGAGACGTCAACGTTGGTGATATTTAAATGCACTGTTTTCTTGCTTTTGTTCAAATTAGCAGAGAATCGGTCAGGAAAATCGATAGACCTGCCCCCTTGCTGCACTTTGCATCTGTGCAGTAAATATCTTGGAAATTTCCCAGGAGACTGGATCTACCAAAAAAAGCGTTTCTCCAGCGAATTCTGCTGTTGTGTAATTGCAGTTTAATATTATATTATGGCCTTCCTCAGCGATCTATTCAAGTGGATCCTGGAAAAAGGAATTATGCCCGTTCATTCCTGAAACAAATGCATGCAACATGTTAAAAATCTGCATATATAAATCTAATCAAACACACAATGGTGATATTCACTCTGATATACCAAGCAACACGGTCATGATTATCACTAAGGAATCAGTAAACGCATAATATCAACCTCAACAGTAAACAGCACGTTTTAAATTATTTGATGACTCTTACATCAGCCACTAAACTTAACTAAGGGTCCTGCCTCACATTTTTTGGGAAAAATCAGGAAGGCTTCATTGTGCAGCGATTCTTTGTGCTCTCAGATTTGACGTTAACTATGGACGAAAAATAATCAATTAACGACAAAAAACAAAATTCGTTCTAATTGTACATCTTGTTGTTTTGGCGCCTTTCTCATCCATTTGTTCTACCTCACATTTTTAGGCATTCTGCTTCGACTTAATTTGCTTCTGTTTTCAACCCAAATGCTCCTTTTTTTTCATCGATTTATCATTCTTTCTACGTTAGGTGAAAGGGTAATACTTCAAAATTGATGTCCAACTCATGTATTAATCGGTGCGCCCGAATGCTGACTGATTTACAAGGAAATACTACGTCGTGATCCCATTCCAAATCAGATTATGAATTAAAAGTGGTAATGTTGGAAGGAAGACAATGATTTCAGTTGTACACAGTCCTTGCCAGAAGCACTCTTGATTCCAACACCCCTGGAACTCGCTTTGAGTTTTGAAAAACATTAAAAGACGCCATGATATACTGGCACCACGTAGAACTATTTTGTAGTTAAAATTTAACTTATTACATACCACTGCATCTTTAAAAACTTCAAAAAAGAACAGAAGTATGCAACGTCTTCCTTCGCAGAAACAGGCAGGAGTAGCCCAAATTCTGGTGCAACGACCTGAAGATCGTGGGAACCAGAGAATGGGAAGGGAAGATGATAAATGGGACGTTCCCTTTGAAGGAAATTTAATTAAACAATCGTCTCTGTTCAAGAGCAAAACTCTGAAAAGTGGGCAGGCAGAATCACAAACAACTTCTGAACGCTCTAAATGCCAAATCATACTCATTGATTTGATTCTCAGTCTTCAGCTAGAAGCTGGATTACTGAAACCAGACAAAGAAGGGAATGAGCTTTTTGGGGCTGGGGAGTGCGAATGCAGTAAACATGGTGCATTGAGGTAAGATGAAAGATCTCGATTTCATATTTGGAGTAAGATTTATTGCGTGGAATGTAGAATTATAGATATCATTAGAGGACTATAGGAGATAAGAGGCTTGTATTATGTGGAGACTTAGACAAGATTTGTTTTACTTATATTGATTTAAGTTTCAGGGTAATATGAGTGAGTTAATCAACATTTCAAGGGGTTTTAATAGAATATAAAACATGCTATATTGGCTTCATTGTCAAGGCTTCCAGTAAAAGGAGGAACGAGATCAAGAGAAAGGATAAAACAGAAAGCACCTTTTACACATTGGACTTTATTCAGATTCATTATAAGCCATGTGAGAGGACTATGAAAGCTCATTAAATGCTAAATTTCTGAATGATGTTTGAAACGATCTGCAAATTGGTTAAATATGAAATGCTACAGCAAGTGAAAAGAACGATGAAAAATTACGTTTGACCCTTCAAAGTGCAGGCACAAGCACGATGAAGAATTTCCTCATCTCTGTGATATTTGATTCTTTATTCGTCCCCTAAACTCTTCCCATGTGTTCCTCAGTTACTCTGTTCGAAAGAGCGTAGGATGGTCACAGAACATTTAACGTTTGCCAGTTCCCAGACATTTCAGCAGTGCTGTGCAATTTCTATTCTCACATGGAGAAAGTACACTCAAAGCCAATTCTACAGCAGTCCTGCACTCAGCTTCTGAGCCGCCTTGCCGTCCTGTGTTCCTTTAACGATTTTTGCAACCGTCACTGTTTGTCATAAGTGGACCAGCTTTGAATCGGGATCACGGGGTGTGGGTTTTCCATGCATCAAAATGACAACCCAGAAAGCACAATGAAGAACTGTCTCCCACCATGTCTCGCAATTATCTCATTTCTAGGGCAGTGATTCTTTTCCAGAAAAAAAAAGCTCCATTGTTCCTGAAATGCATGTTTGTAACATTGATATTATTACTTGAAAATCACTGAGGGGAACGATTGTAATTTGGATTACCAGTGTTATTTAATGTTAGAATGGAGTCAGAATGATACAGCTGAACAGATGTTTTCTGAAATGGCTTTTAAAAGAAAGAAGTGCTTCTCTACAAATCTGCAAATTGAAGACAAGAGATGCAGGTTATTCCCACTGAAATAGCCAGTACCCAGTGCAGCATCCACAGTATGTGCCTTGATTGGGAAGTTGATAAACAGGAACTCTACCTTCAGTTCAGTTCTAAGGATGAATCACTGGACTCGAAAAGTTGACTTTCATTTCTATCCACAGATGTTGTCAGACGCATTGATTTTATCCAGCAATTGTTATTTTCGTTTCTGATTTCCAGCTTCTGCCGTTATTTTTCAAGTACACATGCAAAGTTTTGTGAGCTATCCTCTGCAACATTTAGTAAAACTATGATGATTACGCAATTAGCCTTCAACAGGACCCTCTTTTCTACCTCTACCGTGTGTTTCTGAGCCATGTGCCCCACTTTGATTCAGAGATAACAGCTTCCATTTCAACTCAAATCTCAAACTTACAGGTAGAGTGCACCAGATGGCGCGCTCACACTAACCAAAGGAGGGAATACTGCTCCAGAGATAGTCATTTCTGATTTTCTTTAAGAGACAAGAATAAATCTCAAGAAGAAATGTTGAACTTCATTTGGTGAATTATATCTGTCTATATGTTCAGGATGCAAATGAAATATGAAAGAAAATCAGAAACGTATCTGCACAGTTCTGCTTCTCCAATTCCTGTCAAGTTACTCCAGAAGCTTCCCTTCACATCCGCAGGCCATTGGCCTTCACAGTAACCATAGAAGCTCCAGTACTCCTGGTAATTGCACTGGGAGGGGCCAGATTAATAATGCAAATCTTTGTTGCTGTCCGGCATACAACTTTGACATTAATGTTTGTCGTCCTTTTTTTTGGAAAAATATAGAGTGCGATGCACTCTGAGGGGAATGCAGCACGGACAACCAGTTTAATTTTGTACTGTGGCTAGTTCTATTTTAAAGAGTGGCATGTCATGTTCTAACCGCTCTAATGTGATAGTGCATTCTTTCTACAGAAGCACAGACCGATCTTTGTACAGCCAACATCAGAAAGAGATATCAGAAAGGTGTCTTGCCTCCTTGGTTCGGGATCAAGCATAATTCAGAGAATATGCAGAGTTTTCTCAAAGGACAACATGACTAGCAGGAGTTCGTTGTATACAACAGAAGTAACAACATAGGTGGGTAAAAAAGGCGAGATTCTGAGGAGAGAATAAAGTAAGTTCGGCAGGAAATGAAAACAAATGTCCTTGAGGACAGCAATATCTAGATTTCCTGTTGTTTCACGAGATAATGTGGATAGGGATACCAGGAAAAAGCAGATGAATGCATGGTTAAGGATATAGTGCACAGGAGATTGATTTACATTTTTGGCTCATTCGAATATGTTTTGCAGTAGAAGTGACCTTTTAAAGAAAAAAAACGGATGGCACCTGAATGAGAAAGGAGACAATATAATGATGGTAACATTTGCTAATGCTGCTCTGGGGGAAATAAACTAGCGACAGAAAGATTGGAAGCCATGTAGACTGAAAAAAACGATGTTCGTCCAAGACTGGCGTACTTAGGAAAAGCAGCAAGACAAACAGTCAAAGCTGCCTAGAACAAAATACAGAATGCGGTAGAACTAATAACCCAGACTGCATTTATTTCAATGCAAAAAAGTCAAACAAGTAAGACAAATGAAGCCAGGGCATGGTTGAGAAGATAAGACAGAGGTATCATAGCAACTACACACGTGGCTCACCGATGAACAAGTATAACAGTTCAATGTTCGAGAGCCTCGATGCTAAAGGAAGAATAGAAAAGAGGATAAGATAGAAGGTGAGTCGTGTCTTTGCATCGGGATAGCATTGTGGCTGTTCTTTGAGTGAATATTCCTGGGAGTACGTTGACAGAACTTATTCGGCAGGGACTGAGAAATAAGCAACGGATGCTCACTTTATTGGAATCAGACTACAGATAATCACCACAATAAGCAACGAGAAATTGAAAAACAATTTTGTAAGCAGATGTCAGTTATCTATAAGAATAATAAGGTGGTTTCTTCGGCGACTTCAACTTTCCAGTCATAGTCTGCGGCTGCCATAGCGTCAAGGACTTTAAGGGAGACAAATTTTTAGTTGACTACGAGAAAAGAAAATCAGATTCAGTGTGTGGATGAGCATACTGGAAAAGGTGGAAAATTTGACTTGCTCTTGGGAAAGAAGGTAGGGCAAGTGTCTGAGGCGTCAGTGGGGGAGCACTTCGGTGCAGTGATCATATCCGTACATTTTTAAAAAAATAATAGTGGAATAGGACAGCTCATACCTAAAAGTTAAAATTCTAAGTTGGAGTAAAGTCAATTTTGCCGGTGTTAGGCATGACCTTTCAATAGTTGTTTAGAGGTGAATGTTCGCACGTATAGGCATGACTGACAAATGGGAAGCCATTAAAAATGGGATAACGATACTCCAGAGACAGCATATTCCTGTTAGACTGAAGGGTGAGGCTTTTGGGAGTCAGAAATGTGGAATAACTAGAAAAAAACTGATATTTTGCTTAAGAATAAGTGGGAAACAGATATCAGGTTTGAAATACAGGATCTATTGAATTCCCAGAAGAGTATAAAGACAGTAGGAGCATACTTAATAGGGGTAGCAAATGTGGGCCTGGATGAACACAGCAGGCCAAGCAGCATGTTAGGAGCACAAAAGGTGACGTTTTGGGCCTAGACCCTTCGTCAGGTTTTTTCTGATGAAGGATCTAGGCCCGAGACGTCAGCTTTTGTTCTCCTAAAATGCTGCTTGACCTGCTGTGTTCATCCAGCCCCACACTTTTTTATCTTGGATTCTCCAGCAACTGGAGTTCCCATTATCCCAGATCACATGCTTAATAGGGAAATCAGATGGGCAAAAAGGAGAGATCGGATTCTTTTGGCAAATAGGGTTAAGGGGAATCCAAACGAATTCTTGAAATACATTTTGGACGAAAGAGTAACAATGTAAATAATAGGGCTCGTGAACGATCATAAAGGCCTCTTATGTGTGGAACCACAGGAGTTCGGGAAGTTAATAAATAAGCGTTTTGATCAGTGTTTACAATAGAGCAGGATATGGAACATGGAGTACATGGGGAAACTTGAAAAAAGATGCTCACATTATTGGCCAGTAAGTACTGGATGTCTAAAAATGCACAAAGGAAAACACATCCAAATATCTTGTTCAGGTGTAGCCTCGAACGCCCTAGGGAAGCTAGGGAAATGATTTTTAGTTGAGGTGGAGGATTTAGATACATTTCCAAGGGAAGGACTGATTGGGACAAGCCAACATGACTTTGTGAGTGGGAAATTCTATCACAGTAACTTGAACGAGATTTTTTTAAAAGAAGTAACGACGAGAATCGATGAGATTGACAAAATTATGATGGATATGGATTGTGTGAATATTAATGCCTTTTTGAGGGGTCCAAAGCTAGAGGGCAAAAGCGTAAAGTGAAGAGTGGCAGGATTTTTAAGGGAGTTGAGGGGCAAAAGAATCATGCAGAGGGTAATGTGTGTATGACCTACCAGAGGACGTGCTGTAAGCTGGTACATTTACAAAATTTAAAATGCATGTGGATACGCTCAAGAATAGGGAGGGGTTAGAGAGACATGGGACAAATGTCTAAACGAAGACTTTGCTTCCACGATGGACTTCTCTATGACTTTATATTCAGCTTGACTGAATTTTTTTTCTCTCGGAGTAAAATTTGTGCAAAGAGTCAAAGAGTCATACAGCACAGAAACAGACGATTCAGTCCAACGTGTTTACACGAACAGACACCCTGAACTAATCTAGTCCCATTTGCCAGCATTTGGCTCATGCCCTTCTCAACCCTTCCTATTTATTTCCTCATGCAAACAACGTTTAAATGAAGCTGTAGACTTGCTCGTCGAACCAATGTTTTTGAGTGAAGATATTTTGCCGCCCTGCTAGTTAACTTCTTCAATGCACCTCCAGTATAGTGTTGTTGTTATGTACCGCACGGTATTTATATGTCTCAGTCAGCTCGAGAGGTTGGCATCATTTCCGGTTTTGTTTGTCACTGGTTTGTATATTGGTCCCAATTCAATGTCTGTATTTATGCAGTTTCAGTTGGATATCCAGACTACAAGGAATTCTCTGGCATATCTCTGTATGGCATGTGATATTATGGATGCGTTGTCCAAGTCGAATTTGTGTCCATTTCTTTTCGTGTATTCTGAGAACAGTGAGAACTGAGCCTGCCTCTTGGTGGTTGTTTGGGTTCGTATATCCTGACTGTCAATGTCCTTCGAGTTTTTCCAATGTAATATTTGTCAATGGTCTTGCATGATAAGTTTTGTATGACGTTTGTTTCATTGGCTGTGGGTATGGTATCCTTTGTGCTCTTCAGTAGCTGTCGGAGGATGGGTGTTGGTTTATGGGCTACCCTGATGCTTACTTGTATGAGTAGTCTTGTGATCATCTCTGATATCTCGCGGATGTACTGCAGGGTGATGTGTGTGTCTGGGTGTGTTACATCTTCGTGCTGTGGTTTGTTGTGGTGGTAAAAGTGCATTGTGCTTTTTGGGCATCTATTCCTTTTAAAAACTCCATATAAGTGCACCTGTTCTGCATTTTCACAGTTTTGAGCTCCTTCTAAATGGAATGAATACTCACAAAGCATAATCCACCATTCCCTCTGCGAAAGATCACAGCAGGAAGATCCAATGCGGCCAGACACATTAGTCATCCTTGTGTCCAGCAGAGACATATCAGAGATGACCACAAAACTGCTCAGACCCCAGGCATCACGGTAGACCACAAACCAACAACCACCCTACGACAGTTACTGACGAACATAAAGGCTCCTGTACCCACAAGCAATTAAATCAATGTAATATAAAATATACCATGTAAGGACTGTTAGAAACATTACAAATGATAAACTCGAAGAAAACTGACAATAAGGATACACGAACACCAACTAGCCTCCAAGAGACATGGCCAGCTCGCAATAGCTTCAGCATACACGGACAGAGAAGGACACGAAATCGACTGGATCAGATCATTTCTAATAGCACAAGCCATGTACAGCCTACCAGAGAGTTTGTGGAGGACTGGCGTTCCAATTGGAACTCCATCAAACACACACACAGTGACCTGGAACAGAATTGATGCCAACCATCTGAGCAAACAAACAGCTTATAAATAACAAGCAGGACAGAGCACTAACCCTTCAGCAAACAAGTTTGCAAGATCATCCACAACACAAACTACAAATCTTATCAAAGCCTTTTAAGTATTGAAATTGGACTCAACTGTACCACTGGCCTCTTACTGCAGACAAACGACACACTCTGAAAAAATCGTTTCACCGATGATGCCTTTCACATTTTCTCCTCTCACCACAATCCTATGCACCTAGTTTTGGTCTTCTCAACAGTGGGAACAAGTCTTTTGCTATTTATCCTATCCATGCACCTGAAACTTAAATAAATCTCTATAAGGTCACAACTCAGCCTTCAACTCTCCAAATGAAAAATGTTTTTCAGCATATATTCAGTTTCTCCCGGTCACTCAAATCTGACATTAGCCCATGCTTGTGAATGTTATCCGTACATTTCCAAGTTTAACCCTGTGCGTCCTGCAGGATGGTGAACAGAATCGGGTGCAGCATTCTAGACGTGACTTGACCAAAGTCTTGTGCAACTGTAAAAAGACACTTCAGCTCCTATTTTCAATACACTGACCAACGAGGGGAAACGTGCCAAATGTAATATTATAAACCTGTCAACATGGGATTCCAGTTTCAAGGAAATATGCACCTGCACTCCTATTTATCTTTGTTCAGCAAAACTCCCCAGGACCCTACCATTAAATAATTCCTGCATTGGTTCGCTTTACCAAATTTCTACATGTTCACAATTATCCAAATAAAACACCATGTGCCTCTCTTCGGGTCATTGGCGCATTTAGTCAGACTCCAAATTTACTTTGAGATCACTTTCTTCATTGTACAATGCACCACCGTTAATGGGGATTGTAGGAGAGGCAATGCTTTAGTGGTATTGTCCCTGGACTGGAAATCTAGAAGCCTTGGTAATGTTCTGGGAACACAGGTTTGAATCCCGCCATTACCAATGTTGGAAATTGACTTCAATAAAGAGCCTAATGATGGCCATGAATCCATTGTGGATTGTTAGTTTAAAAAAATCTGGCTCTCTTTTGCCCTTTAAGGAAGGAAACTGATCTCCTCAACCGTTCTGGCCCACATGTGACTCCAGACCCAAAACAATGTGGTTGACTTGTAACACCCCTCTTTGCTAAAAGGGATGAACAGTGAATGCTACCTGGTCACCAACACCCTCATCACATAAATTTATAAAATTAAAATAAACTTTCTAAACATGCATCTTTTATTCAATACAAACCATTTATATAACTGATAAATACAGTGATCTGAAGACACCTTTGGTAACTGGCCTCCAGTCCAAAATGTATTTTTACCACCACTGTCTTCCTCATGCTTTCAAGCCAATTGCGTATCCAATTGTCCAGGACCTGGCGTCCAATGCGATGAAAACTTACTAACCAGCCTACCATATGAAGCCTTATCGGCAGCTATGCTGCAGTCCATATATCCAAGGACTAGCAACCTCCCATCATCAGTCGACTTTGCCACCTCTTCAAGACACTTAATCAAGTAAGTGCAGTATGGTTACCCACGGACAAAGCCATATTGATGATTCATACTCAATTCTTGCTTTTCCAAATGCATTGAAGTCCTACCCTTCGAATCATCTACAAGAACTTATTGAATACCTGACGCTGATCTCCCGGCCTATCCCTCAGAGTGTTTAAGTTTTGGAGCAGTATCCTTCACACTATAATTGTCAGTTCTGAGAATAAATGGAGGCGATTGATGTGGATGCTGTTAACACAAAAAGTCATACAGTCTGCCAGTGCATGTGATACACAGTAAGTGCTGAATACTGCTGATTCTTCGCTAATTAACGCTGTAACTTCGTATTCTGGCTGGTGCAATGAAATCCTGTTACAGATCTCTGAAGAAAAACAGAAGACACACATCATGTCAGAATAGGAAACAGAAAGACTGATCATTTGGGAATGTAAAATGGGAATATTGGGAGTATTGGGGAATTTAGAAGGCAGATTTAAATGCGGTATACTCACCGTCAAGGGGATAACCAGCGTGTGAGAATGTTTCACCCTGCTGTTTTCAGGTCGTGCTCCAGAAACAGCGATAGTGAACACTGTCTGTATCAGGTTCAGAATGGTAGAAAGTCAAATCGAAGTTATTTGGTCTGCTTGGATATGCCTTCTTCATGCACTTTCATAAATTTGCAGATTTCTTTTTCTGCAGAGGGGGGTTAGTGAGATTGATCAAGTGAATATATAGTGCTGTGCTGCAGTTGTGACCACATTAAACAAAAGTTAAATGCAACCACGTACATAAATACACAGAGGAGGATGGTAAATAAATAATAGTTTCGAACTGCAGTGAAACAATGAGGACCTGATACCTCATCAGGGAGGAAACCCTGTGCTAAAGATTTTCAGAACACAGCCGAACTATCTTGTCATTTCCTGCGTAATGCAAGTATTATTTTGTATCATTTAAGAGCTATTACAGCTGTGCTTTAGGTTTCCAAATTTCTAACAAATAAAAAAAGGGATTTTTTTTAAAGCACAGAAATCATTATACCCATGTACAGCGTCAACAATTCATCTGGGGCCAAACACACTCTATTATTTGTGTCAAAAATAAAGCTGTGGAAAAAAGCTCAGCTGATCTGGCAGCATCTGTGAAGGAAAATACAGAATTACCGTTTCAGGTCTGGTGACCCTTCCTCAGAACTAATGGTAGCTTGGAAAATGTCAGCATATAAAAACGTGTCGA
This sequence comes from Stegostoma tigrinum, assembly GCF_030684315.1. NCBI lineage: Eukaryota > Metazoa > Chordata > Chondrichthyes > Orectolobiformes > Stegostomatidae > Stegostoma > Stegostoma tigrinum. The sequence continues at coordinate 1,639,077 of NC_081396.1, read as the reverse complement.
TTATCTCTGCTAACTAGGTGTCGAACTGTACGAACACCACAGGCCAAGCACATCGAAGGAGTAGAAAAGGTGACGTTTCAGGCCGAGACACTTCATGGGGAGGAGAAGAGGGTTCTGAAATAATTAGGGAGAGAAGGAGAGGCGGGTCGAAGATGGATTGAGGAGAATATAGGTGGAGAGGAGGCAGAAAAATTAAAGAGTCAGTGATGGAGCCAGTAGAGGTGAGTGTAGGTGGGGAGGTAGGGAGAATCTGTGTTGTTTTAAATTTAAGCTTCAAAATTGTGCCCTGATATAACACAAATAATGCATCGACAATCATCTAAATTTTTGAGTGGCTGTCCCGTAGCCATTGACCAGAGGTGTTCTCATAATTGATTTGCACAGAGAAGCGTAAACATTTCCTCCAAATATGATTAAACAATAAGTGTCAGACTCAGAGATAGGAGTCAATTCAGAATAGTAAACGCCGGAAAATGTCATGGAAACTATTCTAATTCGATAGTGAGGCCATGAAATTTTGAGAAACCACATCTGCAATGGAAAAAAAAATCTGAACGGGGGCAGGGTCAAATCGGCACTTAAGGGTCCTTGCAGGGACAAAGAAAAGATTCAAGGCAGAGTGACAGCAATCTTTATAAAGAATACTTCACCAGACAGGTGGAAAACTGACCAAAGGAGAGGAGGAAGACAAGGGCTTAGGTCTGCAACAGCACTGCTAGAGAACACTATGCTACTACAATTACAGGGTAGCTAATGTCACTTTAATATGCAAAAAGGGAAGTAGAAAGAGCTCAAGGAAATATAGGTTAGGAAGTCTAACATCAGTTTTTTGGGAAAAGTCTGAATCCATTATGAAGGGATTTAAAGAGGAGCATTTGGAATGCAGTGCCAGGGACAGAAAGAGCCAGCATGGAATTTTGGAAAGGAAATCCTGTTTGATAAAAGTGTTGGTATTCTATGATGATGTAACTCGTTCAGTTGACGAGGGGGAGGCAGGAGCCAGTTTATGTGATATATTTGGGATTTCAGACACTGTTTAATAAAGTCCTGCATTAGAGTTGATTGTTCAAGAGTAAAGCGTAAGGGATTGGAGGAAGTGCATTGAGAGGAAAAGAAAACTGGTTGCCAGACAGGAAGCAAGGAGTAGGAATTCATGTGTCATCTTCAAATTGGCAGACAATTTTCAAATTAGCAAGCTGTAGGGTGCCACAAAGATCGATGCTGGGACCACAGCTATTCACAATATATATCACCAACTTTGATGCAGTGGTTAACAGGTAAGATCTCAACTTTTGAAGATGATGCCAATTTAGGTAGGAGGGTGAAATGTGATGGGGATGCTGGGATCCTTCAGCATGATCTGCGCAGTTTGAATGGGTGAGGAAATCGATGGAGGTTGTAGAGTAATTTGGACACATAGAGTATAGAACATACAACATTACAGCACAGTACAAGCCCTTCGGCTCTCGATGTTGTGCCGACCTGTCATACCGATCTCAAGCCGATCTAACCTACCCCATTCCATGTACGTCCATATACTTATCCAATGACGCCTTAAATGTACCTAAAGGTGGCGAATCTATTACCGTTGCAGGCAAAGCGTTCCATTCCCTTACTACTCTCTGAGTAAAGAAACTACCTCTGACATCTGTCCTATATCTTTCACCCCTCAATTTAAAGCTATGCCCCCTCGTGCTCGCCGTCACCATCCTAGGAAAAAGGCTCTCCCTATCCACCCTATCTAACCCTCTGATTATTTTATACGTTTCAATTAAGTCACCTCTCAACTTTCGTCTCTCTAATGAAAACAGCCTCAAGTCCCTCAGCCTTTCCTCGTAAGAACTTCCCTCCATACCAGGCAACATTCTAGTAAATCTCCTCTGCACCCTTTCCAAAGCTTCCACCTCCTTCTTATAATGTGATGACCAACTGTACGCAATACTCCAAGTGCGGCCGCTTCAGAGTTTTGTACAGCTTCACCATAATCTCTTGGCTCCGGAACTCGATCCCTCAATTAATAAAAACTAAAACACTGTATGCCTTCTTAACAGCCCTGTCAACCTGGGTGGAAGCTTTCAAGGATCTGTGTACATGGACACCGAGATCTCTCTGCTCATCTACACTACTAAGAATCTTACCATTAGCCCTGTACTTTGCCTTCCAGTTACACCTACCAAAGTGCATCATCTGACACTTGTCTGCATTAAACTCCATTTGCCACCTCTCAGCCCAGCTCTGCAGCTTATCTATTTCTCTCTGCAACCTATTGCATCCTTCGTCACTATCCACAACTCCACCGACCTTAGTGTCGTCTGCAAATTTACTAACCCATCCTTCTACGCCCTCATCCAGGTCATTTATAAAAATGACAAATAGCAATGGACCCAACACCGACCCTTGCGGTACACCACTAGTAACTGGTCTCCAGGATGAACATTTCCCATCAACGACCACCCTCTGTCTTCTTTCAGCAAGCCACTTTCCGATCCAAACTGCTATATCTCCCACAATCCCATTCCTCCGCATTTTGTACAATAAGGGAAACGTGAGGGAATTTACATTTGTAGCAATAACGAGTAGGCAGATTGCGTCTTGAATTGCTTTAAATTGGGACAGGGTACTATGCAGCGAGACCTCAGTGTCCTTGTGCACCTGTCGGTCAAAGAAGCAAGCAATTGCATCTGGTGGCAAAGAAGGCAAAAAGCATGCTGGTCTTAAAAGTGAGAGCATTCAAGTTCAGGCCAGAACTATTTTTTCTTCTTTTGCTGTTATACAGGGCCATAGTGAGGCCGCATCTAGAATATTGCGGGCAGTTTTTGTTTCCTTTTCTCAGGAAAGATGCTCTTACTGTCGAGGAAGTGTTACAAATGGTTACCGGTTTGATTCCAGAAATGGCAGAACTGATATATGAGAATAGATTGAAGAGGCTAAGATTGTTTCCACTGCAACTGAGATGAACGAGAGGTGATCTTGTACAGAGTCATGAAATGCAAATGTGTCTAGGTGGGGTAGATGCAGGAAGGATGTTCCCAATGGAGAGTGTGTCCATAACCAGCGGTTGCAGTCAGAGATCTTGGGGTGGACCATTTATGACAGAGAGGAGGAGACATTGCTTCATTCAAAGAGTAGTGAGCCGACAGAAGTAATGGTGTAGAAGGAGTAGTTAATGAAAAAGGACATTCAACATATTCAGGAGGAGGCTAGATATAGTACTTGTGCGAATGAGATCAAAAGTTACTGGGAGAAAGCAGGATTTGTTTATTTTTGAGTAGGAACGATCAGCCACGGCCGTGGTAAATGGTGCCGCATGCTCGAAGGGTCGAATGGCCTCCTAATGCTCCTATTGTCCTTATTGCTGTGTTTCTGTGAAATGGTTCTCAACGACAGCCTGTGCTCCCTCTTGTAAGACTGAGCGATCCCCAATTGTTATGATCTTATCGTTTCTTCACATAATTGATAGCCGCATCATCTCTAAAGTACTACACCTTCACAAAATCAACAAAGTTTCAAAAATTTGCAATAAGCCATTTATAGTCTAAATGTGATCACGAACCCAGGAAACAACACTTTACTTTGGGAAGCAAGTGGGGAGGATTCTCAAACCATTGCTTGAGGCCCTAAATTCCATATTAGGCTCATTGACTTAAATTTCAAACCCAGCAGATTTTTTTCCAGTTACAATTGGTTGGCTTCTCAGATCTGATGTTAACAGTGAGTCAATCACTGTTTGTTAAAGAATAAATACGCTTCGCTTTCTATTCTCCAGTTGTTCACATGCATTTGTCACCACCTCTATCTCATATTTTCAGACATTCAGTATTGTTCTCACTTTAAATAGCCATCTATTTAAATTTTAAGGTTCCATGCTCAGGAAACAGAATTCCAAATATAACGAATCTTGAAGGGAGCATTCCCCCGATCAACAAAAAAAAAATAATTTTTGATTAAGGCCTTCCTTCTCTTCGATATTTTTTTCACATCTGTGTTCCAGGTTCCTCAAAGAGGAACAGACATGCTCTCTTACCGAATTTGCCATCCCCCTCAGAATCTTACATGTGCCTGATGGATGCTTAATTTCAGGCGTTTACAGATGGAGATGAAGTTGTAGTTGGGCTGAAATGATCAGGAGTGAGTGGAAACCATCACCATGAGCCACGAATATTCAAATGGCACAGGCAAGAAAAAAAAAATTAAAAATACGCAATTTAGACGAGGCACGAGGCATTGCGTTTTGGTACTGCACAATGTCAAAGATTATAGTGAATTTTTAAAATATTCCTAAGACACTTGGAAGAGGAAGCATGAAGTTACAAAGATGAGAATGGTGCTGAATGATGGCTGTGGGTGGATTATAGTACTCCTAAAGTTAAAAAAGTATTGATTCGTCTGAACAAATCCTGCATTATCGTCCTTACTGAACTAGGTCTTCATATCCCTCGACACTACAGACAACATACCGTTGCCAAACCACCTAATGTACACAGTTTGCATGATGTTAAACAACACATGCAGTCAGAGTGAGAACGTACAAATTCAACACAGACAGTTGTCCAAAAGTGGAGTCAAATCTGGGTCTGGTACAGTGAGCCAGGAGACAATGAACATAATCAGCAGTGGAGAATGTGAGATTTACACGAAAGAGAAAATGTTTAGCTGAATTGCGTTGGTACTTTTGTAATGTAAACCATACAAGTAGGATAGCAGAGAAAATCTGTAATTAAGCGATGCTGTGCATTTAAAGACATTTTGGAAAATGCAATAAATGACAGAGTTGAGAAAAAGGGAAAAAGGAAAACGTTTCAATGCAAGGAAGTGACAAAGCGGCAATAGAATGACAATACTAAGAGTACTAAACTCTCAGAAAAAAATAAGCAATAAGAATGGAGGATTTTAGGAAAACCAATAAAATGGGAAGTAAGATATATCAATGTGTAGGGCTGGGCAAACACAGCAGGACATGCAACACCACAGGCGCAAGAAAGCTGATGGTTCAGGTCTGGGGCCTTCATCAGAAAGTTTTTTAGCCTGGTAGAGCTCACTAGAGTGAAGTTTCACACCGAGGAAGAGAAACAATCACCTCCAGTGAGAGAATCACAGACCAATTTCTTAATGTAACAAGAAAAGATCTCAATAACAAGAGTTGTGCTGCCAGTGCAGATTTATTTCACTCGTAAGTTGTAAATATAGTAAGAGTCAACCTCACAAATCTGAATGTGCCGTTCTATCTCTTGTTCGATTTACAACAAACAACGCTGACGTCATCCCCCTCATCTCTGCACTGAGTTCCTTCCACTGACCAACACGGAAATCTCATATAAACTGCAAGTGTATTACCGCTGGTAAATTCAGGGAGAGGAATCGGGGAGTTGGGGATACATTCTTCATGTAAACCTTTGTTCCTTCTTTGCATACTACTTCAGAAATAATTCTAAAATGCTTTCCCAGAAACAATAGCTGTAGATTGTGTCGCAAATTCAATCAAAATCTCTCATGCTGATGTGCTCAGGCATGTGACCAGTTGTCTGTAACACGCCCATAAAACGCACACAAAGAGAGAGAGAGAGAGAGAGAGAGAGAGACGGGAAACAACTCCCAATCTTTCCTCTTTAGATTCGATCGCAGGGAGTGAGGTCAAACTTTTTTTCTTAAGCAGTCGAGTCAAATGTCTGTCATTCATCAGTAATCATCAGATGATTGTAATTATAATGAGCTTACTCAGAGTAGAAAGTCTTTTAGAGAGCCAAGTTGAATTTCATTGTACTTTCTGTATTCTTCAAGTCAAATCATTTTAACATAATGTTTACAAATGCTGTGAATAATAATGTATTTTATAATCACTTGAAGTCGCCCACTTATTCAATGTTTGGCTTCACATATTCATTTCTGGACACGGCAGACGAATGGAAGGTATAGAAGGCGGGAGGTGATACCAAAGTGGAATCTGAATTCTGAAGCACATCTTCTTAATGACGTTGGAGATTGATGATAATAGGATGACACATAATTATGGGCAGTGTTATCATAGTGGTAATAAGAACGTCCTGGGATCTGAATTCTGAAGAAACTCTCTGCAAAGGCGTTAGAAATTGATGATAATAGGATGACAGACATTTGAAAAAGCGTTTGTGTGTTGTTATGCCTCACACGCATTTCTCATCTGTGAGATAGCAGTTCAGCCTGTTCTTCATACTCTGCTGATGTTGAACAATTATTATTAGGAACTTGTTCTGGGTTGCTTGAATCCTTTCACTCCACTCTGTTCCCGGGGATGGAGATCAAATTAATATTGAGTGAATGAAAATTTGCAGCACTGCACTGTATATTCTCACCCACATCTAAAGATTATACATCATCCATATTGCTCCGAACCTTATTAGAATATTCAGCAACGGAAAGCATGAAGTTGGAATGGTTAGCAATAAGTTATATTGTGGGGGGAAGAAAGAGAGCCTCGTCCCTTTCAGGTATTTTACTTTGTTGGTGCCTGGAAGTTGACAACGACTGTGCACAGCCGGTGCCCCAACTGAAACAGTCAAGCGATATTTTTACCAAGGCAGCAAGATTGAGTTTGCCCAAGAAAATGAAAACAATCAGACAGCGATTCTATGCCAACTGAATTTCAAAACATGCAGCGTGGACAACATCGGACCAAGCTACTACTATGTTATTATGGGATTAAAAGAGGGTATTTGGAAAAATGGAGAGACAGGAATCTGCCATCTGAGGGGAGAACCAAACTTCATCTGCAGTGAAAGCAATTTTGCCATCTGGGATACAAATATTGTTTACACACAAAATTATTCAGCTGTCTGAAAACTCCCATCAAAGTTACCAAGGCATTTTATCTTAAAGTCCGCATCAAAGAAATTAAAGATAAAAACATCCAGACAGCAGAATCAATGGAAAAAAGGCATTACTTAAATGAAATTGACAGAAGAAAGAATGGAGATAAAATGGAGAAGGCAGAGATTGTGAGAATTTGGAAAGATTAAGCTATTTTTTCTAACTAAGTGGTTTAGTACAAGTGGGAATTGTGTTTATTTGAACGCCATTTTAGTAGACATTAGACGAGTCAGGGAGTAATTATTAGTCTGGGGGCAGGTGGAGGGATGGCATTGTCCGACTTGTTAATAATTCTGTTTATTTGTTCATTCTTAGGGTTAACCAAGTAAATTGTTGCTCATTAATTGTAAAGTGGAGATGAGGAATTTTCTTTCTTTCTAACAAACGTTAATCAGATGATGTTTGGAAAGGCAAGTTTCTGTGAGTGTTTCCAGTGTTCTTGTTAGAAGGAAATCTTTACTCCCACAGTAACAGGCTGGAGCTTGGTTTAAATCTCACAGGGGTATGGCTATCCTGTTCCGTAATGATGTATTCTGCTTAGGCACAAAGAAGGACATTAAGTAGAAATAATAAAACATTTTTCATATAAACACTCGAATGGGGCAACGAAACTTGTTTTTATTTCCTTGGAGTGTCGATTTTCCAAAAGAAAAATGTTTGTTTACTAATGTCAGAAGCCACTGTCATAGTACGAATAATTTATGGGTCACTCCATCAAAAGCTCCCATCCATGATAATCACTACCTTGACTTGTAATTAAATCACCATTCTTTCAGTGTTACCTGAACATTATTCTGGAATCCCCTTCTCTACAGTTCTCCGTCACAAAGGAACCTCTCCAACACCATCTCCAGAGCAGCTAGTGTTGCCAATAAATTTTGGTTTAGCCAAACAAGCACGGGTTCTGTGAAAGATATTATTTGTAATAGATGCAATCGCAGGTATGATTGTCTGTAAAACTGCACCATCTTCCCCTAACGTCATGAACTGCAATACACTGTGCCTCAGTTATTAGCGCTGCTGCCACACAATTCCAGGGATCTGTGTTGAATTCCGTGCACAGGTGACTGACTGTGTAAAGTTTGCACATTGATTCTCCGCCTGCAAAGTTGTCTGCTCACTGTCCAATCTTGTGGATGTTAGTTTGGGTTGCAGAAACAAAATAGGGGTTGGGTCTGGGTGGAACATTCTTTGGCGGGCCAGTAAGTCCTCGCCAATCTAAAGGGACTGCTTCCACACTTCCAAGAATTCTATGATTCCAACTTGAAGCGTTTCGATTAACAACAAGTAGATAACCTTGTGCTTTCTCAGTGTAGATGGTTATATCATGTTAAGGTCGAAAAAAAGTTTCTGGAAACGTTCAGCAGGTATGGCAGCATCTGTGAAGTACAAAATCAGAGTTTATATTTCGGGCCTAGTGACTCTTCTGAGAAATTGATCAGGTTAGTGGGAAGAACAAGGCGAGTCAGTATAAGCTGAAATACGTTTTGGTCAAAAAAACACACAAAATGCCTGGAGAATTTCGGCATCTCAGTCAGTTTCTATGGAGGGAAAACAAGAGTAACATCTAAAGATCATTAACCATTCCTCAGATCAAAATCTCTTTGCAAGGGAGCAGCCAACTGAGGCAGAAGAACCGGGTGTTTCGTTTTGCTGCAGGGCAGGTTGATTGGCCATGTTAAGTTGTCCACACTATGCAGAGATGTGTATGGTAGGTGAAACAGCCATAGGAAATGGAGGGTTACACGGTTAGTGTAGGGGTGTGTGTTTGAATGGGATCCTCCCCGATTCGTCTGCATCAATATTGCAAAGATCCTGTGATCCTACAATTATTTGACAACGAATAATAACAGGAGTGGTCTATTCAGCACCATGTGCTTCCTTCATTATTTAATATGATCATGATTAATCTGACATTCCTTAAATTGCCTTCCCTGCCATCTGTCTGTAACCCCTCATTTCCCGAGTGATCGGAAATCTATCTCTGTCTCTGCCTGGTTTCCTGTAACACTGAGGCTATGCCCTCTCAAGACAGGAAATGTTCTCTCAGCATTTAACTTGTCCAATCCCTTAAAATGTAAAATGTTTCAATTGATTATTTTAAGCTACAGTGAGTAGAGTCTCAAACTGATAGGCCTCTGCTGATAAGTCTACTCCTTCATACGAGGGATTGTCCTCGTGAGTGGAAGGCGGGCTGCAGGCTAAATCTGCCGCCTGAGATTGCTCGGCTACAGGATTGCATATAACCAGCTAACTATTGAAACACATGAGACATGATAAGACAGGACAGTCAATACTCCAATTAGGAATGTCACAGAAAAAGAATATTATCTCACAAGAATGACTTCATACTTAAGACAGAGAAGAATATAAAATTGCTCTGTCCGAGGAATGGAAATCTGTGTTTTCGTTTGCCACAGAAGGCTTTTGAGGATAGATCATTATTTCCAAAGGTGCCTGGCGCAACCCCAAGGGATTAAGGACTTTAAATATTTGATATTTTGTTGCAAGTAAGATCTTTTTCTTTCATTTACATGCAGGAATGCTGTAAGTCTCAAAAGACAGACTAATGCAAATAATTTACAACATGGATTAATTTGACTCAGGATCCATGTTAGAACATTTAGATTCTAGGATCGACTCCTTGGCCATAGAATATGAAAACTGTCGGCCTGAAACGCACGAGGCCATTATGTCATGGATGCATAGCTAACGAGATAGGTTTGATATACTTTGGCATTACCGTGCAAATTTTGTATTTCTGCTGCCTATGTTTCCAGATTTTGTTGTTTTGGGCAGATCAACACGACAGATGGCTTCTTTCAGTGTACAATTCAATCAGCATGAATAGTACTTTTATGGAAGTGGCAGGAGATGTAAGTTGGTTATTCTTTTCACTCAGAGAGTGGTGAGTATCTGAAGCTCATTGCCTGTTGTGGTGGTTTGAAAAAAAATGTTCTCTGACGTTTAAGAAGCGTCAATGCATGTAGCTGCAATGTCAAGATATTTAAGGCAGGACACAATTCAATATCTTCCTAAGTCCGGGTTGAACAATTTAGCATCTGTTCCTTTTGTTGAAGTCCGCCATCAGGTTTAAATTTAAACAATTATGCATTAATTCCACATGTTAACGCCAACTTTTTAAACTGAAACCACGTCCACCCTTCCTATTTACTTATTATGAACTATTGCAGTTCTCGAAACTGGTAGGTTCCAACCTTCTAAAATGTCCAGGTGTATTCGATATGGGAATTGCTTTTCTTCCCTTTCATGTGTCTACATGTATAAGCAATATATGCCTTTAGTTTAGTAATATTGACAATAATCAACTATATAATGTCATTTTCTCCATAAATTTATTTATAAGCAGGTTATTAATCCATCAATCGTTCAGCATTAGCTTCTGACTCCGTCTTGATTTTAAAAAAAATCTCGTTGTATCTGATAATAGCATGGAAGCTTGGCCATAAAATATGTAAGTGTGTTTCACCTTAAAAAATTCCAATCACGCTATCACAATTATTAGGACGTACATTCAGCAGCCTTCAGCGTCCACTCTACGCTGATATTTGAGTTCAAAACCTCTGCAACAATATGTTCCTTTGCATGGATATCGTCCTAAATTCGATGGAGAGTGATGCATCTCTCTCCAAGCCACGTTACTGTTTCTTTCTTCATGTAAGGAGTTTTCTGGGAGTTATAAATAAACAACAATCAATTTAATGCTCACATAGTCAGTTTCAGTGCCTTAATCATGAATTGAGTGAACGAATGGAAGTACTGTACATATGGATTATGCTTTGGGTTTTGTCTCACACGAATATACTGAAGTGTCAACGATTGGCCTGCTGTTATAAATAGCGCTGAACAGGCACAGTCAGTTACTGTACAAGGCTTCCACTCGTTCTTATTACTGCGAGGTTCACTGTATAGTAATAGACAACGTTGTCAAACATTAGCAGCTCCAAGATCGTCAATCAATACAATTTACTTGAATGGTCGATTACATCAGACAACCGGCTTGAATGAAAATTAGCTTTCAGTTCAGCATCCTCAGTCTTGTACGTCTGAATTGAAAACTTGAGCTGTCTGCCTGTGTTCTGATGGTAGCAGAATAAGGAATGTGAATCGCCTGTGCAGGTGCAATCAACCTCGTTGTCACGATATCAAAACAGGTTTGCTGTTTTGACTGTCACCAGTCAGGCTTTTTTTTGATACACCTGTTTCATGTTTTGAGGATCTATGTACTGTCAACATCAGCTATTGATTACATACATTCATTTTGAAAAATATGTATAGAAAAGCACAGACAAAGCACAAACCTACAGACAAAGCACAAAACTCATAAAGGAACTACACACTCCAATTTCCTGCCTTCCACTTCACAATTACTCAATCCGGCTTCGAAACAGTAAAAGAAAAACTCATGTGGATACATTCTATGGATATGGAACCCATTCGAAGCATTGATTATTTAAAATACCTCGGGCTGACCACCTCGAATGCCTTCTTCAAAAAAATGTCAATTTGTTAAATCTTTCCCAAATGCTGTTATTGTTTAAGTTTATAAATTCCAACTGTGTCACTGAGAATGCGAAGTGATAAAGTTTTCCCTGTTACAATTAGCTATTTCTAGATTCTTTCCCTCTCATCTCCTGTGGAAGTAGTTTATAAAACCATTCTCTCTAAGTTCAGCTCCCCCTGCGTGAATCTGTTGCTTCTGTGTTCGTGTGTCCACGTGTGTGTGTGCTTGTGGGTCCACTTAAGTGTGTTTATGTTACTGAGCTGATATGTATTTGTGTCTGTCTAGATATGTGTGTATGCGCATGTGTCTGTGTGGTGTTTGCACATTCTCCCCGTGTCTGCGTGGGTTTCCTCCGGGTGCTGCAGTTTCCTCCCACAGTCCAAAGATGTGGAAGCGAGGTGGATTGGCCATGCTAAATTGTCTGTAGTGTTCAGGGGTGTGTGGGTTATAGGGTGATAGGTCTGGGTAAGATACCTCAAGGGGCGGTGTGGACTTGTTGGGCCAAAGCGCCTTTTTCCACACTGCAGGAAATCTAATCTAATCTGTGTTTCAAGGGATAAAATATCAACTGTACTGAGTCCCCTGCTTCATAGCAAGGTAATAAACTTTCTTTGGGGAAAACATCAAGGACTGTTAATCTTCGCTGTTGTAAAATTATATTGTTCTTCCAGGAATGCCTTTGAAGAGAAGAAAAAAAAACGAAAAATGCCACACACCAGCATCCACACTGACAGCAGAATTAGCTAACATACTGTGTCAGAGTGGAAATTCAAAAGGTGGTGAGCTTTTACTGAAAATCATAGAAAACTGTGAACTATCAATTATAGCTTTAATACATTTCAAATATTCTGAATGTGTTCTATATTGTCATGTATACTAATTGGTTAAAAAAAGGAGAAAACAATCATGTAGACATTCTATTTACACCAGGTCAAGCAAAAAATCAAGCATTTATATTTTGATCTGTCGTACTCTTTCCCTGAACTATTGAATTTATTGTCAACTGTATGTATTTTCAGTTGATCCAATATCGGGTTCGAGTATTACTCTTAAGAGTATCAACAATAACTCTCGTCTTCTCTTTCAATTTCTCTGCAATCAGTCTTACGACATTTATTCCACAACTGTAGGAGAGATTAAAAAAAAACGGCGGGACAGCTAGATTTACTTCCATAGGAATGGAAAATATCCAGAGTCCATTAAATTGGATGTAATAGTAAATTATTTAGAAATCCCCAACATAATCAAACAGAGTCAGTATCTTTTCATTGGGAGGAAGGGGTGAGAGTGAAATCTCTTGAATGAGATTTAAAGAAATTCTTGAAGTCAAATATCAAGAAGAATAAGTAAAACATAAACAAAATATGGGATATGTATCTATTTTCAAAAAAACTTCTGCCACATGCTGAAAAAAATGGAGACCGTAGTGTCACTGCAAATCAAGCACTGACTGCAGAACATGACATTACACGTTAAATCAAGTCCAAAATTTATTGTTGTTTGCTGATATCGTCACCAAATAAAGGAGTTATAGAGAACAACAGAGCCTAACCAGATGATCAAAACATAGCCATCAAAGTAAAATGCAAATAACAGCAAGCCCTCAAGAGAAAAATGCCAACCATAGCGTTTGGGAAAAAATAATATTGTGATGCCTTTCAAAATCTAACATTTTTGTTTCCAAATCTAGCTCTTGTGCAGTAGCGTCCATTTTTGAGAAGATGACAGGACTGACATTTAAATGATTAAAGAGAAAAAACTGGAGAGAGGCTCTGACATTTCAGTTCATTCAACCTTCAATCAAAACATCTAATATTGCTTGCTGAGGCGAACACACAAGATTACAAAGCCATGCACATATTCAGGCAGGCACAACACACAAATTAAAGAAGAAAGTGCAAAATACAACTTATGAAATACAAAAGTATTCTATTGACATTTGAATACTGAAACAATATTTGCTAAGGCTATTCGGGTGGGTTTAAATTAATTCAGCAGGGGGATGGGCACCAAAATTGTAGTTCGACTGTAGAAAAGTTTGAACGTACGGTGGTCCCAAATAAAGTTTCAGGGAAGCAATATGGCACCGGCAAGCAAGAAGTTGGTTTGAAGTGTGTCTACTTCAATGCCAGGAGCGTCCGGAATAAGGTGGGTAAACTTGCAGCATGGGTTAGTACCTGGGACTTCGATGTTGTGGCCATTTCGGAGACATGGATAGAGGAGGGACAGGAATGGTTGTTGCAGGTTCCGGGATTTAGATGTTTCAGTAAGAACAGAGATGATGCTAAAAGGGGCGGAGGTGTGGCATTGTTGGTCAAGGACAGCATTGCAGTTGCAGAAAGGATGTTGGGGACTCGTCAACTGAAGTAGTATGGGCTGAGGTTAAAAACAGGAAAGGAGTTGGGAGTTTTCTATTGGCCTCCGAATAGTTCCAGAGATGTAGAGGAAAGGATAACAAAGATGATTCTCGATAGGAGTGAGAGAGACAGGGTTGTTGTCATGGGGGGCTTCAACTTTCCAGATATTGACTGGGAACACTATAGTTCGAGTACTATACATGGGCCAGGTTTTGTCCAGAGTGTGCAGGAGGGCTTCCAGACAGAGTATGCAGATAGGCCAACAAGGGGCGAGGCCACATTAGATTTGGTACTGGGTAATGAGACTGGCCAGGTGTTAGATTTGGAAGTAGGTGAGCACTTTAGTGATAGCGATCACAATTCTGTTATGTTTACTTTAGTGATGAAATGGGATAGGTGTATACTACTGGGCAAGAGTTATAGCTGGGGGAAAGGCAAATACGATTAGACAAGATTTAGGGAGCATAGGATTGGGAAGGAAACTACAGGGGATGGGCACATTAGAAACGTGTAGCTTATTCAAGGAAAAGCTCCTGTGTGCCCTAGATAAGTATGTACCTGTCAGGCAGGGAGGAATCTGTAGAGTGCGGGAGCCGTGGTTTATGAATGAGGTGGAATCTCTGGTCAAGCGGAAGAATAAGGCTTATGTTAGGATGAGATGTAAAGGCTCAGTTAGGGCACTTGAGGGCTACGAGTTAGCCAGGAAAGACTGAAAGAGAGAGCTCAGAAGAGCGAGGTGGAGACATGAGAAGTTGTTGGCAGATAGGATCAGGGTAAACCCTAAGGTTTTCTAAAGGTATTAAAGGAATAAAAGAATGACGAAAGTAAGATTAGGCCCAATCAAGGACAGTAGTGGTAAATTGTGTGTGGAGTCAGATGAGATAGGGGAAGCGCTAAATGAATATTTTTCAACAGTCTTCATTCTAGAAAACGACAATACTGTCGAGGAGAATACTGAGATACAGGTTACTAGACCAGGTGGGATTGAGGTTCACAAGGAAGAGGTATTAGAAATCCTTCAGAGGGAGAAGATAGATAAGTCCCCTGGGCCGGATGAGATTTATCCTAGGATCCTCTGGGAAGCCAGCGAGGAGATCGCCAAGCCTCTGGCATTGATCTTTAACTCATCATTGTCTACAGGAATAGTGCCAGATGACTGGAGGATAGCAAAGGTGGCTCCCCTGTTCAAGCATGGGAGTAGAGACAACCCTGGCAATTACAGACCAGTGAGCCTTACCTCACTTGTTGGTAATGTGTTGGAAAAAGTCATAACGGATAGGATTTATAATCATCTCGAAAAGAATAAATTGATTGGGGATAGTCACCACGGTTTTGAGAAGGGAAGGTCGTGCCTCACAATCTTATTGAGTTCTTTGAGAAGGCGACCAAACAGATAGATGAGAGTAAACCGGTTGATGTGATGTATGTGGATTTCAGCAAGGCGTTCGATAAGGTTCCCCACAATAGGCGAAAGTACAAAATGCAGAGGAATGGAATTGTGGGAGATATAGCAGTTGGGATCGGAAATTGGCTTGCTGAAAGAAGACAGAGGGTGGTAGTTGATGGGAAATGTTCGTCCTGGAGACCAGTTACTCGTGGTGTACCGCAAGGGTCGGTGTTGGGTCCACTGCTGTTTCTCATTTTTATAAATGACCTGGATGAGGGCGTAGAAGGATGGGTTAATACATTTGCAGACGACACTAAGGTCAGTGGAGTTGTGGATAGTGACGAAGGATGCTGCAGATTACAGAGAGAAATAGATAAGCTGCAGAGCTGGGCTGAGAGGTGGCAAATGGAGTTTAATGCGGACAAGTGTGAGGTGATGCACTTTGGTAGGAGTAACCGGAAGGCAAATTACTGGGCTAATGGCAAGATTCTTAGTAGTGTAGATGAGCAGAGAGATCTCGGTGTCCATGTGCACAGATCCTTGAAAGTTGCCACCCAGGTTGACAGGGCTGTTAAGAAGGCATACAGTGTTTTAGTTTTTATTAATTGAGGGATCGAGTTCCAGAGCCAAGAGATTATGGTGAAGCTGTACAAAACTCTGGTGCGGCCGCACTTGGAGTATTGTGTACAGTTCTGGTCATCACATTATAAGAAGGATGTGGAAGCTTTGGAAAGGGTGCAGAGGAGATTTACTAGGATGTTGCCTGGTATGGAGGGAAGGTCTTACGAGGAAAGGCTGAGGGACTTGAGGCTGTTTTCATTAGAGAGAAGAAGGTTGAGAGGTGACTTAATTGGAAAGTATAAAATAATCAGAGGGTTAGATAGGGTGGATAGGGAGAGCCTTTTTCCTAGGATGGTGGCGGTGAGCACGAGGGGGCATAGCTTTAAATTGAGGGGTGAAAGATATAGGACAGATGTCAGAGGTAGTTTCTTTACTCAGAGAGTAGTAAGGGAATGGAACGCTTTGCATGCAACAGTAGTAGATCCGCCAACTTCAGGTACATTTAAGTCGTCATTGGATAAGCATATGGACCTACATGGAGTAGTGTAGATTAGATGGGCTTGAGAACGGTATGACAGGTCGCCACAACATCGAGGGCCGACAGGCCTGTACTGTGCTGTAATTTTCTATGTTCTTCAAGAAAAAGGAGTACTGTCGATCAGAGAACAAAATGGCTAGTAAACGTGGATGCACTTGGGAAGGCCGAAGTCTGAAATCACTATTTTTCACATGTCGTGCCAAAAGTGGAAAGTGTTGCTATGGTGGCTAAGGCATAATTAGTCATCAGAAGACACCAACATTGATGACGATGAAGAAATAGACAGATTTTAACATCAGCCAGATAACATGCATTCGATGATTTCAAAGGCAGCATGTGTTCAAATTTTGGAGCACTGGCCATTAGATTTCACTCTTTCCTGGCTGCAGGAAGATGCAAGAAGACTCTGTACACTAGCTCTGTTTCTCTCGCCATTGGAGGAACCAGATTTCCTCTGTTTTCCCAGCATATTCTATGTTTTAATATTAAATACCTGTTTATTTTATCAGAGTGAGAACACACTCTGATGGTTACTACTTGGCAACCTTCGAGAGGTGTGTGTGTGTGTGTGTGTGTGTGTGTGTGTGTGTGTGTGTGTGTGTGTGTGTGTGTGTGTGTGTGTGTGCGTGTGTGTGTGTGTGTGTGTGTGTGTGTGTGTGTGTGTCTGTGCAGGGCCCTCGATATCTGTGTAGCAGTATTGTTCCAAGATACAAGAGCTACAAGACAGTGTCAGAGATAAGGATCCATCGAAATTTAAAGCAAGCACATTGTTTAATTTGCAAATTAACAAATAAACTTCGTGGTAAAGCTGACATATTTTCTTCATTTCACGTGTTATGTATCATCAGCGAAATCCCCTCACTTTCACAGGGATATAGGATGTAACAGAACTGGGTTGAATTAGAGCGGACATTCAAGTAAATATCAGTCAGTTTTATGCTCTCTCCCCACCTTGAACCAATAATTAAGTTGGATTTTTCGACAATGAAACGTTGCTGTTTGTTTCTCTAATGCAAATCTACAGGTTTTTTTCAAAGTTCAGCAACTAATGAAACCCTTCGATTATTCACTATCTAGGTCAAAACAGATTCTCCAGACAGCAAGAAAATTATTAAAAATAATGTGCTTGGTAAACTCATGGTTTCTAGTTAAGATGTGTAAAATACAAGGCAATCAGCCGTGTGCAAATATTCCAGGCTCTTAATACAGTGTGTGAGAGATTTAATGAGAAACAGTAATAATCCAACAGCTCACGGCGGGAAAACCATGTTGAGTCTTCACTTTGACATTAGACAGTACTGATGGCATATTTCATAATTCCAGAACTACCGTACCATTTACAGTTTTAAATATGAACATGATCAAATGTTCACGAAGCTGTTAATCCATCACGACATCCATCACTGCAAAGAGGAAGAGAATAGAGAGAGAATGAGAGACAAAATTGATGAGAGAGAGATAGACGGGTAGATAGATAGACAGAGAGAGAGAGAAAGGGAGCAAGAGAGAGAGAAAGAGCAAACACTATTTGTTTCAGTTTCAACAGACGCCTGTTTTGAGACAGCCAATCCCTGATTGTGACGTTTATGTTGTCTTTTGTCAACATCTTATAATCAGCCAGTTGTTGCAAATGCTGACCGTCAGCCTTTCTCCGTGCAAGGAGAATAAACAGACGCCCTCTCAGCTCTCCCATGGCCATCATTGACATTCGTATTATCGACGGTGAACCTTGTTCTGGAAACACAAACTGATTTATCATCCCTCTGCCAGTTTTTACCAGAATGAATATAAAAATCGGCATGAATGTATTCCAGCTTGAAGCGTTTATGATATTGATATTGTGTAAGTATATTTTTTCTAATCAGAAGTCTTGTTTTGCTAATCCAAAGATATTTTATGGCGTTAGAATGATATTTCTTTGCTTACAGTGGTTTATTGTGAGGATCAGAGGTCACAGGCTGATCACATGGTAACTCTTGAAGGAGAAAGAGCGGAACTGGACTGTCAGCTGTCCTTTGCTACTGGCGATACTCTAGCCTGGTACAGACAAATGCCATCAGGCTTTCCAATATTTATCGACTCTTTATATCAGGGTGTTAAGACTACTGGCCGCTACACAATATCGTTAAACCGAGTGAATAAATCTCATGTTATGTTCATAGAGGACACCATCTTTGAGGACGCTGGAATGTATTACTGTGCGAAGAACCACAGCGAGTGAAAGTACGGATCCTGTTGTACAATATCTCGGTAGGGCCATGCCACTGCTATCCGATTAAAAATTTCCATAATAGGTCCCTTGTAGAGACATATAAAGCTCTAACAGCACCGGACAGTAAAGATGCAGGGAGGATGTTCCCGATGGTGACTGTTCAAAACCAGGTGTCACAGGCTGAGGATTCTGGATAAACCAAATATGTTCGGAAATGAGAACACATTTCTTCATCCAAAGAGTGGTGATCCTGTGACATTCATTTGCACAGGAAGTATTTGATGTTACCAAATTGTATGTTTTCAACAGGTGGTTAGATTTAACACTCTGGCAGAATAGAAACAAAGGTTCGGGGAGAAAGAAGGCTTAGAATTTAGTGTTGGATGAACAGCCTTAATCATGATCAATAGTGAAACAGGTTTGAAGTTTCGAAAGGCTTGCTCCAGCTTCCATGCGTCTCCATAGATGGAGCGATTCATGGATACATCAATACCACTTGAATTCGCACACATTCTATTGAAATGGCCTTGTGTATATCATTATGCTGAGTTTGTTTGCGTTTTGTCGAATTTGTAGCTACTTCGTTTCATTCAGATATCTTTCAGATGTCAATCTTTTTAGGAACTGCCAGGCTATCTACTTCCATTAAGCACAATGCAACTTTTCCTAGGAGCAAATTTGCATTCTGATCAATGGATTTCTCAAATCAAGATCTCAGTCTCCAGATTCAGAGAAACAAAGACAATTGAGAGAAGTTTTGAAATATCTGTGTTAGGTGAGAAATGGTTCACTCGTTTCACTGTTTACTGAGTCAAGCAGCCAAGAGCACTGGTGTGAAACCTCAAAATCAGCATTTTATCAGTATCAGGGATGGAATTATTAATGTGAACTTGTTCTGATTATTGCAAATGAATATATAAGTTGCGTTATTGACTTGAATAACTCTTAAAATATCGAAAACTAATTTCAGAATCCAACTAAATGAGTAGGTAGCATAATAATCCAGTGTTGCCATTCAACATTCCTTCTGAAGACACTTAAAAGCGAATCACTGACGAGGCTTCGCATTGAATGCAACTGCAACATAATTTCCATTGCAACAATTTCAGGAACTGGAAGTGTATCTGAGACCGAGCCGACAGGTGGCCTGGCAGGAAATATCTCTGTGGGCAACACGTCACTTCATGCAACTAGTCAACGAGAATTGTGGGAATCCCCTCGATTGTTTTAAGTCAAGCTCAACAAAAAGAAAATTATTATTGGTTGTTGGAGGCCAGTTATCTCAGCCCCAGAAGTTGATTTAACTCGTGCAAAGTACCCATTATTTTCATCTACTTCGTCAGTGTTACCCTTTCTACCATTGGACTGGAAGTGGAAGGCCTAGGGCTGGAAATTACAGACGCCAAAACAGCTCCCTGATGGGAAGATGAATACGCCGTGGCCCGAGTATATCCCACCCCACAATCCCGAATTGAATACTGATGAACTATGTGACAGTTAATGGCATCACCTATTGTCACCCGCTGTGCCAAAGTGGCCTGAAGAAATGGAAACATTTGCTGACAATAGTATAGTATCATTTTGTGATTCCCCAATTGTTTGAACAATTAGTTTTTATATACAGAAAGATGTGGCTGGCATTCACATGTGACTTAAGCCATTTCAAGTGACATTCGCTGCACACAAGTGCTAGTTTGTGATCCACTTCTAAAAAAGAAATTTCTCTCCATAATACCTGATTGTCAATCGCATTGTCTTCACTAAAAGCCCTGATCACGTCTTCTCACCAGACACATGGATGAGCCATGGAAATATCTTGTCTGCAAGAGTGTGCCAGAGGGTAATAATTGCACAGGGATTAACTCACCTCCTGACACCCAAAGATTGTTCATTATCCAATAATCTTTCCTCTAGGACATAAATGTATATACGTTATACCAATTTGTGATCCAACTACTGATCCCCGTGGAGGGTCAGTTCCAGGAGGCCAGGGTGAAAAAAGAAAGACTCATTTTGCCTGCTCAGTATTTCCAACCCATCAGCCAATTATCCACTCATGGAAATATAATAACTTCAGCACCGTGGGATTTTATTTCTCACAAACTTTTATGTGTTACCTTGGATCACTGCAGTTCCAATAACACCGAGTAAGTTCAAGGCCATTCAGAGCAAAAAAAGAGTTTACGTTATCTCAGGAGCACAGACTGTCACTGAGATGAAAATGTTTATTGTGAAGTGACGTTAATTTTCTTTTAAATTAGGTGGGTAGCAGTTGAGGATGAGATAGATAAAGTTCAGTTCAGTTACATTTAGTCAAAAACGAACACATAACAGAGAGCAAATTATAAAATGCGTTGCTGGTATGAATAGTGATTGTGCACATCAATAAACTGGGCAAGGAATCCTACCCTGTTCCTGTTCAGCATAGTACATTTTATCATCATCATATTTTTACAGGCTTTGTGGTTCTCTCCAAGCCAAGTCTCAATTGTTGATGTTCTTAGATTTGAGAGTGCGCTCTCCTCACTACAAACTGGATTTTTCAAGATTGTTTCTAGGATTCAACCTGTATTTTTTCTTCACTCACTGCATGGCAAGGAGGTGCGCAGCATTTTCAGGGATAGAGATATTGCTGCTATTTTGTTTGATGATCTTGTGAGCTTTATTAAGCTGAGAGGAATAAAACTTGTTGATGCAGTTGTCCTCGTGCACATTGCTAACAACATTTAATGCTACAGTGTGCTTTAACATTGTCCGGATGGTGGTTGAAACAGGGGAAATGACATTTCTACACATCAGCGCCTTTTCCAGTGTACTGGGTTGGGTAATGTTGAATAGTGTATTAAGGGCAAAGCAGCAGATAGTATAACATCCGGTCAAACAACTGTTCCTGCTTCACACACGAAAACTAGCAAGCATTTATTCTTTTAATTCGAGGAAAGATAAACTTTTTTTGTTATTTTACTTTGGATCTATCAAAATCTATTTTAAAACATTTTGTAACAAGAACATATATAATGAAAGAAGCGACAGCAAAACGACATGTTCACAAAATATTCATTGGACTGAAGCCATTTGACCTTTTATATCAGCAGTAAAAATTGTTCATCATCAGGAAACAGTGTATTTAATTGCAGCACCAATATTGCAACGAAACTAGTTCTCACTCATCAATGACCCAGATTAAGGTTTACTCAGCTACATGAACGGAATTGGAGATAATGTTCATTTCAATTGTATTGAGTAATCATATAACAGATGTTGCACTTCTAAATATTCTACTTTCCACTGATGACGACGGATCAGCAGATCTTATTGGACAGAATGGTGTTGGTAACTGTGCAGAAAGTGGTCCGTGAGTGTATCACTGTAATATTACTCAGTGAAGGAGAAAGCTCAAAAGGTCAAATGGCTCCAGCCCAATGAATATTTTGTGATCATCTGACCAGACCTCTGATGTCAGAGTCGAGAGAAGAAAAGGAGCTGTGTCAAATTTTGCTTTCACCTTGTTATTGTGCCTGACATGAAGCAGTTGGTAACGAGACACATATGATAGAACATCAGTCCTGACTTGAAGCAATTCAGCATCAGCTCCTTATCTGCAAATCTACCGTGAGGTCTGATCGTAAACAATTTAATTTCAAATGGCATTGTGAAAACAATTCGCTTAGTGAATATTTCAGCTATTACTATTTGTTTATTTGTGACTTTGCCGCTCTCTTAATTCGTAAGTACCTCAGATGAATAAAGTTAACACTTGCAGATAATACGACTGCAGCAATCTCACTCATGTCTTCATTTCGCTGTATTGCATTATATGCCCTTAAATTGTTAAAATTGATTATAATTGTCCATGAAACCCGTTTAATTTCCAAACTTCTGCAGGCTTTAATTATACCGATATAGTGCCGCAGTTGACAATTATAGAGATGCAGATTTTTGGAGATTTAGTGACCATTGATTTCAGCTATTTTACAGCAATTTTACAGAAATTTTACAGTTGAGCCATAGGACATGCGTAAGTCCCAGATATTCTTGATCGACAGTCTAAAGTATATGTATTTTCTAGGAGATTGTCAATCGATAATTTCTCCTCTGGGTACATTGAAAAGGGATGGGAAATTCACTGTCGGTGAATTGCACCCGTTTACAGTGTGGTCTATTACTGTGTGCTGCGAGACACGGTGGCAGGAACCAGATGGGCTCTCAGAGATAAATAAACACTGTTATAAACAAACTTCATCAGAAAGCAGCTGTGACCCAGAAAGCTGCACCAGTTTTTGTACGGCTTTTGGCGTGATACAATTCTTTCATTCATTAACGGGATGAGGGTGTCACAGGCTATGAAGCATTTATTTCTAAATGCTCAGAGGGCAGGTGAGCGTAAATTGCTGTGGGTCTGGAGTTACACAGGGAAAAGACCAGGTAAGGATGGCAGTTTCAATCCCTAAAGGACATTAGAGAACCAGATGTCTTTTTTTTCCAAGACGATCGATTCATGGTCATCATTAAAATTATAATTCCAGAAGTTTCAAGTTTTTAAATTCCATAATCTGCTGTGGAGGGATTCAGAGGGTCCCCACAATGTTAGTTGAGTCTATGGATTAATGGTCTCGCACTAATAACATTAGCCAATTGCCAGCCTGCATTCTGGTGAGGTTCACTGCTCAGTAATTGACTGTGTTGTCGAACACTATCAGCTCCCAGGTTGTCAATCGCTACAACTACTTCGACTGTTGGACTGCATCGGAAAACCAGGCCTGTGCGAAATCCGCCTTCAGTTGAGCAGCACCTATCTTGTCCCTCCGGACTGCATACACTGTCTATCTCCGTAGGTACTGATGGTGCCGGAATAAGGAATAAAAATCAGTAGCTTAGGTGCATCTGAAAGCGAACTCTTCTCCATCTGACTGTATGAGCAAAGGATCCCGCAAAATGACAAAAAAAAATGAATTGCTCTGATCTGAAGCGAAATGTTAAAGAGAGTGGAAGTCTACAATTAAATGCACATTTAGATGGGTTCTGCCAATTAAAAGAAACTAATGTTACGAAGAATAAATTACAGCATGCTCTAATTAAATCACACAATGAAAATAACTGCCTGTATCCTTGGTGGCAATCTAGGGGAGAATTCTCTTTTCGCCTTGTTCCTGTTTGTTTCTGTATGCCTCTCTGACTGTCTTTCGTGCATCTTTTTTTTAGCTAGGCCAACTCCTCCTGCCTCAGATGATTTGACACAATCACTCTTTCTGCTACCCCAGTTCTTGATTTAAAGAACCCTGGCATGTTTCGTTTTTAGAAGCAAAGAAATTCAACGCTGTCTAATTTTGAAACTTATTACAACAATAGAAGTCACCAAGATTACCACGAAAAAGGGAAACCACATCCATTACAGGAGATTTATTTATGTCTCAGAAATCTGCAGAATATTGAATAAGAGAGAAAAAAATCTCAGAGCATTGTCCTAGACTAGTCTGATGTTACGTCCGTCACAAGAGGCATCTGTGATCTCTGTATCAGATTAGTTGGGGGCCATTTCCATTTTTAGGTTTCAGTGCTTCCGATATTAACCTGACATTCCACTGAACAGAGTAAAGGATCAGTAAATATAAATGCCTCATTTCTCATTAAAACTGATGTTTAACTGATCTGAGATATTTATTTCAAAATAAAAGAAATACAGATGATAAATATGGAAGAGATAATGGGAACTGCAGATGCTGGAGATTCCAAGATAATAAAATGTGAGGCTGGATGAACACAGCAGGCCAAGCAGCATCTCAGGAGCACAAAAGCTGACGTTTCGGGCCTAGACCCTTCATCAGAGAGGGGGATGGGGGGAGGGAACTGGAATAAATAGGGAGAGAGGGGGAGGCGGACCGAAGATGGAGAGTAAAGAAGATAGGTGGAGAGGGTGTAGGTGGGGAGGTAGGGAGGGGATCCAAGATAATAAAATGTGAGGCTGGATGAACACAGCAGGCCAAGCAGCATCTCAGGAGCACAAAAGCTGACGTTTCGGGCCTAGACCCTTCATCAGAGAGGGGGATGGGGGGAGGGAACTGGAATAAATAGGGAGAGAGGGGGAGGCGGACCGAAGATGGAGAGTAAAGAAGATAGGTGGAGAGGGTGTAGGTGGGGAGGTAGGGAGGGGATTCCAAGATAATAAAATGTGAGGCTGGATGAACACAGCAGGCCAAGCAGCATCTCAGGAGCACAAAAGCTGACGTTTCGGGCCTAGACCCTTCATCAGAGAGGGGGATGGGGGGAGGGAACTGGAATAAATAGGGAGAGAGGGGGAGGCGGACCGAAGATGGAGAGTAAAGAAGATAGGTGGAGAGGGTGTAGGTGGGGAGGTAGGGAGGGGATATTCCAAGATAAGGAAGGGTCATTGGGCTCGAAACATTTATTCTGCTTTGTCTCCACAGAAGGCACAAGATTCACTGAGATATGCCAACAATTGTTGTTTTTACACCCAGTTTGCTGGTGGCTTCAGTTTTGATCAACGTTCTACCAGCAATACATAATGTGATTTGCACTTACACTTCATGTTCTTGAATTGGATCAATAGGCTGTAGAATGGAAAGAATATTTGGAACTCCAGCGCAAAAGGGAGTCAAACTCCTGAGGTGTTCCTGTGCTGTAATTTTCTTTGTTCTTTCTTCTTTCTTTTTGAGTGTAGAGCTACTGGACATTGTCGCTCAAAATATATACTCATACAGTCCGTGAGAGCTGAGAACAATAGTTCGGGATTGGTCCTGGGAGCAGTACACATGAGAGCATGGAAGGGAGATCCTGAAGTGCCAATTGATGTTATGGGGCTCTGTGGTTGGAAGTTGTTTTCAAGTTCAAAATCATTTCCTAACGAAATATTCTCATTTTGCTTTAACTGGGAATGACTCAGCAATAGCCCTCATTAAATGAACCCGATGAACCGACACCATTTCAAATTTTCAGGAAACTGATTGCATTGGTGTAAAAAATAATCATTGATAGTGCGCATAGGGAGGGAAACTCCTTCAAAAGCCGTTTATATTTTTAAAAAGTGATTGAGTAAATTTTACAAATGCAAGGTGATCGGGAGATACACTTTGGAATAAAGTATTATTATTTCTGCAGTCAGCAATACCTCCTTGTTGAATGTTGTGGCTTAGTATGATTCTTGCACAAAGTCCCTCTCACTGTTACTGTACTTGCAAAACATATTGTTTCTGCTTTTTGGCGTGAGTGTGCCTGCTGGTAGATACTACTGGAAATCTCAGAGTGGGTTTCTGGACATAATCCAAATATCTATATATATATATATATATATATATATACATATCGAAATATCCTATCAATCTGTTGAGATTAATAATTCAATTGATTTCCCATCCCAAAGCGATACAAGAACAACATCATCGCATCACGCACATGTCACAAAACCTGAATATACAAAATAAAACGTCCTCCCCGGCGATCTTCAAAAACAGCGTCCTGCAAGAATCCTTGTTCTGCCCTGATTATACTTCATGCACATCATGAATGTATGTACTGACTACATCTACAAGGTCATTCATGACACCAAGGTGTTTTTTTTCAACTGGATTTCAAACAATGATGAGGCACATTTCAACAGACAGATAAACTGCTTGATGGTGATGTGTAAAGATAATAACCGGACCCTCAACATCAGCAGAACAGAAGAGCTTGGCATTGGCTTCAGGAGACAGGAGGAATTACACACCTCTCCCTTCTAAAATGGAGCTGAGATGGAGAACGTCGACAAGCTCATGCTCTGAGGATTTAAAATCAGCAACAACATTTTGAGGCATCAGTGACGATACAGTGAAGGTGGAATCTGGTGTTTTCAGTGCCATTCCAGCAGGGCTCTTCTTTTCTGCATTTCATGTATCTGATCACATTTTACAGTTTCCTTGTACGCTTTAAAAAAAATAATTCCCTGGATCAGAGCATCACTGGGTATTGCAGCATTTATTGACATAAGCCATAAATCACAACAGAGGAAGAAAAAATTGTTTTTTAACATCATTTACAAATAATTAACAGTTACATAATACAGTTATCTAAACAAATGTTTCCTAAAAGCAGATTATTTGGTACCATCCCAACATCTCAACTGTTCATTTCCTATTGGTTAAAAGTACCTAGATTTCTCGCCGAAGCGCGGTGTAATCCCAAACACTTGAACTCTTTATATCATCTTCTTCTTGTCGACTGTGCCGTCTTAACCACTCGCTTTTTGATTATTTTTTGTCTCAACTGAAAACTTAACGAAGTACATTCTCGTTTGGCAGGATTTGTGTGAATGTGCATCTCTGCTGCCTCGCCATTCAGATTCACACCTGGGCAGAAACTGTTCCATAGATTCTATTTTAAAATTTCATGGATAGTGTTTGCGTACAGATGGAAATGCTGGCACCTATATCCAACACTTCCTGAAAATGTAGCAGTGAGCTGTCTCCTTCAGGCATTGCAGTGTATCTGTTCAGATATACTTATACCATTTGTTATGAAACAAACTAAAACTAAATAAACGTGTTTCCCATGAAACGTACCAGTAAATGCAGCAAAACACGATTCTACTGTACTATTTTAGGAATTGAGAATATAATTTTTATTTGTCTCATCAGTGTGTTCAAATCGCTCCGACCTACTGTAACCGTTCATCGAGTTAAGGGAGCTGTCATAATCAGACAAGTGTTCTGCTAACCATAGAAATTCAGCTCTGATACGTGAAAAAATATGAACTGCATACCTTCCTTGATTTTGACCACAAGCAAAAGAAATAAATGTATAATATCAACATGTGTTTATTCTGTGCAGAAAACCATGTTGCCTGATGAATGACTTCATTTCTGTCCTTTTTGCTGTGATTGACCGAAGAGGAGTTCATAGGATCCTCAAGTTAATTGGCTGAAATGAAGGACAAAGGAGGTCGAAACTCATTGGTTGGCATCAAATGCCTTCAGCAACAATGTTTTGAAACCCGGAAATTCCAAAAATTGATTGAACCGAATTCAGCTTGGACTCGCCCAGCTCATATTCAGCGTGAGCTCCCTCTTACAATGTTGCCAGGACCATTACATTTATTCCTCACAGCTGCAGATGCCCTAACAGATAGGTCGATAACTTGTGCATCTTTCTGTTTTGGATCATGAGTTCGAATTATATTTAATCGATCAGTTCCATCAAAATTGGAGCAGCCACTTTCTACCCTTCAGATCTGGCAACATTCTCGCATTTTGTTTTTGTACTCTCTCAAGTTTAACAATGCACTTCGTACAGCAGGGTGGCCAGAATGGTGTGCAGTCTTTTAAAAATTGCTTCTCCAGTGTCCTGTAAAACTGCAACAGGTCGTTCCAAATCATATATGCAATGGTCTGACCAATGAAGGCAAGCATGCCAAACGCCTTATTTACCACCCCATAGAACTGCAGTAAACCACTTAACGATTAACAAGCCTGCAAAACTCTGTTCAATTGTACTGCCCAGTGGGCGACCATTAACTTTCTAAGTCTTGTCCCGAATTGTTTTACCAAAACACAAATCTTTCAGTTAACCAAATTAAACTCCATCAGCGACTACTGGGTCCTTTTGGCCAGTCCAATCAAATTATTGTATCCTTATAGTCAACATTCTGCACTGTTCATTGTGCCAACTAGTTTGGCATTATCTGAAAATTTACTAACCATGATCCTCATATTCTCATCATTATCATTGACATCAATATAGATACAAATTAATAAATGAGGAGTTATGGGATTCATGGAATTTGGCTGTCTGGATACAAAATTGGATTTCCTTTCTAAAAAAAACGGCAGTAGTAGATCGAACGTATACAGCTTGGAGCACAGTGAACAGTGATGTTTCATCGAGACCCATTCTAGGTGCTCTGCTCTTGTGATCTTTATAAATGATTTGGATGTGGAAGTGGGAGGATGGGTTAGTACGTTTGCTGATGACACAAAGATTGGTTGAGTTGTGGATAGTGTAGAGTGTTGTAACGGGAAATGGACATGCTGCAAAGCTGGGCAAAGATGTCAACCCAGAAGAGTGTGAAGTGATTCATTTTGGAAGGCCGAATTTGAATGCAGATTGGGGGCTTAATGGCTGGATTACGGCAGTGTGGAGGAACAGAGGGATCTTTGGGTCCACTTCATGGATCCCTCAAAGTTACTCCCCAGACTGATAGGACTGTTAAGAAGCCGCATTGTGCGCGGCTTTCATTGGTGGGGCATTGAGTTTAAGGGTGAGGTTATACTGCAGCTCTATAAAATTCTTGTTAGACCACTCTTAGAATAATGTGTTCAGCACTGGTCGCCTCATGATCAGAAATATGTGGAAATATCGGAGAGGGTGCAGAGAAGATTTATCAGGACGTTGGTCGGGTTGCAGGGTAATTTTTATAAAGAAAATTTGACGGAGCTTAGGCGTCTCTCTTTGGCGCAAAGAAGCATGAGGTGACATCATGGAGTTGTACAAGATTATGCGAGGCATACATATTTTGGATTGCCAGATACATTTATTTTCCATAGGGTATAAATGGCTATTTGGAGGAGGCATAATTTTCAGGTGGTTGGAGAATGGTATAATGGAGATGTCAGAAGTAGGTTCTTTGCACTGAGAGTAGTCGTTGCCTGGAATGCGCAGCCAGCAGTGGTGGTGGAGTCGGATGCATCATAGACATTTAAGCAATTCTTGGACACACACATGGATGACAGTAAAATGTAGGATATGCATCGTCATTTGATCATGGAGAAGGATAATTGGTCAGCACTACATCGTGGGCCAAAGAGCCTGTACTGTTCTATATTCTACATTCTACGTTCTTTGTTGCAGCATTCGTCCAAGAAATACCCCTGTGACATACCACTATTCACAAGCCTCTAGGCTGAATATCAACGCTGTGGTACCACCAACCCTTCTACCTTCAAGTCAATTTAGGTATTTGTGGTAAATTTGTAACAACTGACTGTCACTACAATTCTGGATTCAATTCATATGTTTCATGACCCATTAGGAAACCGTGAGAAGAATGATTGATCGTCTGGCTGAAACATGAAATATTCTGAATGGTCATGACCAAACATCTGTTTTGAAGACGTTTTCACTTTTCAGGGCCTTTGTGAACAATTTTGAAATCAATTGAGCTACCAGCTAAATTGGTGTTACGAGGCGAACTTTGTTTTAGCTGATCTTGAGTCTTTTATAAGCCGAATTCATAGAAATCAGCAGAGGCTTTGTCATTAATGCATTCACGGATGAGTTAGACAAAATTTTGATCTGCAACCTAAATAAAATATTATGGCATTTGTATATAAGTGGTTTTCATGTCGCAGACAAGTTACTTAGGATCTTCTTAAGTGGCAAAGCAGGATGGCATGACCAAATGATCTGCTTTCTTGCTCCGTATGAACTTTTTCACTTGCACGAAGCAAATGCATATATCAATTTACATTTCTGTATTTTGTGAATACTGTGCCTATCAATCAAGTGACAATTTCTAGACATTATCTAATCTCAAGTGTATTGGCAGACAATTAATCATTTCCTTGATGGACTTTATCATACAGTATGCATTCATTGTGTATATTCAGCACAGTGTTGATTGGTTAGGTTCATATGAGAGTAATCTTAAAATAGTTGTCTTTTTGTCTCAATTAGAGAGAATGATTTCCGTTTCCGCTTTTCGAGTCAACTTCAAATAAAAGTGGCACGTGAAAGTCAAGAAGTGGCTAGATTCCTAAATATGTAAAACATTTAACTGCGGTGAGAAAGATGTCAGGAACAAAAATAGAAGCAAGCCATTCCGGTGTATTTTAGCATCCAACTTATTTTGAATCATCCACTGGTATCGGTTAACCTGATAATCCAGCCAAATGAAGCACGAGCAAATGCCTTTCAGTTGCTCAATTGATTAAACCTGTCTAGGTTCTGAGCTCAATCACTGACATCAGCCGAGAAAACCAGACACATTTTACAAAGTTATGTTTTGTTTTTGCTATCGAATCTGATATCACGTGTTCCCTCTGTACATTACCGACAATATTAGTTGTGCTACCAGATGAATCTGACCGAAAAATATCAATGTGTGATGCAATGATTCTAATTAGTCATATACTCTGTGTGTTTGTTCCAGGGATGAATATTGAAAATTAAGTTTGCCAAGATCCACCTCAATGATCGGTTTAGGAAGGACAGACTGCAGTATTTAACATGAGTTGATGAAATACTCTTCTCGTTTATCGGAGATAGTGACTGAGGTGGTCAGACAAGGATGAGGGGCACTGGCGTTCAGATTTGCCTGAATGATTTTCTTCACATTTGAGAAAGAGAAACAAAAATTATTCATTTAAATCTCGCTAGATATTTTGCCTCTCATTTCACCATCTTCTACGATGCACTGCAATCCACATGACGAATTGTAAATAGAAACAAAACAACATTAAAAATAACACTGCATGAAAGCTGTTCTTTTTTTCCTTTGGTGCAGAATATTGATCGCTCGATACAAAGTCGTTCCTTATCGTGTTTGTGTGCATCACTTGTTGTCAGTGAGCAACACTTTTCACGTTAGACTCTGGCACTGAGTCAAAAAGAAACAACGTTATCCATTACCTATAACTAAACAAATTCAAAGACTACCTCGTGCTAACTGTTCAGGACAGGAAATATCGCTTGTTCTAATACTAATTTTTACACCAAATATTAGGGGTTGCTTGGCTGGCAAGAACATTGCAAACCGATGTCGCTAATTAAGTGGTCACAAATGAAAATAATGGATTTGGGGATAGTGCAGGAAAGTCGTTGTGAGGCACATCATCCTGGTTGAATAGAAGGACAAGTTTGAAGGACCAAATGTTCTGCATTATATCCTATTCTTACTGTTGTGTTGATCATCTCGATAAGGCCTTGGATGGAAGTAGGTGAAGTAATTAGAGTCACCTGGTGACTCTGTCAGAAATGAACAAATTTGCAGAAAGGCTAGATATGGCAAACATTTCCTCAAATCTGAGCTGAAATATTTAAGATTTTTCTCTTTCACTTCAAGCCTTCCTCAGTTCTGAGTTGAAGCAATTTTCTTCAACTCTCTCTGTGTATGGCGATCATTAGCTCAACAATCAAGTTGCCTGTTACTTTTTCTACATTAATGACAAACATATTCACGCTGGGGGGCGCGGTGGACCAGTGGCTAGCTTTATCTCCTCGCTGTGCTATGAATCCGGATAAAATTTCACTGTTCTATATCTATCTGTGTAGATTTTACACATTCTTCCCAGATCTGTGCTGGATTCTTCCAGGACCTTCGGTTTTCTCCCACAATCCAACGATGTGTATCTTAGATGAATGAGCTGTGCTAAATGACCTGTAGCTTTTAGTGGGATGAGTCTGGGTGGGGTGTTCTGAGAGTCTTTGTGGACTTATGGTAACAAACGGCCTGTTTCCACACAATAGGTTTTATATGATTTCCTTTTACTTATAATTTCATCAATTAACTAAGTATTGACAAGGTCATTTAAAAAAACAGAAAGAATAATTGTTTTCTGTCTATTTACAATACATTCGATTCCCTTGATGCTGTGATTTGAACAAAGTGATAATGTATGCCTCAATTTCCCTTTTGTTCTTTTTTTTCAGGGAATAACTGTGCAGACCCCCGTATTCTAGGAACCTGTGACAGTAAAACAGTTTGGAGGCGACTCTGTGACTTTTAACTTTAGTCATCAGGTCAAAATAGCTGATCTGTATTCCTTTCAGTTGTGCGGTCAAGACATAATAAGTCACCAACTGTTTTGATCCCGCAATACAAAGGTCTTCTCAGGGCTTTGCACATACATTCTGGGTTTTTCCCTTCGCAGGAGAGACACAGGGACAGTAATCAGCGCGCAACTCAGACAGAAATACTGCTGTCATGGGTCAAAGTGAGTGGAATTGGGGTGGAAGGCAGAGGCGGCGTGCAAGTTGCAAACAATCTTAGACTCCCTAAACATTTTATTGAAGAGGGTTGACTTGAGATATATCAACATGTTGAATACCGTTTAATAGGTGCAGCACTAGTGACTGTTTACTCTACTCTATTTTATTGGCTTTCTGCTGATGTGTTTATCTGTCTTAAAGTTTTGTGTCAGCAAGTTTTTCCAGAGGTGATAGTTTCGTGGTATTATCTCTAGAAAATAATTGAAAACCTATCATACCCTCACTGTGGCAATCGTTTATTAACTTTTCCATCGGGCAGAAGATAAAGAAACCTTAACACACCCATCTGTAGGTTCATGAACCACTTATTTACCAAATTATTTGAATGTATAATGGGCTTTACAGCCTCAAATACAGCCGATTCCATCTATCCTGTGCCCTGTGCAATCTTGGCTGTACGTCTCCGTCTAAGTCTTCTTGGTCTGTGTGTTAGGCTCGTTTTCAGAAACCCTGACGATATTGATGCAATGACAAGACACTGACCTGTTCACAAAAAAACACCAGTCCGCCTCTACTGACACCCTCATCCGCTTTTCCAAACTCATCCTCACACTCAACAACATCTCCTTTAATTCCTCCCACTTCCTACAGACAAAGCGGGTGGCCATGGGTACCCACATGATCTCAAGCTATGCCTGCCTTTTTGTCGAGTATGTAGAACAATCCCTCTTCCAAAGCTATGCTGGCCCTATCCCCCATCTCTTCCTCCATTACCTTGATGAATACTTCAGTGCCGCCTCGTGTTCCCACGATGAGCTCAAACACTTCATCAACTTCACTTACACCTTCCATCCTAACCTTAAGTTTACCTGGGCCATCTCTGACACCAGTCTCTCCTTCATGGACCTACTTGTCTCCATCTCTGGCATCCACATGGAAGCCAATATCCATTTAAGCCTACCAAATCCCACAACTATCTCGAATATTCCTCCTCTCACCCACCTTCCTGTAAAAAGGCCATCCCCTATTCCCAATTCCTTTGCCCTGCCGCATCTGCTTCCTAGATGAGGCATTCCACGCTTGAACATCCCAGACGCCCTCTTTTTTTTTCAAAATAGGCAACTTCCCCTCCACAGTGATTGAAAATGCCCTCGACCATGTTTCCCACATTTCCCACAACTCATCCCTCACATGGTCTATCAGCAATAATACCAAAACAGAATCCTCCTCGTCCTCACGTACCACCCCACCAACCTCGAAACCCAACGCAACATCCTTTGACAATTCCACCATCTGCAATCTGACCCCAAACCAAAAACGTTTTTCCCTCTCCACCCTCTGTGTTTTCCAGAGGGACCACTCTCTCCATGACTTCCTTGTCCACTCCACACTCTCCTCCAGCCCCATCGCACCTGGCACGTTTCCCTGCACCCAAAGCATGTGCTACACCTGCCTGTATACATTCCCCCTCAACCCCTTCCCAGTCCCTCAAAGACTTCTCACATCAAACAGATGTTCACCTGCACATCTCTTCATGTGATATACTGTATCTGCTGTTCCCATTGTGGCCTCCTCTACATCAAGGAAACCAAACGGAGGCTTGGGGAACGCCTTGAGGAACACGTACCCTCAATTCACAACAAACAACTACACCTTTCAGTCGCTAACCATTTCAATTCCCCCACCACCACCCCGAATCTTCGGACGACATGTCCATCCTGGACCTCCTACATTGCTACAATGACGTTACCTGAAAGATGCAGGAACAGCATTTCGTTTTTCGCTTGGGAAACCTGCAGCCAATGGTATCAATGTGGGCTTCACAAGCTTCAAAATCTCTCCTCCCCTGACCACATGCCAAAGCCAGACCAGCAAGTCCCTGCTTCCCTAACCCTTCCTTCTACCTCAAGCCCCACCCCAATCTCCTACCCACTAACCTCATCCAATCCCTTGAACTGTCTTTCCTCCCTGGACTGATCTATCCGCTCCCTGAATCCCACCTACATTCACTTTCACTGGCTCGAACCCTGCCCTTTTGACCTGTCTGTCTTCTCTCACTTTATCTTATCCTTTATTGATCTACTGTCTGCCTTCCCAGTCTCGCGACTAATTGTAGAATCCCTTTCCCCTCCCCCATTTCTGAACAAGGGTCCCGACCAGAAATGTCAAACATTCCTGTTCTTCTTATGCTGCTTGGCCTGCTGTGTTCATTCAGCTTCACACCGTGTTATCTCGCAACTTAAACCGCTCCTTCTTCACATTCGTGTGTTAATGTCTCCAGAAATGTCTAAAAATCATCAAAGATTAAACTGATCCCACTTTGTTACATCACTTCAGTGGCAACCAGCGGTCAGAAGGACTGAAAACCGCTAGGTTCTGGTTGTATTACCATATTCTTTCATATTTACTTTCACTGGAACTCAATCCCTCGTTATTTCTTTCTCTGGTATGGGCCTGTGATGTTTGAGGGCGGCAACGTTCACATAAGGCACTAGGGAAGATCATTCATTGTGATTCTCATCATTTTGACTCTCATGTGATATAGGGAGGTGTTTGTTTGATTCAAGTATTTCATGAACAAGCGGAAAGTCCCTGCTGCAGGGTTGAAATTCTCATGTAAATGCTGAAAGATTGGTGTCATACAGTTATGTCCATCATTATCAGATCTGAACACAACGTCTCGACACTGGTGATAACACAACAGGTCATAATTTGCAACTTCAGCACGTACCAAGTAAATGTGGTTTTTTTTAAATGTTCATCCTTATTTCTTCATTCTTTTGCTGGATGATCACTAGTTTCCCATTATCCATCTCTGAAATTGTAAAGTAGATACACAACGGATCAAAGACAGATTGAAAACAAAAGATGTTTGTCTCGCAATAGGATTGGCAATCACCATAGTCCGTCTTTGATCTGAAATTGGAGAAATTGAAACAGTTTGGTGATGTTACGCAATAAGATTGGATTTCAGCACTTCGCCCAAATCATTTCCTTCGGAAAAATCACTTTCTGTTTAACTTAAAAGATCAGAGTACACCATCCTGTGAGCAGAAGAACAACTTATGACAACCACATCGACACGGTGAGAAAGACAGCAACATGTGTATACACACACACACACACACACACACACACACACACACACACACACACACACACACACACACACACACACACACACACACACACACACACACACACACTCACACACACACCTTTAAAAAGAAAACACAGCGGAGACCTAACCATCACCCTTGGGAGAATGTTCCAGATTAATAGGCGAGTGACTTTTTCAACCTTGTTTAACCCCTGAAGCTGTGGTTTGGTTTCAGAACTCTGAAAGCAACTCACTCCCGAAAGTAGACCTCAGGTAGGTCTATCTGTTTGTGGGGTTGGTGATGTTGCTATCTGGGGCGTTGTCTATCAGGAATGTCTCCATAGGTATCATTATTTCATTCTGTTGCTTGACTTACTTATGAAACACCTCTCCAGATATTGCCACTAGCCTCACTGTCATTAGATGGGACAGCTCTTTCGGATCCAGATGACTGTTTCTGCAGTTGTTCTGGTGCCTAGGACACAGTTTGGTCGGTCTAGTTTCACTTACTTGTTTATGTCCCGCAGAGGTCTATATTGGGAAATATCAGACGAGTTCAAAATATTTTAAAACGGTAGTCTAAGCCCTAAGTCTGTCTTATTTTAAAGGTAGATGTGAGGTATGTGGTCCAGATATGATGCAACTGGCCAAATTGCTCGACCTTCTGGGAAACAATTTACTTAAACAGTTATTTTTTTTTTTAAATGAAAGAGAGCAGAATTTAGAATAATGTAAAGACTGGGAAATTTAACTGGACAATTCTTAGTACCTATTATTTAGCATTTGTTCCAATATAGTGACGTCGCATAAACATACTCCTTGGCAAAAAGGTAAACTCAGACACAGAATCACACAGGCAACTCTTCAATCCAGGGGTGAAACATAGCAAGAGACTTTTCAGACAATGTAGCAACTAGAAATCGTTTTTACTGAAACTCCAACTCTTCTGGGGCAAAGAAAACTATTGACTGCTGCATGCAAAATAAAATTTTAAAAATCTAGAACACCTCATCTGTGAGAACTGGCCGCTTCCCTTTCATTGTCACAACTACTTAAAAATGAAACTGAAGACCTCCTCTGATTATTTACTTGGGGGTCTCCCATAGCCACTTCTGTACCTGTACTTTTACAACCGCTCTGCAAACAAATTCGGGAGAAATTTAGTTTATTTTAGAAATGACAGCATCGTCATAAGTTGCTATAACTTGCTCTGCCACAGCTATCAGTCTGGATTTGAATGGAAGCGAGAACAGGTGAAGAAAGAACATTTAGGTCCTTGAACTACATTAATGAGGCAGAAAGCAATCGCAAATGGTATCATGGTCAGTAGGATTCTTATTTCGAGGCGTTTTATTTTAGTCAATTCAATTTACACCATGAGCTCGGCAGGGTTGGAACCAATGTTCCCAGAACATTGGTTAACTTCTGGATTAGTAGTCTCACAAATTATTGATATGCCAGCATCTCCCACAGTTGCAAATGTTCAATAAAACGTTTTAAAATCTACCTAGATGGCATTTTTAATTTAAATTCATTCATGGGATCAGGGCGTCACTGGTTATTATAGTGTTTATTGACATAAGCCATAAACCACAACGGAAGAAGAACAAAATTTTTAACATCATTAACATTTCACAAACATTTACTTATTTCAATTGTCTCCACGAACGTTTCGTAAAAGCATATTATTCGATATTAATCCAGAATCTCATGCTTTCGTTGACGTGTGATGCAATGCTCCTAGATTCGCCAGAGGACGCTGTAATCCCACTCACTTAAACTATTTACATCCTTCCCTTCTCGCAGGCTGTTTGAACCATCTTCAGCACTCGCCTTTCGATTTTTTTTGTCATTTGTAAACTTGACGAAGTACATTCTCGTTTGTCAGGATTTGTGTTAGTGCACATGTTTGCTCCCTCGCCATTCAGAATGAAACAATGAGAGAAACAGTCCCCTGGATTCCACTTAAAAATTTAATAAACAGTGTTTGGGTATAGATGGCAATGCTGCCATCTATCTCTGATACTCCTTGAATATGTGGCAGTGAACTGTCTCCTTCAGGCATTGCAGCGTATCTGTTTTAGAATCATTACTTTTGTTATGTTACAAACTAAAACTAAAAAAAAAGAAACTTGTGTTTGCTATGAATCTAACCGGCAAATGCAGCAATAACACTAATGTCCAGTATCATTTAAGCAATTGAAATAAAAATAGCACTTATTCATCTCATCACTGTTTTCATATCGCTCCAACCCACTGTCACAATGCATGGACTGGACGAAGTTCTCGTTTTCAGACAAATATTCTGTTAACTATAGATCTCCGACTCAGATTCGAAAATATAAACTGTGTCTCTTCCCTGACTTTGCCTACTGGAATAAACTGTATCATATCAACATTTGTTTAATATCTGCAGAAAACCCTGTTGTCTGATGAATGACTTCATTTTTATTTCCTTTTTGTTGCTGTTGTTTCAAGTGGAGTTGAAAGGAGACTCAAGGTGGTTGGTTGATTTGAAGGGCAAAAGAGATCGAAGTACATTGGCTGGCACCAGATGTCTTTGGCAACAATGAACCAATGGTCAGAGATCTGGAAATTACTCTTCATTTTTTCCAACTACTGACGAAATCTATTTCAGCTTAGACTCACTCAGTTCAACTTCAGCGTGATCTCTCTGCAACGATGTTGCCCAGCGTACCACATTTATTCATCACAGCTGTGGTAGCTCTACCGGGTAGGCTGATAAATTGTAGATCTTTCTGCTTCAGATCAACAGGAGGAATTAGACTTACTCGATCAGTTTCACTAAAACAGAAGCAGCAATACGTTCGCTGCAAATGAAAGTAATCATTTGGATTAAACGCCGAGCATGTTCAGGGGATGTTAGTGAATGTCCTCAAGTCGATGACAGCAGAAGAATTAGGATGGAAACCTAACCAGGACTGAGGTCATTAACATGCAGTGACAGGAACAGGAGCTTTAAACTCACTGACTTAAACAGTTTTTCGTTCAAGTTGCACAGATGAATTGTGAAATAACTTCAATAGAATTTATGACATGTTTATTAAGGAAGTTCTATTTAACCTATCGAAGCTCTTTCCAGTGGCATTTGCTGCATTGCGAAAAATGGCTTTTTGTTTAGCTTTCCTGATTTGCTTTTCAGGTTGCGGCTGTTTTACTACCTTGAATTATTTTTTGGATTGCTGAAGTTTTTTTTTCAGAAACTGATCCTTCTTATTAATTCTCATGCTTTGGTTCAATTTGAAGGGTCAAATGTGGGCAATTTACAAAATTGATTTTTTTAAAAAAAAATTCCGATTACTCCTTGTTTTTTACAGTGCTTTGTCGCGGAGATTCTGTCACTCAGGCGCCAGCTTCAATCCTAGTGAATGAGAAAGATAATGCCCAGCTGTTTTGTAATTACGCTACAACAAGCAACACGCCTTACCTTTTCTGGTACTATCAACGTTTAAGCGGCTCCATGGAGTTTCTCTTATACAGAAGCCAATATAGTGGGAACACGGAGAGATTTCCAGGCGACAGGTTTTCCACAGAATTAGATCACATTAACCGAACGATCAAGCTGAATATATTGAAGACAGAACTAACAGACTCCGTAGTGTATTACTGCGCTTTGAGACCCACGGAGGCTGAGACCTGGCCTGACTACGTTCAAAAACTGTTAGAGAGACAGTGAGCCTGACAGTGCGGCAGGCACACAGTGAGAACAAGGGTCGATCCGGAATAGTTCCAGAATTTGAGCTGAGAACCTATTCTTCTCAATTGAACTCAAAACATTTTTTGTTTTCATTATGTATATATTTTGAAATAATTTAATACTGTAAGTATTACTGTCATTATTTAAAAAACACGAATGAAATATTGATACCATTCAGATGGCCCGAAGTGTTTCACTGCTCCTTTGATGAGGTGGTTTGCAAAACTCAAAAACTGGTTTCAGTCCAGTAAACCTGCATTGAAACAAGGCGCTGCAGTACTCGGTTCGTGAAGCAATGGTCTGGCACACGATTCTAACAATGAAACACTGGATATGAATTTGCTCGCTGAGCTGGAAGATTAGTTTTCAGACGGTTCGTCACCTTTTTTTATTTGAAAAAATATACTGTATTCATAAGATGTACAAAAAATAAAACATATTTATACACCTACCCAGTCATGCAAGCCACTGTGGGTTACCCAAGGACGACGTACACCAACAAAAGGAAAAAAAAAGTAAAAAACAAAGCAAAGAAAATACCCCGGCAGTCGTCAACCCACACAGTCCCTGTTGGCCACCTGACCAGTTGGGGAAGGCGCCAGCTGGGCCCAGTTACCAGATAGGGCCCTTTTTCCTATTCTGGACGAGTGGTTTCATACGGTGGTCTTTCCCCAGCGCGCCTTGGCGGTGGCTGCCCCAAGCTTTAGAGCACCCCTCAGCACGTAGTCCTGGACCTTGGAGTGCGCCAGCCTGCAACACTCGGTCGGGATCAGTTCTTTCAGTTGGCAGACCAGCAAGTTGCGGGCAGACCAAAGAGCGTCTTTCACCGTATTGATGGTCCTCCAGGCGCTGTTGATATTGGTCTCGGTGTGCGTCCCGGGAACCAGCCCGTAGAACAGGGAATCCCGCGTCACGGAGCTGTTCGGGACGAACTTCGACAAATACCACTGCATTCCCCTCCAGACCTCCTGCGCAACAGGACACTGCAGAAGGAGGTGATCGACAGTCTTGTTCCCCGCCCCCCTCGCCCTGCCAACAGCCTCCTCGAGGGCAACGTGCGGTGGTGCAGGAATTCCGGGCATGCATAAAGGATCTCAAGGGCAGAGCCCCTCTCACCACCAGCCAAGCAATGCCCTTGTGCTTGTTTGAAAGTTCTGGCGATGAGGCATTCTGCCAAATGACTTTGGCTGTCTGCATGGGGAACCACACGATGGGATCCTCCCTCTCCTTTTCCCGAAGGGTCTCAAGGATACTTGGGGTCAAAGGTGTTTCCTTTCAAAAATTCCTCCGCGAAGGACAGGTGGTACAGGACGGTCCAACCATTCAGAGCATTCCGCGGCAACAAGGCCAGGCCCATCCTTCGCAACACCGGGGACAGTTAGAATCTCAGTAAGTAGTGACACTTGCTGTTTGCATACTAAGGAAATGCGCACATCTTGATGCAGCCGCACACAAAGGTAGTCGTCAGGGCGAGGGTGTTATTCAGTATGCCCTTTCCCCAATTTTCCGGGTCTTTGTACATGTTGTCCCTGCGGATACGGTCCATCCTCGAACCCTAAATGTAGTGGAAGATGGCCTGGGTGACTGCAGAGGCGCAGGTCCAGGGAATAGACCAGGTCTGCGCCACATACAACAGTACCAAAAGCCCCTCGCACCTGACAACCAGGTTATTACCCGCAATGGAGGGGGACCGGAGCGTCCACCTGCCCAGCTTCTGCTTCAGTTTGGTGATACACTCCTCCCAAGTCGGAGTGCACGCCCCAGCTCCACCGATCCAAACACCCAGCACCTTCAGGTAGTCTGTCCTGACGGTGAAGGGGATGAAGGAGCGGTCGCGCCAGTTCCCAAAGAACATGACCTCGCTCTTGCCCCTATTGACATTGGCACCCACGGCCAGTTCAAACTAGCCGCAGATGTCCAACAGACTTCTCACCGATCGACGATCAGTGCAGAAGACGGCGATGTTGTCCATGTACAGGGAGGCCTTGACCTGAAGGCCTCCACTGCCTGGGTTACTCACGCCCTTCAGACTCACGTCCTTCCTGATGGATGCGGCGAGGGCTCCACACAGCACACGAACAAGGCAGGAGAGAGCGGGCAGCCCTGCCTGACTCCAGATCTGACGGGAAAACTGTCCAATTCCCACCCGTTGATCGAGACTGTGCTAACGACGTTGGTGTAGAGCAGCTGGATCCAATTGCGGATGCCGTCCCCGAACCCCAATTTGGAGAGGACGTCCCTCATGTAAGCATCAGAGACCCTGTCGAAGGCCTTCTCCTGGTCCAGGCTGACGAGGCAGGTGTTCACCCGGCTGCCCTGCACGTAGGCGATCGTATCCCTGATGAGCGCGAGGCTCTCAGCGATCTTCCTGCACAGCACAGCACAGGTTTGGTCAGGGTGAATCACCGACTCCAGGACAGACCTGACTCGGTTGACTATGTCCTTGGCCTGGATTTTGTAGTCCACGTTCAATAGAGAAATCGGACGCCAATTCTTAATTTCTTCCCTCTCCCCATTCATCTTGTAAATGAGGGTGATGATGCCCTTCCTCATGCACTTGCACATTTCCCCTGCCTGAAGTGCACTAGCGTACACCTCCAGCAGGTCCTGGCCTACCAGGTCCCAGGGAGTGGAATAGAGCTCGACCGGTAAGCCGTCGCTCCCGCGAGTCCTATTCCTCTCCAAGGACTTGAGGGCTCTGGTCAGCTCATCCAGGGATATCGGTCGGTCCAGCCACTCCCTCGTGCCATCGTGGAAGACCTCCGTGATAGACGACAGGAACGACTCGGAGGCCGTGCTGTCCGTGGGCTTCGTGTCGTACAGTCCGACATAGAGGGATTTGCTGATCCTCAAAATGTCAGGCTGAGACGACGTCACCGAGCTGTCGTCCTCCTTCAGCCAGCTAAGCACAGAGCCCTGTTTGTGCACCTTCTGAAAGAAGAAATGAGAGCACGTCTCGTCCTACTCCACGGAGCTGACCCTGGACCGGAAGATTATCCTGGAGGCCTCCGCGGCGAAGAGCGAGGCTTGCTGTCCCCTCACCTCACGGAGGTCCTCCGTGACATCGACCCCTATCAACTGCAGGAGGAGCAGGTTCTGCATCCTTTTCTGGAGTCGCGACAGCTTTCCCCGCCTCTCTCGCCTTCTGAACACACTTGAGGACAATGAATCTCTTGATGTTCTCCTTCACCGTCTCCCACCAGTCGCCGGGAGACTCAAAGAGGTGTTTCACGGTTCTCCAACTGGCGTACTCCCTCTTAAGCTCCTCAACGTTCTCTGGGGTCAACAGAATCGTGTTGAGCTTCCACGTCCCCTTGCTGGCCGGCTGGTCGCCATGTAAGTGACAGTCGGCCAGCAGGAGGCAGTGGTCAGAGAAGAAAGCCGGTGTACCTGACCGAGAACGCCCGTGACACAAACAGGAAGTCTATCCTTGAGCAAATAGACCCGTCTGGCCGCGACCAGGCGTACGTCCGCTGCGCTCCGACTGCAGGGTTGCTGAAGATGTCGAGCAGCTTGGCGTCCTTCATCGTGCCCATCAGGAATCTGGACGTGACGTCCAGTTGACTCCCCCCACCCACTGTCCCCACGCCGGATCTTCCATCTGCATCGATGATGCAGTTGAAGTTTCCGCCTAGGATGATCGGCAGGGGTGGAAGCCGCTGCAGGACAAAAAACCGCTCATTCCGTACTGGGGCATACACGTTGATCAGCCTCAGGGGAGCGTTGCTGTAAGTGACGTCAGCCACTAGGAGGCGCCACACCACCACCTCCTGAACTTGACAGATGGTGAAGTTGCACCCGCGCAGCAGAATAGCCAGGCCCGAGGAGTGACAGTCGTTACCCCCCGACCAGATTGAAGGCCCACAGGTCCAGGTGCTGGACCATTGCCCGTACCTGCTGAGATGCGGTATCCTGTACTCCTGCAGAAACAGGAGGTCCGCCTTGACGGTGGTCAGGTAGGTCAATGTGGACACACATCTTGTGGTGTACTTGACACTGCGCACATTAATGCTCGCAACTCGTACCCCCATTGTGGGCAGTGGCCGCAGTACCCTCCGCAAGCCCAAGGTCCAGCCCCTCCATCTGTCCCTTCATGCCCATTGCCGGGCTAACAGCTGGATGCTCTCCGGGCTCCGGAAACCATCCGTGCTGCTTTCCGGGTAGCATCCCCCCGTCGGGGGTACAGAGGCAGGAGAGTCTGACTCTGGGTCAGGCTGGGGACACGCAGTTTCCTCCTTCCCGCCTGGAAGTTCCGGGGGGGCCCTCCAGGGCCCCAGCAGCACGTGACTGGGTGTCGGAGGGAGCCTCAGGACGCCTCCCATCACCGGGAAGCGGGGTGCTGCTTTCCTTCTCCCTTGAGATCTTCAGCATCTGCTTTCGGCGGGGCCCTCCAAATCTCCCTCGATTGAGGAAATCTTATAGCCCCCCTGTAGCTGCCTTTTCCCGCCTGATGGTTGCGGTTCCTGGGCCTGCTGACGCGCCTTCCTCCTCTCTTTCCAGACCATCGTCCAGTCCCCTGGGGTGCCTGTCGCCGTCTCAATTGACTCTGGGTTGTCGGGCGGGAGCGGAGCCTGGAGGGGCACTTTGCTGGCCTCGGGCCCATCCTGCGGGGCTCGTCCCTCCTGCACGACCTGGCCCTCCTTCACATTAGTGGGGTCCTTGCAGGGCCCTGGTGCCTTCCTCTCCTCCGGGGGGCTGGCCCCCGCATTGCCCCTGCCAGCGACCTGGGCGTAGGTGGTCCCCCGCCGCGGGCATGCCCTCTAGAGGTGGCCCGCTTC
Source organism: Stegostoma tigrinum (assembly GCF_030684315.1). Lineage (NCBI taxonomy): Eukaryota > Metazoa > Chordata > Chondrichthyes > Orectolobiformes > Stegostomatidae > Stegostoma > Stegostoma tigrinum. The sequence goes on along the minus strand of NC_081396.1, from coordinate 1,595,141 downwards.
CCCACAAAGGTTGCAGCTTTTTTCTTGTGGGCAATCCTTTGCAAGGTATCCCTCCGCCCTGCAGTTCCTGCAGATTGTGGCTTTGCAGTTGGCAGCCACGTGACCTGACCTACAACAGGCATGGCAGACTTTAGGTTGCCCTGCGTAGGTCAGGTAGCCCTTGCTCCCGCCGATCGCGAAGCTGGAAGGTGGGTGTACAATGTTCCCATCCGCGCCCATCCTCAGCGTCAGCTTGACTTGCCTCTTACCTGTCCAGATGCCAATGAGGCCCATGATGTCAGTTAGCTCCCCTTCCACCTTCACATACCTTCCAAAAAAGGTCAGGACATCAACTGCTGGCACATGTGGGTTGTACATGTGTACAGTCACCATACGGCTCCTCTGCACTGGCATCACAAACAGCGGGAGAGCGGTCAATACAGAGAGGGAGCCCTCACCTCCTTTCTCCTTGAAAACCTCCAGGAAGCGCTCGCAAAGCTTGGCACTCCTGAAGGTTACATAGTAAAAACCTCCTCCGGAGAAATCCTGCAGGCAGTAAATGTCTGCAGCAGCGAACCCACAATAGTCCAACAAGACCCTCTTCACAAAGAAGGTGCGGTCCACAGGTGTACCTTCATCCAACTTCTTCACGGAAACGCAGATGGTGTTCCGGATCCCCTGACCTGGGGCACGAGAACTTGCCGCAGCCATCGTTGCAGGTTGGCTGCTCCCCTTAGCCAGCGTGAGGCCTAAGCCAGCATTAAGAACCACCGGTTGCATGGGTGCACAGCCAACCCGACGTCTTCCTTCCACCTCCAACACGGCGCTCTCCTCCTCTTGGTCCACAAAAGAGTGGGTCTTTATTTTGTTCCGGACGTAAGCTGGTTCAATGAGCTGGAAGGTTTGTTCCCCGACAACAGTCACCATTCTAGGTAACACCATCAGTGAGTCTCCAACGAAGCACTGGTGTTGCGTCCTGCTTTCTATTTATCTGGTTAGGTTTCCTTGGGTTGGTGATGTCATTTCCTGCGTTGGTGATGCCATTTCCTGTTCTTTTTCTCAAGGGATGGTAGATTGGCTCCAAATCAATGTGTTTGTTGATGGAGTTCCGGTTGGAATGCCATGCTTCTCGGAATTCTCGTATGTGCCTCTGTTTGGCTTGTCCTAGGATGGATGTGTTGTCCCAATCAAAGTGGTGTCCTTCCTCATCTGTATGTAAGGATACGAGTGATAGTGGGTCATGTTGTTTTGTGGCTAGTTGATGTTCATGTGTCCTGGTGGCTAGCTTTCTGCCAGTTTGTCCAATGTAGTGTTTGTCACAGTTCTTGCAAGTTATTTTGGAAATGACATTCATTTTGCTTGTTGTCTGTATAAGGTCTTTTAAGTTCATTAGCTGCTGTTTTAGTGTGTTGGTGGGTTTGTGGGCTACCCTGATGCCAAGAGGTCCGAGTAGTCTAGCAGTCATTTCGGAAATGTCTTTGATGTAGGGGAGAGTGGTTATGGTTTCTGAGCGTGTTTTGATGTTTGTTTGGGTTCATTGCTGAGGAATCGGCGGACTGTGTTCATAGTGTACGCATTCTTTTTGAATACGCTGTAGAGGTGATTTTCTTCTGCTCTGTGTAGTTCCTCTGTGCTGCAGTGTGTGGTGGCCCGTTGGAATAATGTTCTAATGCAGCTTCGTTTGTGGGTGTTGGGATGGTTGCTCCTGTAGTTCAGTATTTGGTCCGTATGTGTTGTTTTCCTGTAGTCGCTGGTTTGAAGTTCCCCATTGGCTGTTCGCTCTATTATGACATCTAGGAATGGCAGTTTGTTGTTGTTTTCCTCCTCTTTTGTGAATGTTATGCCAGTAAGGGTATTCTTGATGGTCTCCAAGGGTACACCCATGGGATCTCCGATATCAGGGTTCTTAGCAAAGGCCGTAATGCAGAGACTGTACAAACAGCTCTACCAATCATCCAACCCAAAATTTGGGTCCACTACGTGGGTGACACCTTTGTCATCACTAAACAAAACAAATTAGAGGAAACCTTCAAGGCCATCAACAATACATGACTGCCAGACTACTCGGACCTCTTGGCATCAGCGGAGCCCACAAACCCACCAACACACTAAAACAGCAGCTAATGAACTTAAAAGACCCTATACAGACAACAAGCAAAACGAACGTCATTTCCAAAATATCTTGCAAGAACTGTGACAAATACGCAGAAAGCTAACCACCAGGTTACATGAACATCATCTAGCCACTAAGCGACATGACCTACTATCACTCGTATCCTTACATACAGATGAGGAAGGACACCACTTTGATTGGGACAACACATCCATCCTGGGACAAGCCAAACAGAGACACACACGAGAATTCCTAGAAGCATGGCATTCCAACCGGAACTCTATCAACAAGTACATTGATTTGGAGCCAATCTAACATCCCCTGTGAAAAAGAACAGGAAATGGCATCACCAACGCAGGAAATGACATCACCAACCCAAGGAAACCTAACCAGATAAATAGAAAGCGGGACATAACACCAGCGCTTCGTCGGAGGATCACTGATGATGTTACCTGGAATGGTGACGAAACGTCTGAAAACTAACCTTCCAGTTCAGCGAGCAAACTCACATCCAGAACCTCAACCTGAGCTACAAATCTTCTCAAAACTCGCTAGCACCTTTGGGCGCAATACAATGAAACACTTGAATAATGTCAAGCTTATTGAATGTTTTAATGCCCCTCAACTGCATGTTAGAATTTCCAGAGTGATGAGTGATAAATTCACTGATCAGCGATAATGCAGACATGCTTTTAAATATTAACATTAATGGCGAATGTAACTCATACCTGCAGAAAGCTAATCTCTTTAGATAGTCATCGGAGGAAGATTAACAAGCCATAGCCACCAGTGAAATTCTCAGTCACGTGCAGTTTCTGCTGTTGCGCTTGTTGGAAATGAACATTCTTCAGCTCAATGCAAATTTGTTAATTCATTGCCAGTGGCTCACAATTGGTATCTCTATTGTGCAAGGGTATCTCCTCTTCCTCTAGTGACAGTTGATAGAAACTGAATATTTTTCTATCCTAAATTGCCTTGGAGAAAGCGAAGTCAATCTGCATATTGAATGGCTGGACTCATCTGGGATGTAGGGACGCCCACAGTGCTTTTAGCAAAGGATTTCAATGACTTTCACGCATCGTCATTGAAAAAATACATACTGTTCAAAATCAGAATGGTGATTGATTTGGAGGGGAAGCTCAAACATGCTATGTAATCCTGAAGCCCATGATTTTCAATTGTGTTTTTTTTCCTGGAAAAATAGTTACCTTGAATGCTATTAGTCTAACTATCGTGGCACGGCTATCAGCGACACCAGCGAGTTTTCCCTTGTGTGCCAATGAACTTATTAACTGACACTGATAGCCCACTTTGTCAGAGTGATCCATAGATCCCTCATGTTATGACAATAAACTATGTTGTATCTGAACAAAAGATTAGAGAAAACATACTCTCCCTTGAATTCAAATTGAATTTCTAGCACAGATCTGAATATGCTTTGCATCTAATATAGTGTTTCAGTCCTACATGCTGAGCGTCACTTTCTGTCTGTCTGAAAAGAGCACATTTAATGATCCCGAGTCTTCAGATTGTGGATTTGCAAGGAAAGAGAAGAGACACCTTGGTATTATTAACATTCCTACATTTGCTTCTCTGTCTTCTTTTCATTTTTTTTTCCCAGGAAGAGAGTAACTGGAGAGGATTAAAATATCCCAGGAGTGGTGTGGATAGTTCCCCACAATTCCACACTTTTAACACCTTTCTAAACTAGAAAACATTGTGTTTAAATCAGTTTCTGTATTAATTGGTTTCATAAGTAGTGTCTTCCTATTTTTTTCCATTGATTGAGGGACACTTTGTTAATGCCCATTCACTGTGCACAGGCACTGCAGAAATTTCGGAACCTCTTCTGTGATTGTATTTCTCAAATCGGAATTTTCAAAAGAACACTGACCAATTACTTGAAAAAGGAAAATGCACCACTAAACGTGAACATTACTATTGAAGCATTGGTTAATCACAGATATCCACATGCATGCCAATTCACTTCACAATGCGGCAGCTGGAATGCCAACACATACACATCCCAGAAACCAACCCTAGATAATAAAGTGTGGAGCTGGATGAACACAGCAGGCCAAGCAGCATGATGCTCTTTGGTCTGTTGTGTTCATCCATCTCCACACTTTGTTATCTTGGATTCGCCAGCATCTGCAGTTTCTATTACCTCTGATCCCAGAAACCAACCCTCAAAATGTAACAATCTGACTGAGAAATAATGTTTCAATCAACCCTGCAAACTTCAGAAAGGAATAACGATGAATAGCCAGTGCAAATGCATCAAGTTTCCCCACGACAAATATGAACATTACAACGTTGATAGTCTCTTATCTCCTTGACGTGCAATTTCACTTATTTTCGCAGTCTTGATATTATAGCTCATTTGGATTAACTGAGGCATGATGAGTGTTTTTTGAAAATTTACCCAATGCATCTCTATGAGTAGTTGCAGTCAATTAAGTCGTGGCAAATTTTGATAATCTGTCAAGCAATTGTTTATAATCACGTAATGTTAGCAAAATAAAATCAGCAAATATTAAAATCTTTCTGCCAATACATTCGCAAATGAAATGACCAGGTAATGCAGCAAAATAAAAGCAGGAACAACTGTAGAAACTAATAATGTCGTGAAGCATCTGTGCAGAGAGAAACAGAGGGGAAAATTCCTGGTTAATATGGAGGTGTTGGGAACAGATGACAATGGTCAGGTTTTGTTTGGACAATGTCTTCTCAATTTTAATAACAATATTAATGGAATTCAGAATTAATACCAGTGCTGCCCACGCAGCTGAGGTGAATATTTTAATACTAATTTGATAATAAGTGCATAAGAATTGACTCTTCTTCGTGGGCTCAGCTAAATTTATTCACTCGCTCACCACAACTGACAGTTATTTTATTGATCAAAATTATTCCTCTCCTCGTGCTTGAAATCATTCAACAAGATAGCTTCAACTACTTCATTGAGCAAGATATTGTACAGTTTCACAACAGTTCTGGTGAAGTTATTGCTCTGCAACTCAGTCCTAAATGTGCTCTCCCTTATTTTGAGGCTATGCTCCCCAATTTTAGTTTATTCTGGCATTTGAAACAGCCTCCATTATTTTATTTTATCTGTTAATTTCATCATGTTCTATGTTTCTAGAAGATCAACCATACCCCGCCCCTTCCCAAAGTCTTCTAAATCACAATGAGTATAATGGCATTCCACCCATGCACTCAACTCTAGAATGAACCTCGTGAATGCCCTCTGCATCCACTCCAGCGCCAGTACATCTTTTCCCAGGAAAGGACCCATCTCCAGATATTTACTCAACGTTTCCATATTCGTTCTGTATTTGCATAAGTGAGAGGAGCTGATATTTTTAGTTATTATTGAATGTATCGCTATTTTGGCATCTTCCATCATCTCTGGCTTAATTATTGTTTTCTTAATTTCCCATCCAGGAAATCCAAAACACATTTTTTCACAAGGCAATCCACAATGGACGTATTCTGAGAATTTGTTTTCTCACCTCCATTGTCATTGCCTTCTGTGTTTGTATCAAAACACCTCCTCACAAGTTAATGCTAATGGACGGATGTGAGAAGAGTATTTACATGTCCAGATCAAATCATTCCAATCAAAGATGAATACCACTGACTTCAATGCAAGGATCATCAAGCCCCATGAACCCCAATCTGAGTGATGATCTGTGATTTCTACTGCTCTCTTCCCCATTGACTTGCTAGAAAAGAACCACTGGTGAAACAGAGCGATAGCATCCGTTAGTTGTTATGAACTGGGCACGTGGACCTGAAAATATAATGAAAGTAGATTCGTTGACAGTGACACTGCTTACAAAGAGAATCATATAAAAATAATAATAAACTGAAAGAGAGGCTACAGAATCATCATTTTCTTTTTAATAGTAGGGGAATCTACCAGAGACAAGGGGAAACAGAGGCTGTGCAAACGGAATTTCAACTTTCAATAAATACCTAAAATCCAAGTCTGGTCAGTTACTCCCAATTTGCTCCATCCACTCGTTTATTTGAACCAGTCACATTGCCTTGATTAAAAAACAGCTCAGAAATCGTTGCCTTTACTGCAGAGTTATCAATCCTGGCCTTGAGTTTACTTCATAAGAGCGAATTCATCATCCATGGGCTTTGTGCATGGTTGAGGATGTGAAGAAGTCTTGTAAAAATGATTGTCAGTCCGCAGCTGAAAAATGTCAAGGGAACAAAATAGATCACCCACTCTCCAGCATTAAGAATCTTTAGAAACGGTAAGGTTTCAGAGTAGATCTGTAGATCGGGTTGGGTGTGTTGTTGTTGTTTGGCACACGGAGTTGGTTCATTGTTCCGCAGATGTTTCGTTACCCAGCTGGGTAACATATTCAGTGCAGCCTCTGATGAAGCACGGTTGCTTGTTCCTGTCTGTTGTTTAAACTCTGGAGCATGGTGAGCTGTATTATCTCATTCTGAGACAGTAGGAAACTGCCAATATTGGAGTCTGAGATAACAAGTTGTAGAACTGAATAAATACAGCTGGCCAGGCAGCATCAGATGAGCAGGAAAGCTGACGTTTCGGTTCTGAAGAAGGGTCCATGCCTGAAAAGTCAGCTTTCCTGCTTCTCTGAAGCTGCCTTATCTCAGTTCCAGTTTTCCTTCGCAGTAAATTGTATAAGGAGTTGAGACCAATGCATTTGTTGATGGATTTCTTGCTGTAGCACCAGGCTTCTAGCAATTCCTGTACTTGACTTTGCTTTGCTTGTCCCAGAATCTTAGTGTTGCGGCAGTTGAAATGATAGTTCTCCATATCCATCTGGATATAGTTGTGTGTGTATTTGTCGTATCTTTTTACAACCAAACGATGTTTGTGTAGCCTTGTTGTTAACTTCCCTTCAGTTTGTCTGATATTTTGTTTGCCATAGCCTCTGCAGGGTATCTCGTATATTACATTGGCCCTGTCCATTGTGGGCAATGTATTGTTGGTTCAGATGAGCTGTTGTCGTAGGATTGATGTGGCTTTGTGATCTACTTCAGTGCCCAGTGGTCTTATGGTCAGTTCAGATGGGTTCTTGATGTAAGGAAGCATGATGAGTGTGTCCTGGTGTCATTCAAGTACTAGGTATCCTCTGACACAAGTTTTCGTCTGACCCACTCATCTCTACCTACATTGATAAGTAGAACCATTAATTTGTTTGGGACATGCCCAAGAAGCTGGGACAAGCAAACAGAGACATGCACGGGAATTCGTAGAAGCATATTACCCCACCAAAAAGTCATCAGCAAACGCAGAGAGTTTGCATTGATATTCCACTACAAAGGAAAGTTGGAAGTGAGGTAAACATCTCAACGCACTCCATAGTTTAAACAACAGGCGGGAAAACACAACGTCAATTCATCAGAGTCTGCACTGATGATGTTACCCAGAGGGTAATTAAATGCCTGTGCAACAATGAGCCAGCTCCGGGAGTCAAAGAGCCACAATTTTACAAACAGGTTTTGGGACAGGAATCAGAGGAGAATGAAGGGCGAACTTTAGACTGAGCAGATATAGCCAAAGAAACCTCCTCTTTATTTTTTAAAAACATGTCGCTTTTGCGTGTTGCAGGCACTGCTGGCTCGCCAACATTTATTGTTGTCCCTTCTTGTTCCTGAAAAGGTTGTGATAAGCTGCCTTTTTGAGCAGTTGCATTTCACCAGGTATTGATTGATCCAGAAAGTCAGTAGTGAATGAATTCCAGGATTATGATCCAGTAACAGTGAGGAAGGGCAATATATTTCCAAGTTAGTATGCTATGTGGCTTGGGAGCGACTTTGATTTTGTTGGTGTTCCTTTGTAAGTCCTCTCCTAGTCCAGAAAGACGGAAGCATTCGTATGTTTCGAAAATGCTGTCTGAGCATGTTTGACGAATTGTTGCAGTGCCTCTTATAGACAGCTCTCGTTGCTCTCGTGACTGTTGTGGCAGAAAGATTGGATACTTGCGGATGTAATGCCAACCATGTATATTGCTTTCTCCTGGATGGTGCCAAGGTTATTGATTTTATTATTGGAAACTTCACACATCAGGAATGTTCCATCACATTCCTGACTTGTGCCTTGTAAACGGTGGGCAGGAGTTGGAGAGTAAGGACGTGAGGCATTCCGTGCATTATTCCTAGCCTCTGGCATGATTTCTTAGCCATTGTTTTTATTTGGATATTGCTGTTGAATTTCTGGTCAGTAGTAACAAAGTGGACTTTGATGGTGGAAAGATCCATGATGGTAACACCATGGAAAGTCGATATCAGCCTATTTTTGAATTGTTCAGCACACCAAACTGAGAGTTGAATGGGCAGTGGTAGCTGGAGACGAGATCAGGACAGAAACGGAAAGACGTGCAACACTAAAGTTGTTGAGAATTTGTCGTGTATTAGTTGCTTCCAGTGAGGAATACCTGCCAAACGTTGGTTTGTAAGCACGCTAAGAAAACACAGTTAATGAGTCGCTGATTTTGTGAAATCAAAAGTTACACAATAGCAGATTGTATGATTATTTCTACTCACTGTTGATTTCATTTCCCAGTTCAAAACAACTATTTCCTTTGTTTAGCGAAGGCGTTTTCCAAGAAATTTGTGTCTGTGGACAGGGAGCTGATTTGAAGATAATAGAGTAGATCTAGTCCTGAGGAAAATGTCACTCAGGAGATGAGTCTGTGTGTTTCCCTCTGTGGTTAAAAATGGGGATCAATTCACGGCATACTTCTGTCCAATTTTTGCATAGTTTGTGACTAAAATATTCCAGAAAACATGTAATTGAGGCCATTACGTGAAACGGCATTAGAAATGACAAAATGACATTAGAATAGATGAATTTTTGATGACCAATGCAGATAAGATGGGCTGATGATTTTTTTTTCTCCATGCAGTAAAATCATGGTCACAGAAAGAAACCAATCTGTCGTGCAATTGAAAGTCAAAGCAATGTAATCAGCAAAGGCTACAAGACGATCTGGCAAATTGCCAGTGTGATTGACAGTTAGGATTGGGTGCTTTTCATGCCACGGCCCAGCTTCAGTCCCGGTGAGGTTGGCATTATATCCGTTATCGATTACATTCCCTACAGCGTGAAAACAGGCCCTTCAGCCCAACAAGTCCACACTGTCTCTTGGGGCATCCCACTCAGACCGATCCCCCTATAACCCACACACCCCTGAACACTCCTCATGGCCAATCCACCTAGACTGCACATCTTTGGACTGTGGGAGGAAGCTGCAGCACGCAGACAAAACCTTTGGCAGGGATGGGGAGAATGTGCAAACTCCACACAGACAGTTGCCCGAGGCTGGAATCAAACTCGGGCACCTGGCACTGTGAAGCTGCAGTGCGAACCACTGAGCCACTGTGCCAAGCCGTGTATTGCATTCAGTTGTTTATATATTGGGTCCATTTCAATATGCTTGTTTATGGAGTTCCGGTCCGAATACCAGGCCTCCAGGAATTTCTGGCATGCCTCTGCTTAGTTTGTGTTATTAAGGATATGTTTCACCAGTCGAATTTTTGTCCTTCTTTGTGTGTGTGAACTGACAACAATGAGAATTATCTATGTTTCTTGGTCGTTTCTTAGTGTTCCTGCATCCTTATTGTCAATTTTCTTCCTGTTTGGTCGATGTAATATTTCTCTCAGTCCTTGCATGTTATTTTGTAACTTACATTACTTTTATTGATTATGGGTATAGGATATTTTATAATCGCCAGTAGCTGTCACAAGATGGTCGTTTGTTTATAAGCTATACTGATGCCTAGGGGACTGAGGAGTCTGCTGGTCATCTTGTGGGGTGCGCTGTTTATTCAAACCATTGTATTACCGCGTCTATTATGAGTCCTGATATTTGGGATCCCATTGTGCTGTTGAATTATTTGAATATACGGTCGTTGAAGGTGACGTGTATTGTGAGGCACAGATCCAGCAGTTTCCAGGTTGTGCTTGTTAAAGCTATCAGTGTCGTGGGATACCTGCCTTCCTGACTCGTTCAGCAACTTGGAAAACGTCTCTGTCTATACAATTTATATGAGAATAAAGAAGGCATCTTTAATCAATTTGTGGTTGATTTCAAGGATGTTGGTATAGTGAACACTAAAGAAAGTTATCTAACATTAGAAAGAGATTTGGATCAGTTATATCAACAGGTTGAAGAGTGGGAGCTGGAGGTGCATTAAATAAATAGGGAATATTGCATTTTGGAAAAGCAAACAAGGGCGGGAGTCCTATATCCAAAAATACAGATTTGAGTAACTTTGTAGAGTAAAGATATCTATGGTAGCAGGTGCATATTTATTTAAAGCCTGCATTAACAATGGATAGCACGTTATCACGGAGTTTCGCACGGTTATTTTCTGTGTGCAGACCTTTGAGAATAAGAGTTTGCACATCATTTTAAGGTTGTGCAGATATTTGGTGAAGAATCTTGTGATTACTGTGTTCATTTCTGGCCTACCATTTATATTACCAAGCTGGATTTTAAGACGACAGGACAAAGATTTCAAAAAGAAACGGGGAGCATTGTGTTTTAAAATAGAAACTATTGCTCATGAGGGGAATGACCTTCCAGAGGAGATGAATGTAGGTAACTGCAGGTAAAGAAATAATCTGTAAATGAAAGTTCATTAAACATGTATAAGAAATATTTGCAAGGAAAGGGGCCAAGCACAGTCATGTGGGAGAGGTTTATTTTGGGTGTATGTTCGACATGTGCTGATTGGGCTGCTGATTCTAATACTATGCTGTACAACTGCATATTTCTAGGAATCATCTTGCTTTGGTTTAAAAGTGATACTTTAACGTGCTAAGCTAAAAGCGTAAAGGAGATGTGCTAATCGTCTTTGGGTCCATTAACAATTTAAATGCACACATGGGGACCTCACTAGAGAAAGAGGGTGGCTGTGGTTAATTGATCAGGAGTGGTGTTTCATTCGGTGTAAACAGTGAGCAATAAAAACTGAACAATTGATATCTACATTGAGACTGCGCAATTCGTTCCACACTTATTTCCTGCCTCATGCCTTCCAGGCATCGACGCCTGTTGTTTAGTTTAAATCCCTTGATTTGCCTTTGAACTTGTTCCCAAATCTTTCTATGTCTCTGGATGGACACAACAACGAAAAACAAAAGAAAATTCTGGGAGATGGACGTTACTCACCTGGTCAGGAAGCACTGTTCATTCCTAATTACTGTAGAGCTGGAGGTGATGAGCTACATTCTCGAACACTTGATCACTTTGTCAATTATGTACAACAGTGATGCCGTTAGGGTAGGATTTCCAGGATTTAGACGCAGCAATACTGAATGCACAGTGACATATTTCCATCTCAGAACGGTCAATGGCTTGGAGTGCAGAATCGTGAGTGGTAGTTTTTTTTCTATCTATCTGCTGTCATTATCCTTTTTGGGATGTGCATGCTGATTGTAAACAGGAATTCATGTTCATTTTGTTAACTCACAGAAGTGAACTAAAACTTTATTTCGTGATGACGAATTATGTATAGGGCTGAATGATGCAAACTCTGACTTCAATTCTCTGGAACACCTGTGCAACTGGAAGTGACATTTGCGACCTGACTTATTCACGTTCTTGTGCCTATTCTTCACATCAACAACATATTCACCAGAAACGTCTCTCTTCCACTCCAGTAAATTCGACCACTGAATACTGTTGTGATGCCTTTCAATGTTATGAAAGCAGAGCTGTCATAGTTTAACGTTCATCAGCCGATTGACTACAGGAATAGACAGAACAGGCTGATGATTTTAGGGATATTTTAGAGGGGTTGAACTCCAGTGAAGAGGAGACACTAATAAAGGTGCCATTCAACTCGTCTGATTTCAGACTCCAGTCTAGAAATGATCAGAAACTTCTCCTTGAATTTCATCAGGGTCTTCACTCAAAGAGACATTGATTCAATGCAGAAAAGGACTGGATTGGTAAAGAAAATATCAGAGTGACCATGACTAAGACAATGGAAAGTTCCAGCAGAGAAATAAGTGATACTGAAGCAACCACATCGTGACAAATGTGTTTTTCCTTGCCAGCAAAATACTTTGTTATAAATGTGGGGAACCGTTGAATTGAAACAGTGATAGTGATTATCATTCCTGCTTGCTAACCTTGTGAATGATCTGGTCATGTCACCGTTAAGACCAAAAATCTTGTGGTATATAGCCATTTTTATTTGTCTTGACGCAGCCAACGGCATAATAGATAAAATATCAGATTCTTTTTCAGGTGAATGTTTGTCCAAATCCTATTTGGCAAGATTGCAATTTGTACTATTGTTCCCATGTCTCAGCTAAGCTTTCGCATCATTCTGAAGCCGAGATAAGGTATGATTTTATGATGTATAGGAATGATAATCCTTTAATTGTCTCAGATCCATAAATATCAGCGAGTCAATGTTTCAATAGAGAAGGGGGAGATGACAAAGTCTGGCTAGATCCGTATGTGTATCTTTCAATTTCCCAAACCCAACGTCTATTCACAGTGGCTCCTTGGAATAGAAAGGAAACAAGCAAGAAAATCCCGTCTCCAACTTCGTGAATTGCATGAAAGCAGAATCAGACTAAAATGAAGGGTAAGTATCAGACTGATCTGAGGCAGTCAAGGCAACTTTCACTTCTTTAAGAATCTAGAACGTTGACTCTGAAGTGCTCACTGGTATTTAAAGTTTAGACTTGTACTCGATTCAGGCAGAAGTCGAGCTGACAGATGTTTCGTCTATGGTTAGGTGCGTTGATACGTGATCCACTCTCTCCGTGACTCCCTTGTCCCCTCCACACTCCCCTCCAAACCCACCACACCTCCCAGCACTTTCCTCTGCAACCACAGGAAGTGCTACACTAGCCCCCTCACCCCCTCCTTCACCCCCATCCCAGGCCGCAAGATGACTTTTCCCATCAAGCAGATGTGCACCTGCACATTCGCCAATGTGGTATATTGCATCTACTGTACCCGTTGTGGCTTCCTCTACACTGGGGAGACGGCTACATTGGGGAAGCCAATTGGGGGCCGCTTTGCAGAACACCTACGCCTGGTTTCCAATAAGCAACTGCACCTCCCAGTCGCGAACCACTTCAACGTCCCCTCCCGTTCCTTAAACGACATGTCATCCTGGACCTCCTGCAGTGCCATAATGATGCCACCCGTAGGCTGCAGGAACAGCAACTCATATTGCGCTTGGGAGTCCTGCAGCCCAATGGCATCAATGTGGGTTTCACAGGCTTCAAAATCTCCCCTCCCCCCACTGCATCCCAAAACCAGTCCCGCTCATCCCCGCCTCGCGAAACTATTCTTCCTCTCACCTCCTCCCAACTAAGCCGCACCTCCATTTCCTGCCTGCTAACATCATCCTGCCCCTTGACCTGTCTGTCCTCCCCGGACTGAGCTATCCCGTCCCTACCTCCCCACCTATGCTCTCTTCTCCACATATCTTCTCCTTTATGCATCTTTTGTCCACCTCCCCCTCTCTCCCTATTTATTTCAGAACCCTCTCCCCATCCACCTTTCCTGATGAAGGGTCTTGGCCAGAAACGTCAGCTTTTGAGCTCCTAAGATGCTGCTTGGCCTGCTGTGTTCATCCAGCTCCACATTTTGTAATCAAGTGTCTGATGATGATCGTGAATCAATAGGTGAAAAAGAAGACTACAAAAACAAATCCACCTGGTTCACTCATGCCATTTAGGCAAAAATGACTGCTCTACATGTAAATGTCGACTCACAGAAATCGGTCACTCTTAATAGTCCTCCGGGGCAATTAGGAACTGGTAGTACAGGCTGGCTTAATGAGTGACACGGACCTAACAGCCGTCTACTGGAAATAATTCCACATATTTACAACTGTCAAACAGAAGATGAAATTCCTTCTCATCTCTTTCTTAAATGTGCGATTATTCTGGGTAATGCACTATGGCCAAATAGTATTCGAGAAGGGGAAAACGATTTGACACAAGCAAGGTGTAATTCTCACTCATAATCGTATGTGCTTCACTGAGAAGCGGGGTTGGTATCATTCTGTGTTCGGTATTTAAGAGTGTATGATTCCTGGGAACAGACAAATACATCACACTGTCTTGTGTGATGCTTTCATCCCTGATGTAAAACCCTAACTGATTCCAGCAGACAAGCTCTGCTTTTGCATTTGTCATTTTCCCAAGGAATTGCTGGTCATTTTAACATTTTTGACAAAAACAAGAGCTTCTCCTGCCACAACGGAAATTCAACCCAGGTCGCAGTAGTGAAAGCGCTAACATCTAACCACAAGAGTATCAGGGAAGAGCATCTGCATGCTTGCATCTTTTATTAATGTCAATGCTGATTCTTTAAAAAAAAACTAATATTATTTTCATTGTATATATGTTTTTTCCCTCCGAAATGATTGAAACATTACGTTTTTAACGCATGAAGGGCAGACTTTCAATCTTTGTTACAGTTCTGATCATCAAGTATCAACCTGTTCTGATCCCACCTTCGATATTTCGGAGTTGGTCGCAGGGCGGCTGTTGGGATTCAATGTAACAAAAACCAGCTTGTTAACAAATTGCAGGACATTTCAGCGTTCACTGCAACAGGAAACCAACGCTTTTCTTCTTGAACACTATTCCAAAATCCTGAACCCTTTACCGAGCTGGTTCTACAGTTATGCAAATGTGTTTCCTGAGTGTAACATTTCTTCTGGAATGTCAGTGGGAAGAACCTTGGGCCCTTATATTTGATATTCTGTATATTTTGGAACTGTAAGTGCCTTTTCAGAAGTCATGGCTAGCACGAGGGGAAATAGGTTTAAATTGAGGGTTGATAGATACAGGACAGATTTCAGAGGTAGATTCTTTGCTCAGAGATTAGTAAGGGCGTGCAGTGCCCTTCCTGCAACAGTAGTAGACTCGACAACTTTAAAGTCATTTAAATGGTCGATGGATAAACATGTGGGTGAGAACAGTATACTGTAGGCTAGATGGACTTCAGATTGGTTTCATAGGTCGGCGCAACATCGAGGGCTGAAGGGCCTGTACTGTGCTGTAATGTTCTATGTTATATCTAAAAGAGAAAGCGACAGTCTCCTTTTGGATCTTTTTTCACCGGGTATGTTCCTTCTTCAATTCAGATGAAGGGTCATGAGGCTAACACCACTGACTCTACTTCCCCATCTCAGATGCTACCAGAACTGTCGTACTTGTCCACCAGTTTCTGTTTTGTTTCGGGTTGTCAAATACGCATTTAGTTGTTCTACATTTTGGGCAAAATATCTGTTTTTGTCTCAAAAGTTTGAAACTCTTCTCTTTTTTTATTTTTCAAAATTCCATACTGTCAAGAAAAGTGGGAAGAAGTGGCACAAAGATGTCCTTTCTGTAAAAGTGACTGATGGAAATCAAAAGGAAAGTGAACTTGAAAAAAAAATCAGTGAGAACAAGAAATGAGAGAGGGTAATTTTATGCAGCTGCCTTTGATTGGAATGTATCAATCATCAATGCTAACAGAGTAGCCTGCCTTCTCCCTCTTAATTGCCATCAACTTTCTCGATAAGACCTCAGCATCGTTGTAGAAGAGACAACATAAGGAAATCGTCCCGGCTAATTTTCTGTTAAACTCTTTCTCAAACCTCACGAGTTGCCCATGTCTTTTCCTCATATTAGTTCTCTTCCAGTCTGCCGACTCAGTGTTGACACAGTTAGCACATCATTCAGGAATTATTTATTCTCTCTGGATTTTGAATCATTCTCCTCTTTTTCACAGGTGTTGGTTTCTCACAAATCGTCTGAAATAACGGTTTTGGAAGTGCAGAATGCAACAATAGAGAGTCATTTCGCAACAGCTGAATTTTCTCCAACACTGTTCTGGTACGCCCAGTATCCCAGGAAAGCTCCAAGCTACTTCCTGATGATGCATACCATGAGGGCTTAAGTGAAATCTTTAGGTTTTTCGAAATGTTTCTCTACCGATTTATATTGCAATAACGGTTCCTTTAAGTTATTTCGGGGCTCTTTTATCCGGCATTGCCACTAAGCGTGTGCTGATGCAGGGATATTTTGATCATGTCCAAACGCACACTCTGAGATTCCCAGGTGTCTCCTCTGCTAGGTGCACACCAATAAGCAGAAGCAATAATTTTGCAAAGACAGTGACAGTCATAAGATCTCCCACAGAAATCAGACCAAATCACAATATTCGACTGCTTAAACAATATTGTTTTATTCCAAATCATACTTGCCCTTCAACTAGCATTTTTAAAATTTACTCAATCGCTTCTTTTAAATTGTCTTTTGAAGAGGTTTCCCTGCTTCTGTGCACTATTAATCATCGTTTCTACATCACCACTGCCAGTTTCCTGAAACTTTGGAATGGAGTCACTTTACTGGATTGCGTCAAAGGAACGCTATTGCTGAGACATTCACAGTTAATGTAAAATGATCATACTTCGCAAAGACATGAATCTGACCTTGAAAACGAGTCCCAAAAATATAGCCATGGAAAGTCAAATGGCACTTTAAGACCTCTCCTCAATGCTCTCATGTATGCAGCTACCAGGAACAATCCCGATCAATAATGCACAGTCTTCACAGAGAATATCCCTTTATATTTTGAGCTGACCATCTCCAATACCTCTGCACTTCTCAGTATGTTGACGCCCTTTTGAGTTAGAAGTCCAAACATTCTATCCATTCCATCGCTCTGCGTTTCAATCAAAGTGCGTGACACTAAAATAAAAATGACATTGAGTATCCCCACAAGGGCTTTCATCAAAACTGAAGTCATCAACAAACTAAGTTTCAAACCAACAGTTGTTGTAAAAGCTCAGTGAGTTTGGCAGCATCTGTGGAGATGAAAGGGAAGAAACCTTTCGGGTCTAATGGCCCTTCTTCCGAACTTTTTCTTAGATAAATATCTCAGATCAAGTAAACATCAGACTGACCAGTTTATGAAAGATCAGGCTATCTATATTTACTGGGCACTTTCGCAGTTCCGTGGAATGTGAGTTTAATGTCAGAAGCACACAGTGAAATCTAAGAATGGAAATGACCCCAGACCAATCTGAAGCAGAGATTATGGATGCTTTTGTGATGGACGTGCTATCAGACCAGTCTTGGCCAGTTCCATGAAGATTTATTTTTCTCTCCCTCTGTTATTTGACATTCCACACATTTCTAACACTTAACGAAATATCCTGGAAGGGCAGCAGTAATGATGAAGTTCACCGTTTTCGCACTAATCTCAGAAAACTTCATTGTGGTAAAATGTTTCAAACTTAGAAAACCGTGATTTTCTGTATTTCTAAAATTGAAACAAGCCAGTGGTATTTTCATGAAGTATTGTACTGGCAGAAGGAGTGTCAACACAATTGAGTCGTGAAGGGTAAATTGGGGAAAAGATGAAGGAGAGATGAACAGAAGCACACGCAGAAAGAAATGAGATCAAGGGGGAAACAAAGAAAGGAGTTCTCCAATCGATTGCCATCACGAATATAAAGATTAATTGTCTGAACTAATTACTGTATGCTCTAATTTCTTCTTGATATCATGTCGCACTGGATGTGATTGTTTTTTTTTAACAGCAGTTCAAATTAGATGCATATGTCATTGACAACTTCCACTTTTGTTAACTTTGTGTGCCAGGTCAGAGCTATTCATTTTCTGTTATTCAGCGGAATCCTTTGCTCACAAAGCTACAGTCAGAAAATGTCACTCCCAGCTGCACTTAAGCTGGCAATCTTTATTCCTTATTCTGGGACTGTCAGTACCCAAGGCAACGACCAGTGTTTGCAGCCCGGAGAAGCATGAACATTGCAGCTGAACTGAAGAAGGATTTTGCTCAGCTGTGGCATTCTGATATAGTTCAGCAGTCAAAGTGGTTGTACCGATTGGAGATCGTGGGGCTGCTACCCTTTGACATCATGGTCTGTTTCTTTGCAGTGAGCCTCACCGTAATGGGGAGAGGCAATAGCATGGTATTATGGTATTGTAGTTAGGCAATTAATCCAGAGACCCAGATAACATTCAACCACATCAGATGGTGCAATTTGAATTGAATAAATCATCCTGAATTAAGAATATAATGATGACCATGAGTCGATTGTCAGGGCAAATTCTATTTGTTTCACTAATCTTCTTTGGAGAAACAAGCTGTCGTCCTTACCTGGTCTAGCCGGCATTTACCTCCAGACCCAAAGCAATGTGGTTGTCTCTCAGCTGCCTTCTGAGCAATTAGGGACGAGCAATAAATGCTGGTTAGTCAGCGTTGCCTCTCATCCCATTAATGTATAAATGAATGGCATCAAGCCAAAACGACGTGCAATAACTGGTGCAGCTTTCTGGGTCACAGTTGCTTTCTGTTGAGGGTTGTTTATACCAGTGATTCTTTATCTTTGCGGGTCCATCTGGCTCCTGTCACTCTGTCTCTCAACACACAGGAATAAACTGCACTGTCAAACAGCTGCAAGTCACTGGTAGTGAATCTCCCAACGCTTTTTAAATTGCTCAGAGGAGGACAATATCACATGCTACAACAACCTGTAGTAGATGAAGAATTTCGGAGAATTACCCGGGTCGTGTCGGTACAACTGTAAAATTATAAATCAATTGCTGTAAAGTAGCTGAAATGAATGCTACCTAAATCTCCAAGAATCCGTGTCTGTGTAAGCACCCACTGTGACACTAAATGTTCACATTTAATACCTACAGAAACATGAAAATAAAACATCTTAAACGGAAACTTATAATCAATGTTAGCATGTCTATGGCATATACTGCAGCACAGGGATATATTGCCAGAGGAAATATTGCAATAGGCGTATTACCTGCAAGTGAGAATTTTTATTCATCGCAGAAACGTACCAACTAAGTCAGCAGCAGCAATGACAAATGAGAAAACAGTAACAGGTGACACGTTTTCAGAATGAATAGAGGGTTTCAACAATGGCATTTGAAAATGAATTGTTTGTGCTCGTAACTCATAATAGATTAAAAAGCGAAGTTATTGAAGCTGAACTGCTTCAAGCCAGAGCTGATGATCTCTCATTTGTGGCTAGTGATTCAACTGGTCCATTTCTGACAGAATAACCAGGCGACAGACAAATGTCTCTTACCTCCTTTTCTTTTCCAGGCCATTACGTAAGAGATCTCTCCATATGCTGACAAAGTATCGGCTGGATCTCAGCCATTTGGACCTTTGAACATTCTCCTCTACTCAGTAAGATTACATTGATCCACTCATGCCAAATTTCAGTACAATTCCCAGCTCCATTTTGTCCAGTAATATTCACTGATCCATCGACATCGGTCGAAAATAAAATCAATACAAGTGCAACATCTCTTCGATGATTGCTGAATAAAAATTGAAATGAACATTATCTTGAATTCTGATCACTCGATAGTGTCAAACTCGATTTTGGTCATTGATGAACAGGAACTAAGGTTGCAGCAGTATTCGTGCCGCAATTAAATGCACTGCTCCCGATCATGAATGATTTGTGCAACCGATATAAAGAGTGATTTCATATAGAACAGTAAACTACACAAATCGCAGTAGAGATATTTTGGAACTGCTGAACTTTGCGATTTGGTTTTCAACAAATGGAGCTAATTATTGGGCTCACACATCTAATTGTGTGTGTGTGTGTGTGTGTGTGTGTGTGTGTGTGTGTGTGTGTGTGTGTGTGTGTGTGTGTATGTGTGTGTGTGTGTGTGTGTGTGTGTGTGTATGTGTGTGTGTGTGTGTGTGTGTGTGTGTGTTTGTGTGTGTGTGTGTGTTTCTGTGAGTGTGGTAGTGTGGAGGGAGGTGAACTGTTGAGATCGCCTTGGTTTTTGTACGGGCTGACTGAACCTCTGTATCAGTGTGGAGCTCAGTGCACAGTGATAGACAGCAGAGTCAGAAAGAGAAACCGTTGTTATTTTTAATGTAACTATCTTCTTTTCTTTGTCCAAAAAAGCAGAAAACCTGTTGGATAATTCTTGAGACTCGTCTCCCTGTTCCTTGTTGAATCTCTTCAATAAATATCTCGGAGCTTCCCCTGGGTACTGGACGTACCAGAAGAGAGTCGGAGCAGTATATGTTGTTTGGTAACTGCAGTTCAGGCTTATGTTAGTTCCTTCCAGAACTGTTTGCTCAAGTGAGTCCGGGGAAACTGAATCTTGGCTGCTCGTTCCTGCAACAAAAATAATTAAGTTGTCAAAAATCTGATTAAAACAGATGAAACATGCGCTAATAAATTATTTCCAGACTCACCGGGCGGCATGGCCATTATTATTACAGAAAGCCACAGGGAAATCATGACATCAAACCCGAAAGGCAACATCACGTTGTTTAAAACATGTTTCCTCTTGTCATTTTATACTATTGACTAAACCCAAACAGAATGCTGCCTTCGCGTGTTGGACAAATGAAGGGCTTGTTCCCTTCTTCAGATTGGTTTATTTCACACACATGATATCAGCTGCAGGCCACACAGTTATTCAGACAGAAGGCAGCTGACGCTTTCCAATCCTTCACATTGATGTCGTTATTTTCCACGCCCTCCTTATCATGCCTTAAATTTTCGTGATTTAAGCTAATTTTATTTCGAGCTTAACAGCATTCTCTTCAAGTGCATAGATGATCTTCAGTAGTCAGTTGAAAGTGGAAATAATTCAAAATTTACTGAATACTCAGGATTTAGTCAACGCATGCTGTCGAATTGGACAATTAATTGCCAATGTGCGATGAGAAGAAATGATAAATTGTCGTTCACCTCTCATAGAACTAGTTCCAGTAAATCTTTGGTTTCAATCAGTCCCTAATTCTTAAGTCAGACACTTTAGATTGTGGTGTCCCAGAGCCCGCTTTCACATTGGAAAGATTATGTTTGATCCATAAGCACGAGATTTGGAATTTCTGTAAGTATAAACTGATTAGGGACAATTGGGCATTTTCCAAAGTTCCTGGCGAGTAGGAACTTTAATACTCCAGTCAGCCATTCAACTTGGCGCGCTCATAACTGCTCTCGTCATGTCTCCGCTCTCCTTTCCTTTCCACACAGTAACACTTTTTTCTCCCCTGTACATTAAAATTATCTCTCACTCGGCAATGGATACATTTAATGGTCAGTCCTCTCAGAGTTCCGAGAAAAAATTAATGATAAAGTCAAATGATCCTTTTGTTAAAAAAAACGAAAAAATAATTTTTAAAAAGAGGCAATTAGATTTTAGACTTGGTGCTGCAATCTCATGTTCTCAAGAAGTGAAGGTTTTGTGTTCGTACTAACCATGGAAAGATCACTCAGGATGTTTCATTTTTCATACAAATTACTGCTCGTTATTCTATTCCTTTGCCAACGTGTCGGGAAACATTTCAGGGAATCCAGGATTAAAGAGACGCCCAATGTCACATTTCCAATACTGACAAGCATAGACTCTAAAGTACCACATCCGTTCGGATCAGGATCCATGTTAACATTCGTTGTCTGTACGTTTTGCCTTGTATCCAGTTCCTTATATTTTCTTGCTACCGACTTATGATTGTTGACCTGGACCAGTTTTTTTTTATGAGAGTCTGACGACTGTTATTCACTTTAGATCTCAGCACAATGTGATAATCAGCGCCGTCTATTGCCTTATTTTCCTTTTCTTGGAAAGGAGACAACGTCTGTATCAAGGAGGGTTGCCAACTAAATCGATCAAGGCCTGGGTGGCCTAATTTAATTTGTAACCGATCGAGATTATTGTTGTGAGCACTGGCAATTCCAGAACAGGCCATAGGTTTTAGCTACATCAGATGCCGAGAAGCTGCACGGCCATTTTTAACATTTACCTTCACTGATTTGACTTATGATTGTGATTGGGACTTCAAATCTGTTGTTATTCATCTCTGGAAAGAAAGAGCAGATAAACAGTGGAGTAGAAAGCAGAAGATAAAGATGATCACTTGAAAATTGAAATGTGGAGCAACAAATGTCTTGTAACTTTTATTTGTGATTGTATTTGGAATCATAATCACGAGCAGAATCAAAGTTGGGCGAATTGAACAACCGCTGTTTGAAGACTGAACTCAAGCATTTGTAATCACTGCCTGTACCAGATTTGATACAGAACAAGTTGAATCAGTCAGTAATATTGTGCGATTTTCTGGGGATTCCATCTCCCCATGTATTTTGTTTTCACCAAATAATCACTCTCTGTCGAAGGGCGAATATGAATATGTTCAGGCCCCTGTGATCAGTAGAATTGCTTGCAGAAGAAAATCCCTCAGTCACATCTTCCATCACAGAGAACGACAGCTACACGTACAGATAAAACAAAACATGCGACAATGGAAGGCCAAATGCACGTTGAAAGTTATTAAATTATATGAGGTTCTGTTGTTTGAGTTTAAATAATGTGAAATGAGGAATCAACGAGCACCTCGTGTGTCAATTTTGACCTTCGAATTACTTATATACAGAAATTAAAACGAGGTTTAAAAGCAAGGGACCCATGACTGATCCTCGGCGTAACTCAGCTACAAGCTTTCCTGCAGCCCGAAAAGTACCAATCTATCATTGCTGCCTGACTCTGGACAAACAGTGAATTGCATATCCTGTTGTTGCTCTCTCTTCGATTAGATTACCTCTGTCTTTCCTCACAAATCTGTGGTATGGCAATGCAAGATGCACCTACTAGATGGCGATATACAGTTCATCAACAGTATTAACCTCATCGTATATGTCTATTACATTCTAAATGTGTTTTTGTTGTCAGAGACATTTACTGGTTTTCAAAGTGGGGCTCACTGAAGTGAATACACGTGCCCTGAGGTATTTTCTGCTTGCCCATGAATGATTTGAGGTTGATGGGCACTGTCATGCATTGATGCACACGGAGTCCTATTGTGAATGATAATCCTTATGCAGTTATTTTAAAAAATGGCCTGAGTTTTCAATTATGAATCTATTTCAGCAAAATACATTGTTAGATTGCAGAGAATATGTACAGGGGATTATTACTAGGATACAGCTTGATCCAAGCGTGTTCTTTTCTAATGGATTTGTAGAGTCATCCGGTGTGGAACCAGGCACTTCAGGCCAACTCGCTGAGCAGTTATCCCAAACTGAACGGGTTCCATTTGGCTCTGTTCGCCCCACATCCCTCGAAACATTTCCTATTCATTGTCTATCCAAACATATATTAAGTTTTACAATTCTGCCATTCCTATCCCTTCTTCTGGCAGCTCATTCAATGTTTGCATCACTTTATGTGTCAATATATTGCGTTCATGACACTTTTTAAATGTTCTCCATATCATCTATGCCCTCTCGTTTTGAAATCTTGTGGACTTTTCCAAAAAGAAAGGCAGTTCTGATTCAGCTTTCTATTTCTCTCATCATATTAAAAACATTGTTAAGGTTAGCCCTCAAGGTTTTAAATTCTAGGCAACAAACTCCAAGTCTATGTGGGCTCAAACTATCCAATGCGCCTCTTCCAGACCTGGTAACATTCTTTTATTTTGTTCCTGTACCCTTTTCCAGTTTGACAATGCACTTCCTACAGCAGGATGTTCAGAATTGTGTGCAGTATTCTAAACGTTGCCTCTCCAATGACTTGTACACATGTAACATGTTGCGCCAAACCATACACTCACTGCTCTGGCCAATGCAAGAAAGCATGCCAAACGCCTTCCTCAACAGCTTATCCATCTGCAAGATCACTTTCAAGGAAGAATGAGCCTCACACTTCTGTTCAACATCACTGCCTATTGCCCTATTATTGACCGTGCAAGTCTTGCCCTGGTTTGCTTCCCGAAAACAAAAATAAAACCTCTCGTTTATCAAAATTAAACTCTATTTGTGACTTTTACATCATTTGGCCCATAAAATCAAGATACTGTTGCACACCGAGATAACATTCCTCACTGCTTACTGTACCATCAATTTCGGTACCATCTGCTAATTTACTAACCATGATCCTCATAATCTCGTCCTTACATCTGATATAAGTAAAAAAAAAGCAGTCGTACCAGAAACAAAGCCCTCAATGCTCGTCACTGGCCTCCAGTCCGGTTATCGACCCTCAAATATCGCCATCTCTTCTATCACCCAGTCAATTTAGTTAACTGTCAGAAATATAACAAATGACAGTCACTACAATCCAGGAATCAAATCATACGTTTCCAGAGCCATTATGAAACCATGAGAAAAATTAGCGATCTTCTGACTGAAACAAGAAACATCCCTTCAATCCTTGAACTGATAGCTGCAGAGATGATGTTTACATTTTTTCAGGGATTCTGGAAGTTTGTGAGCGAATTTGAAATCAAAGGACATTCTAGTAAAGCTGTTGAAATGAGGGGTCCATTCTTTCAGGTAATCTTGAATATTCAGAAAGCCTTTCTACAGAAACCAGCAGATGCTTGATCATTAACACATTCACAGATGAGTTAGATAAGGTTTCGATCTGCAACATAAGAATGGTATATTGAGAGGTATATGCAAAATGGAGCTCACGTCGCAGACAAATTCGTTAGGATCTTCGTTCGGGGAAAATCAGAATCGAACGGCCAACCGGTGTACTTTCCAATTCATCATGATATTTTTCTGCTGCACGGAGCAAATGCGTGAATGGATTTTTATCTTTTTTTAACTTCCAGGATATTTTGCCTATCAGCCAAGTGACACTTCCCAAATATTACCTAATCTCAAGGGAAATTTGGGAGCTAATGACATAGTTGCATTAAAGTTGACAATTAAAGTTAAACAATTAATCATTTCCTTGATGATCTAAATCTATCAATATGCATCCATTGTGCATATTCAGCTCAATTGGATTGGGTGCGTTTATATGAGAATGGTATTAACATAGTTGTCTTTTTTTATTTCAAGCAGAGAAAATGATTTACTTTTCTGGTATTAGAGTCAACGTGAAATGAAAATGTTGTGTGAAATTCAGGAAGAGGCTATATTCCTGAATATGTTTTAAAATGCACTGGATTGAGAAAGACATCGAGAGCAAAAAATTGAAGAAAGCCAAACCAATGTATTTTAGTATCCCACTCACCGTGATGTCTCCACTTGTGTCAATGAAACCGAGAACACAGCCAGTTGCAGCTCAAGCAACTGGATTTCAATTGCCCAATAAATGAAACTTGCCTCGGTTCTCAGCTCAATCGCTGACATAAGAAACAAAAAAGACACATTTCCAAAAATTATGTTCTTTGCTATCGAATGTGATATCATGTGTTCCCTCTGCACAGTGTTGACATTAATAGTTGTGTCGTCGGATGAATCTGAGAGGAAATCTCCAATGTGTTATTCATTGATTAAATTTAATCATATACCCTGTGTGTTTGATCCAGGAATGGATGTCCAAAATGAAGTTTCCCAGGATCCGTCTCATTGAACAGTTTGAGATGGTCAAACTGCAATATTGTGTACTAGCAGGTGAAATACTCTTCTGTTGCATCTGAGATCCTCACCGAGATGGTAAGACAAGGATGATGGGCAGAGGTCTTCAAATTTCCCTGAGTGATTTTCTTTTTCTTTTCCTCTAACGGAAAAGAGAACGAGTGACTCATTTTGATACCACGAGTCTTGTGCCTCTGATTTTACCATCTTCTACTGTGCACTGCGATCCATGTGACAAATTTTACATATAACTAAAACAACATTAAAAATACCACTTGCACAAAAGCTATTTTCTGTGTTCCTGTGGTGCAGAATGTGGATCTAGCATGTGGAATGTGGATCAACTAGCAACACTTTTCATAGTAGACTCTGGCAGTGATACATCAACATTCATTGTCCTATTCTGTACACCTAATAGTAGTGATAGTGTGATCAGCAAGCTTTGTAAACTGCTCTCTCTAATAAAGTGATCACGAATGAAAATAATGGATTTGGGGACAGTGCAGGAAAGTGGTTGTAAGACGTATCATCCTGGTGGAATAGAACAAGTTTTGAAGGGCCAAATAGTCTCTGCTATGTCCTATTCTTGTTGTTGTGTTGATGAACCCGCTGATGTCAGCGACCAGAAAGCAAAGGCGACAAAGTGAGTAGGTGTCACCTGGTGAGTCTGTCACGAATGAACAAACTTGCAGAAAGGCAAGGTATGGCTGAAATTTACTGAAATCTGAGCTGAAACATTTCAGATTTGGTTCCTTCACCTCAAGTCCCCCTTCAGTTTAGAGTTGGAACAATTTTCTTCAATTCTGTCTTGCAGGTCCAAATTCAGCTCAGCAATCATATTGCCTGCTACTTTTTGTACATTAATGACTGATACATCTCAGTTATCTGGTAAGTTCACCAAATAACAAAATATTGATATGTACGTAATATTGTCAAGGCCACCTGTTAAAATAATTGTTTTCTGTCTATTTTCTATACATTTCAATACCTCGTTGGGGTGAATTGAATAAAATGATACTGTATGACTCCATTTTATTTCAGTTCTAAATTCTTCAGCGATTAATTTTGCAGACTCCATATCCCAGGAGCCTGCGACAGTAAAACGGTTTGAAAGAGACTCTTAACATTCGCCACATGGCTAAAATGGTTGATTAGTATTTCTTTCGAATGTGCCATCAACATATATTAAGACCCTAAAATTCTTCGTCCCAAAATTTGGAGATCTGTCCAGGGCCTGCTTTCTGCGTTTTCCCCATTCCCAGGAGAGACACAGGAGAGGGTGTGCAAACTGCTAACAAACCTGGATTTTCTGAACATTTCATTGAAAAGCACTGATTTGATATGTATCAAATATTCAATACCGGCTAGTAGATGCAGCATTGGTTACGATTTCCACCTTTCCATTTTTATTCGTTGTATTCTGATGTGATTAGTTGTTTAAAAGGTTTGTGAGAGATTGCTTTGCTGATTATGATGGTCCAATGGTATTATCGCTGGGCTGTTAACCCAAACACCCAAGTAGCGTTAGGAGGATCTGTGTTCGGTTCCCACCACAGCAAATAGTGAAATATGAATTCGAAAAATATCTGGAATTAAGACTCTAATGATGACTGTGTATCCATTACGGATTGTTAGGAGAGAAAAAATCTGGTCCACTGACGTCCTTTTGGGAATCAAATTGCCATCCTTACGTAGTCTAACCTACACATAATTCCAGATTCACAGCAATATGTTTGTCACTTCACTGCCCCCTGGGCAATAAGCGCTGCCGAACAAGTGATTACCTCAAGTCATGAATTGATAAAGCAAAAAAAATTACCAAATGCCTGCTCTGACTTTGCTTGCAGTCTTGATGATTTTTTTTGCCACAGAAATACACGACTGTACAGATAAGAAAATAATTCGAACAAATGTATTTTATTTGCGTACAACCTTATCTGATGAGTTCAGCTTTCTTGAAGCATTTCGAATATTGCATAGCATGAATATGCACGCTGAATGAAGCATTGCCTCCCCTGAAGAACGTTACATTTTTGATGTCTAAAATTCGTTCCCAGGATGAGTGCATCACTATCTGGACGAACATTTAATGTGGATACCTATTTGCCTAATGGGGTGTTGAGAATCAAACACGTTGCTGTCGGCCTGGAATAACGTGTACAGCAGACAAGGTGGATAAGTGACAGGCTGAAGGAAAGTCAGAAAATTCACAACCGTGTGAAGACTGGGAAAAAATGGCTACTGAGGTAAAAATCGAAAATGTGAAATGCTGAAGCAGAAATACCAAATCTATTGCCCTCATAACACATAGGAAAAACGGCTATCCAGAAAGAAATGATAGACAGTCTTCGAAACTCACATGCAAAATAGTAGTTCTTTTTCAAAAAAAAAGTTCGGTAAATGACAATAATAAATCTAATGGGATCAACAATAATTTTAAATAGGTTGAATTTCAATTCTATTTTCTAACTAAGCTTTCAGAGAAAACGCCACAGTCCTCCTTTCAGATTGTTGCATTAACGTCATTGTCCATTGTCTATTCATCATCACTGAAACACATCTCTTGGCAGAAAGTTGAATTCGAATACATGTGCTTACAGGCAATTTGCAATCGAGGAAGTAGAACGTATCAAATGAGATATTTCAGAGAAAGCGAGTTTGGAACCATTTTCTGAAGCTTGCAAGCTGCCTGGGACTCCAAATGTTCCAATTGCTACAGCTCTGAAAATCCAGGAAACTTGATGTCTGAAAAGCGGACATTCCTCTCCCATTGTAAAAAAAGAAGGTTTAAGGAATTACGAAAAAAATCTGAAAGGGTTAGTTTGAGTTAGATCAATAGATATTTCAGCATCTCTGACTTCACAAATTCAGGATAAAATAACCTTTTTACTGTGACAGCATCGTGACAATCTCTGCGCCCCACCTCCCCACGCCAGCCCCGCTGCAACCGCGAAAGTATAAGGCCACTCAGATGTAAAGTTGGCTTCATTTTAAAAACCTTAATCTTACTTAATTAGTACACTACTATGCATTGACATAAAAATTCGCTTCGACATGGTATTTCATTCTGTTTCCTCCTGCCACTGAACACCTCCATCTTTCCTCATTCACATCAGGATGACATTTTTGGCAAAATTTTCAAATTAACGCCTGCATTAATAAATACCATCCAAACAGTCTGAAATGTTTGTCAGTAGATTTTTCCAGAAAAACTTTATTCAGTTTTAGTCAGTATGCCCAATTATCTCGGACACATTACCAGCGTTATAAAATTTGAAATGTTGTAATGCCAATGGAGTACTCAAGGTCTCCTTCTTAGTCATAGGATATTACATAAAATGAGCATTCAACTTTCTGGATACATACCTCCTCTCTCTTTCTATCTTTGCGTCCTCTTCTCGTAAGACTACAACCCAAAACCCATTTCAACTTGCATCAATAGCCACGTTGCATGGCTTGATGTAACCAAATGTGGTTCTTACTGTCGCTGAGGGTAAAACAGCTTTCATGCTGCGAAATGCCTTCTGTCAGTCTGAAGTCATGGTGGCTCAGACGTTAGCAGTGAACCTCAAAGCATCAGAAAGCTAGGTTTGATTCCAACCTCCTGCGACTGTCTATCCAGTGTTTCTATGTTCTCCACATGTCTATGTGGGCCTCCTCCAACAGTCCAAGGGTGTGCACGCAATTTGGACTGGTTATGCCAAATTGGCCATAGTGTTTAGGGCTGTGTAGATTAGTTTATACGGGAAAGGGCCTGATTTGATGTTCTGAGTATCAGAGTTGCACCAAAGAGCCTGTTTCCACACCGAAGAACCAAAAGAACAGCGGATGCTGAAAATCAGGAAGGGGCACCGGACCCGAGATGTGTTGATTAAGGCCAAGTAGTTTACCAAACAAATCACATCTGAAACGGAGGGCCTTACACTTTCCTTTGAATAAGATAAGTATTTGAGTCGAGATTATTTCTTTGGTAATTCTTGAGGGAATTTGTCTGGTCCCTAACAAGAGGCAAAAGGCAGACTGGTTTAAACTTTGCAGAAGATTGATCTTTTCTCTGCAAAAACATAAGGTTCTGGTTGTCTGTCACTTCAACAAATTGTGATGTTTCATTAATGCAATCAAAGCGTCATGACCACTCTGATGAGCATTTCTTGCCATTTGCAAGGCAGGTGAGAGTAAATCGCATCGTGGAATGATTTCAGCTACATGAAAACGAAACAAGCTTCACCCCAGCGTCACACACAAGTTTTCTCTCATTTCTGCCCAGTATTTAAAAAAAAACACCTAGGCCAATTTCACTTCAGCCATTTGTTACACAACAATGCTAAACCGCTAGGATTCGAGACATGTTATGGTTACTTCCAAGTTTCAAATAAATCATTCTCTCAGATATGCCCACTTTTAGTTAGTAACGTGGCAAGCCAACTTTGTATCACCATTTAGGTATGGAGTGAAACATTTATTTCCAAAATAAAGAGAACGCACAAAAAGAAAACAGATGATTCATGTTTATTCTTTCGTGAAAGTGTAAGACCAAGACGACAGACGTCAGTCAATGGAAACATTTTGAAAACTGACCTGATTCATTCCATTCATTTCATTGGGTAATCATAAACAAGCCATCATTTATCAAACATCACTTGCGAATGCGATAGACAGATGATTTTTAACCTTCTGCAGTCCATATGATGTTATTGAGGAGAGACGAACATGCCCAGCTGATGAATTTGCGGTATCAGAATGGATGTCTGTGTTACTCGCCTATCCAAATAAATTGGCTGATGCCATGTCGGCCAACCAGTCATCACTGCTTTCATGTGGGGTACCAGAAGTTTGGTCCATATGAGTGTCTTGATTGGCCACTTAAGGAGCTACCTACGTCATTGCTAAGCCACCGGAATCAGGTGGCTAGATAAAGACATCAGTTCAGCAGATTGGCATTTTTCCTGACCGCTGTCTCATGGTTACCATGGGATCAACATTCTACACCAGATTTAAGAATTGAATGGAAAATGCAGTTTCTACTGTGGAGGGATTCGAACTCCAGTTCTCAAGCATTATCCTGGGTTTCACAGATCGCTGATCCAGCAAGCTCATTATCAAACAATCGTGTGACTAACCAGGCATGTTTCCTCCAGCACACCAACTTCTCCACGACGACCCCCGCAGCACCCCTCCCCCGCAACCCCGCACCCATTCACACTTCCTTTAGGGCACACATGGATATGTGCATACAGTCTCTCTCTCTCTCTGTGTCTCTCTCCCAGTCTCTCTCTCTCTCTCTCTCTCTCTCTCTCTCTCTCTCTCTCTCTCTCTCTCTCTCTCTGTCACACACACACACACACACTCACACACACACATACACACACACACACACACACACACACACACACACACACACACACACACACACATACACAGGCACACACAGGCACACACACGCATGCACACACCTATATACACATGCACACCCACAAACACACGGATCACTATTATGCTCCCGTACATACCTTTGGCCAGATGGACGGGAAGAAAGACTGAGTAACTGAACAACGTTCTGCATCTGAAGCATAAGCTGCTTTTTCAACAGTAACCTGGAGTCACTTGGTGATGATCTAAAAGAAGAACCTAAGATGGTTCCTCGAACAACTTCATATAACTAAACAACATTCAAGGTTAAATTCTTATGTGTTTCATCCATCCCAAGTCATAATTAATGTGTAAATATCAGAAGAAGGACTAGGGTCGATATATCATAATAAGTACACAGTCACAGAGATATTTTGAGGAGAAGCTAACATTATCACACGGACGTCTTCCCTGGCATTGATTCAGAGCAGTTGTATAATATTCAGAATGAACATTCAGATCGTTGTCTTCCAATAACCCAGTGACAATGCACTATGGAATAAGTCTGCTTGATTCCCTGGGAATCATCGAAGTCAGCGGATAATGATGAGAGACATGGAACTCAGGTGAATTCAAAGCCGAGCCATTCAACAATCTCTAAGCAGGTTAACTGAGATCATGCTTACTTCTTGTACCATATTTTATCACTCTTGATGCTTACGGTTTCAGAAACTTTCAGTTGTGTTTCTGCAGGTTTGAAGCTGATTGCCCATTTTATTCAGTTATCAGAAGTGCTATTACTTCTGCGCTATTTAATTAAGTTTTGCACTAAACTGCGGATTTATTTGAAACAGAAGAAAATAATTTGCGAAGAGATAATGCTGTAAATAATGAAACTATGTTAGGGTGTCGACAATCATGGTGAAGCATGAGATAATATTCGCAGGTACACATTCAAACTGGCTCCCAAGCAAATGTATATTTTATTTCTATTTACCGTCCTTTCAGTTAACCCACTGACCATTTAGATATCGTCTTATCAAGGGTCAGTCTTTCGAAATTCATCCGCAATATTTTGTGGTGAGAACGGTAGAAGGTTTATTTGTTGTTCTCCAGACCTAATACTGAGACATAATTCTGATCAGTTATGAAGCACAGTTTCCTTCCTCGCATTCTGTCCGTGTGTACAGTATCCAGTCATGGTTAACAAAGTCACGCATTGTTCTGTGATACTGGGAACTGCAGACGCTGGAGAATCCAAGATAACAAAGTGTGGAGCTGGATGAACACAGCAGGCCAAGAAGCATCTCAGGAGCACAAAAGCTGATGTTTCGGGACTAGAGACGTCATCAGAGAGACGGATGGGGAGATAGAAGTGAGCTAAATAGGGACGGGGGGACTGAAGATGGAGAGAAAACAAGATAGGTAGAGTGGAGAGTATAGGTGGGGAGGTAGGGAGGAGATAGGTCAGTCCAGGGAAGATGGACAAGTCAAGGAGGCGGGATGAGATGGTAGGTCAGAAATGGAGGTGCGGCTTGAGGTGGGAGGAAGGGATGGGTGAGAGGAAGAACAGGTTAGGGAAGCAGAGACAGACTGGGCTGGTTTTGGGATGCAGTTCACCTGCATATCTGCCAATGTGGTATATTTTATCCATTGCACCCGGTGTGGCTTCCTCTACATTGGGGAAACCAAGCGGAGGCTTGGGACCCGCTTTGCAGAACACCTCCGCTCGGTTCGCAACAAACAACTGCACCTCCCAGTCGCGAACCTTTTCAACTCCCCTTCCCATTCCTCAGACGACATGTCCATCATTGGCCTTCTGCAGAGCCACAATGACGCCACCCGAAGGTTGCAGGAACAACAACTCATATTCCGCTTGGGAACCCTGCAGCACAAAGGTATCAATGCGGACTTCACAAGCCTCAAAATCTCCCCCTTCACCGACTGCATCCCAAAACCAGCCCAGCTCGTCCCATTCCCCCACTGCATCACAAAACCAGCCTAGCCTGTCTCTGCTTCCCTAACCTTTTCTTCCTCTCACCCAAACCTTCCTCCCACCTCAAGCCGCACATCCATTTCGTACCTACCACCTCATCCTGCCTCCTTGACCTGTCCATCTTCCCTGGACTGACCTATCCCCTCCCTACCTCTCCACCTATACTCTCCTCTCTACCTATCTTGTTTTCTCTCCATCTTCGGTCCGCCTCCCCTTCTCTCCCTGTTTATTCCAGTCCTCACTTCCCATGCCCCTCTCTGATGAAGTGTCTGGGCCTGAAAAGTCAGCTTTTGTGCTCCTGAGATGTTTTTTGGCCTTGTGTGTTGATCCACAAAATGTACATGGTTGTGACAGTCGAAATAGGAGTAATGAATACCCCAATCGGCTTGATTTTATCGCTCCGGTGTCAAAACTTTGCAACCTGGTAGATCAGTTTCCTTTACCTTTGCATGGCTCTCATTAAAATATCAAGTACCACAAACAACAGGCGATAAAATAAACGTGTAAGGAAAGTATAACAGAAGGTGAAAATGCTAGCAAAGAGCAAGGTGCACTGCGTAGAAATAAATCAATGTTTACAAACTTTCAAACCGAAAGCGTGCCTTCGAATCATCAGATAAAGTGGATCAGGGAAGAAGTGAAGAAGTGCAGAGATATTGGAGGGTTGAATAAAGCAGCTTGAATTAAAATAAATTTTGTCATTGTGATCGATTTTGAAATTAAATGAATGGGATAAATTGGATTGCTGAAATTGTTGTCTGGAAGATACTTTGTAAGTAGGCATTTAGGACAGTTTCTCAGAGCAGTGCATCCGGAAACAAAACAGATATACAAGGTTTATTTCGATTTGGTGATGTTTAATACGTATGCAGTAATTACTTTTGCCGTGGTGCAGTTTTTAGGACAAAAAAATCCTAACATGGGGGCATTTCACCTCCTGTTTAATGCAGACATACCTGAGTATAGAAGTAGACTCGGATTGTTCCAATAAATTTGTTGGTCAGTTGGGATTAAACGAACCCCAAACAAAATGTGACGAATATATGGAATTCTGTAACCCAATGGTGTGTGGATACTCGTTCAATATCAATGAGATTATGTGAACTTTACACTTGTAAATGTTTGAGTAATAAGATCTGTTGGGAAATTGGTGCAGAAACTAATGAACCATCATGAATAAACGTAATGGTGCAGCAGCCATGTGATCCTGAAGGCTTGCACACAGAGAAACACAAAGATACAAATGTGTGAACATACTTCCTCGCACAAATGGTGCAAACACAGTCACAGACAGACGTGCACGCATATACAGGTGGTCAAGCATGCATGCATGGAGCACACTCAAATCTCCAGTACATGATACACGTAGACATACACTTGCACATAAACATGTACATGTACTTCCATTGTTCCCTAAAGTAATGGCTATTGTAATATTGCATCATTGTGATGCCATCATAACTGTTGGCAATGTTTGATTTGGCATTCTTTCACAAATTCATGGCAGTCTCTGTAAACACTGTAGTTGCTGCTGCAAATCCATGGATGCAGTTGACTGAATATTGCACTCCCACTCTTAGGAACGAATAAACTTCCCTGACTGTCATTACTTCGAGCAACAGATTGGGGCAGCTCAGAATGTTGCCAATCAGGCACTAGATGCATTGTTGATTTGTAACTGTGTGATGCAGCGCTTTGCAAACCCTTAATTTCTCAGTGGCAGGCCACGATCTATTTTAACTCATGGGACACATCAAATTAGCCTTTGATAAAACAGATTGTAATCCCTTCCAAAACACTATTAGGGGGTTCGTTTCATAGAACGGCAGAATACTTAAAATGAACTGTGCCGTGTTGCCTCGAACGTTTGCAACATGCATGTATCTCTGCATTTCTTGGGATAACAGTACATTCTTAACGTATTATTAAACCCAGCATGGGTTATGAAAACAGACCATTCTTCAAAAACCCAGTGAACCTTTTCTTTTTCGAGGACATAATGAATAGAATAAATGAGAGAGATCAAGTGCATTCACTGTATTTGCAATTTCAGAAAACTTTTGACAGACTGTCATATCAGATGTTTTTGGGCAATAAATGACTGGCTATAAGGCGTTGGCACAGTGACTGAGAATTTGTTGACAAGCAGGAAACAG
Organism: Stegostoma tigrinum; assembly: GCF_030684315.1. NCBI lineage: Eukaryota > Metazoa > Chordata > Chondrichthyes > Orectolobiformes > Stegostomatidae > Stegostoma > Stegostoma tigrinum. The sequence goes on along the minus strand of NC_081396.1, from coordinate 1,560,184 downwards.
AGTGGGCATAAATGAGCCTTTTTATCCGAGTGACAGGCAGCCGCTTCCAATTCACACAATTTCTCCATCACTGGCACAGAAATGGTATTGGTTCCAAGGTCGTGATAGGTGGGCAGAATCTCGTGTAATTACATCAGAAGTCGATTCCATGCATCCAGCAACCTGATTCCTCAAACAAGCCTCTGTTCTTTCGAATCACAACTTTTTGTGCATGAGGGTCAGAATTCAACAATTTTCCAAATACTTTGTCAGTGAGTGAGTGGACGTCAGACTGTCTCATATACCACAGTCACAGGTAGCATGGTAGCATGGAGATCTCATGTTCTCTTATCCAATGTACAACTCCAAACAAATCCGCAAAATTGAACAAGGTTTTCAATTTCCCTGATAATCCCCTCCCCAATGTGCGGGTGGGATGGGAGCTTGAGAATTTCACCAGAAATCATGCGTGTTTAATGAGTAATGGTTGTCCCTCCTACTTGCACTATCGGGTTTGGGTTTGTCTCAGTAGAAGGCAGGGAAACCTATCCCTGAAACCGCTGTCTTTTACCAGGACCTCTGAAACCAGTGAGTTTTGACCCGAGCAGTTACTACATGTGTTGGTACCAGTGAAATTCCAGGGAGGGACCGGAGCTCACAATGCTTTGTGCTTTACTTTTGGTTATGGAAGAGTAGACTGGCCGACAGTTTTGCAGAATTCCTGCATTCTGTTCACAAAATAACAATGAACTTTTGGTTGCCTGCCATTTCAATACATCAACGTGTTCCTTGGTCAATGTCTCTGTCTCGACACTGCCATCATTCTCCAAGTAATACGCTGATGTTTTCATCACAAAGAGGATGGACGGTTCATTTTCCGCTTGTAAACATTGCAAGCTTCTGGGTTCAAAGTCGAGTTCAATAATCTTTCGGCCTGAACAAGTTCTTCCGACTTCCTACCCCAATGCTTTCCTGAATTCCTAGACACTGTTATCACATTGCCTGCAATCACAAACAATTAACCAATAACATCCCCATTAGTAGCTTGCTGTACTTCTAAGATATACTTCACACATTCCGTAGTTTGCCTGTTATTTCTCTCTCTCTCTCTCTCTCTCTCTCTCTCTCTCTCTCTCTCTCTCTCTCTCTCTCTCTGTACATGGGTTCTATTTCGACCTATAGTTGACTATTTCGTCTCTACCCACCCACTCTCTGGTGTATACACCAACAAATTTCTCACTGCAATCAGTACTGAATAATGGTCGTTTGTTCTGGAAATTTATCTCTGATTTCATTCTATAGATCGTGTCAGAGCTGTTGCATTTTATCCAGCAACTTCTACTTTTGGCTTGAGTTTACTTTATCTGGAATACTTTATCTGCAAATTTGTTCCATATTTTGATTAATCTTTGAGTGCATCGAATTCATTGTTTCAGTCATAAAATGGGTTCAACAGCTCTGGTGCATTTTCCTAGCCACGAAAGTTAAATTTCAAGAAATAAGAACTAAGTTGCACTTGAGTGTGCTGACAGTTTAATGTTCCACTTGTGTAATATAGGCAGACACAACACAATACTGCAGATGAACTGGAAGGTTTGAATTCCAAGGAGAGGTTTGAGAGGCTGTCATGATTTCCTGTATTATTTATTTATTTTCCATGACGGTGGAAGGGTGAAGGATGATCATATACAATTTTATAAAGTCACTAAGAGACAGTAGGAACTACAGATGCTGGAGAATTCGAGATAACAAGGTATAGAGATGGATGAACACAGCTGGCCAAGTAGCATCATAGGACCCTTTCTGATGAAGGGTCTAGGCCCGAAACGTCAGCCTACGTGCTCCCATCATGCTGCTTGGCCTGCTGTGGTCATCCAGCTCTGCACCTTTTTTATCTTAAACAACATGCAAACTGTGCAGTGGCAAATATTGTTTGGCCATGCCTCACATATATCAAACGAAGGGCCCTAAGACCATGCTGATGCATCAACAGAGAACATATGAATTCCAGCAAATGAGAACAGAAACAGGAGTAAGAGACATGGCCCATTGGCCCGCTGGCATCATTGAATGAAATCATGGCTGATGTTTTAATGGATTCAGCCCCACTTAACCTCATGTTGACCATAAACCCTAATTCGTTTAATCTTCAAAAATCTATCCATGATTGTCTCAAGAAGTGATGTAACTTCAATTGCTTCAAAGATAAGGAATTCCAGAGATTCACAGTGCTTTGGGTGAAGAAGTTTCTACTCAGCTCAGTCTTAAATCTGTTCCAACTTCTTTTGAGGCTATACCCCTTAGTTCTGGTTTCACCACTTCCCCGCCTCACCCCCAATCAGTGGTAACAACCTCTCTATTTCTATCTTATCTTTTCCCTCCTCAATGTATCTGTTTATATAACATACCTTCTCTTTTCTTTTTATAAGTTGCAATTCATATCATTCTGGTGCACTGATACTCTCCTCATAAGCCAATCCCCCCAAATTCCCAGAACAAATCGAGTGAATTGCCTCTGCTCCCCTCCACTGCCAGCACATTTCTCCTCAGGTAAGAAAGCCTTCATGATTATTGGTGCTCCATTTGTGGCATTCACTCGAACCGTATACAGCTGCAGCATCACCTTTCTGCGTTTTATATCCATCCCTCTAGCAATGAAGGAAAACGTTACATTTCCGTTCTGAATTACCTTTGGTACCTGTAAACCAGCCTTTTGTACTAGTTCAACAGAACCACCAGCTCCCTGTGCACAGCAACATGCTGTAACCATTCACCATCCTGTTGTTATCCCTCTTAAACGGATGAGCTCACATTGAAAAACGTTATGTTCCAAACGCTAGATTTTTGCTCAAAAACTTAGCTCATTTATCCCTCTGCAAACTCTCAGTGTCGTCTGCCCAATCTACTGTATCAGTTATTTAAATCTCCTCGGTGAAATCTAACACATGACACTTGGCCCCCAATTCCAAATCAACATTGTAAATTATACCATACAGAGGTCCCATCACCGAATTCTGATGCACACCACCAGACAGTGAATATCAAACAAGAAAGAGGGAAGACACGCTTTTATGCATACACTTTGCTTTCTGTTAGCTAACCTATCGTCTGTCCATGCTCGTGCAACACTTGTAACGCTGTGTAGACTTATCTTATGCATCAGTCTTTCATGCATCACTTTGTTGAATGTCCTCTGGAAATTCAGACACAACAGATCTCCCGGGTCCCTGTTGTCCCACCACACCAGTAAGATTAATATTCTCAATAAATTTCGACTGTGTGAGTTAAATGTTCTTGCCTTTCATGAAGCCTCTCAGTGTCTGACCGTTTGGACAATTTCTACCCAGATCTATCTCTGTTTCCTCTAAATTGACAGATTCAAACATTTTGGTCACAGTTTAAGTTAAGCCAATGGGCCCATGGTTACCCATTTTTATGTACTCTGTGTGATTGCATGCGAGAGCAACTTTGTATGTGTCAATATTAAGCTTTTCTGAATGAGTTGAACAATGGATGTAAGTGAATGTGAGTTACTGTGTGAGGAAATATATGAGCCAGGTTGTGCGTTTGAGTGAGAGAGTGAGACAGGGTGAGAAAAGATTATGTTCCTGACTTGACTTTGACAGAAGGAGTGATTGTGAAAGAGATCGTGTGAATTTGAATGAGAAAGAAAGAGAGAATGAAAGAGTCAAACAAGGAGGATGAAAGAGAGAAAGAACGAAAGAAAGCAAGAAAATAAAGAAAGAAAGAAAGATAGAAAGAAGGAAAGAAAAAAACAGAATTGAAGGAAGGAAGGGAGAAATAAAGAAAGAAAGAAAAGAAGGAAGGAGGAAAGAGAAAAGGAAAGAAAGAGACAAAGAGTGTGACACAACAGGCCACGATGATGGATTTGAAACAACGAACAAAAAAGACCAATCAGTCTATTTTGCAATGTTTAAAACATCCAATGAGCCAAGTGAAGGGATGCATTATTAGATTCTTTGCCTCCTCCCGGAATCTCTTCTGAGTCACAGCAAAGATGAAGACATTGCTCAAGGAGTTGACTAACTGGAACATGTTGGTCATCTCTTGAAAGCTGCACCATGGATCATTTGGCGTTGTATATCCCTCACCTGTAAGCTGTCCGTAGAGGTAATGCACTATATAGGCTACCCACAAGAGTAGGAAGCTAAGGCAGATGGCGAAGAGCAGGACAATGGACTTTTTGCGGTTGGTTACCTCTAAGTCTCCATGCTTCTTGGTGACACAGAGCTTCTGACGAATTCTGCTCGCTGCCAAGATGTGTCTCGCTGCCAGGATATTAAGGAGCAGAATCAGAAGGAACGGAAGACAGGGAGTTAAGCTATACTCCAGCCAGTCATAAGCCTGCCAGGCAGGTGATGTGTAACAGATAGGTTTGATACCGCAGAACCATGGCATTCCATCCACCACGTACAATGGCTGAAAGACAAAATAATATGGGACGTTCTTGACGCAGCTCAGGACACAGAGCATTCCTATGATCCATGAAACAGTTTTTTTGGTGCAATACTTAATTTTTAGGCTGGGAAAACGGATAGACACAAAGCGGTCGATGGTGAAGGCCACAGTAAACCAAACTGGCCCATCGCGAGTGGTATAAATGAGCACAGTACTAAGGGTACACCCTTGAGTAGTGAACATAACACTATTCGAAAACTAGATTCCACCAATTCTGTTGAGGATACAGCCAGAAATGGTAACAAGGTAATCGGTCACAGCTAACGCCAGCAGATAGAAGGTGTTGCATTGAGAAAGATCACATCGTCCTTGCGATAGGATTATGTTCACTGCCAGGTTTGCTGTGGAAAAGAAGAAGAGTTTTTTTTATCAATGATTTTTGAGTGTGTTGCTGAGTTTAAAGGGTTTTAGCTGAAGCGATAGGCTCAATAACCGGGAATGATTTTCCCTGGAGCTTCGGAGGTTGAGGGTGAACTGAGAGAAGTTAATCAAATCATGGTGGGGAAACATAGATTGAATAACAAAGGTATTTTATTCAGAGCAATTGAGCCCTTTATTAGAGGGTGTAAGCTTAAAGTGAGAGGGGAAAGATGTAAAAGGGACTTAAGTTATCAATTTTTTACGCAGAGGGTGGTGCGTATTTGGAATGAGCAGCCAGTGGAAATGATGGCTGCTGGTGCAATTAAGACAATTAAAAGGCATCTGGATGTGTACATGAATAGTAATAGCTTTTACGAATGTGAGCCAACGACTGACAAATGGGAAGAGGCCAATGTTAGAAACCTGGTCGGCATGGATAAGTTGGACCAAAGGGTCTGTTTCCATTCTGTATAGCTCTATGATTCTATTGCTGACTGAGCTCATGTCTCCAATTGTTGATTGCAATGGCCCGGTCTATCCTATACTATCTGCGAATTCCACATATCCTGAAACATTTTGAATTTGTTTGCCACTTTAAAGCATAAACATTGATCCCACCACAAAATATGCTCTCACGACACTGTACTAATATTTCAGCAAACGATTTGCAACTCGTTGCTTTTATTCATGACAATCCCCGTCGATCCAGCTGCTTTGTGTTTATTCACCTAAATTGGCTCCTAGACTGGTATTTTCAAGGATTTGACATAATGGAACTTCGACATTTGAAACGCCTCATCCTCTCTCTACTGAGGTCCTACTGAAGTTCCAGAACAACCATATTTCTCAGAGACCCTCTAATTGTCGTTTCTTCTGCATTTCTGATTTTCATCTCTTCATCAGATTCATTTGTGAACTTAACTGTGAAAGTTTAAGTCTCTGGTATTTACTTGCTCATACAATCCCTCTTTTCTTTCTTGCTTAAGACGTTCCTTCTAACAAGCCTCCTTCACCAATTCCTACCTACGAGCAGTATACTCACCTCCTGAACTTGCCCTTGTACCCTCCTACTTACCCATCCCTCTCACCTCACTGACAAACCCCCAACCTAACTCCCTAGCTACACTGACCTTTACTTGCGTCATCACCACCTTCTTGACTCGCCCATCTTTTCTCCACCGATCTGCTCCTCTATCCACCTTCTAGCATCACCTCCACCCTCACTATTTAATTCAGAGCCCCCTTTCCCTCACCCATTTCTGAAGAAGTGTCCAGATTCCAAACATTAGTTTTCCTGCGCTCTGATGGTGCCTGACCTGGTGCGTTCATCCAGCTCAACATCAATAGTGCTGTTCTCGTGTTGGTCTGGGAGGCCGGCATCATACGAGCCAATAGACATTTCAGGATGTTCAGGCCAATTATTAGTCCTACCACTATGATTAGGCCATAAATCGCTAGGTTCACCAACCAATTACTCCATCCATTCAAGCCCCAATTGCTCCATTCCCACCCTGCTTTCTTGTGATACCTATTCCTCACTTCTCGTATTTTATCAATTTGACCCCGAATATGTTGGGAGATGTTAGTAATGTTTTGCGACACGTCGGGGACATAGGGACAACATTCATTCCCGATCAGAGCGCAGGTCCCCCCCTTTCTCAGTGAGTATAAAATCCAAGGCCATTCGGTTTTGGAGGGCCACTAATCTGAGGGCAATCATTTCAGTAGTGAGGGCCCGCACCTGGGTCTGCGTCTCGTTTAGAGCTATGGCCGTGACATTGGCCAATTCTTCCAAGGCAGCAGCTAACTGTGGAATTTCTACCCCTTCCCGAGCTCTCCCATAAGGAGGTAAGAGGGTCCAGAACCAGCGGTCAGTCTCCGTCACCTTTCTGGGTTTGCGCCTCTTCTTCCCCCGTTCCTTTCTAGTCCATGGGACCTGTTTTGGGACGTGTACATGAGGGACTAGGTAGGCTCGGTAACAACAACCACGCCACCCCTTCTGCTCAGGTGGCAAGGTCCACTCTATGCCGGATCCCCGGTCTCCCTGATGTTCATGTCGTTCCCCAGGCAGGTATGGATATGCTCTGGTGTCACATACTCAATATGTCCCGTTTAATGGTATGGGCATGCTATATTTGTGGGCCACTTGGTGCACTTTACAGGACGAGTTCCCCAGTTGGAAGAGGGCGCTCACATTCCAGTTACAGAAACACGTTGAGTTAACCTGTCCCTGAGGTGGCGTAACTCTGAGACCATCAATTGCCCCTTGGGTCCGTGGGGTCGGTCGGGGAAACCATCCCTTGAAACTGTAATTCTCCTTCCTCCCTTTCCACTTCCCACAACGTGGCCACCAATTCCCGTAACTAGAATTCCATGCACACCTGCCCGACTCCCACGTATCGCTTACAGAGGTGTTGAAGTGCAGCACCTCGTCTACTTCCTCCCTAGTCATAGGCATGGTAACAGGGATTCCGGACTCCCCATGATGGCCGCACATACCCAACAATTTGTCGAGCATAGTTCGCACAGAGTGTAGTAAAATAATTAAACCCGCTTCCGCAAACCGTGAGGTACAGTATAGTAAACAGGCTGTGATATACAATTTTGAACTGGTTACTGTCCTTCATCGTCCTTTTCGCTTAGTCCATAATGTCAACGGATTGTCCCCCGGTCGGACTTCCCACGCTCCCTCAGTTGATGGGTCCACTGGTCCCTTTACCCGCGCCGCGTGCGTCCACCCTTTTTCTTTTGTTCGAATCGCTGTTTCTGTTGTCAGTAACACTAGATATGGGCCAGACCACTGCGGCCGTCACTTCTCCTCTTTCCACGACTTGACAAGGACCCAATCTCCTGCCTTTATTGGGTGGATGGGGAAATCCAGAGGAGGCCTCTGTCTCAGCAAGCCTTTGGTTTTAAGCTCTGTAAGTGAACGAGAGATCGCCAGTAAATAGTTCCTTAGAAACGCATCATTACTTTCAAAGGTGGGGACCCCTTCCTCCCCTCCTAGATAGGGGAATCCAAACAACATTTCATACGGCGACACCCCTATATCCTTCTGGGGAGCAGTACGTATTCTGAGCAGAGCTAGCGGTAAACACTTAGTCCAGGGGAGTTTTGTTTCCTCGACCAGCTTCCTTATTTGTGTCTTTAAGGTGGCGTTCATTCGATCTACCATTCCCGAACTTTGTGGGTGCCAGGGGGTGTGCAGCTTCCAGGTAATCCCCAACGTACCCCAAATCAATTTATGCACATTTGCCGCAAAGTGTGTTCCCCTATCTGAATCAATGGATTCTATTATTCCATACCCAGGGATTATCTCTTTTAAGAGAATCTTAGCCACCACCTGGGCGGTCGCCCTAGCGACAGGGAAGGCCTCTACGCGTCAGGTGTAGTGGTCTAATATCACCAGTATATACCCCCACATTTGGGCTCTAGGGAGTTCAGTGAAGTCCATCGGTATTCGTTGAAATGGTCGTACTGCCAATGGCTGTCCCCTTTTTGGTGGTGCCCTCATCACCTTTCTATTCACTTTCTGGCAGACTATACATCCTGACACCGTTTCTTTCGCTAAGGTACATACACCGGAACATGTGTAAGTTCGTAAAAGGGTATCACACAACGCCTGGGTTCCCCAATGGGACTGGGAGTGCAATTCGTGCAGCAGTCGCCTGGTTACCTCCTTGTTTAGTATATGTCTAACATCCAGAAGCCACCACTTCCCGTCCGCTGTTTGTCTGGCTCCCAGCTCCTTTTTCATCCGCTCCTTATTGGAGCCTGAGAAAAGCGGTACCTTCTTTACCCGTTCCCCCAACGGGTTCAGAGACATCATTCGCACCGTCGCGGATTGGGCAGTCTTTCGGGCGTTCTCGTCAGCTATTCGGTTCCCTCTGGCCTCCAGTGAATTTCCCTTTTGATGTCCTGGAACATGTACTACCGCTATTCTTTCAGATTTCATGAGCGCGTCCAAGGTCTTTTTAATCAATTGTTCATGGGCCAGCTCCCTCCCCCTTGTCGTTATCATCCCCCGCTCTTTCCAGATTTTGCCAAATGTATGCACTACTCCAAATGCATACTTTGAATCAGTGTAGATTGTGCCTTCCCGGTTGCCCAAAAACTCCATTGCTCTCATCAGGGCGTACACTTCACAGGACTGTGCCGACCAGTTCCCGGGTAGGCGCCCCGATTCTACTGCGGTTCCTGCAATCCCATCTATCCTCGGCAAGGCTTACTGGAGTACTCTACTTCATAAAGCTGACTCGGGTTCCAGGCAGGTGTTGCCACAAATAACGCTTCTGCGGACCGTGCAAGCCAGTAACATGCTGTCTGATTTCCGTGCAGCTAGATGTGTGTCCTATAAAACAGATTGTCCTGCTGGCCATATAAGGGCAGAATAATACTCAGTCCAATGATTAATTGCAAGGTGATCAGGAAATTCATCGTTTACCGTCATGTAGGTGGATATAGCGATTCTGCCCTTTAACATTAAGAGCTGTCGGAGTCTGGAGAAGGACTTGGTGCGTTCCTTTCCACATTGGTCCAAGCTTGGGGCAATCCCAGACCCGGACAATTGCAAAATCTCCAATCTGTGGCCATGAAGACTGATCCCAAATCTTGAGGGCTTGGTCCGGTGTCTGCAGAGGTGGTCTGAAGGCGCACTTCACCTGCGAATGGAGACACTTTTATGATGATGTTAGTTGTTGGAAGTAACTTTGCATTTCTTCTCCCATAACATTTAGGTCAATTTGGGTGGGCGGGCTGGTATTGGCATCCCACGGTGTTCTACTGGGCTGGCCATCGACTCTTTCTGCAGCTGAGAGCCCAGTAGTAGAATGAGGCGTTATTCGCATGTGATGCAACGCTAGTTGCAAAACCTTCAGCCAATTAAGGCCGGTCTCCAATGTCAACTTGGTCAATTTCGTTTTAAGTGTTCTCTTAGCTCGTTCCACTATCCCTGCTGCCCGAGGCTGGTAGGCACACTGAAATTGCTGTTGGATTTGCAACGTATCACACATTTCCTTATTCACCTTTCTTGCAAAGTGAGGGCCGTTGTTGGAACTAATTTGTCACGGCACTCCAAGCCTCGTTATTATTTCAGTTAATAATAGTTTTACTACTGTCGAGGCTTTGTTGTTTGTCATTGGGAAAGCCTTTATCCACCGACTGAATACATCTCCAACGATAGGAAAATATTTATAACAGCTTACGTGCGGCAATTCAATAAAATCTAACTGAATGCATTCAAACGGTCCACCTGGCAAGGGTGTTTTCCCTGGTGAGCATCTCTCATTCCCTGACACACATTGTTTTGCTGGCGTGTGAGACATGATGTTACATGAGACTGGGCTGCCTCAGTCAGTCTGGGGTGCCACCAGGTACGGAGCATAATACCAAACATTCCCTCCTTGCCAAGGTGGGTGTCAGAATACAGACTGTCAACAATAATAGGTAACAAAGTATCAGGGGCACACATTTGGCCGACTGGGGTCACCCAAAGGCCTGAGGACTCTGAATGCAAGCATCCATGCGCCTTCCAAATATTTCTTTCCTAAAGCAATGGCCTACCCCTGTAAGTGCTGAACAGTGACGACATTTGGAATCTCCATCTTGTCTGAAGGTGTGTGATTTACCGCTTGTTTGTTCATAAAGGGTATAATTTTTTAAAAATGGTCAGCAGCAGCCTGGCTAGTAGCCAGATCAGTCCGAGCGTTGCCGCAAGTAACTATAGAATCAACAGTGGCATGGGCAGCGCATTTGATAGTAGCCAATTGCTTAGGGAGGAGGATTGCCTTGAGAAGGTTTTTAACAAACAGGGAGCTCTGGATTGGCATACATAAGGACGTTAACAATCCTGAGAAGGGAGTGGGGCATCAGTAAGGTCCGGGCGGGAGAGTTTCGAAATTGCTTCCTGAGAGGGCAGCCATGTGGTGGGTGGCTCAGAAATGTGACTGGGTTAATAGTGGAACAGGAAGAGATAAGGAATAAATCGCAGAGAGAATTTGGGAACAAGGGGATAATCCCTGAACTACAGTGTCCAGGCGAGTGGAGTAGCAGGCACCCGGTCATTATAATTCAAGTTTAAAGAGCCTACTGTAAACCTGAAAGCTTCAGTAGGACGTATGTGTGTGTGTGTGTAAGTGATAAAGTAGACTGTGAAAGTTATGTCCTTGATATCTGAAGAATGGCAGTGCAAACACAAGGGGAAGAAACAGCAATGTTTGGTTGAAACCACAATGAGATCAGCCATGATCTTAGTGAATGGAAGAGCACATGTGCAGGGCTTTTCAGTCTATTCTTGTTCTTAGTCCTATGTTCACTACTGAGGCATGGCAGGGCGGGAGGGGGTTGCAAGTGAAGGTCTGCAACACAATCACTGCCGTAAAAGAGCTGTACGGTGCAAAGGAAAGTAATCGATTTAACAACTGACAAATGTGACAAACCCAGTAGAAATGTTCCAGCCCGTAGTGGAGGTTCAGGGTTAGCTGGCTTTCAGCACGTGGCTTCATTGCAGCCCTGGTGCATGCACAAGCAGCAGACGAGAGTAGGATGACTGTCCACGTACAGACAGTAAACAGTGAACACTGGGATGGAGCAAGAGATTGAGTTCAGAATAGAAGCATTCTCTCACTTACCTTGTGGCCTTGTGGGAGCACCAAGGAGCGTAGACTGACTCATGGCAGCTATGACGCCAGTGGTAGTGAAGCAAATCCACATACTGGGTAGGATAGCTTCAATACCCACTGTGCATTTTCATTGCTATCAGTCAGGCGAAAAGGCAACAGGGTTAGCACACAGGAGGAATCTCTGCTCTGTCTCATGTCTCATTTGCACAGTGTCACTATATCCCATTTGCCAAACTGAACCAGAGAGGCAGTAATGGCACTAACATTGCAATGCTGTCCTGAACTTAGAGAGAGACAGAGAGGCAGGAGGGAGAAGAAAACTCTCGTTGGTTTAAAAAATTACCATGTGCGTGTACATCAACATCAGTCAACAACTAGTCAAGAATTATAGTGGAAATTGACCAAATTATATATGTTGAGAAAAAAACAAATTTATCACACAAAAATCAGAAATTCTTTAAAAAAGACTTAATTTTCAGGTTCAGCGACACATCCTCAGAGCTGGAATGAATGAATGGATGATAGGCCCTAGGACCCAGCGAAGCCACCGCTGTGGGAGAAGCCACAGCCGGTATTTTGAAGAGGTATCAATTACCTGGATAAGTGGTTGTGAACTTACCCCGATCCCCTACCCACTGGAGCCACACTGTGTGAGAAACCGCAGCTGACAGTTTCAAGAGATGTCAGTTACCTTGGTAAGTGGTCGTGAATTCCAAACCAATGGTGCGTGCCATTGATGGAAAGGTGCTCTCCTGCCTTAAAGCAAGGAGGGTGAGAATTTCACGGTGCTGGATATCTCGAATGGTTTCTGTTCTGGCCCGGTTCGGCAGGAGGATCAGTACAAATTCGCACTTACTTTTAAAGGACAACAGTACACGTGGAGTTGTCTGCCACAGTGTTTCCATAATAACCCCAGCATTTTCCACCGGTGTATGGCAGACTGTTCAAAAGATTTTAGTGAGCCACACATGCTTGTACAGTATGTGGACGACATCCTGTTGTTCACAGACAATAGTGAGGAACATGGCCCCCTAGTTAGTGAGTTGTTACGACTCCCGTCCAAGAGCGAGTTAAAGGTAAACCATAAGAAATCACAGATAAGGTTGAGGGAGGTCAAGTTCCCGGGACTGACCCTGAGGACTGGAGAGCGCAGCATAGATGCAGCACAGGCTGAAGAGGTCTTGGGGGGTGACTTGGTACATTTGAATAGTGTCCAGGGTATAATCTATTAAAATCTTCTGGGTTAGTCTTTCGATGAGGGGCCCTTGATATAATTAAACACACCTCTTGTGGCTTCCAAGTGTATAGACCTGCAATGTATTTTGAGCCCCTTGTGTTGGGTTCGGATGAGGGACTGTTCAATTAGGAAATTGTCGGTGATTTTTCATACAGGGGTCCTTCTTTAGGGGATGTCTATTCGAGGATCTCTTTCAAACTCTGTCCTCAGATTCACGCTCCTCTGCCTGTGAGTAGGGACTATCATATTCTTCGCTACTTGTAGAATCACTAGGAAACACTCAAAATACTAAACAGGTGCTAGATGGTCGAATGAACTGCACCCGGGACTCATGTTTCCCCAGGCTTCTCATGGGTTTTAAACGAATGCTGTCATCCCTCCTTCAGTTCACTAGTGGTCCATTCTGTATTCGGTTTTCTGTTTGCCTGTTGAGTTTGAGACCGAGTACGACAGGAGACAGCGTCTGTACAAGCCGCGGGTTTGTCAGGGGATTCTTGTGGGCTGATTACAGAAGGGCTTGGAGATTCTGTAGGCGGTTTGGTTTGGTCAACGGACGGTGGCAGTGACACATCTTTGGGCGATTGCTGGGACTGTTGCAGGGTTGGGGTGCCTGCAGATGTAGGCCAGCCAAGGACGTGTAGGGTAGTCGTGGAGGTATTGGTCCCGATGGGGCAGAGGGATGCCTTCCCCAGTCCTCCTCGTCTTGTTCATCTGTATCATTAATTTGGAACAACATCGGCATGCCAGATATGTCAGGAGGTGTCTCAGATTTTTTTGTTTTCCGTCAACGCGGCCTGCCACTCTCGTCTCCGTTATTTGTCTCGTTGTTCTCTCTCCTGCCTTCCTTGTTTAACTCTTTTTTCTTTCATTCATCTCATGATCCTTACACTGCACTTTTAAAACTTACCCCACGTTTTAGGTTTCCCCGCATTATCACAGCCACTGATCTCTTTCCTATGTGCATTATCCACCCAACTGGCCAGTTTTGATTTTTCAGTCAGCTCTTCAGCTCTCTTTCCCCAGAATGACGTTAACCCTCTCCAGTGCCTCTTCTGCTTTAGTAAATACATTTATACCCCACGTTCCACGCAATGCCTAATTCTCATTTCCCATTTTTTTTTGCTTAAGCATGCCGACAGACTCCTGTATTGTACTTCATTTGCAGGGTCATCCCAGCATAACAGACGTAAAGGGGTTCTGACACCTGACTTATCCAGCGCTTTCACTTTTTACTTGTTTCTATATACTACACCAGAGTCCTTCGTCTCAACACCCACTTAAGGGTCCTGACCTTCGCGTGGGGCATTTCCCCTCTTAACAATCGGTCTCAGGCAGGGTGATTGAAACAGACACTGTAACTATTCTGTACCTAGGTCTGAACACTTTCTGTACCTTCCCAATCTTATACTATCCCCTCCCTTTTCCCAAATGCCCGACTCAGGGACTCAACCCCAGTCACTGTGGGACTCTATCCTCCGGGAATTTTTTTTTCAGTTGCTTGTATCAGGGTCTTTAGCCCAGGCCACCGGGGGAATCGAACCTCCCGGATTTTTTTCTCTTTTCTCAATCATTTGAATCAGGGACTCAAACCCCGGCCATCGGGGGACACTATCCTCCTGGGCTTCATTTCCGAGTTCCACCGGAGGACTCAAACCTCCCGATTTCTTGACTAACCTGGGGACTCGAACCACCAGGCGTTAGGATTTAGCAGTGTTCAAGACCATGAGTCATCTCGGGGTTCCGTGAGTACAGAAGCATGCAGGGACGAGGGGTCGCACGGGTGGCAGGTTAGTGAGAGAGACCAAGGTGAATCGAACCTTGCGGGCCCATGCGTCTCACTCCTTCGACATTTGAACGGTCACTTATTCAGCCCTGCACATAAGACTGCTGTAGAAGTCGGATACCTGCTCGCAACGCCAAATGTCAGGTTTGTTTTCGGAGACCCTCACGGACTTGATGCAATAACACGATACTGACCTGTTTAGAAAAACACAAATCCTTTATTATCAAGCAAGTAGAAGCCGTGGAGAATCACTGTACTTAACCCAGCATAGAATGCAGAGTCTCGCAAGTAATTGTCCCCGAGCAGCAGACAGTCCCCACTTTTTATACTTTACAGAGTGCATAATACATAAAACGATTTTATATCTCACAATGACATGATACATAAAACAATTATTACAACAGACAAAGACAGGACACAAAACAATTAATACATCAAGAACATAAAAGACCAGGACATAGTATCGATCATTTGTGAAGTGGTAGTGAATGACAGTCGGCGATTTCAAGTTGTTAACGTGACAGAATGTAATTTCAAAATGCCAATGTGTCTGGCTGGAACAAAGTCAGTGCCCTGTCCCCTTTGTCAGAGACAGAAGTTACAGACTTCAGAAGTCTCACACCTTTACAAATGCTCCTTATTTAACCTTATTTGAGACAGTTTCAACATAGCCCTGTGCAGAAAGATAAAGATTTGCACAGGTTAACTCTAATTCTATTCAGACAGGAAGCTGAGAACAGTGTCTGCACACCGATGTGTAGGAAGATTCAGAGTTACAAAGCCTGACACCTAATTCCTATCTGGGCAGGAAACTTTAAGGCAGTGCCCGCATACCTGTGTGAAGGCACATAAAGGACATTAATTAATAGAAGTATAAGAAATCAATGGGATGTTATCCCAATAACATCTCACATGCACATTGAAGGAAATAAATTATTCCATTTTAGATACACTCTGCACAGTAATGACGTACAATGTTGACACTTGCAGCAAAATATTAGCTGCTAATTCTTTTTGATTTTGCCCGAATTATAATGAACTCAAAATGTATTCTTCACTATGGTGTTGGTTGCTTCCTCTGCTATTATTTCATCGGGTTATGGTTTTCCTCAAACATTAAGCGTGAATAGAGTCAAGAATATATTCTACCTCAGCCAGAGAGTGGTCAGTTTGCGCAATTCTGCGCCACAGAGAATTATTGCAGTTAAATTATCGAATGTTTTCCAAGGATCAGAAACTCTGAGGAGGACCTCTAACATTTGGAGGTATTTTTTTCCTGAATTTGTAGTTCAGCACAACAAATGAAAGTTTTGTGATTACCATGTGGCCGCGCGTTCGTATGTAAGTGTTTCCCCTTCAGTTAAAACAAATCAATAACAATTCAACATCTTATGAATTTGCTAAATACAATACCTAAGCTGATTCGCAAATTAGATTAGGCTAAGGGAGCGAAATAATTGTTCACCGAACAGTAACTGATTATTATTATTATGTAACGTCATTGTCCCTTCGGGGAGCCTAAGTTAGAATAAATAAGGGACAAATGAACATGGCTCAGACATAAAGCCTCCATCCTCTGGCATTCCTTCATTCTCTGAAAATAAGGATGCATGGTCCAGCAAATGGAATCTTCTTTGCCATTGTGTATCCCTTTCTTGCTGTTATTGGCGCACCTGGTAATTAATGGATTCCAATGAAATCTTTATTTTCTTCATATGTATTTGTTCTTCTCTTTCATATTGTTTCTAATATTTGGTGTTGTCCGAGAATAACAGCTCACAATATTAGATTGCGTTATGGTACGTTATGGCATTCTTTGCACTGGTATTTCAGAACTTTAAAAATCAGTACCTTGAAGTGCACTTCTGTAAAGCTGATATTTCTTAAGTAATAAAACGCTTGAATTTTAGACCATTCAATTTCTAACATGAGCTTCTGTCATAATGTATTGAGGTGCAATCTAATGTATTCAATGTGAGATGAAATAGTAACGTTGTTATGTTTCGTGATAATTCAGCACCATTGGCTTTTCATCTAGAATGACAAAAGAGATGCAGGAAGAAATGAGTGTTTTCAAAAGATTTAAAGTTAATTCTTACATTGTCTTCTTCAGAGGAGTTTTGCATGTTCGACTTTCAAGGTATTATCATCTGTTTATATCATCAGCGGATGCAATAGTTTCTGAAAAAAGGGAAGAATGGTTGCTTATCTGTAATTTTCACTGGTAAAGTGGGCATGCTTCACAGGAGTTTTAACCATCAAATTTGACAGTGGAAAAGGAAGTGGGGATGACCTTTAGAAGGGACAAGAGTCAGAATCTCGGAAGGATTGATTTTCACTGACGAGAACCTGGTCAATAAATGACCAATAATGCAACAGATTAACATCAGAGAAGCACAAGACACCACCTTTGAATAGAATCTTGACAGACTTGGTGATCTCTGATGATCGCAGAATTCAACAGTTCTGAGAGCATAGAGACTGCGACAGGACTTCAAAATTAGGAGATGAAATTGCTAAAATCGTGAAGCCTCCAGACAGAAAGGCAGTGAGGGTATGTGAATAAATTGGATTAGACTGACTAAAACTGTGGGCAGCAAATCCTTAGGATGGGTTTAAATTGAATTCTCAGTTACAGGAGCCATCTCAGTGGCCAGCAAGCGGCCTGAAATGATTCCTGTATGAACATATCTTTCATTCAATGGTGAATATTGAGCCATAAGCAATGAGTTTTGAAGTTAAAAAGAAGCCATTTTTGAGCATGGAAAATCAAAGAGGTGGACTCTTTCAGTTCCAGAATAGTGAAACAGATTATTTCGTCCCGCTCAGTGTCATATTTCACTTTCTTCACCTTTCACAGCAAACTTGTTGGCGATTGTAATCCTAGCTCGAGGACAATGTGGACTGTCTCGATGCATCACTTACTATCTGAAGGCAATAGCGGTGGCAGATTTCTTTGTCATCTTTACCGGGTGCGTATTAAACAGAATTGGCAGCATCTATTTTAGCTACAGTGTCCTATCTACCACCCCCGGCTGCAGCATCAATGCTGTGATGGTCTATGCAGCTCGGGATGGTTCTGTATGGCTGACAGTGGCCTTCACAATTGATCGGTTTATGTCCTTCTGCTGCCAGAGCATGAAGTCCATTTACTGCACTGAGAAAACTGCATCACTAGTCATCGGAATCATTTGTATTTTTATCTGCATTAAGAACATTCCATACTACTTTATCTACGAACCCTTATACATTCTGGATGGTGTGCCCTGGTTCTGTAACATCAAGCCCCATTTCCATACTGCGTCTGCCTGGCAATCATACTACTGGCTCGACCGTATCTTAAGCCCTTTTCTCCCTTTCCTCCTCATTCTGCTTCTCAACGTCCTGATTGTCAGGCACATCCTTGCAGCGAGCAGAGCACGAAAGAGGCTTCTGAGCACTGCAAATCGTGATGACATAGAGATGGCTAACCGTAAGAGGTCAATCGTCCTGCTGTTTGCCGTCACGCTCAGTTTCCTCCTCCTTTGGGCCACCTATATCGGACGTTTCCTTTACAGATTGGTTGCACGCGATGAGTACGTCAGCAGCCTGAACTTTGGAGCCCCACAGTACATCCTTCAAGAAACTACCAACATGTTCATGTTAATTAGTTCCTGCAACAACATCTTCATTTATGTGGTGTCGCAGAAAATGTTCAGAAAGGAACTGAAGAAGCTATTGACATGCCCCTTCCAAATACTCATCGCCTACATAAAACGATAGGCAGAGCAAAACAGAAAACTGTCCTACCAATATTTCCCGTGCAACTGTGTATGAAACACTGCCTGCTCCGAAATTTAATGTTTTAAAAATCTGTCTGTCGTTCAGGGCCGATACGTATCACTTATATCATATCATTACAACGAAATTACTATTTACTTGCTCAGCTGTGTGTTTTATAACCTAACACTACACATTTTCTGCTGCTCTTTGACAATCCGACTGCAAAATACATGAACATATTCTGCCACTTATCAGCTTTTTTCAATTCTGTTTTTCTTCTTTCCTACCCCCTTACCTTATTCCTTTCTTTCTTAAACACAATTTAGCCAAAATAGGTTGAAATGTTGTCTGTTTCTGAAAACAAAGGTTATAGCCTTGATCATATGAAGTGCATTTTGATTAATGCAGTCATACGATATGAACATCGCGAGCAGGAACGGAACCTCTTGCCTATCCCCAATCGCTCTCGAACAAGTTCATGTGAAATCCCTACTTCAAACGAACCTATTCTTCAGCGTGTAGGGTGGTCACAATGCTATATGAGAAAGGGTACCATCCATCTTGACTCAATGGCACTGCAGAAGAACTGATGTCATTCTAAGTCGCGATGGTATGTGGCTTGGAGGAGAATTTCAAGCTGCTAGATTCCCCTTGCATCGTCTCGTTTTCCCTGCGGGATTGTATTTTTCACTGCTTGCATTTTTTTGATGGAAGTCCCGATAGTTGCAACTGATGGAAGGTAGATACTGTTGCAACTGTTCTTCGGTGATTGATGGAGAAACAGTTGAAAGTTGAGGATGGTGTGCAAATCGACCAAGCTATTTGCCTTGGACTGTGTCAATCTTGATGAGTCTTGTCGCAACTGCTTTCATTCAAACACATGGGACATATTCAGTCATAATCCAATTTCGCACTTTTTGTGTGCTTGACAACACATTGGGTAAGGCATATTATGTACACACCCCAAAATGATAAAATTTTCACTTGCTGTTGTCAACGCAGATTTTATATTGCTTTTCCAATGTTGTTTCTGGTCAAAGTCGAGCTAGGATTACAATCGCCAACAAGTTTGCTGTGAAAGGTGAAGAAAGTGAAATATGACACTGAGCGGGACGAAATAATCTGTTTCACTATTCTGGAACTGAAAGAGTCCACCTCTTTGATTTTCCATGCTCAAAAATGGCTTCTTTTTAACTTCAAAACTCATTGCTTATGGCTCAATATTCACCATTGAATGAAAGATATGTTCATACAGGAATCATTTCAGGCCGCTTGCTGGCCACTGAGATGGCTCCTGTAACTGAGAATTCAATTTAAACCCATCCTAAGGATTTGCTGTCCACAGTTTTAGTCAGTCTAATCCAATTTATTCACATACCCTCACTGCCTTTCTGTCTGGAGGCTTCACGATTTTAGCAATTTCATCTCCTAATTTTGAAGTCCTGTCGCAGTCTCTATGCTCTCAGAACTGTTGAATTCTGCGATCATCAGAGATCACCAAGTCTGTCCAGATTCTATTCAAAGGTGGTGTCTTGTGCTTCTCTGATGTTAATCTGTTGCATTATTGGTCATTTATTGACCAGGTTCTTGTCAGTGAAAATCAATCCTTCCGAGATTCTGACTCTTGTCCCTTCTAAAGGTCATCCCCACTTCCTTTTCCACTGTCAAATTTGATGGTTAAAACTCCTGTGAAGCATGCCCACTTTACCAGTGAAAAAACTGTGAGTCATTCACAGTCATGCCATTACACGACAGGGTGTGATCAAAACATTCAGTCGAATTAACATTGGGCATTTCTTGCCACGTTTGCAGTCCAACTATTGCGAAACGTTGACTGTCATTGACCTTCGAAGATCTTTTTTGAGATGATGTTTCTTAATGTTGCAGCAGTGCCCAAGTCAAAAAAATCAGGCAGTGCTGGCATTGATATATTCAGCATTGATCAATTTAGAGTGTTAGATTTGTCAGAATGGAAGTGTTGCTATGATTCTAAAGTTAATGCTGACATCAATCCACAGTAATTATCTCCTTCACGCAACAGCAGTCACGTGATGGGATGGATAGTTTGCTCATTCTGCCTGCAGTAGTTTGTAGGTTTGTACAAGATTCATAAAGATATTACTTTCAATATTGATGATCAAGCAAGTCTTTTAATCAGCAAAAATGTTGAACACAGAGAACTATGCTGGAAACATTCGTTCAAACACTGTCAATGATAACAAAGAATAAAACTTGTTTCACACAAATCTCTGTCATGCAGACAAGGCATTGACAAATTCCAACATAAATATCCCTCTATACTGTATCATTACATACTGTCCAAGACAGTAAACAATCCAGAAGAAAACCCAGTGTTATTCTTAATTGTATCACTGATAATGGGAACTGCAGATGCTTTAGAATCCAAGATAACGAAGTGTGGAGCTGGATAAACACAGCAGGCCAAGCAGCATCTCAGGAGCACAAAAGCTGACGTTTCGGGCCTCGACTCTTCATCAGAGACGGGGATGGGGTGAGGGAAGTGGAATAAATAGGGAGAGAGCGGGAGGTGGACTGAAAATGGAGAGAAAAGAAGACAGGTAGAGAGGAGAGTATAGGTGGGGAGGTAGGGAGGGGATTATTCCTAATTGTTCAGGATTGCTTGCCACACAGTATCTGGAAAGAAATGTGCTTTCAACTTTCAAGGAAAAACAATTGTTATTTAATTCTCCCAAGTACACGTTAAGCGGCCTAATTTATAGTCTGTTATATGACAACGATTAAGCAATCAGACCACGAGGCTTTTTGTGAACTCGCATTTCCAATTTTTTTCCTCAATGTTTAAAGCCTCAAATCAGTTGTTCTGCCCTATATTTATTAACTGTTTCCAAATGTTCAATGCGGGATGCTCTCTCAAATTGAAAGATAAAAATGCATCAAGGCTGCGTAATGCAATTCCACATTCTGTTTTCATAAATATTGCGAGTTGAAATCACAACCTTTTACTTCAGAGTGAGATTTTTGCCGGATTTTGCTGAGGTCTGTGGGTGTCACTTGACAAGTGAAGATTACACGGTGATGGAGACTGTCGTTATGATTTTGGCGTGAGGACATTTAAGTTGAAATGCAGATGCAAATAGGGTGACGTTTGTTGATATACCAGTTGGTCTAGCAATGGAGGACCATCGTTCACAGCCTCTCAGCTCATTAAATAAGTTTCGACGTGCAGGCAAAACGTAGAGCTGTAATATCTTTCCATTTTAGAATACCCCTGTAAACTAGTGAAAACATGGTGACTCTACAGTTGGAGCCAAATGAATGTTTCAGATTGCTGAAGTGAAACTGCACTCAACTGTGTGGAACTGGTAGCATGAACATTTGCCACAATCCTCACCAGAACAGAAGGGAGAAAAATGAGTTGAAATCGATGCAGGGTAAGTATCAGTTGTTGGCTGCTGCTGAGGAAGAGAACATTGCTGTTGGAGTGAGTTTTGGCAACTCCTTGTTGAAAACCAGCAGTTAAATGGAGAACAATGAAGGCATACATTGTGAAAAAGTCAAGCAGAACTCCTGTCAGAGGAAAGAACAAAACGTTTTCACGGTAGGCATTCCTTGAACATACATGGCAGTCAATTCAACAAAATGTAGGAACAATTCCCTGCAGATACTGGGATCTGCACCGAAAACAACAGATTCTGGATCTCACAGAGGGACCAACAGCATCCATGGAGATCGAGCAATCAAACTTTTTTCGCCGATATGGATCTTCTGCAGGGCTGAAGTGAAGTGTGAAGAGAACATTTAACTTACCATTTGTAGGGGTGTGGGGTTAGTGGGTATAGAGTGCTGGTGGAGAAAAGATGCTAATAGTTCAGATTAAGTGATCAGAATTTGCGAAGAGCATAACAATGGTGTGTCTCCTGTCAGACTTGAAAGAACCATTATTGGGATTGGGGGAGAGGAGGGCATGATAACAAGCTAAAAGGAAAAGAAGAAATGGCAAACAAGTAAAAGGTGTTGAACTCAATATGGCCTACAAAATGTTCTACAGTGCGTAGTCTGAAGATGAGACGTTATCCTCTGGTTGATGCTGTGTCTCACGGCCACACGACGACATGCTGAGGACAAACATGTCGAGTTTCCAACAGGATAATTCAAATGACCGGCTACAGGAAGTTCTTGGTCGGGATCAACTGTTTCACACTTCGTATTTCAAATCCACCCAAGGTTACAAATATCTTCGGGGCATACAAGTTACCTTGGACTGCTATTCCCGCCAAATCCTGTGAACCATAATCACCGTCATTCACTGGCATATTTACACACTCGAACCCACTCTGCAGCAATCTTGGCTGACCATCTCTCAAAACTGCATAATTCCCCAGTTTCACCTCATCCTTCACGTCAGCTAAAACTGTCAGCTCATTTTTACAGACATTGAGAAGTGCAACTCGAACAACTTACGGACTGTAGTGTCAGTCCTGCGGACCTCTCCTTCTGAACTATACAGTAAATGGAAAAGCCCTGGGGAAAATTGGCGCACAGTGAGGTCTGGCTGTTCAGGTCTATTGTACCCTGAAGTTGGCGAGGCATTTCGATAGAGTGGAAAAGAAGGTATACGACATGCTTTCATTCATCGGATGCGGTATTGAGTACTAGAGTTGGCAGGTCATGTTACATTTATATCGGACTTTCGTCTGTCATCTAAGATTTATCTAGGCAGACACATAAATGGGTAGGGAGCAGAGGGATACACATCCTCTGGAAAATAGGCGACAACTTTAGATCTAGGATCTTGATCACCGTAGGTTTCGAGGACTGAAGGGCCTATTCCAGTGTTGGAATACTGTGTGCAGTTCTGGTTACCATATTATCAAAAGTTTGTGGATGCTGTGGAGAGGGTGCAGAGCAGGTTCACAGGATGTTGCCTGGTATGGAGGACACTAGTTGTGAAGAGGGTTTGAGCAGATTATGACGAATTACATTATAAGGGAAAAGGTTACCAGAGGAGGAACAGGGGAACCAGTTTGAGCTCCACAAAAGCATGAGATGTATAGACAGTGTGGATAGCAAGAAGCCATTTCCCAGAGTTGGAGACTCAGTTACTAGGGGTGACGATTTCAAGGTGAGAGGGGAAAAACTTAAGGGAGATATGCGTGGCAAGTTCTTTACACAGAAGCTGGTGGGTGCCTGGAACGCGTTGCCTGCTGATGAGGTAGAGACAGGCACAATGGCGGAGGGATACACATCCTTGGAAAATAGATGACAGCTTTAGATAGGCGATCTGGATCACTGTAGAATTGGAGACCTGAAGGGCCTATTCCTGTGCTGTAATTTTCGTTGTTCTCACTTTATTTTTGTTTCCAGCCAACTGCAAAGCCCTGAGATGCCATCACTTTTTTTTCTGAGATGCTGTGTCCACTCCTGCGAATCCTGCCTTGTGGTCACTGATGTTGCTGACCTTCCCATCTCTGATGCTGAATGTACAGTCGTCGGCAAATGACTCTACTTCATACCCTAATGCCCCAAACTTAATGAATTCAGGGCTCATCATAATTTAGAACATTTTTTCCCCACTGCCTCTGTTTCCATGCTTGCTTCTTCAGGCGGGAACATCGCCCTCGTTAAACTGACCACTTCACTTGACTCCAATATTCTACCTTCACCTGTACCTCTTCCCAGCCTCTTACGTACTGTCAATCACTTCATTGAAATCTAGCGTCATGCCCTGAGCCGTTTCAATTTCTCTGGTCCTCTCACCCACTCTAACCTGACCCCATCGAAACTTGCCACACTTTGCACACTTATTTGCAATCTAATTTTGTTCTCAAACCAGTCAACAAAAATGGTGCTGTTGTAGCAGGGCGTACTGATCCTTACTTTGTGAAGTCTACACACCTGCTCCTAAGCATGTCTTTCTATCACCCACTTGATGATGCCCGTACGTCGGGACATCAAGCTATTGTCGCCTGGACGATAATCGACGTCATTACCTCTGGATATCTCCCTCCCAACACACACTTCCTCCAAATTAGATTTGTTCCCACCTTGGACCAACCGATCCTGCCTTACTCCCAAACTCCAGTGGTAGGCCCATTCTATCAGACTGTTCCTGCCCCATTTTGCTCATTTCCTCCTACCTTGACTCCATCCTCCCTCCGCTGGTCAACATCTTCTTTTTGCGTATCTGTGATTCCTCGGATGTCGTCCAACATACTCAGTTTGCAGTTTACAGGTTCAAATGCATCCTGTCCACCACAGATGACCAATCCCTCAATAACTTCGTTCTCCACTATGATGGTCTGACAGCTCCCGATATTTTCATCCAACAGAGGCCTGAATTGTCAGCTTCCACGACAACTCTCATCTGCTGAACTGGTCCCGTTCGCTTACTGAGCAATTTCTTCTTTGATTTATCTCAATTCGGCCAATTCAAAGGAGTGTTTGTGGGCAAATACATGGGTTCCAGTTATCTGAGCTTCATTATGGGGTATCTGGAAAGATCCTTAATCCAGTCTGACAATGTCTCCGTGCCACAACTTATTTTTCTTTTTTTTTCGATATGTCGACGACTGCTTCAGTGTTGTTTGAAATTCATTCCAGAACGTTGAAAATGTTATTAATTTTGTTGCCCATTTCCAACCTCTGTAACTTTCAGATCATCAATTTGGGACGCATTCCTTCCTTTTCTTGATCTCTGTCTGTCTCCATTTCAGTGTATAAGCTGTCCACTACCAGCCACTACAAAGCTATTGACTCACATAACCCGCACCCCCCCCCCCGCCCACCCCCGCTCACTGCAGCTCAGCACATCCCATGCCTTGCAAGAACTGCATCACATCCTCCCAGTTCCTTCAAATTTGTCAAATCTTTTCAGGTGATGACAACTTACAAAACAACGCTGATGACACAGCTTCCTTCTTCCATGACCACGATTTCCTAACCATTGTGCTTCGTAAGGGTCTCAATTGTATCTGACCTATCACTTGAGCTTCCACATTTGGCCGTTCCCTTCAGACAAAACTGTATGATATGTTCCCCTTGTTCTCAATTTACAACCTACCATTAAAAATGGTAGATTAAAAAGAGAAGTAATTGAAGCTGAACTGCTTCAAGCCAGAGCTGATGATCTCTCATTTGAGTCTAGTGATTCAACTGGCCCATTTGTGACAGAATAACCAGGCGACAGAAAAATGGCTGTTACCTCCTTTTCTTCTCCAGGCCATTACGTCAGAGATCTCACCACATGCTCACACAGTATCGGATGGACCAAAGCCATTTGGACCTATGAACATTCTCCTCCACTCAGTTCGATTACATTGATCCACTCATGCCAAATTTCAGTACAAGACCCAGCTCCATTTTGTCCAGGATTATTCACCGATCCATCGACATTGGTCGAAAATAAAGTCAATGCAAGTGCAAGATCTCTTCGATGATTGCTGAATAAAAATTGAAATGAACATTATCTTGAATTCTGATCACTCGATAGTGTCAAACCCGATTTTGGTCATTGATAAACAGGAACTAAGTTTGTAGCAGTATTCGTGCCGCAATTAAATGCATTGCTCCCGATCATGAATGATTTGTACAATCGATATAAAGAGTGATTTCATATCGAACAGTAAACTACACAAATCGCAGTGGAGATATTTTGGAACTGTGCGTGCGCGCGTGCGTGTGTGTGTGTTTCTGTTAGTGTGGTAGTGTCGAGGGAGGTGAGCTGTTGAGATCGCCTTGGATTTTGTATACGGGCTGACTGAACCTTTGTATCAGTGTGGAGCTCAGTGCACAGTGACAGACAGCAGAGTCAGAGCGAGAAACAGTTGTTATTTGTAATGTAACTATCTTCTTTTCTTTGTCCAAAAAACAGAAAAGCCGTTGGATATTTCTTGAGACTCGTCTCCCTGTTTCTTGCTGAATCTCTTCAATAAATATCTCGGAGGTTCGCCTGGGTACTGGACGTACCAGAAGAGATTCGGAGCAGTATATGTTGTTTGGTAACTGCAGTTCAGGCTTATGTTATTTCCTTCCTGAACTGTTTGCTCAAGTGATTCCGGGGAATCTGAATCTTGGCTGCTCGTTCCTGCAACAAAAAATAATTAGGTTGTCGAAAATCTGAGTAAAACAGATGAAACATGCGCTAACAAATTATTTCCTGACTCACCGGGCGGCATGGCCGTTATTATTACAAAAACCCACAGGGAAATCATGACATCAAATCCGAAAAGCAACACCACGTTGCTTAAAATATATTTACTCTTGTCATTTTACATCATTGACTAAACTTGAACAGAATACTGCCTTCGCTTGATGAACAAATGAAGGGCTTGTTCCCTTGTTCAGACTGGTTTGTTTCACATACATGATATCAGCTGCAGACCACACAGTTATTCAGACAGAAGGCAGCTGACGCTCTCCAATCGTTCACATTGATGTCGTTATTTTCCACGCCCTCGTTATCATGCCTTAAAATTTTTGATTTAAGCTAATTTTCTTTCGAGCTTAACAGCATTCTCTTCAAATGCATAGATGATCTTCATTTGTCAGTTGAAAGTGGAAATAATTCAAAATTTACTTAATACTCATGATTTAGTCAACGCAAGCTGTGGAATTGGACAATTAATTGCCAATGTGCTGTGCGAAGAAATGATACATTGTCGTTCATCTCTCATTGAACGAGTTCCAGTAAATCTTTGGTTTCAATCAGTCCCTATTTCTTAAGTCAGACACTTTAGATTGTGGTGTCCCACAGCCCAAATTCACATTGGAAAGATTATGTTTGATCCATTGGCACGAAATTTGGAACTTCTATAAGTATAAACTGATTAGGGACAATTGGGCATTTTCCAAAGTCTGTGACGAGTAGGAACATGAATACACCAGTGAGCCATTCCATCTGGCGCGCTCATAACTGCTTTCATCATGTCTCCGCTCTCCTCTCCTCTCCACACAGTAACACTTTTTTCTCCCCTGTACATTAAAATTCTCTCTCACTCGGCAATGGATACATTTAATGGCCCATCCTCTCAGTGTTCCGAGAAAAAGTTAATGACAAAGTCAAATGATCCTTTTGGTCAAAATCGAAAAAAACTATTAAAACAACGTGGCAATTACTTTTTAGACTTGGTGCTGTAATCTCATATTCTCAACAAGTGAAGGCTTTGTGTTCGTGCTAACCATGGAAAGATCACTCAGGATGTTTCACGTTTCATACAAATTACTGCTCGTTATTCTATTTGTTTGCCAATGGGTCGGGAAATATTTCAGGTGGATCCAGGATTAAAGAGACGCCCAATGTCACATTTCCAATACTGACAAGTATTGACTCTAAAGTGCCACATCCATTCGGATCAGGATCCATGTTAACATTCATTGTCTGTACGTTTTGCCTGGCATCCAGTTCCTTACATTTTCTTGCTACCAACTTATGATTGTTGACCTGGATCAGATTTTTTTAAATGAGTGTCTAGGGGCTCTTATTCACTTAAGATCTCAGGACACTGTGATAACCAGCGCTGTCTATTGACTTATTTTTGTTTTCTTGGAAAGTCGACAACGTCTGCATCAAGGAGGGATGCCAGCTTAATCGATCACGGCCTGGGTAGCCTAATTTAATTTGTAACCGATCGAGATTATTGTTGTGAGCACTGGCAATTCCAGAACAGGCCATAGTTTTGAGCTACATCAGATGCCGAGAAGCGGCACGGCCATTTTTAATATTTACCTTCACTGATTTGACTTATGATTGTGACTGGGACTTCAAACCTGTTGTTATTCATCTCTGGAAAGAAAGAGCAGATAAACAGTGGAGCAGAAAGCAGAAGATAAAGATGATCACTTGAAAGTTGAAATGTGGAGCAACAAATGTCTTGCAACTTTTGTTTGTGATTGCAGTTGGAATCATAATCACGAACAGAATCAATGTTGGACGAATTCAACAACCGCTGTTTGAAGACTGAACTCAAGCATTTGTAATCACTGCCTGTACCAGATTTGATACAGGACAAGTTGAATCAGTCAGTAATATTGTGTGATTTTCTGGGGATTCCATCTCCCCATGTATTTTGTTTTCATCAAAGAATCACTTTCTGTCGAAGGGCGAGTATGAATATGTTCAGGCCGCTGTGGTCAGTGGAATTGCTTGGAGAAGAAAATCTCTCAGTCACATCTTCCATCACAGAGAACGACAGCTACACGTACAGATAAAACAAAACATGCGACAATGGAAGGCCAAATGCACGTTGAAAGTTATTAAATTATAAAACGTTCTGTTGTTTGAGTTTAATTAATGTGAAATGAGGAATCAAAGAGCACCTCGTGTGTCAATTTTGACCTTCGAATTATTTATATACAGAAATTAAAACGAGGTTTAAAAGCAAGGGACCCATTCCTGAACCTCGGAGTAACTCAGCCACAAGCTTTCCTGCAGCCCGAAAAGTACCAATCTATCATTGCTGCCTGACTCTGGACAAACAGTCAATTTCATATCCTGTTGCTGCTCTCTCTTCGGTTAGATTACCTCTGTCTTTCCTCACAAATCTGTGGGATGGCACTGCAAGATGTACCTACTAGATGGAGATATCCAGATCATCAACAGAATTAACCTCATCATATATGTCTGTTACATTCTAAATGTGTTTCTGTTGTCAGTGACATTTACTGGTTCTCAAAGTGGGGCTCACTGAAGTGAATACACATACCCTGAGGTATTTTCTGCTTGCCCATGAATGATCTGAGGTTGATGGGCACTGTCATGCATTGATGCACACGGAGTCCTATTGTGAATGCTAATCCTTACGCAGTTAATAAATAAAAAGAGCCTGGGTCTTCAATTATGAATCTTTTTGAGCAAAATACATTGTTAGATTGCAGAAAATGTATACAGTGGATTATTACTAGGATACAGCTTGATCCAAGCTTGTTTCTTTCTAATGGATTTGTAGAGTCATCCCCTGTGGAACCCGGCACTTCAGGCCAACTCGCTGAGCAGTTATCCCAAACTGAACTGGTTCCATTTGGCGCTGTTCGCCCCACATCCCTCGAAACATTTCCTATTCATTGTCTATCCAAACATATATTAAGTTTTACAATTCTGCCATTCCTATTCCTTCTTCTGGCAGCTCATTCAATATATGCATCACTTTATGTGTCAATATATTGCGTTCATGACACTTTTTAAACGTTCTCCATATCATCTATGCCCTCTCGTGTTGAAATCTTGTGCACGTTTCGAAAAAGAATGACAGTTCTGATTCAGCTTTCTATGTCTCTCATCATATTAAAAACATTGTTAAGGTTAGCCCTCAAGGTTTTAAATTCTAGGCAACAAACTCCAAGTCTATGTGGGCTCAAACTATCCAATGCGCCTCTTCCAGACCTGGTAACATTCTCTTATTTTGTTCCTGTACCCTTTTCCAGTTTGACAATGCACTTCCTACAGCAGGATGTTCAGAATTGTATGCAGTATTCTAAACGTTGCCTCTCCAATGACTTGTACACACGTAACATGTTGCGCCAAACCATACACTCACTGCTCTGGCCAATGCAGGAAAGCATGCCAAATACCTTCCTCAACAGCTTATCCATCTGCAAGATCACTTTCAAGGAAGAATGAGCCTCACACTTCTGTTCAACGTCACTACCTATTGCCCTAATATTGACCGTGCACGTCGTGCCCTGGTTTGCTTCCCGAAAACAAAAAAAACCCTCTCGTTTATCAAAATTAAACTCTATCTGTGACTTTTACATCACTTGGTCCATAAAATCAAGATACTGTTGCACTCCGAGACAACATTCCTCACTGCTTACTGTACCATCAATTTCGGTACCATCTGCTAATTTACTAACCATGATCCTCATAATCTCGTCCTTACATCTGAGTAAAGTCAAAAAAAAGCAGTCGTACCAGAAACAAAGCCCTCAATGTTCGTCACTGGCCTCCAGTCCGATTATAGAAACTCAACTATCGCCATCGCTTCTATCACCCAGTCAATTTAGTTAACTGTCAGAAATATATCAACTGACAGTCACTACAATCCAGGATTCAAATCATACGTTTCCAGAGCCATTATGAAACCATGAAAAAAATTAGCGATCTTCTGACTGAAACATGAAACATCCTGTCAATCCTTGAACTGATAGCTGCTGACATGATGTTTTCATTTTTTCAGGGATTCTGGAAGTTTGTGAGCGAAGTTGAAATCAAAGGACATTCTTGTAAAGCTGTTGAAATGAGGGGTCCATTCTCTCAGGTAATCCTGAATATTCAGAAAGCCTTTCTACAGAAACCAGCAGATGCTTGGTCATTAACACATTCACAGGTGAGTTAGATAAGGTTTCGATCTGCAACATAAGAATGGTATAATGAGAGGTATATGCAAAATGGAGCTCACGTCGCAGACAAATTCGTTAGGATCTTCGTTCGGGGAAAATCAGAATCGAACGGCCAACCGGTGTACTTTCCAATTCATCATGATATTTTTCTGCTGCACGGAGCAAATGCGTGAATGGATTTTTATCTTTTTTTAACTTCCAGGATATTTTGCCTATCAGCCAAGTGACACTTCCCAAATATTACCTAATCTCAAGGGAAATTTGGGAGCTAATGACATAGTTGCATTAAAGTTGACAATTAAAGTTAAACAATTAATCATTTCCTTGATGATCTAAATCTATCAATATGCATCCATTGTGCATATTCAGCTCAATTGGAATTGGTACGTTTATATGAGAATGGTATTAACATAGTTGTCTTTTTTTTTATTTCCAGCAAAGAAAATGATTTACTTTTCTGATATTGGAGTCAACGTGAAATGAAAATGTTGTGTGAAATTCAGGAAGAGGCTATATTCCTGAATATGTTTAAAAATGTATTGGATTGAGAAAGACATCGAGAGCAAAAAATTGAGAAAGCCAAACCAGTGTATTTTAGTATCCCACTCACCGTGATGTGTCCACTTGTGTCAATGAAACTGAGAACACAGCCAATTGCAGCTCAAGCAACTGGATTTCAATTGCCCAATAAATGAAACTTGCCTCGGTTCTCAGCTCAATCGCTGACATAAGACAAAAAAAAGACACATTTCCAAAAATTATGTTCTTTGCTATCGAATGTGATATCATGTGTTCCCTCTGCACAGTGTTGACATTAATAGTTGTGTCGTTTGATGAATCTGAGAGGAAATATCCAATGTGTTATTCATTCATTCCATTTAATCATATACCCTGTGTGTTTGTTCCAGGAATGGATGTCCAAAATGAAGTTTCCCAGGATCCATCTCAATGAACAGTTTGAGATGGTCAAACTGCAATATTGTGCACTAGCTGGTGAAATACTTTTCTGTTGCATCTGAGATCCTCACTGTGATGGTAAGAAAGGATGATGGGCAGAGGTCTTCAAATTTCCCTGAGTGATTTTCTTTTTCTTTTTCTTTTTCTGAAAAGAGAACGAGTGACTCATTTAGATACCACCAGAGCTTGTGCCTCTGGTTTTACCGTCTTCTACTGTGCACTGCGATCCATGTGACAAATTTGACATATAACTAAAACAACATTAAAAATACTACTTACACAAAAGCTATTTTCTGTGTTCCTGTGGTGCAGAATGTGGATCATATCTGTATATATTCCTTATAATGGTCGTGAGCATCATTCATTGCCAACTGGCAACACTTTTCATAGTAGACTCTGACATTGATACAACAACATTCATTGTCCTATTCTGTACACCTAATAGTAGTGATAGTGTGATCAGCAAACTTTGCAAACTGCTCTCTCTAATAAAGTGATCACGAATGAAAATAATGGATTTGGGGACAGTGCAAGAAAATGGTTGTAAGACGTATCATCCTGGTGGAATGGAACAAGTTTTGAAGGGCCAAATAGTCTCTGCTATTTCCTATTCTTGTTGTTGTGTTGATGAACCCGCTAATGTCATCGACCAGAAACCAAAGGCGACAAAGTGATTAGATGTCACCTGGTGAGTCTGTCAGGAATGAACTAACTTGCAGAAAGGCAAGGTATGGCTGACATTTACTGAAATCTGAGCTGAAATATTTCAGATTTGGCTCCTTCACCTCAAGCCCCCCATCAGTTTAGAGTTGGAACAATTTTCTTCAATTCTGTCTTGCAGGTCCAAATTCAGCTCAACAATCATATTACCTGCTACTTTTTGTACATTAATAACTGATACATCTCAGTTATCTGGTAAGTTCACCAAATAACAAAATATTGATATGTAAGAAATATTGTCAAGGCCACCTGTAAAAATACTTGTTTTATGTCTATTTTCTATGCATTTCAATACCTCGATGGGGTGAATTGAATAAAATGATACTGTATGATTCCATTTTATTTCAGTTCTAAATTCTTCAGCGATTAATTTTGCAGACTCCATATTCCAGGAGCCTGCGACAGTAAAACGGGTTGAAAGAGACTCTTAACGTTCGCCACATGGCCAAAATGGTTGATTAGTATTCCTTTCGAATGTGCCATCAACATACATTACGAGCCTAAAATTCTTCATCCCAAAATTTGGAGATCTGTCCAGGGCCTGCTTTCTGCGTTTTCCCCATTCCCAGGAGAGACACAGGAGAGGGTGTGCAAACTGCTAACAAACCTGGATTTTCTGAACATTTTATTGAAAAGCACTGATTTGATATGTATCAAATATTCAATACCAACCACTAGATGCATCATTGGTTACGATTTCCACCTTTCCATTTTTATTCGTTGTATTCTGATGTGATTATTTGTTTAAAAGGTTTGTGAGAGATTGCTTTGCTGATGATGATGGCCTAATGATATTGTCGCTGGACTGTTAACCCAAACACCCAAGTAGCGTTCGGAGGATCTGTGTTCGGGTCCCACCACAGCAAATCGTGAAATATGCATTCGAAAAATATCTGGAATTAAGACTCTAATGATGACTGTGTATCCATTACCGATTGTTCGGGGAGAAAAAAAACCTGGTTCACTGACGTCCTTTTGGGAATCAAATTGCCATCCTTACGTAGTCTAACCTACACATAATTCCAGATTCACAGCAATATGTTTGTCTCTTCACTGGCCCCCGGGCAATAAGTGCTGCCTAACAGGTAATTACCTCAAGTTATGAATTGGTGAAGCAAAAAAAAAACTTACCAAATGCCTGCTCTGACTTTGCTTGCAGTCTTGATGATTTTTTATTTGCAACAGAAATACACGACTGTACAGATAAGAAAATAATTCAAACAAATGTATTTTATTTGCGTACCACCTTATCTGATGAGTTCAGCTTTCTTGAAGCTGTTCGAATATTGCATAGCATGAATATGCACGCTGAATGAAGCACTGCCTCCCCTGAAGAACGTTACATTTTTTAATCTAAAATTCGTTCCCAGGATGAGTGCATCACTATCTGGACGAACATTTAACGTGGATACCTATTTGCTGAAAGGGCAGTTGAGAACCAAACACGTTGCTGTCGGCCTGGAATTACGTGTGGAGCAGACAAGGTGGATAAGTGACAGGCTGAAGGAAAGTCAGAAAATTCATAACCGAGTGAAGACTGTGGAAAAATGGCTACTGAGGTAAAAATCGAAAATGTGGAATGCTGAAGCAGAAATACCAAAACTATTGCCCTAATAACACATAGGAAAAACGGCTATCCAGAAAGAAATGATAAACAGCCTTCGAAACTCACACGCAAAATAGTAGTTCAATTCAAAAAAAAGTTCGGTAAATGACAATAATAAATGTAACGGGATCAACAATAATTTTAAATAGGTTGAA
This sequence comes from Stegostoma tigrinum, assembly GCF_030684315.1. Classification (NCBI taxonomy): domain Eukaryota; kingdom Metazoa; phylum Chordata; class Chondrichthyes; order Orectolobiformes; family Stegostomatidae; genus Stegostoma; species Stegostoma tigrinum. The sequence continues at coordinate 1,526,211 of NC_081396.1, read as the reverse complement.
TTTTAATTCTATTTTCTAACTAACCTTTCAGAGAAAACACCATAGTCCTCCTTTCAGATTGTTGCATTAACATCATTATCCATTGTCTATTCATCATCCCTGAAACACATCCCTTGGCAGAAAGGTGAATTCGAATACATGTGCTTACAGGCAATTTGCAATCGAGGAAGGAGAATATATCAAAAGAGATATTTCAGCGAAAGCGAGTTTGGAACCATTTTCTGAAGCTTGCAAGCTTTCTGGGACTCCAAAATGTTCCAATTGCTGAAGCTCTGAAAATCCAGGAAACTTGATGTCTGAAAAGCAGCCATTCCTCTCCCATTGTTAAAAATGAAGTTTTAAGGAATTAATAAAAAAACTGAAAGGGTTAGTTTGGGTTAGATCAATTGATATTTCAGCATCTCTGACTTCACAAATTCAGGATAAAATAACCTTTTTACTGTGACAGCATCGTTACACTCTCCGTGCCCCCCCCCCGCCCGCTCCGCCGCAACCGTGAAAGTATAAGGCCACTCAGATGTAAAGTTGGCTTCATTTTAAAAACCTTAATCTTACTTAATTAGTACACTACTATGCATTGACATAAAAATTCACTTCGACATAGTATTTCATTCTGTCTCCTCCTGCCACTGAACACCTCCATCTTTCCTCATTCACATCAGGATGATATTTTTGGCAAAATTTTCAAATTAACGCCTGCAGTAATAAATACCATCCAAACAGTCTGAAATGTTTGTGTTTAGATTTTTCCAAAAAAATTTTATTCAGTTTTAGTCAGTATGCCCAATTATCTCAGACACATTACCAGCGTTATAAAATTTGAAATGTTGTAATGCCAATGGAGTACTCAAGGTCTCCTTCTTAGTCATAGGATATTACATAAAATGAGCATTCAACTTTCTGGAAACATACCCCCTCTCTCTTTCTACCTTTGTGTCCTCTTCTCGAAAGACGACAACCCAAAACCCATTTCACTTGCATCAATAGCCACGTTGCATGGCTTGATGTGAACAAATGTGGTTCTTACTGTCGCTGAGGGTAAAACAGCTTTCATGCTGCGAAATGCCTTCTGTCAGTCTGAAGTCATGGTGGCTCAGACGTTAGCAGTGAACCTCAAAGCATCAGAAAGCTAGGTTTGATTCCAACCTCCTGCGACTGTCTATCCAGTGTTTCTATGTTCTCCACATGTCTATGTTGGCCTCCTCCAACAGTCCAAGGGTGTGCACGCAAATTGGACTGGTTATGCCAAATTGGCCATAGTGTTTAGGGCTGTGTAGATTAGGTTATACGGGAAAGGGCCTGATTTGATGTTCTGAATATCAGAGTTGCACCAAAGAGCCTGTTTCCAAACCGTAGGAACTTTATGATCTGTGACATTATTTGCATATGGTCAAAAGGTCAGTCAGTCGTGCAACAACACTGCCAAAATTCTGCATCAACTTCTGATAGTACCCATGCAATACCAAAAGTCATTGTGCTGCTCTCTTCATCAATGGCATGGGAAACCCTTTTATAACCGTTGTTTTCACAATTTTTGAGATCATTTGGTCATGTCCAATAGCATGGTTCAGGAACGTGACTTGGGCTTTTGCAAATTCAGCCTTAGCCACGTTTCTTTCCAAGACGTCTACCCGAAGTCAATGGAATCAATCTGATAAATGCTGCAAATGTCCTATCTGTTTGTGACCAAAAATCACGAAGCTGTTGATGAACACAACACAATTCGGAAATCCAAAATTCTTTTTTAATTTTTCGTTTCTGAAGTGTGGTTCTCGCACTTTTGAGACAAAATGACATCACGTCAAAATTGGCACAGTCTAATGGGTTCCACAAGAGCCAAAAATGCCTTCACTATTTTGGATAAACGTATTTGTAACTGTCTTCTGACTAAGCCCTCTTTACAAAGATAAGTAGTTGTCCCACCTTCTCAATACTTTCTTGCAACTGTGGAATCAGAAGAGGATCATACATTTTCACTGGAGTAACGTTGCATTGGACCACACATAATCGTAGGGTACCATCCTGCTTTGGTGACATTACGATGGGAGATCTCTAGTCATTGTAACTCATGTTGGTTATATTGTCTTCGAGCATGTGGTAAATTTCTTCTTGAACTCGTGCTGACTTTAGATGGTTATGTCCACAAGGATATTTCTGAATTGAAACTGCACTTCCTGTATCTGTATCATGAATGATTAAATTAGTTCTTCCCAGCTTATTTCCATATATCTCCCCAATGATGGGAATACATTTTATCAGGTCATGTCGATTTTCGTCTCGAAGGGAACTCAATAATTTATCCCATATTTGAAAACTTCCTCACTTGCCGTTTCAATATGAGGAATGTACAAGTAAGAAGCATCTGAACTGGGATTTTTATTTTGTGTGTTAACCAGGAACAGGTTCTCCTACTGCTTTCCTTTACGATCAAACTGCATATTGAGCATATTCACATGACACTGTCTGTGATGCTTCTTTCCTTCAGGAGTCCTTGTAAATAATTCACATCACTCAATTTCTCAGAGTTAATAATAACTGTCAATGTTGGAGTCAGAGATAACACAGTCAGTTGCACACTATGTTATCTTGAAATCAATGCTTTTTGGATTGGCAAAGGCTCACTAAACATTGTTTTTAAAGGCTCGCCCGCCACTGTTTCAACACATACTGTGCGAATTCGAATTTTAAATAATGACCAGCCAGCTCTCGTATTCTATTCATTCATTCCCTGAAATTTGAAGCAGGGCCCAAATATGTGTTCTGTAAACTCTGACTCACCAATTTCACCTTAGTTACCTTTAGTGGCCCTCTCACCCGTCTTGTCCAAAATCTAATTCAAATGGACTCCATGTGGCAAATTCATTTATTGCATCCCTAATGGCAAGATGTCATATGGAATTATTTTATCCAAGTCGCCTCGATAGCCTTGACTATGAGCCTTCAACATGTGATTTAATGATTGATGCCATCGTTATAAACTGACTGCGATTCTGGACGGCAGGTGGTGGGTTTCACTTGATTTGTTTCTAAGCTATGCATAACTTCCCTGAATATTTATGATGCAAAATTTGAACCTTGGTCTGATTGCGACTCTTTGGGTCGTCAGTATCTTGTCGTAAATTTGAGCAGCATTTTCTACAATGCTTTCAGCTGTGATATTGCGTGATGAAATGACCTCTGGAAATCTGGTTGGCACTTCCATTATTGTCAACAAATATTGACTCCCACTTCTTGTTTTATGTTGCAGTCAATTAAAACTCTTATGAAAGGTTCCTAAAATGCAACGAATGCATACTAATCGCGCCTATGAATGCATACTAATTACTGTCTGACGTTTTGCAATTACTCAAAACATGTGATATATGACACATGAAATGTCTGACAAAATTTAACTGCATTATTCTGCTTTTCAGGCCAACATAAAAAAACAAACTTTGGCATGAGAATTCTTTTTTTACCTTGAGTGGCGTCCAACTTATAATTCATGAGCTACCAACAATACCTCCTTTTTTTAACCTTACCTTACCATGTTCATGCAAGTACATAAACTTCTAAAGAAGAACCAAAAGAACAGCGGATGCTGAAAATCAGGAAGGGTCACCGGACCCGAGACGTTAACTCTTTCCTCTTCTCTCCTCAACAGATGCTACCAGACCTGCTGATCTTTTCCAGCAACTTTGTTTTTGTTCCTGTTAAACTTGCACGAATTGTTAATTCAGCAGACTATTTGTTGGTCTCTATTGTCTCGTAAAGACATCATTTTTAAAGATGTTAACATTCGGAAATAAACCCATCTTTCAGCATGCTTTTTGAAACGATTGCTTCATCTTTCTGTTGTAACTCTGTTTACTTCTCTGGAATATAGATATCCACTTTACCATCCAGATGCTCTTGTGTCTTTTTAGTAGCCATTCGGTCAACCGTGGTGTCTGATAAATATCCTTCAATCTCGTTGCTTTTGTGTTTGGCTTTCCAATTCTGCTTTAAAGGGTCACCTTTGAGACCAGAAAAATTCCAGAAAATATACTTCCTCTTAAGCGTCAGTGGCCTAATTTTTCACTGCTTTTCAAGCACAGTAGGCAGTACTCCTATCTGTAATTCACCTAAATCGGTATCAAGGATAAATTTTATTCCTGGAACTGCCCTTTTGTCCAATACTCCTTTGGCCAGCTCTGCGCTTTTCACTAGACACTCAAACCTCACTTCCCATAAAGTGCATTTCTTATCTCATCATGAATTTCACTCATTATGTATTTCTTTCTGTGGAAAGGCCTTCTGAATTTTATATCCCCTCATCTGTCAACATTAGAGATTGACATGATCCCGTAGCTCTTGCTCCTACAAATAACTATTTTTTTAAAAAATCTGTCACTTTCTTCTTAGTCCACCTTCGACCTGATTACATATACTGCTGCAGATTTTTGCATTTCACCGTGCATTTCTTTCCCAATTAAACATAGTTCGGTGACTTATTCTGTTTTCCTGCACCCACCTTGCAGTGTATTTTCAAATCCACCAACATTTTGACGTTTTAGAGGTAGTATGAACTGAAGATGCTGGAGAATCTGAAATAACAAGTTGTAGAGCTGAATGCACGCCGCAAGCCAAGCAGCATCAGACGAGCATGCTTCCATGATGCTGCTTGGCCTGCTGTTTTCTTCCAGCTCTATACCTTGCGGCCTAACATTATGACCTCATGAAATCTACTTTATTGCAGTGAAATCACCTGAACCTTTTTACTTCTCTTCCCCATTCTGGGGTTTCCTTCTTTCCCGGTGGGATACTATCTGTAATATCTTTAATGAAATGTACTTTTCTTTTCTCACCCGAGGATTTCTCTTTTTCCCATTTCTATTCTCTCGGATTGAATTTGTTGGTGGAAGCCAAACTTTGATCGATGAACTGCCTCATAACTCCAAATATTTCAGCTGCTAATCTTACTGCTCTTACTCACGACTGAAGAAGGTTTTTTTTTTCAACACTTCTAAAATATTCGTCGCTCTAATAGTGTCATATGTTTGATTTATATTCAATGCCCTTGTCGTCTACCTATGAAAGTTGCTTTGCCTTATCCTTTGAAACTCAAAGTACATTCAACAACTGCACCCCCACCTTATTTTCCTGAAACGCTTTCCTTCAGCTTCTGCAATGTTAACGATGGCTTTATTCACCTACTTGTACTACCCCACTACCTCCTCTTATACTGATGCGAGTTCCTCACAAGTGCTTGTAGCAACTGTGGTAGGAACAAGAAGAAACCATGTGGCCACAAGCAACCTCATTTGTTTAACCACTTTCCAAGATTAAACAACACCAAGAGAGTTTTCAGAAAAAGTCCCTGTTAGAAGTGATTTACTGAAGCTTTCAATCTTTCTGGGTCCACAACAAATTCCAACTTCCAAAGCGAAATAAAAACTAAAAAAAAACAGATTTGGGAGCACTGGCCACTCCCTGTCCATTGTTAAGCTTTTTTTTAAAATACACACCAGTCTCTTAAAGTGCTGGTATTATAAATCAGATGACGTAGACATTTGGCTATCTCCGTCTTTACAAGCTTTTTTTTCAAAATTACCAAGGAATAAATATTCTTTTAGAAGTGACAACGTCGTCACAGGCAGCAGTGATAACCACTGAGCCACTGTACCAATATTTTATATTACATATTATTTTATATATATATATATAATTTTATATTTATTAGAGTATTTTATCCTGGGTAATTTTGAAAAAAAAGTTTGAAAAGACAGAGATAGCGAAATGTCTACTTCACCTGACTTATAATATCAACACTTTACAATACTGCTTCGTATCTCCGTTTCGACAGTACATGATGCCAAAATCAAAGCTGGGATTAGATTCAGCCCTTGGACGACGAATGGAATCAAAGCTAATGAGTTGAATGATCAGCCATGATCGTGAAGAATGACAGAGTAGGCTTGCAGGCACGAAAGACTTCCACCTGCTCCTATCATCAGTGTTTCTATTTTCTTCCCCTAAACTTTCAATGGTTTTTGTTCAAATTAGTTTAATTGTTGGGGATTTTTGAAATGTCAGACTGCCGATCATACTACGTTCTGGAATTCCACTTCACATACTAGGTGTTCATTTTTTTTTCCAAAGCAGAGTTTTGCACAAATATGTAGAGGCAGGACGTCCACAAAGGTTAAAGAAACTGCCTTTGGACTCGCAAGGAATTCATAATAAATAGCAGCTAATTCTGTAATCCTGTTGTAAACACAATATTAGAATCATAGTTGTTGTGAAGGATTTTGCAAGGTATTTATTTGAATTGTTAACTGGGATTTCGGTGTAGACAAAGACTCTGAAGCATCATTATCTGAGACCAGTTGCTATGAGCAGCTGAACCGACATCAGCTGTTATCCAGAAACGTGCAGCTATTGTATGAGAGTTTTCACTCTCTTTCCTCTCTCATTGTGGAAGTGAATTTTGTTTGAATAGATTGTGGTGCCAGACATCAGCAGACCCCAGTTGATCACAAACTGAAATTGCTGGGGAACCCAGTAGGCCTGGCATCATCTGTGCAAACAAAACACTGTTAATGGTTCGATTTCAGGGACAGTTCTTCAGTACTTATGGAAGCTAGTTTTGTTGTTTACGTATGCAGAAAGTTTGGCGGGTAGAATGGGGATGATTAAATGATAGCGGGAAACAGAGCCCAAACAGATGTTCAAAATTGATCAGTGAAAAGAGTGGATAATGGTCAGTTCAGGAGTTTTTCTCAAGGAGTTCAGAGACTTTTTCAAAGCTTTTCCCCATCCTAGCACATCAGGCCTTGTTGTCTAATGGTCTGTCACTACACTAATTCATTGTCAGCCACTAAGATTGCCTATTGGTGTTTATTGATTTTATTTGGTTAGCCGTTAACTGGTTGACTGGCTCCTGTTAAGAAGACGTCTTTTAACGCGGCTTCTGTCATTGAAGAACCCTGAGTAGCTGCCGACAGATTAAATGCCATAAAGCTGCAATTACAACATCTTCTGTTCAGAAGCTGTATATGCTCCAGCGATCGGAGATGGCGGCAAACTAAACTGGAAGGAGCCTCTGGCTGCTTCACCACAGTGTGCTGAACGTCAAGTGTGAAAACATTGTGCGGTCTGGCGCCTTTAGGGACAGCTGTCCGCTAAGATGTGCCTCGTGCAGACACATGGTGATGGCGGCATCGTTTGAGGCAAGATGGCACTGAAGAGTGACGACACAGCCCCACTAGCGACTCCGAATCTCCAAGATATGGTATTTCACGGAGGATGTGGAGTGCAGGAACTCGGGACACCTGAGTGTCCACAGACTGAAGGCTGGCTTTATTTGTCTGGAGGCAAGGAAGCGAAGGAATCATCTGTACGTTTAATTTTCTTTTAGCTTTTTCAAATATTTTTTTAAAAATCCTGTTCTTTGAGTGCATAGGTGGCCGTTAAAGAATTGTGACCTTGGACACTTTTCACTGAAATCCTGATTTCCTGTATTCGAGTATACGTGACAATCAATTCTAAATTTCAATCTAAATCCTCCTCTTTCTCTGTTTATTCTCTCTCGTTGGACTCCGTATCCTCCAATAGCTTACTCCTCATCCCTCCCACAGCCTATTTTCTGATTTTTTAAAGTCTTCATTTTGTAGCTGCCATCTGAGTGGAGAAGGGTCAACCAAACACAAGCATGTAGTTTTCGCTTTGATTTGTTGAACCTGGGGTTTTGAAGCAAGATCCAAGTATAGTCATTCACTGCTGCAAAGAAAAGGGCTGAGTTATTTCTCTTTACTTCTAGTTTTCTGCTCTTGGCTCGACATTTCCCTGGACTGCAAATATCAAGTTAGGGAGATCTGTGTTGCTGAAGTTGTCCTTGTTAACCGATTGTTCATGGGATACTGCTATAGTGGAACAGTGGGTGCATAGTCGTTTTAATATGGATTATTTTAATTAATTACTTCGACAGAGATAGTGCTGCCAACTCTTCCCATGTTTCACTTTGAATAATTTAAGTATTGTGCATGAATAAATTGTGTTTTGATTAAGGCCAAATAGTTTACCAAACAAATCACGTCTGAAACGGACGGCCTTACACTTTCTTTTGAATAAGATAAGTATTTGAGTCTAGATTATTCCTTTGGTAATTATTGAGGGAATTTGTCTGTTCCATAACAAGAGGCAAAAGGCAGACTGGTTTAAACTTTGCAGAAGATTGATCTTTTCTCTGCAAAAACATAAGGTCCTGGTTGTCTGTCACTTCAACAAATTGTGGCGTTTCATTAATGCAATCAAAGCGTCAGGACCACTCTGATTAGCATTTCTTGCCATTTGCAAGGCAGGTGACAGTAAATCGCATCGTGGAATGATTTCAGCTCCATGAAGGCGGAACAAGCTTCACCCCAGCGTCACACACCAGCTTTCTCTCAATTCTGCCCAGTATTTAAAAAAAAAACACCTAGGCCAATTTCACTTCAGCCATTTGTTACACAACAATGCTACACCGCTAGGAATCGAGACATGTTATGTTTACTTCCAAGTTTCAAATAAATCATTCTCTCAGATATGCCCACTTTTACTTAGTAACGTGGCAGGCCAACTTTGTTTCACCATTTAGGTATGGAGTGAAACATTTATTTCCAAAATAAAGAGAAAACACAAAGAGAAAACAGAGGATTCATGTTCATTCTTTCGTGAAAGTGTAAGACCAAGCCGAGAGACATCAGTCAATGGAAACATTTTGAAAACTGGCCTGATTAATTCCATTCATTTCATTGGGTAATCATAAACAAGCCATCATTTATCAAACATCACTTGCGAATGCGATAGACAGATGACTTTTAACATTCTGCAGTCCATGTAATGTTATTGAGGAGAGACGAACAAGTCCAGCTGATGAATTTGCGGTATCATAATGGATATCTGTGTTACTCGCGTTTCCAAATAAATTGGCTGATGCCATGTCGGCCAACTAGTCATCACTGCTTTCATGTGGGGTACCAGAAGTTTGGCCCATATGAGTGTCTTGATTGGCCACTTAAGGAGCTACCTACGTCATTGCTGAGCCACCGGAATCACCAGGTGGCTAGATAAAGACATCAGTTCAGCAGATTGGCATTTTTCTGATCGCTGTCTCATGGTTACCATGAGATCAACATTCTCCACCAGTTTTAAGAATTGAATTGAAAATGCAGTTTTTACTGTGGAGCGATTCGAACTCCAGTTCTCAAGCAGTATCCTGGGTTTCACAGATTGTTGATCCAGCCAGCTCATTATCAAACAATCGTGTGACTAACCAGGCATGTTTTCTCCAGCACACCAACTTCTCCACGACGACCACCGCAGCACCCCTCCCCCGCAACCCCGCACCCATTCACACTCCCTTTTGGGCACACATGCATATGTGCATACAGTCTCTCTTTCTTTCTATCTCTCTCTCCCAGTCTCTCTGTCTCTCCGTCTCTCTGTCTCTCCATCTCTCTGTCGCTCTCTCTCTCTCTCTCTCACACACACACGCCCACACACGCACGCACACACCTGTATACATATGCACACCCACAAACACACGGATCACTATTATGCTCCCGTACATACTTTTTGCCAGATGCACGGGGAGAAAGACTGAGTAACTGAACAACGTTCTGCATCTGAAACATAAGCTGCTTTTTCAACAGTAACCTGGAGTCACTTGGTGATTATCTAAAAGAAGAACCTTGGATGATTCCTCGAAATACTACATATAACTAAACAACATTCAAGGGTAAAAGCTTATGTGTTTCATCCATTCCAAATCATAATTAATGTGTAAATATCAGAAGAAGGGCTTGTGTCGATATATCATAACAAGTACGCAGCCACAGAGATATTTTGAGGAGAAGCTAACATTATCACACGGACGTCTTCCCTGGAATTGATTCAGAGAAGTTGTGTAATATTCAGAATGAACATTCAGATCGTTGTCTTCCAATAACCCAGTGACAATGCACTATGGAATAAGTCTGCGTGATTCCCTGGGAATCATCAAAGTGGGCGGATAATGATGAGAGACATGGAACTCAGGTGAATTCAAAGCCTAGCCATTCAACAATCTCTAAGCAGATTAACAGAGATCATGCTTGCTTCTTGTACCATATTTTAACACTCTTGATGCTTCCTGTTTCAGAAACTTTCAGCTGTGTTTCTGCAGGTTTGAAGCTGATTACCCATTCTATTCAATTATCAGAAGTGCTATTAATTCTGCGATATTTACTTATGTTTTGCACTAAACTGCGGATTTATTTGAACCAGAAGAAAATAATTTGCGAAGAGATAATGCTGTAAATAATGAAACTATGTTAGGGTGTCGACAATCATGGTGAAGCATGAGATAATATTCGCAGGTACGCATTCAAACTGACTCCGAAGCAAATGTATAGTTTATTTCTATTTACCGTCCTTTCAGTTAACCCACTGACCATTCAGATATCGTCTTATCAAGGGTCAGTCTCTCGAAATTCATCCGCAATATTTTGTTGTGAGAACGGCAGAAGGTTTATTTGTTTTTGTCCAGACTAATACTGAGACCTAATTCTGATCAGTTATGAAGCACAGTTTCCGTCCTCGCATTCTGTCTGTGCGTACAGTATCCAGTCATGGTTAACAAAGTCACGTATTGTTCTGTGATAATAGGAACTGGAGATGCTGGAGAATCCAAGAAAACAAAGTGTGGAGCTGGATGAACGCAGCAGGTCAAGCAGCATCTCAGGAGCACAAACGCTGATGTTTTGGGCCTAGACGCTTCATCAGAGAGAGGGATGGGGAGAGGTAAGTGGACTAAATAGGGACAGAGGAGGCGGGGGACTGAAGATGGAGAGAAAACAAGATAGGTAGAGAGGAGAGTATAGGTGGGGAGGTAGGGAGGGGATACGTCAGTCCAGGGAAGATGGACAAGTCAAGGAGGCGGGATGAGGTGGTAGGTCGGAAATGGAGGTGCGGCTTGAGGTGGGAGGAAGGGATGGGTGAGAGGAAGAACAGGTTATGGAAGCAGAGACAGGCTGGTCTCCTTTTGGGATGCAGTTCACCTGCACATCTGCCAATGTGATATATTATATCCATTGCACCCGGTGTGGCTTCCTCTACATTGAAGAAACCAAGCGGAGGTTTGGGAACCGCTTGGCAGAACACCTCCGCTCAGTTCACAACAAACAACTGCACCTCCCAGTCGCGAACCATTTCAACTCCCCTTCCCATTCCTCAGATGACATGTCCATCATTTGCCTCCTGCAGAGCCACAATGATGCCACCCGAAGGTTACAGGAACAGCAACTCATATTCCGCTTGGGAACCCTGCAGCACAAAGTTATCAATGTGGAGTTCACAAGCCTCAAAATCTCCCCCTTCACCGACTGCATCCCAAAACCAGCCCAGCTCGTCCCATCCCCCGACTGCGTCCCAAAACCAGCCCAGCCTGTCTCTGCTTCCCTAACCTGTTCATCCTCTCACCCATACCTTCCTCCCACCTCAAGCCGCACCTTCATTTCCTACCTACCACCTCATCCTGCCTCCTTGACCTGTCCATATTCCCTGGACTGACCTATCCCCTCCCTACCTCTCCACCTATACTCTCCTCTCTACCTATCTTGTTTTCTCTCCATCTTCGGTCCGCGTCCCCTTCTCTCCCTATTTATTCCAGTTCCCTCTTCCCATGCCCCTCTCTGATGAAGGGTCTAGGCACGAAACGTCAGCTTTTGTGCTCCTGAGATGCTGTTTGGCCTTCTGTGTGGATCCATAAAAAGTAGATGGTTGTGACAGTCGAGATAGGAGTAATGAATACCCGAATCGGCTTGATTTTATCGCTCCGGTGTCAAAACTGTGCAACCTAGTAGATCAGTTTCCTTTACCTTTGCATGGCTCTCATTAAAATATCAAGTACCACAAACAACAGGCGATAAAATAAACGTGTAAGGAAAGTATAACAGAAGGTGAAAATGCTAGCAGAAAGCAAGGTGCATTGCATAGAAATAAATCAATGTTTACAAACTTTCAAACCGAAAACCTGCCTTTGATTCATCGGATAAAGTGGATCAGGGAAGAAGTGAAGAAGTGCAGAGATATTGGAGTGTTGAAAATAGCAGTTTGAAATGAAATAAATTCTGTCATTGTGGTCGATTTTAAAATTAAATGAACGGGATAAATCGGATTGCTGAAATTGTTGTCTGGAAGATACCATGTAAGTCGGCATTTGGGACAGTTTCTCAGAGCAGTGCATCCGGAAACAATACAGATATACACGGTTTATTTCGATTTGGTGATGTTTAATAAGTATGCAGTAATTACTTTTGCCGTGGTGCAGGTTTTAGGACAAAATAATCCTAACATGGGGGCGTTTCACCTCCTGTTTAATGCAGACATACCTGAGTATAGAAGTAGACTCGGATTGTTCCAATAAATTTGTTGGTCAGTTGGGATTAAACGAACCCCAAACAAAATGTGACGAATATATGGAATTATGTAACCCAATGGTGTGTGGATACTCGTTCAATATCAATGAGATTATGTGAACTTTACACTGTAGTAAATGTTTGAGTAATAAGATCTGTTGGGAAATTGGTGCAGAAACTGATGAGCCATCATGAATAAACGTAATGGTGCAGCAGCCATGTGATCCTGAAGGCTTACACACAGAGAAACACAAAGACACATATGTGTGAACATACTTCCTCGCACAAATGGTGCAAACACAGTCACAGACAGAAATGCACGCATATACAGGTGGTCAAGCATGCATGCATGGAGCACACTCAAATCCCCAGTCCATGATACACGTAGGCATACACTTGCACATAAACATATACATCTACTTCCATTGTTCCCTAAAGTAATGGCTATTGTAATATTGTATCATTGTGATGCCATCATAACTGTTGGCAATGTTTGGTTTGGCATTCCTTCACAAATTCATGGCAGTCTCTCTAAACACTGTAGTTGCTGCTGCAAATCCATGGATGCAGTTGACTGAATATTGCACTCCCACTCTTAGGAACGAATAAACTTCCCTGACTGTCATGACTTCGAGCATCAGATTGGGTCAGCTCAGAATGCTGCCAATCAGGCACGAGATGCATTGCTGATTTGTAACTGTGTGATTCAGCGCTTTGCAAACCCTTAATTTCTCAGTGGCAGGCCGCGATCTATTTTAATTCATGGGACACGTCAAACTAGCCTTTGATAAAACAGAATGTAATCGCTTCCAACACACTATTAGGGGGTTCATTTAATAGAACGGCAGAATACTTAAAAGGAACTGTGCCGTGTTGCCTCGAACTTTTGCTACATGCATGTGTCTCTGCATTTCTTGGGATAACAGAACATTTTTAAAGTATTATTGAACCCAGCATGGGTTATGAACACAGACCATTCTTCACAAACCCAGTGAACCTTTTCTTTTTCGAGGACATAATGAATAGAATAAATGAGAGAGATCAAGTGCATTCACTGTATTTGCAATTTCAGAAAACTTTTGTCAGACTGTCATATCAGATGTTTTTGGGAAATAAATGACTGGCTATAAGGCGTTGGCACAATGACTGAGAATTTGTTGACAAGCAGGAAACAGAGTTGGCATAAATGAGTCTTTTTATCGAGTGACAGGCAGCCGCTTCCAATTCACACAATTTCTCCGTCACTGGCACAGAAATAATATTGGTTCCAAGGTCGTGATAGGTGGGCAGAATCTCGTGTATTTACATCAGAAGTCGATTCCATGCATCCAGCAACCTGATTCCTCAAACAAGCCTCTGTTCTTTCGAATCACAACTTTTTGTGCATGAGGATCAGAATTCAATAATTTTCCAAATACTTTTTCAGTGAGTGAGTGGAGGTCAGACTGTCTCATATACCACAGTCACAGGAAGCATGATAGCATGGAGATCTCATGTTCTCTTATCCAATGTACAACTCCAAACAAATTCTCAAAATTTAGCAAGGTTTTCAATTTCCCTGATAATCCGCTCCCCCATGTGCGGGTGGGATGGGAGCTTGAGAATTTCACCAGAAATCATACGTGTTTAATGAGTAATGATTGTCCCTCCTACTTGCACTATCGGGTTTGGGTTTGTCTCAGTAGAAGGCAGGGAAAACTATAGCTGAAACCGGTATCTTTGACCAGTACCTCTGAAACCAGTGAGTTTTGACACGAGCAGTTACTACATGTGCTGGTACCAGTAAAATTCCAGGGAGCGACCGGAGCTCACAATGTTTTGTGCTTTACTTTTGGTGATGAAAGAGGAGACTGGCCGACAGTTTTGCAGAATTCCGACAATCTGTTCACAAATTAACAATGAACTTTTGGTTGCCTGCCATTTCAATACATCAATGTGTGCCTTGGTCAATGTCTCTGTCTCGACACTGCGATCATTCTCCAAGTAATAGGCTGATGTTTTCATCACAAAGAGGATGAACGGTTCATTTTCCGCTTGTAAATATTGCAAGCTTCTGGATTCAAAGTCGAGTTCAATAATCTTTCGGCCTGAACAAGTTCTTCCGACTTCCTACCCCAATGCTTTACTGAAATCCTGGGCACTGTGATCACATTGCCTGCAATCACAAACAACTAACCAATAACATCCCCATTAGTAGCTTGCTCTACTTCTAAGAGACACTTCACACATTCCGTAGTTTGCCTGTTGTTTCTCTTTCTCTCTCTCTCTCTCTCTCTCTCTCTCTCTCTCTCTCTCTCTTTCTCTCTCTCTCTCTCTCTTTCTCTCTCTCTCTCTCTCTCTCTATCTATCTATCTATCTATCTATCTGTACATGGGTTCAATTTCGACCTATAGTTGACTTTTCTTCTCTACCCACCCACTCTCTGGTATATACACCAACAATTATCTCACTGCAATCAGTACTGAATAATGGTCGTTTGATCTGGAAATTTAACTCTGATTTCATTCTATAGATCGTGTCAGAGCTGTTGCATTTTATCCAGCAACTTTTATTTTTGGCTTGAATTTACTTTATCTGGAATACTTTCTCTGGAAATTTGTTCCATATTTTGGTTAATCTTTGAGTGCATCGAATTCATTGTTTCAGTCATAAAATTTGTTCAACAGCTCTGGTGCATTTTCCTGGCCACTAAATTTAAATTTCAAGAAATAAGAACAGAGTTGCACTTGAGTGTGCTGTCAGTTTAATATTCCACTTGTGTAATATAGGCAGACACACCACAATACTACAGATGAACTGGAAGGTTTGAATTCCAAGGAGAGGTTTGAGAGGCTGTCATTTTTTTTTCCTGTATATATTTATTTATTTTACATGAGCGTGGCAGGGTGAGGGATGATCTTATAAAAGTTTATAAAGTCACTAAGAGATAGTAGGAACTACAGATGCTGGAGAATCCGAGATAACAAGGTATAGAGATGGATGAACACAGCTTGCCAAGCAGCATCATAGGACCCTTTCTGATGAAGGGTCTAGGCCCGAAACGTCAGCCTACGTGCTCCCATCATGCTGCTTGGCCTGCTGTGGTCATCCAGCTCTACCCCGTTTTTGTCTGAAACAACATGCAAACTGTGCAGTGGCAAATATTGTTTGGCCATGCCTCACATGTATCAAATGAAGGGCCCTAAGACCATGCTGATGCATCAACGGAGAACATATGAATTCCAGCAAATGAGAACAGAAACAGGAGTAAGAGACCTGGCCCATTGGCCCTCTGGCATCATTGAATGAAATCATGGCTGATGTTTTAATGGATTCAGCCCCACTAAACCGCATGTTGACCATAAACCTTAATTCGTTTAATCTTCAAAAATCTATCCATGATTGTCTCAAGAAGTGAAGTAACTTCAATTGCTTCAGAGATAAGGGATTCCAAAGATTCACAGTGCTTTGGGTGAAGAATTTTCCACTCAGCTCAGTCTTAAATCTGTTCCAACTTCTTTTGAGGCTATACCCCTTAGTTCTGGTTTCACCACTTCCCCGCCTCACCACCAATCAGTGGTAACAACCTCCCTATTTCTATCTTATCTATTCCCTCCTCAATGTATCTGTTTATATAACATACCCTCCCTTTTCTTTTTATAAGTTGCAATTCATGTTGTTCTAGTGCACTGATCCTCTCCTCATAAGCCAATCCTCCCAAATTCCATGAACAAATCGAGTGAATTGCCTCTGCTCTCTTCCACTGCCAGCACATTTCTTCACAGGTAAGAAAGCCTTCATGATTATTCGTGCTCCATTTGTGGCATTCACTCTAACCGTATACAGCTGCAGCATCACCTTTCTGCGTTTTATATCCATCCCTCTAGCAATGAAGGAAAATGTTACATTTCCGTTCTGAATTACATTTGGTACCTGTAAACCAGCCTTTTGTACTAGTTCAACAGAACAACGAGCTCCCTGTGCACTGCAGCATGCTGTCACCATTCACCATTCTGTTGTTATCCCTCTTAAATGGATGAGCTCACATTGAAAAACATTATGTTCCAAACGCTAGATTTTTGCTCAAAAACTTAGCTCATATATCCCTCTGCAAACTCTCAGTGTCGTCTGCCCAATCTACTGTATCAGTTATTTAAATCTCCTCGGTGAAATCTAACACATGACACTTGGCCCCCAATTCCAAATCAACATTGTAAATTATAACATATAGCGGTCCCAAACACTGAATTCTGATGCACATCACCAGACAGTGAATACCAAACAAGAAAGAAGGAAGACACGCTTTTATGCATACACTTTGCTTTCTGTTAGCTAACCTATCATCTGTCCATGCTAGTACAACACCTGTAACGCTGTGTAGCCTTATCTTATGCATCAGTCTTTCATGCATCACTTTGTTGAATGTCCTCTGGAAATTCAGATACAACAGATCTCCCGGGTCCCTGTTGTCCCACCACACCAGTAATATTAATATTCTCAATAAATTTCGACTGTATGAATGAAATGTTCCTGTCTCTCATGAAGCCTCTCAGTGTCTGCCCGTTTGGACAATTTCTACCCAGATCTATCTGTATTTCCTCTAAATTGACAGATTCAAACATTTTGGTCACAGTTTAAGTTAAGCCAATGGGCCCATGGTTACCCATTTTTATGTCCTCTGTGTGAATGCATACGAGAGCAAGTTTGTGTGTGTCAATATTATTCTTTTCTGAATGAGTTGAACAATGGATGTAAGTGAATGTGAGTTACTATGTGAGGAACTATATATGAGCAAGGTTGTGCGTTTGAGTGAGAGTGAGACAGGGTGAGAAAAGATTATGTTCCTGACGTGACTTTGACAGAAGGAGTGATTGTGAAAGAGATCGTGTGAATTTGAATGAGAAAGAAAGAGAGAATGAAAGAGTCAAAAAAGGAGGATGAAAGAGAGAAAGAACGAAAGAAAGAAAGAAAGAAAGAAACAAAGAAAGAAAGAAAGAAAGAAAAACAGAATTGAAGGAAGGAAGGGAGAAATAAAGAAAGAAAGAAAAAAAGGAAGGAGGAAAGAGAAAAGGAAAGAAAGAGACAAAGAGTGTGACACAACAGGCCACAATGATAGATTTGAAACAACGAACAAAAAAGACCAATCAGTCTATTTTGCAATGTTTAAAACATCCAATGAGCCAAGTGAAGGGATGCATTATTAGATTCTTCGCCTCCTCCCGGAATCTCTTCTGAGTCACAACAAAGATGAAGACATTGTTCAAGGAGTTGACTAACTGGAACATGTTGGTCATCTCTTGAAAGCTGTACCATGGATCATTTGGCGTTGTATATCCCTCACCTGTAAGCTGTCCATAGAGATAATGCACAATATAGGCTACCCACAAGAGTAGGAAGCTAAGGGAGATGGCGAAGAGCAGGACAATGGACTTTTTGCGGTTGGTCATCTCTAAGTCTCCATGATTCTTGGTGACACAGAGCTTCTGACGAATTCTGCTCGCTGCCAAGATGTATCTCGCTGTCAGGATATTCAGGAGCAGAATCAGAAGGAACGGAAGACAGGGAGTTAAGATATGGTCCAGCCAGTCATAAGCCTGCCAGGCAGGAGATGTGTAACAGATAGGTTTGATGTCGCAGAACCATGGCACTCCATCCACCACGTACAATGGCTGAAAGACAAAATAATATGGGACGTTCTTGACGCAGCTCAGGACACAGAGCATTCCTATGATCCATGAAGCAGTTTTTAGGGTGCAATACTTAATTTTTAGGCTGGGACAACGGATAGACACAAAGCGGTCGATGGTGAAGGCCACAGTAAGCCAAACTGACCCATCGCGAGTGGTATAAATGAGCACTGTACTAAGGGTGCACCCTTGGGTAGTAAACATAACACTATTCGAAAAGTAGATTCCACCAATTCTGTTGAGGATACAGCCAGAAATGATAACAAGGAAGTCGGTCACAGCTGACGCGGGCAGATAGATGGTGATGCAATGAGAAAGACCACATCGTCCTTGCGATAGGATTATGATCACTGCCAGGTTTGCTGTAGAAAAGAAGAAGAGTGTTTTTTTCTCAATGATTTTTGAGTGTGTTGCTGAGTTTAAAGGGTTTTAGCTGAAGCGATAGGCTCAATAACCGGGAATGATTTTCCCTGGAGCATCGGAGGTTGAGGGGTGAACTGAGAGAAGTTAATCAAATCATGGTGGGCAAACATAGAATGAATAACAAAGGTATTTTATTCACAGCAACGGAGCCCTTTATTAGAGGGTGTAGGCTTAAAGTGAGAGGGGAAAGATGTATAAGGGACTTAAGTTATCAATTTTTCACGCAGAGGGTGGTGCGTATTTGGAATGAGCAGCCAGTGGAAATGATGGCTGCTGGTGCAATTAAGACAATTAAAAGGCATCTGGATGTGTACATGAATAGTAATAGCTTTTACGAATGTGAGCCAACGACTGACAAATGGGAAGAGGCCAATGTTAGAAATCTGGTCGGCATGGATAAGTTGGACAAAAGGGTCTGTTTCCATTCTGTACAGCTCTCTGATTCTATTGCTGACTGAGCTCATCTCTCCAATTGCTGATTGCAATGGCCCGGTCTATCGCATACTATCTGCGAATTCCACATATCCTGAAACATTTTGAATTTGTTTGCCACTTTAAAGCATAAACATTGATCCCACCACAAAATATGCTCTCACGACACTGTACTAATATTTCAGCAAACGATTTGCAACTCGTTGCTTTTATTCATGACAATCCCTGTCGACCCAGCTGCTTTGTGTTTATTCACCTAAATTGGCTCCTAGACTGGTATTTTCAAGGATTTGACATCATGGAACTTCGACATTTGAAACGCCTCATCCTCTCTCTACTGAGGTCCTACTGAAGTTCCAGAACAACCATATTTCTCAGAGACCCTCTAATTGTCGTACCTTCTGCATTTCTGATTTTCAACTCTTTATCACGGTCATTTGTGAATTTAACTGTGAAAGTCTAAGTCTCTGGTATTTAGTTACTCATATAATCCCTCTTTTCTTTCTTGCTTAAGACGTTCCTTCTAACAAACCTCCGTCACCAGAGATACCTTTCGTCTTGAATAAGGAATTTGCATCTCTGAGTAAAAAATATAGATATATTTGAACTGCAATTGACCACACCACATGAAATGCAGCTACAGTAAGTCTACCTTCCAAGCTAATAAGCAGGGAGTGTCAACAAATGTAAACCTTTCCAGGGAAATCCCATTCCATAGTCATCAAATCTATTGCTACTTAAACTGCACAAATCTCGACGTGCAAACAACAAACACAGCAGATGAAACATCTTGCAAGTGTGTCTTAAACTTTCAATAGTTTCTGAGCTTAATTCCAAATAGTTCAACAAAAATGAGGAAAAAACGATTAGACCTCACTATACTGCTCCTGATACCTCTTTCATTCTGAGATTGCAAGACAAATTCCTACATTGATTGGAAATATGTTGTTATTACAATTCAGGTAGTGTGGTGATTATGTTGTCAAAATTAATTTTCCATACTGCATTGAGACAACAGTACTAACTGCATATCACTGTATGGCAAGATATAGTATTATTTTAAAAACATAGATAAGTTTGCAGATTGCTGTCATGGTGTAAAAACTAACTTCCACCATGATGACACATTGATATCGCAAGTTCCACAATAAGATCCATTTTTCAGTCATTGGCTCAATAGTAATTCCATGAATAACGAATAAAAAATTGAATTGTATCCTTTAATGTTCAATGGACCCAGCTCAAATGATGTGCTCTCATTGAGTACCACGGAGTACAATTACTTAAAAGGCACAGAAATATATTGGGAATTAGTTTATGTCCTTATTCAGACAGCATTTAATGTTGTAGCAAAAATGTCATTTTTGTCCTGAAAGAGGAGACAATTTGCTTCACAAGAATAAATATGTTTTTTTTTTACATATTCCTTACCAGGAACACCGATAACCGCGATAATAGGATAACAGATGGCATAGAAGGTTTCAGTGGCTTTCCCGTGAATCACCTTTTAGAAGCAAAATTGTTTCCTCCAAGTGTGTAGCTCAACACTGCTCAACATTCAAGTTCTCCTTCATTTATTCCTAGTGGGAGTCTCCAGAGGGATAATTAAGTTTCAAAATTCATCTGGCTTGCATTCAAATGAAATAAGCTATTTCACGGTTCTATGCTTTCCTTTGAAATTAAGGATGATGTAATAGTTGTCGATGAACGGCAACCTCCACCATCTCCTCTCACCTCACAATGCCTTTGAGTCTGTATCAAGTGGAACTGTTTACTGCAGATACTGAGATGAGGTCCAATCACCAACCTAAAATGAAACTTTTCCATTTCTTTCATGGTCCAAATTCTTTGTGTATGGATATAAAATTCATTTCAAACTTTTGTTTATTGGGAAATATTTTAGCTTTAAAACCAACTAGTTATTTCAATAGATTTGGATCTGGCGTGTGTGGGACCATTATTCATTAAATAGAAGAGTAGGCAATGCAAGCTCTGCGTCATGAAGAACTGCATGTCTCTTTATTTTCAGCTGAAGTACATATGTAGAAGGACTTTCTAAATTATTTAGTCTGATTTCACTTGAGCACAAGTTTATAAGTGGCGTGGTAGGAAGGAAAGCGAGCAATCAATAAGCTAAGTTGTGCATGATACGTGGTTTAGATCAGCAGCATTAAATTCACATATATTGGAGACATGGGTAACATATGTCTAATATTGCATGTTCGTGGATGTTTTGATTCGGAAAGAGACGAGTATAATATGAACAGGAACAGGCATGTTTTTTTTATTATATGAAGATCCAGACTGGTTTAGTAACAATAAACTACATAGTGAAACACTTAGGGGAGGCAACGGTCTATTAGTGTTATCACTGGACTGTTAAAGCATAGATCAAGATCATATTCTATGTTCGAATCCTGCCATGGCAGATGGTGGAATTTCAATTCAATAAATGTCTGGAATTAAGAGTCTGTTGATAACTATGAAACACTTGCTGATAGTTGGATAAACATGTCTGGTTCATAAATATCTTTTGGGAAGAGCACTGCCATCTTTGCCTGGTCTTGCCTAGAAGTGATCCCAGATCCATAGTAATGTGTCTGATACTCAACTGCTCGCTGGGCAATTAGGGATGGGTAATAAATACTCCACAAAGCGAAACCTCTACCTCATAAATTAATTAAGAAAAAAGAATTTATGAACACAGACATGGCCAGTTGAAGAAAATCGCTTGTAGCCTAATTGAACCACAGGGATCACACATCTGCCATGGAATGAGAGAGGCGGTGAGGCTAACTGTCATCGCGGCAGAAAGGCATACAGCACGAAATCATACCCTTCAATTCAACTCGTCCATGCGGACCCCAAAAACAACTAGTCCCATTTGGCTAGTTTTGACCCATACCCATCTAAACCTTATTAAAAACCTAAAGAACTGAACACGCTGTAAATCCAGAACAAAACCAGAAGTTGGTACAAAAGCTCAGCAGGTTAAGAAGAATCTGTGAAGAACAATTGGAGAGTTGACATTTCGGATCTGGTGGCCCTTCCTCCGGACCAGAAACGTTAACTCTGAGATTTTTGCTTCACACATGTTGCTAGACCTACTGGAATTCTCCAGAAAAGTCTGTTATTGTCCCTCTAAAATTTTGCTTTTTCAGTAAATGTGCGAATTTCTTTCTTAAATTATTGTAACTGCATCTATCGTTTCCTCTGATAGTTTATTCTGCATCTGACACACATTTGTTGTTTAAAAAAAATGTCCCTTAGGCCCTTTCGTATCTTTTCCCATTTACCTTAAACTACTTTGAATTCCCTTAATCTGGGGGCAACGACCATTGCTATTCACCATATCGATGTCGTTTTAGGATTTATAAAGCACCTGAAGTCCCCCTGAATCTCGTTAACTCCAAGGAAAATATCCTAGCCCATCCATTCTCTCCTTATAACTCAGATCCTCCAGCCGCAGTGATATTTTTGTCAACCTTTTCTGCGTTCTATCCAAATGAATAGTATCATTCACATAGCAGGGTGTCCAGAGATGTATACAGTACATAGAAATGGTCTCACCAACATCTTCTGAGTCGCATCATGATGTGCCCACACCTAAACTCAATGTGCTGACAAATGAAGCTAGACGTGCCAAACGTCTTCTTCATTAACTTGTCTCATGCAACGCCAGTTGGAGGAAATTATGTACTTAAGCCCATAGGTGTCTGTAAATGATCCAAGGCCCAACTACGAATTGTAACAATCCTGCCCTTGTTTGCAGCACATCGCATTTATCAAAATTAAACTACATTTGGCATTCCTCAGCCCATTTGGCCAAATGATCAATATCTCATTGGTCTCTATGATAACATTGTTCAGTATTTACTATACCACTGCTTTTGGTGTCAACCGAAAACTTATTAACCTTGTTTCCCAAATCTTCATCCAAACCTAAAACTGTCAACACAAATGATCGTAGGTCTTCATTCAGAAAAACAAAATCTCACTGCCTGCCACAATCTGTCTTCTGCTGCCAAGCCATTTCTTTTTACCCAGTTAGCCAGATTTCCCTGGATCCCATGCGAAGTAATTTCATTAAACAGACTATCATGAATCACCGTTACAAAGGCCTTGCTAAAGTCTACATAGACAAAATCTATTGCTCTGTACTCATGTATCTTCCTGGCCATGTCCGCAAAAGCTAAAAAAAAAACTCAAACAACTTTTTGAGGCAATTTCCCTGCAGAAAACGATGTTGACTATCCCTAATGAAGTCCCAGCTACCCGCACAAATGTAAATCTTGTCTCTCAGAATTCCCTCCAACAATTTACCCTACATTCACTTCTCTTCTTAGCGGACTGTGGACTCCAGACTTTTCCTTGTTTCCTTTCTTAAATGAAAAAGACAATATTAGTCACCCTGCAGTGTGCCAACATCCACCTACAGATGTTGATGACACAAGTATCTCTCTTCGGGGCTCCACAATTTCTTCCTTAACTTCCAAAAGTGTCTTAAGATGCAGTGTATCAGGTCCCGGTGATTTATCAATGTTTTGGCTTTTCAAGATCTCACGATCTCCTCTTCTGTCTTTGGAACATTTTCAAGCCATCACTACTTATCTCCAGAAATTCTAAAACTTTCATGTCTTTCTCCACATCACATACTGAAGTGAAATATTCGTTGAGTGACTTATTCATCTCCTCTGGTTCCACACAGACCCTGCTATTTTATCAAGTCGACAATGTTAGTAAATACGAACTGGTTGGTCGACGATAGGAATGAATCCGGTAATTGTTTGGAAGGGAGGTGGAATTGAAGGTAAGAGGTAGGGGTGTTGGGGAAGCCAGGGGATGGGTGGGAAAGTTAGTTTAATTTGGAGAAGACCTCCTCCGGTCTGCAATATGCACAGGTGGAAGATAAGATGTTGTTTTTAATTTTTTTTCCAATTGCCTGCGACACTGGAAGAGGGCGAGGATGGACATGTAGGAGGTGGAGTTGGGGTGGCGTTGAAATGGGTGGAGATGCTCAGTGAAACTGTCACATAGTCTACATTTATTCTCAATGACACGGAGAGGACCACACAGGGAGAAACAGATGAAATAGATCAGGTTGGGGAAGATGCAGATAAAGCCCGGTCTCACTTGAAATCTCTGTTTTCAGCCAAGTATGGAGGTGAGGGAGATGATGTGTGCTCAGAGGTTGCATCTTTTATGATTACAGGGGAAGTTGCTGGGTGGGCTGAAGTATTTGATGGGGAGTGTGGCTTTAACTCAGGGTTAATAATGGGAATGGTCCTTGCAGAAGGCAGAAACGGCTGTGAAGTCGAAGACACTTGGGGTGGGTTTGGAGTTGAATTGGAGTTGGCAGAAGTGTTTGAGAATGATACATTGGATGCAAAGGCTGATGGGGTGGAAAATGTGAATGGTGGGACCTCACATTTATTATGTTTCGACGGGTTTGTTTCAGGTCTGTGGAATGGAAGATGTCGGGGAGCTGTCAGGATAACAGGAGGCGTAAAGTAAGCGATGAGTTTGATTGGGCAGGCACATGCAGAGACAATGGATCGGCCAGGATCGTTTGGCTTGTGGGTCTTGGAGAGATTTTCGAACCTAGCAGTGCGGGCTGGAGGCAGTGGAGGGGAGGTCACAGGAAGCGATGTGTTCATGGATAAAGACGGAAACGGTCACTTGATTGTCCATGGTCGTGTCATGGTCATCAGAGAGATAGGACATGGTGTCAGAATGTTGCAATTTGGTCTCTGCGATACAGAAGTGCGACTTGCAGATGACCACCGCCCCATTTTGTTGTTGGGTTTAACAGTGAAATGGGGATTAGTGCAGACAGACTAGGGAGTTGCACTTTCAGAGGGCTAGTGTTGGAGTGGATGGGGAGGATGGAGAAATCAAAGTGATCAATTCCTCATCGACAGTTAGCAATGAAGAGGTCCAGGGCAGATAACAGGTTGGCAGGGTGTGTCCAAGGGGAGGAGGAAAGTTGGAGGCTGGTGAAGGGGCCCCTAGTGTTTGGGATTCTTTCGTAATGAAGAAGGCGTGAAGATGGAGGTTGCAGAATACTGCACCATGTGGTTGCGGGCAGGAAACTCATGGAGGTGGCGGCAGAGGTGCAAGAACGTGCGTCCTTTGCAAAGGCCAGATCATTTTACCTCAGAGGTTTTGAGATCAGAAGCAATCGTGAAAATGCAGCAGTCGATGAACTAGGTTGGAATTATTGCCAGTGTGCAGCTATCACCACATTCTGCCTCTTCACAGCCCCCAGACAACATTATCTTTATCTCCTCTTACCCCCATATCCAGTCCTGAGGAAAGGTAAGACCAAACATGTTGACTGCTTCTTTCCTCCAGGTGCTGCCTGGTCTGCTGTTTTCTTCCAGCCTCCTGTCTGTGTACCTTGGATTCCAGCAGCTGTAGGTAATTTATTTTACCTTTGGTTATCTATGTACCCTGCCTACATATCACAAGGGATTTATTGAGTCTTGTTGTCTATACCTGATATATGATTCCTTTTCCATAGTCTAAACAGCTCTCACCATCCTGGGTCTCGACCAGAAATGCCAATCTTTCCTGCTCCTCTGATGCTGCTTGGCCTGCTGCGTTCATCCAGCTTCACACCGTACTATCTTTAGTCATCCAATATTCTGAATTCCTACCTGTCTTGTCCTTCACTCTAACATGAACATATCGTCTTTTAAAGATTATTTTTGCCTCAGTTTCCAAACTCTCCCGCCTGCCTGATGTAACATTATAATGGGACAGTCTATATCAGTCCCTTGTTGAAGCTTCTGCCTCAATTTGTTAAAATTGGCCTTCGTCAATTATAGAAAAATAAATTCTGCATAATTATTTCAAAACTAGTTGAATTATGATCACTGTTCACAAATTTCCACCCACTAACATTTCACTCACTTGCCTTGCTTCACTTTCTAAGAGGTGGTCAGAATTTGCTCTTTCTCCGTCATTTATTTCTACATATTAATAAAGAAAAAAATTCATGAAAGCATTGAACACATTCTCCTCCACCCAAGACGTGAACATGATGGTGATCCCTGTCTATGTTTGGAAAGTTAAAATTCTGTGCAATTACAACACGATTATTCGTACAGCTATCTAAGATTTCGGTATTTACTTGCTCTTCCTTTTCCTGCTGAATATTGGGGTTGCTAGAGTTTGATTGCATCAAGCTGATCATCCCCTTCTTGACTTTCTGTTACACATATAGAACTTCACTGAATGAACCCCACAAAAATATCCTCTCTTACTACAGCAGTAATGTTTCTCCAAATCAAAAACACCATACCCCTTCCTCTTTTGCCTCTTTTTCTCTTCTTCCTTTAGCCTGCATACCCCAGAGCATGGAGCGGTCTGTCCTATCCCTCGTCAGCTACGTATCTGTAGCAGTTATAATATCCTTTTTCCCGAAGTCCGATCCATGCCTCAAGTACCCCGCAAGCCTCCCACCCCGCCTTAGCTGCCAGCATTCTTGCATTGAAATAAATGAGTTTAATTCTTCAATGCTACCTCAATGCTAGCTCATCTTCTGGTGTACTATTTTTTTGTCTGTCTTGTCTGTTTAACTTACTCCTTTTAACTTCTAAAGCATTCATACTCTTCTCTCTTTACTCAATGATGTTTGGGATCCCCAGAACCCCATTCTGCATTGTTTAACATCACCTGAGTAGCACTACTAAATCTCCGTGCCAGGATAATATTAACTCTACAGTTCATTTTCAGTTTTCAATTTTTAGACCTAACACTTCATGCCCAGAATTGATCCCAATAATCCACAAAATCCGAATTGTGCAATCTTCTCAGCCACTCGTTTACATGGCCCACCTTCTTATTCATATTCTCACTGCCACGAGGTGTGGGAGATAATCTAGAGATTACTACCCTTAATTTCCAGGTATTTTAAACAACTTCCCAGTTTCCCATTTTCAATCGACAGTATCTGATTACTTTCTCTGTCGTTGTCGTTCGCACCAAAGCGCATGATAACGCCTGGCTGCTCTGAGACATCCTTGATGCGGGCGCAAGACAGGCACACATCATCCTGAAGTATCACAAGGACGACAGAGACTTCTGTCACTGCCTCTGACTATCTCCTTTGACAATTGCTCATTTGACACTTCACAAACCCCGCTTCTCCGAGGATCCAGTTGTCGCATCCAAGACTAGTTGGCATTGATATTTTTCCTGTGAGAGATAATCCTACCCTCAACAGTATCCTAAATGCTCGATTTGTTTTAGAGAGGCATACCCACTGAAAACTCCGGTAAACTTTCTTACTTCTCTTGACAGTCACTCACCTATGTGATTTTATCCGCTGTGACCACCTCTCTTAATCTCCTAACCATCCCACTCTGGTTCCTACTGTACGTGCCTCAGAGATTCCCACAGCTTCAGCAGCCGATCCACATGGCCTGATATGAGCCGCATCCAACACACTTTTTTGCAAATGTAGCCTTCTGGGGCTATATTTTCCCTAATATTCCACATCTGAAAGGAACAGTTTAGGACTCCAACAATTGCCATTGTCGCCCCTTAATTATTTTCCAGCGAAGAATAATCTAATAAACACCTGCACTTAGCTGAAATTCTAGAGCTCTGTTTCGTTCGCTTGACAAGCTGGTTCATCAGTCCACAAACATTTCCTTACCCTGCTGGGTAATATCATCAGTGCAGACTCCGATGAAGGGTAGTTGTGTTTTCCAGCCAGGTAATTGACATCTGGATTTCATTGGAATTGGTTACCACATTTCCGTTTTATCTACACAGTGGTGTATATGTTGTGTCTAATTCTACGTGTTAATTGATGGCCTTTATGGAAGACAACAAAGCCTCTAGAAATTCCCGTGCTTGTCTCTGTTTGGCCTGTACTCGGATCTTGATGTTGTCCCAATCGAGGTGTTGGCTCTGCTTATCAATGTGAATGGAGAGGAGTGAGGACTTGTCATGTCTTTTTGTTGCTATTTGTTGTTCATTTATTCTTGTGGCCAGTTTCCTTCCTGTCTGGTCAATGTAATGTTTGTTGCAGTCTTTGTATAGGGTCTTTTATATTACAATGGTTCTGTCTATATTGGGTAAAGGACCTTTGGAACCACTAGTTTGATCGGGACAACATCAGGTTCCTAGGACAGGCCTAACCAAGACAAGCCCATGAATTTCTAGAACTTCTAGAAACATATACAGTTAGAATTATCTATACACCACTGCGAATTAAAAACGAAAACAGAAATGAAGTAACCAATTGCAACAAATCCCAGAGTTTAAATACCAGATGGAAGAACACAACAATGCCTCATTTGAGGTTGCACTAATGATGTTACGAAGCAGGGTATTGAAACGTCTGGGAACTACCATATCAGCTCGATGAGCGAATGGACCACAGGATCCAAAACCCGAGTAACAACGCTTCTCAAGAAAATTAGAAATTGTCTTGATTCCACAATATTCCTGCTCAAACATGGTGCTGGGAGAACTTAATTTCGATTTGTTTTATTTCAAGAACTACAAGAAGAAACTCTCAGCATAGCTTATAGAAAACAAACGTTTGAGGTTGAGGATTTAAGGTGTATACCGTTGTTACACGTTTTGAAACTTTCTTCATCTGTTATTTATGTAGAGTTCCAGAGCACTTGCATTTTCTGGATTTAAAAAAATCATCTCCCTTCATCACCTGTATAAATGAATTTATATTGTTGTCCCCGAGCCACTACATATAGGGCAATAAAATAACTTTCTTCAATTCACTCAAACGAATGGAACACGACAAGCAAATTTCCCCTCAAACTCTTCAGATCCAAGGAAGAAACACAGATCAATCGAACTTTTCTCATCGTTCGTTTTCCAGCCCTGACAAATCCCTACAAATCCTTCCTGTGTTTCTCGGTTATAATTATATTTTTCGATCGTGATATGACGAATACAGCACGTATCAAGTGTTTTGAGGCAGGAAAAGTGGTTCAAATTTAGTTAGATGTTTTAGCACACAGTTGCGTTTTGGAACAAATGGTGGTTATAAACATTTTTTTGCTTAGGACGACGCTGTGATGCATTTGGCCAAAATATCAGTGACGCCCAAATTGAGACATTTCTTTGGTGTTATGGTGAGATTCTTATTTTAGTTTGATTGTAAAGTCAATTGAAAATTTGATGTTCACTCAATGCTTCCATGAAATTCTGACCGCCACGCCTGTGAGCAGTAGATTTACCCTCGTTGGTTTGACATAGAATGTGCCCTGTTTTTGTGACCAGCTGTTGTCCAGGAGTTCCCTTCCCTTCTATCGTTTATGGCGACATCTATATGTACTTCCTGCAATGGTGACCATCTCTTTTCCTATCCTACATTTTGTAGACTTAACACAGCCCCTGCCCCGAGGGTTTCTTGATGAGTGTACGTTTCTGTGTTAGGCCCTGTTTGCAAACAATATATGCGTTCAATAGTTTTAGGCTTTAAACGTTATATCCAAGGCTAAACACAGATTTCCCTCAGTGTTCTGTGTCCTTTCGCTGATTGTTTCATTCTGTGTCACTGCAATTGCGAACTCTGAATATTAGAGCCTAATAAATCAATGAATATCGATTTTCAATATTATTGCAAATTGAAACCATTGAAGGGGTTAGGCGGGGGATCATTTGTTTAAATGAGGTAGAGAGAGATTATTCTTTGCCTCTACTGTCGTCATCTGCCTGGATGTGATCCCTGAATTTAACATATTGTATATCGACAATATTTTGTTGTGAACACTTAAAAATACATATTTTTACACTATAAACTAGTGATTTGATAGCTCAGGACGCCTGCATCCGTTGTTGTTCTGGTTTATTTATTTACCTACTGATTACTGTGATGTGAAATGATCGCATCAACTTTTTTCAGAATTTAAAGCATTCCATTGCAGGTTACTGTGGATCCCATGTTGTCTGCATCACACGACCTACCCAACAGCCTGAGCCATGATCAGAGCAATTTATTACATGTAATATGCTGAGGACTAAAAATACAGAATGCCTGTGAAAGTTCAAGTCTTCCCTGTGATTGTGTCAGTGAATTCACAATGTAATGACTGGCTCTAGTCACAATGCTCTCACAACGTATTCTCTAACAAGTGGAATGGAGAACCATGAAGTCCCCAGATTACACCACAGTCTCTCATCCTGCTTAATGCTGGGGATTTTGTATTCAGTTTTATATGCCGTCACTGAAAGAAAAATGAAGTGTCAGAGTGGAGAGTATCCTGCAATATAACTTTCTAAAATTAAATTAGAAATTCCTGGCGTCAGGATTCTGAATTGTATGTTTGGCGGTAGTTTTGTTTTAATGAGGTTTCATTTCGATCCGAATTTCTGTTTTAAGCACTCTTTCCTGAACAAAAAGAAAAGTCGTTTTTATGAAGATGTCAGTTCTGGTTGGTTTTGCTGGTCGATTTTACTGATTGTTCAGAGGCTCAGAAAGAACAATTTCAACAGATATGGACTAAAAAAGTAAGGTTTTGATTTAACTGTTATTAAAGCAGAATTAATTGATCAGTCCAGTCAGTCTGGCAATGTCTTTACAGTCTAGTGAGTTGTTGATTTTTTAAACTCATGTCAATACGAACACTGCCATTTGTGGGGCTATATCTGTTTGGCAGGATTCCATCTGTTGTAAATCAGTTTAATTTCCTATGTGTCACAGGCCGTCCCCAGTTAAAGATAAAGGCGGTTTTATTCTTCTGATGAGTTACACTCCAAGACACTTCCAAATTGAGCTGTTGTTTTTAAGATAACACATCTCGGATTCACTTTTACATTTGGGAACATATTATGAACTATCAGCTTGTCGTGGCGAATCCAGATTAGGTGTTAAATGTTCTCTGTCTTTGGTAGTTTGGAAAGGATAAGAAACAGTTATATCAGCGACACTCACATCGGATAGAGGAATCAAAAATGTTTTGAGAGCCCTTTTTGTTGGGTTTGGAAGTATTGACTGCATTTAAGGGTTCGTGTCAAACATAAGGTAGAGTAATACACAATCGAGATAGACAGAAGAGTACCAGCCACTGAAGAGATTTCCAGACTTTGCTGAGTCAGCAGTGAATCTTTCTAGACAAAATGGAGATGTAATGCTCTGACTGCTCGAGAATATCTTCAGATCATTGCTGGAATCCATGAAACATCTGTTGACGCAGCGTATAGCGATCCATTTGATGTCACAGTGGAAAGAAGCAGGAGAGTCGTTGTGCTGTAACTGTGTTCACCATGCAAAAACCAAGCTTAATGCATTGCAGATGTGAGGTGGATCTAACCAAGGTGAGTTTTGAATTATATTACTAAGCATGATTTTTTTTCTCAAAAAAGAAGTTCCATTGGCAACATTACTAATACGAACAAAAGCCAGAAATTAATATATGGTTCGCTGATGTATTTAAGGAAGCAAATCTGCCACCCTCACAGAATGTGGCTTACATATGGCGACAAATGCACAATAAAGCATCTCCCGAAATGAATGGACATCGAAGACTGACAGACGAGCCATTTATAGAAAGATTTCAAGTCTATTCAGTATTGCTGGTTCATTTTAGCGATTGTTTGGAGGTTTATAATAAAACAGATTCAAAAGACAGGGACTTGAAAATTGATTTCTTTTGTTTTCTTTTTAGTGTCATTAAAATTTAAATAATTGATCAGTTCTGTCAGCCAGGGGATGTTTTTCTAGTCTAGTGAGTTTTTGATTTTATTTTTGTTTTACTGTGGTCAGTCAGAATATTGTCATCGTGTGCTTATATCTCCTTGCATATATCCGGGATGGTGTTGACTATCAAAGCATAAAATCACACTAAACAATCGAATCGTGTTACACCTGTGCCCCGTTAATAATCAAGGTTAGTTCTTTCTCCTGATCAATTACAACTCAAGACTGTTCAATGTAAAATAAATTTCTTTGCGTGTGTGTGTGTGTGTGTGTGTGTGTGTGTGTGTGTGTGTGTGTGTGTGTGTGTGTGTGTGTGTGTGTGTGTGTGTGTGTATTCTTCAAGGATAAAACCTTTCAGTTGCAGTTTTATTTTTGGGAGCAGGATATAAACCATGCTTCTGTCAAGGTGAATCCAGATCAGCCCAACACTTGTTTGCTTTTCGCTCTTTAGCAATTGGAAAGAGATAACAAACTGCTACATCAGCGACACCCACATTGGCTAAATGAATCAAGAAGGAGTTGAGAGTTCTTTCTTGGCTTTGGAAGAGCAGAGCCCACTGTGGACTAGTGTGAAACCTAATGTATATCATACACGATCGAGACACACACACAAGCACCGGTGACTTAAGACTTCTCCAGACATTGTCCGCGCTAGCAGAGAATCATTTCACAAAATACAGAAATGTGTCACGCTGAACGGTGTAGAATACATTTAGATCTTTGTTGGTACGCATGATGCGTCTGTCAAGACAGAGTAAAGTGTTCCATTTAGAGTCACAGTTGAGGGGAACCAGCAGAGTTACAGCATTTTCATTGTATTTGCTATGTGAAAGCCAAGCCTCATGCTATGGAGATTTGGGGTGGATCTAAACAAGGTGAATTTTGAATTATTTCAGCAAAAGTCTTTTTAAAACAAAGGTTTAATGGCTACCACATTGCTATGATTGTAAGCAAATAAAAAAAGTATGTTTCAATAGTGTACACAGGGAAGCAAATCAGCCATCCTCACACAGTGTGGCTTACATGTCGCAATAGATACAGAATAAAAGACCCCCTTTGGCCGCATTCCATAAATAAATTAAAGACGTCTCAAAAGATTAATGTCATTGTTTTTAACAGACTATAAATTAATATAGTCGGGCTCTTTCTTTTTTTATTTAACCTTAACTATTAGTTCATTAATTCTTGTAAAAAGACCACGGGATTTTTGAACATTCGTGAGTATATGTAACAACTAATCATGACATGTTAAACATTGAAATATAGACTTGTTGGGAAGCAAAAGAAAAAGAAACAAAATGTCCTTCACAATGTCTGGGTCAAAACCTTTGAACATCCTTCCAAGCAGACGTTATGGTGTGCTTCTGCCTGAGGTCTACAGTTGTTGAATTAGGCTGTTCATTCCCACACCTTCTCCATGGCAATTAGTGAAAGACAATAAGCACTGGCCTGGATAATGCTTTTCATATCCAATTAATGAATAATAAAGAAATATGTTTTTTTAATTAACTGTGGTGGTAATCTGGTCAAGCGTCAGCCATAATTATTGTAAAATCAAAGCAGGTTGTAAGGTGAAATATCCTGACATGATTCACGTTCTGTTGGCCAGCTCTGGCAAGATTTCTCTTCCCTGTGTGGCTGAAAAAGAGTTACATAACGCTACGTGCTAACCTGAAGAGTTCGACAAGACAGCTCCACTTTCCAATGGAAGAGAAGCAGTCGTAAACAAAATTCACTGAAACATTTTACTTCATTCATGGGTTCAAAGAGGTAAGTATGGAAGACCGTCATTTTGCATTTGAGTGCAAAGCAAAGAGCTATGAATTCATATGTTCAATAACAGAACAAACCGACAAATTAATGAGACTCTTATTTTTAAAGAAAAGGGACGACCCGTTCGGTTTCAGAGCTCATTGATAAATGAAGCACAGGAGCTGGAGGAAATGATGCAATTTTCAGGCTGAGGAAAATTTCAAGGTGAAGAAAGGAATTTAAGAGCATGGCACTTTGTGTGGAAGTATTTTATTATTGCAAGCGTGGAGAACAATTCGTCTGGAGTGCATACACTGGTCGTGTTCAATTTAGGTCCAGTTAGCCAGTCCTGTTCCTGAAAATTCTATATAACGTAAAATGCAGAAGTGCAAAGTACGTGGAGGAGAAACAGAATTGTCCTGACTTGAAGATCCCAGAGATTCAGAAGCTTCTTTCCCTCGTGAGTAACAATGAAACTACAGCAGAATCAACACAAGCTGTAACAAACTGAAAATTGGATTTTTGTGAGCCAAGTTCCCACTTTGGAAAAGACTTCAAACAAACGAAATTAGGTTCTGAAATGAAACAAAATTAAAATGTAACTTTTAATGAATGTGAAGTGTAAATGTAAACGGCTACCTTGATGAAGGAGCATAAAAAAATTGAACGGCTGTTAGGCAGTACTCTCATAACATATTAAGATGACAAATAAAAAAAGTGTATATTTTTGACAATTGACAGTTTGTTTCACTAAATCTGCCATTCCTACTGAATCTTCCACTGAGCATGAGAAAATCCAGCTTAATCACACTCACGCATGATGGATAGAAAATATCTTACTGAAAGTAGAATGGACTTTACCTTTCATCAAGTAAAATGGAAATACTACTTTAAAATGAAATATTTGTAAATTAATCACTTTGCCCATGTCCCTCATCTCTGAAATTACAATACGATTTCTCTTCATGCAGAACTTGACATATTTAACCTGTATTGAACATATCCAATTATGTTTTGGAAACATTCTGTGAAACTGTTTTTTTTACAAAAAGAGTTCCGACAGTGTGTAAGAAGGTCATTCGGTCCATTGAATTTATATTGGTTCGTCTAAGAGCTTCGCACCAAACCCATACCTTATCCTGTGATCCTGCAATTCCCACGGTTACTGTACGTTCACCATCCTAGTCACGACAGGCAATTTGGACTATGGGAGTAAATCACTGTGCCCAGAGTAATTTCTCGCAGACACAGGGAGAATGTGCAAACTACACAGAGACAGCCGCCCAAGGGAAACATTGAATTTGGATTACTGGTGCAGGGAGGCAGCAGTTCTAACCAAGGATAGAAAGAGAGCTACCTAGTTTCGAAATGTTAACTCTCTGTTTCTCCATGTATGCTGCCTGATCTGCTGCGATCTCAAGCATTTTTCTCTTGTCTTCAGATTAGATTCCAGCATCAACAATAATGCTGCTCCTTCCAGCAATGGGAGTCGTTTAACTTTCTCTGCTGTATTCAGACTCCTCATCATTTTAAAACATCTCTTCAAATCTTTCCCCCTCCCACCACCCAACCCTCTCTTCTATTCGGAAAAAAATGTTGTACTTGTGCGAACTTGAACTCCCAGGAACCTGAAATAATTCCTGCTGACCTTCATGCATCTTCTATCTTGCCTTCACACATTCAGTCCTAAATGATCTTGTCCAGATCTCGACCTAATATTCCAGTTGGAGTGAAAGTATGTTCTACAAATTTAGCATAATTTCTTTGGTTTGTACGCAATGTCCCGCTTAATATATCTCAGGGTTCCATATGCTTCATTTTGCAACCTCTCATGACAATTTTAGCATTTTTATGAACTAATGTCTGCTTTCTGCTGCATTTTATCACCACAGTGTAGCTCCAGTCTATGTTTGCATCTATTTGTCTTTCCACCGATCAGGGACACAATCTTGTTCTATCTTAATTTTCTGAGAATTATTTCAGGCTATTTCATTTCAAAGTAAGCATCCGTCACTTCGTGACATTTGCTTTTATAATGGGCCATTATGTGAATTGGCTCAAACGCCTGTCTGATGGCGGATGGATTCAGATACAGCAAATTCCACAGTGGTTTTATTATTTTGGTGACGTGGATTTAAAAGAGTCTGACAATTTCAAATTGCAACAGTTCAATAGAGAGAAACCATTGCCTCCTCGTGCATTCTATTTTTTCGATTAAACTAATGTCAGATATTTCTCTGGAATATCATTTATAAAGGCAAGACATTTCAGAGAAAACAGTTCTGGGCTGTTCAAAATTTCCAACTGTTGTTCGATTTTGATCATGTCTTTTATCAGTGGAGTCGGAATTCAACACTGATGATTGCAAATCTTATAAAATAGACCAGGAGAGGCAATTTCTCTTTTGATACTGTTGTGAATTTCACGAACGTCAGTGCTTCTTCATGTGATGGTTTGTTTTCTTTCCTTAACCATTGACAGCCTTCACATCTGAACATTTATCAAAAGCTATGATTTTTTTTTATCGGATCCCTTAAGAGGTTGGGTCTAACTTAATTTGGTCATTTCAGTTTTTTTTTGTTTTGTTTTCCTAAGGGATGATTAATACAATGCAAGTCACTCCAATTGTATGGGTAATGTGGCCCTATGGCCAACAGTTGAACCTCGATAAGTTTGATGGGAAATTTTGATAAATTTATTCACATACCAGATCAGATTGCTGTGAAAGGAAGTGGAAGCTGACTGCTAAACTTAATAATTGACTGATGTTAAAGGCTATTTTGGCCACTGTAGTTGCAATGAAAAAGATAAAATAAGACTGATGCTTTGAAGATGGATACATTTGTCTCCTGTTGACGCGACCGTTTGGTAAATGAGGTCTATGGTTTGAGTTCTATGCTTTGGTCTATGCCCAAAACGTCAGTCTTGATGCCCCTCTGATGCTGCTTGCCCTGCAGTGTTCACCCAGCTCTACACGTTGTTATATCTTATAGATATGCAAGTTATTATCTTTCATGGGTCTCATGACATTGAACTACCTGGTAGACTGGGGGAGGGGCAGAGAAATCATCAGAGAAGGCATGTCAGAAGCATCGACAGTAACAAAATGGAGCAAAATCTTGAAACCAATCATCCTGAAGGGAGAACCTGAGTTCAGAAGCCTGAAAAAAATCAACTTTTTGGAAGAGTGAGAGTTGACAGAATGCATATGCAATTTTTAGACATCTACAGCGGTGTTAGACTGGAATACCCATTTTCTCGTGTGGGAGACACCACAGTTGGGGAGAGATGATGGGAACTGCAGATGCTGGAGAATCCAAGATAACCAAGTGTGAGCTGGATGAACGCAGCAGGCCAAGCAGCATCTCAGGAGCACAAAAGCTGACGTTTCAGGCTGAGTTCATCCAGTTTCACACTTGGTTAGTACAGTTGGGGAGCATTGTTTTAAAATAGGAGTCGCCTTTTTTAGAACGAAAGTTGATGATACATTTTTTTTCTCAGTATCATAATGTTTTGCTACTGTCCTCCTCATAAAGGAGTGGGCGCAAATATTTTGACTATTTTAAGACTGTGCTTGTTACTTAGTTGGTAGTCAACGAAATGAAAGATTGTCAAGGTGGTACAAAAAACCTATGTGAGTTTATGCCCGGATTAGGCATAAAGTAGTTGAAATTTCCAGTCGAATCATTCAGGCAAATAGAGTACTTACTTTGCTAACAAGTCTGGATGTCTTTAATCACATCAGTCATCTTACTGATGTTTCAAGTTTCTGGCATAACAATGTGTGTTAGCCTGTTTCTTCAGCAAACTGTAAATAAATAAACGTCAGAGCTTAATTATGCCTCTGGAGACACTCAATCGGAATAAATGAGGGATACCTCAATGTGTAGCAGGACAAAATTCGGCAACACTGAACATTTTTTGTGTTTTTCAACGGCAATGCACGATCCACCAAATGGACTGATCTTTGCCATTTTTTATCCTATCATCGCTATTATTGGTGCACCTGGTAAGTCGTGGATCCAAAATAAGATCCGTGTTTGAAATGTTTGGTAAACTGTTTCTTTCCTTTCAGGATTGGGGTAAGGTTTACACATACACATCACTAGATAAGAGTACGGGATTTCAACTAGTTCCCCGAATATCTCAGTGAATTGAATGATATTACATTGTGTTCTGTTGAATGGTGGTGGTCACCCGCACATTAAGAGACATTGTTCAATATGTTATAGTGTGTGAAATGAAAACGTTTTCTTTAATTGCTAGAATATGAACTGCCGTGTACCTATTCTATGATTATGAATAAGCTATTTGTTTGAACACCACTGAAATTCTCTCAACAGCCTTCCTGCCTCCATGATGCTGCTTGGCCTGCTGTGTTCATCTAGCTCTATACTTTCTTATCTTGAATTCTCCAGCATCTGCTGTTCCACTTACGTCTGATTGAATATCAGGGTTTGTTTTCAAAAGTATTAAAATTAATTCCCAAGTATTTAATGGAATGTTGAATACTGGTGTATCAACGTGAAGTAATATTTTTGCAGATGAATTTTACATCATTATACGGATTGCAATTATTCTTTATGTCAGGTTAGGTATGGAAATTCCTCCAATGATTACACGTGGAGAAGCAAATTTGAGTGTGAAAGATATAACAAGGTGAGAGGGATTTGTAGTCTATAGCAAATATTCAGGTTAGAAGAGGTTTTCCACAGGTGTTGCAGACCTGAACTGTTGAAGGACCGAATTTCATAGACTCAGACATCACCATCCATAGGCTTGTACACCAGTTATTCGAACTATTAATATCAAAGATACATAAGGCAGTTATGTTGGAGGTACTCCAAGAAACTGGATGATATTACAATGATACGGAGGTGTGACTGTCGAGAATATGCAGAGACTGGGAGTTTGAATGATGGTTTCATTAGAAATGGACATTTGACATATGAGGTCACATTATTCATCATTGGAATGTAAGAACATAGGAACTAGAGTAGTAGGCCATTCATCCCGTTGAGAACGTTGGGTCATTCAAGTGCGTCATTTTACACTTCTGGGCTAATTCCATGCGCCTGCTTTACTACATTTGCTTAACTTTTTTGTGCAACATTACAAATAACAACATATCAAACATAAAACGTGGTTTATGAAATAGACATCTGCCACTTTGTAGCACGTAAAACTGCTTCCTAACATCTCTCTTGCATAGTTTGGACCTTGTTCACAAATTATGGCCCCAGTTCTAAAATCTCAAACGAGTGCAAATAATTATCTATTCTGTATTTTTGCATTAATGATAGGATAAGTGTTACCAAATAAACTGAATTTTATCCTAAGAAGGACTCGAGGAACAAATCTTCCCCATTATCTTCAGGTGAAGAATGAGGCAGGGTTAATCCACTCAATGACCAGAGCAGAGTATATATTGTGAGAATTGATTCAAATGCCTTCTGTAGTTCTGCATGATTAATCCATAATTTGACAATTAAAAATTAATGTAAGCTTTGCAGCAGTCGGTTTCTTGAGGTTGAAAAGTGGAGATAATAGACGACATGTGGACGAAGCATGTCTTTAGTAACAGTTCTTCTTTCTCTGGCAGCCAATTTAATGGCGATTATAATCTTATCCCGAGGACGGTGTGGACTCTCAAGATGCATCACTCGTTACCTCGTGGCAACAGCCGTGGCTGACTTTCTTGCCATCTTCATTGGCTGCATCCTCAACCGGATCAGTGGCATCTATATTCGGTACAGTGTCTTGTCCACTACTCCTTTTTGCTCGCTCAGCCTCATGCTGATCCGATGCACCCGGGATGTTTCAGTTTGGCTAACAGCCGCCTTCACCTTTGACCGTTTTGTGGCTATTTGCTGTCAGAGCCGAAAGACCAGATACTGCACTGAGAAAACTGCATTGTTGGTCTCAGGAATAGTTTGTGCACTGAGCTGCATCAAGAATGTCCCTTTCTACTTCATTTTTGAACCTTTGTACATTGTAGATGGGGTGCCTTGGTTCTGTGACATCAAGATCACTTTTTATACCTGGCTGGTTTGGCAGGCCTACCACTGGCTAGATCGCATCTTAACCCCATTCCTTCCGTTCTTCCTCATTCTGCTGCTCAACGTCCTAACAATCAGATACATCTTAGTAGCCAGCAAAGCGCGTCAGAGGCTCTGTGCTGCTAATAAGCGTGGAGACCTGGAAATGGAAAACCGGAAGAGGTCTATTGCTCTCCTCTTTGCAATCTCGCTCAGCTTCCTCCTCCTGTGGATAACTTATGTCGGACACTTCCTCTATGTGCAAGTTACAGGTCAGGGTTACTACAGTGGCCAGGATTTCAATGACCCACGTTTCATCCTTCAAGAATCAGCGAATATGTTCCAGTTACTCAATTCCTGCAATAATGTATTCATCTATGTAATATCGCAGAACAAATTTCGACAAGAGCTGAAGAAGTTGCTGTTGAGCCCCTTTATATTATCCTACAGTTGCTTTAAACAGTGAGAAATAGACACAAACACAGTGGAATTTGTTTCTCTTCATTCGGGATGGCACAGTGCTTTGAAATCTCTCTCATACATTTAAACCAGAAAGTTGTGTGTTGTATTTCATGCACTTAAAAAAATAGTTAGATTCATTCTCCAGCTTTGTGAGTTTGTGGTTGCCAATATGGATAGAATGCTGAATTTTTTCAAGTAATGCTTTTCTGGACAAGTTCCTGTACAACGCCTTTGTTTCTTCTGGCCACTATTTAAACGCCCTCTTGTTCTGTACTGCTTAATTATGCTTCCAATTTCTATACTTTGAACTCGGACTTTCACATTTTCACTCACTTGTCCCCTTGCAATCTTCCTTAATGCCACCGTCTCTTCTGATTACTGTTCCTTCTGCTCATCCATCCTTCCTCTATTTATTTCGTCATGAAAGCCAACCATTGCTGTTTGTCCCTAATTGCCCATGTCCCGAAAGTGCGCCCACAAACCTAGTCAACATTATTGAACTGTGCCCTTAAAATGAATATGTGCAGGCTTACTGTTGTCTCTCTGTGTGCTACGATTTGCCATCCGGATAATAAAGATTTGTCTCATTGACATATTAACAACATCAACAGCTTGCTCGTAAAATGTATTGGCCCTAATTCAATTTGGTGCATTCATTTCCGTGATATTTAAATTATGTTTCATTTTCATCCAAATGGGAAATAGAAACAAATATTTCATTTACACATTTGATCGTTAATTAATTTGTATAATTGTGAAGGGACATTAACCAAAAGGGATAAACACACCCCGAACTTCATTCAGTTATCTTAGCAACTTTTTCTCCAAATCTTTAGGATTAATTATGCTTCTTAATCCAATGCAAGAAGATAATCTTTTTGCGTAGATTTCATCAGAGACTGCTCATCGATGGGTGTTCCATTGCTGTAAAAGCGGAAGGCCATTGAAACCCTCATTTAATATAATTGGAACGGAAAGGCTCGAAATTATTGACTTTTGAGGAAACTTCACGTCGTACATTTGTTAACTACAGGAAAGTAAAATAATTTGCGAACAATGACTGATGAAGCATGTTGTTCAAAGTTCACAGAAATAAAAAAATATCCTAGAGACATGTAATCAAGGAGGTCAAAACCAACATTTTTTTCAGAAAAAGGGCTGATTTGAGCAAATACCACAAGTAGTGGGTATAATCTTATTTGAGAAGATTTTGGCAACGTTCTTTGCGGTGCAGTGGTTACTGTGGCAGAGCTGGCTCGATGTGCATCCAAGAATGAAGGCATTTACACTCAATCCTCATTTGTCGCAAACATAAATATTTTGTTAATTTTCCAGAACAGATAATACGCCACAGAACCATTAGCGTTCTTATTGTACCTCACATTACTCAGGTTAACTGTGCAGTTACAGAATAAAAAAAACTGTTTTAAAATGGGAGGTATGAATTGTGAAAGAGATTTTCTCATTGAGTTAACAT
The DNA here is from genome assembly GCF_030684315.1 of Stegostoma tigrinum. Classification (NCBI taxonomy): domain Eukaryota; kingdom Metazoa; phylum Chordata; class Chondrichthyes; order Orectolobiformes; family Stegostomatidae; genus Stegostoma; species Stegostoma tigrinum. The sequence goes on along the minus strand of NC_081396.1, from coordinate 1,484,881 downwards.
GTTTTTAATTCAAGATAACAAAGTGTGAAGCTGGAAGAACACAGCAGGCCAAGCAGCATCTCAGGAGCACAAAAGCTGACTTTTCAGGCCTAGACCCTTGTCCGCTTAGCACCTGTGACCGTTTGTTACCAAGGAGAGGATGGTTGACTTATTCTCTGACACTGATTCGCTATCCAATTTATTAGTTAAAACAGAAGCAATGACTTCTTGACTTTCATGTCCTTCTGTTCAGAATGCCCTGAAGGAGAGCTCCAGATGTTTCTTTATTTGTTTCCACAAAGTTAGCCAGCACAATTGAGCTTTATCTAACGCTACTACTTCCCATTACTGTGTATCTGTATTCATTTATTTTAAAAGTTCTAGTTTCTTCTTCAATTACTCTCGTACATATAGTGCTGGGACAGCAAATGAACAGATTCACCTGATCCTCCAACTTAGTTGTTCGAGTGTGTGCAGAGGTGATTGCAGAGGCTCTATTTTATTATTCATCCTGTCTTGGTGGTCTCCAATATTAGGTTTATTTCTGTCGATTTCAATAATCTCATTAGAGTTCTAAATTTCATATTGTTGATGTGTCAATGATTCAACTTTCCTATGTTACTGTATAATAATTATCATAAAAAAGAAATCTATGGTCTTTCCTCTTTTTTGAAGAACTCATGACAACAGATAGAAAATGAAATTACTTTAAAAAAACTCATCACATCGTCAGAATGTGAGGAGAGAAATCAGAGGGAAGATTTTGGCTTCAGTGCTTCTTTCTCAGAACTGATGGTAACTGGGAAAATGTTGATTTTTTAATGCAGAAGATAGGGTGGGGGAGGCGGAAAGGAATAAATGATCAGTGGAGGTACAGAACAAAGAGCGAGTTGACAGTTCATCAGACACATAAGTGAATAAGTATCACACCAGAAGACTGAATACCCATTCATCGCGACTGTTAGTGCTCATGAAGTAAATACATGAAGTAATGGACTTCACTAGTTTCAAAATCTCCCCTTCCCCAACTGCATCCCTAAACCAGCCCAGTTCGTCCCCTCCCCCCACTGCACCACACAACCAGCCCAGCTGTTCCCCCCCACCACCTACTGCATCCCAAAACCAGTCCAACCTGTCTCTGCCTCCCTAACCTGTTCTTCCTCTCACCCATCCCTTCCTCCCACCCCAAGCCGCACCCCCATCTACCTACTAACCTCATCCCACCTCCTTGACCTGTCCGTCTTCCCTGGACTGACCTATCCCCTCCCTACCTCCCCACCTATACTCTCTCCACCTATCTTCTTTTCTCTCCATCTTCGGTCCGCCTCCCCCTCTCTCCCTATTTATTCCAGAACCCTCACCCCATCCCCCTATCTGATGAAGGGTCCAGGCCCGAAACGTCAGCTTTTGTGCTCCTGAGATGCTGCTTGGCCTGCTGTGTTCATCCAGCCTCACATTTTATTATCTTGGAATTCTCCAGCATCTGCAGTTCCCATTATCTCTCTCCAGTGCTCATGAAGTGTTGTGTTAATAGCAGATCATGTAACAATTAAACACGGTGTGGGTGCCTTGGTGGAAGGACATTGGAGAGGTTCAAGTCCTAAGGTTTTGGAAGTCAATATAAAGGCCAGAAGGCTGTAGAGTTCCGAAACGTAAAATGAGGAGCTGTTCTTCCAGTATGTGCTGAACTTCACTCGCATGCTGCCACAAATCTGAGTCAGTGATGTTGGGCAAGGAACAAGGTGATATGTGGAAATGGCAGGCATCTGGAAACCTACAAACTTTTTTGTTTGCTTCAGAAGAGAGCATAAGTATTCTACAAAGCAATCACACAGTCTTCATTTCATCATTACAGGGGATCGCATTGTGAGCAACAAATACAATGGAAAACATTGAGCAAAGTGCAGATAAATTTCTGCTTCAAATGGAAGCTATATTTGGGCCCTTGAATGCTGAAGAGCGTGAACGTAAACTGACTGGTATTACATTTTTATGTGGTTCCAGAGGAAAGTGCCATCTTGTTGTGGGGGTGGGCGTTTTGGAATTGAAAGAGATGGGAGTGATGGTGGCTGGAAGGAAATGTACTTGCTGAAGTCTGACGGGGGAGAGGAGGAGAAGCTGTGACTGGTGCTAGCATCCTGCTGGAGGTGGCCAAACTGGCAGCTAATTATTCTAAAGTTAACTATATATATATATATATATAGGTATGTGACTGCACCTCTCAATGCAATGAGAGACGATATATCAAATGTTTGATAAACTGAAGTAAGTGTCAAACCCTGTCTACAATTGTGTTGAGAGTAACATAATGTCACCGTCTGCTGCTGGTTAGTTGCAACTATACATGGGCATGGTGAAATTTATCGGGGATAATGTCAGATGAAGGGTAGCAACACTAGGATAATCCAAAATATAAGTAATATGAACTCACACACAGAGGTAGTGTGGGAAAACAGGGGTTGTCAGTGGACTCATTCGCTGAGCACTGCATGCATTAACTGAAAATACTCGGAGAAAAGAGATCAAGGAGCAGCAAGTTCTGACAAGCAAAAGTATTACTACAGTGAACACTGCAGACAAGAACCATTGAAATTTTGATCGGCAGATTTGTTTTCCATTTCATAAAATATATGTTTTGTTGTGTTTGACCTGTGGTTTTCGTGATTCTCTGCACCCCGAAGGCTCTAGCTGCCAAGGTGTGAGTGATTTTCAGGACCTTGTGCAGGGAAATGAGGAAGAACAGAATAACTGGCGTTAAGATGTGATCAGCCCAGTCGGCCAACCTGACTGGTCGGGTATAAAACATGATCCTCATGTCACGGAAGCAGGAAAACTCTTCCAGGATGTACACGTGCATTAAAAAAAATAGAAACAGACAATTTTGACTCAGCTCAGAACACAAACTATTCTGGTGACCAGCAATGCACTTCCGTCAGTGCAGCATCTGGTCTTTAGGCTGACAGCTGATCACCATGCAAAACACATCGCCAGTGCACAGCATTAATGCACATAACGGGGTGGTGGACAAGATGCTTCGCCGAAAGGGACGTGGATATGGGGTGGTAGTAGTACATGACTGTGACACATTTAACGGCCTGCCATTCGTAAATGCTTAACAGTATTTAAAATCAATACATTTTAAAAAGCAGATTCCTGTAAAATACCGAAGGTTTTTTTTCTTCTCATAGCTCGGGATTAAATGGCAAGAGAGAAGGGGATTCTGCGAACCATGATACATTCTTTAGCCTTTGGACTGACCCTGAGAAAAGCGGAGTTTGGGCGTAGGCACGGGTTCGACTGACACAGCTACATTAACAAATGTAGAAGTTTAAAGTTCACCGAACGATACTGCATCTTTCAAACTGACACTGATATTCGGTGACCATTTCCACAGTAACACCCAGTGCAAGGGATCTTGATCATTCAGGCCGATGAGCTGAGAAATAGCAGGTGAAGTTTAAGTTATATAAACGTGAGATGTTGCACTTATTTAAGGCAAGCTAGGCTGATACACTTACTGGTCGTGCCCTGGAGTTTATTGCCAAACAAAGAGACCTAGGAGTGCACGTTCATCATTCATTGAAAGTGAAATCATGGACAGCCAGGGTAGCAAATCAGAAAATTGGTGTACATACCTTTATTGGTCATTGCATTAAGTGTATGAGTTGGGATGTCGTTTTGCAGCTTTAAAGGGCATTGGTTATGTTATTTTTGGAATACTGCTTTCAGTTCTGGTCTCCATGATGTAGGAAAGATGTTGTTAAATTTGGAAAGAAGCAGAAAATATTTACAAGTATCCTATGGGGGATAGAAGCAAAAACAGAATTTGCTGAAAAAAGCTCTGCAGTCCTGGTAGATTTTGTGAATAAAAATCAGTCAACGTTCAGTGTCTAATGACTCTTCCTCAGAACATTGCATTGAGGAAGTTTCGCCAGTCCAAAAAGTTAACTCTGATTTTTCTTCACAGACGTTACCAGACCTGCTGAGATTTTCCAGGAACATCTGTTTTTCTTCCCGAATTTGGGAGTCCATAGTTCGTTTCGTTATTACCAGGGCTAGAGATTTTCAACTGCACCGAGAAGCTGGAATAGGCCGTGATTATTTTCCCTACAGCGTCCAAGGCTGAAGGGTGATGTTTTACTCATTTATAAGCTAATGGGGGCAATACTGGGGTGAAGATCTGAAATACATGTCCCTCGGGGTAGAGGTATTTAAACTAGAGGGCATGTGGCAAGAGAACAATTTAAAAGGGACCTCAGGACAACTTCTACAGCTGGTAGGGGGTGGGGTGCATTTACGGAATAAACTGCTAGAGGAAAAGATGGATGCTGGTACAATAACAAGGTACCCGGACGAGTGAGTGAATACAACGGGCTTAGAGGGTTACGGGCCAAATGCTGGACATGGGACTCGATTAATTTAGGATATCTTATTGGCATGGATGAGTTGGGCCGAAGTGTCTGTTTCCATGCTGTACAACTGTATGACTCTAACCCCATGACTGCTCCTCAAAAATATCTGGGAAGCACCTTGAGACAGCTACAACCTGGGAAAAAATGCATCAAATAAATCTCTGTCCTTCAATCGTGACAGGGGATTCAGTATCGACAGGTACCTTGGCTCAAGGATGGACACTGTCGTGAAAGAAAACAAATTGAAATAACTCACAGGACTCTGACAGCAATGGTTTTGATCACCTCTGTCTGACTTATACCCTTTTCTCCAGTACCACTGAAGTGAACTAGTGACTGCGATTATCGTTGCTGATTGTTCAATTTCAGAATGTTCCAATTCATACTTACAACCCTGTTAACACAATACCTCTACTATATCTGAGTCAAGGTGCAGCATTTTTAACTGCATTAGTAATGTAATAGATAATATATTTAACTACAAATCGGGTGATGATGGTTTCGACCCCTGTCTGGATAACATAAGTTTTCTTAACAAACGTTGTCCTATCACCTCAGTAACGTAAATGAAGTGCCCAAAGCTTGCTGTAGAGTCGTAGATGAGCACAAAGCAGAAACAAAAGCCTTTCAACCCATCATTCTAAAGCAATTATCCATCTATTTTCATCCTATTTTCCAGCATTTGGACATTGCCTCTAATGCTTTGGCATCAAAACAGAACATCTAAAACTTCCAACTTTTTCTTCTGTTTCTAGAACATTTTAGTGAGGGCACGAGCAATACTACCATTGAGTCATTTTGTCCCTCTTGCATCCCATAAACCTTCTACACCTTCTTCTATAATACTGTCGTCAAGGTCATTCATAACTTCACCGATGGGACGAGATCTTTCCTCTCCCCTAATTTCATGCTGCAATGTTGTGAATCGTCATTGAATCACAGGAATATGCACTTAGTCAGACAGATCTCAAAGGATTTTGAATCCATCACCACAACTACAGTGCCTAACTCTTACTGTCATGTGGAGTGTTTACATATCTCTTTGACCACTGGTTCAGCTTTAAAAATAGACCAATCAATTTATTCCTTGTTGAAAATTATTTGCTTCAAAATAATGGTCGATGTCAAGGTGGACTTGCATTCCAAAATGTCAACTGTGATGAGAGGCAATTTAGCGGCTCATTGCTTAACAATGATGTCTGTCAGCACAAGAGATCTGTTCCAGTCTCAGGCCACTGAATCTGAGGAATTTGCACATACTCACTGTGGCTGCATGGGTTTCCTCTGGGTAGCCCTCTTTCCTCCCACCCTCCAAAGGTCTGCAGTTAAGTGGATTTTCCATGCTAATTTGCCCCTGTTGTCCAAAGATGAAGCGTCTTGATGGTTCAGCCTTGGAAATGTCCAGTTACAGGGATAAATTGTCAGGGCTGGGAATAGATGTGGGCGGGGTGTTCGATTGAGCGTTTGAAGGGCCGAATGGAGTGTTTCCACTCTGTAGGTATTCTAGTCTATCTTATTCTCAGAGACCTATAAAATTCCTGTCGGATTGAGAAGGAAAGAGACCACCAGGAGCGCATGAATTCCAAGTTTCTCCCGTTTAGATGACAATCAAAGCTGATGATGTAAAGACAAAAGAAAATGTCTTGCCTGGATGGCCTGGAATCACCAACCACTGAGCTACGCTTTGAATATGATGACTGGTGGTGCCACTGTGACAGAGACAAAATATCAGTTACAAAATGCTTGAAAACGTTTTCTGTCGTGAACGTTCCAGAGAGGTTGATACCACAAGATTTTGCATAATCCCCTAAAGCAGGATGTCAGTAAGTTAAAGCTTTAGATTTCGGCACTCGGAAGTATCCTCTGTCAGTTTCACTTTGCCAAAAGAAAACTGGTGACATTCATTTTGAGGACACGGGAACAGTCTGATCCCCCCAACTTCGGAGACAATAATGTCACGCGAAAACAACTATCCTCCAATTAGGTGCATCTGTCATCAACACTTTCAGTGCCTTTTCTGTTTCTCAAGTTCCCTTAATGTCCCGAAGTCGAAATGATGTTTCAATTCTTGATGTACAGGAGTAAGAATCTTTTTCAATGTCTCAGGAAGGCTAATGTCATTGAGAACATCAGTCACTGTTGCAGCATCTTAAACTAATCATCTAATTGGCCTTGACACTTCTGCTTAATCGGTCAGTTTACACTTAATTCTCTTCCAGTTCACGTGCCCAAAGATTTGCCAAATATTCACCAAGTTAGCAATGACGTTTTATCATCTGTTTCTTTTCAACACCCAGGGGATGCAGAAATTGGAAATTGGGCATGATCAATATTTGCTGCTATTTCAGCTCACTGTCCATTTCATGCTCCAGATACACAAATGGTTATGTTTGACTGGAGAAGTCGTTTGTGTTTCAAATAAAGCTGTCTTTTTATCGCAGATGCGTGTTTAGAGACAGTGAGCGAACCGGAAGCGTAGGAGAAGTTATAATTCGAATGGAAGACATTGCTATGAACTTTCCTGGTAATCATATGGTTTGGATTCAGCATTTTAAGCGCCAACGCCCAATCAGGGGACAGTAGTTGATGACCGCTATACTTTTTTTGGTATATATTGGAACAAATATGAATTTTTAATTGATGTTTAGAAGAAGCATAATTCCATCAAATGTTCCGAATCAATTCTTAACTAGCACTAGCTCCTTATCAGCTGCCTGTACTTTATGAGCAATGGGTTCAAAACAATGCCTGAGTGCTTACAGGGAAAGTGAATGGATACAATGTTTGTGGAGAGTACTGGTGGTCTCGTGAAGCCAGAATCAAAGATCGATTTTCACTGTCTCCTCTGGCAAATAAATCATTTCATTTCAATCACCGACAATAACTCTCTCTTATGTGATTCCATCGGGGGATATGCACATTTTTAACGTCATGCATTTCACTCCAGTAAGCTATCCCTCTTCAATTTAGGACCACAAGAAGTAGGATCAGATGTCAGGTATTCAGCCCAAAATGTGCGCTTCGCCATCCAATGAGATCATCATTGAAGTGATAATCCTAGTAAAAACGTTCCCACGTTCCCCCGCCCCGTAACTCTTCACTTCTTACCTACTAAAATTCTATCTGTCTCAGCCGTCAAACTGCTTGACGACCCAATCTCGACAGTCCTGTGTGGTTTAAAATAAAACTGTATATTCACTGCCCTCTGAGAGAAGAAATTCATGCTCATGTTTGTTTTGAGCGTGCACCCACTTCTCCTGAGATCATTTGCCCCAGTGTATCAGTATCCTGGAGGGCAAGAAATCTCTTTGCACTTACCCTATCAAATCCCAAAAGAATCTTGTAAGTTTCAATGAGGACCGGATTTTAGATATACTTTTGCCAGACGATCTACACCTAGGAGTTCACTGCTTCCTACCTTTTCCCCTGATGGCATGTTGTCATTACTCATAGTAAGCCTTTATGGGCCGAGGCTAAACTACCCTGTGTTTTCTGTTTGAGGAGTCATTGTACGTGATTGTCAACAAAAGTAATAACTTCTGAGAGTTTGAGCGGATCATATTCTATTCACTTGATCCACCAGGAAAGGCATTGCTAACATTGGAGTTTCTGCAGTGTCACTGCTTTTTTTGTGTGTTTTTCCATTCGAGGTTACTTCCTCCAGAAGTATTTTAATCCCAGAAAAAAATGAAGTCACGTAACTAGTCCAGCCATTCTTCATTTTATTTCAGTCAAAGATGACATGATTTAATCAGAAACCATTTGTTTTCTTGATGACGTTGAATGTAATAGGGATATAAAAGCATTCAAGGTGTTCTTGCGAGGCTCGAACGCAGAGATGTCAGTTTCCAAAACCAGCGCACTAGCCAATAAGCTATGTACGTTTTAAAAAGTACAGCTTTGTACTGTGGACAAAAAAAAGTTAGCATAATCCAATCAGACACCGGGGGTGGGGCATATAATTTAACAAGGGGGGTTATCTTGAATTGTACCTATTGAGGCACGGTCTCAAGAAGCATAAAATATAATGCTATAGACAAGTTGATAATCTGTGTGACGTAAGCTAAGGTAGCCTAATACATAAAAATGGAGGAAGGGCCAAGAGGATTATACACGAAGGGAGAGCAGCATTTTTTTTCTCATACAGTCATGGGATGAGGGAATGAATAAATTGGCCAACATTTATTGACCATCCCGCATCACCCAGAGGTCAGTTAAGAGGCAAAGATACATTTCTTTGTATTGAAAGTCAGGTGTTGGTCAGACCAGGTAAGGACATCAGTGTCCTTCACGGAATAACATTAGTGAAAGCAATCAGGCAGCAGTCATAAGACACCAGATAATAGTTCCAAAATAAAACAGGTTTAGTGGATTCTCAAGCTTTTACACTCTAACCTGCCTCCGTGGGTTTCTGCGTTGACCACGTGGTTTTGTTCATCCAGAGACTCACATAACATTCTGGGACCGGGGTTCAAAACTCACAATACAAGATGGGTGAGTGTGAACTCAGTAAAATATCTGGAGTTAACAGTGCAATAATGAACCATGAATCCATTGCTGGCTGTCTGGAAAATCCCATCTGGTTCCTTAATATCGTTGAGTGAAGGAAACTGCCATCCTAGCCTGGCCTCATCTACATGTGACACCAAACCCACAGCAATGTTGTTGACTCTTAACTGCCCTATGGGCAACTAGAGATGGGCAATAAATGCTGCCTGATCAGTCAAGCTCCCACTCCATGAATGAATAAAGAGAAAAAATAACCTCAGTGCAAGATCACAACCTTCCACACCATGAAAGATAAGTTCCAAAGAGACACAAACAGCTAGCCAGATATTTGTGAGAGTGACAATCCTATGCTTCTAAGAGATGAGTCTTTCACTTGCTGCTGGAATTGCATTTGAGACATTTTCTTTTCTAAATTTGACTTTGCCAAGTGCGCTACTACACTGGAGCATTTAATTAGTAGTTGTTAATATCATAAATGATTTTGTTCAGCATTGAAATCGAATTACTGCTAATCAAATTCTCTTTTTTTCTGCATTTTTACTGCAGTGTAAAAATAAAGCATGTTTTATTTGACGAAAAACATTTTGAACAATGAAAGTGCAAAAAGGAATGCAATGCTTTACATTTCCTTTCAAAATATATTTGGAAAAAAATTCAGCTATCTTCTTAATATATTGTGAGTTATCTGATCTGTTACATTGAATGATTTAACCGCATATGGCCCAATATTAAAACCTAATAGTTTTTTTTTATTCACTGTTCGTTCTGCTGCGTCTGGAATCTCATTAACACGCTGGCGAGTCACTCAGAGTTAGCGCAGAGAGGCTCAAACTGGCGAATTTATTCGTTTTCTGGAGCTTGACAAAGACAGAGAAAAACAGAGTTATTGTGAAATCGGCCTAATCGGCAGAACATCTTGCATATTTCCACAGAGCAATCCGAGGCTGTTAGTCCGAGTGTTGCTTGCACTCGGTTAAGTAAAAACCACTCCAGATTGGCTCGCAGGAAAGGTTCAAATTCATTGTGTCTTTTCCTGCCCTAACATCTGAGGTCGCTGGCGGTGTTACAAAATCTCCATAACACAGGGCTAAAAAGAAACATCAGCTTTGAAAAGAATATGTTGATTGACATTTCACATTATTTTTCAAACCATGTCAGTGAAATGAGAGAAAAGAAGGAACGTGTTTAATTCACAATAATCTGTCAAAAAGTCACCACACAAAACCTAGACACCATGCAGAAGCACAGTGGCACAACCGATCATTCAATTAATGCGTAACAAAAACAGAAGAGGCAGTGATCGGGATACTATACATAAGGCTACAGATAACACCCTTTACGACCATTTCGAGAGCCTCGTATGGTGGGTGGCTTGCCTGTGCTAAGGTAAGGGAGACGTCAAATCGTTTTTAAGTGAAATTTGGAGTAGAGGCGTGAATGATCGCGCTGTCTTCCTTCTTAGGAAATTGTAGGCAAGAGATTATGATTGGGGAGTATGAGGAATTATGAACAAATTCAAAGAACATTATCTCAAGGGATTGGTTGTTAGTTTATTACCAGAGCCGGGGTAAATTGGCATAGGGATACACAAACTGGGGAATTAAACACGTGGCTAAAAGAAATGTGTGGGAAAGAGCAGTATAATTTCAATATTAGTAAAGAAAGGAGTTAGATCACTGGGTTCAGCTCCACCTGTTCTCATCTACAACAAAGACACAATGACAGCTGAATGGATAAATACGGTCATCGCAAGGGCTCTAAACCAGCAAAAGGGGTTCGTGTCAGCAGAGTTTCTTGAAGTTTCCAGAAAGCATGGCAGGGCAGAGAATTTGAAAACTGTCAAGAATTCAACTTCAGGCACAGCAGATATGGGGGCAACTGTGATAAGTCTGTGGTCAACACAGGCGGAGGATATTTCACTCAAATTCACATGAGATATGGCAAACAAGCAGATGGCGCAAATAATGTTACTGGGGATTCGATGTTGTAGACATCACGAGCAACGACAGCAAGAGGATCAAGGTTAAGAGCTAAATATCCAAGGATACAAGTCAGTTTGAAAAGACAGGCTGATGGGCAGTGATGAGGGGTTATCTTTCTGTTTAGAAATGAAGTTGAATCTATGAGATACGAATCAGACGTTTTGCAGAATCTGCGTGAAATGATTTACGGCACCTAAAAGAAATAGAGAGACATTTGGCGAGAGTTATGTGCAGGTCCCTCATACTTATCAAGTTGTGAGGCAGAAAATAAATAAGGACAAGTATTAGGAATGTATGAGAGACACTACTACACTATACTGAGGTACTTTCATGTATATACGGACTGAGAAAATCCGTTAGTTTACGGAGTCCAAGAAAAAAATTACGAGTTGATTTTCACTTTGGAGAAACGTCCAGTAGAGTCCACTAGGGAGCTGACAATTTGGAACGTGACCATGTGTACAAGACAACCTTCTTCAGGGAACTTCAGGTGAATTAACGTCCAGAGGGAAGTGATCAAAACATGTTAGTATTCACTCTGAGAGAAATGGAACTGCCGATACTGAAGGTTCTGAGGTAACAAGGTGTCAAGCAGGACGAACACAGCAGGACAGGAAGCATGAGGTCAGCAGGAAAGCTGACATTTCGAGTCTGGAAATTTCTTCAGAGATGGGGAATGGGAAGCAGGCTCCGAAATAATTGGAGACAGGGAAAGACATTGATAGAAGATGGATAGAGTATAAGTTGAGGAAAGACGGACATGTCAAGGAGGCGGGGATGACACCAACATATGTAAATGTAAGTAGGGCGTCGGGATGGGGTTTGGTCAGTGAAGAGGGAGGGGCGGAGGTGAGAGGGAAGACAGGTCAAGGAGGCGGGGTTGAACCTAGTAGGTAGGAAAGGGGCTGAGTGTTGGTCAGGATAATGTTGGGGGTGGGAAGATTATGAAGATTGTGAAATCCACATTGAGACCGTTGGGCTGCAGGGTTTCCAAGCGGAATATGAGACCTCCAGTTTTAATGCATCATTCTTGTCCACTTCCGCCACCTGCAAAATGACCCCACTACCAAGGATATATTTCCCTCCCCACCCATATATGCTTTCTGGTGGGACTGCTCTTTCTATGACTTCCTCATCTGCTCCACACTCCCCACCAGCCCCACCACCCATGACACTTTTCCCTGCAAAGGCAGTAAGTGCTATGCCTACTCTCGCACGTCCCACCTCACTGCCATCCCAAGCCCCTAGAAAGCCTTAAACATTAAGCAAGTATTCCCCTGTACATTGGCTTACGTGGTATATTGTGTCCCATGATCCCAGTGTGGCCTCTTCTATATCGGGGAAACCAAGCCAAGGCTTGGAGACTGTTTTGTGGAGCACCTATGCTCAGTTTGTGACAAACGACAACACCTCCCAGTTGTGAGCCTCTTCAACTCCCTCCCCCACTTTTTGGATGGCATGTCCATTCTGGGCATCCTCCAGTGCCAGAAAGATGCCATCCGAAGGCTGGAGGAACAGCTCCTCAATTTCCTCTTGGGAACCTGCAGCCCAAAGGTGTCAAAGTGTACTTCACTAGTTTCAAAATCTCCCCACCCTTGCCCTCACCACAGTACCAGCCCATCTCGTCCCTGACCCCGTGACCTGTCCGTTTTTCTCCCACCTAGCCACTCTTCCCAACTCACCGATTAACACCTACGGCCAATTCCTACCTATGAGCAGCATACTCACCTCCTGAACTTGTCCGTGTACCCTCCTACTTACCCATCCCTCTCACCTCACTGACAAACCCCCAACCTAACTCCCTAGCTACACTCACCTTTACTTGCGTAATCCCCACCTTGTTGACTCGCTCATCTTTTCTCCACCGATCTGCTCCTCTATCCACCTTCTATCATCACCTCCACCCTCACTATTTAATTCAGAGCCCCCTTCCCCTCCCCCATTTCTGAAGATGTGTCCAGATTCCAAACTTTAGTTTTCCTGCACTCTGATGGTGCCTGACCTGTTGCGTTCATCCAGCTCTACACCTTGTTATCTTAGTATTCACTCTACAAGTTTAGAGGGAGGCGCTGGAAACAGATATAATGGTGTTACATTTGAGTAAATCTAACTGCCAAGGCTGGAACGTTGTGCTCACCAGAAATGATTGAAACAGAAACATGGCCGTGATGGCTTGAACAACAATGACTGGGGTTTCTGGGGGTTAATTCGAAAGGCACAGTAGAAATAGTCCATGATGTTGAAAAGAGACATCGAAAGGGGAGGTTGATTAAAGTTTGGCTGACAACAGAAAGCCATAAAAACAAATTAGAAAAAAAGAAACACACATTTCAGTGTTGAAAGATTCGAAGCTGTTGGACGTGGTACACTTGGAAAAAAAAAACAAGATGCAATACGAGAGTAAGCGAGATAGTTTTGTAAAATAACTTTATATGAGCATTTTTTGACATGCAATAGTTCATAGAGGCTCCACAATGCTCATTGTACCGCTTGAAAATGAAAATGGAGAAGTAATTTTGAGCGTTAGAAATGGAAAAGGAGCTGAAAAGGCGAATTTGCATTTGCCAGCACAATGGACAACATCAGCAATTGGCTAGAACCTCAGGAGAGTCAAAGAGCTGAGGTGGATATAATAGACATCACGAATAAAATGTTTCTAGGGAAGCAAAATCATCCGTCTTACATGCTATCCAGTGCAGTCATGCCTTTAGAAATTATAACAGGGTAAAAGAACAGGACGCAGAAAATAATGTTGCCAGTGCAGAAAAAGTTCAACTCAAATATATGGAAGATCAGCTTATAGTTCTGATTTTAAAAAAAAGTCAGGGAGGCAGGATGAAGGTGGACGAGAGTATACCCGGGGTGGCAGGAATATTTGATTGTGTTGGCTACTTTTCCGAGGCAGCAGCAAGTGCAGTTGACGTCAACGGGAAGAAGGCTGTTTTTCGGGGACAGGGCTGCATTCATAAATCTGTAATTACTTGCAATCTTGGGCAGAGTTGTTGCCACACCAAGCTTTGATGCATCCAGAAACGACATCTTGTATTGTGCATTTATAAAAGTTGATAAGAACCAGAATTGATATGCAGAATATCCTCAGTAATATGAAGAATTTAAGGCGTTGGTGTGCTTCCTTCGACGATAATGTCGAAATTGATGGACCAGGATTGGTCCTCTGTAAGATTTGTTTCTTGTATCTTGAAATGCCTGAACACCTTCACTTCAGCACCGTTGATACAAAGAGCAACGTGTCATCTATTCTGTTTTCTGAAGTCAATAACGAACTCGTTCGTGTGGGTGACATTTAAGGTGTGTTTATTGTCTTCAAACCATCTCACTGAGCTGCATCGTTCTTCTATTCTGCTTAGTCATTGTTTGAGATCCGACCCACTATATTACTGACATCAGTAAATTTATGAATAGAGGTTTACCTGAATTTCACACACATACCATAATCGTATAAGGCATATTGTAAGGGCCTAAGTAGACAGCCTTGAGGGCCACTGGTGTTGAGGACTATTCTGGAGGCAGAGGTTTAACCACCCACACTGATTTTGATGCAGAATCTTGTATGTTATGATGGTTTTATTCAACTCGTCATGTGGAACGATGTCAGCCCAACAATTAAAGTAATGGCACCAGTGGCTCTTATGAAAACTCATGGATAGATCAAATAATTATTTCAGTTGTTCACTCCATTGGACGATGTTGTACTAAGTGATCAGGTTACAGTTTATTGCATTCTCCTATTGATCTTCGATCGGGATTTTCTGCTCCAATCCTAAGAATCTGCAGGTGCACCATTTGCAATGTTTTTGGATTTCCCAATCGTGTGAACGTTGGCTGAATGGAAATCTCAAAACAGGCTGAAGCTGAAGATGGGGAGAAGGAATAAGTGGAACACAAATTGAGAGACAGGATCCTACGTTGAAATAAAACCTATTATCGGGAGATGAAACTAAAACAGAGAAAGCTTGTTAGATTCTGAGAATATGTAGAAGCACAGATGTGCAGGGCATTCATTTTAACTAAATCACAGAAATTTCACCTGCTATTGAAGCCCTTAAATAAAGGAGGAAAATGCATGTGAGACTTATTTTAAAAAACAAAACAAGTACAGCAGACAGATCGTAACAATGTGTGCAGCTGGATGAACACAGCAGCTCAAGCAGAATCAGAGGAGTAGGAAAACTGACGTTCTGGGTCCAGACATTTCTTCAGAAATGACATCGTGACGATAATTGAAAGGACATCTTGCAGATTATTTATTTCAATGCAACCATGTGACCTTGTTTGTGCTTCCTTCAGATTACGCTGTAGATTTTGATCCCTAAAAAAATACCCAGCAGCGTTTCAAGGAATGATAGATTAAGAGTAACCCATGGAACGAGCTAAGGGATGATTGGTATGGAGCGAAAATTCAAATTGCATGTGTAATGATGTGGTATATGTCAGAAAATTATACATCATTCTGAAAGGAATGAAATACTGTCGTTCCACATTTAATGTAGGATGGACTATTTTATTTATTTGGCACGAGTAATTCAACTTCTGACCGTGAGGTCTTTTCCCAAACGAAAGAGGAAAACAGAGGAAAATAACAACGTTGCATTGCATGAACAGCATTATCGTTGCTGACTCAATCAACATCGGGAATGTGTTGACTCGTTGTTTGACATTCTTGACCTCATTTCATGCTTAGGTCCTAATCGAAGGTTTAATCTTGCAAATCTTGGCTGAACCAATTTTGTATCTGTTGGGAGAGCACTGCATTTCTGGAATCTTCAACTGGGACCCTAAGTTAGGGCCTGCTTGACAGGTCCGCGATTTGGAGATGTGGGAGGATATAGATTTTCTCGAAGAGGTAATGGAACTATGCTGCAGAAGAGCAGGGAAGCGATACAAATTGTCGAACATCAATAAGCATAAATAAAATTGCTGTTCTGGAAATTCTGTTTTTTGTGCCTCCTTCTCGCAGTAACGTTGCTAACTGATTTCATCCATCATGTACTTATTAGAAGTGCTCTCCACACATTGGAAATGCTACGTAGCCACATTATCGCTGTCCAGTGAGCAACAGGGCAGTTGAATATATGAAGGTCAGTACTCTGAAGACGCTCAATCGGTAAACTGCTACCTTACGTCTGTATTTTACCACCTAACTGAGTTGTGTCAATGGTGCTGTAACAGCAGAAGGCGGAAATCCCACTGTCAGCGAATTGGCTGACCCTGGGCTCTCCTTAAGATTGAATTACGACCACTTTGATACATTCAGTTCCATCCACAACATCTTATTCTTCAGAATTCCAGCTGTGTTATTGTTAGGAATTTTCGTTTCTCCTCCAGTGCATTTCAAGGATTTTCAGTTGTCATTCAGTTAAACAGTAGCACAAAATAACTGCTCGCATCCCAAAACCTCGAATATTTCATGCTACTTTAAACATTCATAGCCTCTCAGATACGGTGCTTACCTCGTCACAAACGCTCTCAAACACTCCCACTCACTCCCTCCATCATTACACTCAATCATAACGTTTTATTCCTGTTTACGTCGGAACTTAAGTATCTCACGGTTAAGTTTCACATTTATTTCTCGCCTTCGGTTGTTCTTCCTCTGAACACACTATCAAGTTCACCCATACCTCTTTACTGGTTCTTTTCAGCATATTTGACTGAACGTATTCTAAACTGCTTCTGTCTGCGACGGATGATGTTATTTCTTCAACAGCACAGGGCAACGCGCCCAACAGGGCACACTGCACGTCTCAACAAAGCCACAATAACTGTCTCAGGTCTTAAAGTTCTAATTATCTGTCCAATTATATTAAGCGTCAAGGCCTTCAGCCTCAACTTTGTGCTCTTGTGTCCCAATTGATACAGAAGCAAATGCATTCTGTAGGGACCCGATGCCCAGGCAGGGTGAGTAGAGATATTTTCCTGGAGCAAATCTAATGCCTAGTGTACACAGTCAAGTGCTGGAAGTTTAAGAGCAGCTGTAACACAGACAATGCAAATGAACATTAAACACAGTACAAAACACTAATTGGTATGTAATGAGATAGTTAACAACTGATGCGTAAAACTTTGCCATTTTTCTTTATCTCCTTGTCCATTGGGTCATGATTTGTTGTTGCATCAGTAGAGAAGATGGTGCTGAGTTGCATTCTTGAACCATTACTGGAACAGCAAAAATCTTGTTCGAGATGGAGCTGTATGAGTGTGATCCATCTACAGTGAAGGAGCAGTCATATATTTCCCAGTCAGAATGGAAGTTCAAATGAGGTCAATATACAGAGGGTGATTTGCACATGTACGTGCTGTTTATTTCTTTCTGGATGAAAATAATCATCGGTTTGTAATGTTTTGTTTAAGGAGTGTTCACCAGCTGCGAGCATGCATTTTGCTGATGATGCAAACACTGTTGGAGCAGCACACATTCAAACAAATTAAAAGTATTCCTATGTCGTCTTGATGTCTGTTCTGTCGATAATGGGCATTCATTGAGTGTTCCAGAGCAGAGTAAGTCTTTTAAATATACAAAGCTTCCAACCCACTGTTTAAGCCGCATTGCTTATATGAGTGGTCAAGTTTAATTCCGTTCAATAGTAACAGCCAAGATGTTGATAGTGGCAGATTCATCTGGATTAAAGTTCTTGAATATTAAGTGATGGTGAACAAATCCTGTCATGAGAAGTCCATTGCTTAGCACATACATAGTATAACTATAATTTCTTAACTATTAACACAAACATGAGGGTTATCCAGTAAATGGGACGTGACTGTGTTATTTCTGATAAGGTATAAATAGTGGGGAACTATATGCAACCTCAATTGGACTTCCCCATTTTACGAACTTTCCATTCCAGCAGATTAAGTGGAAAAATAGAGATGTATGTGGAATGAGGGAATTATTTTCTCTAATCTTTATGCATGCCTGCAGAAAACCCTATACTCAAAAATAATTCAGATATCCATGAAATAATGAGAGCCTTTCAGCTTTTGGCGTGGGAGTAAAGAAACTTCCACTGGCTTCAACTGAAATTGGCCTTGCCTTGAGTCGTTCTGGAGTGTGACATCACCTGCAATGCCAGAATTCATGCCCCAAATAAAATAAAACCTTGTAAATGTAATGGCCATATATAATCTTCCACTGCTGCATTGCTGGGTGAAATAAAATCTTAGAATTTGAAAATGCAAGATGGGAACAAAGGCAAAGTAGTTCAAAACCAAATTGAATTGCAAAAGTGATGTGTTGCAAAGAAATGCATGCAGTTACAGCAAAAAAATAAAGGTGAAAAATGTTTGATCAGGAGAGGTGTAAATATGTAAAGAGGGTAACGGGCTTCCTTTCAGAGTTCGATCTGCAAGAAGTGAGAATATGAAAACAACATCCACACAAACATTTTAGACTATCAAAAAAAAGGTGACTGCAAGAAATCAGACAAATTGAAATTACAGTGATGAACTGGAAGTATGTGAATGCAATGTTGAGCTGGAATGGCTGTGAATATACACTTCAACCCTTGCTTTTGGGCAAAATTAGGCTCCATACAGTGTGGAAGCAGGCCCTTTGGCCCAACAAGTTCACACTGCCTCGTGGAGCGCCCCACCCAGACCCACCCCGCTAAACAGTATGGGCAATTCAGCACGGCCAATGCACCCAGCCTGCTCAACTTTGGACGGAAACTGGAGCAAACCCACGCAGAATATGCAGGCTCTGCAAAGTCAGTTCCTGAGGCTGGAATCGAACCCGGGTCCCTGGTGCTATGAGGTTGCAGTCCTAACCACTGAGCCACCCTGCTGCCCTGTTCACCTGTCCCTCCTTCGTTGCAAACTTGTGGGACCGTTTCAGCTGTACAATTTTTTTTACAAAACATTAATGTAGAAATGATTGCCTAATGATATCATGACTGCGCAACTAATGCAGGAAATCTAGTAGTGTCCTCGTGATCCAGATTCAAATGCACTTATGACAGGTGGTGAATTTTCAATTCAATTAAACATTTCGCGAAAAAAGAGACTGCACAGCTAGTTGTTTTGAAAAGAAAAAATTTTGCAGCTGAAAAATGCTTCTGAAGGAAAGATATCTGCCATACTCACCTATGTCTTGCCAACACGTTACCCAAGGCCCACAGCAATGTGCTTGCCTCTCAGCTGTTTTCTAAAATAGCCTGGCGATCCAGTGAGAGATAATGGGAACTGCAGATGCTGGAGAATCCAAGATAATAAAATGCGTGGCTGGATGAACACAGCAGGCCAAGCAGCATCTCAGGAGCACAAAAGCTGACGTTTTGGGCCTAGACCCTTCATCAGAGATGGGGATGGGGTGAGGGTTCTGCAATAAAAGAAGATAGGTGGAGAGAGTATAGGTGGGGAGGTAGGGTGGGGATAGGTCAGTCCAGGGAAGACGGACAGGTCAAGGAGGTGGGATGATGTTAGTAGGTAGATGGGGGTGCGGCTTGGGGTGGGAGGAAGGGATGGGTGAGAGGAAGAACAGGTTAGGGAGGCAGAGACATGTTGGACTGGTTTTGGGATGCAGTGGGTGGAGGCGAAGAGCTGGGCTGGTTGTGTGGTGCAGTGGCGGGAGGGTCGAACTGGGCTGGTTTAGGGTTGCCGTTGGGGAAGGCGAGATTTTGAAACTGGTGAAGTCCACATTGATACCATTAGGCTGCAGGGTTCCCAGGCGGAATATGAGTTGCTGTTCCTGCAACCTTCCCCAACTGCATCCCTAAACCAGCCCAGTTCATCCCCTCCCCCGACTGCACCACACAACCAGCCCAGCTCTTCCCCTCCACCCACTGCATCCCAAAACCAGTCCAACCTGTCTCTGCCTCCCTAACCTGTTCTTCCTCTCACCCATCCCTTCCTCCCACCCCAAGCCGCACCCCCATCTACCTACTGACATCATCCCACCTCCTTGACCTGTCCATCTTCCCTGGACTGACCTATTCCACCACCCCCCCCCAACCTCCCCACCTATACTCTCTCCACCTATCTTCTTTTCTCTCCATCTTCGGTCCGCCTCCCCCTCGCTCCCTATTTATTCCAGAAGCCTCATCCCATCCCCCTCTCTGGTGAAGGGTCTGGGCCCAAAACGTCATCTTTTGTGCTCCTGAGATGCTGCTTGGCCTGCTGTGTTCATCCAGCCTCACATTTTATTACCCTGGCGATCCAGGTGATCCTGGTGGTTTGTTGTTTCAATCACCATCATGTTTCAGCAATGAAATAAAACCAGATAAAAATCCTGTCATCAATCGAGGCCTCAGAAAATACAACGGAGAAATGTCAGTGCTGACTCTGCACAGTACTCTCCAATTAGATCTGTGTGGTAGTGACAAAAATGGAACAATTTTCACCAGGACAGGCTACGTAACTTGCTCGGTGTAATCACACACATAAAATCATACCATACCTGCGACAATAATAAAGCAAACCATCAACAAACACAAAAAAATTGGCATCATCATCAACATCTGCGGACATGTCTTATCCTATCAGGGCGACAAACAGAGCAATGCTCAAGACATAATGGGACACAGTCGAAAGGGGGTTACCAGACCATCCTGATAATTGATGCCAAGCCATGTTAATTTTCGTGACTTCTGACAATGTATTGGCAAGACAAATTCCTGCTCATTATCATGGTTCAAGCTCCACCAACTATCAAATCACAGCTCTAAGTTGAACAACACTTGGAGGAATCTCTGACGGCGAAATGGCATAAATGGCCTCTGGCTGAGGCATTTCAACGGCCATCATGAAGAGCGGCTCAGCAAGTAGTTCCGATCCAGCTGACCTAGGCGCCAGGCTATGTCGAGGTGATTGGATGAGGGAATCATCAAGAGTGGAGAAAGCATAATGCATCTCATTCCTTTCGCTCTGCCTGCTGCAGAACCATCTGACCATCACAATGCCAGTATTGCTGACAACCACACAGTCCTTGTGTGGACAAAGTTGCCCTTTCACATTAAAGTAAATGTGTATATGTGGTCGCATCACGGTGTTAAATTGGACAAACTTTGAAAGAACCTAGCAAATTAACAATGCACATCCATGAGTCGCTGTGGGCTTTAAGAAGGATCAATATTGTGGTCCAGCTCAAACTGCAACCTCTTCACCCGCTATATCTCTCACTGAACTATCACCATCAGGGACGGCATCAACCTTGATTCAATTGAGAGTGCCAGAGAGCATCAGGTGTATCATGAGGGCGTAAAAATGAGGTAAGAACCAGGTGAAGATACTGGACAGTAATACTTTCACTGGGAAAACAGCAAGTAAGAAACAGATCTAAGCAATCCTACAAACAATGATCAGATCTGTGTTCTGTAGGACATCACATCACGTAGTAAATCGTGGCAGACAATTGAACAACTCACTGGAGAAGGAGGTGCCACAAGTATCGTCACTGCCAAAGGTGGAGGTGTGCATCACTTGAGTGCAAATGAATCAGGCTGAAGTATTCACAAAAAAAAAGCCGGGAATGCCGAGTGGATAATCCATCTTGGCCACATCATGTCTTCCCGGTATGACAGATTCCAAACTTCAGTTAATTCTATTCGTTACACTTTGTTAACAAACATAAACTGCAAGCATAAATTGCTGAAATAGCTATGAGTCCTGTGAACATTCCAACAACAGCACTGAAAACTTGGCCTGCAGAACCTGCCACACTCCAAACAAGCCCTTCATGTCCAGCTACAACATTGGCATTTACCTGGCAATGTGGAAAATTCCCCAGTACCAGCTGTGCCCTGTATACGAAATGTAGAACAAATTCAAAGCAAACAATTACTGCCCCATCAGTCTGCGGTCGATCATTAAAATGCTAGATATGCATAACAACAGTGCAATCATGAGATACCTACTCAGCAATGACCTGCTCAGGGATATACAGTTTGGACGTCACCCGTTCCACTCAGCTGTCGACCCCATTACAGCTTTCGTTCAAACATGGACCAAAGAGTTCAATTCCAGGCGTGGAATGAAGGTGATCGACCTTAACGAACCAGAGTAAAACGACAGTCAGCGAGTTTCACTGGCAAACATTGCACGAACTGTATTTATAGACATCAAAAGTGAATGTGGTTGTAATTGTTGGGGATCAGTTTTTACAAGCCCAGGTCTGCTGCAGTTCCTGTTGATGCTGCAGAATTGCATCCTCAGCCAGATTATTTACGACCGTTCCTCCGTCATGAGGTCAAAACTGGGGATGTTTGCCGATGGGTACATACTGTTCAACGCCATTGGCGACTTCTCAGAAATGGAAGCAATCCACAACGAAATGGAACAAGTTCAGGAGAGTATCCAGGTTTGGGCAAGCTAGTGATAATTAACGCTTGAGACAAATGCCAGACAATGACTTCTTCCAAGAAGACACAATGTAACCATGCACCCCTCGCCATTCATCAGTGTTGTCATCACAGAATACCTCACTGTCAACATTATGGACGTTCCCATTGACTGAATATTCCACTGGGCTCACAACCTGAACGCAGTGATGAGAAGATCAGATCAAAAGCTTAGAATACTTCAATGTGTAGCTTACCACCTGAACTCTAAATTGTGGATATCATCTACAAGACACCATTCAGAAGTGCAATGAAATACTCTCTAGTCTCAATGAGTGCAGCTCCAGCTACTTATCCAGGGCAATGCAACCCGCTTATTGTCATGATATCTATGAACACCCACTCTCTCCACCACCGAAACTCAAGTATAACAGTGTGAATTATATAAAAAATACACCGCAGAAATTCACCATGCGTCTGTATACAGCACCTTTTAAACCTATGAACTGTTCTCCCGAGAATGAGAAGGTCAATCAATACATATGAACATCATCACCAGCAAATTTTCCTTCGAGTCATTCACAAACCTGATTTGAAATTATATCGCCGTACATTCAGTGTTGCCGGGTTCAAATCCCAAATATTTTTCCTCCGCGGGCAATGTAGTTTATCTTATACAACGTGTACTGAAACAGTTCAAGTATGCCGCTCGCCTCCATCTTCTGAAGAGCAAAGAGGGATTAGGAGTAGACGCTGGTAATCCAGAGACTCTCGAGTCATAAATGAACGTAAAATAATACCATTAAACTAACAGTAAGAGAGAAAACAATGGTGTCACTTTGAAACAGATATTACATATCTTGTGACTTATTAAATATTTTAAGTCCTAATTTGTCAATTGTTTCATTAATGGGGATTTGATATCAAAAAATAAATCCAATGTGAGTCGCTGAATTGCATCCGTATGTCCGCCAAGATATGTTCCTTGTAAGCAGATTAAATGGATTGGTTAATATTGGGTTGGAACTGTACACTTAAAACTTACTTAAGTCAATCTATTCTGGACTCCACTTTTTATATACCATTTGAGGTTGAAGACATTGGTCATGTTCTTATAAAAGAAAGATACTAGAAAATCGTTCTATGTCAAGCCTGTACAAATCATTAGTCAGAGACTGCTAAAAAGGTCCTGGTGTTTCGAATCAGTTGTTGCATGTAAAACTGTACAAAATGAAGAGATCTCACAATGAATTGTGAACATGTTTATTTTAAACAATCCAAGCAGAGGCTGTCCCCCATTTCATTTCTGCTTCAGTCCTACTCCTTAATGCTGGATTGTTCTTCTTCTCCATTAAGTTCTGTTGTGGGTGACAATTGCCAGGCCAGCATTTATGTTCTTATTTCTGTTCTCTGTCAGTTCGAGCATTCCGCTGTGAAAGCCATTGACTGTAGGCTATTTTATGATGCTTCAATTGAATGGCATCCAACTCACAGCCTATGTTTCAGACCACAAATGGTTTATTGGTGGCTTAAACTGACTGATTTCTCATATGAGAATTGCCAATTGGTACTGTTGCACCAATGCTCGTATGTCTCTGATAATTAAACTGAAACAAAATTCCCAATCTGTTATGACAGGAGTAGGGGGTCCCCTCCAATAATTACCCTGTGAACAGTCAAAGAAGCTCGTTTTGCCCCTTGTAATCTGTTAATGGAGTGCTGAACAAACGAAAATCACTGATCTCCACTTTGCAAGTAACCAGGAGCAACTTTCTTCATTTAAAACAACATAGAACAAGTACTAACAAACCGACAATTCTACGAACTACTCCTTATTTGATCTGAATTTTCCAGGGATGCTGTTCAAATTCTGTCATTTCTGGTCTCTTCGCAAACGCCTTTCTTCCGTTAATTCTGCATTAGGGAAAGTTTTATCTATGTAATTTCTTCAGTTAGGGCTTGAGCTAAAATACCATAGTACCTTTAACTAATTAGGTGGACTTTCTCTGACAGCGGAATAATGCTAACTCCAGCAGGTCATGCAGGTCTCTGTCATGCAATTGGCAGTTGGGCCTCCCTGAATTTTCCAAATGCAATTGTCTTTTGTACTCGTAATAACATGATAAAATTCTTAAAATACGATTGGTTTCAGTTTGTAAACACTATCAGATTTAAATTAAATGAGATTTGAATCTCTGAGTTTGCTTTTAAATTAATTGGTTGAATTCAAACTTGCTGTCACATCATCAAAACAAAACTGCTGTTTTGTCTGCCACCCGTAAGGCTTTTATGTTGACACACATGTTTCCATGTTTGAGGTTATTTATACCAGAAACTTCTGCTGCACACAGTCATTTTTTTTTTTCTAAATTATTGTGTACATACAAAGCACACATGTCTTCAAGGAACCATGCGTGGTAGATTCTTTCCTTCATTTTCACAATTACTCTACCCAAAGTCGTAAAGGTACAACTGCTCTGTATATTGGATTGCAACCGGCAACAGCTTCCAGTTGAAAGATGCTCATGAAACAGTATCTCCATTGTTGTGCCTTGAGTCTGCAAACTTCTGCTGCTCACTTGTCTATTGACAGTACCAGAACAAATAATTGTTATCGCTGGTGTAGCTGCAGTTTAAAGTGACGTCTTCTCCCTCCCTTCGTTTGAGGCTGGACTGCAACACAATCGCCGCTGCTCAGATCTAGAGCACTTCGTTAAAATGCAACGGAAATTGGCGTTAAAAGTTCATCTGAAATTGATTGAAGGAAAAATATCGCAATCACCATTCCGTAAATTTAGATCAAGACTGGAAGAAAGCAAAAAAAACATCTGGCGCGTTTGAGTTGTGTTGACGTTTATGCACTGAATCCTATTAATTTGCCCTCTCTTCTGCATGTCACTGCATCAGTATTTACTTCCATTTAAGTCTTTATCATTTATTTATTAAGCATCTTCTGAAGAGTCTCGCTATTAGTCAAGTCATTCTGCACGAGAGCAGTGACACGTGTTAATAATACACCATACTAAAAGGTGATTCAATATTTTTTCTTTTTGGAATGTATTTTGACTCATATTTTTGATCCATGGTTTTGGAAAGTTCCAAAACTGTACGCGTCGCGAGAACTCTATTAAAATTCATTAAATCTTTAAAAACCTCTGTCAGGTCGTCTTTGAAACGTTGTCTTGTTGGAATGAAGAATCCGTGATAAAATGAGTACACAGTTCTTATAGATCAATTCAGTTATCATTTTTATAAAATGTTCCTTCCTCGATTTACTTTTGTTCATATTT
Organism: Stegostoma tigrinum; assembly: GCF_030684315.1. Classification (NCBI taxonomy): domain Eukaryota; kingdom Metazoa; phylum Chordata; class Chondrichthyes; order Orectolobiformes; family Stegostomatidae; genus Stegostoma; species Stegostoma tigrinum. The sequence continues at coordinate 1,459,418 of NC_081396.1, read as the reverse complement.
CAAACTGTGATATTCGGTGAATTCTGCTTACAGACAACTAATATCACCCAGGTCAAATGAAGAGCCAGGACTGCTGTAAAATCCCAGGGAGTTCTTGTGGTTAGAAACCTGTAAAATATAGAAAGTGCAAAATCTGATGACACATCCTTTACCAAAACCAAACCAAAGAACAGGGAGATTAAGCTCATGTACTCGAATATGCAAGTGCATGTAATTTAGAGAAAATGAACTTTGGCACTTTGGTGTACTCATCAGAATGAAAGAGTTAAACAATATGTCCTGGCGGTCAGATTTGTAGTCTGTTTCCAGAGTTTGTAAACCTTTTTTTCAACGTGGGGATGAGCGGTTATGAGAGCTTCCTAAGGAGCAGTGAAAATGAAAAGAATGTTGAGGATCATTCAAATTAATTCGAAAAGACAGTAAAGTGCAATTTAGAGAACAAATTTTGAACAATAAAACTGCATTTATTTCAATGTAAGGAGTGTTCCAGTTAAGGCACATGAACTCGGGGCATTAATTTGAAACGCTGGACGCAAACATTTTTCCTTCTGACAGAAACTTGGTTTAGGGAAGGATGGGACTGGCTGGACAATGTTCTGGGTCATTGTTGTTAAAGGAAAAACATTGAAAGAGAGCCAAGGTAGTATGGTGGAAACGATGTTTGATCCAGAAAAGCAAACTACTTTAATTAGAGAAGATATTTCTGAGAGGTCATTTCATGGAAAAATATAAGGAAAAAATAGAAATAGTAAAAGGATGATTGCCTTGATGAGATTGTACTGCAGCAATCCCTTCTTTCCCAGGTAAGAGTGAAATTAACTGACAAATATGGGCAGAGATCGCAGATACATCTCCGAATCATAAGGTTGTAATCTTAGGGGATTTTAATTTTCAATGGCTTAGGGCTGCGACAGTGTTAAAGATCTGAATGGTGAGGAATTTGTTCCTCTTTCATGAAAAATGTCTTCAACAATATCTGAACTTTCCTATCAGAGAAGGGGATAAAGTTGACTTCTCTTTCTAAATAAGGCAGAGCAAGTGACTTACGTGTTAGTAGAGGGCCAATTTGGGAATCAGTGATTCAATATTATTAGCTTTAATGTAGCTATGGAAAAAGATATGTCATCCATGAAATTTAAACATCTTAACTGGAGTAGGGTAAATGTTATGGGTGTGAATCAGGAAAATTCAAATTTTGATTGAAGTAGACTATTCACATGTAAAGAGACGTCAAAAAAGTTGGAAGCATTCAAAACTTTGATAACGAGAGATCAGATGCATTATGTGTCTGTTGGATTGGAAGTTCGTAAGACTTGATAGCAATAGATGCATAAAGATGTTGAGGTTTAGTTAAGAATTAAATAAAAAAAGTCACAGGGATCAACTTAATCACTTGGTAAGTATAAAGAGTGTTGGGAATTCAGAAGAAGAAAATCAGATCGGGAACATGAGCTGGCTTGGCAGATAAGGTTTAAAATAATCCAAAAGAAAAGGCAAACACATGAAAATGACGAGAACAAAGAGAGAAAGTAGAATACTTCAAAGATCCAATTGATCACCTTTGAATTGAACTGCAGAAAATCAGAGAAATACTAAATGAGTAATCTGAGTCCCTATTTCCTGTTGAGAAAGAAATCGATGCTGGAAACATCTGGGTAATAAAAATGTTTTGAATACTGTTCACATTACAGAAGAGGAGGTGCTGAAGGGGAAAAAAGTAAAGGTAGATAAATCTCCAACACCTGTCCAAGTGTATGCCAGGACGTTGTGGGATTTCGGCTAAGAAATTTCGGGGCCTCCTGCAGAAATATTTGTTTCATTTATATTCACAAGTAACGTGCCAGAGGATCAGAGGTGTGCATAACTGTTCGCCATTGCTTAACAATGACTGCAATGGGTAGCCCGGTGATTGACCTGCGAGTCTCACACTCCTTCTTCTGAGTTGATTAGTCTTAAAAATAAGACTTACATGCATTTCAAGACGCCAGGACTGAATAGGGATAGGAAACATGGTTTTATGTGAGGAAAACCATGTATCACAAACGTGATTGCAGATTGTTTTATGAAATAACAAGATTGATCAGCTAAAAGCGGCAAATGTGACTTAGATTTTAGTATAACCTTTGACAAGGTTACGCATGGTAGTCTAGGTAGTAAAGTTGCATCTCACGGGATTCAGGGTGAGCTTGTCTATTGCATACAATATTGGCTTCATGGCAGGCACTGAGGCTTGCTTTTCGGACTGGCAATACGTGACCTTCTTTAGTCCACAAAGATCTGCATTGTTTCCAACTCTCTTTGTCATTTATACAAACGAGTTGGATGGAAATCTAGGAGGTGAAATTTGTATGTATGAGGAAGACACCGAAATTGGTTGTAGACTAGACCATGAAGAAAGTCATCTGAGATTACAAAGAGATCGTTGGCAACTGTGTCAATGGCCTGAAGACAGTTAGGTGGAGCTCATTTTGGATAAATGTGAAGTATTGCATTGGTATTGACAGGGCTTATGTAAATTATGCTAAGGCCCCAGGTAATTTTGTGAATCAGAGAGACCACAGTGGTTCAGGTATATAAATCTCTAAAATTCGTGCAACAGATAGACAGTCCGGTTAAGAAGGCGTTTTGCACTCTTACCTCCATTGCTCAGTCCGTTGAAGATATGAATTGGGAGGTCATGTTACGATTGTACAGGACGTTCGTGATGACTTTTGTGGAGTACTGTGTATAGTTCTTACCGCTGTGTTTTTGGAAGAACATTGTTAAACTGGATTGAGTTCAGAAAATGTTTCCCAGGATGTTGCCAGGAAAGGAGATATAAAAATACAGAAAGGCTGTGATTTTTTTTCCCACCAGAGCTTAGAAAATTGAGGTACATCATATTCGGGAGTAGCATCTTGAAAGTGAGAGGGAAGATTTTTTTTCCCTCGGGTGGAGAAGCTCAGGAATATGGGGCAAATCTTTATGACAAGCAGAGAAAGATTTTAAATGAGGCATGAACAACACTTTTTTTCCACAGGGAGAATGGTTTGCGGGAGGAATGATTTCCAGAGAACGCGTTGGTTGCAAAAATGGCTACAACTTTGAAAGTCAACGTTTAAAAAATAATAATGAAAGAGAACATCTGGGTGAATATGGGCCCCTGGCAGGCAGACAGGGCGAGTTAATTTAGAAAGAAGGCTGGTGTGAACCCGTTGAAGTGATGGGTCTGTTTCTATGCACGATTACAGCATGAACCAACGTCAAAAACAGCAACAGCTCCGTTTGAACGAATTTGCATTATCAGATTGGCTCACCGGATTGAACTGCAGATTTAAAGATCAAATCTTTTATTTTATAAAACATTGGAATGAATTAAACAAAAGTGTTGACTGTTTTGGGTGATGAGATTGCCTCAAAGTGAAATTTGAGTCAGACAATTGATCCCAGTGGCTGCAAGCATTGGTCAACTTTACTTCCATTGAGTGCAGACAAAAGGCGCCGCGCGAGAGCAGTATTCAGATCCCCTCACGAAATACTACCTTTACAAGAGGGTGGCTTCAACTTTACAAAAGAAAATTGATGAAGAAAACCTTGAATGGATATGACAATGCAGAAGCTCAGGCTTTTGTCAGTGGAGTAATATGAATGAAAACTCAAATCTCACTAATGAACAAGGCTAACCACGCCAATTTAAATATCATTGCAGTTAATTTGTTGAAAATTTTCATGTACTTTAGCCCTAGACTTACTATTGCAATTTCTCGAATTATCGATGTGATTAGTGGGCTGTGCTGTCTTCCCGATCTACAGTTTATAATTGTGGTGAAGGGACTCATGCATTTTATTCTTCCTAGTTTGAGTTACTATGAAGTTATTTTGAAATATGCATATGTACAGCCAAAAAGATGCCTGGATTTGGGAAGATTACACAGAGACATGATCCGGAGTATGTGGTATTTTCATGCAGATGCTTCCCTTGTACATCGGGAAGATTGAGTTTGCATGTTTAGAATGTTCTGGCGAAGAAGGCTTATTGAGGAGTTGCAACATATCTTGCAGATGGTATACAATATTGCAACCACGTGGTATTGGTGGCGACAGAATCAAGTGTTGAATGACGTGCCTGTCAGAAACTAATTACTTTAAAGGCCACCCATTCATTGACTGAGACAATAAAATTTGCCCATGCACCTAATTAACTCCGTTAAATTAACGCCATTAAAATGAGAGGAATAGAAGAATTTTCTTCAAAAGCACGTTCCACACTCACGACCTAAATGACCCCAAAATGCACAGGGTCTAAGAGAGCCCATCAAGATCGTTGTTCCTTCAAACTTCTATGTATTCCTACTTGTAAATATCTTCCAAGTCTTGCCACGAGTGCCAAATTAGCAATAAACTAGCTGAAAGCTCTGTGGATATAATTTAATTCTGGTACTCGATTGAAGAAAAATGAGGCCTACCAAGTCATTGGTTGGAATTGGAAAGGTGCAATGTCCTCGCATTGCCAGTGTTTTCAACATCAACATCATTAAAAAAGGACAGAATGAATGTCTGTAAGAAGCAATGGGAGAGAAGAAACACAATCACAAGCTTAATACGTACTTGATTTTTTCAAAAAAATTAGTCATGTTGTACAGTTGCATTTATTGGCGTCTTCATGTTCATTATTTCTCTTTTTTGTTTTCTTTCCCCTTTTACCCACTTCCTCTCGGAAAGTCTTATTCATCAATTGGCTGACCAGTTTCGCAAAGTGAAACAGTTTTAACAGATATTTTGCATATAGTTTATTTACCTTTTGGAGCAAGGATGATGATGCATTGAGGGAGGAGTGTGGGCAGATTAGAAACTCAAAACCTTTCATCAAAATTGACTTTTTGAGAGCACATGAGCACTTGGTAAAATGAGGAGAAAGGCTGTCAGAGGTGGGTACTCCATATAAATAGGAAAAATGACGTCAAGACACACTACAGAATCAGGAAATTACAGTAAAAATGACTTCGACACAGAGGAACGCAGAGGTAGAAGCAGTAACCATCAATAGAGTGAGGTAGAACACAAATGACCAATTCAGATATAAAAACAAAATCGGTCAGAAACCAAACGCTGGCAAATAGTATCAGAATAGGTGGATGGTTGATGAGTGTTGTGAGCACAATTGGTCTACGAGCTTTTTTATATTCTGAGAAAGGAAATGTTCTCTGTCTCTTTCTTTCTGACTCAGATTGCATCGATAGCAAAATCAAAGCAACAGCCCAGGATACGACTCCAGAGAATATCAAATTGAAACAAGGATAAATGTTCAGTCCTCCTAAATGAAGAAAATCATTTTGGAAACTACTCAACAAAATCTTAAGAAATAGGAGCATGGCATTTAATCACTCAGTCTTTCCTCTGAATGAAATCTGCAAAACGCCTCCTTTTTGCTGTATCCTATTCAAAGATAACTTACCACAGATTTGAAGAACAGTATATGTCAGGTTCGTTTTTGGAGAGCCTCACGGATTTCATGCACTAACAAGACACTGACCTGTTTAGACAAACACAAATCTTTTATTACCGAGCAAGTACAAGCAATGGAGAAGCGCTGTAGTTTACTCGGCACAGAGTGCAGAGTCCTCTAAATAATTCTCCCTGACCAACGGACAGTCACCGCTTTTTGTAATTACTAAGTGCATAATGCATAAAACAATTTTATATCTCACAATGACATGATACATGAAACAATTATGAAAATAGACAAAGACAGGATACAAAACAATGATGACATCAAGAACATAAAAGACCAGGACATATTATCGATCGTTCGTGAAGTGGCTGCTAATGGCAGGAGGCGATTTCAAGTTGTTAACGTGACAGATTGTAATTTCAAGTTGCCGATGTGTATGCCTGGAACAAAGTCAGTGCCGTGGCCCCTTTGTCAGAGACAGAAGTTACATACTTCAGAAGTCTCACACCTTTACAAATGCTCCTCACTCAACCTTACTTGAGACATTTTCCACATACCCCTGTGCAGGAAGATAAAGATTTGCACAGGTTAACTCGAACTCTATTCAGACAGGAAGCTTAAAGCTGTGTCTGCATGCAGATGTTTAGGGAGATAAGGAGTTAAAAATTTGACACCTAATTTCTAGCTGTGTAGGAAGCTTTACAGCAGTACCTGCATACCTATGTGTAGGCAGATAAAGGACATTAGTTTATAGAAATATAGAAATCAATGGGATGTTATCCCAATATCATCTCATTCCCTCCTTTTATCATTTCATGATAACCTATAACGGGACCGAGAAGGGAGCTGCCAGCCTGTCAAACACAAACCTGCAGCAAGGATTCAGGCATGCCATTAATGTACAGCAGGCAGCTATGACAACTACGAGAACAACTATCCCATGTAGCAAGTATAAGCCACAAGAATCTCTCATAAGCCATCCCAACAAGCCCTCCCCAGGCCGGGGACCCTCTCTGTACTGTTCCAACTGCCCCTGTATGGCTTGAAAAACCTAGGTAATCTTATAGGACTCTTTGGTGACATGGGTAATGCACTTGCCAACTATCGTAGTGCATACTCCTTCTTGCTGGGTCAGTTGATAGTTCACTGCATACCAGGTTTGTTGAGCATAGAGCCGAAGTTCGGCTAATTCTTGGTTGACTACCTCCAGTCCCGTCATTGTGCTGTTTCCCAGGGCGGTGAGTTCACATGCAAGATAATATCGATTTTTTGCGGCCACCACCCCTGGGGAGCCTCCCAAGCTGACAGCTCCCAGGAAGCGGTATTCTCAAGTGAGAGCCCAAGGCAATTGGGTTCTGCCATGCAGCGCAAAACTCACGGCTCAGGAAGCGTGTAACAATTGGCCATCGAGTTCCTGCTTGTTGGGGTCAAGGGGCCCAGTGGCCCCAACAGCAAACAGCACCAGCAGAGTAGGGGTTGCAGTTGTGAAGGTCCCACTAAGGAGGAAAACGAATCCCTTTTTAGCCTGGTAGCAGGTAACAGACTCACGTATTTCTTGATAGCTACGCCAGGAGGACTGACCCTTATGTGGATGGAAGTTTGCGGAGTTAAATGGAAATGAAACATAGTCCGTTTTTTTACATTGTTATTCCAATCCCCACAAGTCCACTGTATGCCCCGGGTCACAGTTATTGGCAAAGCTTCGAAGCAGGGGCAGTTCAACAATACTCCTCTCGTGTTGCAATTTCTGTTTTTGTGCACCGATGGGGCCAGGAAACATTTTGGGGGTGATTAGTAACTCTACATGCACACAACAAGTACCAGTTCCATTAAAGCAAAACGGGTAGCTGTTGGGACTTGTACAGTTAGCCCCGTCCTTCTGATGCCCAAGTCTAGTGTCCCCACAACGAGAGAGACCACGAACTATCAGTTTCACACATGTACCCTCGCACCCCTCGTCCAAGTTCCCCTCTACCCTTGGCAATGGTTACCGGAGTACTCTACTTCATAAAGCTGACTCGGGTTCCAGTCAGGTGTTGCCACAAATAACGCTTCTACAGACCGTGCTAGTGGGTAACATGCTGTCTGATTCCCGTGCAGCTGGATGTGGGTCCTATAAAACAGATTGTCCTGCTGGCCATACAAGGGCAGAATAATACTCAGTCCAATGATTAATTGCAAGGTGATGATGAAATCCATCGTTTACAGTCACGTAGGTGGATATAGCGATTCTTCCCTTTAACATTAAGAGCTGTCGGAGTCTGAAGAAGGGCTTGATACGTTCCTTTCCACCTTGGTCCAAGCTTGGGGCAATCCCAGTCCCGGAGAATTGCAAAATCTCCAATCTGTGGCCACGAAGACTGATCCTGAATCTTGAGGGCTTGGTGCGGTGTCTGCAGAGGTGGTCTGAAGGCGCCCTTCACCTGCAAATGGAGACACTTTAAAGATGATGTTAGTTGTTGCAAGTCCCTTTGTATTTCTACTCCCATAACATTTAGGTTAATTTTGGTGGGTAGGCTGGTATTGGCATCCCATGGTGTTCTACTGGGCTGGCCATAGACTATTTCTGCTGCTGAGAGCCCAGTGGTAGAATGAGGTGTTATTCGCATGTGATGCAAGGCTAGTGGCAAAACCTTCAGCCAATTAAGGCTGGTCTCTAACGTCAACTTGGTCAATTTAGTTTTAAGTGTTCCATTAGCTCGTTCCACTATCCCTGCTGCCCGATGGTGGTAGGCACACTGGAATTGCTGTTGGATGTGCAACGTGTCACAAAGTTCCTTATTACTCTTTCCTGCAAAGTGAGGGCCGTTTTTGGAACTAATTTGTCACGGCACTCCAAACCTCGGTATTATTTCAGTTAATAATAGTTTTACTACTGTTGAGGCTTTGTTGTTTGTCGTTGGGAAAGCCTCTATCCACCGACTGAAAACATCAACAATGATAGGAAAATATTTATTACAGTTTAGGTGCGGCAATTCAATAAAAACTAACTGAATGCATTCAAATGGTCCACCTGGCAAGGGTGTTTTCCTTGGTGAGCATCTCTCATCCCCTGGCATGTGAGACATGATGCTGTACGAGACTGGGCTGCCTCAGTCAGTCTGGGGTGCCACCAGGTACGGAGCATAATACCACTCATTCCCTCCTTGCCAGGTTGGGTGTCAGAATGCAGACAGTCAACAAGAATAGGTAACAAAATATCAGGGGCAGACACTTGGCCGACTGGGGTCACCCAAAGGCCTGAGGACTCTGAATGCAAGCATCCACGCGCCTTCCAAATATTCTTTTCAAAAGCAATGGCCTACCCCTGCAAGTGCTGATCAGTGACGACATTTGGAATCTCCATCTTGTCTGAAGGTGTGTGATTTACCGCTTGTTTGTTCATAAAGGGTACAATGAAAAAAATGGTCTGCAGCAGCCTGGCTAGCAGGCCAGATCAGTCCGAGCGTTGCCCCAAGTACCTATAGAATCAACAGAGGCATGGGCAGCGCATTTGATAGTAGACAATTGCTTAGGGAGGAGGATTGCCTTGAGAAGGTTTTTAACAAACAGGGAGTTCTGGATTGGCATACCTAAGGACGTTAACAATCCGGAGAGGGGAGTGGGGCATCAGTGAGGTCTGGGCGCGGAAAGCTTAGAAATTGCTTCCTGAGAGGACAGCCATGTGGTGGGGGCGGGGTGGGGGGGCACAGAAATGTGACTGGGTTAATAGTGGAGCAGGAAGAGATAAGGAATAAATCTCAGAGAGAGTCTTGGAACAAGAGGGAAATCCCTGAACTCCAGTGCCCAGGCGAGTGGAGTAGCAGGCACCCGGTCATTATAATTCAAGTTTAAAGAGCCTACTGTAAACCTGAAAGTTTCAGTAGGACGTATGTGTGTGTGTGTATTTGATGTAGTAGACTGCGAAAGTAATGTCCTTGATATCTGAATAATGGCAGCGCAAACACAAGGGGAAGCAACAGCAATGTTTGGTTGAAGCCACTATGAGATCAGCCATGATCTTAGTGAATGGAAGAGCACATGTGCAGGGCTGAACAGTCGACTCTTGCTCTGAGTCCTATGTTCACTACTGAGGAATGGCAGGGCGGGGAGGGCGGGGTGCAAGTGAAGGTCTGCAACACAATCACTGCCGTAACAGAGCTGTACGGTACAAAGGAAAGTAATCAATTTAACAGCTGACAAATGTGACAAACCAGTAGAAATATTCCAGCCCGCAGTGGAGGTTCAGGGTTGGCTGGCTTTAATCACGTGACTTCATTGTAGCCCTGGTGGATGCACAAGCAGCAGACGAAGGTAGGATGACTGTCCACGTACAGACAGTAAACAGTGAAAACTGGGATGGAGCAAGAGATTGAGTTCAGAATAGAAGCATTCTCTCACTCACCTTGTGGCCTTGTGGGAGCACCAAGGAGCATAGACTGACTCATGGCAGCTATGACGCCAGTGGTAGTGAGGCAAATCCACATACTGGGTAGGGCAGCTAAAATACCCACTCCGCATTTTCATAGCTATCAGTCAGGAGGAAAGGCAACAGGGTTAGCAGACAGGAGGAATCTCTGCTCTGTGTCATGTCTCATTTGCACAGTGTCACCATATCCCATTTGCCAGACTGAACCAGAGAGGCAGTAATGGCACTAACATTGCAATGCTGTCCTGAACTTAGAGAGAGAGAGACGCAGGAGGGCGAAAAAAACTCTCGTTGGTTTAAAAAATTGCCATGTGCGTGTACATCAACGTCAGTCAACAACTAGTCAAGAATTATAGTGGAAATTGACCAAATTATATATGTTAAGAAAAAACAAACTTACCACACAAAAATCAGAAATTCTTCAAAAAACGAGTTAATTATCAGATTCAGTGACAGTTCCTCAGAGCTGGAATGAATGAAATGGATGATCGGCCCTAGGACCCAGCGGAGCCACAGCTGTGGGAGAAGCCACAGCCGGTATTTTCAAGAGGTATCAATTACCTGGATAAGTGGTTGTGAACTTACCCCGATCCCTTACCCACTGGAGCCACACTGTGTGAGAAACCGCAGCTGACAGTTTCAAGAGATGTCAGTTACCTGGATAAGTGGTCGTGAATTCCAAACCAATGGTGCGTGCCATTGATGGAAAGGTGCTCTCCTGCCTTGAAGCAAGGAGGGTGAGAATTTCACGGTGCTGGATATCTCGAATGGTTTCTGTTCTGGCCCGGTTCGGCAGGAGGATCAGTACAAATTCGCACATACTTTTAAAGGACAACAGTACACGTGGAGTTGTCTGCCACAGTGTTTCCATAATAACCCCAGCATTTTCCACCGGTGTATGGCAGACTGTTCAAAAGATTTTAGTGAGCCACACAGGCTTGTACAGTATGTGGACGACATCCTGTTGTTCACAGACAATAGTGAGGAACACGGCCCCCTAGTTAGTGAGTTGTTACGACTCCCGTCCAAGAGCGAGTTAAAGGTAAACCATAAGAAATCACAGATAAGGTTGAGGGAGGTCAAGTTCCCGGGACTGACCCTGAGGACTGGAGAGCGCAGCATAGATGCAGCACAGGCTGAAGAGGCCTTGGGGGTGACTTGGTACATTTGAATAGTGTCCAGGATATAATCTATAAAATCTTCTGGGTTAGTCTTTCGATGAGGGGCCCTTGACATAATTAAACACACCTCTTGTGGCTTCCAAGCGTATAGACCTGCAGTGTATTTTGAGCCCCTTGTGTTGGGTTCGGATGAGGGACTGTGCAATTAGGAAATTGTCGGTGATTTTTCATACAGGGGTCCTTCTTTAGGGGATGTCTATTCGAGGATCTCTTCCAAACTCTGTCCTCAGATTCACGATCCTCTGCCTGTGAGGAGGGACTATCATATTCTTCGCTACTTGTAAAATCGCTAGGAAACACTAAACAGGTGCTAGATGGTCGATTGAACTGCACCCGGGACTCATGTTTCCCCAGGCTTCTCATAGGTTTTAAAAGAATGCTGGCATCCCTCCTTTAGTTCACTAATGGTCTATTCTGTATTCGGTTTCCTGTTTGCCTGTTGAGTTTGAGACCGAGTACAACAGGAGCCAGCGCCTGTACAAGCCGCGGTTTGTCAGGGGATTCTTGTGGGCTGATTACAGAAGGGCTTGGAGATTCTGTAGGCGGTTTGGTTTGGTCCGCGTACGGTGGTGGTGACACGTCTTTGGGCGATTGCTGGGACTGTTGCAGGGTTGGGGTGCCTGCAGATGTAGGTTAGCCAAGGACGGGTAGGGCTGTAGCGGGGGTAGTGGTCCCGATGGGGCAGAGGGGTGCCTTGCCCAGTCCTCCTCGTCTAGTTCATCTGTATCATTAATTTGGAACAACATCGGCATGCCAGATATGTCAGGAAGTGTCTCAGATTTTTTGTTTTCTGTCAACGCGGCCTGCCACTCTCATCTCTGTTCTTTGTCTCATTGTTCTCTCTCCTGCCTTTCTTGTTTCACTCTTTTTTCTTTCAATCATCTCCTGATCCTTACACTGCAGTTTTAAACCTTCTCAAGTTTTAGGTTTCCCCTCTTTATCACAGGCACCGATCTCTTTCCTACGTGGATCATCCACCCAACTGGCCAGTTTTGATTTTTCAGTCAGCTCTTCAGCTCTCTTTCCCCAGAATGACATTAACCCTCTCCAGTGCCTCTTCTGCTTTAGTACATACATTTATACCCCACCTTCCCCGCAACGACGAATTCTCATTTCCCAATTTTTTTTTGTTTAAGCATGCTGACAGACGTCTGTATTGTACTTCATTTGCGGGGTCATCCCAGCATAACCGACGTAAAGGGATTCTGATACCCGACTTAACAAGTGCTTTCACTTTTTACTTGTTTCTATATACTACACCAGAGTCCTTCGTCTCAACACCCACTTCAGAGCCCTGACCTTCGCGTGCGGAATTTTCCCTCTTAACAATCGGTCTAAGGCAGGGTGATTGAAACAGACAGACACTGTAACTATTCTGTACCGAGGTGTGAACACTTTCTGTACCTTCCCAAGCTTATTCTAACCGCTCCCTTTTCCCACTTGCCCAACTCAGGGACTCAACCACAGTCACCGGGGGACTCGATTCTCCAGGATTTTTTTTTCAGTTGCTTGTCCCAGGGACTTTAGCCCAGGCCACCGGGGGAATCGAACCTCCCGGATTATTTTCTCTTTTTTCAGTTATTTGAATCAGGCATTCTAACCCCGGCCACTGGGGGACTCTAACCACCCGGGTTTCTTTTCCCAGTTCCACCGGAGGACTCTAACCTCCCGATTTCTTTACTAACGTGGGGACTCGAACCACCAGGCGTTAGGATTCAGCAGTGTTCAAGACCGTGAGACATCTCGGAGTTCCATGAGTACAGAGCCACGCAGGGACGAGGGGTCGCACGCGTGGCAGGTTAGTGAGAGAGACCAAGGTGAATCGTACCTGGCGGGCCCATCCGTCTCACTCCACTGACACTTGAACGGTAACTTTTTCAGCCCTGCATGTAAGACTGCTGTACAAGTTGGAACCCTGCTCGCAGCGCCAAATGTCAGGTTTCTTTTTGGAGACCCTCACGGACTTGATGCAATAACACGATACTGACCTGTTTAGAAAAACACAAATCCATTATTATCGAGCAAGTACAAGATGTGGAGAGTCATTGTACTTAACCCGGCACAGAGTGCAGAGTCTCGCAAGTAATTCTCCCCGAGCAGCAGACAATCCCCACTTTTTATACTTTACTCAGTGCATAATACATAAAACAATTTTACATCTCACAATGACATGATACATGAGACAATTATTACAACAGGCAAAGACAGGACACAAAGCAATTATTACAAGAAGGACATAAAAGACCAGGACATAGTATCGATCATTTGTGAACTGGCAGCTAATGGCAGTAGGCGATTTCAAGTTGTGAACGTGACAGAACGTAATTTCAAGTTGCCGATGTGTCTGGCTGGAACAAAGTCAGTGCCCTGTCACCTTTGTCAGAGACAGAAGTTACATACTTCAGAAGTCTCACACCTTTACAAATGCTCCTTATTTAACCATATTTGAGACAGTTTCCACATACCCCTGTGCAGGAAGATAAAGATTTGCACAGGTTAACTCTAATTCTATTCAGAAAGGAAGCTGAGAACAGTGTCTGCACATCGATGTGTAGGAAGATACGGAGTTACAAAGCCTTACACCTGATTCCTATCTGGGCAGGAAGGTTTAAGGCAGTGCCCGCATACCTGTATGTAGGCACATAACGGACATTAATTTATAGAAGTATACAAATCAATCGGATGTTATCCCAATAACATCTCGCATGCACATTGAAGGAAAGAAATTATTCCACTTTTGATATGCTCTGCACAGTAATGACGTACAATGTTGACACTTGCAGCAAAATATTAGCTGCTATTTCCTTTTGATTTTGCCCGAATTATAATGAACTCAACATGTATTCTTCACTACGGTGTTGGTTGCTTCCTCTGCTATTATTTCATCGGGTTATGGTTTTCCTCAAACATTAAGCATGAATAGAGTCAAGAATATATTCTACCTCAGCCAGAGAGTGGTCAGTTTGCGCAATTCTGCGCCACAGAGAATTATTGAAGTTAAATTATCGAATGTTTTCCAAGGATCAGAAACTTTGAGGAGGACCTCTAACATTTGGAGGTATTTTTTTCCTGAATTTGTAGTTCAGCGCAACAAATGAAAGTTTTGTGATTACCATGTGGCCGCGTTTTTGTATGTAAGTGTTTCCCCTTCAGTTAAAATAAATCATGAACAATTGAACATCTTTTAACTCTGCTAAATACAATACCTAAGCTGATTCGCAAATTAGATTAGGCTAAGGGAGCGAAATAATTGTTCACTGAACTGTAAGTGATTTTTAAATTATTATTATGTAACGTAATTGTCCCTTCGGGGACTCTAAGTTAGAATAAATCAGGGACAAATGAACATGGCTCAGACATAAAGCCTCCATCCTCTGGCATTCCTTCATTCTCTGAAAATAAGGATGCATGGTCCAGCAAATGGAATCTTCTTTGCCATTGTGTATCCCTTCCTTGCTGTTCTTGGCGCACCTGGTAATTAATGGATTCCAATGAAATCTTTTTTTCTTCATATATATTTGTTCTTCTCTTTCATATTGTTTCTAATATTTAGTGTTATCTTAGAATAACAGACTTCACGATATTAGATTGTGTTCTGGTACGTTATGGCATTCATTGCACTGGTATTTCGGAACTTTAAAAATCAGTACCTTGAAATGCACATCTGTAAAACTGATATTTCTTAGTTTAATAAAACACGTGAATTTTATATCATTCAATTTCTAACATGAGCTTCTGTCATAATGTATTAAGGTGCAATCTAATGTATTTAATGTGAGATGAAATAGTGACGTTGTTATGTTTCATGAAAATTCAGCACCATTGGCCTTTCATCCAAAATGATGAAAGAGATGCAAGAAGAAATGAGGGTTTTCGAAAGATTGAAAGTTTATTCATACATTGTCTGCTTCTGAGGGGTTTTGTACATTCGACTTTCAAGGTATTATCATCTGTTTATATCATCAGCGGATGCAGTAGTTTCTGAAAAAAGGGAAAAATGGTTGCTTATCTGTAATTTTCACTGGTAAAGTGGGCATGCTTCACAGGAGTTTTAACAAACAAATTTGACAGTGGGAAAGGAAGGGGGGATGACCTTTAGAAGGGGCAAGAGACAGAATCACGAAAGGATTGATTTTCACTGATGAGAACTTCGTCAGTCAATGAGCAACAACCAATAATGCCACAGATTAACATCAGAGAAGCACAAGACACCACCTTTGGATAGAATCTGGACAGACTTGGTGATCTCTGATGATCGCAGGATTCAACAGTTATGAGAGTGTAGTGACTCCGATAGGATTTCAAAATTAGGAGATGAAATTGCCAAAATCATGATGCCACCAGACAGGGAGACAGTGAAGGTATGTGAATAAATTGGATTAAACTGACTAAAATTATGGACAGCAAATACTTAGGATGGGTTTAAATTGTATTCTAGTTCGAGGAGCCATCTCAGTGGCCAGCAAGCGGCCTGAAATGATTCCTGTATGAACAAATGCTTCATTCAATGGTGAATATTGAGCCATAAACAGTGAGTTTTTAAGTTATAAAGAAGCCAATTTTGAGCATGGAAAATCAGAGAAGTGGACTCTTTCAGTTCCAGAATACTGAAACAAATTATTTCATTCCGTTCAGTGTCATATTTCACTTTCTTCACCTCTCACAGCAAACTTGTTGGCGATTGTAATCCTAGCTCGAGGACAATGTGGACTGTCTCGATGCATCACTTACTATCTGAAGGCAATAGCGGTGGCAGATTTCTTTGTCATCATTACCGGGTGCATATTAAACAGAATTGGCCGCATTTATTTTAGCTACAGTGTCATATCTACCACCCCCGGCTGCCGCATCAATGCTGTGATGGTCTATGCAGCTCGGGATGGTTCTGTATGGCTGACAGTGGCCTTCACGATTGATCGTTTTATGTCCTTCTGCTGCCAGAGCATGAAGTCCATTTACTGCACTGAGAAAACTGCATCACTAGTCATCGGAATCATTTGTATTTTTACCTGCATTAAGAACATTCCATACTACTTTATCTACGACCCCTTATACATTCTGGATGGTGTGCCCTGGTTCTGTAACATCAAGCCCAATTTCCATACTGCGTCTGCCTGGCAATCATACCACTGGCTCGACCGTATCTTAACCCCATTTCTCCCTTTCCCCCTCATTCTGCTTCTCAACGCCTTGATTGTCAGGCACATTCTTGCAGCGAGCAGAGCACGAAAGAGGCTTCTGAGCACTGCAAATCGTGATGACTTAGAGTTGGCTAATCGTAAGAGGTCAATCGTCCTGCTGTTTGCCGTCACGCTCAGTTTCCTCCTCCTTTGGGCCACCTATATCGGACGTTTCCTTTACAGATTGATTGCACGCGATGAGTACGTCAGCAGCCTGAACTTTAGAACTCCTCAGTACATCCTTCAAGAAACTACCAACATGTTCATGTTACTTAGTTCCTGCAACAACATCTTCATCTATGTGGTGTCGCAGGAAATGTTCAGAAAGGAACTGAAGAAGCTATTGACATGCCCCTTCCAAATATTCATTGCCTACATAAAACGATAGGCAGAGCAAAACAGAAAACTGTCCTACCAAAGTTCCCATGCAACTGTGTATGAAACACTGCCTGCTTCGAAAATTAATTTTTAAAAAAATCTCTCTGTCGTTCAGGGCCGATGCATATCACTTATATCATATCATTGCAACGAAATTGCTATTTACTTGCTCAGCTGTGTTTTTGTAACCTAACACTACACATTTTCTGCTGCACTTTGACAATCCGACTGCAAAATACATGAACATATTTTGCCACTTATCAGCTTCTTTTCATTCTGTTTTTCTTCTTTCCTTCATCCTTACATTATTCCTTTCTTTCTTAACCAAGAGTTAGCCCAAATGGTTTGAAATGGTGTCTCCTTCTGGTGACAAAGTTTATAGCCTTGATCACATGAAGTGCATTTTGATTAATTCAGTCATACGATATGAACATCGCCAGCAGGAGCGGAACGTCTTGCCTATCCCCAAACGCACTGGAACAAGTTCATGTGAAATTCCTACTTCAAACCAACCTATTCTTCAGAGTGTAGGGGTGATCACAATGCCATAAGACAAAGGATACCATCCATAATGACTCATTGGCACTGCAAAAGAACTGATATAATTCTAAGTCGCGATGGTATGTGGCTTGGAGGAGAACTTCAAGCTGCTAGATTCCCCTTGCATCACCACGTTTTCCCTGCGGGATTGTACATGTCACTGCTGCATTTTTTGATGTAAGTCCCGACAGTTGCAACTGATGGAAGGTAGATACTGTTGCAACTATTCTTTGGTGATTGAAGGAGGAACAGTCAAAAGTTAAGGATGGTGTGCAAATCGACCAAGCTATTTGCCTTGGACTGTGTCAATCTTGATGAGTCTTGTCACAACTGCTTTCATTCAAAAACGTGGGACATATTCAATCATAATCCAATTTCACACTTTTTTGTGCGCTTGACAACCCATTGGGTAAGGCATATTATGTACACACCCCAAAATGATAAAATTTTCACTTGCTGTTGACAACGCAGATTTTATATTGCTTTTCTAATGTTGTTTCTGGTCAAAGTTGAAAACAAAGTGTGATTCATTCACAGTAATGCCATTACACAACAGGGTGTGAACGAAACATTCAGTATAATTAAAATTGGGCATTTCTTGCCACTTTTGCAGTACGGCTATTGCCAAACGTTTACGGTCATTGACCTTCGAAGATCCTTTATGAGATGATATTTCTTAATGTTGCAGCAGTGCCCAAGTCAAAAAAAAACAGACCGTGCTGGCGTCGATATATTCAGCATGGATCAATTTAGAGTGTTAGATTTGTCAGAATGGAAGCGTTGCTATGATTCTAAAGTTAATGCTGACATCAATCCACAGTAATTATCTCCTTCACGCAATAGCAGTCACGTGGTGGAATGGATATTTTGTTCTTTCTGCCCGCAGTAGTTTGTAGGTTTATATTTGATTCATAAAGATATTACTTTCATATTGATGATCAAGCAAGTCTTTTAATCAGCAAAAATGTTGAACACAGAGAACTATGCTGGAAACATTCATTCAAACACTGTCAATGATAATAAAGAATAAAACTTGTTTCACACAAATCTCTGTAATGCAGACAAGGCATTGACAAGTTCCAACATAAATATCCCTCTATACTGTATCATTACATACTGCCCAAGACAGTAAACGATAAAGAAGAAAACCCAGTGTTATTCTTAAATGTATCAGTGATAATGGGAACTGCAGATGCTTTAGAATCCAAGATAACAAATTGTGGAGCTGGATGAACACGGCAGGCCAAGCAGCATCTCTGGAGCACAAACGCTGATGTTTCAGGCCTAGACCCTTCATCAGAGAGGGGGATGGGGAGAGGGAACTGGAATAAATAGGGAGCGAGGGGGAGGCGGACCGAAGATGGAGAGAAAAGAAGATAGGTAGAGAGGAGTGTAGAGGTGGGGAGGTAGGGAGGGGATTATTTTTAATTGTTCAGGATTGCTTACCACACAGTATCTGGAAAGAAATGTGCTTTCAACTTTCAAGGAAAAACAATTGTTTTTTCATTCTCCCAAATACACGTTAAGTGGTTTAATTTATACGCTGTTATATGATAATGATTAAGCAATCAGACCTCGAGGCTTTTTGTTAACTCGCATTTCCAATTTTTTTCCTCAATGTTTAAAGACTCAAATCAGTTGCTCTGCCCTATATTTATTAACTGTTTCCAAATGTTCAACACGGGATGCTGTCTCAAATTGAAAGATAAAATTGCATCAAGGCTGCCTAATGCAATTCCACATTCTGTTTTCATTACTATTGCGAGTTGAAATCACAACGTTTTGCTTCAGAGCCAGATTCTTGCCAGATTTTGCTGAGGTCTGTGGGTTTCAGGTAACAGGTGAAGATTACACGGTGATGGAAACTGTCGTCATGTTTCGGCGTTAGGACATTTAATTTGAAACGCAGATGCAAATAGGATGACGTTTGTTGATATACCAGTTGGACTAGCAATGGAGGACCATCGTTCACAGCCTCTCAGCTCATTAAATAAGTGTCGATGTGCAGGCTAAACCTAGAGCTGTAATATCTTTCCATTTTTAGAACACCCCTGTAAACTAGTGAAAACATGGTGACTATACAGTTGGAGCTAAATGAATGTTTCAGATTGCTGAAGAGAAACTGCACTCAACTGTGTGGAACTGGTAGCATGAACATTTGCCACAATCCTCACCAGAACAGAAAGGAGAAAATTGAGTTGAAATCGATGCAGGGTAAGTATCCATTGTTGGCTGCTGCTGAGGAAGAGAACATTGATGTTGGAGTGAGTTTTGGCAACTCCTTGTTGAAAACCAGCAGTTAAATGGAGAACAATGAAGGCATCCATTGTGAAAAAGTCAAGCAGAACTCCTGTCAGAGGAAAGAACAAAACGTTTTCACGGTAGGCATTCCTCGAACATACATGACAGTCAATTAAACAAAATGTAGGAACAATTCACTGCAGATGCTGGAATCTGCACCGAAAACAACAGATTCTGGATCACACAGAGGGTCCAACAGCATCCATGGAGATCGAGCAATCAAACGTTTTTAGCCGATATGGATCTTCTGCAGGACTGAAGTGAAGTGTGACGAGAACATTTAACTTACCATTTGTAGGGGTGTGGGGTTAGTGGGTATAGAGTGCTGGTGGAAAAAAGACGCTGATAGTTCAGATTAAGTGATCAGAATTTGTGAATAGCATAACAATGGTGTGTCTCCTGTCAGACTTGAAAGAACGGTTATTGGGATTGGGGGAGAGGAGGACATGATAACAAGCTAAAAGGAAAAGAAGAAATGGCAAACGAGTTAAAGGTGTTGAACTCAATATGGACTGCAAAATGTTCTAAAGTGCATAGTCTGAACATGAGACGTTGCTCCTCCGGTTTATGCTGTGTCTCACGGCCACACGACGACATGCTGAGGACAAACATGTCGAGTTTCCAACAGGATAATTTAAATGACCGGCTGCAGGCAGTTCTTGATCGGGATCAACTGTTTCACACTTGGTATTTCAAATCCACCCAAGGTTACAAATATCTTCGGGGCATACAAGGTACCTTGGACTGCTATTCCCGCCAAATCCTGTGAACCACAATTACCTTCATGCACTGATAATAACATGTGAGGCTGGATGAACACAGCAGGCCAAGCATCATCTCAGGAGCACAAAAGCTGACGTTTCGAGCCTGGACCCTTCATCAGAGAGTGGGATGGGGAGAGGGAACTGGAATAAATAGGGAGAGAGGGGGAGGCGGACCGAAGATGGAGAGTAAAGAAAATAGGTGGAGAGAGTATAGGTGGGGAGGTAGGGAGGGGATAGGTCAGTCCAGGGAAGACAGACAGGTCAAGGAGGTGGGATGAGGTTAGTAGGTAGATGGGGGCGCGGCTTCGGGTGGGAGGAAGGGGTGGGTGAGAGGAAGAACCGGTTAGGGAGGCAGAGACAGGTTGGACTGGTTTTGGGATGCAGTGGGTGGGGGGGGAGAGCTGGGCTGGTTGTGTGGTGCAGTGGGGGGAGGGGACGAACTGGGCTGGTTTAGGGTTGCAGTAGGGGAAGGGGAGATTTTGAAACTGGTGAAGTCCGCATTGATACCATTAGGCTGCAGGGTTCCCAAGTGGAATATGAGTTGCTGTTCCTGCAACCTTCGGGTGGCATCATTGTGGCAGTGCAGGAGGCCCATGATGGACATGTCATCTAGAGAATGGGAGGGGGAGTGGAAATGGTTTGCGACTGGGAGGTGCAGCTGTTTGTTGCGAACTGAGCGGAGGTGCTCTGCAAAGCGGTCTCCAAGCGTCCGCTTGGTTTCCCCAATGTAGAGGCAGCCACACCGGGTACAGTGGATGCAGTATACCACATTGGTAGATGTGCAGCTGAACCTCTGCTTAATGTGGAATGTCATCTTGGGGCCTGGGATAGGGGTGAGGGAGGAGGTGTGGGGGCAAGTGTAGCACTTCCTGCGGTTGCAGGGGAAGGTGCCGGGTGTGGTGGGGCTGGAGGGCAGTGTGGAGCGAACAAAGGAGTCATGGAGAGAGTGTTCTCTCCGGAAAGCAGACAGGGGTGGGGATGGAAAAATGTCTTGGGTGGTGGGGTCGGATTGTAAATGGCAAAAGTGTCAGAGGATGATGCGTTGTATCCGGAGGTTGGTAGGGTGGTGTGTGAGAACGAAGGAGATCCTGCCGCGGTTGTGGCGGGGGCGGGGTGTGAGGGATGTGTTGCGGAAAATACGGGAGGCGCGGTCAAGGGCGTTCTCGATCACTGTGGGGGGAAAGTTGCGGTCCTTGAAGAACCTGGACATCTGGGATGTGCGGGAGTGGAATGTCTTATCGTCGGCGCAGATGCGGCGGAGGCGGAGGAATTGGGAATAGGGAATGGAATTTTTGCAGGAGGGTGGGTGGGAGGAGGTGTATTCTATGTAGCTGTGGGAGTCAGTGGGCTTGAAATGGACATCAGTTACAAGCTGGTTGCCTGAGATGGAGACTGAGAGGGCCAGGAAGGTGAGGGATGTGCTGGAGATGGACCAGGTTAACTGAAGGTTGGGGTGGAAGGTGTTGGTGAAGTAGATGAACTGTTCGAGCTCCTCTGGGGAGCAGGAGGCGGCGCCGATACAGTCATCAATGTCCCGCAGGAAGAGGTGGGGTTTGGGGCCTGTGTAGGTGCGGAAGAGGGACTGTTCAACGTAACCTACAAAGAGGCAGGCATAGCTGGGGCCCATGCGCGTGCCCATGGCCACCCCCTTAGTCTGTAGGAAGTGGGAGGAGTCAAAAGAGAAGTTGTTGAGGATGAGGGCGAGTTCAGCTAGGCGGATGAGAGTGTCGGTGGAGGGGGACTGGTCGGGCCTGCGGGACAGGAAGAAGCGGAGGGCCTTGAGGCCATCTGCATGCAGAATGCAGGTGTATAGGGGCTGGACGTCCATGGTGTATATGAGGTGTTGGGGGCCAGGGAATTGGAAGTCCTGGAGGAGGTGGAGGGCGTGGGTGGTGTCACGGACGTAGGTGGGGAGTTCCTGGACCAAAGGGGAGAAAATGGAGTCCAGATAGGTGGACATGAGTTCGGTGGGGCAGGAGCAGGCTGAGACGATGGCTGCCCATCTCTCAAAACTGCATCATTCCCCAGTTTCACCTCATCCTTCACATCATCTAAAACTGTCAGCACGTTTTTTGCAGACATTGAGAAGTGCAAGCTCAAACAACTTATGGACTGTGGTATCAGTCCTGCGGACCTCTCCTTCTGAACAATACAGTAAATGGAAAAGCCCTGGGGAAAATTGGCTCACAGAGAGATCTAGTTGTTCAGGTCTACTGTACCCTGAAGGTGGCGAGGCAGGTCGATAGAGTGGTAAAGAAGGTGTACGACATGCTTTCATTCATTGGATGTGGTATTGAGTACTAGAGTTGGCAGGTCATGTTACATTTATATCGGACTTTCGTCTGTCATTTAAGATTTATCTGGACAGATACATAAATGGGTAGGGAGCAAAGGGATACACATCCTTGGAAAATAGGCGACAACTTTAGATCTAGGATCTGGTTCACTGTAGGCTTGGAGGACTAAAGGGCCTATTCCTGTGTTTGAATACGGTGTGCAGTTCTGGTTGCCATATTGCCAAAAGGATGTGGATACTGTGGAGAGAGTGCAGAGGCGATTCACCAGGACGTTGCCTGGTATGGAGGACACTAGTTGTGAAGAGGGTTTGAACAGATTATGATTAATTACATTATAAAGGCAAAGGTTAAAGGGGAACCAGATTGAGCTCCACAAAAGCATGAGATGTATAGACAGCGTGGATAACAAGAAGCCATTTCCCAGAGTTGGAGACTCAGTTACTAGGGGTTACGATTTCAAGGTGAGAGGGGAAAAGCATAGGGGAGATATGCATGGGAAATTCTTTACACAGAGGCTGGTGGGTGCCTGGAACGCGTTGCCAGCTAATGTGGTAGAGACAGGCACAATGGCGTCTTTTAAGATTTATCTAGACAGATACAGGAATGGGTAGGGAGCAGAGGGGGACACATCCTTGGAAAATAGGTGACAGCTTTAGATCGGGGATC
The DNA here is from genome assembly GCF_030684315.1 of Stegostoma tigrinum. Classification (NCBI taxonomy): domain Eukaryota; kingdom Metazoa; phylum Chordata; class Chondrichthyes; order Orectolobiformes; family Stegostomatidae; genus Stegostoma; species Stegostoma tigrinum. The sequence goes on along the minus strand of NC_081396.1, from coordinate 1,436,272 downwards.
TGGATCACTGTAGACTTGGAGAACTGAAGGGCCTATTGCTGGGCTGTAATTTTCTTTGTTTCTCTTTATTTTTGATTCCAGCCACCTGAGCAGCCCTCAGATGCCATCACTTTTTTTTCTGAGATGCTGTGTCCACTCTTGCGAATCCTGCCTTGTGTTCACCGTTGTTGCTGACATTCCCATCTCTGATGCTGAATGTACAGTCGTCGGCAAATGACTCTACTTCATACCCTTATGCCCCAACCTTAATGAATTTAGGGCTCATCATAATTTAGAACAATCTTCTTTTTTTCCCCTCTTCCTCTGTTTCCATGCTTGCTTCTTCAGGTGGGAACGTCGCCCTCGTTCAACTGACCACTTCACTTGACTCCAGTATTCTACCTTCACCTGTACCTCTTCCCAGCCTCTTAAGTACTGTCAATCACTTCATTAAAATCTAGCGACATGCCATGAGCCGTTTCAATTTCTCTGCTCCTCTCACCCACTCTAACCTGACCCCATCTAATCTTGCCACACTTTGCACTCTTATTTTCAATCTAAGTTTGTTCTCAAACCAGCCACCAAAAATGGTGCTGTTGTTGCCGGCCCCCGATACTTACTTTGTGAAGTCTCCACACCAGCTCCTAAGCACGTCTTTCTATCACCCCCTTGATGATGTCCGTACGTCGGGGCATCAAGCTATTGTCGCCTGGACGATGATCGACGTCATTACCTCTGGATATCTGCCTCCCAACACCCACTTCCTCCAAATTAGATTTCTTCCAACGTTGGACAAACTGGTCCTGCCTTATTCCCAAACTCCAGTGGTAGGCCTATTCTACCAGACTGTTCCTGACCCATTTTGTTCATTTCCTCCTACCTTGATTCCATTCTCTCTCCGATGGTCAACATCCTCTTTTTGCTCATCTGCGATTCCTCAGATGTCCTCCAAGATACTGACAGTTTGCAGTTTACACGTTCAACTACATCCTGTTCACCATGGATGACCAATCCCTCAATAACTTCGTTATCCACCATGATGGTCTGACAGCTCCCGATATTTTCATCCAACAGAGGCCTGAATTGTCAGCTTCCACGAAAACTCTCATCTGCTGGACTGATCCCGTTCTCTAACTGAGCAATTTCTTCTTTGATTCATCTCACTTCAGCCAAATCAAAGGAGTGGCTGTGGGCAAATACATGTGTTCCAGTTATCTGAGCTTCATTATGGGGTATCTGGAAAGATCCTCAATCCAGTCTGATAATGTCTCCGTGCCACAACTTTTTTTTTGAAACGTCGACGACTGCTTCAGTGTTGTTTTATACTCCTTCCAGAACGTTGAAAATATTATTAACTTTGCTGCCAATTTCCAACCTCTATAACTTGCGGATCATCAATTTGCGACGCATTCCTTCCTTTTCTTGATCTCTGTCTGTCTCCATTTCAGTGTATAAGCTGTCCAATACCAGCCACTACAAAGCTATTGGATCACATAACCCCCCTCACTGCAGCTCGGCACACCCCATGCCTTGCAAGTACTCCATCGCATTCTCCCAGTTCCTTCACATATGTCAAATCTTTTCAGGTGATGACAACTTACAAAACAACACGGATGACACAGCTTCCTTCTTCCATGACCACGATTTCCTACCCATTGTGCTTGGCAAGTGTCTCAATTGTATCTGACCTATCACTTGAGCTTCCACATTTGGCCCTTCCCTTCAGTCAAAACTGCATGATATGTTCCCCTTGTTCTCAATTTGCAACCTACCAGCCTTCAAATTCAAAGAGTCATTCTCCACTATTTAAGATCAATCCAGCAGAAGACCACCATCAAAAACATCTTCACCTCCCTCCTCCAGAGTGCATTTCACAGTGATCCTTCCTTCTGGAGCACACTAGTTCATTCCACAACAACCAACTCCACCTCTCCACAGAACCCTCCCATCTAACCACTGAAGTTGCAAAGCCTGCTCCTTCATATCCTCGCTGCTGACCATCCAAGGACCTGAACAGTCTTCACATGTGAAGCAGTATGTCGCCTCTACCTCCAACATTCTTGTTTATTGCATATACTGGTCGCAATCTGACCCACTGCACATTGGAGAAGCCACCACAGACTGGGTGACGGCTTTGCAGAGCACCTACAGTCTGTGTGCAAGAATAAATTTGATCTTTGCGTCGCCATCTATTTTAACATAGTGTCCTGCTTGCATGCCCATATGTTTGTACTCATCATGCCTCAGCGTTCCAGTGAATCACAGGGAAAACGGGAGGAACAACATCTCATCTGCATATTAAGCACTTTACAGAATTCTGCACATCAGATTGAGTTCATCGCCTTTAAATTGTGAGCCATTTCTTCTTCTTTTTTTCAGTTTGTTATCATGTCTTCCCAACCGCCACCCCCAATCCCAATTACTGTCCTTTCAAATCTGGCAGGGGACACAAAATTGTTCTGCCGTTATCACAATCTGCTCATTTAATCTGCACTGTTTACACCTTTTCTTCACCAGCACCCTACGCTTACTACCCTCGCAATCTGTCTCCACGCAAAATGGTCACTTAAATGCTATCCTCTCTGTATTTCACTTCAGCTCTAATGAAGGGTCATCTAAACTCAGAACAGTGGTTAGCTCTGTCTCCATGGATGCTGTCTGACCCGCTGTTATCGACAAGATTTGTTGGGTTCTTTACAGTTCCAGAGTCAACAGTGATGGCAGTATTATTTATTTCCAAGAGGATAACTGCATGGCTTGGATTGAACAAAGTCATAGAATTCTACAAGATGGAAGCAGGCCATTTGGTCCAACAAGTCTGTGCTGAACATCATCCCAATTTAACCCAGGCCCATCTGTCTGTTTGGCCTGTTTGTCTGCTGTAGAATTCTTTGAATTGCCTCAATCCGAACCATGCAGTTAGCCTGGCCCATATCCCTCCAAACCTTTTCTATTCACATAATTATTCATATGTCTTTATCAATGCTGTAACATAACCACTTTCTTTTGAAGTTAATCCAATGGGTGACGGAGAATTTTGTGGAAACCGAGTGAAATTATGTGATAAAATTCCGCAGAGCAACAGTTTTTGGGAGAAGCCTTTGAGATGACATTTGAAAACTATGTGCCCGAAATTTCAATTTAGAGAATATTACAAAAAGACACAAATCAAAATATACACTGTGAGACAAGTTGTCCCCTTCGCTCAAATAGGGACAATATTTGCTTCAAGCCAAAAGTAAGAGTTACAGTCAGAGTTACGGTTTAATATGAATTCAGTAAATAGAAGATAATTTAAATGAAGTGAGGTAAATAAAGATTAGTTAGATACAGAAAGAATTAAATGTTGCACGAAATGTATGTTTCATGTTAAATGTTACACTGTAAGACTTAAAACACATAGGTCTTTGTTTAATTAAAGTTTGAGTCAGTTTCCTGCATTTTCTATGCCTCACAATGAAAAATTGCCTGAGCATAAGGTTTATGCACTGTGCTCAGGCGGCAATGTACTTCTTCTGTACGAATACCAATGCAAAGTATTCATTAAGTAACGTCCCCACTTTCTGCTGCTTCGGAATCGGTTTCCTCCTTTGTCTAAAGTGTGCTTTCCAATGCTGACCTCTTGTCCCTCAAGTGTGTATAAAACGACTTTAAAATTTCCTAATTCAGTTTTCCAAAGATATTTTCTGTCCATTTATAGAGCTCCAAAGTCCTCGTTGAGTTCTTTTTTTCTTGTAATCTTCGAGCGATATGTCCGTTTTCAGCTCCCTCACAATAATGAATGGTTTCATTTTCCTTCCAAAGAAGTTCTCAATTTCACTTGATGAACTGAGGTTTTCTCGTCTTCCCATTCTTGTCTTTCATCAACATGCTTTTAAAATAATGCCACACGCCACACATGAATGTAGCTTCAAATGGTTGTTGTCAACTTACAGTCACCAGGTTCCTTCTTCATATTGTGTTAGGTAGCTTTCCTGCAAATTGTCGCTTTCACCCGAAGACGACTCTTCTCCTTATGCATACATAAGTTGAAAAATACAGAAATATGGTCATTTTTTCCCGAAATGCTCCCCCATGAGACTTTGATTCCTTGTACGCGCTCAACCCCCACAACCATGCTAATAAATCTTCTTCCATTGTTGGACTATTTCCATATTTTACCAAAAAGAACAACTGTCCTCGACACTTCCAATAAAGTACGTGATATGTCAACAAGTGTTTTGAAAGTCGACATGTGACTTTGTTCCAATAACAACTCCCCACATATATTATTTTGTGTCTGTTGCTGGTAAATCGCCAGTCATCTCAAGCATATGAGTCAGTCTAACTTCATTCCTGAAGTAGAAAACATTTGCCTGATTTTATTTTTTACTTAATTCAGAGAATGCGAGAATCAATACCAGCCATTAAATGCGCAGGGGCAGTTACAAATTGACCACATTGCTGTCGACGGTAATTACTTTTAGTCCAGATGAGCTAAACACAGTAACATCCTTCCCAAAAAAGGATTTTAGTAAAACATTTCTGAACAATGGTCCCGGTCTAAAACGTTAGCTTTCCAATTCCTCTGATGCTGCCTGGTCTGCTGCGTTCCTCCAGTTCCACCCAGTATTCACGATCTCTCTCATTCATCAACCAGTTGATTTTTTTTTCGACCCTCACAATCGACAATCGTTTCATAGTCATTACTAAATTCATAATTGCAGATTTTTATTTTAATGCTGTGAGATTTGAACCATCCTCAGATGATTACTCTGATTCTTTTCACAAAAAGCATAGATATAATATCGCTCAGCCATCACCACGACAGAATGACACTAACTAATGGAACCATGGAAATTTGGCTTTTTTCACCAAACTGTAACTAAACTGAATGTTTTAACCTTGTTAATCCTCCAAAGCCTCTCACGATGAATTAATATAGCATGAATTAATACTGTAAACGAGTTACATTGTATTGCTTTGGAATTTGTTCAGATACTCAAAGAAGATGCATGGCCCAATGAATGGACATTTTCACCGTTTGCCATTCCATTCGATTTCTTTTTGCTGCACTTGGCAAGTAAAGGGTTACAGTGAAGTTGTTTCTTCTTACCATATCTCGAGATATTTTGGCTGTTACTTTTCAAGACCTGTTTTCTCTTTTTTTTTCTATTATTCAGTGTTGCCTGACTGTATTGGGTTTAACAATGGAGCTTTCCAAGATGTTATTAAATTTAACTTTTTTGCGCATTTCAAAACTGTGTAATGTTTGCATTTCTAAAATATCGATGATGCCGCATTGCATTGCACGCATATTAATTTTTCAAGTATGAACATACACAAATTAGGAGCAGAATTGTGCCAACTGGACACTATGTTTGCTCCGCACTCCTATAAGATTAAAATATCATACCTGTAATCCCTACTATTTGTTCACGCAAAACCTAAATAGCATTTCACTCCTTAATTTCCGAGGAACTTACAGATATCTGCTGAAATACTCGAATTCTCCAACTCCACACATGTTCTAGAATAAGAAATCCAAAAGCAAAGACTTATGACAGTCAGAAATAAAGGTACCAACTCTGTTTTGTGTGAGTCATACCATATGTCTAAACCATGGCAATTAGTTCTAGATTATTCCACAAGAGAAAACGTGTTCCACGACAAATTTCTCAATCCAACATATGTACACCTCAAGTCGCTAAATATTCTACAAAGAACAAGCAAATACAAGCCTGTACAGTTCCACCCGACCTCAAAAACAAAGACACCCATTTCAGTTGTAAATGTAGTAAACATTCACTGCACTTCTTCCAGCCTATTAATATTATTATTTATATAAGGTTTTTAAAAAAATAATAATAACTGTATTCGGTATTTCAGAAGCCTTATCACCAGTAAACCGGGTAACTGAAGTTGATATCCCTAATTTTGCATTCGATTATCATCAATTTAACTTTAGATTTGCCTTTTGTGGGCTCATCTGATCTCTTCACTACTTAGGTTTGCACCAATTATTGTTGCACGCCATCATCAATGACCCTTTATATATATCTACTTTCTGTTTCCTGTGGGTCAGCCAATTTTCCACCTATGCATTCAATCTATTCAGTACATCCCGAGATTTTATTTCCCACTCTAAAATTTACCGTGGAGCATCATTCAATGCATTCTGAAAATCTAAGTGCCCCACGTTACCGGTTCATGCTAACACATTGTAATTACTGCAATAATTCGAAGAGATCGGTAAGATCTCATTAGCCTTTGTCAAGATGAAAATTGAATCAAATTGATTGTTTTGAAGATTCCCAAGTGGCTTGATATGGCATATTTGATTTAACAAAAACATCTAACATTTCTCCTATGGCAGTTTATCAGCGGTACAGTGGTCTAGTTGATCGACTGCTGCCTGACTGGGCTAGGAAACTGTGTGCAGCGAGTATGTTCTTCATGTTTCTGCATGTGCTTGTCTCACATGGTCTGGTTCCCTCACACAATCCAAAAATGTTCAAGTTAGATGAACTGGCCATGTTACAGTACCCATAGTGCCCACTGACATGGAAGTTAGGTGAATTAACCACGGGAAATGCAGCGTTACATGACAGTGCGGGAATTGGGTTTGGGTGGGTGCTGTTCAGAGTGTCAATTTGATGGTGTTGAGGTAATTGGCCTGTTTCCATACTGTGGGGATTCTGTGAGCTATCTGGTGTATAATTGATTGCATTTTTTTTGTCTCCCTGTATTTTTGCATAAATAATTTGCATTTTGGACCTTCCAGTATAACTGCTCTTTGCCCGAATACAGGGGTCTTCAGAAAATTAGAACTATCAACTGAAACACGCATCTATAAGAACCAAGGATAAATTCTACCATTGCTTCAGGAATTTTTAGACAGCTATTCTAAAAATGTGCTCAGTTCCATGTGAATTCCCTGCCTTCCTCCTCCCCGCCTTTTATTTTCGATTTGACGCAATTTCTGAACCGTTCTATGTGCTTCCTATCGTGAATTCCAATGCGAAATAGTTAGTCACATTTTCCACAACGTCCTTACTTTATATTACAGCATCTCAACATTCACATTATAAAGGAAAATGAGTCACTTCAGGCACTCTATGCCCTTTTTTTTAAACTTAGAAATCCTTACTCTCTGTGTTCAATGTTCCTACTCGTTTTCTCTCACACTTGTTCCTCCTTCTTATTGATTTGTGGTGTCATCGTTTTGTGTTTTTGATTTTTTTTTTCAAAAATTCTGATCTTCTACATCATTTTCTGTCATTTTCAAGTTTTATTCCGTCTTTTTTTCTAACAATATCACACTGATGTTGTTTAAAAATGGAAGGTAACAACTCCAGATTCTCATGCATTTTATATTTTAGCAACCCCCAATTATTTGTCATCACAGACGGGGCTTAAACACACAACGTGTAACTTACAAGGCTAATGATACATTCCTGTCTGCCCCCAGATGCAATTCAATAAGTTTAGTTTTTGTTACTAAGAAAGTAACATGCAATCTTATGTCTTGTTGTTAACTGGGAAAATAGCACACCATAGAGTCACAAAACGTATTTGGTGCACTGAGATTGTTACAATTACTGAAAGCAAGCATCATACAAATTTTGAAATAAAAATACGTGGAGTATTCAATGATTCTCTGCATTTACAAATCCGACTTTCCAATGTGCAATGTTTGCAGCATTGTGAGTTGCCATCGAGAAACTGCCATAGCTGATGACGTCTTTTGAATTGATTATGTGAACAGTGATTGAAGGTGTTTTATTTTTTTCAGTCTTCAGCTTGTTTTCCTTGCATGTTTGTCTTTTATTTTTCGGATATTCCCATTGTTTTAATCATTAATCCGATTCTGTGCTCTATTGCAAGGTGAACATTGTTTGCTAGTCTCCACTTTATAATTCGGAAGGTGAAGTTGCACCCAACTCTTCCATTATTGCTGTCCATAATATGGGCTTTACACGGAGACAGTTTAGCAAATGTTTCTGACACCAAAGAAAATAATCAGGTTTCAGGGAAGACTTACAAACTTCTCAGTAAAGCGATACATTGTAAATATTCTTTAAAAGAATATAGACATAGAGTCCTTGAGGTAGGCAATTTTATTCACCAGGTGTTTGACAGTTAACAGCATCGCCACCAGTAATGGAGAGAATAATGTTATTACTGCACAAGTGGGCTGAAATGAAAGGAAGTTGAAACCTGAGACTTTTCTCAGTGTTGGCATAGTTTATGAGAGCACTGTGGTTATGTTGGAGCTGAACATATGTAGTTCTGCCCCAGTTGGAGAACTTCTTTATAGTTATCTTAATTACAGCAGATGAATGTTATGATTGCACTGGGTAGGGTACGAGAGAGATTCACCAGAATGTGTCCTGAGATGGAACATTTCAACGATGATGAAAGTGTGGTTAGTCGCGTTGTTTTTAGCGCCCTCAGAGCAGAAAAGTTGAGGGGCTATAACCATGTATATTTCACATCATCAGGAGAATCTACAGAATGATAATAAAGCAGACTTTTTTTCTTAATCGAAGGGTCATAATTTTAAAACCTAAGTGGGGAAGTTTAGACATGAGTTGAGGACAGCATTTTTTTTGGTCCAGATGATTGGGCACGTCTGAAATGCGCTGCCAAAGTGAATGCCGTGGTAATTGAGATGGGATAACTAGAAATCTCTAAAATGTATATCAGTTGAACGTGTGAAGTGTCATGCCACGCAAGCATTTTGACTCATGGAGGGAAATGGGGTAATTGTAAGTTTTAGTATACTTTGGTGACACAAACTTGAAGAGCTGAAGGTCCTCTAGAAGATTGCATAACTCAATATCTGATGTTGAAATCTTGGAAATGTGACATGATGGACAACTTGAGAACCAGGAAGCATTTGGTGGATGGGGAGTCATCATAGGTTAGCCGGGATAAAGGCTGTGGAAGAATGGGACTTTGCAACAACAGGAGCAAGGACCTGCCATGTTTCAGCTGATCTGAATTTGAACTTTGTCCTACAGGTTTTATTTTAGGACCAGAGATCAAGTTTCGTGGCTTACATTGATTTCTGTAACATCTGCACTTATATATGCGCAGTCCAGTACGGTATGTCAAATTACTAGCACAAGAATCAGAACGTTCAAAGTCTGGAAAACGAAGGGATGGATCAGGGTACAGTTCAGGGACACGGTAAATGAGCACAAAGCTTCCATCTTTGCAGCTAACACAACCCGCAGGAATCTCCAGATGCCAAGATTCACAAGGACCTGGAGACTGCGGACGCAAGAGTTCCATTCTATGTTCTTTACCATCTCATTCAGCTTTCTCTACTGTGGGCTTGCTATGCTGGATATTTCTTTTATGTCCGAGTGTTTGGTTGGGCGTATTTTAACAGCTTGGGTTTCAATGATCCACACAGTATCCTTCAAGGGGGAATGATGACATGCCAATTCCTCAGTTCCTGGAATAAAGGCTCCATCTATGTAGTATCACAGGCAAAGACGAGTTAAAGACTGTGTTCATCTGCCCATTCAATACTGTCATTGATTCCCTTAAAATTTTCTTTTTTAAACAAATTAACACAGGTACTTCACCCCTATCAATATGGTTAAATGTACGGCAACCTTTATCGTTTCACAAAGTCCTGGGTATTAAAGGCCACAATTAAGCGATGAAAAGTCCACACCCCAGCTCAGAAACATGCGTGTTCAGACCACGAAAGGAATGGTGCCCTGTTATAAACCCTGCATCTGGAGCACATGCTAAATTTCTTTCTGTGTCTTTCATATTGGATTGGTTTAAGATCCAAAAATTATTATTTCATGAATCGGCCAGAAGGCTGTATCATTTGATACTCTCTCCCGCCTGTTTCTCTAACTCTCTAGAAAACATCTCATAATAAGTAAAGGGAACAAGAACAGCATACGTTGCGACTTAAAAATTTAACCCAAGTGACTTTGCCACCATAATAAAACACAAGAATTGGCAGTGTTTGCAATTTAAAACAAAACACAAAGTTTCACTGTCCACAGATACAGTCAGACACGCCCAGTTTTTTTTCCAGAAATGTTTCATATTTCAACTTTGTCGAACTAGAATGTGATGCACTATTTTTCACCTGTATGACCAATACTTCTTTACAACTTCATCTTTAATAGTGTGTTTTGAATTTCACCCCAATATTTCAACAGAAAGATTATGCTCTCAATATCTCAGCCTTTTACGGCAACCAAACTGCTTTCACGTGATATAGATATAGAAACACAGGATATAAAATTTGCTATAGTAAGGCTAGAGTATTAGATGATTTTTTGTGTTTTTTTAGAACAAATATTACTGCTGCTTACCTATAATAACGAGAGGATGGTAAGTATTTCCGAGGTAACAAATTTGCATCAAATTACATTTTCCAATGACCTGATTTTATATGTTGACGAAACCAATCAGAAGAGAACATTGTTGCATATTACCTAAAATGAGAAAAAAATTGCAGAAAGCTACTGTATACACGAATTTGGGAACCCTTGCCACATGTCATAAACTGTTGTATCAAATTTCAGAAATAACACTGGAGTACAATTAAACTTGTTTTTTTGTTTTAAAAACGAATGGATTTTAGAATTAGTAAACCTTTTTTAAAATTCATAGTAGTGACAATCAAACTACGGCTGAGCGACTTACCTACTGAAACATATACTGTCATGGGAGGCAGTCCATCTAATGTCGTCTTGGGTTTAGACTGTCTTTTGAAAAGACGTCAAATCGACTGGGCATGACATGCTGTAATACGAAAGAACAGGAGGAGACATGCTGAAAACTAAAAAAAACAACTCAGACAACTCGACAGTGCAGACATGGACAGGATGTTTCCCTTTGTGGGAAAGTTTTGAACCAGGAGACATAGTTACAGTTTTGGCATTGTACAGTTATACAGAGCTGAGGAGACATTTCTGTCAAAGAGCAGAGAATCTATGGAGTTTTAGCACATAGGGTGTTGAGATTGCATCATTGAGATTTATGAGGTTTTACATAGCCAGGACAACTACAAAGAGGTGGCATCCGACCTCCAAGTTGACTTTTCTTCTGATATGCACGATAGAGGACTAAAACAGAGTTAAATCCAGACACTCAATCAATTTGGACTTCCGTGCTAAGCACACTTTCCTGTATTAATGGCCCCGCAACATGTCTGGGTAGTTTCGACCTGAGAGGAGCTGGCATGTGTCGATACCCTTGCTTATGAATCACTGTTGGAAATTGTTCATTACAGGGTTGCGCCTTACAATATGTGTTTTAGCATCATCCACTGCAGTGAACTTTCAGCTCTCTTTGTGAAGCAAGCTTTCGAAAATGATTTTGGCTCCTAAAATGTGGCTCCGCCTTCTGCCAGTTTTCAGAGTAAGCCATGGAAACAAAAGATCTTTGGCCGGTCACAGCAGACCCATATCGAAGATTGGTGTTCTCTCCAGCTTAGGCACGTTTTCGGAGTCACAGCCCCCCATGACTGATTCATTGTGGATAGAATCCCCAGTCAACCTTTTTACAGTTCGAAACTACAAAGCATCTGTTTCCAAGCGACAGTGGTTGTTGAACGAAGAAATGAACAAAAATATACAAAAGCTTTGACAGGCCAACAACAACACTGACATATATTCAATAAAGTTTTAAAAAAATTGTTTGTGCACTAGAGAGCTTGGGATTACGTTCATTAGAAGCCAAAAGGCTGATGTGCGATTTGACAGAAATGTTAAAAACGACGCAGCTGCTGGAAAGGAGCTGATCGGCTAAGGAAATGATCAGGAGAAACTGTGCCTGCTCGCAACAGTATCCGGAACTACAGCACACTGTTTGAAAACAGTTTGCAAAAGATAAAAAGACAAAATTAGAAGAAACAAAAAGCTTTCAGAACACATACCATCGTGTTGTGAGTGTGCTGATTGAGAAGGAGTGGCAAGGCAGTTCAAGTGAGAAATCCACGAAGAGGCTAGATGATCATTTAAATTGTAACAATGTCTGCATATTGAGTGCAAAAGCTACCTTAAGGATCTAAGTCTAAAAGCTAGGAGTGTCACTGCAGACCAGATGGACTGACTACCCAGAATACAACACAACAGTTCTGAGAATTCAGTGACCATACAACAAAATGAACAAAAAAGGAGTGAAACAATATTCTAATCACTATTCTTTGCGCATATCGGCTGTCATCCATTATATATAATAGAATCATTATGTACGACTGGTGGTTATTCACTCCATTCGAACTGATAATCTCGCTGAAAATACTGCCAAACTCTCCGAAACCTCTGTCATTTTTTTCCAATGTCACCTAAACATTTCGCCTTACTAATTAAGGGCAAATATCTCTTTGAAAATTGAACATGGCAAATGAAAACATCTCCACATTCTTGATATTTCTACATGACTAAAATCGCATTTTCCTCATGCTACTCTTGCAAATTTCTCATGTTACACGTGCAAATATTCCCTTCAACCTCTTCAAGGGGCAGATAACTATCATAAATTATGGCACGCAGTGTTAAGCACCATAATTCAATATTGCTTTAATGGTAATTTCTCATGACTCAATATTAATCTATTTCATTGCATATCATGCCTGCATCAGTATCACGAAGGATTCCATAAGCTTCTTCTTTTCAAAATAAAAGAGCTTGATCAGGTTTTCTTCTCGCATTCGAAGATGTATTCATTTGAACTTCAAGCTTTCTATGTAGTCATTCAAATTGTACCATTTAATTTCTTAAGCCTCTTCTCGTTTCACTTTCCAAAAGTGTTCATTGGCTACGAATAATTCTGGGATAGTTCAGGGTGTGAAAACTCTCATATGGATTCTGGAATTTTTTTGTTTGTTTTGGTTTTGGCAGCTTATTAAAAGTCGGTCTTTGTTTCCCTCAAGGGATTAAGGTTAAAAAAAAACTGTTTGAAGTGAAATCTTTTACATTTTCCCTAATGATTCTCGGAGTACGTGGTGCCAGGACTGAAGTGCAATATCAAAGTAATGTTCCGTTCATTAATAAGCATGAAAACTGTAGTAAGGTATAAAATACATTTTAACCACCAAAATGATAAATGTGTCAGGCTAATGTTCACGCCAAAAGCAATTCACGCCATGTTTCATCAGAACTAGAAAAATAACTATTGTTGTGACATACAAAACAAATATATTTACTTCCTATGAATCTGAAACTTAAACTTTAATGCTTCTGAAATCTTTAGGTACAGACACACTCAATCATGATTAAGACAAAAAAATGCAAACGGTTGAATTCATCTAACGTGGGTGAAAGATTATTTAGACAGGGTAAACACAATTCAAGTGATCAGAATTTTAAACCCAAGTGGAAGTTATTTTCTCACAGTCATTTTGATTTTTTAGTAATTGTGTCACAGTTTTCTGTGTGTGATGGTTAAATGAGGTTAGCTACGATAAAGGGCCTTCTGAAATATCCACTTTCTTCCTCTACTGAGTACTCTCCAGAACAGTTGTCAACAGGTCTCTCAGTTGGCCAAACGCATTTCCGCCCTCGCCTCCTTCCTTTCTTCTCATAACAGCAATAGGTTTTTCCTTCTCCTAACCTGTGATCCCTACAACATCCAAATCCATAAAATCATCAGGCACCATTGCCATCGCCACAAGCGAGATGCCACGAGCAGACACATATTCCACTTCCCTCGCTTGCCCATCATCCACAGGAACCATTCCATCTGATAATACTCTGGTCTACTGTCCCTTCACTTCCAACACACCCTCACAGCCCCATGGTTCCTTCCCCTGCAAACACAGAAGCTGTAACACCTGGCCATTTACATCCTCCATCCCTAGTATTCAAAGGCCGAAATATACCTTCTTGGAGAAGCAGCGCTACACTTGCAATTCCTACAATCTCGTCCACTGAATTTACTCCTCACAATGTTGTCACCTATAGATTGGGGAAACAAAGCGTAGACTGGGTGATCACTCCACCGAATATCTACATTCTGCTGACAAAAGAAAGCTCTTTAGCTTCCAGTTGCCTGCCACGTCAGCACACCACCCTGTTCCCATGGCAACATCGCTGTCTCATGCTTGCTACAGTGTTTCAGCGAACCTCAGTGCAAGCTGGAATAAAAACACTTCATTTTCTGCTTGGCCACTTTACAGCTGTACGAACTCAATACTGAGTTCGACAATTTTAGGGCCTGAACTCCCTGTTGTCCTAGTACCCTACCCCAAATACCAGGCCTTGTATTCACACAATGTGGCATTACACAACACCTAATCCTAGTCACCATTAGTCACCATTCGTCCCCATTAACAACTATTTACCGTCCCTTTTTATCATCTCCATTGTCTATACAATATTCGTCTCTCTATCTGGGCACTGTCCCCAAATGTCATTTACTCTTTACCCACTCCCCTTACTCTATCGTCTGCATGTGAAACAACATTTTTCTACCTATCATCAGTTCTCAGGAAGGGTCATCGGAGCAGAAAAGTTAACTTTGACTTTGCTTCACAAATGATGCCAAACTTGCTAAGCTTTTCCAGTAACTTCAGCCTTTGCTCCCGATTTATGGCAGCCACACGTCTTTCTGTTCTTATTTACTATTTGCTGATTCGCAAGATTCATTTTGCAAAAGAAATCTGTTACAACTTACCGTGGGGAGGCAGTGGCCCAATGATGTTAACGCTGGGCTGTTAATCCAGAGGTCTAGAAAATATTCTGGGGGTGTGGCTTCTATGCCCATGACAACAGACGGTGGAATTTGAATTCATTTTTTAAAAAAGCTGAAATTAATAATAGCATGAATGCCATCAATCCATTGTCGATGTTGGGATAAGCCCGTCTGTTACACTGATGTCCTTTCGGGAAGGAAGCTGGTCGACATGCACATGGAAATGACGTTGACTCTGAATTGCCCTCCAGTCAATTGTGGATTGGCAATAAATGTTGCCTAGCCACAGACATCCTCATCCTATTAACAACTAAAGGACAAAAAACAGCTGTCACACAAACATGTGGATTTTGCAAAGAAAAACATTAAACATGTATTTATGCAGGAACGCAGAGAAAATTCAAAGAGTGGGTAAAAATAGAAGTGAAATCTCCCTTAAGCCTCGTTTGCAAGCTCATCGAGTAATTACATTTATTAATGCAAAGAAAAATCAGTTCCTATCATTAACTCCTTACCTATTTCATTGATGTTGCTTTTCCTCTTCTCTGAACCCGAATTCTCTAATGTATTCTCATTACACTTCCTCAAACTTCTGTAGATTGTTTATCAATATCAAGCAAGATGCTGGAATTGTGCCATTGACTTTATAAATTGCAAACATCTCTTAAATGTTCACATTCTGATATAGGATCTGTAATCTGAATCAATGGTTCAAATGCCCTACCACAGATCATTTTTACTTACAACAGCAGGAATTTGATTTTTGTTTACTGCGACTCTATCTCCTCCTACCGCATGAATTGTCTATTGAAAATAAACAACTTTTATGTACTGAGGTGTCGATTATCTTACAGCTTTAGGAGAAAAAGATAAAGTTGCTGTGATTTTTTACTTTTCCTTTGATTAAATTCCCTACAGGGTGGAAGCAGGTCCTTTGTCCCAAGAAGTCCACATTGCCCCCCAAAGCATCCCACTCAGGCCCATCGCCCGATAACCCACACACCCCTAAACGCTACAGGGAATTTAAGCATCGCCAATCCGCCTAGCCTGCGCACCTTTGGCGTGTGGTAGGAAATCAGAGCACATGGAGGAAACCCACACAGACATGCGAGAATGGGCAAACTCCATGCAGACAGTTGCCTGAGGCTGGGCTTGAACCCGTGTCCATGGCACTGTGAGGCTGCAGTGCTAACCACTGAACCACCGTGCCGCTGTTTTTTTTTAATTTATATTCAGACACCCAGCATCCACCGTCTTTCTGTGGTAATGAGTTCCACAGATTGATCACTCTCTCAGTGAATAAATGTTTCCTTATCTCAGTCCTAAATATCCTTCCCACATCCTGAGAATGTGGCTCTTGTTTCTAGACTCCCCAACCAGAGTAAACATCCTCCCTGTTTGCAGATAAGATTATAATGCGCCAGCCATAGGTTAAACTTCATTTTTCCACTCAGGGACTTTTGCACTTAAAACTAAAATGGAAAACACTAAACTTTGGAAACCAGTGTCATTTAGTTACACACAGAGAGAGGTGGGATGTGGTGGCCGGTGGCCATAAAGGCCTCGCTGTAATCCGACTGTAAACGAAAATGTTGGAAGTGTGCAGCATATTAAACATAGCCTGCAGTAAGAAAACGAGTTGACTTTTCAGGAAGTCGAAGTTACAGACAATCACAGACAATTTTAGGATTGCAAGGGGTTATTGAAAATTAGGCAGACTACGAAATGGTGCAGAGCAGAAGAGAGAGTTTGTGACCGCATAGAAGGTAGGAGCGATTAAATAAATTAAGAGTGATGATGCAGTGTAGAAACAATGCAACTCGATGCAGTTCTGAAAGTGAAGGTGAGAGAACCATGTATAACATATCTCATCCTGGTTTGAAGGAAATGTATTTCTTCTCTCGCTTAAGTCATTTCACTCCTTTGCCACATGGAAAATGTTCAATTTTCCTCAAAAGCCCTCTTTTGCAAGTTTGTAGACTGAATGAAGGTTGGCCCTGAAACCCATCAAAACGTGCTCGTTTTCTCCAACGTACAGTAGATAGAATCGGCCTCGGTGAAAATGATAATTAAATTTTAAGAACTGGAAGTAAATCATTTTCTAATTACGTCTGTCAAAACTCTGAGAATAACCCAACACAGATCTTTCATCTAAACACCAAAAAAGGAACATAATGTTAATTATGAATTATGTTAACAGAATATTAACAGCTACCTCACTTTGATTTTTATCATTGGCAGAAATAGCTGCCAATCGTCAGAACGAATATTATGCAATTCTCTGTGTTATTTACAGTAAAATCAAATTATTTTCGTGACGAATGAAATCACTGGTGTGTCAATACGATGGATAACTGAGTCGATCTCTGCACACATTTTCATTAAGACGTTTCATAAAGGATGTGGTTGAATTGTGAAAGTAGGATGGGGGAGATAGGAGACCATGTGTGGTGGACTTTGAGAATTGAAGAGGTGAACTCTGAGAGTGGGTGGGGACATGTTTCGAGATTTTGAAGATTTTAGTTCTAATAGTGACTGGGGATTAGTTGTGGTAGGGGAAGTTTTGAGTTGTGAAATCAGGAAGAGTGAAGTATGGGAGGTGTTTGGATGCATTGAGAATTAGCTGGATGGCGGTGCTGTATGGTATTAATTCCAGATGTCGTAGTATTGGACGGCAGACTTGCCTATGGGGAGAGAGTTGCAGAAAAGGATTGAATGTAGGGTTCACTTGTTTTGAATATATTATTGTGAAAGTGTACTATCTTATTTCTTAATATAAAAGAGATTTCGGACAATACCATGTCTGCAGTATAGAAGTTTGAGAAGTGATCTCATTGAAAAGTGTAAAAATGAGAACGTGCTTGACAAGTTAGACACTGAGAGGTTAGTTTCTGTGGCTGGGGAAAAGTAAGCACAAGGGCACAGTCTCATGATTAAAAGCCAATCATTTAGGACTGAATGAAGAAATAGAACATTATGAGTAGAATTCAAGCCTGACCATCAACTGCGATGCCAATTTTGCATTGACAATTAAGACATATCACATTGTGCACACACAATTGGGGAATGATCTCTTCTTATTGTAGACCTGTTGGTGGCCCCAGTGTCAATCCTTCCATGTCATGACAGCTTGGATGAAGGCGTCAATCCCTGTACATGTAAAGACCGGGTAGTTGGCCTCTCACGTGTGTGAACTTGCTCGTTTTGACTTGTGTGGAATGGTTGTCTGAATCTATTGTCTCAATCAGAACAAATAAACGGTCTCTCATCAGGATGAATTTTTGATATAGCACACAATAGTTGGGGGAACACAGGAGGCCGGTCCGCATTAGAAGAGTAGGAAAGTTAACCTTCCGAGTCGGGAACCTTCTTCAGAAACGGGAGAGGGGGGAAGTGAGCACAGAAGTAAATAGAGAGAGGAGGGTTGGGGTTGGGAAATGTGAGTAAAAAGGTGATAGGTGAGTGCAGGTAGGAGAACAACTGAGGCATTTCCGGAGGGAGGAGGGTAATTGCTTCAAGGTAGGCAGCCTAAGAGGATGCTTTGCAGTGGGGTTCTAACTCATACACAGATAGTAAGTAATGGTGGGCTCAGGAACGACACAGTTTGGAGTTGGAGGAATGCAGCAGCCTCGGCAGCATTCGTAGAGTAAGAAGATTGACATTTCTGGTCCGGTCCCTTCTTCAGGAATGTGGAGGGAAATTTGAGCTCAGAAACAAACAGAGAGAAGGGATGGGGCTGGTGTAGATAGGTGGGACAGTGATCCCAACCCCACCACTCGTCTTGAAATTGAAATTGAACTTTTCATCCAACTTGGAGACTGACAACGGTGGCTGAACAACGAGGAAGGCATTCATATTTCGAGTTCGTAAAACAGGAAGCAAATTCCTGTCTCTACAGGACATTGTGCTGTGTAGAATCCGTTAATATACTGCCAATTTACGAAGTAATTTGCTCAGTCAAAAACTATACTCGAACACCAGTGAATTCAAATGTGTGAAAGTCTATTCATCTGTCAAATATTTGCAAGAGTTTTTATTCAGGTAACCCATCTGCTGGCAGATCAGCAAGTCCACACATGGCTGTGGAGATTGGAATTAAGTTTTTTTCTAGTCTTCATCACATCTAGGATCTAATAACCACACAAGTACAAACGTAAATTGCAGTAGATTCTGTAGACGATTCTCTGTTGCGTTTGTAGTGCCTTTAAAGAAAAGCTACCAGTGATTCTTCCTTCAAAGTCAGAAAAATATCACTAGTAATTAGATTGCACCTAGGGCGGTTTTGTTGTTACAAACATAAGTTTCTCCTGGTAAGAATAAAGGAAAATTGAAATTTGATGCCTGAAAGACTCTCCTGATAAATATCTACTGTTAGAATGTGTTAAAACTTTTCTGATAATTCTACGAATTTGCACAAAGAAACATCAAAGATGCACTACGAGGAAGGGGAATGGGAATTAATCGAGAGTCAATGATATAATCGAGAGGAGAAGGTACTGTTGGGCTGGTTTATATCAGATCGGAGGAGATTTATTTCAACGATTGTGAGATAGTTTATATGATACAGGAGTAGATTTGTGTCAGTGGCTTCGTGAACGATTTATATTGGAAAGGAAGAGATTTGTGTCATTGGATCTCTGGTGTGTTTATATCAGACAGGAAACATATTTTAAATTTAAAGATGTTTACAGCAGACTTTAAAAATGGACAGAGTTGAGCTGCTCAGGGTAAGAAAGAAAAGCAGCTCACTGGATCCGAATTTGGACAAACAAGGAGATGAATAGAGTTCAATTTCGTGACTGAGTCGGCCTCAGTCTCAATGACTCAAACTCTACAACCAAGTGACAGCAGCCAGGCTGACGCCCTCCCCAGTCCGGTGACTCCATTCATCTTTGTGACTGCGTTCAGCAAGTCCAGGGGGATGATGAGAGGGAAAGGTAGAATACAGAATACCCAGTGATTAGTCGAGTGGACAATTTGCACTCTTCGTGCATGAGAAAATTAGTATACTGGGTTCAGTGGTGTCTGAAAATTCGACTGATGGCAGCCACTGGTAGTCAATAAATAATGGACTAATCTTCTCACTGCCCCTTTTCATGTATGTAGCAATTTTCACGTACACATTTCCTTAGAAAGTTTCACTCTTCTCTATCCTAACACAAGAGTTTTATACATGTTGAGTAGATTGAATGCGTTTGTTTCAGTTCATACTTCCAGAATTTATTCTTGATTTGGTTCACATCTTGTTGGTCTCTTCGGCTTAGTCAGAATTGAATGCCCAATACGATTTCCGCTCAATAAGTTTGCCTACAAATGTGTTCTTGTTGTGTTGGGACACCTGCAATTACGAAGGCAGTCCCAATGACAGTGAAGGAATGGGATTCATAAAATGTGTTATCAACAGCAGAGCTGTTACTTAACATTGCTCATGCTGGCGATTGCGCCTTAATGAAGCTAAATTAAATGAAAATGAATGCAGATATTTAAAAACTTGACTAATACCAATATGGTATTGAGTAACTCAGCAGGTCTAACCCAGTGAAAAGAGTACAATTTAAGGTTCCTTGTCGAAGATGCATCTCACAGGTGCTGCTGATACTTTGAGATTACGCAAGAGTGCCTGTTTTATCTGTTATTCACTATTGCCACCAGATCAGATCAGTGGAGAGGTCAAAAAATCGTTTAAGTATATACACTACCACTGATGTATATGGACAAATATGTCTATTTCCCTGTAGGGGGATTAAAGGGCATGGAGGGCAGAGAGAAGAAAGTGAGTGCAGTAGTTTTGGCATTTAGTGAGGTTGCTTCATAAAACTGCTCACTTTGGTAACAAAGCCTAAATCTGCGTTTGCACCGATTCAGTGGAGTGGAGCGCAGTTTTTGACAAACATTTCAGAGGCTTTGCCTGGAGATTGAGTCAACATTCTTAAAGGGGGCAATAATTCTGACTGGAATGAACAGCAGGAGGAGACGATTATATGAAATTCTTTACGTGGCAGAGAGGGTTGAATTTTGAAAGCTTTATTTTGTTCAGGTTTCGAAGGGAACGATGTATGCAACAAACACAAGTCAAGAAACATTTTATTTATTCCAAGTTTTTTTTTATTCTGGACTCACAATGATTTTTTTCTTTATTATTTATAGACTTTATTTCCTGGTTAGTAAACAAGAAGAGTTTCACAAGGAAAACCTGAACAGAGAATGACATCATACTTTGTCAGACTGACTTCAATTTCACAACCTGCCAGAGTACCGTGATGTATCGGGACCTGAATGTTTATATCGTTTGAATGTAGAAGGAGACAACATTATTTACTCTGTCTAGGAGATGAAATTTCAAACAGCAGAAACTGCTGCATTAAATTGATTATGAACAGCCCACAGAAATGAAGCAAAATTGAAACAATTCATCCAAGCGCATTTCCTGTGGGTGGATGAGATTTTGCCTGATCACTCAAACGATACAGAGGCGAGGACACCAACACAATCCAGAAATCGTGAGAATTTCGGATCTGCAACAAGCAATTCCAATCCCCATCACACCTTGCAGCTCATTGCTACAGTCACGCTATGGAAGGCCATTCACCTTCCCTGTATGTTGGAGGTGACTTTCCTGGTTATTCTGCCTTCAGGCACACAACTACTACATTTTGACAACGAACCTATCACATTGTGCTGAATGCGAGAAGAGCTTTTAACGGAAACCAGTTTTGCTGATGCAATAGCCTCTTCACACTGGGGAGAAATCTTTAACACTTTCATGACTGGGAAAGGATTCAAATTGTCATAAAAACTTCCAACACACCTCGAAGTTGATGCTGAAGAGAGACATGCAGCTGTTCCCAGTGTCGGAACTCTTTCAGAGAACACAGAACATAGAACATAGAACGGCACAGCACAGTACAAGCCATTGGCCCAAAATGTCATGCTGCCCTGTTATCCCACTAAGATCAAACTACCCTAAATATCTTACATTTTGCTACCCTCCATGAGCCTATCCAAGGGTCGCTGAAAATTCTCCGAAGTATCTGACATCACTGCCACTACTGGTAGTGTAATTTAGCTCTGACATCTCCTCCTATGCCTTTCTCCAATCACCTTAAAATTACGCCCCCATGTAATAAACATACCCGCTTTCCGGGAAAAAAATCTCATACTGTCCACTCTATCTATGCCTCCCATCATCTTGTAAATCTCTGACAAGCCACCTCTCATCCACCTTCGCTCCAATGAAAAAAAAACCTTCCCTCCCTCAACCTTTCCTCATAAGACCTGCCTTCGAGTCCAGAGAGGACCCTATTAAATCTCCTCTGCACCTTCTCCAAAGGTTCCACATCTTTCCTCCAATGAGGTGACCAGAACTGAACACAATATTCCAAGTGTGGTCTAACCAGAATTTTATGGAGCTGTAGCATAACTTCATAGCTCCTAAACACAATTCCCCTGCCAATGAAAGCCAGCACAAATACATCTTCCATGCAACCATGTCAACTTGGGTAACAACCTTGTTGGATCTTTGGACATGACCCCTAAGATGCCTCTGTTCCTCCACACTGCCGATAATCCTGCCATTTACCCCGTATTCTTCGTTCAAATTCGACCTTCCCAAATGAATCACTTCACACTTCCCTGGGATGAATTCCATCTGTCACTTCATTGCCCAGCTCTGCAGCCTGTCAATATCCCGTTGAATACGTACAACAGCCCCCCACACTGTCAACAATTACACTAACCTTCGTGTCATTGACAAAGTTACTAATCCACCCTTCCACTTCTTCATCCAAGTTATTGGTAAAGATCATAAACAGCACAGATCCCAGAAAAGATCACTATGGAACTCCAATGGCCATTGAGTTCCTGGCTGAATACTTGACATTCACTACCACGCTCTGCTTTCTGTTGGATTGCCAGTTTAGTATCCAGACAGCCAAATTTCCCAGCATTTCATGCTTTCTTACTTTCTAAATGAGCCGACCATGTGGAATCTTATCAAATGTCTTGCTAAAATCCACATATGCCACATGCATTGCTCCACCTGCATCAATGTGTTTTGTCACATTCTCAAAGAATTCAATAAGGCTTGTGAGGCATGATTTGCACCTCACAAAGCCATGCTGACTATTCTAATCAAACTGCTCTTTTACAAATAATCATAAATAACATCTGTCAGAATCCTCTCCCGGTTTGTAATTTCCAGGAGTATCCCTATTTGCTTTCTTGAACAAGGGAATGACATTTGTTACCCTCCAATCTTGTGGTACTGTTCCAGTAGACAGTGAGGATGAAAAGATCATTGTCAAAGGCGCAGCAATCTCTTTTCCCACTTCCTGTAGTAACTCGGGTGTATCTCGTCTGGCTCAGGGCCTTTATCTGTCCTCATGTTTTTCAAAATTTCTAGCACATCCTCCTTCCTAACACCAATCTGTTTGAGCATAGCTGCCTGATTCATGCTGTCCGCACAAATGTCAAGGTCCCTCTCACAGGTGAATAGTGGAGGAAAGTATTCATCAAGGAGCTCCCCTACCTACTCTAACGCCACCCTCAATTTCCCTCCACTATGCCTGATTGGCCCTACTCTCACTCTGGCCATCCTCGTATTCCTCACGTAAGTATAGACGGCCTTGAGTTTTCCTTGACCTATCCACGAAGGTTTTCTCATGCCCCTTCTACTTCTCCTAAGTCTAACACATTCTTCCAGCTCTCTATGTCCATTTGTTGAGTCACCATCGAGTACACACAGAGGAGAGTCCGTTCATTTGATCTTTATGTCGGAATACATTTACTGATTCCCCCACCTAATGAGGCACCAACGAGTTGACATGCAGCTACAAGTGGTAGACTACAGTACTGATACATAAAGAATTTAGCACAGATGCATTCACTTCAAGGCATGGTAGTCTGTACAGACTGCGAATGAAAAGGGGTCTCCATTCTGAGGCAAATTTCTATTTCAGAGCCAAAGTTTCTGGAATAAATCCAGGCTCTGTTAAAATCAGTTGATTTTTTTTTCTGCCTCAACCATAAAAGTGTGCATTGAATCACTAAGCTCTGTTTCCTAAAAAGTTTTCCTTAATGTTTCAATTCTGTTGTTAAACATATTCAGGATATAAGCATAATAAAACGAGCAGAACTGCAGGTGCTGAAGGCCTCAAGTAAAAACTCAAATTGAACGAGTAAGATGGCAGGTTTGAAAGCATTTTTGGAGAGAATGCAGAGTTAACCTTTCCAGTCCAGTGACCATTCTTCGGAAATGCTGTAGCTCAAGTTATGTGGTATGAAGTAGACGTTTGAGAACGCTGAGGTAAATTCTCTCAAGGTGGAACCCACATGAGAGAAAGATAATAGGGCAAAGTTGACAGTAAATTAGGGAGAAAATAAAGCTCATAACGGAAGCCATGAGCATGTGAAAATACGTTGTCTATGCCTAAAGGAGCCCATGTTATAATCAGGCTTTTGCGTGATAGTGGCAAAAGGATAGACAGAATGGCGTTCCCATTCTAAAGTTAATGAAATCGATGTTGAATACTGAAGGCTTCAGAGTCTCCAAATGTAAAATGAGATGCTACTTTACAGCTTGAGCTGAGGCTGGTTGGAGCACTGCAGCAGGTACAAGCCAGAAATGCTGGGTGGGGAAATTGGTGGTGTGTTGAAGTGGCAAGGAACTGCAAGCTTGCTGCCTTTTTTTAACAGAAAGAAAGTAGGTGTTCCTCAAAGCAGTCACTCGGTCTGCGTTTCGTCTGTCTTATGTAGAAGAGGCCACATTGTGATTAACAAATTCATTTGTCTCGATTTATTGAAGTGCAGTAAAATCGCTGCTTCACGTGCCGTGCTCGTCACGAATCACGGGGAGTCAGTATCGAAACAGGGAAGTTTTGTATCCTCTATGTCTGCATGGGGATACTTTGGTGAAGTTGAGGGAAAGTGTTGCGAGTTGAGGAGGTGTGGAGCAGGGTTTTATGAAGTGAACGGTCAATGTAGAATGCAGATCAGAATAAGGAAGTGAATTTGCTTCAGGTATTTGCGTGCTGCTGGTGACGACAGTTATGACGCCCCATGAACCTTTGGTTGAGGATGCTGGCGAGATGTAAAGTGTGGACCAAAGCTACCCTGATCGTGCTCTGGGAAGGACGAGAAGGAGTGCAGGCAACAACAGTGTGTGAGGATTCATGGTCCACGTCCTAATTAACCAAATTGTTGCGTTTAAATTGGATATTGGGGAGAAGCATATCAGCACAAATTGAAACAGTAATTTTGAGGAAGTGAAGGAAGGAGATAGAGACAGACCAGGTGAAATTGTCAGCAGGGTCAAAACTGAAAGGGAACATGTTAACTTTTCCATTTCCAAACAGGCGAGGGAAGCAACACAGATGTGTCAACTGCAATCCTTCAACACGTCTACTTCCCATGTGGATGATAGTAGTGTTCTTCGCATCTCCCTGAAAAAAAAAATGGATTTGAACGTCCACCATCTGCGACCAGCCTTAACCCTTTCGCTGAACTCGTCCTTATTTTGAACACTTCTTGTTTAAATCATTTCACATTTTACAGGAGAGAGGCTTGGCTTTGAATGCCGGCTTGTAACCCAGTTGCGCCGGTATCTTGGTGGGCTCCTTGTTTTAATTTTACACTGGTTCCCACCCAGAAATCTTTCCCCAGAACACTGATTATATTATTGGTGTCTTTTTTATTTCATTCTCCCATTCGCAATTGGAAACAATAAAAAAAGTTGCAACTTCCACCATGCTCTCACATTCACCTGGTCTATCTCAGACAGAGTCCTTCCCTTCAGCAACATCTCTGTTTCTATTTCTGGGAAGCATATATTATGAACCTCCTGACTCCCACAGCTTTCAACACTATACATCCTGACAACCGGATCCATTCTCTCAGTTTCTTCATTTCCATTACTTATGTTCAGATGACGGCAATGTCTACAAGGGAACCTCCGAAATTTCCAATTTCTTCCTCAACCGAGGATTCCCCAGCACCTCCGAAAGGACTCTCAACTAGTTTAGGCCCATTTCCAACACTTACGCCCTCACTCTTTCTTTTCCCGACAACAAAGGTGACATGATACCCGATGTCATGATCTACTATCCCCCTAGCATTTACATCCAAAAGATCATCAGACCCAATTCCAGCACCCGCAACAAAATGCCACTGCAAGACACATATTCATCTCTATCACCTTGAGGGCCTTCTGCAGGGATGATTTCTTCTCTGGCAACCGGGTTCATTCATCTTCCCCTCCCAACACACCTCCTCCACAGCCCTAAGGCACGGTCCACTGCAACCGGCAACCTTCAGATGCACTCTCCCAGAATCTTATCTACTGTATTCGCTGTTCACAATGTGGTCTCCTCTACAGTGGGGAACAGAAGCTTAGATTGGGTGACATTTTTGCAGTACATTTAGGGTCTGCTCGCAAAAATATACCTCGACCTACCTGTTGCTTGACACTTTAACATAATGCCCTGTACCCTGGCCAAGATCTCTACATCTGGCTTGCTGCAATTTTCCAGCAAAGCTCAACACTGGCTGGAAGATAAACGCCTCATTATCCGTTTGGGATCCCTGCATCTCTCTGTACTCAAATATAAAGTTCAATAATTTTATGGCCTCTTCTTCCCCATGTAGTCCCTCCCCCCACCTTACTCAGCATGCAATGTTGCCACATAGCCAGCCATTTCACACTACCCCCTAATAGCCACTAACAATCCAATTTAAAACTATTCACCCTCCTTGCCAGATCATTATCAGCTTTTTTGACAATGCAACTGTTCTTCTCTCTCTTCGGGCTATATCCTATTGTTTACTGCCCTGCCTCACGCCCACCCCATTTTCTGCATCTCAATCAATGTTTTCCCAGGTATCATCAGCCCCAAGGAATGGTCACCAGAAAAGAAATTTAAACTGTGATATTTTCCTTAAATATGCTGCCGGGCCGATGAACTTCAGTGATGAGGCCTCTTGCAATTACAACATTTAAAAGGCATCACAGCGTGTACATAAATAGCAAGGGTTTTGAGAACTATGAGCCATTTGATCGTGAATCAGGCAGGATTAAATTCGGATATCTGATCAGCAGGGAAGAGTTAGATTTGCATGCTATAAATTTCTATGGCTCTACGTCCCGCATCACTTCGCAGATGATCAAATGAACATGAAAGTGTAATAGCTGGCTGGATTTGACGTGTCCATTTAATGCAGAGGACAATGTTAGCAAATATACTACATTGTCGGGTAAGATGCAAAAGCTGTTTCCCTTTTGTAAGGCAAGTTGTAGTCAGCTGCACAAATGCAAGGCCTGAGCATTTGGTAATTTAGAGAAGCTAATCATCAACCTTTTTTTTCAAGTTCAGGATCACATAACCGCTGAATGCGTCACTTTCAAAATCCTTAGGTGGGAGTTACCACTGACCAAATAAATACTGGACTAACATGCAAATATTGAGACAACAAGAGAAGTTTAACAGAGCAGAGAACTTTCATTTAAAACGGAGGCTGGGAACATTGCAGAAAATACTTCCCCTCCTGGCCTTCTGGTGGCGCAAAGACTGGTCTCATCTGGAAGACTCAGATCAGAAATGTGCTGCAATATTTCCATCTTGCTGGGATGATTGCCCGACAACAAAACTCAGGTATTTCGATGTCAACCAGGAGAAAACATCCCATGTAATGGATCAGAACATGCAAAATCAGCCACCCCTCACTCAACAGAAACTTAAGGGAAGATTTATTTGACTTCAAGCACTGCAATATTTCGGGAATCATTATGGTTCTTCAGATAGTCCTTGAACAGAGGGAGTCGCAGCTAGTTACTACAAGCTCAACCATGCGGCAAGCTGCTCACTTAATATCTATTTTCAGTTTTCATTAATCTTAGGTTTACCTCAAACCTATTGAGCAGGAAAAAAGAAACAACTTTAATAGTAAGAGTTTCAATTGCCATTACTGGCATCCATAAAGTGCAATACACCTGTGTTTGTAAGTAGACAGGGTAGGCATAAGACATTTTGCTTCATAAATTAATCTGAAGCATAATAGTATTTTTTTCACCGTCACAGACACTGTCTGCATATCTCTCCCTCTCTACGTAAAAATGTACATTTGAAAGACATTCAAATGTCAAGGGGAATACAGTAAATTTCAAGTTAAAACAATCATCACGAAAATAGAAATTAATCCTGAGATTTATGCATTTGCTATACAAATTGTGAATTAGCAACTATATAAATAAAAGCCACTGATTTTGTTTGCTTTTACCCCAAAACCAGCCCGTACAAAGTGTATTCGTCAGGAAAGTCATCATCGTGAGTTCAAAGAGTTATATACAACTCTCTTCATTAACTCTTTAGTCGCATCATGTTCAGAATTTTAAAAACTCTCGTCTTGATATTTACAGTTGTATATCACCAATACTCACTGTGTTCACATTTTCTTTCAGCTCTCTCTGTGGTCTGTATAATGTACATGCTGATTGCCAACTCAGTGCACAGTAAAACATAACGGAGGCACTAAATTGTATTTGGGATAACGTTTCATCTTTTGGGACATCTTTTCACTGCAAGGTTGTAAGAAACAAAACAAAGTGCCACAACAACATTGCCCTTTATTCTCCCATCCTGAATTGTATGTCTCAAAGTGGTATTTTGGAACCTATCATGCAGACCGACGATACCAGTGCTTGCAGAACCCTGAATATTCACAGATGTTAATTTTATCAATGCAATTGTGCATCTGTCCGCAGAAATTTGTACAGAAAGACTCTAGACATCAGAGAACTGGAACGTTAAAGGCGAAAAAAGGATATTTTACCACCATATTTTTCAAACTGGTAAATGGTTTGTATGGCTCTGTGATTAAGGGAATTGAAGGAGAAATTTCGAAATGTTTTCACGATTGCAAAAACAAAAGCAGTACGGTGATGTTAAGACTTGTAAACAAATGTACATGTTATTCTTATATGATAAATTTGTTAAAATAACCGGTGGAGGAGAAGATACCACAGTAACCTTCAGTTTCAAATTGGAGAAAGTACAGGAACAGTGGAAAATGTTTGGGCAATAAAACAATTTAATGATACCTTGAAACAAGGGGCTCATAAATTATGGCGAGTATAATATGATTCTGCTCTCTGACATTATGTGATTTCTATTCAAGTCTAATCAAATTTTGCTTTGTTAAATATACATCTGGAAAATATTTTAGTGTTGAATTCCATTTTTTTCTGAAAGAATCACTTTGCAGAATTAGTTAACTGGGAATAACTCTGTTGTGTGCATGCATGCTTTATTATATAGAACATAGAACATTACAGCACAGTACAGGCCCTTCGGCCCTCGATGTTGTGCCGACCTGTCATACTGATCTCAAGCCCGTCTAACCCACACTATTCCATGTACGTCCATATGCTTGTCCAATGACGACTTAAATGTACCTAAAGTTGGCGAATCTACTACCGTTGCAGGCAAAGCGTTTCATTCCCTTACTACTCTCTCAGTAAAGAAACTACCTCTGACATCTGTCCTATATCTTTCACCCCTCAATTTAAAGCTATGCCTCCTCGTGCTTGCTGTCACCATCTTAGGAAAAAGACTCTCCCTACCCACCCTATCTAACCCTCTGATTATTTTATACTTTTCAATTAAGTCACCTCTCAACCTTCTTCTCTCTAATGAAAACAGCCTCAAGTCCCTCAGCCTTTCCTCGTAAGACCTTGCCTCCATACCAGGCAACATCCTAGTAAATCTCCTCTGCACCCTTTCCAAAGCTTCCACATCCTTCTTATAGTGCCGTGACCAGAACTGTACACAATACTCCAAGTGCGGCCGCACTAGAGTTTTGTTCAGCTTCACCATAACCTCTTGGTTCTGGAACTCGACCCCTCTATTAATAAAAGCTAAAACACTGTATGCCTTCTTAAGAGAATGTACATGCTACTCTGTGTCCGAGTGCATTGGCCATCCATAGTTGCCCTTCATGAGGTGTTGGTGAACTACCTTCATGAACAACTGCACACCTTTGGGTACATATAAATTTACAATGCCAAGAAAGAAGGATTTAGAGGATTTGAGAATGGGAGAACAGCAATATATCTGAAAGTCATTTGGGCAAAGAATATTGAAAAAAAAATGTATGTGGAGGCTTTCCCATGCAATTCGTGCTTTTGTTAGACAACTGACTACAAAAAAAGTTTCCATAAAATGGAATAAATTTCAAGAGACCTATTTGATCTGCAGCAATACAATAAATTTTATATGAAATCATAGAGTAATTCCAGAATGGGAGTTCATTTGATCTGTCAATTACATGCTGACTTGCTTCAGGAGCATCTCAAACAGTGATATGAACAATTGTAAACTCCACCTCAGGAAAATTGTCATCCAATTCAATTTTAAATGCCGCAATTGAACATGTTCCCATTCTGTTCGTGCATTTTCTACGCTTCTTTCTATTCTGAAGAAGAGAATATGATATAACTCAGCCTCTCTTCAAAGGTAAAATATTTCAAACAGACAATATCCTGTTGAATCTCTACCATGCCTTCCAGGAAACTTAAGCACTTCCTTTAGTGTGGTGATCAGAAATGCAAACCGTACACCAGCTGTGGCTTCAAAAAAAGTCTTATACAACAGCAAATTTGTAATTCGTTGCCTTGATCATGCTCCAAAGTGCATTTCAATACAATTTCAACAAAAAGAAGTTTAAAGGAAGTGAGTATTGCTTCCGAGTCCAATATTTATTGCCCATCCATTATTACGTAGAGGTCAGTTGAGAGTCAACCACACTTCAGTGTGCCAGGATTCTCATGCAGGTTAGTAAGGGTTGTTGATTTCCTTCATTTAAATATATTTTCAGGGTTAAATTCCATCTGCCAAACAGCTGCAGACCTGATCAATTTGTTCATACCTTACTGAAAGTTCAGGCCTTCCCCCTCTCTATTAATAACACTGCATCTTACACTGAGCTCCAATGGCACAAAAAGACTTTTTACCACCACAGTTAGTGCACTACCACTAAACCAATTCTGAATCCAAATCGTCATATTATCGTGGACCTCTTCAGTTTTTACATCATTTATCAGTCTCCCATGTGGGCTGTGCTGAAATCCATACAAATTGCAGCAATTCCATCGATTCAAGGAACCTTATCTACATAAGTGATCACATCCTCAATGAGTTAAATCATTGTGTTACACATGATCTCTCTCTGAAAAAGCTGTACTGACTGTCGCTAATCAAGCCTTATCTCTTCAAGTGTAGGTGAATTCTACATTGGAGAATATTCTCCAATGGTCTTCCTATCATTGATGTGAGAACCTCCATGCAATGATTCCCTGGTTTACAGCATCCTGCTTCGCAAGAAGCTGAACAGCATTTGATACTCTCCAGAGATCTGGCACCGTCCCTGCAACTGGAGAGAATTGAAAAATGTTGCTGAAGTCACTGACTTTCTGCCTCATTTCCTCAACAGCCTAGTTTATAATGTATTGGGGCCTCCAAAATTGTCAAGTAAATTCCCACAGTAATACTTAAGTCATTCACATTAGAAAAATAAATTGACAATGACGTGTCACTGAGTAACACGCTGTGTTAGGAATAAGTTACCTGCTGTGGCAGTCACTATGATCCAATGTTCGTCCATAATATCATGCTACCAGCACAGCGACTACATTCCCAGTCATCTGGATTCAAAACCACGGCAGTTTTATCTGACGCCTGCATAATAGAACACAGAATTATTCCAGTGTTTTATGTGAATCAAATCTAAATTATATTTCCATGAACCATTGGTTTGAACTGTTATTGACAAGGCTGTAACCAGGGGAAGAAGGAACACGGATTGGACGTGATCACATCATTTAAATTGGAGAAAATGTCACATAAGCATGACAGGAATTTGTACATGGGTTTCGTAAAAAAAAGTACATATATTTCACAATATGGAATGGGAAACAATATAGTAAGTTCACTGTGGCATTTGGTTAAGTCTCACCCACTTTGGATCCACTAACAAATGTTTCAATATTCAACCAAGAGAAGTGTGAAGTTACTGCTTAATGTTGAAATCAGGCATGGAACGGACAGAAAATGACAATTTGCTCACAATTAACATCACACTAGCCTGATAAGCATTGTCTTCATTCTGACTGCTTCATATACTTTGCACAAAGCTCTACATTCAATGATTGCCTAGTCCTTGGTTATTACTTTATTAGCGCCTTCAATATAACTTTAGATTCACCGTTGTGGTTTTTAAAAATGATTTTTATTGCACTTGTCCCTTTTGTCCTGATTTTTCAGTCAGGATCTTAATTTGTTGTACCTGGACAGGTTTCGATTTAGATACTACTTCACACTTTTTTTTTTAGTTTGTATTCTGCACAACTGTGTCTCTGTTTCAATTACACGTGTGATGGATTAGGCCAGGCCACTTCAATATACATGAAAAAAGTTGCCAAGACCGTAATATTTTCTGATTTGAAATGTAGATTTGAAGTGAGTGTTCCACGTGTGATGCAACTGGTCAAACAATACTTTAACAAAAGCAAAATTTATTTAAACACTATAGTCTAAACACGAACACAAGAACATGTAATTTAGCACAAAAAAATGGAAATCTTAACGGACCTGCTACACCGACTATTACTCATTAACTGTTACAATATCGTAGCATTCCATAAACACAGCACTTGGCAAAAAAATGCAAAGACAAATATTTATAGGCCAGAGTACCATCCAGGAGACAACGAAATCAGTGGAGATTTCAGATACACTCATTAGAAATTATTTGCAGAAACTTGCGACCCTTCTGGGACTCAAACGTCTTGAGATTGCTACAGTAAACTAGCAAGCCTGAACTGGGAAAACTGGACACCCTCACTCCAATGTTAAAACGTTTCGAAGAAAAAAACTTAAAGGCATCTTACTCTTCTGATTTCGGCCACATCCATAATCACTTTGGCGCCTCTGTGTTTACAATTCTGTTAAAAACGTTTAGGGCATGAAAAGGGTTTAAAGTGACAGCATGGACACTTCTCCGCCTTAAATAAAATAAAACATCATTATACAAGGACGGCTTCTTTGCTTAATCTCTTAGATTTACTCAATTACAGAATACATATGCATTAAATTGACTTTAAGCTTTCAAATATTCACTGCTGCATTGTGTTTCAGTCAGTTTATTCCAGCCACCGAACACAGACATCTTTATTCATCCAAGCATTAGCAATTACGTTTTCTCGTCCTGCCACGTGTACAAGTTTCAAATTGAATAGTTTTAATAATAAGCTCTCTCTACAAAATCTGGATATTTTGTCCTTAAGTTTCTCCAAAAACATCCATGGGTTGAAATCACTCTATGTAATTGTCTCAGACACACTACTGGCATTATGAATGGTGAAATACTGTAACGCCAACAACAAGCTGAAGATTTCCTTATCTTTCGTGGATTATTTCTGTTGATGGATATTCAACATGCTAGCAAAATACCCGACAGGCCTTTCTGTATTCTTGTTGGCTTTTTTTTCTGCTAAAGTTCAGCATCGACACTCATATCACTCGCATCATTTGCCACTTTGAATGGCTTTGTGTAGTTAGGTGTGACTCATGAGAGCACAGTGTTCAACACAGTTTTCAGGCTGTCAAACGCCTTCTGACAGTCGGCCATTGACTGACTTTTGTTGCACATTTTCAACAAGTCAGTCAGTGGAGTAAGTGTGCTGTTAAAATTTAGCACAAACTTCCGAAAAAAAACCCACTCAATCCCAGGAATCCTAGAAATGCTGTCTTTGTTGCTGGTATGGAGTGAGGCAATGGCCTCCTCGTAGGATCGCTAGATTGTTAATCGAGAAACTCAAAGAGCATTCAGGGAGCCTGGATTCAAATCCTGCCACAGCAGATGTTGGAATTTGAATCCAATAAATATCTGAAATTAGAAATCTAACGATGAGGGTGAGTTCAATGTCGTTTGTGAGGCCAAACCCCATTGGTTTACTAATGTCCTTTAGGGAAGGTAACTGCCACACTTACCTGGTCTGGCCTACACATAACTCTAGACCTCCAACGATGTGCTTGACACTTAACTGCCCTCTGGGCAATTATGGATGAACAATAAATGCTGCCTGGCCAGCGACACATTCATCCCGTGATGAAAAAAGGAAGTAATTGTGAAACACCCCAATAACCTACAATAACCATCTCGACCGGCCATCTATCCATGCCTGACAGCATGACACAGAAACGTGAGGTGGGGTTTCGAAAATTCACTACCAGTTTGTTTATCATAAAGCCTGCCTCTCAAAGGAAACCAAGTAGCTCTGATAATTGCTGAAAATGTACCTTACATATGTGACTGAAAATCTCCAGTTCGTCAATGAACACCATACAATTGGGTAATTGACTTAATTGACAGAAGTGACTTAATTGGTTCAAATTGGAATGAGGTAAGCACGTTTTTTGTGACATCGAATGGTATGAGTTTAAATTATTTGTCTTTGCTTCTTCTGATAAAGGCACCTACCAGGATCAGCTGAGAAAGTCCAAATTAAAAGTACAAGTTGCTTGTCCCACCTTCTCAATACAGTCTTCCAAACGTGGAATTGAATGTGAATCATACTTTGCAAGTGCATTGACTTTACGATAGTATGCACATTGGGTACCATTTGGTTTGGCACGTTTACTATTGGTAAGTACCAGTCTCTCCAGCTCATTCTGTTGTTGACCATGCGGTCAATCTTTTTTGAACCTGTGCCAACATGATAGCCACAAGGATATTGGTTAGTTGCAGCACCATTTCCCAGATCTGCACAGCGAATAATTAGACCATAAGATCGTGAGACATCGTAGCAGAAATTACGTTATTTAGCTCATCGTGTCTGCCCTGCCATTCAATAATGCCTGATAAGTTTGTCATTGCGAGCTTTTTCCACATCGTCTTCTAATCCCTTGAACCCCCAAGAATCTGTCTGTCCCGTTTTTTTTAACTTACTCAATGCCCTGGCCTTCACAACCTTCTGTGGCAATGAATTCAATAGATTCACCACTCTCTGGCTGAATTTATTTACTCATTATTTCCGTTCTAATTTGTCTTACGTTTACTCTAAGGCTCTACTCTCAATTCCGAGTCAGCCCTGCTGATGGAAACATATTCCCAAAGGCCACTCTGTTTGAGTATTCTATAAGTGTCAATTAGATCCCACTCATCCTTCTGAACACCACTGAGTATGGACCCAGTGGTCTCAAACTTTCCTCATATGTGAAGGCACTCATTCCTTGCGCCAATCTCATGAACCTCCAATGGACAAGCTTCAGGGCCATATTTGGAGATGTTGGGCCCAATTTTTTTCCACAATACTCCAAACGTGGTCTCGCCAGAGCTTGTATAAATGCCCATAGTTACATCTCTTGTTTATTTTCAAATGCATTCGAAAAAAATTGCCAACGTTGTGGTTGCTTTCTGAGCTACCATCTTAGCTGGCCAGTTTACCAGATGAGAATCCTGGACTCGGACTCCCAAATTCCTTTACCTTTGAGATTTCTGAACTTTTCCTCATTTTAAAAACTGTCTGTACCTCTGGTCTTCCCAGGGAAGTGCAACCTTATACTTTACCATGTTGTAGTCCAACTGCCACTTCATTGCCCACTCTCCTAACCTCACAAAATCCTTCTGCTTCCTCCTTATCTCCTCAATTCTACTTGTCTCTCCACGTATATTTGTATCATATGCAAACATGGCCAGAACGTTTTCTGCGCCCTCATCTAGATCATTAATGTATGAACTGAAATGTTGTTGCTCTAACACTTATACCTGTGAAACATCACTCGTCACTGGTTAACATCCTGAGAAGGATCACTTTAGCCCACTCTGCTTTCTGTAAGACAGCCGATCTTCTATCCATGCAAGTATTTTGCGTCTCGTACTATGGGTGTTTATCTTACTCAGCAGACTTCTGTGGCACATTGTCAAAGGCTTTCTGGAAGTTTAGGTAAATAGCATCCATTGGCTCTCCTTAATTTAACATGCCTGTGTCTCCTCAAATAATTCTAACTTATTTCTTAGACATGAGGTCGCCTTGATGAATTTGCCTTCTCTTACCACGCATCTCCAAATCTTCAGAAATCTTATCCTTCATAATGTACTCCAAAACCTTCCCTGCATCAAAAGTCAGGTTAACCGGCCTGTAATTTCACGCCTTGTGCCTTCGTCCCTTCTTAAATAGAATGGTTTCATTGATGATTTTCCAGTATTCTGAGACATCCCCCATTCTCCGACTTTAGTGATTCCTGAAAGACCACAAAAATCGCCTCCTCAGCTTCTTCCATGAGAACTGTGAGATTTATTCCATCTGGTAGAAGTGCTTCATCCACTTCAGACCTTTCAGTTTGATTTTTTTTCTCACACCTTCTCATTGGTGATGACCACCATACTCACGTCTACCACTCTAGTCCCTGGTGCCCCTCCCGCCCAACACACACACATACACACACACACACACACACACACACACACACACACACACATACACACACACGAATCTATTGACATTTCGTGATATTACTGGTGTTTTCCACCATGAAGTACTTAATTCAGTTCCCCAGCCATTTGTCCGTCCAGTTTATGGCTTCTCCAGCATCATTTTCCAGCAGTCCAATTTCCACTCCTGCCCCGTTTTGCCTTTCATATATTTAAAGAATCTCTTGCAATCTTATTTTATATTGTTAGCTAATTTACCCACATTTCAATCTTCTCCTTCATTTCACTCTTTTTTATTCATCTGTTGATGTTGAAAGGCTTTCTAATCCTGTTATTTCCTGCTGTCCTTCGCCACATTTTGTGCTTTCTCTTTAGCTTTTACGTTGTCTCTGAAACCTGATGGTTTACTGATCTTCCCTTTAGCATATTTGTTTTGCCGGTGGACGATTTTTTTTCTGCGTCTCCAGAATTACTCCAAGAAATTCCTGATATTGTTGTTCCACTTTCTTGTTCGGCCCCTCTCCCAACTAATTCTGGTCAACTCCTCCCTCAAGCCTGTTTAGTAGCCATTATTCAACTGCAATATTGTTATATCTGATTCCGCCCTCCCCTTCTCAAATCGTGGAGTAAATTCGAAGATATTGTGTTCAAAGCCTATTCGCGTTGCTGCACCTGAAGTTCTAGTATCAAGTCTACCTCTTGCACAACTCTAAATCCAGAATTACATCTTCTTTCGTGGGCTCCAACATATGCTGCTCCAAACCGCTATTTCACTCCACGGAATCATTTTCTAGCGGTCCACTGCCATTAGATTTTACCAACCCATCTGCATATTTAGATCCCCAATGACCATTGTAACGTTGCCTATGTTACATGCATTTTTTAATCTCCTTGTGCATCAACTGCCTCGAATCCAGACGATTGATGGCTGGTCTGTACATAACTATCAGTAAGTTTTCCTTTTGTATTTCCTGTTCATTCACTGTAACCACATAAATTCTACATCATCTGAAAATAGTTTGTTTCTTACGACTCATTTAATTGCATTTCTTATTAATTTTATTGCTTCCAGTTTCGTCAACTGCTGCGCTACTTTTATATGCTGCTTGGCGAACTCCTCTGTTCTGTTTAATCTTTCCCTAAAATTTGTCATAAAGTTCAAATAAGTGTTCTGTGAAAACTGTATCAACATTTTGTCCTCAATTAATTTCATTTGTCCTTTCACCTCATGCCCAAAAACTAATTGAAATTGACTGAACTTTGTAGATTCATTTGGTGCATTCTGACTGCAGAAAAAAAAGGAATTCATTTATCCCAATTGTTTACATAGTCTAGTCTACAGATCCAACCCTAACACGGTCTTTAAAGTTTGATGCCACCATTTTCAAGCTCCCTGCGTTTCTGGTTAGTCTACAGTGGAGTGGATTTGTTGCATTTCTGAGATATCCACAAATTCTACGAATGAATGTGAAGCAAAATTTGACCATTGATATGTTCATATTTCTGTATGTAGTCCGTATCTACTGAAAAAAGAGTGACTCCTCTGCAATACTTTAATCCATGACATTGCGCAATCAGTTAACCATTGGAAATCTATTGGGGACATCTATTATCGTCAATAAGCACTGAATCCCATTATCGTTTTGGGGAAGGGATCCTATGCAACCAATTAAGACCCTTGTGAAATGCTCTGCAAATGCAAGAATGGGCACAAAAGAGCTGATTTCATCACTGTCTGGGACTTACCAATTAACTGGCATGTATGCCATGTCTGGCAAAATTCAACTCCATCCTTACACAGGCCGGATCAGAAAAATAACTATTCTTTCACTTTGGCTCCAAATGAACTCTTACAGACAATTCGCGTGCTACCAGCAGCAACGTCCTTTCTCTAACCCACGCGTAATAGAGCTTGATGAACGTCTGCCCATTTCTCATTCACCTGAATGCACAATGTTCTCCATTTCCTTATCAAAACATCATTTTTAAGACATGAATACTCTGGAATGAACTCAGATTCTTCCTCTTTGTACACTTTTTGTTGCAAGAACATCAGATATTCATCTTTCCATTAATTTCTCTGAACTGAAAATATCCACTTTTGACCTCTACCTGCTCTTTCTTATCTTCTCTCAACCATTCGATGAAACATGTTCTCTGATAAATCGAATTAAATCTCTTTGTTTTTCGTCTTTAATTTCTCCCCCTGTTTTATACATTAGGTGTGTGAACATCAAGAAAAATCCTGGGATATTGCTCCTTGCAATACCTCAGTTATCTGATTTTCTGTTGGCTTCTTCACCACAGTAGGTAGAAATCCTACCTATGATTCATCTATATTGTTACGAAGGAAAAATTACATTCCTGGAGCCGAAAATTTCTCCAATACTCCTATCACCACTTTATCATTTGTCACCGGACATTCCGACCTCACTCGACATGCTGGAGCACTTCTCATCTCACCATGGATTCCACATGCTACCACTTTTTCTGACAATCTTGCTTCTGGGTTTCATATCTCCTCCAGTCTCAAAATCAAAGATTAACATGATCCTGAATCTCTTATTACTATTTTACCTGTTTCCCCAGCCGATGAGAGAAAACCTCAACTTCGTAAGTGGATGGTCTCTTCCAAAGTTGGTTGGAGTATACATGGATTGGGAGTCAGAAATTTGGAGTTTGGTGTTTGTTAAAAGTTAGAAGCGAAAGAAGTGTGTGTTTGCTTTTACAAATGGTGCACATTGCCTATGATTTGAGTGCGAGCAGCAAGAGAGGTAAGACGGACCCGGAAGAATGCAGCTCAGGTAAAGCAGTTTATTTTTAAAATTACTTACCGGTAGCGGGCAGCGGTATTTTTCTCTTTCACAGAAGGAGCGGGAGCAGCGCAGGAAGTGACGAGGACCAGAGAGGCAGCCAGGAAGGAAAGCAGTGAGTTTCAATACTCACCCTTCGATGCCAACGGCCATTTTGAGTGCGAGCAGCAGCGGAGGTAAGACGGACCCGGAAGACTGCAGCTAAGGTAAAGCAGTTTATTTTTAAAATTACTTACCGGTAGTGGGCAGCGGTGTTTTTCCCCTTTCAGAGAAGGAGCGGGAGCAGCAGAGGAAGTGACGAGGACCAGAGCGGCAGCCGGGAAGGAAAGCAGTGACCATATATATCAGCAAGGCGGCTAAACCCGAGACTCTACAACTGTAGAGTCTCCCACCCGCCCTCCTCCTCTAACCTAGTTAATAAGGTATGGTTCATGCTAAACTTTCTCTATTGAATATAAGTTTGTTATTAATTTGTTATTATTACTTGAAGTAAGCTTTCTACTTTAGTACTGAGTGGGTGTTCAGATAAGTCGGGTATGGATGCTAGGGCAGTTGCTTGCTCCTCCTGCAGAATGTGGGGGTTGGGAGACTTGGCACACATCTCCACTGGCTACATCTGCGGGAAGTGCATCCAACTACAGCTCCTTGAAAACCGTGTTAGGGAAATGGAGCTGGAGCTGGATGAACTACGGATCATTCAGGAGGCAGAGGGTGTAATTGAGAGGAGTTACCGGGAGTTAGTCACTCCTAAGGCTCAGGACAAGGATAGATGGGTTACAGTTAGGGGTAGGAAAGTGGACAGACAGACAGTGCAGAGATCCCCTGTGGGAATTCCCCTCAGCAATAAGTATACCGTTTTGGATACTGCTGGGCGGAATGACCTACCAGAGAAAAGCCATAGTAGTCAGTTCTCTGGCAATGAGCCTGACACTGTGGCAAAGAAGGGAAAGGGGCAGAATAGAAAAGTACTCGTGGTAGGGGACTCGATAGTTAGGAGAATCGACAGGAGATTTTGTGGTCAGGATCGGGATTCCCGGAAGGTATGTTGCCTCCCTGGTGCCAGGGTCCGGGACATCTCCAATCGGGGGTATAAGGTTCTGAAAGGGGAAGGCGAGCAGCCAGAAGCCGTGTTACATATTGGCACTAATGATATATTCAGAAATAGGATTGAGGATATAAAAAGTGATTTCAGGGAGTTAAGATGGAAGCTGCAAAGCAGGACGAACAGAGTAGTGTTCTCTAGTTTACTACTGGTGCCACGAGATAGCGAGGTGAGGAACGGGGGTCGCAGCTTAACACGTGGGTACACAGCTGGTGGAGGAGGGAGGGCTTCAGATATGTAGATAATTGTGATGCCTTCTGGGGAAGGTGGGACCTGTACAAGAAGGACGAGTTGCATCTGAACTGGAAGGGGACCAATGTCCTGGGTGGAAGGTTTGCTCGAGTAGTTCGAGAGGGTTTAAATTAGTATGGCAGGGGAGTGGGAACCTGAGCTGTATACCGGAGGTGAGAGCTGATGCAGGTGAGGCAGTAGCAAGAGATAGACCAGCTAGTGGGAAGGATTTTCCTGGGAAGGAACCAAGGGATCAGTTAAAGTGTGTTTGCTTTAACGCAAGGAGTATCAGGAATAAAAGTGATGAACTTAGAGCATGCATCAGTACCTGGTGCTATGATGTTGTGGCCATAACAGAGACATGGGTTTCTCATGGGCAGGAATGGTTGCTGGATGTTCCAGGGTTTAGAACATTTAAAAAGAATAGGGAGGTGGGAAAGGGGAGGGGGTGTAGCACTACTAGTCACAGAGGGTGTCACATCTACAAAAGCTTCCATTGTCGAGGAAGATCTGCCCACTGAGTCAGTATGGGTGGAAATTAGGAACAGCAAGGGAGTAGTCATCTCGTTAGGGGTTTACTACAGGCCCCCCGATAGCAGCAAGGAGATTGAAGAAAGCAGAGGTCGACAGATTTTGGAAAAGTGTGGACGTAGTAGGGTTGTTGAAATGGGTGACTTTAACTTTCCTAATATTGATTGGAACCTCTTTCAAGCAGAAGATTTCAATGGAGCTGTTTTTGTAAGGTGTGTTCAGGTGGGTTTCCTAATGCAGTACGTTGACAGGCCGACGAGGGGAGATGCCATTCTAGACTTGGTGCTCGGAAACGAGCCGGGGCAGGTATCAGATCTTGCGGTGGGAGAGCATTTTGGTGATAATGACCACAACTGACTCACATTCTACATAGCTATGGAGAAGGAGAGGATTAGGCAGAATGGGAGGATATTTAATTGGGGAAGAGGAAACTATGATGCGATTAGACATGAGTTAGGAAGCATGGACTGGGAGCAATTGTTCCACGGTAAGGGCACCATAGACATGTGGAACAGTTTTTGCGAGTGATGAATAAATATGTCCCTCTGAGGCAGGCAAGAAGGGGCAAGATAAAGGAACCTTGGATGACGAGAGCGGTGGAGCTTCTTGTGAAAACGAAGAAGGTAGCTTACATAAGGTGGAGGATGCTAGGGTCAAGTTCAGCTAGAGAGGATTACACGCAGGCAAGGAAGGAGCTCAAAGATGGTCTGAGGAGAGCCAGGAGGGGGCACGAGAAAGGCTTGGCAGAACGAATTAGGGAAAACACAAAGGTATTTTACACTTATGTGAGGAATAAGAGAATGGTCACAGTAAGAGTAGGGCCGATCTGCGATAGCATAGGGAACTTGTGTGTGGAGTCTGGGGAGGTAGGGGAAGCCCTAAATGAGTTTTGTGCTTCTGTCTTTACGAAAGAAACGAGCTTTGTAGTGAATGAAACCTTTGAAGAGCATGTGTGCATGCTGGAATGGACAGAGATGGAGGAAGCTGAGGTGCTGAAAATTTTGTCAAACATTAAGATTGACAAGTCGCCAGGCCCGGACAAGATTTGTCCTCAGCTGCTTTGGGAAGAGAGAAATGCAATTGCTTCACCACTTGCCAGGATCTTTGCATCCTCGCTCTCAACTGGAGTTGTACCTGAGGACTGGAGAGAGGCAAATGTAATTTCTCTCTTCAAGAAAGGAAATTGGGAAATCCCCGGCAATTACAGACCAGTAAATGTCACGTCTGTCGTCTGCAAGGTTATAGAAAGGATTCTGAGGGATAGGATTTATGACCATCTGGAAGAGCATGGCTTGATCAAATGCAGTCAACACGGCTTTGTGAGGGGCAGATCATGCCTCACAAACCTGATCGAGTTCTTTGAGGATGTGACCAGAAAGGTTGATGAGGGTGCAGCTGTGGATGTGGTGTATATGGACTTCAGTAAGGCATTTGATAATGTTCCCCATGGTAGGCTTATTCTGAGGGTCAGGAGAAATGGGATACAGGGGAACTTAGCTGTGTGGATACAGAATTGGCTGGCCAACAGAAGGCAGCGAGTGGTAGTAGAAGGAAAATATTCTGCCTGGAAGTCAGTGGTGAGTGGTGTTCCACCGGGCTCTGTCCTTGGGCCTCTATTGTTTGTAATTTTTATTAATGACTTGGATGAGGGGATTGAAGGATGGGTCAGCAAGTTTGCAGACGACACAAAGGTTGGAGGTGTCATTGACAGTATAGAGGGCTGTTGTAGGCTGCAGCGGGACATTGACAGGATGCAGAGATGGGCTGAGAGGTGGCAGATGGAGTTCAACATGGATAAATGCGAGGTGATGCATTTTGGAAGGTCGAAATTGAAAGTTGAGTACAGGATTAAGGATCCGATTCTTGGCAGTGTGGAGGAACAGAGGGATCTTGGTGTGCAGATACATAGATCCCTTAAAATGGCCACCCAAGTGGACAGGGTTGTTAAGAAAGCATATGGTGTTTTGGCTTTCATTAACAGGGGGATTGAGTTTAAGAGTCGTGAGATCTTGTTGCAGCTCTAGAAAACTTTGGTTAGACCGCACTTGGAATACTGCATCCAGTTCTGGTCGTCCTATTATAGGAAAGATGTGGATGCTTTGGAGAGGGTTCAGAGGAGGTTTACCAGGATTCTGTCTGGACTGGAGGGCTCATCTTATGAAGAGAGGTTGACTGAGCTCGGACTTTTTTCATTGGAGAAAAGGAGGAGGAGAGGGGTCCTAATTGAGGTATACAAGATAGTGAGAGGCATAGATAGAGTTGATAGCCAGAGACTATTTCCCAGGGCAGAAAAGGCTCTTACGAGGGGTCATAGTTTTAAGCTGGTTGGAGGAAAGTATAGAGGGGATGTCAGAGGCGGGTTCTTTACACAGAGTTCTGACAGCATGGAATTTCAGTTATCTTTCTTAACTGACTTACTCCTTTGGAACTCATCATGGAATCATTGGAAAGTTTAAGGGTTTTGTTTTTGGAATTCGTTTCTCAGAAACTTAATTATCTGTTAGAAGTTGCAATGAAATGATGGCCTTTGTTAGTGGTAATCCAGAGTGGATAATTGCTGGGGTTTTTTTTATTATACTAGGATTATCACTGCTGAGATTTTCATGGACCTTGATGTTAATTGCACTGCTCCCAGTCTCCTTTGTTTGGAAGTATTTTTTTTACATGTCAACACTTCACTTGGTTCAGATTGTTACTTTGCATGCATTATCTTGATTATCTCCTCAAGTTCTCCCTGATTTGTTATTCCTGCTTATCATCCTTATTTTTGTTCTGGCGTTCATGACCCTTGCTTTTGCAAAATGGTGTTTCCATTCTAATCAATCAGATCCTCGTTCTGTTTCTCCTTGTCCATTAAATTAAACGAATATCTGCCCAAATGATTGCTGCACAGCATCCTAGCAATGCATGTATATCAATTGAACAACTCTTAAGGCACTAACTCCTGACATTGTTTGTACGATGCAAGATACATCAGCAACAAGTCGCTCAATGAGGTATTTTTTACATTTCACTGGGAGCTGTGACAGTTTTTATGAAAGTA
The DNA here is from genome assembly GCF_030684315.1 of Stegostoma tigrinum. Taxonomy (NCBI): domain Eukaryota; kingdom Metazoa; phylum Chordata; class Chondrichthyes; order Orectolobiformes; family Stegostomatidae; genus Stegostoma; species Stegostoma tigrinum. The sequence continues at coordinate 1,392,435 of NC_081396.1, read as the reverse complement.
GACCAGGCAATTGGTTATGAGAGATAACAACGTGAGGAGCTGAATGATCTAAGATGCTGCTTGGTCTGCTGTGTTCATCCAGCTCTACACTTTGTTGTCTTGAATTCTCCAGCATCTGCAGTTCCGATTATCTCGGGCAATTGGGTATGCTGCTCATACATTTTATACAGTGCATATAGCATGAGGTCATGAGGATCCCAGTAGTACAGCAACCCTCTATTCAGTTCATTTTAACCGCCAGCATTATTATTTGTATTGATTTTGGGACTTGATCAGTTATGGCAATGCTGTATCTCGTGAGGATGATCCTGCTTCTGCACTGTTCTGAATGGGGATCATTGAGTATATTACGTGGCCGTGCCATTTTCAATTCTACAGTAGACCCTGTCCCAATAATCACTGTGCCACTATAATAGCCGGTCACTATTTTACCGGCTAATTACATTAAATTCCGCGTTCATTCAAGAGGTCTATATGACTGTCCTTATGCTGTGCTAAACCTTGTCTTAATTGTTGAGGATGGAGAACCAGTTCCGTTATAAATGATATCCTGCACATCTCCAACTTATCAGTTATTGCAGTGGAGCATTTACCTCTCCACGTTGCAATTTCAGTTTCACGTGAGCCAGGAGCCTTGATGCTAATTTTCCAAGCCAGTTTTCAGCTGATATTACAGTAGTTGATCTCCTTTTTTTGTTTTTTTTTGTCAGAAGGTATTGTAACCAGACCTCAGAAGCTGGGCATGAGCATTTGTGATTTTGACTCCTTTTACTGCAGCAGAACAAATTAGTCATTGTCCAAGTGGTTCGCTTTTTTCACGTGCTGGGAATTCACACATGATTTTCCCTCCCATCAATGAAAACGTATTTTCAAATATTTCAGATCGAAACCGTTTGAATAGTTAACATTGCATCTTTGAACACGAAATCACTTGACATGATTCCAAAAATGGACTGATCTGAGACCTTAAAGCAAGACATTTTTTTTAAATGACAACGGTGGGAAAGATAGATTGAAGGTGAGGACGGACTTCAACTTGGAATCTCCCATACACTCGTCCAGTGATGTAACCGTAAAATTATGATTTCTGCCATGAGGGTATTGGGGGGAAGGCTGTGTAAAAACGCAGAATTTGCATCCCTCTGTTGTCCCATGAATACAATCACGCAACGAATGTTTTAATAGAAAATAATTTGACCGTTTATTCACTGAGCTGTAAGGTAAGTGTTGTTAAACTAATGGCTTCTCTGGAGACTCTCGTTTGGAATAAATGAAGCAACTGTCTACAGCTTTGGGAATATTTATATCTTCTGAAGAACGATGCATGCACCACCAAACGGAACCGTCTTTGCCATTTGCTATCCTCTTCTCGCTGCTATTGGGGCACCTGGTAAAACAACGGATCCTCTGAAGTGTTTGTGTTTGGCAAATTTCTAACATTTTGTATTTCCTCGTTCTTTATCTGGATTTGTTTTCCTCTTGTTCAGCACTGTCTGGGCATAAGGAAATTCAATCAGAATAACAGTGTAAATGAGCGTGATCGACAATACAATACCATGCCATGATCAATTATGGCCTGTTGCTTGGAATCGATTTATTACGGACTACAATGAATTATTTCTTTTATCATGTCGCATATTTATGGTTTTATCGCTTATTAGATAGTTGAAATATATTCTTATCCGAAAAATGATTGATGCCAAGGCAACAGAAAATAGACAAAAAATAACAGCTTCTCTAAAGCAGTAAAACTGATATGGTAAAGGTAGTGTTCATTCAGCGAGTTGGTGAGATTGAATTGTAATACATGACAGCATGATACGGGCACGTTCAGTCAATGGTTCAAAAGAGAACGTAATGCTCACTTCAAAATTAACAATATAAAGCATGACGTGGAGACGACATTGCAATTGGTGAGATGATCATTTGAACAGGCAGTCTTGATGTAATTGTCCGAATGCCCTCCTTAATTGCTGCAGCAGGCAAGCAATGTAATACACGTCAGTGTACAAAATCAATTTATTATACTGTTCACCACTCGGATTTCTTACAGCACAGGAAATAGTACTCCAGTGCATTCAGCATAATGGCGTATTATTGTAGTATATAATGCATTTTCGTGCCATAATGTCAGTTCAAGATAAAAATAATACACAACACAATCCTGATATTTGTATTGTTTTTCTCTGAGTCACAATGCGATTTAAGGAAGGATGCATCTGTTTTAGTCTTCTTTGCTAATATAATATTGAACATTAAGTATGCAAATGCTTGAAAGCGGTAAGTTCAGATGTAAGATTTTTTCGTAAATTCTTGTATCTTTTATCCTGTGCTGAAACGATATGCACTTTGAGTTGTTCTTTCGGAAATTAGTGTTTGGAATCATCAGCAGGATGTCATGTGATCTGACAAGGTCAATATTTGTTGGTTGTAGCCAGCTCCTACTTGAGAAATTCGACTTGCTCTCTTTGCTCAGCCACTGCAAGTAATTTGCTGGAGATGTTTCACAAAGCATTCTTTTTTAGATCAAGTCTAAATGATACAATGGCATTGGAGAAGCAGCTTCATAATGAGGAGCGAGAGAGAGAGAGAATGCTGTCAACAGCTTCACAATCAAACAGATAGCAGTTCAGCAACTTTATCTAGAGAAGAGATGACTTGTGTGGAAACGTTCATGATAACGGGAGATAAAGGGAAATAAAAAAACATCAGCAGCAGAACTCAATTACAGCTTGTTACTTCATGAAAGAGCTAAAATATGACATCACTGGAAAATTGATAAGTGTTTGTTAGATTTTTTCTTCGTAATGTTTTAATTAGCTGACTGGTTTTTAAAAAAGGACATCTCAATATAACTGGAGAATATAGTTAAGACAATCACTTTTTGTTTGTTGAAAATGCACGTCAATAAGATGTACAGAGATGCTTCAGCCGGAAATATACTGTCGTTACACCATTTGAAACATGTTGGATACCAGGGGAGCAAGCGATAGTTTATGAACAGCGTTGATGAGTGAGAGGCTGAGCTGCAGGCACTGCAACACATCAGGGAGGGGAATGCTTCAACCACTGTGTCAGAATCAATCGTCATCAGATACAGAAGCATGTGCCTGTGAATTAGAGAGACATGAGGATACAGAATTTAGCTTTACAGTAGGATCACTAGTATCATTATACGGTAAGTTGAGAATTTTGTTCTCAGAATGGACAAAGTCGCTTCACCTGATGAAGTGGCAGTGTACGAAAGTTTATGATGTCATCTAAAACTGTTGGACAATGACCTGGTGTGGAGTAAATTGTGATTTTGGCGAGTTGTTACTTTAAATTAACCAGAACTGAACGTATGTATTTCTTGGAAAAGATGAGGGTTAAATTACACTCTGCCTCAAGAACACATTCGTGGAAAAGTTTAGAGACGTTTAAATGAACATTTCAGAGAAGGTCTTGCACACTGCTGAATTAGTTCGGATTAAGTCCAAGCTTTGTGTTCTGCAGAAATAAGAACACTATCATGCTGCCCTAATATAAAGCAGAAAGGACAATTCATTATTTGCTATGAGAATAATGTTCCGACAAATGACTGGTATCTTTGGAGACCAGTCAGAAGATAACAAGAAGTAATAGGAGTGAAACGATTATGTTTAGGAAAATTGAACATTCATGCCATCTCGACTATCTGAGAGAGATCATGCATATTCATGTGTTGGCAAAACAATTGAACCTCGAAGATAAGAATGCTTATAAAGCGACCATTAGCTACACAACAGAGCATTTACTAAACAATGATACACAAAATCACGCGCAGAACAAGTAGACAGGACAAAAGAACTGCAATCAAAAGAACAGAATAAGTCATATTCGCCCTCTCAGCCGAAAAATTGTGAGTCGATGTGTGAAGCATTGGATCAGTTGGGGTTTCAGCTGTTTAAAGTCTCTCCTAATTGTGATGAACATAAAAAAAATGATAAATATTCTGATGTGCAGTGTGTTCCAGTAACTAGTCAATTCTGATTTTAAAAATCCTTACAACTTTTCTCCCCAATATATCCCAGATAAATCCATCAGGTGCTCAAAAAAATGCGCTCAAGTATTAGCACCAGTATGTACCACTGGACAATGATACTTTAATTCAGTGTTAGGGCAAATGTTAAATTGAGAATTCCAGCGCTCATAACTGAGCATGAGATTGTTAAAAGAAACAAAAAAAATCGATGATTCCCTGGAAAGTCAATGGACTTCAATGGGCGTATATTTGAAGTGTAAATGGAATATTTTATGGTAATGGATATGGATAGCCATGGCTTCCATTATTTTAAGTTTGATAACTAGCCACATTAATTATCATCTTGAATAGAGAACTGGGTGTGTGGTGATGATTTATTGGATTGTGTCTTGTACTGACAAGTGATCAACCCAATGCGAGTTTTGAGATAATTAACCATGGCATAGTCAGTGTCTCAAGATGGAAAATGTATGGAAGAGGAAGATTACAGTTAAGGATTGTTTGAGGACTACTGCTAAAGCTGCATGGAAGAATCATATTGTTTTGTCACAGTTCTTTTCATTTATTGCAGCTAATTTGCTGGCGATTATAATCCTATCACGAGGTCGGTGTGGACTGTCTTGTTGCATCACCTACTACCTGGTGGCCATAGCGGTGGCTGATTTCAATGTCATCATCATTGGGTGCATCCTCAACAGGATTGGCCGGATTTATTTTCGAGACAGTGTACTTTCCACCACCCTTGCATGTACACTCAGCACCATGCTGATTTTTACAATACGGGATAGCTCAGTCTGGTTGACAGTGGCCTTCACTTTCGACCGTTATGTGGCCATCTGTCACCAGAGCGTGAAAATCAGGTACTGCACTCATAGAACTGCATCAGTGGTCATCGGAATCATATGTACCCTGAGCTGTATCAAGAACACTCCTATTTACTTCATCTTTAGCCCATTGTACACCCTGGATGGTGTGCCCTGGTTCTGCATTATCAAGTCAATCTATTATATTTCACCCATATGGCAGGCCTACGATTGGCTGGACCATATCTTAGTTCCTTTTCTCCCATTCTTCCTTATTCTGCTACTCAATTCCCTGACTGTAAGTAGCATATTAGCAGCAAGCAGAGCTCGCAAAAGGATCAGTGGCGCTCAGAATCGAGGAGACCAGGAGACGTCCAATCGCAAGAAGTCCATTGTTCTGCTGTTCACCATCTCTCTCAGCTTCCTCCTCCTATGGATCATCCAAGTTGTACATTTCCTTTACGTTCGTATTCCAGGAAAGGCTTACTTGTCTGTTTTGGATTTTAATGACCCTGATTTCCTTCTTCAAGAGGCGACCAACATGCTCCAGGTAATCAATTCCTGCAACAATGTCTTCATCTACGCAGTGACTCAGAAAAGGTTCAGAGGGGAATTGAAGAGGCTGCTGATGTGCCCCATTGACACTGTCACCAGTTGCAATAAAGAATGAAAACTGACCAAACGTCATCATGTTGTTTATCTTCCATGAGGAAGACTCGGTTTGGAGAAGTTTCTCTGAAATGACGAGAAAGTTTTTAAATCAAGTGTTCACCATTCAGGCTGCCAGTCCCAGCAGTGTCATGTTGCAAATACTAAACAGATTCTGAAAGAATGGAGTCACTGCATGACTAAATAAGATCCCCAGTGTCTCCAATAAAATATTAGATTTTCACTATTTCAGAAGAAAACAAGATTTCAATAAATGTTCTGAATCATAACCCATTAATCACCCATCACCATTGAAAGTCATAGATTTTCTGCTAACTTGTACCATTAACCGTTGTGTTATTAATGTTCTTGGCATGTTATATGTCACGTTTCCTGGTTCCAACAGAAAAGGCTTTAATTGGATTCAAAGACTTGGCAATACCACAAACTCTTAAAACAGAGAGTTAAAGTGTTCCTTGCTATGTGTTCTCCAATTGTAATTGTCCTTTAACAAGTATTATTGCTCAGCCTTTACCGAGGTGTGTTAAGATCTTATCACATGGTTGTGCATCTGGTAAGTCTTGAGCATGTCTTTTCTGAAGGTGCATTAGAAAATAAGTTGTTGATTGCACTGTCAACGTTTGAGGGAATATATCACAATTCAACGTTTTCTGACTCAAAATCAATGCTGCAGCTTCCATGTTGATGTGCAATCTCTTGTGCCCCAAATGAGCGATATCATCACTTCACCAAATTGTACCCTAATACCCACTTACTTCACTGAAAATAATTCCAGTGTATGGAACGGTTCCTCAGCACACTTTGATATGAATACGTTCTGGGAGGAGTTCTGGAATATTGTCCCCTGTTTCTATGTACCAGGTCATTCTGTTCAAGTTTTTGTCTCAAATTGACCTGCTGTTGGTAGTCCAGCTGTAAACATCTATTCCCATACTATGCATGTATTTATGAATTTTCATTCTTCTGGGAACGTGAATCAAAACTGACATGTTCAACAACAAAAACAAAAACGAATATTAAAAAAAATCACATTCAGGGAAAGCAATTGCCTCTCACTCTTGCACTTCAGCAAGAATATTTTCACTCCAAGCACAATAACTTTGGCAATAACAAGAGCGGTGTGGGCACGGCGACACTCCCAGAGAGGTGTATATTGAGGTCTCACCCCAGAAATGTGCGAAGGGTAAGAACAAGAGTATCCAATATGAGGTTAAATCCATTGAACATGAGTTTATGAATCTCAACGATGAAGGATGGAGTGAACCAGTCTGACTAAAGCCACAAGCTTGATCACAGACAGATAAATCTTTGAATGCAGTATGAGATAAATAAATCGAATCCCAAAAAAGCCAGGGTACCAATACTTTTTGTTCAATCATTAACATTATTCACAGCTTCTACTTCTTTCGCTGCAAGTCCTGAAAAAAACAACTTTGATAGACATTTTCTTTTGTCTTTTTCCCCCCCGGGTTTCATATTAGTCTGATAATAGCCTAATGTTTAAAGCAGACGACCTTTAATATACAAATCAATTATAATTACTAACCTGATGGAGAATCAAATTATTCACGAATGGAGATACCATATTGGTTAATTTCATATTTGCAAATCTGCTTCTCATCCAATGAACTAATTATGTTAAGAATAGATTGAGAACCTGCCTTTTATTCATCACTGTCGTGTGGGCATTATATAAGTTGTGCTCTGTTGTGAATGCTCGATATAGATACTGTGATGACTTGTAATCTGAAATGAATGTACAATGCGGCATGGAAACTCAATTGTTATGAAAGCATCAGAACATGTCTGAAGAAGAGTCATATTGGAGTCACAACATTAGTTCTGTTCATCTCTCCACAGATAATGAAATAAGTTATGAGTTTTTCGAGCACCCTTTGCTTTATTTTATATTTCTGGCATAGTCAGGGTTGTTTTGAATAAATCAATATTCACATTAAATCTTACCATCGCGTTTGGTACGTTCTTGAAAATGTCAGTCATTGACCTGCAGTATTGTCGCACAAAAGTCCGATTTCTGTTCACTTCATATTCAAGCTAAGCCCACTTTTCGACCAAAGCGATTTTAAAGAAAACAGTGACTTCCATAAATGTTCTGTTGACTTCATGTTCATGTCATATACACCTGCTTACTGGCGGATCAAGGTGCCAAAGGATAGCAGACGTCATAAGCAACAGTCAATAAATGTGGAGCTAGAAAAACAAAATAGGTCAGACAACACCCGAGTAGAAGGAAGTCAATATTCTTTGCAGAAACACTCCTTGGGTGCTGTCTGACCTGCTGTATTTTCCCAGTTCCAAATTTATTGACTTTGAATGAAACTTGCTGTGATGTGGGTTTTCAATTTTGTCACCTGAGTTTCACCATCACTCTGAAATATGCTTTTCTTTCTGCTTTGTGAACTATCACAATAGCTGGATCGTGGAGTCTCTATCTCCTGAATGTTGCCAAAACTGTTGTTGAAAGCAGAAAAAAAAATGACCCGCAGGGTTAATGAAAAATGTTGGAACATGATGCAACTTGGCTGCAATTCAAGCCATAATGCTTCCAGAAGCATATCAGAATTCCCCGGTTTTGTCCCTGGAATCATTGTATCATGTAAATCCATCAATATTGATGCACATCTTCGCGTTTAAATTGTGACGAAGGTGCGAAGGTAGTGGTTTTACCCCACACAAATTTGAATCCTGCCTAATGTTTTTATGCACAATCCATACTTTTAAAAAGCGGTCACAGCATCATTTGCATGGACAAGACTGCATTCGTAACACACACACACACACACACACACACACACACACACACACACACACACACACACACACACACACACACACACACACATACACACACACACACACAGAGACAAAAACATACGTTTTATTCTCACTGCCTATTCATAAACCCACCAGACACTGATATGCAATTATGCAAAATTTGACCAACCTGAGCTACCTGATTCCTTGTCCACGTATAAGTTACTTTGGATTCATCGGGGTGAAGGCAATCTCTCCATCGCAAACCATTGCTGTAAGTTGATGTAAGATGAAACTCCCTCAAAGAAAGGTGGAAACATCTCTTTGGTTGTACTGTTGCATTGTACGTGGAGGAATTGATGGAGTATGATATGTTGGTTGCGGCGGTTGGGAGGCTGAGAAGTGACGACTTTATTTTCGTTTTGGGGAGGAATGTGAGGGCACAAGTGCAGGAAACACAAGAGATGTGTTTGAGGACATTTTTGACAGCCAGAGGGGGAAGTTACCGTCGTTGAAATGTGAGGATATCTGGGGCATGTGGGAGAGACCCATGTAGAAATTCAACACTACAGACGGGTAAGAATTGGGAGTATGGCATATCCTTATTGCAGGAAGGTGGGTGAGCTGGAGGTCTCGCCCGGCGAACAATGGGATTAGGTGATTTTGAAACAGAAGCCAGTTTCGAGCCAGTCACTAGAAATGGAGACAGAGAGGTCCAAGAAGGAGATGGAGATATTAGAGATGGTCTCGGTGATTGTGAGGATGGTGCAAAAGCTGTTCGCAAAGTTGAAGAACTGTGCAAGCCCCTCGTGAAAGCACGAGGCAGCATCGATGCTGTCATGCATAAAAGATAGGAAGACGTGTGAGAAAATGCCAGTGTACCAACGGAAGAGGGACTGTTACACTTATTTTCCAAAAGGACAGGCATACTCTGGGCCCATGTGCGTGCTCACTTCCACTGCCATTGTCTGTCGAAAGTGGGAGGATTTAAAGGAGAAGTTGTTAAGTGTAAGGATGAGGTTGTTTAAGTGGATGAGGGTGTCGGTGCTGGGAACAAGTGTAGAGGGAATAGTTATCCATCGTGAACATGAGGTGTGGGGGAACCAGAAATTTGGAGGAGGTGTAGAGCACAGGTGGTGTGCAAGAAATGGATGTGCGTTATTGCACCGGGCGAGAAATCCAGAATCTGTGGAAGCAGATGCAAGTTTCCTTGGAGCAGAAGGAGGCAGAGACAATGGGTCGGTTGGGGAAATCAGGTTTACAGATTCTGGGAAGCAGATAGAAACGGGTGGTGTGGGGTTGTGGAATGGTCAGTGTGGAGTTTGTGTGTGGGAGGTCACCTAGGGTGATGAGGTTGTGATTGATTTGAGAGATGCTAGTTTGGTGGCCAGGCGTGAGGACATGATGGAGGGGCATCTGGGAGGAGGTCTCAGTGAGTTGCCACTGGGCGCGCAAATATAAATTTCACTGCACTATGCTACTACTGTGCCTTCTTTAACTGTGTGTTTGAATGCGAGTCGTGGGTTAGATTGAAGGGAATGGAGGGCTGCATATTCCGTCGGAGAGAGGTTGAAGTGAATGACCCGGGTGGAGAGGTTGATGTGATCGATTTTGTGACGACAGTTGGAAATGAGGAGGTCAAGAGAGGGTAGGAGGCCTTGGGGTGGTGTGCTGAAGGAATTCCTCCACCTCCATTGCATTTGTTCCTCGGATGCGGCTTTCCACTCACACAACTCCCAGATGCCCACTGGTTTGTATGGATATACTTCTGGAGGAATACCTTGCAATGAAGGTAAGCATTATAACTTAGGATCAAGCATGGACCAAGTTCACGGTTATTCAGGTGAACGCCTGCATAAGTGGAAGGGTTGTTTTGTGCCTTAAAATGGAGGTGTGGGTAGAGCTGTAACATTAAGTGACTGGAAGTAATGATATTATATCATTTTCAAAACTGCAAGTACATTGTCTTTCACCATTTCGAGCATAACTACTCAGAGGTCACACAAGACCAGATTAAAATGCAAATGATTTTGGAAATCACAAGCTTTCTAGCGTTGCTGCTTCATTAGGTGCCTGAAACCGCTGAAGAAGCAGCCATTCGGAATCATTTGACTTCAAATGAACCAGTTGGATTGTAATCTGGTGTGTTGTGACTTCTGACTTTGCCGTCACCAGCCCAACACTGGCACCTCCACATCATGTAAAATTAATTTTGAACAAATTCAGAACTCAATGTTCTTATGTTGGCTTCTACATTCCTCGTGTTGAATTGAACTTCATCACCATTCCCTTTTCTATCTACGGGGAAACGTTTTATTGAATTATGAAGTTTTTTCACAAGACATTGTTACAGAATACGGTGAAATTAATTTACGATGGAATTTCTTCTCCCACACAGCCGTGCATATCTGGAATTGTCCACACTACACTGATGGAGTTTCTTCACTGAAAACATTTAAATGGGAGGTAACTGCTTTCTTTGACATATTGGGAAGTTGACAGCTTTGGTGACATTTACGAAAGGAGCCAGGTATGGTGCAACTGTCCTGTGATCTTATTAATTGAAAGGTTCTGGCTTGATAGTCTGAATGGTCTGTGTGGCTTCGTATTTATTATGTTTTCACTGCATATCTAATGACTTAAAGCCAGCAAATCAGTAATTATGCAAAGAAAATAGAAATTTGATTTGTACACTCACTCAAACGTAGTGCTGGTTATCGTCCCTTTTTCACAATTAATGAGTCGCACATATTGAAATCTTACAACTATCAGTCAAAGTCGAAACACTAATATGAATGCAACCAGCTTCAACAAACATGTAGTAACAGGGAAACATAGTCATAATGTGTCACCTGAATTTAATGTTGTTGTGGATGAAGACAGAAGGAAAAGAATGATGGAAAGGAAGAAATTGTATAAGAGATTGCGAATTTTATCAGCTCTGTCTAGCAGTGGAAAATGACCAGCAGAATCTCGACACTGTTTTCTGATGGAGCTCAGGAGTCCAAAACCATCTTAAGTAATGATGTTGTGGTCGAGGACGCCAGCATGTATCACTGTGTGATGAAGGCACATTGTGACAAAGTGCAAGCGGCCTGTACATTATTATGCTTACTGTTGTATCTCTGCTGTCATGTGAGACATTTCCCACTTCAGGAGCTTTTGGAATATCAACTATTTTCAGAGAAAACGAAACTACTAATACATATTTGAGCATGTATCCTGCTGAGCTTCATAATGTTATAACGACAACTGTAGATGAACGGCATAGAAACACATGAAATGTGTTTTTCTTTGTTCAGTTCAGCATCACACGACTTGGGTAACACAGAAGAAAAGAAAGTCTGAGTTTTTCGACGCTAATACTTCTGTCCTGCAAATCTGAATATCCCTCCGGTTACTCAGAATTCATGAACAAACAATACCGTCAGAAATCGAAAAGTGCCTCAAGTTCTGTCCTTTTGTGAATGCATGTTATTGATGCTGGATTATGTTGTTAATTATCAGTACTCAAACAGACTCATCAGACAATTCCACGCAGTGCTTTTTATCTTTCAGCGATCTGATAAACTGATGACCCATAACTAGGATTGATAATATGTTACTCACAATCTGGCAATACTTCATAATTCGGAATTGAATATATGCAGTGCAATTTTTCACTTTGTCATGTCGTAAGACATAAATCATAAAAATGTCGGAATATGCTGAAGTGACTCATGTTCAGACGGAGCTGAATACCTCATGAAGTAAAACCTTGTGGAGGATTTTTTCTCTGCAAATACATACAATTTTTTTTTAAATCACATAGAACAATTATCTACACAACATACCAATTGTAGCGAGAATTATGTAGCTAATAGCATAGAAAGAACCATTTGCTGGAACGTGCATCATCTTTTGGAAATAAATAGAGTTCTCCACTTTGGCCAGTTTGTTTCTGGGTCACTTTCGAAAGGAGTTGCATGAGCATCTCCCGAATGGAAAATTGTGCAGAATTCTTTTACTTGGATTCAGTAAACTAAATACCTCACGAAACAGAGGCTTATATTTTTTTCTGAGTGAAGAACTGGCCTTATCTTCAGGTGCCACATTCTCGTCCGCTTTCGACAATCAGTTGAGATCCTCCCTCAAAAAAGGTAACTTCTTTTCCCATCTCTGAAGTTCTTGAAATTATTTCATGTCTTTTGGATTCCATATTACTTATATTATTGTTCTTGGTGACATAACCATAATCCCGAAAGCACGCACGCACACACGCGCACACACACACACACACACACACACACACACACACACACACACACCATTTGAATTGAGAATCCTCTTTGCCAGAGAGCAGTGTTTAAATATTTTTGACGTTGCTTGAGACAGAATCTGGACAACATGCGAGACAAATTGCATTTGGCTAGCCAAGAAGAAGACTTGGGAAGACGCAGCATCAACATAACTTTAGCAAATTGTTGAGCATGATTGAAAGTGCGCAGTCGCATTTATTGCTATTAATTTCCATCTTCAGACTTCTTTCATGTAAGAGAATGGGACTTTGGAAATTTTGCAAGATTGACAGAACTACACTCAGAACCGAGGACAAATCGTACACGTCAAGTGAAGGAAGGAACGATTTCTGTGGTCTGTGAAGTCTATTATCACACAGAGTTTGCCAGTGAGGGATGAAGAGTTCAGAGACAGTGGGTAACAGAGTCAAAGAGCTGTACAGAATAGAAACAGACCATTCAGCCCAAAATGACCATGCTGACCAGATGTCCTAAATGAATCTAATCACATTTGTCAGCATTTGGCACATATCCCTCTAAAATATTCCTATTCATGTACCCATCGAAATACGTTTTAAACGTCACAATTATACCAGCCTCCACCTCTTCCTTTGTTAGCTCATCCCATACATGCACGACTATCTGCATGAAATAATTATGCCCCTTCGATTCTTCATAAATCTTTCTGCTCTCACTTTAAAACAATGCACTCTTTTTTAATCTTTTGACCATGCCACCCGAGGGAAAAGAATCGTCCAATCACCTGTGGAACTTATCAACATCTACATTCTCTGTCTTCAACGTTCCAGTGAAAATACTTTGATGTACTCTGAATTCGAATGGGTTTTGCACGATTTTTCTCTTCTTACTTTCAGTAATATTTGTCAGTTTATGAAAGAAAACAGTTATCTGTTTTAGAACTGATTCCAAGTCGAAATTTGTAGCCCAATGCAGAGAGATTTGTTAGGTTTCTTCCTGTGATGGCCGAGTCTATTTCATTAAAAAATAGAGAGTATATCAGGGACTGCACGATATTGGCATTGTGGCGATGATTTCCAATCTGTTAAATCCATAACAATCTGTTTACACTGAGATAGATGTTTTCATTTCAGAAAGTAGCGCACTGTGGTTTTTTCTGTCAATCACTGAGAATTTGAGGAAGTGTACATGCAAGACATTTGTCAGTGATCGATGCTTAAATTTACTTCACATAAATTTGGACAAATTTTCAATTATAAAGGAATGACACACATGGATACAATGCACGAAGCTTACGTTGACATGGTCCTAACTTTTTTTAATGAACAATTGAGCAGGATCGAAAGATGTACCTGTTTACTCCCGCTGCTAGTTATAATGTTATCGATTTTGATTTGATTCACAGTCATGAGCGGCAACATTAACAACAATCCAGTTCTGTCTGGAACTCTTCAACTGTCTGAAGTATGCAATCTCGAGAGGGCGTCAGGCTGTGAATTTGCTGAAAACACAAACATGATGAAGAGAAATGTCCTGAAGGTTCCATCATACTGACTGTGCAATTCAATGTGATGATGGGTGAGGATAATCTTCTACATTAGATTCCTGTGTATTCTCAACATTCCTTGATTCCCTAAGAGTTTGGATTTTTACACTTATTTGTCTTGTTTGAAATCCATGCAATAATCAAATGGATAAGACTCACAACTCTTTGATTTTTAATCTATCTCTAACAAAATAATCTGGTTCTCAAAATTTCAGTTATCTTTTTTAACTGACTTACTCCTTTGGAACTCATCATGGAATCATTGGAAATTTTAAGGGTTTTTTTGGAAATCTTTTCTCAGAAACTGAATTGTCTGATAGAAATTGCAATGAAACTATGGCCTTTGGTAGTGGTAATCCAGAGTGGATAATTGTTGTTTTCTTTTTTTATTATACTAGGTTTATCACTGCTGAGATTTTCATGGATCTTGAAGTTAATTGTACTGTTCCCAGTCTCCTTTGTTTGGAAGTAGTTTTTTTTACATGCCAACACTTCACTTGGTTGAGATTGTTACTTTGCATGCATTATCTTGATTATCTCCTCAAGTTCTCCGTGATTTGTTATTCCTACATATCATCCTTAGTTTTGTTCTGGCGTCCTTGATCCTTGCTTTTGCAAAATGGTTTTTCCATTCTAATCAATCAGATCCTAATTCTGTTTCTCCTTATCCGTTAAAATAAATGAATATCTGGCCAAATGATTGCTGCACAGGATCCTAGCAATGCATGTATATCAGTTGACCAACACTTTCGGCACTGACTCCTGACTTTGTTTTTACGATGCAAGATACATGAGCAACAAATGACTCAATGAGCTATTTTTACATTTCACTGGGTGCTGTGACAGTTTGTATGAAAGTAGACCGGGTAATTGGTTGTAAGACATAACAACGTGAGGAGCTGAATGATCTAAGATGCTGCTTGGTCTCCTGTGTTCATCCAGCTCTACACTTTGTTATCTTGGCTTCTCCAGAATCTGCAGTTCCCATTATCTTGGGCAATTGGGTATGCTGCTCATACCTTTTATAAAGCACACATAGCATTAGATCATGTGCTTCCCAGTAGTACAGCTACCCTCTGTTCAGTTCATTTTAACCCCCAGCATTATTATTTGTATTGATTTTGGGACTTGCTCAGTTATGGCAATGCTGTATCTCATGAGGATGAACCTGCTTCTGCACTGTTCTGGATGGGGATCATTGAGTATATTACGTGACCGTGCCATTTTCTGTTCCACAGTAGACCCTGTCCCAATAAGCACTGTGCCAGGTCACTATTTTCAGGATAATCACATTAAATTCCACGCTCATTCAAGAGGTCTATATGATTGTCCCTATGCCGTGCTAAACCTTGTCTTAATTGTTGAGGATGGAGAACCAGTTCCGTTATAAATTTTATCCTGCACGTCTCCATCTTATTAGTTACTACAATAGAGCATTTACCTCTCCACGTTGCAATTTCAGTTTCACATTAGCCAGGAGCCTTGATGCTAATTTTCCAAGACAGGTTTGAGCTGATATTACACAAGATGATCTCCTTTTTTTGTTGTTAATTTGTCAAAATCGATTGTAACAAGAACTCAGAAGCTGGACATGAGAGTTTGAGATTTTGACTCCTTTTTCTTCAGCAGAACAAATTAGTCACTGTCCACGTGGTTCACTTTTTCCACATACTGGAAGTTCACACATGATTTTCCCTCCCATCTATGAAAACGTATTTTCAAATATTTCAGATCGAAACCGTTTGAACAGTTAACATTACATCTTTCAACACAAAATCACTGAGTCATGATTCCAAAAATGGATTTATCTGAGAACTTAAAGCAAGAAATATTTTTGGAGATGAAAAAGGTGGGAAAGATACATTGAAGGTTAGGACGAGACTTCAACTCGGAATCTCCCATAAACTCGTCCAGTTATGTAACCGTAAATTTATGGTTTCTGCCATCAGTGTATGGGGGGAAGGCTGTGTAAAAACGCAGAATTTGCATCCCTCTGTTGTCCCATGAATACAATCACTCCGCAAATATTTTAATAGAAAATAAGTTGGGCTGTTTATTCACTGAGATGTAAGGTAAGTGTTGTAAAATTAATGGCTTCTCTGGAGACTCTTGTTTGGAATAAATGTAGGATGATTTCAGTATGTCACAAACCAACTGTCTACAGCTTTGGGAACATCTATATCTTCTGAAGAACGATGCATGCGCCAGCAAATGGACCTGTCTTTGCCATTTGCTATCCTATTCTCGCTGCTATTGGTGCACCTGGTAAAACAACGAATCCTCTGAAGTGTTTGTGTTTGGCAAATTTCTAACATTTTGTATTTCCTCGTTCTTTATCTGGATATTTTTTCCTCATGTTCAGCACTGTCTGTGCAAAAGGAAATTCAATCAGAATAACAGTGTAAATGAGCGTGATAGACAATACAATACCATGCCATGATCAATTATGGACTGTTGCTTGGAATGGATTTATGAGCGACTACAATGATTTATTTCTTTCATCGTGTTGCATATTTATGGTTTTATCGCTTATTAGATAGTTGAAATATATTCTTATCCGAAAAATGATTGATGCCAAGGCAACAGAAAATAGACAAAAAATGAAAAAAACAACTTCTCTAAAGCAGTAAAATTGATATGGTAAAGATTGTGTTCATTCAGCGAGTTGGTGAGATTGAATTGTAATACATGACAGCATAATACCGGCACGTTCAGTCAATGGTTCAAAAGAGAACTGAACGCTCACTTCAAAATTAACAATGTAAAGCATGACGTGGAGATGATATATACTTGCATTTAGTGAGCTGATCATTTGAACAGGCAGTCTTGATGTAATTGTCCGAATGCCCTCCTTAATTGCTGCAGCAGGCCTGCAATATAATGCACGTCAGTGTACAAAATCAATTTATTATACAGTTCACCACTCGGATTTCTTAAAGCACACGAAATTGTGCTCCAGTACATTCAGCATAATGGTGTATTATTGTAGTATATAATGCATTTTCGTGCCGTAATGTCAGTGCAAGATACAAATAATACACAACACAATCCTGATATTTGTATTGTTTTTCTCTGATTCACAATGCGATTTAAGGAAGGATGCATCTGTTTTAGTCTTCTTTGCTAATATAATATTGAACATTAAGTATGCAAATGCTTGAAAGAGGCAAGTTCAGATGTAAGATTTTTTTCGTAAATTCTTGTATCTTTCATCCTGTTCTGTTACGACATGCACTTTGAGTTGTTCTTTTGGAAGTTAGTGTTTGGAATCATCAGCAGGTTTTCAAGTGATCTGACAAGGTCAATATTTGTTGGTTGTAACCAGCTTCTACTTGAGAAATTCGAATTGCTCTCTTTGCTCAGCCACTGCAAGTAATTTACTGGAGATGTTTCACAAAGCATTCTTTTTTAGATTAAGCCTAAATGACTCAATGGTATTTGAGAAGCAGCTTCATAATGAGCGGGTGCGAGAGAGGGAGAGAGAGAGAGTGCTTTCAACAGCTTCACAATCAAACAGATAGCAGTTCAGCAACTTTATCTGGAGAAGAGATGACTTGCGTGGAAACGTTAGTGATAACGGGAGATAAATGGAAAAAAAAACATCAGCAGCAGAAATCAATTACAGCTTGTTACATCATTAAAGAGCCAAAATGTATCATCACTGGAAAATTGATAAGTGTTTGTTCGATTTTTCTTCGTAATGATTCAGTTAGCTGACTGGTTTGAAAAAAAAGGTCACATTAATATAACTGGAGAATATAGTTAAGACAATCACTTTTTATTTCTTGAAAATGCGCGTCAATAAATTGAAAAGAGATGCTTCAGCTGGAGATATGCTGTCGGTACACCATTTGAAAGATGTTGGATACCAGGGGAGCAAGCATTAGTTTTCGAACAGCGTTGATGTGTTAGAGGCTGAGCTGCAGGCACTGCAACACATTAGGGAAGGGAATGCTTCAACCACTGTGTCAGCAGTCAATCGTCCTCAGATACAGAAGCATGTGCTTGTGAATCAGGTAGACATGAGGATACAGAATTTAGCTTTGCAGGAGCATCACTAGCATCATTATACGGTAAGTTGAGAATTTTGTTCTCAGATTGGACAAAGTCACTTCACCTGATGAAGTGGCAGTGTACGAAAGTTTATGATGTCATCTAAAACTGTTGGACAATGACCTGGTGTCGAGTAAATTGTGATTTTGGCGAGTTGTTACTTTAAATTAACCTTAACTGAACGTATGTATTTCTTTCAAAAGATGGGGTTTAACTTACACTCTGCCTCAATACCCATTCGTGGAAAAGTTTAGAGACGTTTAATTAAATATTTCAGAGAAGATCTTGCACACTGCTAGATTAGGTCGGATTAAGTCCATGTTTTATGTTCTGCAGAAATAAGAACACTATTATGCTGCCCTAATATAAAGCGTAAAGGACAAATCATTATTTGGTATGAGAATTATGTTCCGACAAATGACTGATATCTTTGGAGACCAGTCGGAACATAACAAGAAGTAACAGGAGTGAAATGATTATGTTAAGGAAAATCGAACATTCATGCTATCTCGACTATCTGAGAGGGATCATGCATTTTCATGTGTTGGCAAAACAATTGAACCTCGAAGATAAGAATTATTATAATGTAACCATTAGCTACACAACAGAGATTTTACTGAACAATGATATGCAAAATCACGCACAGAATAATTAGACCAGACAAAAGAACTGCATTCAAAAGAACTGAATAAGTCATATTCGCCCTCTTAGCCAAAAAATTGTGAGCTGATGTGTGATGCGTTGGATCAATTGGTGTTTCAGGTATTTTAAGTGTCTCCTAATTGTGATAAATATCAAAGAGATGAAAAATATTCTGATATGCAGCATGTTTCAGTAGCTAGTCAATTCAAATTTTAACAATCCTTACAACGTTTCTCCCCAATTTCTCCCTGATAAATCCATCAGGAGCTAAAAGAATGTGCTCATATATTAGCACCAGTATGTACCAGTGGATAATGATTATTTACTTCAGTGTTAGGGCCAACATTAAATTGAGAATTCCCCCGCTCATAATTGAGCATGAGATTGATAAAATTAAAAAAAAACATGTTTATCGATAATTCCCTGGAAAGTCAATGGACTTCAATGGGCGTATATTTGAAGTATAAATGGAATGTTTTATGGTCATGGGTATGGGTATCCATGGCTTTCATTATTTTAAGTTTGATAACTAGCCACATTAATTATCATCCTGAATAGAGAACTGGGTGTGTGGTGATGATTTATTGGATTGTGTCTTGTACTGGCAAGTGATCAACCCAATGCGAGTTTTGAGATAATTAACCATGGCATAGTCAGTGTCTCAAAGAGGAAAAAGTATGGAAGAGGAAGATTACAGCTAAGGATTGTTTGAGGACTACTGCTAAAGCTGCATGGAACAATTATATTGTTTTGTCACAGTTCTTTACATTTATTGCAGCTAATTTGCTGGCGATTATAATCCTATCACGAGGTCGGTGTGGACTGTCTTGTTGCATCACCTACTACCTGGTGGCCATAGCGGTGGCTGATTTCAATGTCATCATCATTGGGTGCATCCTCAACAGGATTGGCCGGATTTATTTTCGAGACAGTGTACTTTCCACCACCCTTGCATGTAGACTCAGCACCATGCTGATTTTTACAATACGGGATAGCTCAGTCTGGTTGACAGTGGCCTTCACTTTCGACCGTTATGTGGCCATCTGTCACCAGAGGCTGAATATCAGGTATTGCACTCATAGAACTGCATCAGTGGTCATTGGAATCATATGTACCCTGAGCTGTATCAAGAACACTCCTTTTTACTTCATCTTTAGCCCATTGTACACACTGAATGGTGTGCCCTGGTTCTGCATTATCAAGTCAATCTATTATATTTCACCCATTTGGCAGGCCTACGATTGGCTGGACCATATCTTAGTTCCCTTTTTCCCATTCCTCCTTATTCTGCTACTCAATTCCCTGACTGTAAGTAGCATATTAGCAGCCAGCAGAGCCCGCAAAAGGATCAGGGGCACTCAGAATCGAGGAGACCAGGAGATGTCCAATCGCAAGAAGTCCATTGTCCTCCTTTTTGCGATCTCTCTTAGCTTCTTATTTCTGTGGGCCACCTATGTTGGGCGTTTCTTGTACGTGCAGATTTCAGGTGAAGGCTACTTTGGTGGCCTGAACTTCAATGACCCCCAGTATATCCTACAGGAAACAACTATCATGCTCCAAATGTTAAATTCCTGTAACAATGTCTTCATCTACACAATAGCTCAGAATAAATTCCGTGATGACCTAAAGAATGTGCTGATGTCTCCCTTCACTGCTTTTAGCAGTTGCATAAAAAGATGAAAAGAAAAATAGAAGAATCCCTGATTTCCTTTTCTTTCAGTCACAGAATATCAGTTGGCAAACTTGCATCAGAAGATTTTGCATTCAATTTGTTTCATGACATTTCTGAAAGAACCATTCTCAAACTTCTCTGTTACCAACACTGAAGCACTATGGAGAAGTCAACACCACTGTGCTTTTGCATGTAATCCTAAGCCATGATCTCGACCTTCAATTGCTATTTCGATATCCTATTTTTGTGGACTAATATTCGATCATTTCTGCATTTATTCCCCACTGCCTCCAACTTTCTGGCATTTTTTCCAACTTTCCCTTCCTCCCGCTGCTTCTGTTGCTCTCCTGTCTGTTCCAATCGCCTTTCCAAGCCTTTAAAAAAAAATCAACGAAAATATTATATGCATGATGGAAATGACTGACATAAGTCCTGTGATTTTGCGCAATCACCGGATCTGTTGTGTCGCTCCTACCTTTTAAAACTACAATTAGCTGGGTCACATCGTCGGCTATTTTCCACCTTTCATCCTTAATGATGAGAAACAAATTTGAAGCTTCACTGTTTTCAACAATACTGTGCGGAGTTTTATTGTCATCTCTTCTCATTTTCATTGGTATGCATCTGGCTTTTCCCCCCCAAAAGTTTGAAGCTTATTCCCACTTTCTGCATCCTAACCATAATTTTGTAACAAAGGTTTTGCCTCTGTAACGTTTTGTTGTCCTTTCTTCGATTCACTGATAGTCATTTTGTTAACAACATTTGTAATAAATTTACATTTTCTCTGTATGGGAAGTTAGAATTATTACTCATTTGCACATTTGATAGTTTTTGATTGCCTTTTTCCTTCTCCATCTGCGTGAATGTAAGGTTTGGATTTGACATAGCATTCACCATGTGTCATGTTACAGTAATATATTATATTGCCTCAATCAAATAATCTTCTGCAGCATTCGCGTCAAAAATCTACCTTGCTCAAACTTTACCTTGCACACTGCCTTCTGGAGTAGATTGTTTTCACGTTTCACGATGTCAACAGAAAAAAAAAGTAAATCCTCACATCTCGGGCCTTAGATGCATATACATCAGTATTGCATTGCAACATGATTCTCGACTCTCATAGAACTAAAACGTCTTAATTGCATTAAATCAATCTCGTACATTCACTGAGGTGCACATTTCAATGTTATCATCTTAAACACTCCAGAACACACGCCAAGTTTCCCTCTGTGCATAACACTGTCTCATCGTTTTGGAAGAAGTCTGGAGTGCCTTCTTGGCACTCCTCGATGGCATTTTTTTGTTTACCTGATTAGGCTGCGGTAAGATATGCACTGTCCTCCAGGTGTTTTGTGCACAATGTCAGAGTCATATAGTCATAATGCTGTCCAGCATGCAAACAGATCCCTTGATCTAATTTGTATGTGCTGACGAAGGTTCTCAAACTAAACTCGACATAATTGCATACATTTGATCTATATTGCTCAAAACCTTTCCTGTCCATGTCCAAATACATCTGAACCAAGACATCACTACCCTCGCGCACAGGCTATCACAATAAAGGCTAACATTCAATCATATTTCTTAATATCCTTTTGTAGCTGCATGATCACTTGCAATTGCTTCTAGGTAATGACGCAGAGATCCCTATGGACATCTTAACCATCCAAACTTTTATCATTTCAAACGTGCCATACGCATGTGTTTCTCCTGCCACTCTGAATAAACTCACACTTTTCCACATTATACTTCATATCTATCAAGTGTCTGAAAATTTTGCACCAGGGCTGTGACAAGGCAAGAGAGATGAAGACATGAAGAGTTACCACAAGGCCGGCCCTAGGAAAATAAAAGAATTGATCATAATCAAAAGAGCAACAGCAAATAGTCTGATGTCAAATTGAAACGGCCTCTTTCCATAACAGCAATTATTTCTGGGTTTCCTGTAATATTATTTCATGTACATATGAGTTGTGTCTTAATTAATAGGAACAAAAACTGGCTCAATGTAACGTCACAGACGCAAAGCCTATGTTGTCAGGTGAATTGAAATATGGACTTCTCAAATAATCACGTGAAGCATGGCGCCAATTTCAACTCTAACACAGTGGGATCAATGTAATATAACACATGCTCTTTTGTCACAACCTACTGACACAAAGCCCAGGCTAGGAAAAATGGCTATATTACAATGGAGACAGAAACAAATTCAAGGTCAGAATTTGAAGAGAAATTAAGTAGCGTATTTTTAATGATAAGAAGCATTATCAACTGCAACATAAACATATATAATTAGTGTTGGAGCATAAATTACAGATCGTACATAGCCTGGCACTCTATCATTCATTACAAAGTATATTGCAATCAAAATACAGAACAACATTTCTGAACACAAACTGAGAAATGTGATTCAATTTGGAAGGAGTAACAGGAATACAGAGTACTGGGCTAATGATAAGATTCTTGGTAGTGTGGATGAGCAGAGAGATCTCGGTGTCCATGTACATAAGATCTTGAAAGTTGCCACCCAGGTTGGTAGGGTTGTTAGGAAGGTGAATCGTGCGTAGGAACCATGAGCTCATGTTGCAGATGTACAAAACTCTGGTGTGACCACACTTGGAGTATTGCATACAGTTCTGGTCACCACATTATAGGAAGGATATGCAAACATTGGAAAGGTTGCAGAGAAGGTTTACCAAGATGATGTGTAATATGGAGGAAAGGTCTTATGAGGAAAGGCTGAGGGACTTGGGGCTGTTTTCATTAGAGAGAAGAATGTTAACAGGTGACCTAATAGCGACATACAAGATGATCTGTGGATTAGATAGGGTGGACAGTGAAAGCCTTTTTCCTCGGATGGTGATGGGTTGCACGAAGGGACAGAGCTTTAAATTGAGGGGTAATAGATATCGGACAGATGTCAGAGGTAGGTTCTTTACTCAGAGAGTCGTAAGGGCGTGGAATGCCTTGCCTGCAACAGTAGTAGACTCGCCAACTTTAAGGGCATTTAAATGGTAATTGGGTAAACATATAGACGATAATGTAGTGTAGGTTAGATGGGCTTCAGATTGCTTTCACTGGTTGTGCAACATCTAGGACGGAAGGGCCTGTACTGTCCTGTAATGTTCTATGTTATATATTCTATGTCCTATATAACAATGCCCAATGCTGTATTACAAATTGAGATTCTGATTTAAAAAAGGACATCAGGGATAAATGCATTTTAAAAATTGGTTTGACATAAAACGAAAAATCTAACATGATATTCAAGAGAATGGTCGAACAATAACCACCGGGATTGAAAATAATTCTGTGCAGAGATCTGTGAGTCACAATGGAAGGGGACAGAATGAATACAATGTCAAGCAGGGCTGGTGTGACATTAACTGCGAGCAAACTATCATTTATTTATGCCTGTTCCATGCTGGATTGCAGTATTAAACAGTTATTTTTACAGCTCTAATTGTGGTATACTGAAGCATTTGGCAGTGGCCTGTCCGTAGTGCTCATTTTGTTGTGTTATTGTGTCTGAAATAATTGACAAAATTAAGAAGTTCCACATTTCTTGCACAGATTCTGACCCTGCTGCTCAGAAGGGAAGATGGAAGAGGAGCAGAGCAGTAGTCATTGGGGACTCCATAGTTAAGGGGACCGATGGGAGGTTCGGTGGGGACGAGGGAGGCTCATGTTTAGTGTGTTGCCTCCCAGGTGTCAGGGTTCGTGATGTCTCTGATCGTGTTTTTGCGATCCTTAAGGGGGGTGGGGAGCAGCCCCAAGTCGTTGTCCACATAGGCACCAACGACATAAGTAGGAAGAGAGATGAGGATTTAAGGCAGAAATTCAGGGAGCTAGGATGGAAGCTTAGAGCTAGGATGAACAGAGTTGTTGTCTCTGTTTTGTTGCCCGTGCCACATGCGAGTGAGGTGAGGAATAGGGAGAAAGAGTTGAACACATGGCTACAGGGATGGCGCAGGAGGGAGGGTTTTGGATTCTTGGATAACTGGGGCTCTTTCTGGGGTAGGTGGGACGTCCACTAGCAGGATGGTCTTCACCTGAACCAGAGGGGTACCAATATCCTGGAGGCGGGGTGGGGCGTGGAAATTCGCTAAGGCTATTCGAGTGGTTTTAAATTAATTCAGCAGGGAGATGGGAGCCCAAATTACAGTTCGAGTGTAGAAAAAGTTGAGAGTAGGGCGGTCTGAAATAGTTTCAGAGACGCAAGATGGCACTGGCAAACAAGAAGGTGGTTTGAAGTGTGTCTACTTCAACGCCAGGAGCATCCGGAATAAGCTGTGTGAACTTGCAGCATGGATTGGTACCAGGGACTTTGATGTTGCGGCCATTTCGGAGACATGCATAGAGCAGGGACAGGAATGGTTGTTGCACATTCCGGGATTTAGGTGTTTCAGTAAGAACAGAGAAGATAGTGAAAGAGGGCGCGGTGTGGCATTGTTGGTCAAGGACAGTATTACAGTTGCAGAAAGGATGTTTGGGGACTCGTCAACTGAGGTAGTATGGGCTGAGGTTAGAAACAGAAAAGGATAGGTCACCCTGTTGGGGGTTTTCTATAGGCCTCCGAATAGTTCCAGATATGCAGAGGAAAGGATACCAAAGATGATTCTCGGTAGGAGTGAGAGAGACAGGCTAGTTGTCATGGGGCACTTCAACTTTCCAAATATTGACTGGGAACACTATAGTTCGAGTACTATAGATGGGTCAGTTTTTGTCCAGTGTGTGCAGGAGGGCTTGCTGACAGAGTATATAGACAGGGCAACAAGGGGCGAAGCCACATTAGACTTAATACTGGGTAATGAGCCGGGCCAAGTGTTAGATTTGGAAGTAGGTGAGCACTTTGGTGATAGCAATCTCAATTCTGTTGTGTTTGGTGATGGAAAAGGATTGGTGTATACCACTGGGCAAGAGTTATAGCTGGGGGAAAGGCAATTACGATGAGATTAGGCAAGAATTAGGGGAGCATAGGATGGGGAAGGAAACTGCAGGGGATGGGCACATTAGAAATGTGGAGCTTATTCAAGGAAAAGCTCCTGTGTGTCCTAGATAAGTATGTAAGTGTCAGGCAGGGAGGAAGCTGTAGAGCGCGGGAGCCATGGTTTCCGAAGAAAGTGGAATCTCTGGTCAAGAGGAATAAGGCAGCTTATGTGAAGATGAGATGTGAAGGCTCAGTTAGGGCGCCTGAGGGTTGCAAGGTAGCCAGGAAAGACGTAAAGAGAGAGCTCAGAAGAGCCAGGCGGAGACATGAGAAGTTGTTGGCGGATAGGATCAGGGTAAACCCTAAGATATAGGTATTTAAGGAATAAAAGAATGACGAGTGTAAGATTATGTCCAATAAGGATAGCAGTAGGAAGTTGTGTGTGGAGTCAGAGGGGATAGGGGAAGCACTGAATGAATATTTTTCATCAGTATTCACTCTAGAAAATGACAATGTTGTCGAGGAGAATATTGAGATACAGGCTACTAGACTAGGTGGGATTGAGGTTCACAAGGAAGAGGTATTAAAAAATCCTACAGTGTGAAAGTAGATAAGTCCCCTGGACCGGATGGGATTTATCCTAGGTTCCTCTAGGAAGCCAGGGAGGACATTGCCGAGGCTGACATTGCTCTCTAAGTCGTCATTGTCAACAGGAATAGTGCCAGAAGACTGGAGGACAGCAAATGTGGTTCCCCTGTGCAAGAAGGGGAGTAGAGACAACCCTGGTAATTATAGACCAGTGAGCCTTACCTCGGTTGTTGGTAAAGTGTTGGAAAAGGTTATAACGGATAGGATTTATAATCATCTAGAAAAGAATAATTTGATTGGGGATCGTCAGCACGGTTTTGTGAAGGGTAGGTCATGTCTCACAAATCTTATTGAGTCATTTGAGCAGGTGACCAAACAGGTAGATGAGAGTAAACCGGTTGATGTGGTGTATATAGATTTCAACAAGGCGTTCAATAATGTTCCCCACAGTAGGCTATTGTAAAAAATGTGGAGGAATAGGATTGCGGGAGATATAGCAGTTTGGATATGAAATTGGCTTGCTGAAAGAAGACAGAGGGTGGTAGTTGATTGGGAAATGTTCATCCTGGAGTCCAGTTACTTGTGGTGTACCACAAGGGTCGGTGTTGGGTCCACGTTCGTCATTTTTATAAACGACCTGGATGAGGGCGTAGAAGGATGGGTTAGTAAATTTGCAGACGACCCAAAGGTCGGTGGAGTTGTGGATAATGACGAAGGATGTTGTACGTTACAGAGAGACATAGATAAGCTGCAAATTTGGGCCGAGAGGTGGCAAATGGAGTTTAATGCAGACAAGTGGGAGGTGATGCACTTTGGTAGGAGTAACCAGAAGGCAAAGTACTGGGCTAATGGTAATATTCTTGGTAGTGTTGATGAGCAGAGAGATCTCGGTGTCCATGTACACAGATCCTTGAAAGTTGCCACCCAGGTTGACAGGGTTGTTAAGAAGGCATACAGTGTTTTAGCTTTTATTAATAGAGGGATCGAGTTCCAGAACCAAGAGGTTATGCTGCAGCTGTACAAAACTCTGGTGCGGCCGCACTTAGAGTATTGCGTACAGTTCTGGTCATCGCATTTTAAGAAGGATGTGGAAGCTTCGGAAAAGGCGCAGAGGAGATTTACTAGGATGTTGCCTGATATGGAGGGAAGGTCTTACGAGGAAAGGCTGAGGGACTTGAGGCTGTTTTCGTTCGAGAGATGAAGGTTGAGAGGTGACTTAATTGAGACATATAAGATAATCAGAGGGTTCGATAGAGTGGATAGGGAGAGCCTGTTTCCGAGGATAGTGACGGCAAGCATGAGGGGGCATAGCTTTAAATTGAGAGGTGAAAGACATAGGACAGATGTAGGAGGTAGTTCCTGTACTCAGAGTGTAGTTAGAGAATGGAACGCTTTGCCTGCAACGGTAGTAGATTCGCCAACTTTAAGTACATTTAAGTCATCATTGGACAAGCATATGGAAGTACATGGAATAGTGTAGGTTAGATGGGCTTCAGACTGATATGACAGGTCGGCACAACATCGAGGACCGAAGGGCCAGTACTGTGCTGTAATGTTCTATTACAATTACTATGATTTTGCAGCAGCCCTCAAACCAAATGAATTGCTGCCATGAGCAACGCAGCTCACCACAATCCAATGAAGGACAAGTAGGAGTGATGTCAGCGAAATCCACGTCCAAATTATAATCATAATACCCTTCAGCAGTCGGTGTACGAATTCATTTTCCATCACGGCAGCTGAAAAATGCGTACGGTATGGAAGGGAAATCAGTCATTACTGAATAGAAACCATGTTTTGTGTCGGGAAAGAATTCACAAAACATTCCCAAAAATAACAGACAAAAAAAATCTCTGTGCTTGTTTTGTTTTTTTCTTGTTTTACCTGTAGATGCAAGATATCACTGAACTGAGGTGCATTCTTTAGATCAGGCAATAAACCAATATTCCTCAAGTGTATCCTGCAAAATACCAAAGACCTCCTGGTGCGATGGGAAGAAGTAGGTAAGTGGGATCCTTTCGGTCTGCCGGGCCAAATTTTATTCTGAATGGTTTTCATTTCTGGCTCCACCGCATAACCTTTCTATTTTTCAAGCTCTTTCTGTTGGTAAATGACATAGTTCCCTAAACTGCGAACTAGAAGCTTTGTCAGTCTTTCTGAATGGCATGAATTTATTACAGTCACATTTGGTGTCATTATTTCTAAGACCAACATTTCCCCCAGAAGATGCAGATTTGTACTCAGTGGGAGCAGATCTCCATCACATCGTGAATTGTTGTTCAGGTGAATGAAGTAGTTAGCACCCTTTCACTTGAAATTCGAGACATAAGAATTGAAGAAGCATATGGCAGTAGCTCATGGTGTTCATGAATTACATGTTAAAAAAAATTCTCTTCAGATTTTCACAGCAGCAAACGAAAAAACAAAAAAACGTTAATCTTCGGATCCAAAGAAACAAACATGTACTGATTCCTGGCACTTTATGCCCCACAGTTTTGTTTCTAAAGTAATTTGACATTGTCGTGAATGTATAGAATATTTAAAATTTTAAACCCGCATGTACACTTTTTTGTTTTCTTTTTTCGATATCAAATCGGAACATAAATGTTGGGAAAGATTATTCCAATTAGGAGGACCAAACGCCAATTTAGTCGAATCTGGCAGCTGGAATTTGAAGTGCAATCTCAACATTTGCATCATTATCTCCACATAGATCGATGCCTAAGTTTTTAATCGTGTTTTGAAACATTGCGTTTAAAATTGGTGTTCCAGAATGGGTAATACCTAATAAAATTCCACAGTAATTGTTGATATATTGCTTGTCTTTCCAGATTGTGAAAAGCATCTGTTAATTTCCTGAAACGTGGTGCAACTTCCTATCATCTTTTGATGAATATTACCTTCATTTTCATGAAGCATTTATGTTCAATCTGTGTTCCTGGGCCCCTGTCTAAGACCTCAGAGTCTCATAAACAACAGTTTGAAAACAAGGGGTCTTGCAATTGTTGAACATTGCTAATTAATATCAATCCTTGGAAACTTTTTCAGTGCCTGGCATCTTGCAACATGTGGTCGTTAGCTTAAACATTCAATGACTTTTGCACCAGAGTGACTGAAAGTAATGTCACTGTGCTGAAAGCGTGATATATTGTGAAAGGACATGGACCATAGTGACTGTCATAGCTGATAAGTGACTCCTAATTCACCTTGTTACGAATTGCCTCAGTGACCGATCACTGTCATTTTATTTTTCTAATCTGTATCACTTAGGATTTAATATGGGAGGTCAGGTGAATGTTTTGAGGTTAACATGAATTAAAGGACAGCTGTGGTAGACAAGAGGTAAGGCATCCCAGTGATCTGAGTAATATTTTAATTTATGTCTGGCCGCATGGGAGATGGCAGCGGACTGGAGAAAAACGAACGTCGTTCCACTTCTCAAGAAGGATAATTGGGATGACCCAGGAATTTATCTCACTGTGGTTCTCACACCACCGCTGTGGAAACCATTGGAGATTAGTCTTAAATACAGAGTTTGTGTCCACGTAAATAGGCAAGGTTCAATCAGATATAGTCAGCATGACTTTGTCAGAGGAATGTCATGCCTGACAAATTGATTTAATTTATTGGGAAAGCAATCATTTACGTAGATGACGTTCATTATGTATATACAGTTGCTGTAATTTGTACGGATTTCGTCAAATTCCACATGGGAGATTGATGAAGAATGGAAAACAGATGGCATCCACGATAATGTGACAATTTAGATTCAGAATCGGCTTGGTGGAACATGCCTGGGCGTAGTGGTCGAAGTCTGTTGTCTGACTGGATCACAGTGTGCAGTGGTCTAACACAAAGGTCGATAATGAGACGTTTATTATTCATACCATATACATAAACGATATAGATGACCGGTTGGGGCAGATTTAAATACATCTACGGTGTGGCAAAAGGGGCAATGTAGTTTATGGTGATGAAGAAGATCTTAATTTGCAAGAATATTTGGACACATTGATCGAATGGGCAGATGAACGACTGAGGAATTTAACTCTAATAGTGTGCTTTCAGATAGGAAATCTGGTATCCTCACATGGTCTGGACTACGTGTCACTCCAGACCTCCAGTATTGTGTTGAATTTTAAGTGATCGCTGTTCAATACAGATTGGGTAGAAAATATTGGACTGGATCAACGCTCCCTTTCAGTCATTAAATATGTATTTAAACAATTGCAAGTTGGTGCAGGTTGGACAATTAATATGGCAAGGGAGTATGACGTTAGTGCTTTACAAGACTTATTTCGGCCATTGAGTGCAGTTCTGTTCACCACGGACTTAACGTATGCTCGCCTTCATTGCAAGGGGCGTTGAGTATAAGGATAGCTAAGTTATGCTGCGACTTTATAGTTCGGTCATACTTGGAATATTGCAAACAGTTCTCGTCAGCACACTACCAGCAGGTTGTTGATGCTTTAGGGAGGGAATAGAAAAGGCTTTCTCGGAGTTAAATAAAAACAGGAAGAACTGTGGATGCTGTAAATCAGGAAAAAATAAAACAGATTTTTGAGTTCTGAGGAATGGTCACCGGACCCGAAACTTTAACTTGGTTTTCTTTTTCTTCACAAATGCTGAGAGACTTATTGACATTTTACAGCAACTTTGTTTTTGTTTACTCAGCTGTTGCCTGGCATCAGGTATTTAGCTCTGAGGGAAGTGTGGGTAGACTGAGTTTAGTTTCACTGGAACACAGGAGGTTGTGGGTGATCGAACTGATGTTTGTATGAATGTGAATGGCAGTAGATGGAGTGGAAGGGATGCAAATTATTCCCAGGGAGGAATGATCAATTACTCAGGGATGCAGGTTCAAGGTGCAAAGGGGGGAACTAAAGAGAGATATGCAAGGCAAGTTTTTCACACAAGTGGAAATGTATGTTTGGAAGACTTTGCAAGAGCCCTGGTTGAAGCAGACACAACAGCTGCCTTCGACAAGAAGTTGGACCAATACCTCAATAGGTGGGGTGTAGAGGGAAACGAATGCTGTAAGGGAAGGTAATTTTCTTATGGAAGGGTGAAATGTGGTGGCGCAGACATGGAGGGCCGAAAGACTATTCTTGAGCAGTATTGTTCTTTGATCATACTGTAGAAGGGTACGATTGCAATTGAGGGTGTGAAGAGGAGATACACAAGAGTGTTGCTTGGATTGAAGCTTCTTAGCTTGGAAGAGAGCTTAATTAGACATATAGGATAAGCATGGAATCCCAGCAACGCGAAGGACGCCATTAATCTCATCGACATTCTGAACAGCATCCAGCGCACACCCATGCCATCACGATAACCCGACATGTTCCATGGATAGCCCAATTAACCTGGCATTTTTGAACTGTGAGATTACGCCTGCAGGCACAGGGGAATATACAAATTCCTCGCAGAGAGTTTCCTGAGAGTGCAAATGAAACCGGGTCCCTGGCCCTGTGAGGTAAAAGTAACAACCACTGTGCCACCGTTTCATTCAGTTGTTTAACATTGTGCTGTTTTGCTTAGAATGAAAAATGGAGTGGGGGATTTTTTGGAACGCCGTAACAGGGTGAGGAGATGTTCAATTTGGACATTTAAAATTGAATTGAATGGTAATGTACCTGGGATGCTGATTGCAATTGTACGTGTTGCTGTTTGAACTGGTAATTAAGAAAATCAACACGTACACGACATGTCAATTTACTTCCTTCTGTCATTTAATCACTCTATATTTTTATTCAATGGTGTTTGAATTGAGTCCAGTCAGGTGGGGCTCTTGAACTTTATTGCAATCAATGGAATCGTTCTGTAGTCCATTGTACAACAACAGCTTCCACCTGTCTTGTTTTCACCACACACTCTGCATCTGACTGAGATAAACTGTTATGATGTCACCTTCAAATCTACAAAATCCTTCTGTACCAGTGTTGTGGGTGTCTTGTGTACAATGGAGCGAATCAGTTAAAGAAATGATCTCACCACTATGTTCTGAAGTGCATCATCGGAACAACGTCGCCTGGGTCAGAAAGTGGCATCTAGATGCATGAAGAAATGTGAAAGGATGTGCACACATGCAAAAGAGTTGCGTCCAGTCAAATAATTCCGCAAAGTGATTCTCTCAGTAAAAAGGTGAAAATAATTTGATAAAATATTTTCTGGATTATATCTTATTCAAACCATTACTTGAACAGACTTCAAGAGAAATCATAATGTTTGATAGGGCAGAATAATATCCTTCACATCATTATGTACGAGCCACTTCTTTCAATGCTAATTAAATTGCTTCATGCCTTTACATTTTCCCCATCTTCTGGAATCATTTACTGTTTTAGTCGTTTCTTTTTAACAATTTCTGATGGAAAGTAATTCTCGGATCTTCCTCATTCACATACGATCCACATCAGAGTAATATGTTTCCATTTCTAAAATTGGCCTTAACACTGCCGTGTTGTTATTGGTTTATTATAGTGAATGCATTTCGAAGCTGCTCCCTCAAATGCTTTAATCACAGAGATGTTCACATCATTGACAAGTATTCTCGATAAATGGTCACAAAAGATTTTTATGCAGTTCTACAGTGTGCCGGAGTCCATCTCTTCAAACATTCGCTGCCAGCTACACTTTTACATTTATGAACTTCATACTTGTGAATATTCAGATTTCTGGTAGTACATTGTTTACCTTTATTGTCAGTCTGCATTTGAGTGTCAGAAATACCTGTTTCAGAGACACACATCAGAAGGATAGAAAAACTAAAATGTTGCTGACGGACCATGTAGTGAAACTCATCAGTCAAAAAATGTTTCAGATGGAACTTAGCTGCTCGGATATGTATCTGTGTCCATCGAATCAGCGCTCAGGATACACACGATTCAGGACACGGAGACAGATATAGAAAAGCCTAAACATCGTGGGGATGATTTCCAAAATACAACAATACAGAGCAAGAGGAGAGTTTAAAAATGATGAGCATGATAGGATTAAAAAGAGCATGCAGAGAATTATATATAACGCTTTGAACTCCTGAATATATTACTCCTGGCTAATACTCTTTGCATGGACGGACTCTGGCACACCAGCAAACGAAATCTGAGTCACTTTTGTTCAGTTGCTGGTTCACATTTTATGCAGGAAGAATATTAATCCGAGAACGAATTCCATATTCCTGGCAATCGTATTAACTTGAAACTTATTGCATCAACATTTTAACATGGTTCAGTGAGGAAGATAGCCTGTTATATTTTACGCAGGTATACATATGTTCAAAAATAGCTTTCAAACTTTAATTAAATACACATTGGAGCAAGTCAAATATGTAACTTCATGGGAAGCAACAAAGGAACGACAGCTAATTCGATCACGCCTTCTCAGAGTGGGAAAATGTAAAGTGAGTTACACGTGTCCATGTTTTGAAATGTAAAATTCCATTCTTTCTTGTGGAAAGATAAACACAAAGCAGCGTTCTAACACCACGGAGATAACCACTTTCTGAAGGGGTAATTGAGAGAGTGACACAGCTATATTATCACCACAGGAAAATCTAACAGAAAGCACAATTTCAGTGAAAATAGACATTGCTCATTGAAGGCATGTGTTTTAGTTTAATACATCATGAAGACTTACACTTGTCTCAGTCCATTTGCATTTTTCATTTGCGAAGGTTGTCTTTTCTTATCGATTTACATTCAGTTTAATTTCTATGCTAAATTTCATGTTCTTTTTGACATTCCTTTGCGCAGCTTAAAGATTTCCCTCTTCGAAATCTGCCCAAGAGTCTCTCAGATGTCGGTTGTTTTTAGCTGCTGCAATTTCCACAGTAGTTTTACTGTTACTCAAAGATTCTTAGACGTCTCTATCAAATTCAATGTCTACAAGAGAATGGTTAATTTTCTTTTGTGCTTTCTGCTATTAGTTTCTCTGAATTTTGCATATTCCTAATTTTTGTTTAAGTGGCAGGCTATATAATTGGCAAGGGGGCAATTCCTATGTTTCCAGTCCATTTGAGTGAATCCCTGATCCACCTAAACTGAAGTGCAGTTGTCAGAAAGTTTGCTTCTCCTGTCCTTTCTGCCTCCTGTAATTTTACTTCTCCACTCTTTCTACTTGTTAATAAGCTTCATGTTCTCATGTGTTTCTGTACACACATAATCTCCCTCATGTATTCTTTTCTACAGTGCTTTGATGGTTGCTGTTGGCCCTGAGCTGATCTACAAAAGGATATGGTTCCAAATCTATTTAATTGCCCCTTTAAATTTCCATGTCCATACTTCCTGGTTGCATCTTTACCAATAAAAAGACATCCAAAGCTCTTATGTTGTACCTTTGCACCTTTGTTCATACATTCATGTAATGATGAATGATGAGATGCCTTCAAGCTACCATCCTGATGTATTCCAAACAAGCATTGATTCAATTGTTCGACAAAACATGGCAACATTAATGAGCGTTGATTTTCTGGACTTCGTCAGACCCCTTGACGATTGAATGCCTTTCAAACAATGAGAGACAAAGAGAGGGAGATAGAAAGCGACATAGACAGAGGCAGCGA
Organism: Stegostoma tigrinum; assembly: GCF_030684315.1. Classification (NCBI taxonomy): domain Eukaryota; kingdom Metazoa; phylum Chordata; class Chondrichthyes; order Orectolobiformes; family Stegostomatidae; genus Stegostoma; species Stegostoma tigrinum. The sequence continues at coordinate 1,357,938 of NC_081396.1, read as the reverse complement.
GACAGAAATTCAAAGAAAGTATCCATTGGATCCAAGGCCAATGATGCTTCAGTTGAATTAATGACTCAAAGCAACTGTTTTGGAGAGTGTCATGTCTACCCTGCCTGTACACAATGCATGTTTATCTCGCTTTATTCAAATTTAAAACTTCAATCGATGATCTTACTTGTAAAATTACTAGGTTTTCTGTTCAAAACGTTTCGGGAATGACTAAAGTTAATGAAAACTGGCAATGAAATTTAACTAGGCAAGCTGCAACACAGCAGTGCTCAGTCTTGCTGACCGGCTGGTCGAGTCACCACCTTTAGGACCCAAGCAAGGAAATATAATAATTCCCAAAATAATGCAGTGTTTATAGTCAGCAACAAATTCTCTTGTATCTTTGTGTGTGTGTTTGTGGGGGGGGGGGGGGGGATCTGCTTCTGCACATGAATCCTACCATATGTTATGTTGTGTCCTTGATGATGCCGATCTGCTTGAGTTTTCTTGGAGCTATGTTCACTCAGGAGAGATGAACATATTTCATCACAATCTTGTGATAAGTCTTGTTATTAAGAACATATCTTATGGGGCCCTAAGGTAAGTTATTTGCTACCGTGTTCCTAACGTCTGTTTTCGATTAAGATTCCCTTGTCTGTTAACGTTCTAATGTTGCCACAATATTTGCATTTCTAGCCCAGTTCAGGTTCGGCCAATGTTGAATCCCCCAGGATTTTGATTGTGAGGGGTTAAGCGATGCCAATGATGATGCAATTTAAAAGATGTTCATATTCTCTACTTTTGCAGTTGATCATTATCTTGCATTTGAGTGACATCACGGATATTTGCTATTCAGTACAGCTACAGAATTGGCATGTTACCGGATGAAGTGAAAATATTCCCAGCATTGTCTTCTGTAGAATAAGGGCATTCCCAATCTAACCAACTATTATACTATCGTGCTTCTTTGATGATTTGCAAAGTTAGGTTTCAATGAGTCATACGCAAATTACTGAACAATAAATTCATCGGTACCAAAAGCCATCTTGACCATCTTGTCTACTGAGATTATATTTTCAAGGAACTATCAGCCAACAGTCCAAGATCACTTGGTTTGGAAACATTCCTTAAAATCTTACCATTAAGTGCACTTGTCCTGCCCTCATTTTTCTGAGAAAAATGCAGCACATCACCTTTATCTAAATGAAACTCTATCTGACACTGCTTGGCCTATCAGCCGCGATTGTTTAAGGCCCCTGTTGTACTCTGAGATAACCTTCTTGTTTGTCACCAATTTGGGTGTCATCTGAAAACTTCTTAACCATACCCACTCTATTCACAGATCTGCAGTCTGATAAACAACTGTCCAACACCGCCCTCTGTCTCCTACCTTCGAGCCAGTTATGTTTCAAATAGGCTAGCTCTCCCTGTATTCCATGAAGTTTAACCTTGTTAACCATTCAAACATTCTTATACTTGGCAAATTCTTCGTTTCCATAACAGTTAACTCAAAAAGCACCTGGTAAAAAGAATCAGCTGCTAACCATTGAAAAGTTTATGTTCTGACAGATTCACGCAGTTCCTGACCTCATTTCACCATGATGTAAGCATTATTGAAGGAGATAGTCTCCAGAGGTGAATCAAGAGTGACTGCTCGTGACATCAAGGTAACATTTTACTGAGCAATTAAACCACACAGAAATCTCATATTATCAGGGATATATAACTCGAGCAAAGATGGCTGTGGATGTTCAAAGCCATTCATTTCAGTCACATGGTGTTACAGCATGAAATCATCAGATCAGCCCATTGTGTAGAATTATATTCAGCTACTTCTTTAATTAACACTGTTTATCAGTATGGATGCACCTGATGGCTGCACAATGTACAGCTCCATTATTGTTTCTTCAGTCACTGAAGCAGTCAATTCTGCATGCAGACAGATAAGGAATAAAAAAGATGTTTGGACTGTTCAATGGAAGTAAGATTCTTGCCACATAATTTGCAGGCAAGGGCATCTGAGCAGAAGGGTTTTGACCATTACCTGTTGTTGTTTTCATTTTAAAAGGTAAAAAGATAATTCATTCAGAGAATGATGGTTTTGGTGGCCAGTCCAGAATTTTTCGCCCATTCCATATTAACCAGGCGGCAGCTTAGAGTTAGAGATAATGGGAACTGCAGATGCTGGAGAATCCAAGACAACAAAATGTGAGGCTGGATGAACACAGCAAGCCAAGCAGCATCTCAGGAGCACAAAAGCTGACGTTTCGGGCCTAGACCCTTCATCAGAGAGGGGGATGGGGTGAGGGTTCTGGAATAAATAGGTAGGGAGGGGGAGGCGGACCGAAGATGGAGAGAAAAGAAGACAGGTGGAGAGAGTGTAGGTGGGGAGGTAGGGAGGGGGTAGGTCAGTCCAGGGAAGACGGACAGGTCAAGGAGGTGGGATGAGGTTAGTAGGTAGATGGGGGTGCGGCTTGGGGTGGGAGGAAGGGATGGGTGAGAGGAAGAACAGGATAGGGAGGCGGAGACGGGTTGGACTGGTTTTGGGATGCAGTGGGTGGAGGGGAAGAGCTGGGCTGGTTGTGTGTTGCAGTAGGGGGAGGGGACGAACTGGGCTGGTTTAGGGATGCAGTTGGGGAAGGGGCGATTTTGAAACTGATGAAGTCCACTTTGATACCATTAGGCTGCAGGGTTCCCAGGCGGACTTTGAGTTGCTGTTCCTGCAACCTTCGGGTGGCATCATTGTGGCACTGCAGGAGGCCCATGATGGACATGTCATCTAAAGAATGGGAGGGGGAGTGGAAATGGTTTGCGACTGGGAGGTGCAGTAGTTTGTTGCGAACTGAGCGGAGGTGTTCTGCAAAGCGGCCTCCAAGCCTCCGCTTGGTTTCCCCAATGTAGAGGAAGCCACACCGGGTACAGTGGATGCAGTATACCACATTGGCAGATGTGCAGGTGAACCTCTGCTTAATGTGGAATGTCATCTTGGGGCCTGGGATAGGGGTGAGGGGGGGGTGTGGGGGCAAGTTTAGCATTTCCTGCGGTTGCAGGGGAAGATGCCGGGTGTGGTGGGGTTGGAGGGCAGTGTGGAGCGAACAAGGGAGTCACGGAGAGAGTGGTCTCTCCCGAAAGCCGACAGGGGTGGGGATGGAAAAATGTCTTGGGTGGTGGGGTTGGATTGTAGATGGCGGAAGTGTCGGAGGATGATGCGTTGTATCCGGAGGTTGGTGGGGTCGTGTGTGAGAACGAGGGGGATCCTCTTAGGGCGGTTGTGGTGGGGCTGGGGTGTGAGGGACGTGTTTCGGGAAATACGGGATACGCGGTCGAGGGCGTTCTCGATCACTGTAAGGGGAAAGTTGCGGTCCTTGAAGTACTTGGACATCTGGGATGTGCGGGAGTGGAATGTCTTGTCGTGTGAGCAGGTGCGGCGGAGGCGGAGGAACTGGGAATAGGGGATGGAATTTTTGCAGGAGGGTGGGTGGGAGGAGGTGTACTCTAGGTAGCTGTGGGAGTCAAAGCCGCACCCCCATCTACCTACTAACCTCATCCCACCTCCTTGATCTGTCCGTCTTCCCTGGACTGACCTATCCCCTCCCTACCTCCCCACCTATACTCTCTCCACCTATCTTCTTTTCCCTCCATCTTCGGTCCGCCTCCCCCTCTCTCCCTATTTATTCCAGAACCCTCACCCCATCCCCCTCTCTGATGAAGGGTCTAGGCCCGAAACGTCAGCTTTTGTGCTCCTGAGATGCTGCTTGGCCTGCTGTGTTCATCCAGCCTCACATTTTGTTATCTTGGCAGCTTAGAATTAACCACGTTGCTGCGGGTTGGGAGGCACATGTAGACCAAACCAGGTAAAGTTGGCAGTCTCCTCACTTTAAAGGATATTAGTGATTCAGATCGGTTGTTTCTGATAAATAGACGTGGATTCATGGTCATTGCTCGACTTTTCATTCCTGATTTTATTTTACAAAATCTTAATTGTACCATTTGCCAATGCGAAATGTGACGTCTGGTCCTCAGAACACAACTTCTGTCTCAGTATTAGCAGTCCAGCAGTAACACTGCAAGGTCATAGCCTTCCTTAAATTGCATTGTCATAACTCAATCCATGACTATCACCATCTGACTTTACATTTACTCTAAATTTTAATAATCCTTAGTATAAATGCCATGCCTACAGGAGCAGGCCAGAGGATTGGGATTTTGTGGTGAGTTACTCATTTCTTTTCCTCAAATACCTGCCCACTATCCACCATCGACAAGGCAGAGTTGAACAATTTGATGGAAACCATTTCTCCAGGCTGATGTGTTCAACTCCAGATTAAAAATGTCGGCACCATGCAAGTCATGTAATCGATGTGATTAATACCACATACATTATCTTCAATCTCTATTCTCGTCATCAACAATGCAAATTAGCGACAGTGAGTGCCATCTTCGTTATGCATTGCAACAACTCACGAATGTTTTTTGGTCAGTACCTCCCACACTTGCCAACGCCACCATCTGGAAGGACTAGGGTAACTCGTCATAAGAAAATATTCAAACTCCTGTCCAAGTCACAGATCGCCCTGACTTATAACAACCTTGCCGGACAGAAGTCCTCATACTCCACTTTTAACATTTCTTTGAGTGATCTATATACTTTGTCAGTACAAGTATGCAGATCACATCACCACCTGTTCCATGACATTAAATGTTGCCCTCAGCAGTAACATGCCAGGATCTAATATTGGAAAGAACTCCGTGATTTATAACCCACGTTGTTTTGCTTCCTAAATCTTTTTGTTACTTTATGAACGGCCTCTGATTCCGTTATACTCGTCCCTTCTCTGTTTATACATGGTTCCCTCAATTATTTTGTGTCATTAACGCTTCTATATGTACCTATTAATTTCCATGTCTACACCTTGCATTGGAAACACTATCTATTGCATTAGTGAAACGTCTGCTGTGTAAGTACATTCACTTCGAATTTAGTATCACCACCATGGTCTTTCTCAGATACTGTCCTACAGCCACGCTGTTGAGCATCGAACCGCACAGCTAACAAAATCCCTTCACTGTGGCGCAGAAAATAAAATCCTGAAGACTAAGCCCAGTGAGATTGTGTTACAGAAAATAATAACCTACGTGAGAAAGCTTTATTTTGATTTGTCGAAGTGCTATCAAACCACAGTAAAACAAAACTGGTCAGGTCAGCAAGGGATGAGAAGACTCGACAGTCATCTCACAAGATATTCCCAACATTCTAATGCCTGCCAACTAGAAAGTGGCAGCAGCATCTATTTGTTCAAAAATTCTAAATATCTGGGGAACCAAACTGGCTCTCCGTAGATTTGGTACTCTTATAACTGGACAAATCTCTGAGCTTTTTATTGCCAATCTCTACAGCCTCTACATCAGCAGCAGACACCACGGCTTCAAATCGAGAAAATACATGGCTGAATAACTGATCCAGTTAATGCAATTTACCGGCGTTGGTTTTCCTGTTAGCTTTATGTCCAGTTACTCCAGTGTATATTCATTTCCTTGACAACGTATGAAGCCATGGAGAGTTTTGTCAGATTAACTGTTGCTTTCACGTTTGATCAATTTATAGCTATTTGTTGCCAGAAGCTGAAAACAAAACACTGTCCAGAGAAAAGAGCAGCCGTGGTCATCGGGTCGGTTGGTTTGTTGAACAGTTCAAAGAATATTGTCCTGTACTTGATAAACGAGTCACTATACCTAAGTAACAAGATCCTGTAGTTTTGTAATGCGATGTCAAGTTTATACACCTCCCTTGTATGGACAGCCTCTGAATGGTTTGCATGTGTTTTAGATCCGATCCACCTTTTACCCTGATTTAACTGCTCAGTAATATTACTATCAGGCATTTGGCAGTTACTAGTAAGGCCCATCGCAGAAGTTGGACCAGAAGCAGCAGTGGAGAGAATCAGAGCGACCCAGAGATGCAGAACCAGATAAATTCCATTGCTTTACTCTTTCCCATACCTGGAAGCCTCATCTTGTTATGTATGAAATAGGTTTTAAATATTCCTCTTTTCAATTTACAAACTAAACTTACTTCTCAGTTTCCACTTTTAATGATCCAAGATTCGTTCTCCAAGTTAATGTTAAAGATTCAGCTCCTGAGCTGTTACACGAACCGATCCATTTAAGCAGTGACTCGGAAAAGTCAGACGTAAGTTTAACAATGAACAAAATCTCTTAAAGAAATTTCTGAAGAAGGGTCTGGGCCCGAAGCTTCAGCTGTCCTGCTCCTCCGAAGCTGCATGGCCTGCTGTGTTCATATACCTCTACACCTTATTATCTCAGATTCTCCAGCATTTGCAGTTCCTACTATCTCTGAAACAGTTTGTATCTCGTGCCTGCTGTAGTGGTGCAACAAGATTCAGATCAGGCTGGAAATCTGCGTTCCATTTTCGGCCTGAGAAGTCTGCAACCTTCAGAATTCAATATCGATTTCAATTATTTCAGAAATGCAACTCCATATTGTCCACTCTTTTGTCACCACTACACCAAGGTTCCGTAATGACATGGTCTCCTTCAGGCACAACCAACAATTTTTCACTTACATATGGTTCACATTATGAGTGTTCTTTTTACCCTGGTTTACTGTCATGTTTCACCTCCTATCATTTTTTTTTCTAAACTGGTTGCTACCTCTGTCTATCCCCTCACCCTTTATCTCTCTGCTCCAAACTTTCAGCATTTATGCCACTTTTTCTTCAATAATATAGTTCTTCAGAAGCATGGGTGCGATTTACACTATCTCTACATCTTCACTCCCAACTATCCACCCCAAACATCCCACCGACCTAACCCCACAACTCCCTACCTGCACTCACATACCTTCTCCAACCCCAACCATCCTCTCTGTACTTTTTCCCCCGGTCCGTTCACCCCACCCCAACCCCACCATTTCTGAAGACCAGGGTTCCGCAGGGAAACATTAACTGTCCTGTTCCTCTGATGCGCTGCTCCTTTTCATGTTTTTTTTTAATTGTCAATCAGAGGTTGAGGGCGTCTGCAACCAGCAGCATTTATTTTACATTCCTAACTGCCCAGTGCGAAGTTAAGAGTCAATCAAATTGCTGTGGGTCTGGAGTCATATGTAGGCCGGACCATGTAAGGATGTCAGATTTCCTTTCCTAAAGGATATTAGTGAACCAGATGATTTTTTCAAGCAATCGACAATGGATTCATAACCATCATTAGATTCTCGGTTCCAGATTATGGCATTGCCATGGGGGGATTCGAACCTGGGGCTGAAGGACATTATCTCAGTCTTGGATGAACAGTCCAGCGCTAATATCACTCGGCCACGACCTCGCCTGCTTCACACTGGCTCTTTCTGACTGCAGCGTCCACAGTTTTGGCTGTGTCTCTTGAAATTCAACCTGTTTGTCCTGTCTGATATGAACCTATCACAAAGTCACTGACATCAGTCTTCTCCTGTCCAATATAATCTCGCCAACAGTCACTACACAACTCTCGTTTTACCTGATCTAAACTCGCCGAGATTCAGTAACATAAATTGCCTCATACCTGATATCAACCAGCCCAATGGTCACTGATACCAATCTCCTCCTCTTGAGTACATCGGTCACTATGCAACAAATCTCATTCCACTGTCTCGGAGAGCATACTGGAGCTATTTCTGTGCTAATGTGCAAATCCATACCATTTTTAGAAAGAATCCAGCAAACCCTCCCCAGCAAAAGGAGTCAGCACAAGATCGTAATTCAGACACTTTTAGTACTTGTTGATGAATTGTTTCTATCTTATTGCTCGGAATTTTTGAACCGCTGGCACACATTATCTGCCGCCAGGCTGACCTGAAACCGACACCCAACACACTGTCTCCACCGTCTAAATCATTGGGTTGCCACACACGGACCTTGGCTCCCAAAACTGGAGACCATAGCCAGGTTCCTTGTCTCGGGAATCGGAATTTGAGCAGCAAATGCAAAATCTGCCAGAAATGAATAGTCTATGATTGAAAATATTGCGAAAATCTGGCACAAGAACATCAATAAATGAATTAAACATTCATACAACAAATATGATACCGTAACATCTTATACAGAACATTGCTCCTTTAAACAAAGGCTCCACAAAAATGCAAAAATGCAGTCCCTAAGGAAGAAACTCAGAAAAAAGTTCAGCAATGAACAACTATAAGTTAAGAACACTTTGCAATAAATATAAATCTGTGGTGCTTTCCATAAATCATCAATGTAATAAGTTTAGCCTTTGTCTTGCATAGCAATCGATCATGTCATAACTGGAACAGCGAAAAGATTGGATAGTAAATGGCAAATACAAGGCCAGTTAGTGGAGCATGCATTTCTGAAAATAATAGGTGGAACAATGAAACAAGCATGCCATCTTGGACAATTTCAAGCAATCTCGTATTTCTAACTGCAGTTAATTCTGGCGGCAGAATTATGTTGCATTAACATTAATTATGCTTCATCAAACAAATCGAGGCAGTCCAAATTCATTCCAAATTCAAGTAATTCGTTCTTGTCACATGGAGGTACTTTATGTTGATTTGTATGAGCATGCCCAGAATTTGTGAAATGATGCTGACAAAGGTCCTTGTAGAAAATTGATTTGTTTCTTTTAACCATTCACGAAGTAGCTTGAAATTCATGTACAAAGTGGAAGAATCCCATGTTTGATTCATTTTGAGTAATTAACTCCAACAATATCCATGCCGAAGGAACATTTACATCATCGTCGTGTTAGAGCTTCAGTGATATAGTGTTGCGGGCTAAGATCCCAGAGATATTATTTAACAGGTTATCAGATCGGGTGAAATGAATTAAAATCAATTATCTGAACTTTCAGCAATGCTGACAAAGAAATTATGGATACAGGTACTGGTAAAAAGCCATCTGATTTCTTCAATGTTTGCACTTACATGGTCAGCTGTACAATTCTCCCAGCCTCACCGTAATGTGATTGCCCCTAAATTTCTGAAACTTCCTAGCTGCTCACTCAGCTGCAGCAAACTCTTACGGAGTTCTTTTACGAAAGCACATGAGACCATTTTGCATCATTCTAGTCATTGAACATTGGCAAAACATAATCTGTCCTGTCGATCTTGAAACGTGCTCCTTATTGTGATGCAAAAATGTGCAAAAGATTGTGAGATTTATCCTTGAGATGGCAAAACACCAACAGAACTGTGCATTGTAGCTAATTCCATAGAACTCGCACAGGTGGCGAGTGGTGAAATTTGAAGTCATTTGGAAGTACATGAAACACGAAGAATTCTTACATTCTCAGTTTAATCATTGGCAAAAAAAGGGAAACCCTTATTTATTACCACATTACCTCAGCTGATGAATCTTGGTACTTCCATGCTGAGCACAGTTATAAAGGTTACTTTTTGTGGTTGAGGCATAAAATGTACACAGAATGGTGGAGTTGTTCGTGGATGTGTTCAATGTTCATCACTAAAACTGAGTCATTGCACGTGATTCAAAAGTAAATTTTAATAAATAAAAACTTTCTTCACTTGTGTAAGAAATAACACCCACATGGACAGAACTTGCTATTTTCCCAAAATGTAACACAGTTGAAAGAAAAGGCTCATTGGGATCATATAAAATATGCATAAGCCGCCAAAGGCACATGACATTCATTTGCACATCATCTTATCTCTGAAAAGCAATGATTGAACATATTGTGGTTTTGAGTTAGTTTCATTTAAATGTAGTGAATAATGTTGTCTTAGTTCTGAAGATCATACAAAAATGTCAATCAGTCATAATGCAGTGTCCATGTGCTTATGTGATATAGCTAGCTTATTCATCAATGCAGCATTCTAACAAAGGCAAAGATGGTTGCACTGATGGACGATATCATTGTAAACTCCATTGTGTGAATCAATATTTATTGATGTGATGAACTTAGCAACTTGCACACGGATTCCTGTTCAAGACCTCCGTGTATGGCTAACCATTTTTTTTCCCTGTGGGATCCATGCTAAACAAGCTCTTACAAGGCTTCTCAGTGACTTTTTTGAAAAGGATGTCTTCGTTGAACTGACCCATACACTTCTACATATTTTCGATTTCTTGGCGATGTGTTTAGTCAATTTGTATCCACAGCTGCAGAGAATTTAATTATATGCATTGATGGAGTCCATCATGCATACAAATTCTCCCTCGAAATTCGTTTGTCAAACTAATTACCTTTACTGACATTCTATTTCAGAAATTTGCGGGGATGTCTCTACTGCTGCTTGGGCAGCACTGGGAGGCCTTAAATGAAAAAAAAACAAATATGCCTGAAATCAGGAATCTCATTGCTTTTGATGCATATGTTTAAAAGCTACATATTCCACAAGCATCGGAGGAGAAAGTTCATCTAGAGCACCCAGAAAAAAAGTCTTCTTTCATTTTCACTCTTTGTTTTTCACTCTTTGTTTTCCATCTTGTCTTTCTTGGCGAAAGACAAAATGGAAAACCTTAAACGTATACAGTAACAAATACAAATAAGCAACGAACTTGATCCACTGGATCAACCACCGAATTACGGAATGACCATCACTCGACAGAAAACTGTGTGACATTGTTGCAAAAATCCGACTGACTATGGTTGATAAGTTACTTGAGAAGATTCTGTCGGATAAAGTATATATGCATCTGGAAACATAGGGCTTGACTATGAGCAGACAGCATAGCTTCGTGTGGGGGATGTTACACCTGACAAATTTCTTTGATGGAGTCTTCAAGAATGTTGATGCTGGCAACGCAGTAGATGTAATGGGTTTCACAAAGGCCTCTGATAAGTTTGCACATGGTAGGCTGCCTAGAAGGCGAGATGGAAAGAATGCAGGGGAAGAATTGTTTACAAAATTGGCTTGGAGGATAGAGTAATAGTGAATGGATGCTAGCCAGGCTGGTGATCTGTGAGTAGTGGTGTGCAACAGTAGTCAATGTTGGGCCTATTGCTGTCTCTTATATATTGCAAATATTTAGCTCAATGTGTACGCAGCAGAAATAGTAAGCTTGTGGATGACAGTAAAATTGGTGATACCATGAACAGTGACGAAGATTATCAGAAATCACTGCACATTTTTGATGAGCTGGGGAAGTGAGCCGACCAATGACAAATGGAGTTTAATGAAGGTAATGTAGCACAAACTAGATTTTTTTTTTAAATCACGGAATTAGATCATCCTGTAATGACTGGCAGTCAATGAACAACTTTGCAAAGTAAGAAGAAAGAAGACAGAAGAAACTAATTGGCATAATTTGAAAGAGCGATGGGAACCTGAAATGTGAAATAAACACATCTTGGAATGCTATAATACAAATTGACCAAAGTCTTGTGTTCAAACAAAAATCATATTGATGAGATTCTTTGCAACATTAATGAGGACATGATCTGCAATTTAAGAAATTAATACTGAATAATGAGAAATCACTTGTGAAGCAGCAAATGAATAATTGTGCTCAACTCTGTGTTCCACACATTAGTACAGATATCTGTCACTTGGAGTGGCGAAAGGGAAGATTTATGAGAGCAGTACTGGCAATATGCTACTCACGACATGCAGATTGTAGTGATGCTTTCCTTTGTCATGATCAATTTTTAAAGAGATATTGCCCTAACTTTATAAGCCGTTTGAAGAATACTGAGAAAAGAGCAGAAGTTTCGGACAGATTTGAAATAATTTCATGGAGATAATCACGTCGTATTGGTTGAAAATCCACCACCTTGAAACAACAATTAGATTTATTGAAATGACAAAAAGTAGTTATACATGTCGCCTAGTGCTGGGAATATAACTTTAAAGTTTCTTTTTACTGTGTTGTATGATCATAGAGTTCTCAGAACAGTCACGGTGAATTCTGTCTCTCCCATCATTTGATCTCCACTGACTCTCTGAGCTTTTTACTTAGAGCTGAAGGGCTGCCTTTCCCTCGTAATATGCAGACATTGCTTCCGTTGAAGTTTTTAGCTGTCCCCCTTAATGTCTCAAATGAACGTGTCATGCACACACTCCTTGGTAGTACATTTGCATGCTGAACTAATCTCTCCAATGTTTTGGAATAGATCTGTAGCTCGGGTTGTGCGTGTTGAGGTTGGTTGGCCGCCCCAACCTGGTTTTTTGTTCTGCAGACACTTCGGTACGTTGTTTGGTAACATCCTCAGTGCAGCCTCTAATGAAGCATCGGTGTGTATTCCCAGCAGGTTTTTAAAGTCTGTGGTTAATTGCGACGGATTTCCCCACTTCCGGGTTTCCTCCATAGTGGAATGTTTGTGCGGTCGAGTTCAATGTGTTTATTAATAGCCTGCTTCGTGGAGTGCCATGCTTCCAGGAATCCGCGCGTTTGTCTCGGCCTAACCTGTCCCAGGATCTTGGTATTGTCCAAGTTGGAGCCGTGGTTCTCCTTGTCCATGTGGACTGAGATGAGTGAGTATTGGTCGTGTCTTTTTGTAGGCACTTGGTGCTCATGTGCTCTTGTTGTTAGTTTCCTTCCTGTTTATCAGATAGAGCGTTTCTCACAGTTTCTACAGGGGGTCTTGTAGATGACACTATTTCTGTCCATGGCGGGGAGTGGGTCCTTAGTTCGGATGAACACTTGTCGGAGGGTTGATGTAGGTTTGTGTGTCACTCTGATGCCCAGAGGTCATAAAAGTTTTGTGGTGAGTTCTGACGTGTTTGTGATGTAGGGTAGTGTGATGAGTGTGTCAGGTCGTGTCGAATCTTTCTGATGCTGTTCCTGCAGTCATCTCCTGACCAAGTTCTTTGGGTATCCATTACCCTTGAATACGTGGAAGAGGCATTCCTCTTTCTCTTGGTGCAGTTCCATGTTGCTGCACATTGTTGCATGTTACTTAAATTAGCGCAGACAGGTAGTCATAAACTCACCTGAGAAGCAGTACGAACTCTCACTAAGTGTAGAAAGAGCGTGATCACGAACTGCTTTAAAAGGGGGCTATATTCTAAATGACCTGACAGATATTTTGATGTTGAAATGATATGGCAGGCATCTTAACTCATAAATAACTGAACAGACAGCTTGATGGTGAACGGACTTTACAGATAGCTAGATGGCTAACTTAGCCAGACAGCGCGTTTGATCATTTAGTGACCTGAAATACATCGATTCAGCAAAAGAAACACAGGTGTGGAAATTAGAGTATGAAGTTGTGTTTTCTTTGTTCCCACTCACTGTGACGAATCAGTTTGAGTGTGCTGAATGTTGAATTCTGATAACCCTCTTCGCAAGACACACAAGAAAAATGTTTTCACTTGTCATTCTGTGTTGGCAACAGTTAAACGGAGATGGAAAAGTATGCCAGTGAAATGGAGAAACCGAACGTTTTGCATGTTCAAGAGGAAGCTTTAACAACTGCAAGGTGCTTCTCTTGCTACGTCCTCACTATAAAGTGAAAGAAACCTGAAACTCACTCTTGTATTTAAGCTGATAGTATCAGTAATGGAGAGATATCGTCTGGAAGTTAAAGTCAAAAATTGCTGATACTCAATATATCACAGACTTTATGCCATTCACCTTGACCCATGGGAGTGTTTTGCTTTGAATGAAACTTTCTCCAATTCCTGTCACTCTTTCTCATAGTCCTTTATAATATACTGTACTTTTAGATCGGTGGAGCTCACGGATGGAGGAATTACCCTTACTTTTTCAGACGTTCAATATGAGCAGAAAGTGGAGGGTCTATTCCCTGTGCTCTAATAATATACATCAGTCGGAATATAATCAGGATTGTGCTAGTTCTGTCGATATTGTTGCAAAGATTAGTTGTGGTTGAATGGCTGTAATTAATGTTCACTGTAACTTCATCAAACCTCATCACTGAAACCGGCTCTTGGGAGACTGCAGAAATTTCAAATTACAGAATGTCATTATGTTATCATTATGTCATGATAATGTATCTCATCTGGTGACTGGATACATTTGAAATAGAAAGAAGGTGCATTTCGAGTGATGTCAGTAGTACCTGCATATGTAGGAGGATGTAGTTTTAAAATTAGCTCCTCGTAATGTTGCTCAATATTAATGTCGGTCATTTTCAAAACCAGTTGTGAAATTGTCAGCTCGAATCAAAGTAAAGATGCACTTCTCACATATTTGTAATTTTTGGTTTGTCACCAGCAAGTCTGAAACGCATCAGAGAAGTTAAATAATTTGTCAATGATCTGCATAGAAACCTTTCATCATGTCACAACAAGGAAAAAATTCAGACTAAAGCTAGTCTCATTGCAGTTGCTAATTATTATTGGATTGGTCTTTGGCTGTTGTATCAATGATCTTCAATCAACGATAAAATCAGAAGTGAGGATGTCAGGCGATAATTGCACAATATTCAGCGCAATTCATGACTTTTCTGATACTGAAATATTGCATGTGGAAATGCAGCAATATGCAGGCAAGCTTGGACTCACAAGTGGGAAGTAACATTCGCAGCACACAAATGCAGACAATGACCATTTCCAATATAACACAATCTAATCACAGAGCCTTGATGTTGAAATTGTCATCAGTGAATACCCAACTATCACCAACATTGTCGTGGCATTTGATCAGAAACTCAACTGTATCTGTCACATATCAAGCGGTTGCAGGAGCAGGTCAGATTATAGCAATAATACGGTGAGTAACTCACTTCCTGATTACTTAAAGTCCGCCTGCCATTTACAAGGCAAACGTCAGCAGTGAAATGGATTGCTCTTCAATTGGTTGAAAGGATGTAACGCCAGCAACACTCAATACACTTGTCAATATCCAGTGCAATGCCACACGATTTACAGCAAGTGAACTGTGGCAGTTCCACCTTCTCAAGAGCAGCTAGGGATGAAAAATAAATCAGTCAGCCAGTAACTCCCAATTTGTAAGAGTGAATAAATTTTAAAAGAAACAGACGTCGCATACTGCTGTCATTCTGTTTCATTGCTGAATAATGTTAGATGTTTTCAATGGGGTCCAATCAACTGAATTGCTTTTTATCACATTAAATTAACCCACTTGAATAATAGTGGAACTGTACACGTCCAGGCAGATTGTATGCACTCCTTAACACTGTAGTTACTGACTTTATGATAATTAAACGACACTTGTGGAGGGAATAGTTGAGTTTCAGACAACAAAGTTTCTGGTCTCATTCCTGCGCTTCCAGCTACATTATGAGCAAGGCTTGCCCCGTTCTCTTCTGCTTTAAGCGATAGGAGATTGACAGTTAGATCTTCGTTAATTGCATTGTTATTGATAAAGATACGCAAAAAAATAGTCATGGTGCAGAAGGAAACCAACATTCTGATTGTGCCGTCTTCTGACTGTCTAAATGAGCATTATGACATATTGTTGATTTGCTGTTTTCTTTATCTCGAAAACCTTTACTATTGTTTCTGTTGAGACAATCATCGGATGCATTCTTGCAAGCGTCGGTTTAACCTCCCTTCACCACACATCTGGGAAATTAATTCCAGATCTGAGCTACTTTCTGCAAAGAAAGGAAATTTTATTCCCATAACTCATTTGTGTGCTTTTGTAAATTGCTGGAAGCTGAAGAATTCCATTCTTGATACTATTAAATGTGAGAATAGATTTTCTCTGGTTACAATGTCCAAACCTGCTTATGATTTTGAAAATGATCAAACATCAGCCAAGTCGTCTACTCTCTAAGATGCAATGCACATTTTTTTTCAAGCAGTCTTCTGTAATAATGCTTGTCATTACTGAAAGCATACTCATAAACCTCCTTTGCAGTCTGTAATGCGTTCACATGCTGCCTAATATTTGGCACCCAAAACTGTGCCTAATTTTCCAGCTGAAATATCAACAGTTTCTTTAATGCCTTTAACGAACCGTCCATGAATCAATACACTTTTTTAGAATGCATAAATGTTCAAATATTCTTTCCTTTCATAATTTATTGCTCTGCCGATCCTACCATCTTCCCTGACATATGCACATAAACAACCAGGTTTCTCTGCTACTTTAGGATGGAATAATAACATTCTTCCGTGTCTTCATATGCGGTGTTTGAAAATGCATCACCTCCCACTTCTCAGCATTGACATTTTTCTGTCATCCGTCTGACTTTTCAACCATCCTGCCTTTTCTTTGGTTCTTTGCAATGTTACACTCCCAATTTAAAACGCCACCAAACTAATTACATCTACAATATTAAAAATTGCTCCTTTACACCACGATGTAGGTTAATATGCTTCAGGAACTGCAGAAGTGCCATGAATGTACACTGGCAGTCACACTGCAATCCAAAAACTGACTATCAATGTCATGGACAAGTCGTCTGATGATCCTGTATTGGAGATATACGCTTCCAAGTGCTTCTGTCATGTGCAGTCACGGCTCCACGTGAACCTGCTTGCTGTTTAATGTTGCTGCTTTTGGCTCTATTTGCTTCAGCATGTGAAGAACCGTGATAGGCAAATGTTGCACAATGATCAGTAGATTTTTCTTCCTGCTCTTATGATAGAGGGAATGCAATTGACAAATCTGTTGAAGAGTTGAGCTGAGGTTTCTACCATATGAAGCATTACAATGACCCACTTTGGCTGAGTGTATGTTTTCTCTGAGCAAAACAGATCTAACTTAATCAAATTGTCTTCAGAACTGAAACTCATAATCTTTTTTGGCAACGTTGAATGTGTTTGCACCGTTAGAATTTGCAAAGGATAACGTAAAATTATTAGACACAATGAAAAATAAAGGCGTCCTATTTTCGATAGAATTGAGACAGGGTCCCTCTCTCTCTCTCTCTCTCTATCTCTGACACACACACACACACACAACAAGTGTGCCAAATTATTTTATTATATTGTATTTGCCAGAAAGGAGAGTTGAAGCGACTCCATAACAGCCATGATTTTATCAAACTGTGCTGCATTTTTGAAAAGGCAAAATGGCCTCCTCTTCTTGCTAATTAGTTTTTTCAACGTTCCCTTTCATGTAACAGTTGTTGAAGTAGTGTAACCTCGAAGGACTGACGTTTTGAAATGAGGATAAACCATATGCAGATAGTGAGGGACTGATTTGCAGGCTGTGCAAATTGTACGCCTACATGGAAGTTACAGGTAAGTGATGAAGATTCAAGAGCTTTGATGTACTCCAGTTTCGAATGGTGTGCACTAGTCTTTTTCTTCTTACTTCAAGAAGTATTTGCCAATTTGGTAAATAAAGCAGCATATGTTTTTGGGGCTGGTTCCATGATAACTTGGCAGTGCTGTACAGGGTGTTTTCCTAAGGCTTTCCCTGTGATAATTGAGTTTATTTACTTAAACTACCTAAGACACTTCAGGGGCACGACAATTTTGCTGTTGTCATGGTGATCCTAAATCTGGAAATCAAGAACATGGTATTTACATGCAGAATTCATGTTGCCAGTTAGAAATGTAGTGCACAGAGGTTTTTCTTTACTAAATACGTGACAATCAGAGGAAAAGCATGTGTTTGACAGTGCTGAGTGATCGATGCTTAAATCTATTTAAAGTAGATATGAATGTATTTTGGAAACTGAAGAAATAACAAACAGGAACAAAATGCAGAAATCTGATGTTGAGATGAATCGAATGTGATCTGAATGAGTGAAAGGAAGCTCGAATAATGAACGGGTTACCTCGGTTCCCTAGTAATGCCAGTGACTTTGAATTTGCACAGTCATTGGCGGAGACATCACCAATAATCCAAGACTATCTGGAAATCTTCAAACGTCTGTGCTCCTTTCTATAAAAAGCAAAGTGTCACGAGAGGAGCAAAAGGAATAGAAAGAAGAATATACCGTATTATCCATCATGTTTTTTCAGCAATCTAATGTGATCACAGATGATCATGACTTTCAACATTAGATTCCTGTTCATTGTCCCCTCTTCCTCTGAGTCCTTCGTTATTTGTTTTTTATTCACAGATTGTTTTTGAAGGAGTCGTAAAATTTCTTGTGATTCATTGCCAGACAGTTATTGTTCGATCTCTGAACAAAATGTCTTCCGATTTCAAATGATGCATAATTTTCCATCGACTGTTTTCAGATAAGCATGTAAACGTTACAGATGGTTGAGCATCCATTTACTCAAAAATCTAATCGTATAGTAGAATTTAAAATGAAAATATGTATCTCTGTTAGTGACAATACAGAGTGTGATAATTATTGTTTTCGTTGATGATTAACACGAGGTTTACCAGCGCTGATGTTTTAACAGACCCTGATTTTTATTGTATTTTCCCAGTCTCCTTTATTGATAAGTAGATAAATTCATTTCACCAGTTTACCAGATACTGATTAATGCTTCAGTTGTAATACCAATTTTGATGCTTCCAGTGCTGTTAGTGCTAAAAAAAAGTTTCAGCTACTCCCTCACAAGATGATCTCTGTTTTTCTTGGATCAGGATATTTGTAAACAGTTATTTCAACAGAAACTCGAATGTGGACACGAGAATGTAATGTTTCTTCTGCATTTGTGGCTTAACAGAACAAATTAGGCATCGTCCACTATTTCGATGCGATACATGTTTTCCACGGTATTTTCCCTTCCGTTCACTGAAACATGATTTCAAATATTTGAAGTTTAATCCTTTTAAGATTTAGGTAATGTTAACTCATTGAACACTACATCACTGAAAAATTAATCCAATGCATGATCGGATTTGACAACTTAAAGCAAATATGTTTGAGACGATGGCAGAGAAAGGAGATATAGTTTGAGGTTTGAAATGAGGCTGTAGCTCAGAATCTCCCATCAATGTTTGCGATGATGCTAACATAATAGTGTGGCTTCTGAAATGGAGAGAAATATGGCGATTGTCTCCGTCTTTTCTCCTCAAAGTACGATTGCGCTGCCAGAATTCTAATGAAAAAAATACGAGTCTATGACCTCACTGTGTTGTAAATGAGATACACATTGCAAATTAATCCGTCCTCTTGAGACTCTCACTTGGAATAAATGATCGGTGACATCAACGTGCCACAAAGTAAAGGTCTACTGCTTCAGGAACACTTTATATTTTCTGCCAAACAATGCATGCACCAGCGAACGGACCTGTAGCTGCCATTTGCTATCCCATTCTCGCTGCTATCGGTGCCCCTGGTAGGAAAGAAATCTTATAAAGTGCTTGTGTTTGCCGAATTTTAAATGTTTTATATCTTCCAGTTCCTGATCAGGTTTTTTTTTTCACATTCATCACTATTTGAATGTAAGGAAATTCAACCAGATAGCGTTGTAAATAAATGTGTTAGACAATGATTTACCAAGATCTGACTAACTGTGGCTCATTACTTGGCCTTAGTTCATGGTGGACTACAAATTGCTGTTGAAGTAGTAACACTATACATTCATGTAATTACCGTGTCGGACATTGCTGAAATACGACTCGACTTATAAAACGATTGCAGCATACGCGATGGAAAATAAACAGTTCAAATTGAGTAAAAACAGTAAACTTCGCATAAGGCAAAATGATACTCATGCATCGAGTGGGCGAGGTGGAATGGTAACACCTGACTGGATGTTAGAGATAGGCTTAAGGTAGAGTTTCAACAGAGAAATGGTGTTAATTTTGAAAGTAACAATATCCTTCGACATGGGGAGAAAGTAGGATCACTGCACGAAGTGAAGTGATCGTTTTCAGGGTGTGTCTGGACACAATAGAGCTGAGGTCCTTCTTCGTTGTTGCAGCAGTTATGTGATGCAATTCATGGCAGTGCAGGCAAATTAATTCACTATGCTGGTTAGCACTCAGTTTGGTTATGCTATACTAAATTATAATCTGGTGCATTTAACACAATAGCATATCATTGCGATATAAAATACGTTATAGAATTGTATTGACATCGTAAGATACAATACATGTTGCATTCGGTATATCAGCTGTGTTTTACTATAAAATGTATAGCCAGATTTCAGTAAGCTAAAATATGATTCCTGGTAAGATGCATCATTTACAGTAGCATGAGCTGTCACCAGATAATCTCCATTGATAATACGGTCTTGATAATTAATTATAGAATTGCTCAGAAATGTTACTTTTAGTTGTGAGATTGTTGGTTATCGGTCCTATTATCCTGTAATGTTTCGTTTTGCACATGCGGTTGTTATTAGCAGAATGTGTTTGCTGCGGATGAGGTCACTATTTCCCAGTAGTGCCGAGCTTCTAATTGAGAATTTGGAGTTGCTCTCTTTCTTCAGGTACTGCAAGACCTTTACTCGATATTGTTCACAAAACCTTTATTCTTAGATCACGTCTAAACTTTAATGGAGCATCTGAGACAGAAGATTCATAATAAATAGTAGGAAAATGACGTGAATAGCTGATCAATGAACTTGAAAACAGGTCAGAAACTTTTGTAAGGAGAAGAGTTCACTTGCATGGTTAGAACAGTTACAACGGGTGAGGTAGTATTAAAAATTAAAAGCGGCAGAAAATCATTCCACCTAGATACTTCCTGAAAGAGCCAAAATGTGACATCACACGGTAATGTTTGGGTGATTGTTGGATTTTTCTTTGATGTCTTGTGATTGGCAATTTGGTTTAAATTAGGATATATTAACATAACTGAAAGACACGTTTCAGATTTTCACCTTTAAGTTATTTAAAATCCTAGTTAATAGCATGAAGATAGATCGCTAAGTAGGTGACATGTTGCAGCTATATCATATGAGGGCTCTGGGACGACAGTGCAGCCATTGTTAGCGAAATGAAAAAAAAATGAATCATAGCTGATGAGTTACTGGCATTGCAACACATCAAGGAGAGACATACCTACTTCTGAGCAGTTTCAGTAGTTAACCACTTTCCAAGTCAGAACGGTGTGACAGCCAATGAGGTAAATATGAAGATGTCTAATTCAGCTTTGTGGATGCATCGTTAGTATCATCATCCTGTAGGTAGAGGATTCTATTCTCAAAGTGGACAAAGGTGGAGATTTCAGGGACGATTAGCAAACTGCCCAAGGTACCATGGCTAAGAGCGCCAGTCATGTGAAGGTGAAAAGAAAGACATTGAAATAACTGGGGACGACATTGTAAAGGAAATAAATACTGTCTATACCAGCAATGGCTGAAAAATTCAAAACCTCCATTGCCTGCGTGGTGCCAAAAATAAAGTAATTTCTTCTGTGATGGAGAAGAACATTGAGAGGGAGGGGCATTATCCAGTTTTTGTGAACCATGAAGGGACCGAAAATATTGGTAAGAAAAGGAAAGATGTTGCATTGAGGGGTTGTGAGCCGTTTGTGGCTAAAATAAACTGCAGAACCAGAAAGGTCATTATATCAGTATTGTGGCCTGAAACACGTGCAAACTGAGACTGGTTAAATCGGATTCAATTGTGAAAATCCTTTTGTAAATATTGTCGTGAGATGAACCTGTTTCCATTCTCGGCATTGGCATGAATACTGTGGAAAGAGAGAGCTTTTCTATTGTGACAGATTTCAACTGAACCATACAGCGACTTGTGCTTTGGCAAATTTTAAAATCAGAGTGAAGTAAAGTCAGTGCTGATTGAATCGTGTTTACTTTGTATGAGAGCCAGGGGAGAGCTGGGTTAGTTGGGATTTTAACATCAGTATTACCTTCCTCCGAAGTTTGGACACCTCTACTGTGCCATTATATGAAGATGTGAGAACTCAGCAAACATGAAATAATAACTTGCAACCAGGAGGATCTTCCTGAGATTTTCAGAGACCAGGGAGAAGATAACAGGAAGTAATATCAGTGACATGAGTGCTCTTAGTAAAATTGAGCATTCACACTCTTTCAATGATCTGAAAGTGATCATGCATTTTCAATGCATTTGCCAACCCATCGGATCTCGGGGATAACGGTGACCAACTCATCCAGTAGATACAAATCCAAGTAAGTTTCTAAATAATTGTTCAAAGAAGTCTAGTAAATGATAAAAAGAGCAGACAGAAGGATTGCAATCCAGAAAAAAACAACACAGCACGAGATATATGGCCTGTCAGCCAGAAATTGCGAGCTGATGTGCAGACCGTCAAATCAATTGCTTGTTTAAGTAATTTCTGTGTCTCTACTGGGATGAAAACATTTGTTTTACAAAAGTGGCAGAACATATTCTCATACTCAGCATCAAAGCTGAAGAAAAAAACTTTGCAATGTCTCTCCGCAGAATAGCTGAGAAATAAAAATAAAATCAATGAGGAGGTAAAGAATGTGCTATAGTGTGACATCAAATTTTTACCAAACGTGTAACAGTAGTTACCTTCAGTATTATAGCAGGTGTTAAACTTAAAGTGTTAAAAATAAAGACCTCATTTAAGATCAATGGTCAATCAATATACTTCAGTGAGTTTGTGTTCGACAAATGAATGGTGTGTTTCATGAATTGGGGCATGGGCAGAAGCTGAATGGGATAAGTTTAATTTTGATAAGTGCCCACAATGATTAGCGTTATGAAGACAGAGCAGAGTCTGTGCTGAGCACTAATTGCAACGTTTTTTTATTAGCATGTAATTAATCCAACATTAAATGATGGATAATTAGCTAGGGCTTTGGGATAGACGACGTCTGGAGGTGGTGAACGTATGGAAAAGGAACATTACTGCTAAAGATTCACTGAAAAACAAAACTGTTGTTAAAGGTGCTTTTCTTCCCTCACAGCAAATTTGATGGCGATTATAATCCTATCACGAGGTCGGTGTGGACTGTCCTGTTTCATCACTTGCTACCTGGTCGCCATAGCAGTGGCTGATTTCCTTGTCATCGTCAATGGGTGCATCCTCAACCGGATTGTCCGGATCTATTTCCGAAACAGTGCTCTTTCCACAACCCTTTCATGCAGGCTTAGCACCGTGCTGATTTATACTATACGTGATGGCTCGGTCTGGTTGACAGTGGCCTTCACTTTCGACCGTTTTGTTGCTATCTGCCACCAGAGCCTAAGGATCAAATATTGCACCCAGAAAGTTGCATCATTGGTGGTCGGTATCGTGTGCATCCTGAGCTTTATCAAGAACATCCCTTTTTACTTCATCTTTAACCCATTGTACTCCCTGAATGGGGTGCACTGGTTCTGCATTATCAAGCCAATATATTATATTTCACCATTTTGGCAGGCCTACGACTGGCTGCACCATATCATTGTCCCCTTTTCTCCGTTTTTCCTCATTCTGCTGCTCAATGCCCTGACTGTCAGTAGCATATTAGCAGCCAGCAGAGCACGCAAAAGGATCCGGGGCACAGAGAACGGTGGAGACCAGGAGATGTCCAATCGCAAGAAGTCCATTGTCCTCCTCTTTGCGATCTCCCTAAGTTTCCTCATCCTGTGGGCCACGTATGTTGGACGTTTCATCTATGTGCAGATTTCAGGTGAAGCCTATTTTGGTGGAATGAACTTTAATGACCCGCAGTACATCCTTCAAGAGTCAATTTTCATGCTCCAAATGCTCAGTTCCTGCAATAATGTAATCATCTACACAATCGCCCAAAAAAGATTTCGTGGGGAGCTAAAAGCAATGCTAATTTACCCCTTCAACACCTTCAGAATTTGCATCAAACAGTGAAAAGAACAAAAAAAAACCCTATTTTTCTTTTCCCTCCATCACTGTACTTTGGTTGGTAATACTATTTGGCAAACTTGGATCAGAAAATTTTGCATTCAATTTGTTCCGCTCGATGAAGGAGTCTCATTCTTCACTTTCGACAGTTCTCTGTTGCCAACACAAAAGGACTGATGTACTACCAATACTGCTGCGCTTTTGGATGTGATGTGAAGTCATGCTCACTGTCTTTGAAAGCTATTTCAACGCTCATTTGTGGTAGTTATTTTCAATAGTTTCAGCATTTATGTCCTGTTGACTCCCATCTTTCTGCAATTTTTGACGTTTTCCCTACCTCTTTACTCTCCCTTTCTCGACACATTATTGAACTGACTCATTTTTCGTAATCTTTCCGTAGTTGGCAGTGTTGCCTCACAGTGCCAGGAACCCAGGTTCGATTCCAATCTCCAGCAACTAATTGTATGGAGTTTTCCCATTCTCCCCATGCCTCCCTGGGTTTCTTTTGGGTTCTCTGGTTTTCTCCCACAGTGCAAACATGGGAATGATATGTGGATTGGCCATAACAAATTGTCCAGTGTGCCGAGGTTTTGCAGGATAGGTGGATTAGCCATGGGAAATGCAGGGTTAGAGGGATGGTAGAAAAGGGTTGGGCTGTTTGGGATGCTGTTCAGCGTGTGGGTGTGGACTCGATGGGATGAATGGCCAATTTCCACATTGTGGGAATCTGTGATGAACCTACTCCAAAATACTTTCTGCGATGTCAATACAGTGAAAGAAAAAAGTATTCACAATCTACATGTTTGACTGCTGTGCCCTGGTTTTGTGTTATCAAGTCTATCTAACATGCTTCTTCTATCCGGTGAAATAGTGACTAGCTGGGTGACATCTGAGGCCACATTCACGATTTGTTCCTTATTATTTTCCCCCAGGCTGCGGTGATAAGAACCAGTTTCGATGCTAATGTGATTCTCAACAACCATGTGCACAGTTATATTGTTTGCTGTCCATGTTCATTATTTTAAAATTCTCGAGGACACACGTCCAATTTGCCCCTCTTCATACAATGTTCTCATTGTTTTGGGAACAAGTCTGGAGTATCGTCGTTGTACGTTCCTGTAGGAAGAAAATTTTCAGTGAGATGAGGCGGCCAAACATGCACATAGCATTCCAGGTGTTGTCCAATTAACGTCAACATTACAATCACAGAGACACGAAAATAGAACTTTTGGTCGAAGTCTTCCATGTCTAACAAGTTTCCCAATGTACACTAGTTCCATTTGTTTGCATTTGGCCCATTGAATAATAAACTTTTCCAGTTCATGTATCTGTCCAAATACATGAATCAAGTCGTCACTGCTCTTGTACTCAAACTCTATTACGATAAAGGCTAACATTATATTGCCATTCGTAATACCTTGTTGCAACTACATGATCACCCTCAATGATTTGTGGGAAAAAGGCGCTGACGTCACTTTATACATCTTCGCAATCCAAGCAGTTTTCACTTAAGACATACTCTGCTCATGTGTTTCTCCTTCAAAAGTGAACAAACTCATTTCTTTTTCCAAAACATTATTCATCTCTATGCAGTGCGTGAACAATTGATACCAGGAAAAATTGAATGGAAAACCGAGCAGGACATGAAGAGTTATCATTTAGAAAAACCTCAGAAATAGATTGCTCCGCGAGTACTGCAAAAAAGTGACACATTCAATAACATACAAACTGATTATATAAATAGAAGTTGCTGTAAAAGCTCAGCAGGTCCGGCCACATATCATAGAACCACTACAGTGTGGAAACAGGCTCTTCAGATCAACATGTCCACACTGAACGTCAGAACATTCCCCCAGACCCGCCTAACATAAACCCTTTACCTCCCTGACGACTATGGGCGATTTAGCATGGCCAATCCACCTCACCTGCATATCTTTGGACTTTGGGAGTAAAACGGAGCACCTGCAGGAAACACACTCGGACACGGGGAGAATGTGCAAACGCCACACGGACAGTCGCCAAAGCCTGGAATCAAACCCAGGTCCCTGGTGCTGTGAGGCAACACAGCCACTGTGTCTCCATGCCATCCCATAAGACAAAGCAGATCGAACATTTCGAGCCCAAGACCCTTACTGCGACCTGAACCCAAAACTGGTTCTCTTCAAAGATGCTACCAGACCTGCTGAGCTCTTCCAGCAACTTGTGTTTTTGTTTCTGAATGACAGCATTCACACTTCTTTCGATTTCTTCTTTAATATGAATTTATCTCGTTCTAATGTAAAAATAAGTGAGAGAGAACCAAGTTTGATTAAAGCAGCAACAGTGAATTAATAGAATATATATATATATGTATTTTTAATATCTATATTGCATCTCAGCAGCAATTATGTCCAGGCCTACTGCAACACTAGCTCAGGTACAGTTGACTGAGTTTTAGTTCAATAGAATCAAAGACATGTGTGAATAAATTGTCACGGAGTCAAGGCCTATGGTGTAGTGTAAATTGAAATATGGCAATGTCATGTATGTCTTGAGTAATATCGACAACGTCAATTGTAACAGAGATAAATGTCGTTTAACACCGGTTTTTGTGTCACAACATGCTGAAATATACCCTCGGCTAGCAGAGAGTGATATCATGTTAGAGAGAACAAAAGAACAGAAACAAGATCAAGACAAATTTGCAGAGAAATTAGGTAGTGTGTTGCAAGCAGAAAGAGACATTGTCTACCACAATATACACAAAACTAATTTGTTTTGTATTACAAAGTAGGACAACTGTCGAGTGATCTGCAGATAATACACGGCCTGGTGATCTATTATTCGTAACACTTTCTCTGTATGACAATATTTCAACAAAAACACAATTTGCTGTAAATTGTCAAAAAGTCTGTCAACATCTGTGGACAGAAATCAAAATTGACATTTTGGGCCCAGTGACCCGTCCTCAGAATTGAGAAAGTTCTTGGTGAGCATTACTTCTGTCTAATCTCTCTCAGCTTCCTTCTTCTTTGGGTTACTTATGTCATATATGTTCTCTACGCGTGAATTAAAGTCGATGCCGACTTTAACAGCTGGAATTTTAATTGACTCTCAACAGACTTGGTGCTTGTAGCAAGATCTTCATATACGCTTTTTCTCAGACCAAGTTCAGAGAGCAGCTGAAGAAGATGATAACGCATACCTTCTCCGTTTTAAATGGTTTCTTTTTTCGGTAAAATGAATAAAATCTTCTCGATGTTTCTAAATTAGAATTATTCTGTACGCAGTTCTCTCTTTGTCAGAAAACAGAATTGGAAAGTTCTAAATTTCAGCACTGCAGTTGCCAGATATAAGGCTCATTCTGCTGAACTACTGGAGGTGACATCTTAATTCCAGCTTTTCTTTCTCTGACTTTCTTTTCTTCTGTGTTACCCAAGTCATGTGCTGCTGAACTGAAAAAAGAAATATACATTTCTTGTGTGTCTATGCCGTTCATCTACGATAGCCGTTATAACATTATGAAGCTCAGCAGGATACATGTTTAAATGTATATTAGTAGGTTTGTTTTCTCTGAAAATAGTTGATATTCCAAAAGCTCCTGAAGTGGGAAATGTCTCACATGACAGCAGAGATACAACAGTAAGCATAATAATATACAGGCCAATTTTCACTTTGTCACAATCTGCCTTCATCACACTGTGATACATGCTGGCGTCCTCGACCTCGAGATCATGACTAAAGATGGTTTTGGACTCCTGAGATCCAAGAGAAAACAGTGTCCAGATTCTGCTGGTCATTTTCCCCTGCTAAACAGAGCTGATAAAATTCGCAATCTCTTAATCAATTTCTTCCTTTCCTTTGTTCTTTTCCTTCTGTCTTCAACCAGGACAACATTAAATTCAGGTGACACGTTATGACAATGTCTCCATGTTACTACATGTTTCGTGAAGCTGGTTGCATTCATATTAGTGTTTCGACTTTGACTGATAGTCGTAAGATTTCAAGATGTGCGACTCATTAATTGTGAAGAAGGGAAGGTAACCAGCACTGCGTTTGAGTGAGTGTGCAAATCAAATTTCAATTTTCTTTGCATAATTACTGACTTCCTGGCTTTAAGTCATTAGATATGTAGTGAAAACATAATAAATACGAAGCAACACAGACCATTCAGACTATCAAGCCAGAACCTTTCAATTAATAAGTTCACAGCACATTTGGACCACCCCTGACTCCTTTCGTACATGTCACACAAGCAGTCAACTTCCCAATATGTCAAAGGCTGTCTGGGAGAAGAAGTTCCATAGTAAATTAATTTCAACATTTTCTGCAACAATGTCTCGTGACAAAACTTTATTATTCAATAAAACGTTTCGCCGTAGAGGAAAACGGAATGGTGATCAAGTTAAATTCAACACAAGGAATGTACAAGCCAACATAAGTACATTGAGTCCTGCATTCATTCAGAATTAACTTTACATGATTTGGAGGTGCCAGTGTTGGGCTGGTGTCGGCAAAGTCAGAAGTCACAACACACTAGATTACAATCCAACTCGCTCATTTGAAGTCACATGCTTTCGAATGGCTGCTTCTTCAGCGGTTGAAGGCACCTGATGAAGGACAACCCCAGAAAGTTTGTGATTTCTATTAATCAGGTTGACCTTAATCTGGTCTTGTATGAACTCTGAGTAGTTATGCACGAAATGGTGAAAGACAACATGCTTTCAGTTTTGAAAATGATAAAATATCATTACCTTCCAGTCACTTAATGTTACAGCTCTACCCACACCTCCATTTTAAGGCACAAAACAATCCTTCCACTTCTGCAAGTGTTTGCCGGAATAACCGTGAACTTGGTCCATGCTTGATCCTAAGTTATAATGCTGACCTTCATTGCAAGGTACTCCTCCAGAAGGATATACATACAGACCAGTGGGCATTTGGGAGGTGCGTAAGTGGAACGCTGCATATGAGGAACAAATGTAATGGAGGTGGAGGAATTCCTCCAGCACACCACCCCATGGCCTCCTACTCTGTCTTGACCTCCTCATTTCCACCTGTCGTCACTAAATCGACGGCATCAAGCTCTCCACCCGGGTCATTCACTTCAACCTCTCTCCGAAGAAATGTGCAGCCTTCCGTTCCCTTCAATCTAACCCTCGACGCACATTCAAACCCACAGTTAATGAAACACAGCAGTAGTATGCTGCAGTGAAACTTATATTTGCGTGCCCAGTGCCAACTCACTGAGACCTCCTCCCAGAATCCCCTCAATCATTTCCTCATGCCTGGCCACCACACTAACATGTCTCAAATCAAACACAACCCCATCACCCTCAGTGACCTCCCACACACAAACTCCACACTGGCCATTCCACAACCCCACATCACCCGTTTCAATCCGCTTCCCAGAATCTGTAAACCTGACTTCTCCATCCGACCCATTGTCTCTGCCTGCTTCTGCTCCAATGGACTTGTATCTGCATTCCCAGATTCTGATTATCTCGCCCGGAGCAAGAACGCCCATCCATTTCTCGCACACCACCTGTGCTCTCCACCTCCTCCAAATTCCAGGTTCCCCACACCTCATGCTGACGATGGATAATCAGTCCTTCTACCCTTGTCCCCAGCACAGACACCCTCATCCACTTCAACAACCTCATCCTTACACTTAACAACTTCTCCTATAAATCCTCCCACTTTCGACAGACTATGGCAGTGGAAGTGAGCACGCACATGGGCTCAGACAATGCCTGTCTTTTTTGTAGAATAAGTGTAACAGTCCCTCTTCCGTTGCTACACTGGCATATTCTCTCACCTCTTCCCATATTATATTGATGACAGCTTCTGTGCTGCCTCGTGATTCCAAGAGGAGCTTCACATTTCTTCAACTTTACTAACAGCTTTTGCACCGTCCTCACAATCACGGAGACCATCTCCAATATTTCCATCTCCTTCCTGGACCTCTCTGTCTCCATCTCTGCTGTCTGCCTCGAACATGGCATCTGTTTCAAGATCACCTACTCCCACTGTTATCCTTTCGAGACCTTTCAGCTCACACACCTTCCTGAAATAACGATATGCCATACTCCCAATTCCTCACCCTCTGCAGTGTTGAATTTCTACATGGTGCTCTCCCACATGCCCTAGATATCCTGACATTTCAAGACTGTAACTTCCCCCTCTGGCTAACAAAAATGTCCTCAACACATCTCTTGTGTTTCCAACACTTCTGCCCACACATTCCCTTCCCAAAACGAAAATATAGCCGTCACATCTCACCGCCCCCCCCCCCAACCGTCACATCCAACATATCGTTCTCCATCAATTCCTCCACTTACAATGCAAAAGTACAACCAAAGAGACGTTTCCATCCTTTTTTGAGGGAGTTTCATCTTACATCAACTTACAGCAATGGTTTGCGATGGAGAGATTGTCTTCACCCCCATGAATACAAAGCAAGTTATCCATGGTCAAGGAATCAGGTAGCTCATGTTGGTCAAATTTTGCATAAATGCACATCAGTGTCTGGTGGGTTCATGAATAGGCAGTGATAATAAAACGTGTGTGTGTGCCTGTCTGTCTGTCTGTGTGTATGTGTGTGTGTGTGTGTGTGTGTGTGTGTGTGTGTGTGTGTGTGTGTGTGTGTGTGTGTGTGTGTGTGTGTGTGTGTGTGTGTGTGTTCCGAATGCAGTCTTGTCCATGCAAATGATGCTGTGACTGCTTTTTCAAAGTATGGTGTGTGCATAAAAACATTAGGCAGGATTCAAATTTATGTGGGGTAATACCACTACCTTCACAACTTCGTCACAATTTAAACGCTAAGATGTGCATCAATATTGATGGATTTACATGATACAATGATTCGAGAAACAAAACCGGGGAATTCTGCCATTCTTCCCGATGCATTATGGCTTGATTTGTAGCCAAGTTGCATCATGTTCCAACATTTCCATTAACCCTGCCGGTCACTTTTTTTTCTGTTTTCAACAACAGTTTTGGCAACATTCAGGAGCTAGAGACTCCAGGATGCACATATTGTGATAGCTCACAAAGCAGGAAGAAAAGCATATTTCAGAGTGATGGTGAAACCCAGGTGACGAAATTGAAAACCCACATCACAGCGAGTTTCATTCAAAGTCAATAAATCTGGAACTGGGAAAGCACAGCAGGTCAGACAGCACCCACGAAGTGTATCTTCAAAGAAAATTGACTTGCTTCTCCTCGGGTGCTGTCTGACCTACTTTGTTTTTCTAGCTCCATACTTATTGGCTCTTGCAAAAGATGTTTGCTATCCTTTGGCACCTTCATCCGACAGTAAGGTAGTGTATATGACATGAACATGAAGTCAACAGAACATTTATGGAAATCACTGTTTTCTTTAAAATAGCTTTGGTCGCAAAGTCAGCTTAGATTGAATATGAAGTGAATAGAAATCGGACTTTTGTGCGACAATACTGCAGGACAATCACATACATTTTCATGAACATACCAACCGCGACGGTAAGATTCAATGCGAATACTGATTTATTCAAAACAATCCTGTGGATGCCAGAAATACAAAATAAAGCAAAGGGTGCTCGAAAAACTCATAATTTATTTCATTATCTGTGGAGAGATGAACAGAACTAATGTTGTGGCTCCCATATGACTCTTCTTCAGCCATGTTCTGATGCTTTCATAACAATTGAGTTTCCATGCCGCATTTTACATTCATTTCAGATTACAAGTAATCACAGTATCTATATCTAGCATACACATCAGAGCACAACTTATATAATGCCCACACGACAGTGATGAATAAAAGGCAGATTCTCAATCTGTTCCTAACATAATTAGTTCATTGGATGAGAAGCAGATTTGTAAATATGAAATTAACCAATATGGTATCTCTATTTGTGAATAATTTGTTTCTTCATCAGGTTAGTAATTATAATTGATTTGTATATTAAGGTCGTCTGCTTAAAATATTAGACTATTATCAGGCTAATATGAAAACCGGAGGGAAAAAGACAAAATAAAATGTACAGCAAAGTGGTTTTTTCAGGACTTGCAGCGTAAGAAGTAGAAGCTGTGAATAATGTTAATGCTTGAACAAAAAGTATTGATGCCCTGGCTTCTTGAGATTCGATTTATTTATCTCATACTGCATTCAAAGATTTATTTGTCCGTGATCAACTTTGTGGCTTTAGTCAGACTGGTTCACTCCATCCTTCATCGTTGAGATTCATAATCTCATGTTCAATGGACTTAACCTCATATTGGATACTCTTGTTCTTACACTTCCGTCATTTCTTGGGTGAAGCCTCAATATTCACTTCTCTGGAAGTGTCGCTGTGACTGCACCGCTCTTGTTATTGTCAAAGTTATTGTGCTTGGAGTGAAAATAAACTTGCTTAACTGCAAGAGTGAGAGGCAGTTGCTTTCGCTGAATGTGATTAGTGTATTTTTTATTTTTGTTTTTGTTGTTTAAAATGTAAGTTTGGATTCACGTTCCCAGAAGAAAGAAAATACATGGAGCCATAGTATGGGAATAGATATTTATGGCTGGACTGCAAACAGCAGGTCAACTTGAGACAAAAACTTGAACAGAATGAACTGTTACATAGAAACAGTGGACAATATTCCAGAACACCTCCCAGAACGTATTCATATCAAAGTGTGCTGAGGAACCGTTCGATACACTGGAATTATTTTCAGTGAAGTAAGTGGGTTTTAGCGTACAATTTGGTGCAGTGATGATACCGCTTATTTGGGGCACATGAGATTATTCATCAACGTGGAAGCTGCAGCATTGCTTTTCATCAGAAAACGTTGAATTGTGATATATTCCCTCAAACGTTGACAGTGGAATCAACAACTTATTTTCTAATGCACCTTCAGAAAAGACATGCTCAAGACTAACCAGGTGCGCAACAATGTGATAGGATCTTAACACAACTCGGTAAAGGCTGAGCAATAATACTTGTTAAAGGACAATTACAAATGGAGAACACATAGCAAGGAACACTTTAACTCTCTGTTTTAAGTGTGTGTGGTATCGCCAAGTGTTTACATCCAATTAAAGCCTTTTCTGTTGGAAGCAGGAAACGTGACATATAACATGCCAAGAACATTAATAACACAAAGATTAATCGTAAAAGAAAGCAGAAAATCTATCACATTCAGTGGTGTTGGATGAGTAATGGGTACTGATTCAGAACTTTTATTGAAATCTCGTTTTCTTCTGAAATAGTGCAAATCTAATATTTTATATGAGACACTGGGGATCTCATTTAGTCATGCAGTGCCTCCATTATTTCAGAATCTGTTCAGTATTTGCAACATGGCAGTGCTGGGGCTGGCAGCCTGAATAGTGAACTCCTGATTTAAAAACTTTCTGGTCATTTCAGAGAAACTTCTCCAAACCGAGTCTCCCTCATGGAAGAAAAACAACATGATGAGGTTTGGTAAGCATTCATTCGTTTTTGCAACTGGTGACAGTGTCAATGGGGCACATCAGCAGCCTCTTCAATTCCCCTCTGAACCTTTTCTGTGTCACTGCGTAGATGAAGACATTGTTGCAGGAATTGATTATCAGGAGCATGTCGGTTGCAACTTGAAGAACATAATCAGGGTCATTAAAATCCAAACTGGAGAAGTAAGCCTTTCCTGGAATACGCACATGAAGGAAATGTACAACTTGGATGATCCATAGGAGGAGGAAGCTGAGAGAGATGGTGAACAGCAGAACAATGGACTTCTTGCGATTGGACGTCTCCTGGTCTCCTCGATTCTGAGCGCCCGGATCCTTTTGCGAGCTCTGCTGGCTGCTGGTATGCTACTTACAGTCAGGGCATTGAGTAGCAGAATAAGGAGGAATGTGATAAAGGAACTAAGATATGGTCCAGCCAATCGTAGGCCTGCCAAATGGGTGAAATATAATAGATTGACTTGACAATGCAGAACCAGGGCACACCATCCAGTGTGCACAATGGGCTAAAGATGAAGTCAAAAGGGGTGTTCTTGATACAGCTCAGGGTACATATGATTCCGATGGCCACTGATGCAGTTCTATGAGTGCAATACCTGATATTCAGCCTCCTGTGACAGATGGCCACAAAACGGTCGAAAGTGAAGGCCACTGTCAACCAGACTGAGCTATCCCGTATTGTAAAAATCAGCATGGTGCTGAGCCTACATGCAAGGGTGGTGGAAAGTACACTGTCTCGAAAATAAATCCGGCCAATCCTGTTGAGGATGCACCCAATGATGATGACATTGAAATCAGCCACCGCTATGGCCACCAGGTCGTAGGTGATGCAACGAGACAGTCCACACCGACCTCGTGATAGGATTATAATCGCCAGCAAATTTGCTGCAATAAATGAATAGAACTGTGACAAAACAATATAATTGTTCCATGCAGCTTTAGCAGTAATCCTCGAACAATCCTTAGCTGTAATCTTGCTCTTCCATACTTTTTCCTACTTAAGACACTGACTATGCCATGGGTAATTATCTCAAAACTCACAGTGGGTTGATCACTTGCCAGTACAAGACACAATCCACTAATTCATCAGCACATACCCAGTTCTCTATTCATGATGATAATTAATGTGGCTGTTTATCAAACTTAAAATAATGGAAACCATGGCTGTCATTACCCTTACCATAAAACACTCCATTTATACTTCAAATATACGCCCATTGAAGTCCATTGACTTTCCAGGGAATCATCAATAAATATGTTTTTATACTTTTAACAATCTCATGCTCAAATATGAGCGCGGGAATTCTCAATTTCACATTTGCCCTTACACTGAAGTAAAGTATCATTGTCCACTGGTACATACTCGTGTGAATACATGAGCACATTATTTTAGCTCCTGACGGATTTATCTGGGATATATTGGGGAGAAAAGTTGTAAGGATTTTTAAAATCAGCATTGACTAGTTACTGGAACACACTGCGCATCAGAATATTTTTCATCTTTTTTATGTTTATGACAATTAGGAGACACTTAAAACAGCTGAAACACCAACTGATCCAACGCTTCACACATTGGCTCACAATTTTTCGCCTGAGAGGCCGAATATGACTTATTCTGTTCTTTTTAATGCAGTTCTTTTGTCTGGTCTACTTGTTCTGTGCGTGATTTTGTGTATCATTGTTTAGTAAATGCTCTGTTGTGTAGCTACTGGTCGCATTATCTTATCTTCGAGGTTCAATTGTATTGCCACCACATGAAAATGCATGATCACTCTCAGATAGTCGAGATGGTATGAATGTTCAATTTTCCTTGACATAATCGTTTCACTCCTATTACTTCTTGTTATCTTCTGACTGGTCTCCAAAGATTTCAGTCATTTGTCAGAACATTATTGGCATACCAAATAACGATTTGTCCTTTATACTTTATATTAGGGCGGCATGATAGTGTTCTTATTTCTGCAGAACATAAAACATGGACTTAATCCGAACTAATCCAGCAGTGTGCAGGAGCTTCTCTTGAAATGTTTCATGAAACGAATCTAAAATTTTCCACGCATGTGTTATTGAGGCAGAGTGCAACTTAAACCCCATCTTTTGCAAAACATTCATACGTTCAGTTAAGGCTAAGTTAAAGTAACAACTCGCCAAAATCACAATTTACTCGACACCAGGTCATTGTCCAACAGTTTACCATGACATCATAAGCTTTCGTACACTGCCACTTCATCCGGTGAAGTGACTTGGTCCATTCTGAGAATAAAATTCTCTACTTACAGCATAATGATACCAGTGATCCTCCTGCAAAACTAAATTCTGTATCCTCATGTCTCCCTGATTCACAGGCATATGCTTCTGTATCTGAGGACGATTGACTGCTGACATAGTGGTTGAAGCATTCCCCTCCCTGATGTGTTGCAATGCCTGCAGCTCAGCCTCTAAAACATCAACGTTGTTCAAAAACTAACGCTTGCTCCCCTGTTATCCAACATCTTTCAAATGGTATAACGAAGGCATAACTTCTGCTGAAGCATCTCTGTTCATTTTATTGACGTGCATTTCCAACAAATCAAAAGTGATTGTCTTAACTATATTCTCCACTTATATTAAGGTCTCCTTTTTTTAAACCTGTCAGCTAATGGTAACATTACGAAGAAAAATCGAACAAACGCCTGTCAATTGTGCAGTGATATCATATTTTGGCTCTTTCATGTAGTAACAATCTATAATTGATTGCTGCTTCTGATGTTTTTTCCCTTTATCTCCCGTTATCACCAACGTTTCCATGCAAGTAATCTCTACTCTAGATAAAGTTGCTGAACTGCTATCTGTTCGATTGTGAAGCTGTTGACGGCGCTCTCTCTCACTCTCTCTCTCTCTCTCTCTCTCTCTCTCTCTCTCTTTCTCTCTCTCTCTCTCTCTCTCTCTCTCTCTCTCTCTCTCTCTCTCATTCTCTCTCTCTCGCTTTCTCTGAAGATGCTTCTCCAATACCATTGTGTCATTTAGGCTTGATCTAAAAAAGAATGCTTTGTGAAACCTCTCCAGTAAATTACTTGCAGTGGCTGAGCAAAGAGAGCAATTCGAATTTCTCAAGTAGAAGCTGGGTACAACCAACAAATATTGACCTTGTCAGATCACATGACAACCTGCTGATGATCCCAAACACGAATTTCCAAAGAACAACTCAAAGTGCATTTCGTAACAGCACAGCATAAAAGATACAAGAATTTACGATAAAAATCTTACATCTGAACTTGCCGATTTCAAGCATTTCCATACTTAATGTTAAATATTATATTAGCAAACAAGAGTAAAACAGATGCATCCGTCTTTAAATCGCATTGTGACTCAGAGAAAAACAATACAAATATCAGGATGATGTTTTATAATATTTTTATCTTCCACTGACATTACGGCACGAAAATGCATTTTATACTGCAACAATACGCCATTCTGCTGAATGTACTGGAGTACTATTTCCTGTGCTTTAAGAAATCCGAGTGGTGAACAGTATAATAAATTGATTTTGTACACTGATGTACATTATATTGCATGCCTGCTGCAGCAATTAAGGAGGGCATTCGGACAATTACATCAAGGCTGCCTCTTCAAATGATCATCTCACTAAATGCAACTAAATATCATCTCCACGTCAGGCTTTATATTGTTAATTTTGAAGTGAGCGTTCAGTTCTCTTTTGAACCATTGACTGAACGTGCCAGTATCATGCTGTCATGTATTACAATTCAATCTCAAAAACTCGCTGAATGAACACTACCTTTACCATATCAATTTTAGGGCTTTGGAGAGGTTTTTTTTTTTCTTTTTTTGTCTATTTTCTGTTGCCTTGGCATCAATCATTTTACGAATAAGAATAGACTTCAACGGTTTAATAAGCGATCAATCCATAAATATGTAACATGATAAAAGAAGATAGTCCTTGTATTCCGTAATAAATCCATTCAAAGCAACAGTCCATAATTGATCATGGCATGGTATTGTATTGTCTATCACGCTCATTTACACTGTTATTCTGATTGAATTTCCTTATGCCCAGACAGTGCAGAACAAGAGGAAAATAATTCCTGATAAAGAACGAGAAAATACAAAATGTGAGAAATTTGCCAAACACAAACACTTCAGAGGATCCGTTGTTTTACCAGGTGCACCAATAGCAGCGAGAATAGAATAGCAAATGGCAAAGACAGGTCCATTTGCTGGTGCATGCAACGTTCCTAAGAAGATATAGATGTTTTCAAAGCTGTAGACAGTTGCTTTGTGACACATTAAAATCATCCCACATTCATACCAAACAAGAGTCTCCAGAGAAGCCATTAATTTTACAACACTTAGCTTACATCTCAGTGAAGAACCAGTCCAACTTATTGTTGAATAAAACATTTGCTGCGTGATTGTATTCATGGGACAACAGAGGGATGCAAATTCTGCGTTTTTACACAACCTTTCCCCCCATAACCTTATGACAGAAACCATAAATTTACGGTTACATCACTGGACCAGTTTGTGGGAGATTCCGAGTTGAAGTCTCGTCCTCACTTTTAATCTATCGTTCCCATCGTTGTCATCTTTAAAATAAAATGTCTTGCTTTAAGGTCTCAGATCAGTCCATTTTTGGAATCATGTCTCAGTGATTTCGTGTTCAAAGGTGTAATGTTAACTATTCAAACGGTTTCGATCTGAAATATTTGAAAATACGTTTTCATA
The DNA here is from genome assembly GCF_030684315.1 of Stegostoma tigrinum. Taxonomy (NCBI): domain Eukaryota; kingdom Metazoa; phylum Chordata; class Chondrichthyes; order Orectolobiformes; family Stegostomatidae; genus Stegostoma; species Stegostoma tigrinum. Next base: position 1,320,251 of record NC_081396.1, on the reverse strand, counting down.
GATGGGAGGGAAAATCATGTGTGAACTCCCAGCACGTGGAAAACGTGAACCACGTGGACAGTGACTAATTTGTTCTGCTGCAGAAAAAGGAGTAAAAATCTCAAATTCTCATGCCCAGCTTCTGAGTTCTTGGTACAATAGCTTTTGACAAAAGAAACAAAAAAAAGGAGATCATCTTGTGTAATATCAGCTGAAACCTGGCTTGGAAAATTAGCATCAAGGATCCTGGCTAACGTGAAACTGAAATTGCAACGTGGAGAGGCAAATGATCTACTGCAAGAACTGATAAGTTGGAGACGTGCAGAATATCATTTATAAGAGAACTGGTTCTCCACCTTCAACAATTAAGACAAGGTTTAGCACAGCATAGGGACAATCATATGGAACTCTTGAATCAGCGCAGAATTTAATGTGATTAATCTGTAAAATAGTGACCTGGTACAGTGATTATTGGGACAGGGTCTACTGTAGAATAGAAAAATGGCACGGTCACATAATATACTCAATGATCCCCATTCAGAACAGTGTAGAAGCAGGATCATCCTAACGAGATACAGCATTTCCATAACTGAGCAAGTCCCAAAATCAATATAAATAATAATGCTGGGGGTTAAAATGAACTGAACCAGAGGCTAGCTGTACTACTGGGAAGCACATGATCTAATGCTATATGCGCTGTATAAAAGGTATGAGCACCATACCCAATTGCCCGAGATAATGGGAACTGCAGATGCTGGAGAATCCAAGATAACAAAGCGTAGAGTTGGATGAACACAGCAGACCAAGCAGCATCTTAGGTCATTCAGCTCCTCACGTTGTTATCTCTTATAACCAGTTGCCCGGTCTACTTTCATACAAACTGTCACAGCACCCAGTGAAATATATAAATGGCTCATTGAACTGTCACAGCACCCAGTGAAATGTAAAAATACCTCATTGAGTGACTTACTGCTAATATATCTTGCATCGTACAAACAAAGCCAGGAGTTAGTGCCATAAGAGTTGTTCAATTGTTGTACATGCAGCGCTGGGATCCTGTGCAGCAACCATTTGGGCAGATATTCATTTAATTTAACGGATAAAGAGAAACAGAATTAGGATCTGATTGATTAGAATGGAAAGACCATTTTGCAAAAGCAAGGATCACAACGCATGAACAAAATTAAGGATGATATGTAAGAATAACAAATCAGGGAGAACTTGAGGAGATAATCAAGGTAATGCATGCAAAGTAACAATCTGAACCAAGTGAAGTGTTGACATGTAAAAAAAAACTTCCAAACAAAGGAGACTGGGAGCAGTGCAATTAACATCAAGGTCCATGAAAATCTCAGCACTGATAATCCTAGTATAATAAAAAAAGAAAACAGCAATTATCCACTCTGGATTACCACTAACAAAGGCCATCATTTCATTGCAATTTCTAAAAGACAATTAAGTTTCTGAGAAAAGAATTCCAAAGAAACCCTTAATGTTTCCAATGATTCCATGATGAGTTCCAAAGGATTCAGTCAGTTAAAAAAGTTAGCTGAAATTTTGAGAACCAGATTTATTTTGTTAGAGATAGATTAAAAATCAAAGAGTTGTGAGTCTTATAAATTTGAAGATTCCATGGAAAACAAACAAGACAAATAAGTGTTAAAATCCAAAATCTTAAGGAATCAAGGAATGGGGAAAATACACAGGAATCTAATGTTGAAGCTTATCCTCACACATTGAATTGCATAATCAGCATGATGGAACCTGCAGCACATTTCTCTTCATCATGTTTGTGTTTTCAACACATTCACATGTCTGCAGTCCTCTCGAGATTGCATTCAAACAGTTAAAGAGTTCCAGACAGAACTGGATTATTGTTAATGTTGCCGCTCATGACTGTGAAACAAATCAAAATCGATAACATTATAACTAGCAGCGGGAGTAAACAGGTCCATCTTTCGATCCTGCTCCATTGTTCATTACAAAAAAAGTTTGGACAGTCTCAACTTAAGCTTCGTGCATTGTATTCATGTGCTTCATTCCTTTATTATTGAAAATTTGAACATATTTATGTGAAGTAAATTTAAGCATCCATCACTGACAATAGTCTTGCATGTAGACTTCCTCAAATTCTCAGTGATTTACAAAAGAAAACTCAGTGTACTACTTTCTGAAATGAAAAAAACATCTATCTCAGTGTAAACGGAGTGTTTTAGATTTAACAGATTGGGAATCATCGCCACAATACCAATATCGTGCAGCCCCTCATATCCTCTGTATCTTTTAATGAAACAGACTCGGCCATCACAGTAAGAAACGTAGCAAATCTCTCTACATTTGGGCTACAAAGTTCGACTTGGAATCAGTTCAAAAACATATACTGTTTTCTCCCATAAACTGACAAATATTACTGAAAGTAAGAAGACAAAAATCGTGCAAAAACCATTCGAATTCAGAGTACATCAAAGTATTTTCACTGGAACGTTGGAGACAGAGAATGTAGAGGTTGATAAGTTCCTCAGGTCATTGGACGTTCCCTTTTCCCTCGGGTGGATGGTCAAAAGAAAAAAAAATCTAGAGGGCATTGTTTTAAAGGGAGAGCAGAAAGATTTCTGAAGAACAGAAGGGGCATAATTATTTCATGCAGATAGTGGTGCATGTATGGGATGAGGTAACAAAGGAAGTGGTGGAGGCTGGTATAATTTTGCCATTTAAAAAGGTATTTCGACGGGTATATGAATAGGAATGTTTCAGAGGGATATGGGCCAAATGCTAACAAATGTGATGAGATTCATTTAGGACATCTTGTCAACAAGGTCATTTTGGGCTGAAGGGTCTGTTTCTATTCTGTACAGCTCTATGAATCTGTTGCTCCCCGTCACTGAAGTCTTCATCCCTCACTGGCAAACTCTGTGCGAGAATAGACTTCACAGACTGCAGAAATCGTTCCTTCACTTGATGTGTACAATTTGTCCTCGGTTCTGAGTGTAGATCTGTCAATCTTGCACAATTTCCAAAGTCCCATTCTCTCTTCTGAAAAAAAGTATGAGCATGCAAATTAAGAGCAATAAATGCGACTGCGCACTTTCAATCATGCTCAACAATTTGCTCAAGTTGTGTTGATGCCGTGTCTTCCCAAGTCTTCTTCTTGGCTAGCCAAATGCAATTTGTCTCGCATGTTGTCCAGATTCTGTCTCAAGTAACGTCAAAAGCATTTAAACACTGCTCTCTGGCAAAGAGGACTCTCAATTCAAATTGTGTGTGTGTGTGTGTGTGTGTGTGTGTGTGTGCGTGTGTGCGTGTGTGCGTGTGTGTGTGTGTGTGTGTGTGTGTGTGTGTGTGTGTGTGTGTGTGTGTGTGTGTGTGTGTGTGTTTGAGGGTGCGTGTTTGCTTGTGGGATTATGGTTATGCCACCAAGAACAATGACACAAGTAAAATGGAATCTAAAAGACATGAAATAATTTCAAGCACTTCAGAGATGGGAAAAAAAGATTTCTTTTTTGAGGTAGGACCTCAACTGATTGTCGAAAGCGAACGAGAATGTGGCACCTGAAGATAAGGCCAGTTCTTCACTCATAAAAAAATTAAATCCTCTGTTTCGTGAGGTATTTTGTTTACTGAATGCAAGTAAAAGAATTCTGTACAATTTTCCTCTCGGGAGATGCTCATGCAACTCCTTTCGAAAGTGACCCAGAAACAAACTGGCCAAAGTGGAGAACTCTATTTATTTCCAACAGATGATGCACGTTCCAGCAAATGGTTCTTTCTGTGCTATTAGCTACATAATTCTCGCTACAATTGGTATGTTGTGTAGATAATTGTTCTATGAGATTTTCAAAAAAATATTTTGTATATATTTGGAGAGCAAAAAACACTCTGCAAGATTTTACTTCATGAGCTATTCAGCTCCGTCTGAACATTAGTCACTTCAGCATATTCCGACATTTCTATGATTTATGTCATACGATATGACAACGTGAAAAATTGTACTGCATATATTCAAACCTGAATGATGAAGTATTGCCAGACTGTGAGTAATGCATTATCTATCCTAGTTATGGGTCATCAGCTTATCAGATCGCTGAAAGATAAAAAGCACTGCGTGGAATTGAGTGATGAATCTGTTTGAGTACTGATAATTAATAAGGTAATCCAGCATCAATAACATGCATTCACAAAAGGACAGAATTTGAGGCACTTTACGATTTCTGATGGTATTGTTTGTTCATGAATTCTGAGAAACAGGAGGTATTTTCAGATTTGCAGGCCAGACGTATTAGCATCGAAAAAGTGTTGGAGCTTGAGAAGTTATTCACCAAGCACAAAGGTGATGGTTGTATGGAAACTGGTATGAATGAGCGTTTGTGACTCCTGGTGGAGGAAGAGAGTTTCAGTCAAAGATTTGAAAAAAGCTGTAGCTCGTGTGTTACAGCTCGTTGGGTAACATCTCTCTTTATTTCTTGCAGCCACCCTCATACCAGTTATAATTCTGTCCCAAAGGCAGTGTGAAGTCTCATGGGTATCGTTTTCTGCTTGGTAGCCGTAGAGGTGGCTGACTGACTGGTTATCACCAGGACTTGTTTACTCAACCGGATCCCCAGAATCGACTTCAGGCACAGTATTCTGTCTGTTACGCAAGCATGCAGCGTTATTGATGTGCTCCTCTCTGTTACACGGGATGCGTCACTTTGGTTGACATTGGCTTTTACTATTGACCGTTTTGGGGCCATCTTCTCCGAGATCCTAAAGGCTAGATGCAGCACTGTGTTAACTGTGTTGCTAATCATGGGACTCATCTGTGCAATGATCCTCATAAAGAACATTTCTTAAGACTTCATACAGCAGCCTTTATACTTTGCGAATGAGGTCCCCTCACTCTGTGATATCAAGGCCATTTACTGTTCCATGACAGCCTGGCAGGTCTACAATTGACCATGAAAGTTCTCCATTTACTTGGCACTTGTAGCAAGATCTTCATATACGCTGTTTCTCAGTCAAAGTTCAGAGAGCAGCTGAAGAAGATGATAATGCATACCTTCTCCGTTTTAAATGGTTTCTTTGAACGGTAAAGTGAATAAAATCTTCTCGGTGTTTCTTAAATTAGAATTATTCTGTGTGCAGTGATCTCTTTGTCAGGAAACAGAATTGGGAAGTTCTGAATTTAAGCACTGCAGTTGCCAGATATACGGCTCATTCTGCTGAACTACTGGAGGGGGCATCTTAATTCCAGATTTCCTTTCTCAGACTTACTTTTCTTCTGTGTTACCCAAGTCGTCTGCTGCTGAACTGAACAAAGAAAAACACATTTCATGTGTTTCTATGCCGTTCATCTCGAGTAGTGGTTATAACATTATGAAGCTCAGCAGGATACATGTTTAAATACTTATTAGTAGTTTCGTTTTCTCTGAAAATAGTTAATATAACAAAAGCTCCTGCAGTGGGAAATGTCTCACATGACAGCAGAGATACAACAGTAAACATAATAATGTACAGGCCGATTGCACATTGTCACAATGTGCCTTCATCACACAGTGATACATGCTGGCGTCCTCGAACACGAGATCATGACTTAAGATGGTTTTGTACTCCTGAGCTCCATCAGAAAACAGTGTCTAGCCACTGCTGGTCATTTTCCACTGCTACACAGAGCTGATAAAATTCGCAATCTCTTATACAATTTCTTCCTTTCCTTCATTCTTTTCCTTCTGTCTTCAACCACAACAACATTAAATTCAGCTGACACATTATGATTATGTCTCCATGTTACTACATGTTTCTTGAAGCTGGTTGCATTCATATTAGTGTTTCGACATTGACTGATAGTTGTAAGATTTCAAGACGTGCGACTCATTAATTGTGAAAAAGGGAAGATAACCAGCACTAAGTTTGAGAGACGGTGCAAATCAAATTTCCATATATTTTGCATAATTACTGATTTCCTGGCTTTAAGTCATTAGATATGTAGTGAAAACATAATTAATACGAAGCAACATAGACCATTCAAACTATCATGCCAGAACCTTCAAATTAATAAGATCACAGCACAGTTGCACCAGACTTGGCTCCTTTCGTACATGTCTCCCAAGCTGTCAACTTCCCAATATGTCAAAGAAAGCAGTTACCTCCCATTTAAATGTTTTCAGTGAAGAAACCCCATAAGTGTCGTGTGGACAATTCCAGATATGCACGGCTGTCTGGGAGAAGAAATTCCATCGTAAATGTATTTCACCATATTCTGGAACAATGGCTTGTGATAAAACTTCATTATCCAATAAAACGTTTCCCGTGGATTGAAAAGGGAACGGTGATCAAGTTAAATTCAACACAAGGAATGTACAAGCCAACATAAGCACATTGAGTTCTGCATTCGTTCAGAATTAATTTTACATGATTTGGAGGTGCCAGTGTTTGGCTGGTGTCGGCAAAGTCAGAAGTCACAACACAACAGATTACAATCCAACTGGTTCATTTGAAGTCATATGCTTTCAAATGGCTGCTTCTTCAGCGGTTGAAGGCTCCTGATGAAGCAGCAACGCTAGAAAGCTTGTGATTTCTAAAATCACTTGGATTTTAATCTGGTCTTGTATGAACTCTGAGTACTAATGCTCGAAATGGTGAAAGACAATATACTTTCAGTTTTCTAATTGGAAAATGTCATTACCTTCCAGTCACTTAATGTTACTGCTCTACCCACACCTCCATTTTAAGGCACACAACAATCCTTCCACTTATGCAGGAGTTCGCCTGAATAACCGAGAACTTGATCCATGTTTGATCCTAAGTTATAATGCTTACCTTCACTGCAAGGTACTCCTCCAGAAGGATATACATACAAACCAGTGGGCATCTGGGAGGTGCGTGAGTGGAACGCCGCATGTGAGGAACAAATGCAATGGAGGTGTAGGAATTCCTCCAGCACACCACCCCATGGCCTCCTACCCTCCCTTGACCTCCTCATTTCCAACTGTCGTCACAAAATCGATCACATAAACCTCTCCACCTGGGTCATTCACTTCAACCTCTCTCCATCGGAACGTGCCACCCTCCGTTCCCTTCAATCTAACGCTCGACTCACATTCAAACCCACAGTTAATGAAGGCACAGTTGTAGTATGGTGCAGTGAAATTTAAATTTGCGCTCCCAGTGCCAACTCACTGAGACCTGCTCCCAGAAGCACCTCAATCATGTCCTCACGCCAGGCCAACAAACTAACATCTCTCAAATCAATCACAACCTCATCACACGAGGTGACCTCACGCACACAAACTCCACACTGACCATTCCACAACGCCACGCCCCCCGTTTCCATCTGCTTCCCAGAATCTGTGAACCTAACTTCCCCAACCGACCCATTGTCTCTGCCTCCTTCTGCTCCAATGAAACTTGTATCTGCTTCCGCAGATTCTGGATTTCTCGCCCGGTCCAAGAAAACCCATCCATTTCTCGAACACCACCTGTGCTCTCCACCTCTTCCAAATTCCTGATTCCCGCAGACCTCATGTTGACGATGCATAATCATTCCCTCTACCCTTGTCCCCAGCACAAACACCCTCATCCACTTCAACAACCTCATCCTTACACTTAACAACTTCTCCTTTAAATCCTCCCACTTTCGACAGACTATGGCAGTGGACGAGAGCACGTACATGGGCCCAGACTATGCCTGTCATTTTGTAGAATAAGTGTAGCAGTCCCTCTTCCGTTGCTACACTGGCATTTTCGATCACCACTTCCTATGTTATGTTGATGACAGCATCGGTGTTGCCTCGTGCTTCCAGGAGGAGCTCGCACAGTTCTTCAACTTTACTAACAGCTTTTGCACCATCCTCACAATCACCGAGACCAACTCCAATATCTCCATCTCCTTCTTGAACCTCTCTGTCTCCATCTCTAGTGTCTGCCTCGAACCTGGCATCTGTTTCAAAATCACCTAATCCCACTGTTATCCAGGCTCGATCTCCGGATCACCCACCTTCCTGCAATAACGATATGCCATACTCCCAATTCTTCCCCCTCTGTAGTGTTGAATTTCTACATGGGTCTCTCCCACATGCCCCAGATATCCTCACATTTCACAGACTGTAACTTCCTTCTCTGGATATCAAAAATGTCCACAAACTTATCTCTTGTGTTTCCTCCACTTCTGCCCTCACATTCCCTCCCCAAAACGAAAATAAAGTCGTTACATCTCACCCTCCCAACCGCCACATCCAACATATCATTTTCCATCAATTCCTCAACTTACAATGCAACAGTACAACCAAAGAGATGTTTCCACCCTTTTTGGAGGGAGTTTCATCTTACATCAACTTACAGCAATGGTTTGCGATGGAGAGATTGTCTTCACCACCATGAATCCAAAGCAGGTTATACATGGACAAGGAATCACGTAGCTCAGCTGGGTCAAATTTTGCATAATTTCCCATCAGTGTCTGGTGGGGTCATGAATAGGCAATGATAATAAAAGGTTTGTGTTTGTCTGTCTGTGTGTGTGTGCGTGTGTGTGTGTGTGTGTGTGTGTGTGTGCGCGTGTGTGCGCACGCATGCGCGTGTGCTTGTGCCTCTATGTGTGTGTGTGTGTGTGTGTGTGTGTGTGTGTGTGTGCCTGTGTGTGTGTGCGTGTGCGTGTGTGTGTGTTTGTGTTTGTGTGTGTGTGTGTGTTTGTTTGTGTGTCTGTTTGTTTGTGTGTGTGTGTGTGTGTGTGTGTGTGTGTGTGTGTGCGTGTGTGTGTGTGTGTGTGTGTGTGTGTGTGTGTGTGTGTGTGTGTGTGTGTGTCTGTGTGTGTGTGTGTCTGTGTGTCTGTGTGTGTGTGTTCCGAATGCACACTTGTCCATGCAAATGGTGCTGTGACTGCGTTTTTAATGTATGGTGTGGGCATAAAACCATTAGGCAGTATTCAAATTTGTGTGGAGTAAAACCATTACCTTCGCACCTTCGTCACAATTTAAACGCTAAGATGTGCATCAATATTGATAGATTAAAATGATACAATGATTCCAGAAACAAAAGCAGGGAATTCTGACATACTTTCCGATGCATTATGGCGTGATTTGTAGCCAAGATGCATCATGTTCCAACATTTCTCATTAACCCTGCCGGTCAGTTTTTTTTTCTGTTTTAAACAACAGTTTTGGCAACATTCAGTAGCTGGAGACTCCAGGATCCACCTATTGTGATAGTTCACAAAGCAAGAAGAAAAGCATATATCAGAGTGATGGTCAAACTCAGGTGACAAATTTGAAAACCTACATCGCCGCGAGTTTTATTCAAAGTCAATAAATCTGGAACTGGGAAAATACAGCAGGCCAGACAGCAACCAAGAAGTGTTTCTGCACGGAATATTGAATTGCTTCTCCTCGGGTGCTGTCTGGCCGACGTTCTTTTTCTAGCTCCACATTTATTGACTCTTGCTGAAAACGTCTGCGATCCTTTGGCACCTTGATCCGCAATTAAGGGAGTGTATATGACATGAACATGAAGTCAACAGAACATTTGTGGGATTCACTGTTTTCTTTAAAATAGCTTTGGTCGAAAAGTAAGCTTTGCTTAAATATAAAGTGAACAGAAATCGGACTTTTGTGCGACAATACTGCAGGTCAATGACACACATTTTCAAGAACGTACCAAACGCGACGGTAAGATTCAATGTGAATATTGATTTATTCAAAACAATCCTGTGGATGCCTGAAATATAAAATAAAGCAAAGGGTGCTCGAAAAACTCATAATTTATTTCATTATCTGTGGAGAGATGAACAGAACTAATGTTGTGACTCCAATATTAATCTTCTTCAGACATGTTCTAATGTTTTCAAAACAATTGAGTTTCCATGCAGCATTGTACATTCATTTCAGATTACAAGGCATCACAGTATCTATATCTAGCATGCACATCAGAGCAGAACTTATCTAATGCCCACACGACACTGATGAATAAAAGGCAGGTTCTCAATCTATTCCTAACATAATTAGTTCATTGGATGAGAAGCAGATTTGCAAATATGAAATTAACCAATATGGTATCTCTATTAGTGAATAATTTCTTTCTTCATCAGGTTAGTAATTATAATTGATATGTATTTTTAAGGTCGTCTGCTTTAAATATTAGACTATTATCAGACTAATATGAAATCCGGGGGGGAAAAAGACAAAAGAAAATGTATATCAAAGTTGTTTTTTTCAGGACTTCCAGCTTTTAGGAGCAGAAGCTGTGAATAATGTTCATGATTGAACAAAAAGTATTGGTACCCTGGCTTTTTGGGATTCGAATTATTTATCTCATACTGCATTCAAAGATTTATCTGTCTGTGATCAGGTTTGTGGCTTTAGTCAGATTGGTTCACTCCATCCTTCATCGTTGAGATTCATAATCTCATGTTCAATGGATTTAACCTCATATTGGATACTCTTGTTCTTACACTTCGCTCATTTCTTGGGTGAGGCCTCGATATTCACTTCTCTGGAAGTGTCGCCGTGCCCACACCGCTCTTGTTATTGTCAAAGTTAGTGTGCGTGGAGTTAAAATAACCTTGCTTAACTGCAAGAGTGAGAGGCACTTGCTTTCGCTGAATATGTTTAATGTTGTTTTTATTTTCGTTTTTGTTTCGTTGTTGAAAATGTCAGTTTTGATTCACGTTCCCAGAAGAATGAAAATGCATAGAGCCATAGTATGGGAATACACGTTTACGGCTGGACTACCGACAGCAGGACAACTTGAGAAAAAAAACTTCAACAGAATGACCTGGTACATAGAAACAGGGGACAATATTCCAGAACACCTCCAGGAATCTATTCATATCAAAGTGTGCTGAGGAACCGTTCGAAACACTGGAATTATTTTCAGTGAAGTAAGTGTGTATTAGGGTACAATTTGGTGCAGTGATGATACCGCCTATTTGAGGCTTTTGAGATTGCACATCAACATCGAAGCTGCAGAATTGATTTTGAGTCAAAAAGCGTTGAATTGGGATATATTCCCTGAAACGTTGACAGCGCAATCACCAAGTTATTTTCCAATGCACCTTCAGAAAAGACATGCACAAGACTTACAAGATGCACAACAATGTGTAAGATCTTAACACACCTCGGTAAAGGCTGAGCAATAATACTTGTTAAAGGATAACTACAATTGGAGAACTCATAGCAACGAACACTTTAACTCTCTGTTTTAAAGTGTTGTTGTATCAGCAAGTCATTGAATCCAATGAAAGCAATTTCTGTTGGAAGCAGTAAACGTGACATATAACATGCCAAGAACATTAATAACTCAACAGTTAATCATACAAGTAAGCAGAAAATCTTTCACCTTCAGTGGTGTTGGATGAGTAATGGGTAATGACTCAGAACATTTATTGAAATCTTGTTTTCTTCTGAAATGGTGAAAATCAAATGTTTTATTATTGACACTGGGGATCTTATTTAGTCATGCAGTGACTCAATTCTTTCAGAATCTGTTTAGTATTTGCAACATGGCAATGCTGGGGCTGGCAGCATGAATAGTGAACACATGATTTAAAAACTTCCTAGTGATTTCAGAGAAACTTCCCAAACCGAGCTTTCTTCATGGAAGAAAAACAACATGATGAGGTTTGGTCAGTTTTCATTCCTTATAGCGACTGGTGACAGTGTCAATGGGGCACATCAGCAGCCTCTTCAATTCCGCTCTAAACCTTTTCTGAGTCACTGCGTAGAGGAAGACATTGTTGCAGGAATTCATAATCTGGAGCATGTCGGTCGCCTCTTGAAGAAGGTAATCAGGGTCATTAAAATCCAAACCAGACAAGTAAGCCTTTCCTGGAATACGCACGTAAAGGAAATGTACAACTTGGATGGCCCATAGGAGGAGAAAACTTAGAGAGATGGTGAACAGCAGAACAATGGACTTCTTGCGATTGGACGTCTCCTGGTCTCCTCGATTCTGAGCGCCCCTGATCCTTTTGCGAGCTCTGCTGGCTGCTAATATGCTACTTACAGTTAGGGAATTGAATAACAGAATAAGGAGGAATGGGAGAAAGGGAACTAAGATATGGTCCAGCCAATCGTAGGCCTTCCAAATTGGTAAAATATAATAGATTGACTTGATAATGCAGAACCAGGGCACACCATCCAGTGTGTACAATGGGCTAAAGATGAAGTAAAAAGGGGTGTTCTTGATACAGCTCAGGGTACATATGATTCCGATGACCACTGATGCAGTTCTATGAGTGCAGTACCTAATGTTCAGCCTCTGGTGACAGATGGCCACAAAACGGTCGAAAGTGAAGGCCACTGTCAACCAGACTGAGCTATCCCGTATTGTAAAAATCAGCATGGTGCTGAGCCTACATGCAAGGGTGGTGGAAAGTACACTGTCTCGAAAATAAATCCGGCCAATCCTGTTGAGGATGCACCCAATGATGACGACATTGAAATCAGCCACCGCTATGGCCACCAGGTAGTAGGTGATGCAACAAGACAGTCCACACCGACCTCGTGATAGGATTATAATCGCCAGCAAATTTGCTGCATTAAATGAAAAGAACTGTGACAAAACAATATAATTCTTCCATGCAGCTTTAGCAGTCGTCCTCAAACAATCCTTAGCTGTAATCTTCCTCTTCCATACGTTTTCCTCCTTGAGACACCAACTGTGCCATGGTTAATTATCTCAAAACTCACATTCGGTTGATCACTTGCCAGTACAAGACACAATCCAATAAATCATCACCACACACCTAGTTCTCTATTCAGAAAGATAATTAATGTGGCTAGTTATCAAATTTAAAATAATGGAAGCCATGGTTATCCATACCCATTACCATAAAACATTCCATTTATACTTCAAATATCCGCCCATTGAAGCCCATTGACTTTCCAGGGAATCATCGGTAATTTTTTTTTCTTCTGACCATCTCATGCTCACTTATGAGCGCGGGAATTCTCAATTTCACATTTTCCCGAACACTGAAGTAAAGTATCATTGTCCACTGGTACATACTGGAGCAAACAAATGAGCACTTTTTTTTGTATCTCCTGGTGGATTTATCTGGGATATATTGGGGAGAAAAGTTGTCAGGACTTTTTAAATCGGAATTGACTAGTTATTGGAATACACTGCGCATCGGAACATTTTTCATCTTTTTTTATGTTCATCACAATTAGGAGACACTTAAAACAGCTGAAACACCAACAGATCCAACGCTTCACACATTGGCTCAAAATTTTTCAGCTGAGAGGCCGAATATGACTTATTCTGTTCATTTGAATGCAGTTCTTTTGTCTGGTCTACTTGTTCTGTGCGTGATTTTGTGTATCATTGTTCAGTAAATGTTCTGTTGTGTGGCTATGCGTCGCATTATAAGCATTCTTATCTTCGAGGTTCAATTGTTTGGACAACACATGAAAATGCATGATCACTCTCAGACAGTCGACATTGCATGAATGTTCAATTTTCCTTAACATAATCATTTCACTCCTATTACTTCTTGTTATCTTCTGACTGGTCTCCAAAGATTTCAGTCATTTGTCAGAAAATTATTCTCATACCAAATTATGAATTGTCCTTAATGCTTTATGTTAGGGCAGCATGATAGTGTTCCTATTTCTGTCGAACATAAAGCATGGACTTAATGCGAACTAATCCAGCAGTGTGCAAGAGCTTGTCTGAAATGTTTAATTAAACGTCTCTAAACTTTTCCACGAATGGGTTATTGAGGCGGAGTGGAAGTTAACCCTCGTCTTTTGCAAGAAATACATACGTTCAGTTTAGGCTAATTTAAAGTAACAACTCGCCAAAATCACAATTTACTCGACACCAGGTCATTGTCCAACAGTTTTACATGACATCATAAGCTTTCGTACACTGCCACTTCATCAGGTGAAGTGACATTGTCCATTCTGAGAACAAAATTCTCAGCTTACAGTATAATGATACTAGTGATGCTCCTGCAAATCTAAATTCTGTATCCTCATGTCTTCCTACTCACAGGCACTTGCTTCAGTATCTGAGGACGATTGACTGCTGACACAGTGTTTGAAGCATTCCCCTCCCTGATGAGTTGCAGTGCCGGCAGCTCAGCCTCTAACTCCCCAACGCTGTTCGAAAAATAACGCTTGGTACCCTGGTATCCAACATCTTTCAAATGGTGAAACGACAGTATGTCTCCAGCTGAAGCATCGCTGTTCATTTTATTGCCGTCCACTTTCAACAAATAAAAAGTGATTGTCTTAACTATATTCTCCAGTTATAGTAAGGTGTCCTTTATTTTTTAGCCAGTCAGCTAATGGTAACACTACGAAGAAAAATCTGACAAACACCTATCAATTTTCCAGTGATGTCATATGTTGGCTCTTTAATGAAGTAACAAGCTGTAATTGATTTCTGCTGCTGATTTTTTTCCCTTTATCTCCAGTTATCACTAACGTTTCCACGCAAGTCGTCTCTTCTCTAGATAAAGTTGTTGAACTGCTATCTTTTTGATTGTGAAGCTGTTGAAAGCTCTCTCTCTCTCTCTCTCTCTCTCTCTCTCTCTCTCTCTCTCTCTCTCTCTCTCTCTCTCTCTCTCTCTCTCTCTCTCGCTCTATCTCTATCACTCGCTCACTCATTATGTGTCATTTAGGCTTGATCTAAAAAAGAATGCTTTGTGAACCATCTCCAGTAAATTACTTGCAGTGGCTGAGCAAAGAGAGCAATTCGAATTTCTCAAGTAGAAGCTGGCTGCAACCAACGAATATTGACCTTGTCAGATCACATGACAACCTGCTGATGATCCCAAACACTAATTTCCAAAAGAACAACTCAAAGTGCATGTCGTAACAGGACAGGATAAAAGATACAAGAATTTACGAAATAAATCATACATCTGAACTTGCCACTTTCAAGCATTTCCATACTTAATGTTCAATATTATATTAGCAAAGAAGACTAAAACAGATGAATCCTTCCTTAAATCGCATTGTGACACAGAGAAAAACAAAAAAAAAATCAGGATTGTGTTGTGTAATATTTTTATCTTGCACTGACATTACGGCACGAAATTGCATTTTATACTGCAATAATACGACATTATGCTGAATGTACTGGAATACAATTTCGTGTGCTTTATGAAATCCGAGTGGTGAACAGTATAATAAGTTGTTTTTGTATGCTGACTGGCTGCAGCAATTAATGAGGGCATTCGGACAATAACATCAAGACTGCCTCTTTAAATGATCATCTCACTAAATGCAACTATATATCATCTGCACGTCATGCTTTATATTGTTAATTTTGAAGTGAACATTCAGTTCTCTTTTGAACCATTGACTGAACGTGCCGGTGTCATGCTGTCAAGTATTAAAACTCAATCTCACCAACTCGCTGAATGAACACTACCTTTACCATATCAATTTTACGGCTTTAGAGAAGCTGTTTTTTTTTTCTTTTGTTTGTCTATTTTCTATATCCTTGGCATCAATCATTTTACGAATAAGAATATATTTCAACTATCTAAACCATAAATATGTGACAAGATAAAAGAAATAATTCATTGTAGTCACTAATAAATCTATTCCAAGAAACAGGCCATAATTTATCATAGCATGCTATTCTATTGTCTATCACTCTCATTTACACTGTTGTTCTGATTGAATTCCTTATGCCCAGACAGTGCTGAACATGAAAATGAACTGAACACGTAAAAATATCCTGATAAAGAACGAGAAAATACAAAATGTTAGAAATTTGCCAAACACAAACACTTCAGCGGATTCGTTGTTTTACCAGGTGCACCAATAGCAGCGAGAATAGGATAGCAAATGGCAAAGAAAGGTCCATTTGCTGGCGCATGCATCGTTCTTCAGAAGATATAGATGTTCCCAAAGCTGCAGACAGTTGCTTTGTGGCACTTTGAAATCATCCTACATTTATTCCAAACGAGAGTCTCCAGAGAAGCCGTTAATTTCACAACACTTACCTTACAGCTCAGTGAATAGAAAGTCCAACTTATTTTCTATAAAAAACATTTATGGAGTGATTGTATTCATGGGACAACAGAGGGATGCAAATTCTGCGTTTTGACACAGCCTTCTCCCCATACACTGATGGCAGAAACCATAATTTTACGGTTACATCACTGGACCAGTTTATGGGAGATTCCAAGTTGAAGTCTCGTCCTCACTTTCAATCCATCTTTCCCACCGTTGTCATCTTAAAAAAATATGTCTTGCTTTCAGGTCTAAGTTAAGTTCATTTTTGGAATTCATGTCTCAGCGATTTCATGTTCAAAGATATAATGTTAACTATTCAAACGGTTTCGATCTGAAATATTTGAAAATACGTTTTCACAGATGGGAGGGAAAATCATGTGTGAACTTCCAGCACGTGGAAAAGGTGCAGAACGTGGACAGTGATTAATTTGTTTCTCTGCAGAAAAAGGAGTAAAAATCTCAAATTCTCATGTCCAGCTTCTGAGTTCTTGTTACAATAGCTTTTGATGAATTAACAAGAAAAAGGAAATCATCTTCTGTAATATCAGCTGAAAACTGGTTTGGAAATTTAGCATCAAGGCTCCTGGCTAACGTGAAACTGAAATTGCAACGTGGAGAGGTAAATGCTCTCCTGCAATAACTGATAAGCTGGAGACGTGCAGGATATCATTTATAACGGAACTGGTTCTCCATCCTCAACAATTAAGACAAGGTTTAGCACAGGATAAGGACAATCATGTCGACCTCTTGAATGAGCGTGGAACATCATGTGATTAGCCTGTAAAATAGTGACCTGGCACAGTGCTTATTGGGACAGGGCCTACTGTAGAATAGAAAAATGGCACGGTCACATAATATACTCAATGATCCCCATTCAGAACAGTGTAGAAGCAGGATCATCCTAACGAGTTACAGCATTGCATTAACTGCGCAAGTCCCAAAATCAATACAAATAATAATGCTGGAGGTTTAAAATGAACTGTATAGAGGGTAGCTGTAATACTGGGAAGCACATGACCTAATGCTGTATGTACTGTATAAAAGGTATGAGCAGCATACCCAATTGCCCGAGATAATGGGAACTGTAGATGCTGGAGAATTCAAGATAACAAAGTATAGAGCTGGATGAACACAGCAGAAGATGCAGCATCTTAGATCATCGAGCTCCTCACGTTGTTATCTCTTATAACCAATTGCCTCGTCTACTTTCATACAAACTGTCACAGCACCCAGTGAAATATAAAACTGGCTCATTGAACTGTCACAGCACCCAGTGAAATGTAAAAAATATCGCATTGAGTGACTTACTGCTAATATATCATGCATCGTACAAACAAAGTCAGGCGTTAGTGCCATAAGAGTTGTTCAACTGATATACATGCATCACTCGGATCCTGTGCAGCAATCATTTGGGCAGATATTCGTTTAATTTAACGGACAAGGAGAAACAGAATTAGGATCTGGCTGATTAGAATGGAAACATCATTTTGCTAAAGCAAGGATCAGAACAAAAATCAGGATGATATTTAGGAATGACAAATCATAGAGAACTTGAGGAGATAATCAAGATAATGCATGCAAAGTAACAATCTGAACCAAATGAAGTGTTGACATGTCAAAAAACAACTACTTCCAAACAAAGGAGACTGGGAGCAGTGCAATTAACATCAAGGTCCATGAAAATCTCAGCATTGATAAACCTAGTATAATGAAAAAAAAACAACAATTATCCACTCTGGATTACCACTAACAAAGGCCATAATTTCATTTCAATTTCTAACAGACAATTTAGTTTCTGAGAAAAGAATTCCAAAAAAACCCTTCATGTTTCCAATGATTCCATCATGAGTTCCAAAGGAGTCAGTCAGTTAAAAAAGTTAGCTGAAATTTTGAGAACCAGATTTATTTTGTTAGAGATAGATTAAAAATCAAAGAGTTGTGAGTCTTATAAATTTGAAGATTCCATGGAAAACAAACAAGACAAATAAGTGTAAAAATCCAAAATCTTAGGGAATCAAGGAACGGGGAAAATACACAGGAATCTAATGTTGAAGCTTATCCTCACCCATAATCACATTGAATTGCACATTCAGCATGATGGAACCTGCAGCACATTTCTCTTCATCATGTTTCTGTTTTCAACACATTCACAGCCTAAAGTCCACTCGAGATTGCATACTTCAGACAGTTGAAGAGTTCCAGACAGAACTGGATTATTGTTAATGTTGACGCTTACGACTGTGAAACAAATCAAAATCGGTAACACTATAACTAGCAGCGGGAGGAAACAGGTACATCTTTCGATCCTGCTCCATTCTTCATTCAAAAAAAAAACGTTAGGACCATGTCAATTTAAGCTTCGTGCATTGTATTCATGTGTGTCATTCCTTTATTATTGAAAATTTGTCCATATTTATGTGAAGTAAATTTAAGCATCGATCAATGACAAATGTCTTGCATGTAGACTTCCGCAAATTCTCAGTGATTTACAGAAGAAACCTCAGTGCGCTACTTTGTGAAATGAAAAAAAACTAGCTCAGTGTAAACGGAGTGTTATGGATTTAACAGATTGGGAATCATCGCCACAATACCAATATCGTGCAGCCCCTCTTATACTCTGTATCTTTTAATGTCATAGACTCGGCCATCACAGGAAAGAAACCTAACAAATCTCTCTGCATTGGGATACAAAGTTCGACTTGGAATCAGTTCTAAAACGTATACTTTTTTTTTCATAAACTGACAAATATTACTGAAAGTAAGGAGACAAAAATCGTGCAAAACCCATCCAAATTCAGAGTTCATCAAAGTATTTTCACTGGAACGTTGGAGACAGAGAATGTCGAGGTTGATAAGTTCCTCAGGTGATTGGACGAATCATTTTTCCCCTCGGGTGGCATGGTCAAAAGAATAAAAAATAGAGGGCATTGTTTTAAAGTGAGAGCAGAAAGATTTATGAGGAACCGAGGGGGCATAATTATTTCATGCAGCTGGTGGTTCATGTATGGGATGAGCTAACAAAGGAAGTGGTGGAGGCTGGTATAATTATGACATTTAAAAGTTATTTCGATGGGTATATGAATAGGAATGTTTTCGAGGATATGGGCAAAATGCTAACAAATGTGATTAGATTCATTTAGGACATCTGGTCAGCATGGTCATTTTGGGCTGAAGGGTCTGTTTCAATTCTGTACAGCTCGAAGACTCTATTACTCCCTGTATCTGAACTCTTCATCCCTCACGGGCAAACTCTCTGTGAGAATAGACTTCACAGACCACAGAAATCGTTCCTTCACTTGATGTGTACGATTTGTTCTCGGTTCTGAGTGTAGTTCTGTCAATCTTGCACAATTTCCAAAGGCCAATTCACTTACATGAAAGAAGTCGGAACATGCTAATTAATAGCAATACATGCGACTGCGCACATTCAATTATGCTCAACAATTTCCTAAAGTTATGTTGATGCCGTGTCTTCCCAAGTCTTCTTCTTGTTCGCCAAATGCAATTAGTCTCACATTTTCTCCAGATTCTGTCTCGAGCAACGTCAAATGCATTTAAACACTGCGAAATGGTGTGTGTGTGGGTGTGTGGGTGTGTGTGTGTGTGTGTGTGTGTGTGTGTGTGTGTGTGTGTGTGTGTGTGTGTGTGTGTGTGTGTGTGTGTGTGTGTGCACTTGCAGGATTACCGTTATTTCACCAAGAACAATGATGTAAGTAAGATGGAATCTAAAAGACATGAAATAATTTCAAGCACTTTAGAGATAGGAAAAGAAGTTTCCTTTTTTGACGTAGGACCTCAACTGATTGTCGAAAGCGGACGAGAATGTGGCACCTGAACACAAGTCCACTTCTTCACACGTAAAAAATTATAAGCCTCTGTATCTCTGGGTCATCAGTTTATTCGATGGCTGAAAGATAAAATGCACTGCGTGGTATTGAATGATGAATCTGTTTGAGTACTGATAATTAATAACATCATCCAGCATCAATAACATGCATTCACAAAAGGACATAAATTGAGGCACTTTTCGAATTCTGATGGTATTGTTTATTCATGAATTCTGAGAAACCAGGGGGATTTTCAAATTTACAGGTCAGAAGTATTAGCATCGAAAAAGTGACGGAGCTGGAGAGGTTATTCACCAAGCACAAAGGTGGCAACTGTATGGAAAATGGTATGAATGAGCTTTTGTGAGTTCTGGTGGAGGAAGAGAGTTTCAGTAAAAGATTTGAAAAAAGCTGTAGCTAGTGTGTTACAGCTCGTTGGGTAACATCTCTCTTTATTTGTTGCAGCCACCCTCATACCAGTTATAATTCTCTCCCAAAGGCAGTGTGAAGTCTCATGGTGTATTGCTTTCTACCTGGTATCCATAGAGGTGGCTGACTTACTTGTCTTGTTTACCAGCGCTTGTTTACTCAACCGGATCCCCAGAAACGACTTTAGGCACAGTATTCTGTCTGTTACTCAAGCATGCAGTGTTAGTGATGTGCTCCTCTATGTCACGGGATGCATCACTTTGGTAGACATTGGCTTTTACTATTGACCGTTTTGTGGCCATCTCCTCCAAGACCCTGAAGGCAAGATGCAGCACTGTGTTAACTGTGTTGCGAGTCATGGCAGTCATCTGTGCACTGAGCCTCATAAAGAACATTCCTTATGACTTCATGTACCAGCCTTTATACTTTGTGCATGAGGTCCCCTGTCTTTTTGATATCATGGCCATTTACTGTTCCTTGACAGTCTGGCAGGTCTACATTTGACGAGCACGAATATTAACTTCTTTTTTCCACCATCTGTCCTCATTCTGCTGCTCAAAGTCGTGACGGTAAGACTCAACCTTGCAGCCAGCCAGGCTAGCAGGAGGCTCTGGCGAGTTGAGAATGGTGACGACCAGGAAATGTCTGTTGTCCTGCTCTTCAGCATTTCTCTCAGCTTCCTTCTTCTTTGGGTTACTTATGTCATTTATGTTCTCTACCCGTGAAATAAAGTCGATGCCGACTTTAACACCAGGAATTTCAATTGACCGTCAAAAGACCATCAAAGTTTTCCAATTACTTGGTACTTGTAGCAACGTCTTCATATATGCTGTTTCTCAGTCCAAGTTCAGAAAGCAGCTGAAGAAGATGATAATGAATACCTTCTCCGTTTTAAATGGTTTCTTTTCACGGTAATATGAATAAAATCTTCTCGATGTTTCTTAAATTAGAATTATTCTGTGTGCAGTTCTCTTTATCAGAAAACAGAATTGGGAAGTTCTGAATTGAAGTACTGCAGTTGCCAGATGTATGGCTCATTCTGCTTAACTACTGGAGGTGGCAACTAAATTCCAGCTTTTCATTCTCAGACGTTCTTTTCTTCTGTGTTACCCAAGTCGTGTGCTGCTGAACTGAACAAAGAAAAGTACATTTCACGTGTTCCTATGCAGTTCATCTGCAGTAGTCTTTATAACATTATGAAGCTCAACAAGATACATGTTTAAATATGTGTCAGTAGTTTTGTTTTCGCTGAAAATAGTTGATATTGCAAAAGCTCCTGCAGTGGGAAATGTCTCACATGACAGCAGAGATACAACAGTAAGCATAATAATGTACAGGCCGATTGCACTTTGTCACAATGTGCCTTCATCACACAGTGATACATGCTGGCGTCCTCGAACACAAGATCGTTACTTAAAATGGATTTGGACTACTGAGCTCCATTAGAAAACAGTGTCGCTCTTCTGCTGGTGATTTTCCCCTTCTATACAGAGCTGATAAAATTCGCAATCTCTTATACAATTTCTTCCTTTCCTTCGTTCTTTTCCTTCTGTCTTCAACCAAAACAACATTAAATTCAGGTGACACATTATGACTATGTCTCCATGTTACTGCATGTAGTCTCCATATTACTACATGTATCTTGAAGCTGGTTGCATTCATATTAGTGTTTCGACTTTGACTGATAGTCGAAAGATTTCAAGATGTGCTGCACATTAATTGTGAAAAGGGGAAGATAACCAGCACTAAGTTTGACTGAGTGTGCAAATCAAATTTCTATTTTCTTTGGATAATTACTGATTTCCTGGGTTTAGGTCATTAGATATGTCGGGAAAACATAATAAATACGAAGCAACACAGACCATTCAGGCTATCAAGCCAGAACCTTTCAATTAATAAGATCACAACACAGTTGCACCACACTGGCTCCTTTCATACACGTCATCCAAGCTGTAAACTTCCCAATATGTCCAAGAAAGCAGTTACCTCCTATTAAAATGTTTTCAGTGAAGAAACTCCACAAGTGTACTTTGGACAATGCCAGATATGCACGGCTGTCTGGGTGAAGAAATTCCATCGTAAATTAATTTCACCATATTCTGAAACAATGTCTTGTGACAAAACTTCTTTATTCAATAAAACGTTGCCGCATAGATTGAAAAGGGAACGGTGATCAAGTTAAATTCTAAACAAGGAATGTCCAAACCAACATAAGTACATTGAGTTCTGCATTCGTTCAGAATTAATTTTACGTGATTTGGACGTGCCAGTGTTGGGCTGGTGTTGGCAAAGTCAGAAGTCACAACACAACAGATTACAATGCAACTGGTTCATTTGAAGTCACAGCTTTCGAATGGCTGCCTCTTCAGCGGTTTAAGGCACCTGATGAAGCAGCAACGTTAGAAAGCGTGATATTTCTAATAATCAGTTGGATTTTAATCTGGTCTTGTGTGACCTCTGAGCAGTTATGCTCGAAATGGTGAAAGACAATATAATTTCAGTTTTGAAAATGATAAAATATCATTACCTTCCAGTCACTTAATGTTACACTCCTACCCACACCTCCATTTTAAGGCACAAAACAATCCTTCCTCTTATGCAGGTGTTCGCCAGAACACCCGTGAAATTCGTCCATGCTTGATCCTAAGTTACAATGCTGACCTTCATTGCAAGGTATTCCTCAAGAAGGATATACATACAGACCAGTGGGCGTCT
Source organism: Stegostoma tigrinum (assembly GCF_030684315.1). Lineage (NCBI taxonomy): Eukaryota > Metazoa > Chordata > Chondrichthyes > Orectolobiformes > Stegostomatidae > Stegostoma > Stegostoma tigrinum. The sequence continues at coordinate 1,297,357 of NC_081396.1, read as the reverse complement.
GGGAGGTGTGTGAGTGGAAAGCCGCATATGAGGAACAAATGCAATGGAGGTGGAGGAATTCCTCCAGCACACACCCCATGGCCTCCTACCCTCTCTTGAAATCCTCATTTCCAAGTGTCGTCACAAAATCGATCACATCAACCTCTCAACCCGGCACATTCTCTTCAACCTCTCTCCAACGGAATGTGCAGCCCTCCGTTCCTTTCAATCTCATCCTAGACTCACATTCAAACCCACAGTTAATGAGGGCACAGTAGTAGTATGGTGCAGTGAAATTTATATATGCGCGGCCCAGCGCCAACTCACTGAGACCTCCTCCCAGAAGCCCCTCAATCTTGTCCTCACGCCTGGCCACCAAACTAGCATCTCGCATATCAATCACAACCTCATCACCCTCGGAGCCCTCCCACACACAAACTCCGCACTGATCATTCCACAGCCCCACACCACCCGATTCTATCTGCTTCCCAGAATCTGTAAACCTGACTTCCCCAAAAGACCCATTGCCTCTGCCTGCTTCTGCTCCAATGGACTTGTATCTGCTTCCCCAAATTCTGGTATTCTCGCCCGGTGCAAGAACGCCCATCCATTTCTCGCACACCACCTGTGTTCTCCACCTCCTCCAAATTCCTGATTACGCCACACCTCATGTTGACAATGGATAATCATTCCCTCGCCCCTTGTTCCCAGCACCGACACCCTCATCCACTTAAACAACCTCATCCTTACACTTTACAACTTCTCCTTTAAATATACCCACTTTCGACACACTGTGGCTGTGGAAGTGAGCACGCACATGGGCCCAGACTATGCCTGTCTTTTTGTAGAATAAGTGTAACAGTCCCTCTTCCGTTGGTACACTGGCATTTTCTCACACGTCTTCCTATGTTATATTGATGACAGCATCGGTGCTTCCACGAGGAGCTTGCACAGTTCTTCAACTTTACTGACAGCTTTTGCACCATTCTCACAATCACCGAGACCAGCTCCAATATCTCCATCTCCTTCTTGTACCTCTCTTTCTCCATCTCTAGTGTCTGCCTCGAATATGGCATCTGTTTCAAAATCACCTACTCCCACTGTTATCCAGGCGACACCTTCGGCTCACCCACCTTCCGGAAATAACGATTAGCCATTCTCCCAATTCCTCACCCTCTGCAGTGTTGACTTTCTACATGGGGCTCTCCCACATGCCCTAGATATCCTCACATTTCATAACTTACCTCTCTGGTTGTCCAAAATGTCCTCAAACACATCTCTTGTGTTTCCAATACTTCTGCCCTCACATTCCCTCCCCAAATAGAAAATAAAGCCGTCACATTTCACACTCCCAACCGTCGCATCCAACATATCGTTCTCCATCAATTCCTCCACTTACAATGCAACAGTACCTCCAAAGAGATGTTTCCGTCCTTTTTTGAGGGAGTTTCAACTTACATCAACTTACAGCAATGGTTTGCGATAGAGAGATTGTCTTCACCCCATGAATCCAAAGCAACTTATACATGGACAAGGAATCAGGTAGCTCAGGTGGGTCAAATTTTGCATAAATGCATATCAGTGTGTGGTGGGTTCATGAATAGCCAGTGATAATAAAACGTGTGTATGTGTCTGTCTGTGTGTATGTGTCTGCCTGTGTGTGCGTGTGTGTGTGTGTGTGTGTGTGTGTGTGTGTGTGTGTGTGTGTGTGTGAGTGTGTGTGTGTGTGTGTGTGTGTGTATGTGTGTGTGTTCCGAATGCACACTTGTCCATGCAAATGATGCTGTGACCGCTTTTTTTAAAGTATGGAGTGTGCATAAAAACATTAGGCAGTATTCAAATTTGTGTGGGGTAAAACCACTACCTTCGCACCTTCGTCACAATTTAAACGCTAAGATGTGCATCAATATTGATGGATTTACATGATACAATGATTCCAGAATCAAAACCGGGGAATTTTGCCATTCTTCCCGATGAATTATGGCTTGATTTGTAGCCATGTTGCATCATGTTCCAACATTTCTCATTAACCCTGCCAGTCATTTTTTTTCTGTTTTAAACAACAGCTTTGGCAACATTCAGGAGCTAGAGACTCCACGATCCAGCTATTGTGATTGTTCACAAAGCAGGAAGAAAAGCATATTTCAGAGTGATGGTCAAATTCACGTGACAAAATTGATACCCCACATTACAGCGAGCTTCATTCAAAGTCAATAAATCTTGAACTGGGAAATCACAGCAGTCAGACAGCACCCACGAAGTGTTTCTTCAAAGAATATTGACTTGCTTCTCCTCGGGTGCTGTCTGACCTACTTTGTTTTTCTAGCTCCATACTTATTGGCTCTTGCATAAGACGTCTGCTATCCTTTGGCACCTTGATCCGCCAGTAAGGGAGTGTATATGACATGAGCATGAAGTCAACAGAACATTTATGGAAGTCACTGTTTTCTTTAAAATACCTTAGATCGAAAAGTAAACTTAGCTTGAATATGAAGTGAACAGAAATCGGACTTTTGTGCGACAATACTGCAGGACAATGACTTACATTTTCAAGGACGTACCAAACGCGACGGTAAGATTTAATGTGAATATTGATTTATTCAAAACAATCCTGTGCATGATGAAATATAAAATAAAGCAACGGTTGCTCGAAAAACTCATAATTAATTTCATTATCTGTGTAGAGATGAACAGAACTAATGTTGTGATTCCAATATGACTCTTCTTCAGCCATGTTCTGATGCTTTCATAACAATTGAATTTCCATGCCGCCTTGTACATTCATTTCAGATTACAAGTAATCACAGAATCTATATCTAGCATCCACATCAGAGCACAACTTATCTAATGCCCACACGACACTGATGAATAAAAGGCAGGTTCTCAATCTATTCCTAACATAATTAGTTCATTGGATGAGAAGCAGATTTGTAAATATGAAATTAACCAATATGGCATATCTATTAGTGAATAATTTCTTTCTTCATCAGGTTAGTAATTATAATTGATATGTATTTTTAAGGTCGTCTGCTTTAAATATTAGACTATTATCAGACTAATATGAAATCCGGGGGAAAAAAAAGACAAAAGAAAATGCGTAGCAAAGTTGTTTTTTTTTCAGGACTTGCAGCGTAAGAAGTAGAAGCTGTGAATAATGTTAATGATTGAACAAAAAGTATTGGTACCCTGGATTTTTGGAATTCGATTTATTTATCTCATACTGCATTCAAAGATTTATCTGTCTGTGATCAAGTTTGTGGCTTTAGTCAGACTGGTTCACTCCATCCTTCATCGTTGAGATTCATAATCTCATGTTCAATGGGTTTAACCTCATATTGGATACTCTTGTTCTTACACTTCGCTCATTTCTTGGGTGAGGCCTCAATATTCACTTCTCTGGAAGTGTCGCCGTGAACACACCGCTCTTGTTATTGTCAAAGTTATTGTGCGTGGAGTTAAAATAACCTTGCTTAACTGCAAGAGCGAGAGGCAATTGCTTTCGCTGAATGTGATTCATGATTTTTTTATTTTCGTTTTAGTTTTTGTTGATTAAAATGTCAGTTTTGATTCACGTTCCCAGAAGAATGAAAATACATAGAGCCATGGCATGGGAATAGATATTTACGGCTGGACTGCCAACAGCAGGTCAACTTGAGACAAAAACTTGAACAGAATGACCTGGTACATAGAAACAGGAGACAATATTCCAGAACACCTCCCAGAACGTATTCATATCAAAGTGTGCTGAGGAACCGTTCGATACACTGGAATTATTTTCAGTGAAGTAAGTGGGTATTAGGGTACAATTTGGTGCAGTGATGATACCGCTTATTTGGGGCACATGAGATTGCACATCAACATCGAAGCTGCAGCATTGACTTTCAGTCAGAAAATGTTGAATTGGGATATATTCCCTGAAAAGTGGACAGTGCAATCACCAAGTTATTTTCTAATGCACCTTGAGGAAAGCCATGCTCAAGACTTACCAGACGCACAACAATGTGATACGATCTTAACACACCTCGGTATAGGCTGAGCAATAATACTTGTTAATGGACAATTACAATTGGAGAACACATAGCACGGAACACTTTAACTCTCTGTTTTAAGGGTTTGTGGTATCGCCAAGTGTTTGAATCCAATTAAAGCATTTTCTGTTGCAAGCAGGAAACGTGACATTTAACATGCCAAGAACATTAATAACACAAAGATTAATCATATAAGTAAGCAGAAAATCTATCACTTTCAGTGGTGTTGGATGAGTATTGGGTACTGATTCAGAACATTTATTGAAATCTTGTTTTCTTCTGAAATAGTGAAAATCTAATATTTTATTTGAGAGACTGAGGATCTCATTTAGTCATGCAGTGACTCAATTCTTTCAGAACCTGTTTAGTATTTGCAACATGACACTGCTGGGGCTAACAGTCTGAATAGTGAACACTTGATTTAAAAACTTTCCAGTGATTTCAGACAAACTCCTCCAAACCGAGTCTTCCTCATGGAAGAAAAACAACATGATGAGGTTTGGTCAGTTTTCATTCTTTATTGCAACGGGTGACAGTGTCAATGGGGCACATCAGCAGCCTCTTCAATTCCCCTCTGAACCTTTTCTGAGTCACTGCGTAGATGAAAACATTGTTGCAGGAATTGATTATCTGAAGCATGTTGGTCGCCTCTTGAAGATGGTAATCAGGGTCATTAAAATCCAAACCAGAGAAGTAAGCCTTTCCTGGAATACGCACGTAAAGGAAATGTACAACTTGGATGACCCATAGGAGGAGGAAGCTGAGAGAGATGGTGAACAGCAGAACAATGGACTTCTTGCGGCTGGCCAACTCCGGGTCACTGCGATGCTTAGTGCCCTGGAGTCTCCTACGAGCTTGGCTGACTGTCAAGATATGACGGATGGTCAGGATGTTGAGCAATAGAATGAGGAAAAATGGGATAAATGGCATTAAAATGTGATCTAGCCAGTCATAGGCCCGCCAAGCGAATGAAATATAATATGTTGACTTGATTTCACAAAACCAGGGCACACCATTCAGAGTGTATAAAGGATTGTAAGAAAAGTAAAAAGGGACATTCTTGATAACATTCACGAGACAGACAATGCCTATGACCAGTGACGCTGTTTTCTCCGTGCAGTATCCGTTCTTCAGGTTTTGGCAGCAGATGGACACAAAACGGTCAATGGTGAAGGACACTGTCAGCCATACTGAGCCATCCCGGCTAAAGTAGACCAGTACGGCGCTCAGTGCACACCCAGGAGTTGTAGACAGTGCACTGTAGGTAAAGTAGATGCGACTGATTCGGTTGAGAATGCACCCAGTGATAATGACGAGGAAATCGCTCACTGCTATTGCCTCCAAGTAGTAAGTTACACACCGAGAGAGTCCACATTGTCCCCTTGATAGAATTATGATCGTCACCAAATTTGCTGTAAGAGATTAAAATAGAGAGCTGTTGAGGGCAGGACTCGAAACATGAGATAATGCTGTACCAATTTGTTGCAAGGAAGAAAGCAATTGATCTGTCCAACTTCCTCCAGAACCAGACAGAGCCAAATAAATCGTTAAAGCCCAATTCTAATTAAGCATTTGCCATTCGACAAAATACTGCCATGTGGCTCATCACAAAGTCTGCCCTCTGGCCACAATGTCCATCCACGCCTTCCAATTTAAGTTCAGTTGAAACATTTGCTGCCAGTACTTTAATGCAGAACAAATAATTTCCATTCGACAGGTCTATGCTGATTGATCGGCCTTCTCACCCCTTGCAACAATGTTCTGGCTTTCATATCTCATCCATTAAATTTCCAAACATCCACAGGTTTACCGTTCCAATTCTTGCCAAATTTCGAAGGTCCGTGAAATCTAAGTGTCGCCAAGCAACTATGTTGTGCATCGTTGGTATCAATGCTTCATCGATGATAGTTATGCCTTTATCTGTTAATGCTGAATCTGCGGAATTCCCTATTTCAATGGTCTTGTTTCCCCTTTCATCTTCAGAGGCTTCCTGGTACTCTACTTTTTTTAACCAAGTTGCTGGCCGTCTGGGACGAAGTTTCCACGATGTGCTGATCTAAAATGTGTTTTTCGAAACTCCTATAAAACATTTTTTAAGACGTACTGTAATGGGTATGGCAGGAGTCATGCATTAACCTTGTAAAATGCTAACGAGAGATAACCAAACAATGCTCACTTTTTCCAGTGACAATGACATCTGTTAATGATAGCAATCTACATTTTCCCAAAAAATATAACCCAAATGTTTAAAGTCTATCTGGACAAGAAAAAGTCCATCATCAGTAACAAAGATTGTAGTTCATTCAGTTGCAAGATGATCACTAATTGCCAGGGAAATCACTTGCTCGACAATTTTAGACGACAGTTCAGAGTCACTGATATTTCCTCATGTCTGGAATCACATGAAGGATAGACCAGAAAAAGATGATAAATTTATATCTCTGCGGGACATAACTGATCTAAGCGAACTTTTTTTTAACTTTTCTATTTTTTTGGTAATTCATATAGGCACTAAACTCGTTTGTCAGATTCGTTAACTGAACGTAAACCCACCCCAGCTGGCAGTGTGAAATTTTCAGCCAAGTCTCAAACAGCTCGTGATATCATTGGTGCATGACCAGTATGTCCTCTTGCAAAATAAAGGCATGTCTTTTTCATCAAAATTAAATACGTTAGAACGCTTCTATTCACTTGTACAGAAGCTTAATGCTGTTGGAATTTCATGCTGTATGTTTTATATTTCAGCAATTCAAACAGCATTTTATTTAATGTACAGCATAATGAAGTGGAATTATCTTGAAACACTCCATGATCCCGATAATAAAATGAATTTTAATGTACGTATCAGTCTCTAGAAGGCGATAAGTATTCAGTTCGGCTCACTTATTCTCCCATAGCATTGGATTGTTATCCAAAATTAAGACCAAACCGTAAAAAGAAGAGTCCTCATTTCTGGGAAGTTTTAAAAATAAACACATAAACTAAATAATTTTTTGTGTGTGTTTCAATGCTTACCAGGAACACCAATAACAGCAAGAAATGGATAGCCAATGGCATAAAATATACCCTTTGCTGGACCATGCATTCTCTTTGAGTATCTCAATAAATCCCAAAAACTGCGAACCCAAGCCTGTCACACAGTCGATGCTTCCCTCATTTATTCAAGATGTTAGTCTCAAGAGGAATAATAGTTGAGTTGCCGCATGAATCCACTTTGAGGAAATAAACACAATTAATTCAATGCTTTATGCTTTTCATTAGTGGCACTTTGGAGCAGATGATATTAGTATACATGTGGATTAATTGCAGGTTGAAAACGCTGTCATTCTCCAAAATTCATGAACCATGACGTTATGCCTCCAAGCCGGGAAAACAGCTGAAGGTACATACAATACTGAGGTCTGCGATGAAATCGAAAAACATATCCTCAATTCTCTATCTCCCTCCCAAGTATTTACAGCACTACATTGTGCTAGCCCTTCATACTTTATTCAAATAATGTCCCTACCACTGACTTAAAGCTCATGGGATTATAACTCAGTAGATCGCTATTGTTGCCCTTCTTCAACATAAGAGCCACGTTGCCTATTCTCCAGACTTCTGTTATATCATCTATGTTGAAGGAGTCGAGAAAGATCTCATAGAAGGTCCCAAAGATGCCCTGTCTTGCATCCTCCTTATCATGTGATATTTCCCATTAGCTCCTGGTGTCTTACTGACCATAATGTCTTTCAAGGCGCCCTCTCATCTCCCTTCTCATTATTGATGTACGAAAAAATATGAAAATAACACTCTATTTTACGATAATCTATTTCTGTCTTCTTGGTGACCAACAAATCTGAGTACTCGTTGAGCAGTTCAGCAATTTCCTTCAGCTCGACGCATAGATTTCGTCCTTTGTCCTTGAGTGGACTTATCCTTTCCATAGTTATGCTTGTACTCGTAATATATAAGTTGCATACGCCTGGCAGTCTCCTTAATCTTAATTGGCAAGAGGATTTCATGGCCCCTTCTCGCCCTCCCATTTTCTTGCTTTGACACTTTTCTTTGCTTCCCTCATACTCGTCAAAGGCCTTATTTGATTTCAGTTTCCTGAAACTTACTTAAGTCTGATTTTTTTTTTGTTTTTGTTTTTGAATGGGCTTTGCAAGTGCTGTGTCAACAAAGGGTATGGAACCTTGTCATTTCTTTTTTTCATCAACACGGGAAAATGCTGGTCCTGAAAGCTGATAAATTGGCCTTGAAAAGACTCCGGCAAATTAGACAAGTAGTAACCCTGAAAGAGCGACTCCAATCTAATGTCCCTATTCCGTGCCTAATACTGTTGTAATTAGCCTCCCCTCAGGCCCTTCCACCACACACACTTCAACACGATCGCCGTCGGACCAATCATGTCTTCATTCATAATTATCATGCAATTTACGGCATCAGGTTAATGATCCCAAAAGTTCCACCACTGAAACTTTCATCAACTGGCCGCACTCACTTCTGAATGCAACGTCTTTCCAGCCCCTTTCCTAGCTGAATCTTCTAGATATTTCTGCGAGAAATCTTCTTCGATATCTAGACTTCACAGATTCTCCTCCTCTAAGCCGCTGGTATTAGGGCAATTCCTGCCAATGTTGCAGAAGTTAAAATTGCACATTACAAAAACGCTACTGTTTTTCTTTTCCATTTCTCCGCCCCCGCCTCCACCATATAATCTGCTTAAAGGCCTGTTCCTCTATTGATCGCTGGTTATTCGGATGCTGGTAGTACAACAAAATCATATGATTGCATTTTTCTTACACTTAAATTCTAAGTATGGTCTCATTGGATAAGCCCTATAAGACATCATCTCTTGGATCTGACAGTCTTCTCAAACACCAGTTCAACTCTCCTACTGATTATACATATCTTGCCTTACACATCTAATTCCGAGGAGTTTGAGTTGCTCTTCTTGTAACCAAGCTTCTTCAATGGCTACCATGTACTAATGCAGGCTCTAAGATTATTTATCTTCCCTGTTACATACCTTGCATCAAAATAAACATAGCTCAGACCGCCAGTCCAGTTGTGTTCATAAACCTGGCCCTACGTGTTCAACATGTTAGGCAACACCATGTTCTTTTCTGTAATTTTCTTTTGTCATATTGATACAGGCACAATGATGGTCCTGAAATGATTGCGAATAAGCAGAGCTCCACTCATTGGAAATCTGTCAAAAGTCTTTTTTTTTCTACTTCCTTGTAGAGTGTTTCGTATGCTTGTGTTGAATTGCAGACAGGCAATAGTGATACAATTGTTAACAATTATTAAATTTTAGTTGTAAAATGTTAACTTGTTATTGTTTTCCATTACAGTTTTAGACGAATTTTGAGCTTTTGTTTTCTCATTTCTCAGCACACCCAAGTAAATAAAACATTTGTACTGAGATCAACGACTTCTCAGAGACTAGATTGATTGTTAAAGCCAAAACAGCAGAATCTTGTGACATGTGCAGTCAATTAAGGCCATGGATACCTTTATGAACGCATGTGTGTGTGTGTGTGTGTGTGTGTGTGTGTGTGTGTGTGTGTGTGTGTGTGTGTGTGTGTGTGTTTCCCGTAGTTATTCAGAATTCTAATGGTCTATCTGTTCACTACTTCATCAAACATTTTCAAGATAATTAGGCAACAAATATAAACAGAACATTTATCCATGTTCTCTGTCATTAATTATCTTCAAATTAATTCAATAATTTTGTGCTCTTCAGATTCCCGATGACGACCTCTCATGAAATCTTAACAGAGTTCAGCATTTGCATTTTTTTTAGACTTTCAAGTTATACACTTCTTTTATTTTGTACGCTGTCCGAAAGACATTCATTTCTCTCCCAGTCCTTTGCAAACCCGTGAGATGTGTGCCTATTTTTTTGTGTACGAGGATGCAGGAGATATGATAATACAAACACACCATAATTGTTTTCAAGGGAAAGACCATATTGAATTGTAAATATGGCTTACTTCTTCAAAGTCGTTTTCTGGACGTCCTGGAAATGGCTTTCTTCATAACACTGTAGCTGCATGTGCAGTGTATGGACAGCAGCAGCAGTTTAGAAAGACAGTCGACTACCGTCTTCTCCAGAGCTGTAAATGCTTCCATGGGACAGTAACCAGAAGCATGGCATTCTAACCAGAACTCCATCAACAAACACATTGATTTGGAGCCAATCATCCATCCCCTGACAAAAAGAACAGGAAATGATATTACCAACCCAAGGAAACCTAACCAGATAAATAGAAAGCAGGGCATAACATCAGCACTTCGTCGGAGGCTCACTGATGCTGTTACCTAGAATGGTGACGAAACGTCTGAAAACTAACCTTCCAGCTCAGCGAGCAAACTCAAATCCAGGACAATAACATGTAGGAGCAGAAATAAGCATTCATCAGTACAGTCTTCGCTGGGATGAGGTCATGATTAGTTCTGACAATACTCAATTCCAACTTTCTGCAATATTCCATGAAGCTCGAATCCTTTACTGATTCAAATACTGTGTATTTCAGCCTGTGTATTAATTCCATAAATACACTGCGCTCTGAGGGAAAGTTTCCTCCTTATCTCTGTCTGAAATCCTTGCATTGAGATAATGTATTCTTTTCCTACACTGTCTCACAGGGAAACTGTTCAGCATGCCCCATACAAGGTGTCTGAGAAAGGTATGTGTCAATAAGATTGCCTGTCATTCTTCTCAACTCCAATGAGCACAAGTGTAATCTATTCAAATTCTCCTCAAAAAAAAACCTCAATTGTTGCAAACAACCGATGTGAAATTTTCTGGATTCCTTCAAGTACCAGTGTATCTTTCTTTAGTAACAGGGAGGGAAGGTGTTAAAATCTTGACACATATATTTTTGCCAAAATATCCTAATTTTTATGCTGCAATCATGCAAGTATACAATTGGGTCAGAAGAACAACGAACAGAAGCTATGGAACCCGTGGAAACCACAGACTCAAATTAAGCGAAATGTGCTGTGGCTCACAGTTGCTCTTAGAGCTGATGGTGCAGCATTAGCGACGGTTGGGTATTCAGTCAGAACTCTGCGACCTTTCTGCACCTGCTCTTTGTTCAACGAGTTTGACATTTTAAAAGAAAAGTAGAAAACGCTTCACAAACCCAGAACATGATTTTTTCAGGCATTGAATGGGTCACATTTTTCAACATGCCTTTGAATGAGCTATTTAATGTCACACTTTGCCCACTATTTGTATTGGCTAAACAGTCCAGTACTTTCACCTAACCATGTTTTTAACAAGTAGAAGTAAATATTATTCTGCCTGTACATCTCAGTTCTTCAAAAGACTGCAATTTAATTGTAACTAGCATTTCACACCTTTTATAGGTGTGTTTGGGATATCGTTCTGTAGGAGAAGGCCATTTAAGTTAGGAAAGGTAACATGTGTCTGTGCCGACTTGGCGGGCCGAAGAGACGGCTTCTGTATTGTATTTTTCATTGATATTACTTTTTGTAGTGTTGGTAATAATGAATTGCGACCGCCCTTTGCCACTGATCATTTTAGCATCTCAATCAAATATGTCATTTAGGTGTTTTGCTTCAAGGAGACAGACAACAGTTTCTGTCACCTGCTGTCTTTTTGTAAATATTGACAAGTTTATACATTGAATACTTATACTTCTGACCTTGCTCCAATGAATAACGACTCACAAGTCTTGGGACATAACTGAATGCCTCGTCGTGGTCAATTTGAAAAATATCAGACCCAAAATGTTGGCGCCTGACAGAAGCAGGGAAAGCGTTTAAATCTTGCATGGTTATACACACTCTTACCCTAGAGCTTTGAACTCCTATGAATATGGGGATTGCTTGCAATATCTGAGATATAAACCTTCAGCAACAACATGGCAATATTTGGAAAAGATCACTGATGCCATGTCCTATTAGTTTTCTACTGTAAAAGAAAATGCTTAATTTTAAAAAAAATATATATCACCTTCGTGTCTGATATTAAGGTGCAAACCCAGATCAGGTCAGCGTCAACTTATACGGAACTGAGGAATATTGTTGCAAAACACTCAGCAGTTTGACAACTGCACAGAGTATAAACTGTGAGTGTTGCGCTGAGCAGGTTTTGGTACGGTTCTCATCGATCTTCGTTACACTGTGTCTCTACTGCACAGAAATATGTGGCACTGTCTATCATTCGAGCGTCATGAACAGTCAAAGCGCTGGTCTTCTCTGTCGAATTGAACCGAGCCTTGATCTTGCCCCGATCGCTGGCATCGCTCACCAGATGCTTCAAGTGTCCGTTCGGGTACTGACTGTACCACTGTGGTACCCGCCCTGCTACTGTGGTGGAACAAGCGAAGACGGCAGTCTTTCCCTCGATAATGACCACTGGCTGTGAAGATTGAGACACCTCATTGCTGTTAGAAGAAGCTTCGGAGAGTATGCAGAAAAACAGAAATAACTTAAATTTAATATTGTATAAATGAGTTTAATACAACGCAATGCAATGCAATGAAGTACAAAGTAAAATGAATCAAAAATGCAGAAATACCGATCTAACAGAACGTATCAACATGTCACGTTAAATATTTCTGACAGAATTATCAGCCACACTCACCAAAAGGGAAAAATAAGAAATTTAGTGAGATGAGGAGAAAAGTAACTCTCAATTCCATGTCGGATCCTGTTGTTTTGTGTAATGCAAGTGCCTGTAGATTCATGCTGGGAGAGGCTCCTTGAGAAGTCAGCGCTCCTTTATTTCCAACTCAGCTCCACGCCAGTTACAGTGCGGCATCTACAAATGGTTGCCTCCAACATGTGAACACAAAGATAAGCTGTGAGGGAGCTGCAACATTGAACGTGAGCAGCGAGGGAGGAATATCAGGAGCTTCCTGATATGTGACGCCACGATTCAACAAGACTGACATCGCCTTAAAACCAGCATAACTCCACTCAGCGGGGACCGGAAGCTGTCGACCTCTCTCTCAGCGCTGACCTAAATGATCAACTCTGACTTTCCGTGAATTTAGATCTGGCCTGCAGGAAGTTGAAAGATCCATACGTTATAGGATGTGTGTTTCTTTGCGATACGTGAAAACACTTGGGTGAAGATTATATCAGGTGACTCATGCAGTTTTCCCCTGTTTTGTAAGGCCAAGGTCCAAAAACATAAGAGTCTATTTTGTTCTTTCAGCCTTTCGAGTCCACTCACCACTCAATGAGATTAATGATAAAACAAGCATCAATTCCACTTTCCTGTCCGATCACATAAACTTCAATTCACTTTCAGAATGAAAATCTGTCTGCCGCATTCATGAATATGAGATAGAAGTTTGGAATGTATAGGACAGAAAACGGGTCCTTCGTTGTTTAAAACATAACAATAAATGAAATTACTCCTTCCTGCCTGTCCTTTGTACATATCTCTCCATTCCTTGTTTATTTATGTGATAATCTAAAAGTTCCTGAAATGCCCTTACTGAATCGGCCTCCACTACACCCTTGGTAGTATGCTTCAAAATACTTTCATTCCCTGTGTAAAGAACAAACAGCCCCTCACGCTTCCTATCAATTTTCCCCCTCTCACCTTAGGATTCAACATTTCAACTCAACAAAAAGTAAGATTTTGACTGTCAGTCTTATCTATGCATTTCATAATTTTATAAACGTCTATCAAGTTTCCCCTCAGAGACCCCGCTTGAGAAAACAATATGGGTTTTTTGAAGCCTTTCCTTATCGTTCTTACCTTCTAATCAGGACAGAATTCTGTTCAACCACTTATGCAGCCGCTACAAAAACGTCACATCCTTCCTGTAATGCAGCGATCAGAATTCAATTCCATACTCCAAGTGTGACCTAATCAATGCCTTACAAAGCTGCAACATAACATTCTTGCTCTTGTACTTAATTCCCTGACCAATTTAGGCCAGCATGCCATACATCTTCTTTACCACAGTAGCTAATTGGATGGCGACTTTCAGAGGCCTACAGACTTGACCGTCAAGTTCTTTCTGACTGTCAATTCTTTTTGGTCTTGATATAAATTGCATGCTTTTCTTTATCATTTAATCTCCCAAAATGCAGAAGCTCTCACTTACACGGATAAAACTCGAACTGTCATTTCTCTACTCATATTTGCAACTGACCAATATCCCGCTGTATCCTTTGACCACTTCTGTACTACCCACACTTCCACAGATCTTTTCATCGTCTGCAACCTCACTAACGAAACCATCTACATTTTCATCTAGTCATTTACATATATCAAAAACAGCTGAAGACTAGTGGAACACCTCAAGTCGAGACCTCGACCCAAACACACTATTCCACTGCTACTCTTTGCCTTCATTGGACAAGACTTTTCTGTATCTAAGCAGTCAAGTCACCGTCGATTCCATGCATCTCAACCTTCTTGATGAGTAGGCAATGAGGGACCTTATCGAACGCCTTTCTAAAATGTATGTGAACAGCACCCACTGGTCTACCATCATTGATCTCTTTCGTTAGCTCGTTGAAAAAAATCACATCAGTGAGCCACGACCTGTACTGCACAAAGCTATGCTGACTGTCCCTGATTAGATCATGCTTTTATAAATGTATGTAAATCATATTCCAAAATATTCTCCCCATTTCGTTCCCAACCACCGATGTGAAACTCATTGACCTATTATTTCCTGCATCATCCCTATTTCCCTTCATTAATAGAAAAAAAATCTTCTCACCAGTGCTCCCATACTTCTTCAGTTGCTCGCGAGGATACAAAGACAAAGACCGCAGCATTCTCCTCTCTCTCTCAATAAGTTGGGGTAGAACCCATCTGTCTCCAAGGACTTATCCAACTTAATGCTCTTCAAGAATTTAATGTCACTTCTTTCTTCACCGCACAATACCCTAGCATAATAGAAGTGTCACTGTCCTCCAAATCGTTTTCCTCAGCGAATATCAATCCAAATTTCTTATTTAGGATCTCACCCATATCCCCTGTTTCCAAGTGCAAGTTATTCTTTATCTCTGAGTGGTTCTACCTTCTGAGATAACAAGGTGTAGAACTGGATGAACACAGCAGGCCAAGCAGCATCAGAGGGCCAGGAAAGCTGGTTCCACCTTCTCCCCAGTTATCTCTCGTTGTTATTGTATGTATAGAATGCCTTCAGATTCTCTTTCAAACGGTTTACCCTTCATGTTCTCATAATGTCCTGCTTGAGAACCTTGCTGCTTTCCTGATATTCCTCATTGGTCCTGTCCAAATTCAGCTTTCTAAAATTTGCATGCTGTTCTTTTTGTTTCTCCTTTAGACTAAAGTCACAATATCTCCCGTTATCCAAGGGTCCCTTACCTTGCCATCCTTGTCCTTCCTTCTTACTGCAACATTCCAGTATTGAATTCTCACCAGACGCCATCTGTCAACATTGGGCATATCTGATAACATTTCCTCCGAATTGAAACTCCCTAAATCTCGTCTATTAATGTCGTAATTTGCCCTCAATTGGCTTATTACCTCCCTGAAAGCCCCTAAATTATCCTTGCTCATTGCTATCTGAGAAATTAATAAGATGTGATCATTATTTCAGACATGCTCTCCCACTGAATGCTCAGTCATCTCGCCAAGTTCATCAGCCAATGCAAAGTCTAGTATGACCTCTTCTCTATTTATACAATATGCATACTTTTTCACTAAACCCTTTTAGATCCATGTAATACATTTGACCCTGCCTAATCATCTTGCTCCAAGGTAACACGGTGTGGGTTTGGATGAACACAGCAGGTCAAGCAGCATCAGAGGAGCAGGAAAGCTTGACGTTTCGGATCTGGAGCCTTCTTCAGAAATAGTGGAGGTGAAGGGGATTCTGAAATAGTTAAGGAGACAGGGAGATGCTGATAGAAGATGGATAAAGGAGAAGATAGGGTGAGAGGAGACATACAGGTCAAAGAGGCGGTGTTAGAGCCAGTAAAGGTGAATGTAGGTGGGGAGTTGGGGGGGATAGGTCAGTCCAGAGAGAATGGGCAGGTCGCGGGGGGGCGGGATGAGATTAGTGGCTAGGGGATGGGTTGGGCCTTGAAGTGGGAAGAATGGGTAGGGAGGTGGGGACTAACTGGACTGGTTTTGGGATGTGGTCGGGGGTAGGGGAGATTTTGTAGCTTGTAAAGTCCACATTGATACCCTTTGGCTGCAGACCTCTCAAACGAAATACGAGATGTTGTTCCTGCATGTTTTGGGTGACGTCATTGTGGCAATGCAGAAAGCCCAGGATGAACATGTTGTCCAAGGAGTTGGGGGAGTTGAAATGGTTCGCGATTGGAAGGTTTAGTCGTTGCGAACTGAGCATCGGAGTTCCACAAAGCGGTTGGATTGCAGATGCGCACGTGTCGGAGGATGATCTATTGGAATTGGAGGTTGGTGGGGTTGTATGTGAGGACAAGGGGGATTCAGTTTTGGTTGTTATTGCAGGTTGTTATTGCGTGTGTGAGGGATGAGTTGCAGGAAATGTGGGAGACATATTCGAGGGCATTTTGATCACTGTGGAGGGGAAGTTGCGGTTTTTGAAAAAAGCGGACATCTGGGATGTTCAGGAGTGGAATACCTCATCTCGGGAGCAGATGCGGCGGAGGTGAAGGAATTCGGAATAGGGGATGGCATTTTTACAGGACGGTGCGTGAGAGGAGGAATATTCTAAGTAGTTATGGGAGTCGGTAGGCTTAAAATGGATATTGGTTCCCAGGTGGATGCCAGAGATGGAGACAGAGAGTTCCAGTGTCTACATCTCTGGCATCCAAATGGAAACTGATAACCTTCATTGTCTCTAACCTCGCCTCTTTGACCTGTCTGTCTCCTTTCACCCTGCCTTCTCCTTTATCCATCTTCTATCCGCCTCCCCCGCCTCTCTATTTATTTCAGAATCCCCTTCCCCTCTCCCATTTTTGGAGAAGGTCCCAACTCGAAACGTCAAGCTTTCCTGCTCCTCTGATGCTGCTTGGCCTGTTGTGTTCATCCAGCCTCAAACCGTCTTATATAAGATTCTCCAGCATCAGCAGTTCCTACTGTCTCTTGCTCCAAGGTAGATCCAGTCTGAATTGATGATGTTAAAGTCACCCACGATGACAACTCTGTTTTAATTCACATTTCCATAATCTGCCTACACATTTGTTCCACAATATCTCAGTGGCTCTCGGAGCACTTATAGAATAATCTTATCAGAGTGTTTGTACCCATCTTGTTTTTGAGCTCTACCTAAATTGCCACAGTGGATGAGTCCTCTGGCATGTCATCTCTGAATACAGATGTGACATTCTTCGTGTTAGTCATGTAACTCCTCCATCTCTTTTGCATTCCTCTCTATGTTGTCAAAAACAACGAAACCCTGGAACTTTGAGCAGTCACGCCTGCCTCTCTCTCAACCAACTTTCTGTAAAGACACAATACCTTAACCCCATGTACTGATAAAGTCTCTAAGATCATTCACTTTACCTGTAAAACACAATGTACTGAAATAAACACACTTCAGCCCATTATTACCATCGTCTTCAATTACTCCTCAGCCTTGCTTTCTTTCTGAGTTAATGTTCAAAACATCTGTCTTCACCTCAGTACCTCCACTCGAAGACCTGATGCTTTGATTCCTAAACATCTGTCACTATGGTTCAAACTATACTCAGTAGTACTGAAGAACATCCCAGCGCGTGTATTTCTTCGTCTCCAGTGTAGATATAATGCATCCCTCTCGTACAGGTCACCGCTTCCCCAGAGGAGATCCCACAGATCCATGAACCTGAAACCAGTTTGCCTGCAACATTTCTTGTTCCATGCATTCATCTGTTCTATCTACTGACTCCTTGTCACACTAGGACACAGTACTGGTAGTAACCCTGGGATTACTGCCATTGAGGTCCTGCATTACAGCCTCTTTCTTAATTTCCTTCACTCATTCAACAGAACATAGTCCATTGATTTTTCTCTTTATATCATTTGTACCAAGGTGCACCACGATTTCTGACTGCTCACCCTGCCCCTGAAGAATGTATTGCAACCATTCAGAAACGTCATTGACCCTGGCACCCAGCAGGCAACACTGCATCCTGCAGACTCAGACATAACCACAAAAATGCCTGTCTGAGTCTCTAATTATTTAGCCTCTGACCACTACCAGTTGCTTGGATCTTGCACTGCCCTTCACTAGAAACAAAACTGGTTGTGGTGTCACAGGCCTGACTACTGCTGTTATCATCTCCTGAGAGGTTATCCACCCCACCACCAAAATCTAAAGCGGTATGTACTTAGCCAGGGAAATAGCCACTGGAGAGTCCTACACTACCTGCTCACCTCCCTTGTCAGTCACCCGTCTACTTGACTGAACATGTGGTGGGGCCACCTCCCTGTAACAAGTGTCGACCACACTGTCTCCTCGCTGTATGCTCATCAGTGTGCCCAGCTGCTTCTGCAAACGAAAATAAATGATCTGTGAGGTGCTGCAGCCAGTTACACCTCCTGTCAGCATTACATCAGAGACACCTAACGGATCCATGATGTCCCACATATGGCAGGGGCAGCGTACCCTTGTCCTACCTGCCATCTTTACACCTTCATAATAAGACAAATAAAATAACTTTACCTTGACGTTACCTTGTTTGTCTTACTCACTGATGACCAGATTTCATCCAAGTCCGCACTTCTTGAAACTAGCTGCACTGTCCGGTTCCATGAATTGCAATGCAATCTTTATATGAATACCAAATTTTCTCGAGACTGCAAAAATCTTCTGAACAGTCTCCCTAAGGGCCTCTCTCCTATTTCTTGTTTTTGTTAGAGGTGTACAGAAGAATGGAAACACTAGAGTGACGTAATGCCTGGGGCTTATCTTTCCTTTTCCCTTGTTCTTCCTCAATCTGCTGATCAGTCATTAGTGACTGTGCTCACTTCTCTCAGAATGCTCAGCCTATACAGGAATAATTTATCAACCTTAACTGCTAACGATATTAATGATCTCCAGCGATCTTCAAAATCTTACAAGAAGCATTTACTGCTCATCTTAAGGAATATTTCTCCTCTATGTTAACTGTTAGGAAAGGCATGAAGACTTGGGAATATGGGGTCGTTCATGAAAATATCTCGGGGACAGTCCATATCACTGTAGATGACATGTTAGAAGTGCTAGAATGTTTGAATGTGAATAAATCTCCTGTTCCTGATTGGATCTATCCAGATAACAATATAAGATTCTCAAGAAAAAGTTGCACGGGTCCTGTTTGATGTAGTTGCATCAGCATTAGCCACAAGTTAGGTTCTAGAAGACTAGAGGGCAGTGAATATTGTGATCTTATTCAAGAAGGGCTGCAAAGAACAAACAGGGAATTATATACCAAGAAGCTTAACATCTGTTACAATTAAGATAATTGAGAAGATTCTAAGGGTTAGGACATGCATGCATTTAGGAAGACAGGGTTTGATCATCAGCAAGGCTTCGTGCATGAGAGATCATGCCTGACAAATTTGTTTTTGCTCTTAGATGAAGTGAACAGGATCGTTGAAGAAGGCAAGACTGTAGACATAGTTGACATGGATTTTAGTAAGTCCTTTGAAAATGTTCCACCTTGTGAGGCTGTTCTGTAAAATTAGATCGTTTGGAATCCATTGAAAGCTGGCAAATTAGATGCACCATTGCCTATATGGGAGGAAGCAGAAAGTAATACCAGAATGAATGTTTCTTGCAATGAAGGCCTGTGAAGAGTGGTGTGCCTCAAAAGCCGGTGCATAGCCCATTCCTGCTTGTTATCCAGACCAATTATTTGGATGAGAATGTGAACTACGTGATTAGTAAGTGTGTGGATGACACTAAAACAGAACGACAGAAGATAGTAATAAATGCAACGTAGACTAAATATGAGAATGCTAACTAGTCATATAAAAGCAAATTGCAAGAGTTAGTTCTGGATACATGAAAGATAAGAAAGAGACAAGAATCTGCATTAGGTAAATGGAAAATTAGGTTGGAGAAATACAAATGAGTTAACAATAAAAGAAATAGTGAAGGAACGGAATACCTATTTTGTATCAGTTTTCACGTTTGAAGACCCCAATAGCATATCACAATTTCAAAAGCATCAGAGGCATATTTGAGTGCAGTGGGCATCATGAAAGTGGAGGTGCTGGTGCAGCTGAAAGGATTGAAGGTGGGTAAGTCACCCAAACCAATGTACTGCACTGCAACATTCTGACAGAAATACCTGAGGAAATGACAGTGACCTTTCATGAATCACTGGAGTCACTCAATGTGCTAAAGGAGTGAAAAAGGGCTAATGTGACACGGATCTTCAGGAAGGGAGAGACATATAATACTGTAAGTTACAAGCCAATTATACTGAACTCCTTATCAGTAAGTAAATAGTGACCATTATTAGGGACGATACATGAAGTGGATGGGGAAAAAAAAATGAGTCTGTACGTTTCACCAAGTGGAAGCCATGCCTCACAAATCCATTGGAATTATTTGGGTAGGTGATGAGGAATCTTGACACAGAACAGCCAGTGTAAGTGATCTATTTGGATTTCCAGAGGCCCTTGACCAGGTTAGCATTCAGTTAGACAGGACAAAAAAATCAAGAGTTGTGCTGTCCTGCTGAAAATATAAACGGCTATCCACAGGCCACTTTTGGGCAATTATGTGAGGTTTTTAGTTCATATCCAAGGGAAATTGCACTGTCCTTGGCAGGAGTGTGGGTACTGGGGGCAGATGCAGAGGGGATTCCCAAGAATGATCTTGGGAATCTTGGGCTTGACATATGAGGAAACGTTGAAGACTTTGGATCTGTTCTCAATGGAAGTTAAAATTAAAAGGGAGATCTCATTGAGCCGCACAGAATAATAAGAGGCTTGGGCACAAAGAATATCAGTAAGATGTTCCTGATAGTACGACCGTTTCAGACACAATGGCACATTCTTAACTTGAAGGAATGGGTCTTTAGAACTGAGATGAAGTGGAATTTCTACTGCCAGAGTGTGGTGAACCTCTGGGACTAGTTGGCACTGAAAGTTCAGGAGACCAAGTCGTTAAGTGATTTTAAGGTAGAGATAAATGCTTTCTTGATTAGCAAGAGATCAGAGACAGAACCCAGGAGAGAGGCTTTATGAAACATTTTTGCCATGAACAAATGGGAGAACACATTCTTGGGCAGAATGATGTCATTCTGCCCCAATGTCTTATGTTCTTACTGCCTAAAATTGGAACCCAGAAAAAAGGAAAGTGAAGAGGAGGATGAGTTAGAATAGTAAAAGATCAAACAGACACGTGTGGCAGAATTACATTCAGAAGACAGAAGAAGTGTCAAATAGGAAACTTTAAAACAAAATACAAAATAACCATCCCGGCTTATGGAAGCTGAACATTCTAAAAAGTGACCACGTTAAAGAAAAAGCAACATTATAAAATAAATTTCCTTCTGCATCACTTATAGGTTTGCTTTGGTTGGTTACAGAGGTGAACAATCTGAAGCATCTGTAACCAGAAAGGATACGAGAAACTCTTCCAGCGATGTGTGAGCGTTTATTCTGGTCATTTTGAGAAATGTATATATTTTTCAATGCTACTAGCGAGACATTGCTAATGAATTATATTACTAATTTTCTAGCTGTGAAACAGCAGAGGAAATCTTGGGCTCACAGTTCCAAGAGATCCATTGTTCATATCCCCCCTTAGATGCTCTCGCATAGCATGCTCCAGTGGCGAGAGAACATCTAGAGTTGCTTGGTTGCCTCTCTGTTGTGGAATAGCAGTTATAAATATTGAGATTGTACAATATGCTTTGTACCAAACCAGAGACCTATTTGGAGAAAAATTGAATTTTATTGTCTGATGCGTCATGTTCAGTTAGAGAAGTATTGCCTGTGGCTGCATGTCAGTCATGGATTGTATTTCGCGAAGAACAATGTGGTTTACATATTCATTCAAGCATCTCAGAATGGAATATGGCCTATGGTGAAAAATAAAATGTTTGCCTATTCTGTTATATGTAATTGTTTTTTACCACACATTTTCACTCTTATTTGAACAAAGCATTGTTTTTGAAATTAGATATTAGCTCCACGAACAGGTGGCCCCAAAATCGTATTGGTATTTCAAAAGAAAATTGAATGAAGACAAAGAGAAACAGTATTTACCCAAATCACACGTTGCATGCTGATATCTGTTTTCTTTTTCTCTCAGTAACCATTTTGCCTAACCTCACAGCCTGAAATGTGGTGAATATCCTTAGCCAGTTTTTGTACATGCTGACTGTGCCCCTATAACAGTGTGGGGCGCAGTGCACAATGATACACGGCGGAGTCAGAGACAAGAACCTCAAGGACTCTCAACGTAACAATTCTTTGTTCGTTGTCCAAGGAAGCAGTGAACCTGCTGCGGAAATTTACAGCAGTCTCGCCCAGATCATTGCCGTATCTCTTCAATATATATGTCAGGGAACTCCCTGGGTGTTGAATATACCAGAAGAGGTAAGGAAAGGTATCAGTCGTGGAATAATTGCAGTTCAGAGCGATAGTCTCTCCTTCCTGAGCTGTTAAATCAGAAGTATCCTGAGAGACTGAATCGATGCCACTCGTACCTGCAACAGGAATATAAAATGCAGATTAAAAATTGGAGGAATTACACTCAACAAGTATTAGTCTGAAACAAATACACTCACCAGGCATCAAGATCAGTCCTATCAGCAAGAAATGTGAAGAACACATCGTTTCTGATTTAGATGTAGATGGAATGCAGCTGTATGATTTACCCGTGTTAAAAGTGGTGCAAAATATTGAAGGGGAAAAGTCGTTGGCGATGTCCTTGTATGGGATAAAAGGAAATACTACCCTGTGACATGATTGGCAGATAACTCACTCCTGGTGCGACCTGTGTACCAATCCGAGTCAGTTGCATCTAATTAATGCATGATATCCCAACGTTCATTGCAAACGTTTCTTTTCTCTCCTTTTGTGCATATATTTCTGTCAGTAATCTGTCATTTTGGTTTTCACTCCGTCTCCCACTGCATTCAGTTCCCCGCTCACCATGCCTTCAGCCTTCATCTAAATGTTTCTGTCCTGTTTCTTCATTAAATTGAAAGTGAAAGCATTAATTTTGTCAATGTATTCCATTTGTAACTACAATTTTACTGGATTAATAACATGCTGTGCAGCCATTACGATAATGGTTGCCTTTGAAATGACTAATGCAAGATCAAACAAGACACCTTTGAACTGGAAAACCTTCAAGAAGTGGTGAGGTGCAAAGACAGTTGTACCATACAATTTGAACGAAAAAATATTTGCCTCGATTAATATTCCCTAATCTCTGCCATAAAGCAAAGGCAAAGGTGTTGTCAGAAGCATCTCTTTATTGGTGCTTGGGGTGCGAACTGGAATGCATGAGGTCGAAGACTTTAAAGCAGAAAGCGATCTTCGGATCAGTATTGAAGTCACACTGTGTAATGAGAGGGAGGTAAACTCATCTTATCACTTTACTCACACCAGTTGCACATGTCCATTAGATGACAATGTCCAATCCAAAGACGAAAGAGTTTGGAGAAACAATCGATCCAACAGAAAGATGCTAAAGCAGAGAACCTCTCATGTGAAAACAATTGAAAAATATAACGTGATAGCTTTTCATTACCTAGGATAGAATGACAATTAATTGACTTGCTGAAATTTCATTGCTTAAAATTTTTTCATCGCTCCTTATATTAAATTCGTTCACAGATTGAGACTGTTACTTCCAGGCCAATATTTAATACCCATCCCAGAGGGAAGAAAGGAGTCAACAACCTTGCCGTGGGTCCTGAGTTAAATTTTGGCCGGACCAGGCAATGATGGCAGATTTCATCCCTGAAGTGAACCAGATTTTTTTCCCAACAATCAGTACTGTTACCATGGCCATCATTAGCTGCTTAATTACGGATTTTTACTCAAAGGAATTCGAACCCCCGTCTCCAAACGATTGCTTGGATCTCTGTATTGACATTCCAACAACACACCACGAGGCCAGTGCCTCCCCATTGTTCTGGTTTCTACCAGTAGACGATTAAAAAAGAAGTTAACCTAACTGTAGAGGAGGATAAAGATCGGGATAGTTGAGTTGTGTTTATTTTACTGAGATTTGTTATGATCTGGAACACAATATCCAATGTCATGGGAAAATAAGATTCAAGTATAAATTTACAAAATGTGGGATCTCAAAGATGAGGAGAGAAGCACATGCATTCAGGAAATTTGATTATTCACTTTAGGAAGTTGTATTTCACTTCATAGTTCCCCAACACGACTACTCGTGCACTGAACCCCTCTCAACAACCTGACTTTCTCTGCAGCTGTACATTGAGCAGGTGCAGGGTGTGGGCAAGCGTTCTCGATGCTCAGGCATTACTATTACATTCCCATCATTTTATCTTTGGCTGGTGGGGCTGCTCTCAGTCTTGAGGCTGCGGCTTTCTTGCTCAAATTTTGCTCTTCAGGCTTATACTCGGCACAATTTACGTTTATAGTTAATTGATACCTTTGAGCAATTCTAGAGAAGTAGATTGTGAGACAGTGAACAGTGTTTTTGCTCTGACAGGTAATTTACTGCATTGATACGTAAACGTGTCTGGAAATCTTTTGGGATACAGACCCATGCAGCTCTTCATAATAATAGCATTAATGATCGTTTTCTTTTAATCCATTAAGCAATTCGAGTGAAGTGAGCACGCGGCTTATCGCCATTCACCTACAGTCAGTTATAACTTCTTTGGCCACACTTGGTGTCATTGTTGGGAGAATGTTAGTGATGATTTTTGGTGCTTACGATGATCAGTCTTTGATGCTGATTGTAGATATCATTTTTGCTCTGTATTAGAGTGCAGCTGCTATGGAACAATAAGACATCCAATGTCTGAAGTAACTGTCGGAAAAATAGATGATGCCATGGTAAAGCACGCTTTCAAGACAAATGAACATGATCCTTATGTGTTTTCATGCAATGATCACTTCGGATGTTGAAGGATTCATAGAACCGATATAACGATTATAAATTTCCTGAAACTGCCATGTGTCTCTGCGCAATTAGGACCACACAGAGACGCAGTCAATTCCCTATAATTCAAACAGGCGCCCATATGGTGCGAACTAGAATGCGACTTTATCCGGAAAGATGTTAAGAGCCATTCCATTTACAGCCTTTGTGAGATGGACTTTTCGCTGTCTTTCATCTCTTCAGAAGGAAAAGACTGTCGGATTGTGCAACAGTTTCTCTTTAATACAATGGTGTTTAATTCTCTTGAGTTCATTTAAAACCAAGTTCTTACTTCAAAGGAGAAATGTTGCCACAAACGCATACCGTTTTGAGTTTAGGACTAGTAATGATAATGAAAACAGAGAGGGATTGGTTACATTAATGTCAATGGACTACTGATCCAGTGGACCACATTAATGTTTTCTATTCAGAATGTTTGGATTTAAAACATTCCATTGCAGATACTGACTGTTGAAGTCGATACATCAACTCCTGTTTTTAAATTGAATTTCAGAAATGGTGACGGTGATGTAATAATAAACTGCTGTTAAAAAAAATCACCTAATAGAACATCTTTATGAAAACAAATCAGCCATCCTTATTCACCTTGACCAATTTGTGACTGCAATCTGTAACTCTGAACTGGTCTCTGAAAATGGCAGGCAATAAAACAATTTAATGTCAATAATGAGTGGGCAAAATTGCTACCTAAATTTGTCTTGATCCCATGATAGAATATAAACGAATATCTAAGAATAACAACAAGTAATATTTATTACCATGTGCAAACGAGGCTAGATGAAGGAAATTTCTGGACACAGTAAATATGACGGTGATTAAAAATCAAAAGAACGTTGGATGCTGTAAATCAGGAACAAAAACAAAGTTGCTGGAAAAGCTCAGCAGATCTGGCAGCATCTGTGGAAGAGAAAACAGCGTTAATGTTTTGGGGCCGGTGACCCTTCCTCAGAACTGATGGTGGCTGGGAAAACGTCAGCTTATATGCAGCCGGAGAGAAGAATTGGATTTTTTTATGATGGTGATTGATAGACATGTGAATTGCAGCCTGTCTACATCATGTCAAAAGTGTGTGATGAGATGCAGTGTACAATCACGTCTGCAGATAGAGAGGTGGAAAATGGAGAAGATAGGTTTTCATGTTTACACATGAAAACATGGTACAAGACTATGGGCAATATGTTAACAGATTTAGTGATAGACAGTTCTGAATAAGGGTCTTTTTGAAGTTTCTTGTTATAGGTGTTATTTCCACAGCCATCTGACCATCATTCCACAGAAATGTGTGGCAATATCAAGTTTAACCTCGGCGATAACCTATAACATACAAAACTTACTACCTATGGGAAAGGAAGATGCAAACACATCAATTTACCCAAAAATAGACATTGTTCATAATATCCAAAAGATTAAATTACAAAACATTTCAACTTTAAAACTGTGAAATTAAAAACAATCAAATTGTCTCCATGCAGCTTGCTCCCCCTTTAGATGCATGAATAAAATATTAATATTCTGAATAATTACATTGAACATTGCCATATCAGGCATACAACTTAAGATCAAAATAAGAAGGGACTGGGCCCGAAACCTCAGCTTACCTGCTCCTAAGATGCTACTTGGCCTGCTGTGTTCTTCCATCTCTACCTCTTGTTATTAAAGACCTGCTGTCGTATTCAACATTCAACCGACAAAATTTCCCCACATCCAGCCACCGCCACCAAATTCAAAATTCTGTTCTATTTGGAAAGAAATACCAATCTAATCGCAGGAATTTCAAAACTCTAAGCATGCACAATTTGCTTTCAATTTCAGGCATTTTAGCGTGTGACCCTACAAGTTTCCTGCCCCTTGGTGCCATTTTTTGAAAAGGCCTCAAGCAGCAGCTTTTGCTGATTACAACGCTGATAAATATATCAAAACTATCATGTCCAGAAGCAAGGCAAATGATGTCCACCTTCGAGATACCATTCTCCCTGAAATCTGGGAATCATGCAATGTCCTGAGGGCCCACTGCAATACATCACAGAAAGGTGAGAATGATTCCCACCTCCTCCCCAAAAACCCGTAGGACAGTTCGTGTGATATTTTGTCATGAAGTGTTTCGGCTATGACTATCAGTCATCATACTGTTTTTTTTTATTTAATGGCCATTAGTGCCTCCCTGGGCAGCCAATTTCTAACTTTTTTCGTCCCCCTGTATTCGTTAACTGGAGGACTTACTGTGTTTGTCGACTGTTGCCAAATAGCGTACTGATACCTTGAATTGCTTCCATGTTACTGATGTTATTATTCCCCACCTTGGAGCCTGCGCTCACTTCTGCTTAAACCATTCCATGATGTAAGTATCCAGTAATTTATAGTCAGAGACCAACTGCGCTTCACCAGCATTCTGCTCATTGATTTCCACTGTAGATTGACTCACTGGAAATGCACAGAGTCTACCTGTGAAAGAGATGTGCTATCTTTAGAAAAGCATATAAGTAAAACGAGACACTTCTGGAATTGCTTATTTTAGAATTAGCATATCGTATCTCCAAAATACTAATATCAAATGCTAAATAAAAACCAAAAGAACTGCAGTGGCTTTAAATCAGGAACAAAAACAAAGTTGCTGGAAAAGCTCAGCAGGTCTGGCAGCATCAGAGTTAACAGAGTTAACATTTAAGGCCCAGTGAGCCTTCCCAAGCACCCAAGGCGAAACATGTTCTTTGTTTTCTCCTTCACAGATTCTGAAAGTCCTGCTGACTTTTTTTCCAGCAGCCTTGTTTTTGTTCCTAACCACCAGATACTAGTTTAACATGATTGGATCAGAATCCCAGAACTGCTCTGTTGGAAGAGAGATGCAGATCCTGGCCCGTTGTAATGCTGATCAAGCCAATGGCAAACGTGTAAAAATCATCAATGCAGTTTGCCAATATTTAAGGTCAGTAATACTGATCAGACAGATGTAAATAGACGCAAGATCTGCACAGGGTTCGCTTGGCAGTGTGTTCACACCAGTTTCTTTCATGGTTTATAATTGAAAACATTGCAATATGTGAGACTGAAACCCTTTGGTGGCAGCACTGAAAACTTTACGCAATGCGCAAAGTGAACATCTCTCTCCAGGCCAATTTCTTGTGCATCTTATTGGAAACATAGGTTTCAACCAAGTCAGCTACTTAACCATTGACGATGTCCCTGCATAGTAGATCAAATCAAATACATTTCTGATTTTCTTTTTCTCATGAATGACGTTTTTTTTAATTTGTAACCTTATCCAGATCCTACCCTCTCTTTAGTTTCCCTAGTTGCCTCATTATCTGTCCTCTGCTCGTATTGCATATGTCTTTTTTTTATTTTTAATTCCTCCGTATTTGTCACTGTATCCGGTGCGATTACTGTTTAGTTCCATTTATCAGTGTTTCTAACATTCTTCATGTTGCATCTTTATACATTTTCCTTCAATATTGAGTGTAGTAAAGTACATTGGCTCCATTCGAGGCTTACAACAGAACATTTTAGGTGATATACCGAAAAAGAAAATTAGAATATCGAAGTAAGTATTTATGTCTTTCTACATTTTGCCCTCGGACTCAGATTAAAGTTAGACAAGCGTTTTGCAGGAAACTCCCCACCGTTTGTACTTCAGAAGCATCCTTGGAAGATGTATGGAGTAACTGCGAGAAGATTCAAAGGACACTAAAAATCGTCCATGAATTAATCTGACAATTCACATCCTCTTTTGACGTGTCTTGGCATAAAGTGAAAGCATCGCCTACCTCTATGCCAAAAGTTCTGGAGTGAAATTCTACCACAGGTAGTGTGAGAATGGTGGTCTGGCAAAGCACACAAGCAGGTCTAATTAAAGTGTTGGCTGTGCTGTCGCTTCCTATTAGTTTTATTTTTCTGAAGAAATTAATTGCACATGTAAATATAAAGAAAACTGATTTGGTCGTAGTAGAAATTAACAAAAAAGTTTTGATGTGTGAGATAGGAATTCTGGGTAGAAAAAGATAAGTAAAACGTTAAGCACTGTATTCGCCATGACAGGGTGTCAGGAGGTCGAGTTTAACCAATCTACCATCAGGGTGGGATAAACGAAAAAAGGTTAACACAATTGTTTAATTGAAATAATAATGTGAAATGCGATTCTCAATTTAAATTGGAAATGTGTTGCCTATTTGTTAATCTATTTCTCTGAATAACTTTTTTTTGTCCTTTGCTCATGTTAGAGCTGCACAGTTATTCCTAGTCTCTGCCCGTCCTAAATGAAAACCGCATTTTATCTGTCTATGTTTCCAGCTTTGTTCATTACACACGTTTGCAACTTTGTAGTCGATACTCAGCACGTTTAAAACACATTTGCTCGATCCTGGAATAGATGGCAAATAATAAACAAAGAAAAATGAAAGTTGCATTCTAAGAAAAAAAGTATGTTACATTTGGAATCGAGTTATTGTGCATGGTGACAAGGACAGGTTACCGAGGCAACAGGGTCAGGGGGAATGTGATTAAGATCTTCAACATTAATACTTTTTCTCCATCATAGTCGTGTTAGAGGAGTGGACAGTAGGAACAGCTGTACACTCGTACTTCTGATGACTTGACTGTGGTGGATGTTATCCTTTTGCGAACAAAAACAAATTTGCTGGAGAAGCTCAGCAGGTCTGGAAGCATCTGTGGAGGAGAAAATAGAGTTAACATTTTGGACCAGGTGACCCTTCCTCAGAACTGATAGTGGCTGGGAAAACGTCAGTTTATATGGCGAAAACAGGGAGATGATAGGGAGTAAAAGACAGAATAGAACCCAAAGAGAGAGAAAGACATTTGGACAGACAAAGTAGTTGCTAACAATCAGGCTGAGAGGGTGAATAGTTGTAAATGGGGACTGTTAGTGATTAACAACAGGTGATGTGTAGTGGCAGGCTATCTGATAACAAGGCCTGGTGTGTGGGGTGGGGTGCTGGGACAAGGGGAGCTTAGACCCTAAAATTATTGAACTCAATATTGAGCCCGGAGGGCTGTAGGTCCCCCAAGCAGAAAACCAGCTCTTGTTCTTCGATTTTGCTTTGGACTTCACTGGAACACTGTAGTAAGCCGGAGATAGAGGTTTTGGCCAGTGAGCAGTGTGGTACTTTGATGTGGCAGGCAATAGGTAGCTCAGGGTCTTTTTTGGGGGGAATAGAACGTAGATGTTCTGTGAAGTGATCCCTAAGTCTCTGCTTCATTTCCCCAATCTAGAGGAGACCACATTGTGAGCAGCAAATGCAGTAGGCTAGATTATTGGAAGTGCAGATGAAGTATGGCTTCATCTGAAAGGTGTACTTGGGCCCTTAGATAAGCTAGTGTTACACCTACGCCGGTTACAGGCGAAGCTGCCATAGGACTGTGGCGAGGTGTTGGGGGTGAAGGAAGAGAGGGCCATAGTGTCACAAAGGGAACAGTCCTTGTGGAAGGCGGGCAAAGGAGGAGAGGGGAATATGTTTTTGATGGTGGCATCTTACTGGAGGTGGCAGAAATGGCGTCTGATGATCTTCTGGATGTGGATGCTGGTGGGGCGGTAGCTGATGATAATGGGAATGCTGCCGCTGTTGTGGGAGGGAAGAGAAGGGGTGAGTGCAGAAGTGTGGGAGATGTGTCGGACCCGATGAAGGGCCCTGTCGACAACTGAGCTGGAGAATCCTCAGCTGAGGAAGAATGTGGACATTTCGGATGTTCCGTTGTCAAAGATGGCCTCATCTGAACATATGCAACAGAGACAGAGGAACTGAGACAATGGGATGGATTCTTTACAGTAAGTGGGGTGTGAGGATGTCTTGTCCAGGTTGGAGTCGGTAGGTTTGCAATGGATACGAAGTGTCAGACTCAGGAATGTTTTAGGAAAATGCCTGAGAGATAGAGAAGTAGGGGGTGGGGAGGAAGAGATCCAGGAAGAGTTTCATGGAGTTAGTGACGAGCAGCAATTGTTTGATAGAGGGATAAACATTCAGGGAATGAGATAAAGTGAAGAGATTACAGTAGCCAGAAACAAAACAGAGGGAAAGAGGAATAACTCAAGAGAGAGAAAGAGTGGGATACAGATGTAATGTAGAAACACAGTCTGTACCGCATAACATTGGAAAGGTAACACACTCTACAAACTGAGACAGTTGTTCAGATAATTCAACAGGTTATTCTCCCTTTCAAAATTCATCCGTGGCACGAGAGAGGAGAGAAAGATTTGCAGACAGAGACACTAAGGCTGATAACGATAAATAGCAACAAATCATATCTACTACAATGAGAGAAGGGCGCGGTGAGAGGAGAATGGAGATAAAATATTCTGACCGAAGGATATAAGACAGGATTTGGGCTGATCAAACATTTGGACCTTACCTGTCAGTCGATAACATTACGGACCTTGGTCCACATAGAATGAACATTTCAACGTTATGACAAAACAATATCATAATTCCACTTGTATTCATTCAACCATCTTGTTACGAACATGGGTTGTCACAAGTGTCCAACATCTTGTATTGAACATTCTGAGCTCTTCAGGTGGACAATTCCAACGCAAATGAATGTTGCAGTGGTTGATTGGTTAGTACAGTGCCTGAGACTGGGCTACAATTCCATCCTGAGGAAAATTTCTGTTTGGAGTTTTCATATTCTTCCCGTGCAGACGTGGGGTTCCTATGAGTACTCCGGTTTCATCCCACCTTCCAAATACGTGCAAGTTAAGTGGATGGCTCATGGTAATGTGCAGTTAGAGGGAGTGGGTAGGGAGGTGGGTTTGGGTGGGATGGACGCCATAGAATCAGTGTGGTGTCAATGAGCTGAATGGTCTACTTCCCATTGTCGAGGTTTGATTATTCTGTGTGAAGGTATGAATGCTATAATTTTGGTGTCAGTGCAAGTCAGCCAGATAGTTATAATGATAAAGTTGGGCAGAACTTGAACTGGAAGTGAGATCGGCATGACAGGATTGTGCAGGAAGGGCACAGATGTGAAGCGCTGGAGCCTGTCCTACCGCTATTCAGAGATTAACAGCATTTGTTGATCTTGGAAGTAACGTATTTATTCTCTAAGTGAAATGAAGAGCTGGATCTGGAAGTCATCATGTAGCTCCCCAATTCTCTTACGTATACATAGATGATCATTTATTCATCCAATCGGCCATGCCTCAAGCAAATAGCATACGTTCATTTGCAATGTCTCATATTCTCAGGCCAGTCCATAGTGGCAAAATAGATCTTCTTATACAAAGTACATTAATAAAGGTCTTTGAGCTGGGACAAGAAAGATACACAGAGCTGAAGGCTATGGCAGAGGAAAATTGGGAACAGAATTTGCAATCAGTCACAGGAAGACGTATGCAGATTCCAATGAACAAATTCTGACCGACAATACGATGGTGAAGCCTTCTCATTGTGAGGAAAGTCAACAGATTTATTGGAAGCTCATGTGTGGTTGCGTCTTGCTGCTGCTAGGAATAAAGGAATACTACAGGCTATGCTGTCTTTGAAAGGAAAACAATGCATAAATCAGACTGGGCTTCAGGTTCACCTCTGTTCTTTTCTCTATTACCAGAAGAATACCCCTCAGCAGAGAGCTGAATGAACTTCTTTACTTCAGGAACTTTTTGGATTTGAAATGTGTTGCCTGGGAGAGTAGTAGAGACAATGGAAGGTTTGAAAAGAGAGCTGGATATATATTTGAAAGTGAGGAATTTAGCTGGCCGAGAAGACAGGATGAAGAATGGGACGAACAAGACTGTTGTTTTGGGAGCCTGGAACTCCTCTTTCGATACTGTGAAATTTTATTATTCCATGCTTGTAGGTACAACGTGTTTCATCACCCCATTTTCCCTCTGTTGCCTCTGCACACTCTTTGTGTTAATCACGCATCACACCTTCCCACAAAATATCGTATGATCTAAAATTTGGTGACAATACATTCGCTTTTCTCATTGAAATCATTATCCTTTATTGTAAATAAATATGACCCAAACACTTCTCACTGTGTCAAAATATTTGTCGAAGTTTGTCATTCTGAAAGCAACCTCACCCTCTGTACCTATATTTTTGTCTTCAAACGCTTAGGAAATCCTTTAACCAATGAGAGTCAATGGCCAAGTAGAATTCTAATCCTGCCACGGCAGATGTTGAAGTGTAAATTCTATTTTTAAAAACAAAAGACTAGAATTAAGAGTCTAATGATAATCATGAAATCACGTTTATTTGGCTGGCATTCCATTGGTTGACAATTTCCAGGTAAAACATATCACCAGAACAAAGGGCATTTCACGCATTAGACAGAGATAATGCATTAGATAGAGATAAATGATATTGATGTTGTCTCTGTGTCAGTTTGTATTAGAACACAGGAGTTGAGAAAAATAATCATTTATGTTAAAGTCACTCAATACAGAATTTAAAGCCAATTCGATGGTGCTACTCTGCATCACAAAACCAGTTGTCCAGCACACCTGGCTATCTGCAACTCGCATGCACACAGACAAACACGCACATATGCACAAGTATACACACTAACACACAAACTGGTTGGGATTGTGAAACTGTGACGATCTTGGTACCTGATATATCTATTATGCTATCAATAATTATACAGTTAGCCCTGCTCTGCAGAAAACTGTGAACTAAGAAATAGTAAGACACCAGTAACGAATCCTTGGGCTAATCTATTTTCAGTAGGGAGGACAACTTCAAAACTAAGGTCATATTTTCATTGTGAGAGGAGAAATGATTAAAAAGGGCAGAAGGGCATTTCTTTTAACGTGCATTGGTTCGTCTGTAGAAGGAACTGAGAGAGAACTGGCAGCAGGTACAGTTGCATCGTTTAAATGACATTTGGATGAGTTCAGGAATAAGAAGAGCTTGAGGGGATGTGGGACAGTCACAGTCAGGTAGCAACAGTTTAGTTTGAAAACATGGTCAGCATTGACTGGGCCATCCGAAGGGTCTGTTTCCATGCTGTACAATTCTATAACCACTTTACAAGAAGCATATCAATACTTCAGGGAGAATTTAGAGTTATTTGTAAAGATGCCTGGCTGTGTTAAAACATAGACATTATAGCAATGAGACAAACGTGGTGTGGCTAGAATTTTTCCATAAGTACTCGTAAAGCTGGGTCCTGATTTAATTAAGGTGCAAAAAATATAATGAAGCACTCTGAGAGAATAGACATGAAAGTTTTGAGCCTCTGAAGGAAATGTGCATGAAATGGGGATACAGCTTTACGATGATCAGAGGAAAGTTGAGAGGGGAAATTAAGGAAAACATTTTTACCGAGAGGTCGGTGGTTATCTGTCAATTTTAGTCTCTGAGTTGGAAACCTTCGTCTCATTCAGCAAAAACGAACCATTCATTGAAATGACACATCTTCATCAGTCTTCAGGTGACTCATAATTCCAATGAGTTTCGGTCATTTCTAGCCATTTTAAATTAAGAAAAGGGAACATGAAATTAATGTCCATGCTCGTGGATCATTTTTTATCAATTTTAAAAATGAAATAATTGATGCGTTCTGGCAGCAAATGAAACATATCAGCAGAGAATTCTTGTCAAGTCATTTCCTTGCAATCTGGTGGTTGTTTCATGTGACAACAAGACACTGAAAAAGAAGGTTCTTCATCACCAAGTACTGTCCAAGTGAAAAGAAAAAGAATTTGTTAAAATTAAAACAACAGGGAACAATCAATAAACAGAAACAATGAAAAGGTCGGTGTGAAATGAACATTTTAACCATACTGAATTGGAACAGTTTTAATGTGCTCAAAAGATGTATTTGCTGAACATAGTCATCATCTTTAAACTGGCAGGAATGTTATTGCTTGTTATAACATTTTAACTCTGACTCACAATTGCTTATTTGGATTATTCTAACGGGGACAAAGCAAAATGAGACAATGCCTGCAGCAGGCACTGTCACCTACCTCTGGGCCATACAGAACTTGAGGAGCAAACCGTGAAGTTCTCTATAAAAATTCAAACTGGGTTACGACAATCGAAGAGCAGAGAGAACCACACGAAAATAAAGCATGTATCAGACATTGATTCAAAATTGACAAGAAATTATCAGAGTTATAAGCACAGACCCGTAATTAGAATTCACATAAGGGAAACATCGGAGCAGAGATGAAAAAAAGGTAACTCGAGGAATAGATATGAATAAGTAGGAAATAGAACAGGGCAAAATGCACATTAAATATAAACTCAATTCAGAGGAACAAACAATAAAGAGTGACGTAATTTACAAAGCCCATTAACAGCATTCATATTTCCATCATTAGTAATTGCTTAGGCCTGTTATCACAGCGCCTAAAGAAACAAAGTTTATAAATGCCCAGAGAGTTAAATTATATGTCCTCATTTATCCCGCCAGAGGGGACCATAGTTGTGTTCGTTGTATATTTTCACAACATTGTACGGCAGTGCATTGCAGTAACGCTAATCCTAACTCTATCGCATCTGAATCTTCATGTACAAAAATGCAGAAAAAGAGTATCAACTTCTGAGTGGAACTGCTGAAGAAGCCAGGGCAAAATTGAAAAACAACTTGTCTCCTATCCCTTTCCTTTCTTGACCATAAATACGTCCTTAGTGACTGAAAGATGAAGGAGATGATGGTGTGAAATTGTACCTAAATATCTCAATGATGATGAGACAATGAAAAGAAAAAGTCAAGGTTAGAATCGATGGAACACGCAACCGCTGACAGGTGATAGAATATGAAACATTAATTTATTTCTGAGGTGGAGGGTGCTGTTTGTGTGTGTGTGTGTGTGTGTGTGTGTGTGTGCGCGCGCGAGTGTGTGTGTGTGTACTTGTGCACCTCTATATGCATGTTGTAACCAAATACATTGTAACACTTGGTCTCCTGCTGTGGCTCATAGAGAGTTGTTATCGTAAGACTTTGTTAATTAGGCCGTCCAATTCTGATTCTCCAACAAGATCAACTGTAATATTTCACTGCCTTGCTGACATATTTGAACAGTTAATGCGTTACCATTGTATATCTGTCCAAATGAACAATTTCACCTTGTTCTTTTTTCGTTGCTTCCATGATAAAAAAAAATGGCAGCAGACCTGAGGTGAGCTCTTTCGCTGGAATTGGCAATCGGATAATATGGCACGTCAGACCTTCTTGAAGAACTAACCAATCAGCAGAGACCAAAACGTTATTCAACCTCTTCCAGGCTTATGTTGAAAACAATTTCAGCTTTGACTCGTTCTGATAACTTTCACAATGACCTTTCTGCAAGAAGGTCTCTTAATAACTTAGAATCCTCGAGTTGCTGCAGTGTGGAAACAGGCTCTTTGGCCCAACAAGTCCACGGTGACCCTCATAGCATCTTACCCAGCCCTATTACCCTATAAACCACTCATCCCTGAGCACTATGGGCAATTTAACATGGCCGATGCACCTAGCCTGCACATCTATGGACTGTGGGAGGAAACAGGACCGCCCTTAGGAAACCTATGCAGAGAAACTCCACACACAGTTGACCAAGGGTGGAACCAAACTCTGGACCCTAGCGCTGTGAGGCAGCAGTGCTAACCACTGAGCCAGCTGCTGCCTCAAAAGTGTGTTCATTCCGCATTGCTGTTCTATTTGGTAGGCTCACAAACCGTCCAATATTGTTTTTAGACTCATTGAAATCTAAACAAATAGAGAGGCAATAAAACACTTGTTCTGAATGGAAATGATTGCCGCAAACTATGCCTGTCCAAAAATCTTGTACTTATAAATTTGGAAGAAGTTGGAGAATGTCACGGAGTGAACGACAAAATTAGCCTAGGAATCCAGTCAAGAGTGAGGTCAATGAGACAAATTGGCAAATCCAGGATTTTAAACCATCCATGGAAGGCAGATTTCAAAACAAATTACAACAGGTAGGATATAGGATGATCTCGTTAGAGGGAGCTGAAAGTTCATTAAAAATATGTTTTATTCAATAGATCCTCCATCAGGTTTAAAATAAATCTAACAGTGCGAGTTTAATCTCTGTGCTGGCTTTGGTCACTCATGGACCCGTAGCTCCTCACTTTCTGGCTGTCCCACTACCCTTCCAGCTGTAGAGAGGTGATCCTCAAAAGATAACTTTCCAAATGATTGCATCTCATTAGGGTCCTTGCATACGGTCCGTTTAGGGCTATTGGACTTATCAGTTAATCTGTAGACAGACACTTCCTATGATACCCACCGGATTGTGTGGGCAATACATTCATTTAGCTGTACTGACTATTCCTTGGATTATTTTTATTGGTTGTTTCTGAGTGATATGGATAGAGACATTATTTCTTTCAACTTAATTTAAACTGTGGATCTTGTTGGTCATTGTTGAGGCAATGTACTTGAACAGACACTGACCACATCATCGTGATTGAGGAAGATGAAGAACAGTTGTACCAAAATTTCAGAGAGACTCTAGGTACGGATATATGCTTCTTCTGATGCCGTCTACATTATTGCAGATCCATGGAGTTTCTGCTGCAGGGAAGCCAGTACAGTGGGAATGCAGAGAGATTTCCACGGGACAGATTTTCCTCAAAGTTTCATCTGACAATACTGAATCATCCAGCTGAAATTTTTGAAGACAGACCTGACAAGTTCTGCAGTACATTTCTGCGCACTGAGACCATAGAGACTCATAGCTGCTCTGACCCAGTGCAAAAACCGCCGAAGCCTCATGACAGCACATAAAGCAAATAGTGAGGTAAGCAGTGTATCTGAAATGGATTCAAATTTTGCCACGATATAACATATGTTTCCATGTAAATACACAGATACTTTCGTAATAAATGTATTAGTTAAATCTGCGAGTGTAACTCTTTGTGAATACTAAGCAAAAAACAAATATATTTAGCACATTTCTTATGCCACAAAATGATTAACTACTGCAGCTATGAGAATGCAGTCTATAAATGGAAGCCAGCATTGAACGTTAGAAGTTAATGTGCCAAATGAATTCTCTGGTTCAATGATGATTAGTGTTGCTTCACTATTTTCGAACTCATTTTTGTTTCACAAGAGCAGTCCTGTTATCTATTATGCCACTTGTATCGATCCTGCGACATGAGAACTAATCTTAAAAACCTCCGAAGGAGATATGCTAGGGATGAGAAGTAAATCTCGTCTGAGGTGTTCACTGTTTTGTCCTGGTTCTGTTAATTATGTCGCAACTGAATCTTCACGCACTGAAATAGAGAAATAAAACTTCCAAAAGTACATATCAGGCTGAAGAGAGCTATTCTTTATAGAAGTTATTTAACTGATGATGAATAGGCAGACAAGCAGCCGACTCTTTGAGCCTCAGTCACCAACAAACTCTCACCAGTTTCGAATAGAAAGAAGGACAATTCACAGAAAGCTGAGACACAGAGAATGGGAAATAGAATACTTTCACGCTCTAGAGCAGTGACAAATCATCACGGACGTCGGGCATCAATATATCTGGGGAGAGAAGAACATTTAAACAGACATAAGATTAAGAGCAGGGATAAGCTACAAGGCCCTTCAAGCCTGATCCACCATGTAACATGACCATGGATAATCATCTATCTCAATATCAATTTCCAGTTGTCTGTCCTCATTCCTTGATTTTTTTTAATTATAAAGCTCTATGCATCTCTTTTCAGAAGGTATTCAGTGGCTTAGCCTTCAGAATGTTCTGTGCTATGGAATTACGCAGGTTCAGTAATGTTTAACTGAAGATATCCTACGCGATCTGTTATAAATGGTTTACCTGGAATATTGAAACGATATCCCTTAGTTCGAAATTCCCCATCTACAAAAAGATCCTACCTGGCTCTAATCAGCCCAACACTGTACAATAGGGTGTATTTCAATTCTTTATCCTTTCATCCTTCTAAACTCTCATAAACATAGGTCCAGTCAAACAAGTTTCTTGGTATACAATAGTCATTTCATCCCTGCTCCCAGCTATTTAAACATGTTTTGTATGCAACTATATCATCTCTTAGATATGGAGGCAAAAACTGCGTACAATGCTCTAGTTATGACAGTACCAAGGTCCTGAATAGCAGAAGTGAGACATCCGTACTTCTCAACTGAAATCCTTTTGCAATGAAGGCAAACATGCCATTCGCCTTCCTAACTACTTGCTGCATCTGCTTACTATTTTCATTAGCTGATGTACATGGATAGCCAAAGTCTTTGTAAATTCACAATTCCCAAAGCATCATCATTTAAATGATATTATTTCTCTGTGCTTTTCACACCAAAGTGCATAACTTTACATTTAACATGTTACACTGGATGTACCATATGTACAGTCTTCCTTAAACTTGCATAAGACTTTTCTTATGCTCTCTTGTGTCCTCCTTACAACTTCCTACACTTTGTTTCTTTGTGCCAATGAATTCTGGAGCCATGCCAAAATATTGAGCCCTTTTCTAAAAGAGCTTTAGTTTTGCTGACTATCCTCTTCGGCAATTATCAAAAACTACCAAACGTTTTCTGCACGTCTAACCTCTCCACAGTCCCTGGTCATCATTTACCAAAACTTATAGGTTTATCCACGAAAAAAAGCTCCAGTTAATTGGTTAAGTATGATTTGTCTTTCATAAACCTATGCTGGATTTATCCAAACCTCTCGTGCTATGCAAATATTAATACTTGCCCAATCGTTAACTTAGTGTCTTCAGAATTTTGGAAGATGATCGTCAATCCGTACAATATTTCCAATGCTACTGCCTTTAGCAATTGTAAGGCTCTTTGTGATTCGTCAGTCATTTGCCCATTACTCCCACAACAACATTTTCTTGCTTCAAATTGACCCAAGAACTAACCGTTTGGTTTTCTAGCATTTCTGAGAGGATATTTGTATCATCTTTCATGAAGACAGAATCAAAGTTATTTATGTCTCATTTTGTTCCCATTAAATCTTCCTTGAATTCTAATTGGAAGGAACCTCTATTTTTCTTTATTAACTATTTTTTAAAAAGAAGGTCAAACTTCAAATATCCATCAGAGCGTTTAATGGTCAGTTTCTGTGCTCCCTGCAATTTAATTATCATGCCTTTTTTTACTGTTCTTCATCATTTTGCGCTCACAGCAAATGTAATCAAATTTGCTGATTCAACAATAATCTGCAACCTCAGGCTTACTGTTGATTCGAGCAATCTTATTTGTCGTCACGTTGAATCTGATTCTAATTCTTCATTTATATTGTACATCTTGATTCTTTGGCCTTCCCTCTTTTATTGATGTTTGAAATGGTAATGAATCGTTTTTTGCCATTCAGGTACACGTTCTTTAAATGTGAATCATTGCCTGTCCGTCATCAAGCGTTTTACAAAGATTCCACAAACAATTCTTGCCAACTTGTGTCTCGTAGTCTCCTAGTTATCTTTATTAATTTTCGGATGCAAAAACATTGTTGAATGCGGGTTGTGGTTGTTGTTGTTAACTGTAAATCATGCAAAGTGCAGGAGTCGTGGATTTCGAAGTTTCAACTAATTCTTATGATCTTGCAGCCGATGTTATTATATTGCTTTGTATAAAGCCTCATATTTGTCATCATTATCGCTACACACACACACACACACACACACACGCACACACACACACACTTAATTTTTGTGGATTTCAGTCAAAGCTGATTATTGCTCTTGCCCTCATTCAATCACCCAGAGGACACTGAAAATCTTGTGACTACTCCATGTATACTCTATATAATGTGCGTGAACTTGATTATATCTCCTTTTGTATTGAAACGACTTACACAGACAAACGTCTGTCCAGGCCTCACAAAGTGGTTCATATCCATTCTTGCAATTATGGCCAAAGGATGTTTGATTTGTGCTAAAACTTTTAACAAAACTTTAACTGAAGTGCTCAGGAAAGCAATATTTAAGCATTTTGACAGAATACTTTGCATTGCTAAATTCTGAAATGAAGGACAGATTTGTGGAGACTGATCTGAGAGATCACTGCAGGTGTTCTGGAACTCTACGAAGAAGTTTGGTTGTTGCTGGGTAACTTCAGCATTTAATCGCACTTTGAGTGTAGGACACCGAAAAAGAAAAACACAGTGGTATCCACATTTCCTGTGCTGTCAAATGACAATCGGTTCCATTTGTCTGCAATAGAAAAAATAGGTTAAAATCCGTTTCCCCTCCCCTTCTCCTTTCCCAAAGTTCCAGTGCACTAGCCTCTCCAGTTCATATTCGAATATTTGTCTATACTAGTGCATGCTCTGCGCATTTGAGATTCTCTGGCCTTAGTCTGTCTCCACCAAATCGCCTCTCTAAACTGTTCTCAAAGAGCAACATCTCAGCACTCAATCCTGGAGGCCTGAAGCAGTAACACCACTACGTCAAAAGAAATTCTGTATCAACGTACATAAGGAAAGAAGCATTGTTGGTTCTTAATTGCAGATCGTGTGCATGCATGTTAGAAGTGTCTGATCATATGGTCCAGTGTCTTCAAAAAGTGAAAAAAAAACAAAATGCGACTCAGCTTGCAAGCGAACAACACCAGTTGAGTGAAGACGTTCAGTGGAAAATAATTAAAGATTCGGTACCACCCAGGTCCTGCTTCAGGCTCCAGAGTTTTGTGTCTATTGTACATTCTTCATACAAGTGGTACGTTTAGTGAATCTCTGCTCTCTTTGCCATATGTGAAGATACCAGTTATTCAAAGAACAGGAGCTCACTCTTCTTACTGTGCTGGGAGTAGGGGGAAAACGAATATTTTCTTGTGCCAGCTGTTCTTGTAGCTACATTATTCCCTAAAGAATAGAAGAAGCACATTTAAAATGTCTCACAAATGAGCCAAATCATTTCAGACATTGTGAATAATCCTTTCATTATCCGATAAATGAAGTCAGTTGAATTCTGTACAATATGTAAATAGATGCGTAGACATTGTCTGATAGACACCCGCAATAGATATCGTACGGGAGCACTCAGTCTTTATCTCACTGTGTCTCATTGCACAGTGGTAAACTCCAGCATCCGACAGAACTGGATTGGCAATACTAAGAATGTTATAACTTCTTTTTGGGTCAACAAATAGATTGAATCGCCCTTCAGTAGCATTCCCAAGAATAGCAGATAGGATGAATTCCATGCCATGGTTTTCTCGTTGTTTGTACCAGTGGATGCTATCGGTGCCACTTGTGGCTGCATTACAACGGATTGCAACTGAACGTCCTTCTTGTGCGACAATCTGCTCTTGTTGCTCAATCGCAGCTTCTCCACTAATCACTGTTGACAAAGAAGCAAGAAGGCAAAGGAGTGGCAAAAAGGAGGTTTTTTTTAGGGGGAAATGATCTTTTGCAAGGAACACTTACCGGAATTCAATAAAAACAAACTTATGACGAGTCCATACATTGAATTTTCCATTTCTTTGTGCTCGCAGTATTGTGACAATCAATTTGAGTTGAGATGTTTCTGGATGCATTGACATTATCTTTGTGTCAGTTTTCAAAGCACACATCTGTTTTATATTGACGTGGGCATGGGAGCAAACCAATGCTGACGTGTCAGTCTCATGGACACTCCTTCTTGACAGTATTCCTCACTCGTTGACTCTAAATCTTAGTACCGGCTGGGAATAGCGAAGTGTTGATTCAGACTCTTGTGTTTTCTCTATCTTGGAAGTGGAGTCAAATCTCAGCGAGGCAGTGCGTTCCAAATGCCAATAGACTGGGGACTGAGAAGGGCCATAATTCAGACAATGGCCTCTGGTGCACATCAATTTGGAATACAATTTTGTGACAAAGGCTGGACTTGTGCGATTTTTCAACGGAGATTGATGACATCATATATGATTATTTTATTGTCTTCTATTCAAGAAGGACCTATGATAAAAGATTATGATAAAAGATTAAAAGATTTTTTGCTGACGAAAATTATTAAATGAATATCATACCACTGAGGGTTATTGCTGAAGCATTACCGTGAGGTATGTTTGATGAATTTGTCTTTGATTGCACAACATTTATGATATTTGTATTCTACACCGTTCACCACCACGTAGTCCATTCTAAGTTCACAGTACTTCCTTACAATATGTAAACATGTACATGCACAATGGGTCAAAAACTGTTGATGTCTCCCTTGACTGTAGAGTAACTCGAGGCCTTCTGTGCAAAATCTAAGATGACAATCTCATAATGTGATGAGTAAATTCTTCAATGTCTTAGTGCAGTCTTTCAGATGAGAGGTGACACAACGTCTACTCCTTCCTTTTTTGGCAGATGCGAACATTCATGGCATTATTTTTATAGAGAGAAGTGGATGTATTCTAAACTATTTGGCCATTGTGCACTCGACAACATCGGAAAACCAGGTTATACAATCATCCGGATGTTGCTCAATTCTTAGTTGTTTTGGATTTTTTTGCTTACTCATACTCTGGCTGTAGTCTATCTTACAGTACAACGGCGATTATACTACAAAAAATACTTCATTCACTCTGAAGAATTTTGAGACTTTCGGCCATCTTGAGACAAATAGATAAACAGATGTAAAGGTTGAGAAAGAGATGGATGCCCAGGTGTAGAAGGTGATTCTGGAAAGAGGGTCGGTGAAGAGGCAGGGAGAGCAAATAGATATCCTAAAGAAAAATGAAAGATGAAAATGGAGAAAATGGGAGAGAGCAGAAACGATAGAGAGAGGGACAAAAATGTAAAGAAAAATTGAGATAGTTGATGAAAGGCTGGGAAGAAACAGAGAGAGAGAGAGAGAGAGAGATAGAGAAAGAGATGAGTGAGTGCATACGAAATTAAGTAAAAGATAAAGACATTGATTCAGAGAATCCAAGATAGAGTGACAGACGTCAGTGCCATCGTGGGGAAAATCGACGATTTGACAGTCAGGTGAGCAAGATGTCTCCACCTGCTGGCAATCAGCAGTTCTTCGTCACAATTGGATAATGTTTGGCTTCTCAATTTACTGGAGGATATTCTTCACGTTATTATTATCTGTATTCCTGCATCATCTAATGCAGTTGAACTTCAACACGAGAGTTAACACAAATTCTGTTTCAGTCCTACTCGTTTTCTTTTTCGTTCTATATAAATATTCCAGCCATTCTGTTTAAATTAATTGATTTTAAACAATATCGTATCAGAGCATTGCTGATGTCATCTTTAGGGTACAAGCTCAGGCTTCGCGCCCCCGCCCCCCACCCCCGAAGGGCCTGTCTTGTGATGTACTGTTCTATGTTCTGTGTTCATATTGATTAATTCCAACACATGCAATCGATATAAATATGACTCCGGATGCATTCATATTATGCACACATTATACATATTATTTAAATGTAACTGACTTCGTTATAATTTTACTTCGAAATTTGTGTTATACTAGTGTGTCTATAATATCCCATTGTTGAAAATCAGGATTTGGAGAAACTTAATGATCTACTCTTCGAAATTTTGGA
Organism: Stegostoma tigrinum; assembly: GCF_030684315.1. NCBI lineage: Eukaryota > Metazoa > Chordata > Chondrichthyes > Orectolobiformes > Stegostomatidae > Stegostoma > Stegostoma tigrinum. The sequence continues at coordinate 1,252,917 of NC_081396.1, read as the reverse complement.
ATACACGGTTGGAGAACGATTAAATGCAGCAAGTTTTAAACTACTAGAATTTGAGAGGAAGAGTTGGCACATGATAAAATAATTCACGTGACATGTTATATTTTGGGTTACAACAAATAGCTCGCAATTTCATAATCCAGGACCACATATCCAGCAATCGCAGTCTTTCACTTGGAAAAACTACTGATATTTCGCAAGATGATGGCATTTCTGTTTGCTATCATACAGGCCCCATCACACAGGACACTCAACACTCTCCAAACAGGGAGATTCAAGGACATGATTCCAAAGCTGTGTGGAAAAAAAATGCATATTATTCGAGTTAAGAATCAGAACAGGGTTATTCTATTGTTGCTGTCCTAAATTGCTATTCATTGATTGGATTGTGTGTCTAACATCTCTAAATTAATTTTGGACTAAGCATATTTCATCTTTTCTTCATTTCCCAAACTCAATTTCCCTGGTTGAACGTGTTTACCTATTTGATTCAGGTCAGAGTCATGCAGATTCTTTTATACATCAACTGTCCTGAAACGTTAATACAGAAAGCGGACTGATGGCTTGTGATCCTCCGTGGGATGGATTGGTTCTGTTCAAAAACTCCGACAGTGTGGAAGGTAAAGCAGAAATTCCCGAAATATGGTTTGTTTTGGAACTCTAAACTTTAACTACATTCACCAGTTAGCTGTCAGGTGCCAGCTTTGCGGATGTCTCCACCACTGAGGTGTGGAAACGTGATTTACGCTGCTTCAAGGCAATTATTTAAAAATTGAGCTTACAGCGATTTCTGTCATGATGGAATGACTGGCATTGACTGATTCTAAGGTCTGTTAGGAGGCAATAACGACTGCAGATGCTGGAATTAATAGTCCATAGACATGAGGCTGGAAAAGCCCAGCAGGTCAGGCGGCATCCGAGGAGCAGCAAAGTCAACAATTCGGGCCAAAACACTTCCATGGGACTAGGGAGAGGGAGGGGATCCCACAAAGTAATCGAGATGGGAGTGGGGCAGTTGGAAGGAAAGGAGAGATGGTGATGTTTGAATGCAGCACGTGGGTTATAGTGATTGATACATGGAAAGCATGGAGCAGATTTGCGAGTATGAAAATGGGCAGGTTTGTTCAGGTCAGTCATATGACAAGGCAAATGACATCTGTCTGTCATTTGAGGGAGCAGGCAGTGAAAATGCGACTTATCAGTTTTTAAATTTTGTCAAATCCATTTCTGGCAGTTAATTGTGAAGCCTCTGTAATGCTCCAAATATCATTTATTTTTGTGAAAATGCTGGTTTATTTTCTTCTGTGCATATGGGGATTTAAATTCGTAAGCACATAAGAACATAAGAACTAGGAGCAGGAGTAGGCCATTTGGCCCCTCAAGCCTGCACTGCCATTCAATAAGATCATGGCTGGTATTTTTGGGGCCAGCGCCACTTACACGGCTACATGCCATAACCCTTAATTCCTTTACAGTTCTAAAATTTATCTAGCCTTGCCTTAAACACATTCAGTGAGTTAGCTTCAACCACTATCCTGGGCAGGGAATTCCACAGATTCACAACGCTTTGGGTGAAGAAGTTGCTTCTGACCACAGTCCTACATCTGCTTCCCTTTATTTTGAGGCTATGCCCCCGGTCCTTGTTTCACCTGCTAGTGGAAACGTCCTCCCGGCCTCCACTTTATCTATTCGTCTCATAATCTTATATGTTTCTTTCAGATCTCCCCTCATTCTTCTGAATTCCAATGGATTATCCCAGCCTACACATTCTCTCCTCATAATCCAACCATCTCAACTCTGGCATCAACTAAGTGAATCGCATCTGCACCCGCTCCAGTGATAGTCTATCCCTTCTCAAGTAAGGAGACCAAAACTGTACACAGTACTCCAGTTGTGGCCTCACCGGGACCCTACAGAGCTGCAGAATAGCCTCGCTGTTCTTATACACCATCCCTCTAGCAGTGACAGACAAAATTCTATTTACGTTTTAATTACCTGCTGCACCTGCAAACCTACTTTTAGGCATTCGTGCACAAGGACACCCAAGTTCCTCTGCAAAGCAGCTGTCTGCATTCCTTTACCATTTAAAACATAACCCATTTTGCTCTCATTCCTACCAAAATGAATGACCTCACACTTGTTAACATTGTATTCCATTTGACAGACCTTTGTCCACTCACTTAGACTATCAATATAACTCTGTAGACATTCAGTGTCTTCTGCACGCTTGGCTCTACCACTCATCTTAGTTTCATCTGCAAATTTTGACACTAACTTCGTCCCAACTCCAAATCGTCTCTGTAAATTGTAAACAATTGTGTTCCCAACATTAATCTCTGAGGCACACTACTAGCCACTGTTCACCAAACAGAAAAAAAACACTCATTTACCCCTACTCTTTGCTTTCTACTCGTCAACCATTCCTCTACCCATGCCTATACATTACCAGTAATACCATGCCACTTTATCTTATTTAGAAGCCTTTGGTATGGCACCTCGTCCAACGCCTTCTGCAAACCCAGATTCACTACATCAACAAGTTCCCCATTGTCCACCATGCAAGTAATGTCCTCAATGGATTCCGCCAGATGTCAGATTGGAGTCATGGAGATTATATTTCTCAACCACTGCTTTCTGAATTTAAGATGGAAGTGCACGTGATGACGTTGACCTGTGCCTGTGAGACATAATCAAACAGTTTTTATTCGCCTGATACTGATAACACCCAAAAATGCAAACCAAGTTTATGTTATCGAAACTCTGCAGAGATTCGGAGAAAAAAAGCAGATTTTGTTTGGTGGCGTTTCTCGATTGAGCTTCAAACGAAGAATAACTTCACCAAGTTCTCTATCTGTGGGCAGTGTTGACGAGCTCTGCACTGCATTACTGTGTTCTAAGGTTTTCACAGCGATAGAATATGTTTATACCGCTGTATATAATGTCTTAATGGTAACTCCAGATGGTTTGGGTTTGTGTACAATCGTAAGCAAATAACACCTCAGTGTGCAGAATTCTAACAAGCTCTCAAATGTATATCAGAGGGTAACCAAATAAACAGTCGATGTCAACACAACTAAACAGTCACTCAACTATTTCCCAGATTGGCTAAGGAAATAAACTGCGGAACAAAGAGGAACTGTCAGAGACATGTCAGAATTCCATTGGAGAGCTGTGAATTTCGAAATTTTTCCAGATGGCTGAAGACTTACCACGTGCATGCAATCGAAGGCGCTCATTATTCGTGTCTGTTTCAGTTGTTGTTCGAATGGGAGGCCCGTGACCAGCGGCAGACTAGTAACACAGGCTTGACTTCACTGTTGTTAGTCATTTATAGGAATGTTTTGGACGAAAATATTGAATGTATTTTTCATAAGTTTATGAATTACTCCAAAATTAGTTGTAATGTGAATACTTAAGATGGATTCCTAATAGTATAACAGGACGCTCATGCACTCGGCCAATTGGTAAGGAATGGCAGGTGGAAATTAATTGAGATAAACGTGAAATGTCATATTTTTGGTGAGACAAGTCAAGGCAAGACTTCCAAGCTAATAGTAGAGTGCTGGAGAGTGCTCCTGAATCGTGACAATTGGGATGTAGTCATATAGTTCCTCGGAAGTGTCCGTGCAGATAGACAGGGTGGTGAAGATGGCACTTGGTCCGCCTGTTCAGAGAGCTGAGAATCGGAATTGTGATTGCACAGGACACTGGCGATAATTGTGAGTAGACAAGACTGATCGCCATGAGTTGGGAAAGATATAATGAAACTGGATGGGGTTCAGAAAAGGTTCACAAGGTTATACCGAGACATGGAATTTTGCATCACAATCATGTCTGTTTCTTTTTCACATTTCTACAGGTGCTCATGGTAAGAATTTCATTTGGATAAGACACAATCACTGTAATTCATTCTGAAGGACATTTGGTGATTTCAGATGTCCGTTTCAGAAGTTCCAAAACGCCTGGCACATATTAATTAGATTGCCTGGACAGTAAAAAAGGTTTTCAAATCTGCATAACGAACCACCCAACTTATTTTAGAGCACAAATGATGGGGTCATGATTTCGTAGATTTATTGACAAGACGAAAATTGAGGGATACTCCACCTGTCAGTGACCTGCAGCAATTTGACAGCACAGTGCATTACTGTGGATTGGGACAGACAGTGACAGGACACAGGAGGATTCTGGTTAAAAAAAACCAGCGCAATGGGGCAATTTGATGCAGTATCAGCTGCGGAGGGAGATCTATGCACTGTTAATATTAGATGAGTAAAGCACAGAAATTTGATTCGATTTGATTTGATTTATTGTTGTCAAATATAATGAGATGAAGCGAAAATACAGTTTTGCCTTCTAACCAGACAACTCATACCTTGCACAAGTATGTCAGGGTAATTCTGTGGTAGAGAATATCGTGTTACAGCTGCAGAAAAGTTGCAGAGAAAGATCAGATTTAAGACATGAGAAGAAAGACACGAGTGAAACAGCGGGGAAGAAGCCGATCTTGATGCTGTTGGTGCATACTTTCAAAATTCTATATCTTCTGGCCGATTTAAGAGTTTATAACCAGGGTGTGAAGGCTCTTCCATCAGGTTAGCTGCTTTCCATAGACATTGAAAGCGTACTAGAAGTCAATAGAAGGAAGACTGGTTTACGTAATGCACTGGCCTGCATCACAACTCTCTGTAAATTTTGGCAGCCTTAGGCAGAGCAGTTGCCACACAAATCTTTGATGCATCGGGATATGGTGCTTTCCACGGCATCTGTGTGAAAAATTGCAAAATTGTTTTGTACATGTTGAATATTCTTCGACTTCTGAGGAGGTAGACAATGGTGTGTTTTCTTGGCTGTTGCTTCAACATAGATGAGCCAGGATAGATTGTGGTCTAATTTACTCAACGAAAATTGAAGCTGTCGACCACCTCCAACTCACCACCACTGCGGTCGTGTAATCAATAAATTTATAAATACATTTACAGCTGAATTTGATCAAACATCCTCAGTGTATGAGGAGAAGAGTGCAGAGATGACTACGCAGCTTGTAGGTTTCCAATGTTGAGGATTATTGTGGAGGAGGCGTTGTCGCCCATCTTTACTGGTTGTGGTCTGTGAGTGGGGATGTTCAGGATGCATCCGCAGGGGGTATAGCTGACTTCTAGGTTTCTGATTGGAATTATGTAACTGAAAATGGAGATAAAGTCCTAATAAATAGGAGTCTGAACCAGCTGTCCTTACAATCCAGGTTTTCCAGGGACTATTGTCAGGTCAGGAGATGATGAATGTCATGTCTCTAATGTGGCAATAGATTAAGTGTAGTGTATCAAAACAATCAGCGAGGCAGGCGTTAATGAGTGCCATTCATAGCCTACAAAGAAACTTCAGAAGGATGATGTAACTGTCACTGGGCCATAGTTGATAAGACACGATGTCAGAATTTTATTTAGCATCAGATTATTGTGGCCTATTTGAAGCAGATGACAACTTCACAAAATTGTAAGGAGTGATTAAAGATGTGTGCAAATACTCCAGCCAGCTAGTCCTTGCAGAATTTGAGTGCACGGGAAGAGATTCAAGTCAGGCTACTTGGCTTCTGTGCCTTCACTTCAAAGAGGATTTGACTGATGCTTATGGAATCGACTATGGATTGAGGTGTTCTCAAGGCTGACCAGGCACGCGACAGTCTGTTCAAAATTAATGCATTGAGGTCATCGGGGAGGAGTGTATTTTCAGTGATTCTCCTTGAATTCACTTTGCAGCCCAATCTGTTGTGCCAGCCTTGCTCCAGTCGACATTTGTTCGTGTGTTTAGTCTGGGACAGTTGTGATAACACAAGTTCCACCGTTTATTAATGCAGGTCTCCGATTTCAGTCTTCATCCACTCCATGGTGAGGAATTGTTCAATGAAATATGATTCAAGTTTATAAGCAAACCGTGTCGTTCCGTGAATGTTGTTTTGCAAAATTGTCTTCTTCATTGCTCCTGCATTTTGCCACTTTGTTTGCAGGTCATTAAGACAGAGCAAAATGGAAAATATATACCTCTTGCTTTGTTCCAGCTGCAAAGTCAATGAAAAATGCGAAGCTCAGTCTGAATAATCAGGAAGTGAAATAAACTGGACATCTCTATCAATGTTCAATAACCAGTTTTTAGAAGAAATAACAAATAGTAATGCAAAACAGGGGCAGGGGCTTCTATTCTGCAAGGCTGTATAGACACATGCTGCCCTTCCATATAAACACTGTCTTGCCTTTCAGGTTCTATAGCCCTCTACTCCTTCCCGATTGATGTGTTCTTCCAGATGCTTCTTGTGTGCTACTATTGTGCCTGCACTCACCAGCTCCACTGGCAGTGCGTGCAAAGCATTCACCATCTTTGTTTGAAAAACTTGGCTCGCAAACTTACGCCTAACTCGCACATTGAACCTGCAGCTCAAAGAAATTGAAGCCTCCACCGTAGGAATTTGCTTCATACTTTCCAATCTATTCATGCCATCAATCATTTGTAAACTTTATTCAGGTCTCCACTCGACCTACTGTGATCCAGCAAAAAAAAATAACGCCAGTCCAAGAGACATAGTAAGAACTGCCGATGCTGGAGTCAAAAGTAATTCAGTTTGGATTTGGAGGAAAGCAGCAAGTGAAGTAAACGTTTCGGGGATGGACCCTTTTTCAGAAAATCAGTCTCTCCAACATGCCCTCACAGGAATAAAAAAAAATCCCTACAAAAGGCAACAACCTGATAAACTTCTTTGTCTTCTCTAAATTGCTTCTCGTATTGTGGTGACCTCAGAACTTTAATCAATATTCCAAATTTGGCTGAACCGAAACACTATAAACCTGCAGCATAACTTGACTGTCATTATATTCAACGACTCTTCCAATAAATGGCAAAATACTTTTTTAACTAAGTTCTCTACCTGCACTGCGTCCTACAGTTGTTTGTTTTCTCACACATCCAGTAGGAGAATATGCCACTTTATTTTGTTGCTACACTGGTAATCGCTATTATTTATTCTGGTACTGAGTACACATTCCGGTGTTGCATGAATGGTGACGATTCATTTCAGGCAGATTTTGCTTGCAACGGGTTTTATGATACAGTCCAGCAGTCAGGCAGGACGTACTTATTCACCATCTCTGATCTATTGCTCTCTGACATTGCTGCTTGTTACAGTACAACGAGACTCCTAGCGGTAAGAACGAGCAAACGACTCGTGCAATGACTGCTGCAGGTTTCTGGGTCACAGCTGCGAACTTCGAGTGGCTGTTTATAACAGCACCTCTGACAGTGACACTTCAGCACATTACTGGGTGCAGATACCTGGTTACTGTGCACCTAAACATAAATGAAAAGTTTCATACATAATATTGTTTCAAATTATTGCGTTCACTATGTAAGGGCAGAATGACCTGCTGCTTCTTTGGAGACCTCTGTTTGGTCCCCTTTCATATTCAGAGTGATACCAATGAGGTGGGGTAACAATAGTTTCATCCATGTACATTTGCGGTCGAAAAATCTTTTTGTCAGGGAAACAGATAATAATGCTTTCAGGGAATCATTCTGCAGTGAAGATTTTGTATACGCGTATTGAGAAAAAAACATTAAAATGTGGAATTTCATCCAACAAATTTGGCGAGGTGAGGAAGATCTACAAGAGCTTCAGTATCCTCATTCAGCTCCTCCCAATGTTAAAGACACCATATATATGATAAATGAAGAGTTCAAACTATAATGAATTCCTGATGCAACGTTTTGCGTATTGAAATAAAAACCTGCTCAATTATCAATGGAGGGAGAAACTACAAGGATGATGTCATGCTTCCAAGGCATCGAAGTAAATGGTGTGAAAACCAAAATAACACAAACGATGAATTGAAAATAAAGCAGATGTTAACTGCAAGTATCGGATGTATTTTGTCAAAACTGCATACAAATGATAAGTTTCGACATAAACATAAAGTTCCCCTTGCAGCCATGATTGCAAAAACTTACATCATGCAGCAGCAGCATTCTTGCTTTCAGTGGCGAGAGTGGTGAGGACGTGAGCCTGGATGCCGTTGGGAAGGTAATCATTTTCCTAATAGGAAACTTACCTTGCTCAGCAGTGGCCTTTTTGTATTCAGCAGCTGCATGAGCCTGAACTGTTGGGCCTACTCGCTGGGCCCAATCACTGCAGCTGATGCTGTTGCCACGACCGAAATCTTCAACAAGAGGGAACCTTAAAAAGAGAACAAATAACTCGAAAGAGAAAAACAAGAGAAGCAACAAAAAGAAAAGCAAACACAGCAGATGGGCCTGGAGTTCAGAAGCCCAACTCCACTGCCAACTAACTTTCAGAAAAATACTGTCAATCTCAATGCTGAATTCTCCACTTGATCCTCCAGACTTGTCAGCTGCTCATGAGAGAGTGTTTGAGATTTTCATCACTCTGTGTGAAAAATACTTCTTGGCAGCAACCCCCCCCCCACCCCCCCGCCGACCCCCGAATAGCCCGGCTTGAATTTTAAAGACCTGCTCCACCACCACGACTGGAGAAATAATTACTCTGTATTTATCCAATCGAATTGTTAATCAGCTTGAACCTCATAATTAACCTCTCACTCTTTAATCTTCTAAATTCTACATTTGAGGGAATATAATTCAAATAACTGTTGTGACACTTTTAGCTAGCATCATTCTGGGCTGGCACGGTGTTTATCACTGCTACCTCACGGTGCTGGGGACCTGGATTCAATTCCACCCTTGGGTGACTGTCTAGTGTGGTGTTTGCACATTCTCCACGTGTCTGCACAGGTTTCCTCCGGGTCCTCCAATTTCCTCCCATAGTTCAAAGATATACAGGTTAGGTGGATTGGCTTTGCTAGATTGCCCATTGTTTCCAGGGATGTCCTGGCTACGTGGATTACCTGTGGGAAATTCGGCATTACAGGGAGAGGGTAGGAGGCTGGGTCTGGAGGGGATGCTATTGGAGGACACAACAGGATAAATCCCTACACTGGAGGGATTCTATGATTCTAAATTTCCACTGCACCCTCACCAACGTCAATACATCCTTCTTGAGCTTCAGGGCCCACTACTGGCTGACGTTGTCCTCAAGTAATTCTTGTTTGGAGCAGCGGGAGTGCGAGCCAGGGTGCTGATGGGAATGTAAGGTTTCTTTTTCCTTGTAAAAGCTTACCTTGTGCGGCAGCGGCCTTCTTGTTTGGAGCAGCAGGTGTGTGCAGAGAATGCGAGCCAGGAAGTAACTAATATATTTGGGCATTGGCTGAAACCGAAACACTACACGTGTAGTGTCTCCCACCCATTCTCCCTTTCTAAACATAAAAAAGTCTATGTGGAGGGGCAGTAAGGTAAGGCCTTTTTTTTAATTCTTCTGGAAATCTACATTAGAGGGAATGGAATCTAGTGTAGTTGCATTCTCATCTTGATGTGGGAGGTAATTGTCACTGTTGGTGTCCAGTCTGACTTCACCTGCGAGAAGTGCACTCAACTCCAGCTCCTTACAAACCACGTTAGTGAACTGGAGCTGGAGCCGGATGAACTCTGGATCATTCGGTAAGCTGAGGGGCTGATAGAGAAGAGTTATAAGGAGGTGGTCGTATCCAAGGTACAGGAATCATGTAACTGGGTTACTGTTAAGAGGGGGAAAGGGAATATGGAGACAGTGCAGGGATTCCCTGTGGCTGCTCCCCTTAATAATAAGCATACTATTTTGGATAATGTTGGGGAGCACATTCGACCAGTGGAAGGCCATAGGGGACAGGTCTCTGGTACTCAGCCTGGCCCTGTGGCACAGAAGAGAAGGGGGAAGAAAAGTAGAGCAATTGTAGTTGGAGATTCAATAGTAAGAGGCAAAGGCAGGCGGCTCTGTGGGCGCAAACGATACGAATGGGCACTATGTTGTCTACCAGGTGCCAGTGTCTGTGATGTCTCACATCGTGTCTTCAAGATCCGTAAGAAGGTGGATAAGCAACCAACAGTCATGGCACACATTGGTATCAATGACATGGGTAGGAAAAGGTCTGAGAAAGTGAAAAACAAGTTCAAGGAGTCAGGTTGGAAGCTGAAGTCCAGGACAGACAAGGTAGTTATCTCTGCATTGCACCCAGTGCCAAGTGATTATGAGGTAACAAAGTGGGAGATAGTGCAGCCAAACACGTGTCTACAGGACTGGTGGAGGAGGTGGAGCTACCATGATGTGAATAATTGGAGCACATTCTAGGGAAGCTGGAACCTGTTCAGTAAGGACGGGTTGAACCTGTACCATAAGGATGGGTTACACCTGAACCAGTATATCCAAGGGAGATAGAAAGAAATGCCGATGCTGGAGTCAGAGATAATACAGTGTGGAGTTGGAGAAACACAGCAGGCGAAGCAGCACCAGAGGAGCAAGAAAGCTGACATTTTGGGCCAGGTGCCTTCTTCCAAAAATCCGTCTATCCAATGTTCTGTCACAGCAAAAAATGCCCTATAACAAGTAACACACAGGTAAAAGTCTTCTGTGGCCTCTCCAAATTCTTCTGGTAGTGTGGTGACATCAGAACTGTAAGCAATTTTCCAAATGTGGCCTGGCTGAAATATAACCTGCCTGTCAGTATAAACAATGGCCCTTTCAATGAAGGCAAGTGTGCCAAAAGCCTTTTTTACTGCCCTATCTTTCTGCATTGTCACCTTCAGTGAACTGTGGTACTGCAGACCCAGATGTCTCCGCATATCAACACTACAAAGGGTTCTATCATTCACTAAATTATTTTAACCTGTACTTGAACTTCCAAAATGCAACGCCTCGCTTGTGACAGATTAAACTGCACCTGCCATTTTCTTCACATGATTCCAACTGTTCTTTATCCTGCTGTACCATCTGAAAATCCTCCTCACTACCTGCAAATCCAATAATATTCATATCATGTGCAAACTTCACAATTAGACCAGCCTCGTATAGCTCCAAAATGTTCATGCAGACTACGAACAGCAAAAATCTCAGCTCTTATGTCTATGGAACACCTGTTTGTAACAAATCCTTACTCTGCAAAGCAAACTTCCATCTCCATATTTTGTGTCCTATGAAAAACCAGTTCTGGATCCAAGTTAGCAAAATGTGGATCTGGATGAACACAACAGGCCAAGCCAAGAGTTCAGACTCCTTGAAATGTTTTTCACTTTCTCAGTCCTTTTCCTACCCATGTCATTGATACCGATATGTACCATGACTGTTGGTTGCTTATCCACCTTCTTACGGATCTTGAAGACACGATGTGAGACATCACAGACACTGGCACCTGGTAGACAACATAGTGCCCATTCGTATAACAGACCCGAGACGTCAGCTTTTGTGCTCCTGAGATGCTGCTTGACCTGCTGTGTTCATCCAGCTCCACACTTTGTTATCTTGGATTCTTCAGCATCTGTAGTTCCCATTATCACAGTTCTGGATCCATCTTGACAGCTCATCCCTGACATCATGTGACTTCAACTTTTGTGCCAGCCTCCCACAAGGGACCCTCTCAAAGTCTTTGCTGAAGTCCATGTACAGTACAATAAACACTTTCCTCTTCATTATCTTTGTCAAATCCTCAAAAGACTTGATCGAGTTTGTGATCAATTGGCTTCCTCTGCACAAAAAACAGCTAATAACTCAATTTGCTACTAAATCTGCATAGCTGTCGGACCTTAGAATCTTTTCCAATAATTTCGCTACTAAACACGCTAGCTTTACGGACCTGCAATTTCCTGGATTGTTCTTGATACGCCTTTGAAACGTAACACGATATTGATTATTATCCAGTCCTCTGCGGCCTCACCTGTGGTCTCCTGTTCTAAGTTTTGAACTGACTCTTTCTGATAATTTGAAAATCTAACTGTTTCTCGGGTCATTCGGGATCTAATTACCTATATTTATTGATATCTCTTCTACACAGCAATGCTCGACGTTAATATCTCAGTTTCCTCGGAAACAGTGCCTTGTAGTTACAGCAGTGAAACCAATAATCAGGTGCAACGAGCTGGGATCCTTTGCTGTGGTAAAGGGGTTGCTGAGAAGTAATAGAATAGTGATATTTAAACTGATGAAGGCTATCTATACTCTTACATGACAAGATGCTACTCTGTTTGAGGATTTCAAAACTGTGCATCATAAAGACAAGACAGAGAACAAATCGAATAGGCATTCAGAAGAATCATTTTTTCCGTTTTGGAATATTGAACTCACCATCAAAATGAAACGTAGAGTCACATACAAAGATGTAAAAGCAAACTTGAAGATCTCGTTGAGACGACAAAGGAATGGAATGTATAGATTTAAGACAAAAAAAAAGAGTGAGGGCAGATTTTCATGGGATTTGTCAGCATCAACGTAGACCACACAAAATTAATTCGATTTTCTTCTGCGGCATCTTCTATTCAATTTCATTGGCATCAAAATTATTTCATATTTTCACGATCAGTTCTGCTCACTTCAATAGCTAGTTGATTATTTAAGCTTTATTTAACCCTGTGTTCAACAAATAAGTGATTGAAACTGTGTTATTAAGCTAGGTTGTTTTCTCACACAGCCAGAAGGAAAAGATGCGACTTTAATTTGTGCCTACATTGGTGATCGTTATTATTTATACTGGTAGGAGTTCACAGTCTGGTGTTACATGAGTCGTAAGGGAGGTTTTGCTCAGAAATTGTTTTATGATATAGTCCAGCAGTCAAACAGGACGTACTTACTCACCATCTCTGATTTATTGTTCACTGCCACCGCTGCAAGTTTTTGTGCAGTGAGGCTCAGGATGGCAATAACGACCAAAAGTTTTGTGCAAGACCTGCTGCAGGTTTTTGGGTCACAGCTGCTTCCTGTGAAGGGCTGTTAATGAAAGGGTCTCAGGCAATGATATTTCAGCATACTACTGCGTGCAGAGACCTGGTCACTGCGCACCTAAACTTAGGTGAAACCTTTCATAACGAATACTGATTCCCATTATTGCATTCACTGTGTAAGGGCAGAACAATCTGCTGTTTATTTGGAGACCTCTGGGACTCTCCCATTCATATTTAGAGAGATACCAATGTGGTGGTTTAAAACTAGTTTCATCCATGCACAATTGTTGATGAAAGAGCTTTTGTCAGAGGAACAGATAATATTGCTTTGAGGTAATCATTGTGCAGTGACAATTTTGTATATTCGTTTTGAGAAAACACATTGAAATGTGGAATTTCATGCAAAAATGTTGGCGAGGTGAGAAAATCTACAAGAACTGTAATATCCCAATTCAACTTCTCCCAATGCTACTGAAACTGTATGTATGATAAATGAAGAGTTAGTAATATAATGAATTCCTAATGCAATGTTTTAAGCATTAAATAAAAGCTCCCAAACAATAACTAATAGAGGAAGTAACTACAAGGATAATGCCATGTTTCCAAAGCACCGAGGAAAATGGTCTGAAAAACAAAATAATACAAAAGATTAATTGAAAATAAAACAGACATTAGCTACAAGCATCAGAAGTATTTTGTGAAGGCTGCATATATAAGATAAGTTTCAATTTGAAATAAAGTTTTCTTTGCTTGCATGATTGACGTTGCAAATATCTGCTGAGCCCAACTTTGTTAATTGTTGGAGCCAATATTTTGTGTGGAAATTTCTGTTGCAATGTCTCTTATATATAGATGTGTATAAAGTAATGAATCAACATTCTGGAGTATGTTCATATGTATTCCACGTAACAGAAACAGAAGAAGCTTCATTAAGGCTGTATCAGTAGTTCTTATAACATTTGTCTGAATTCAGTGTGCTCCAGGCAATAAAGTTAAAATATCTACTTTGTCCTTCAGCCTTTCTCTTACTTTGTTCAAATTGATCCATTGTAGCAGTTTACTGAAATGTTTTGATGAAATCTTCCCCCCTCCACAATTTGCTCAATAAATACAGAAAAAGAAAATCTGCACCTCAGGCCAACTGCACAGAGAATATTTGCATTTTAGGGATGATATTATAAAGGTCGGATCTTTAGCACAATTGAAATGATTGTGAAACAGCACTAGTCGGCATGGTGATTTGGTTTTGGTCACAAATTTTTCAACAGATAAATGCAACAACACTTATGTTGCCCAATGTAAAGCAAATAGAATAAATTAAAATAATTTCAAATTTGCAACTTTATCAAAGCAAATGTTTCCTGAGCATTAGAACCTGTGCCTTAATGGCCTGCAATCAAATAGGGGTAAAAAAAACATACTTTAAATTAATATTTTGTTATATTCAACGTCACCCAGGAAAGCTAGTGTGTTGCAAAAAGGGAGAGCATACAGATAAAGTGAAGAAAACTTGAACAATGCTGTTTGTAAATAAAAGCTGATTGAATTTGTTAAGTTACCAGTCAAGAGTACTGAACGACTGAGGAATGAGTTAAACCCACGGACAACATATTAGCATAACCAATGAGAAATTTGAACAGGTCGAGTTGGAGCTGTATTGCTTCAGTTTGGAGTTGGTTGGATGCTGTGTGATATCGTGTACTGCTGTTAATGGGTTCATTCACGTTAGTGTCAACAGGTAAGATCGAATCAACTTGCACCTCTTTTGTACATCAACCCATTTCAGCAGAGATTTGGACATAAGAACAAATCAAATAGATGCTGGAGGAGGGCACTTGGCCTTTCGAACTTGTTTGGACATTCAATTAGATCAGAAAATACCCCGTCATATTCAGCAAACGGTTTTAAACTAAATTTCTAATTTCCCTTTCAAATCTATCAATGCCGGTTAAAGTTTTCTTTCAGCAGATTGGTAGTTCGGGCTGTGGATGTCGTTGTAGACTTACTCCCTAATCCAGTGTGCTTGATTGCAGACATTTTGTCACCATGCTAGTTAATACAATCAGCGTGCCTTTGGTTCACTGGAGGTGCACTGATGATATTACCTGACAAGGTGACAAATGTCTGCAATCAAAAACATTAGCTTGGTGAGCAAGACCACAGCCTTATCCACACCGGTCTTAAATAAACTCACTGAATGAACGATATCACCTCATAGCTGGGCAAAAGAAATGATAATGAGTGAGACTTTTGAAGCAATTTTGGCCATTACTTGAGTAAATTCCTGGTTTGGCGGAAGTCATTGGTGGATCGACATGCGTTCCAGATTCTATTGTTAAAAATTGATCTGTTCAGTGTAAATAAAAAAGTGATTACATCAAAATAAAATAATACATCTTTGAATCGACACTACAAAACTTATCAATTTGGCAACCTCATTTTAATTTGTTTGTGGCACTAATGTCTCAACATTCAGCTCACAGAGCTGATCAAGGAATCGGAGGTTAGAGTAGCTGGCTCGTTATTGTACAGACTGACAGCACCCCTGTATCAATGTGGAGCTTAGCGCACAGAGATAGATGGCAGAGTCAGAGAAGCGAGCCCTTGCGATATATAGTGGAACTGTTTTCTTGTCTTTATCCAAATTTGCACTAAAGCGTTTGGAAAACTCTGAAGATACCTCCCCTTTCGAATTGCCATACGTCTTCAGTATATATTTTGGAGGTTTTCCAGGATACTGGACGTACCAGAAGAGAGTTTCTCCAGTGTACTTTGCTGTATAACTGCAGTTCAACATTACGGTCTCTTCTTCCCAAACCGACAATTCACTTGGATGTTGTGAAATTGAATCTTGGCCACTCGTTCCTGCAAAAAGAATACACCGAACGCGTCAAACCTCTCAGTAAGTATCGTTTATGAAGCACACAATAACAATTTCATGTCAGACTTACCAGGCAGCAGGTTTATTATTATTATTAGCGGAGAATATAATAACCTCATGATATTTGGATCGACAGCAAATGGTGCGTATTTTTTCTGTTATGTAGATTCTTCTTATCTGATACCAGCTACTGACATTTACTTGGAGGTGGCATCACATAATGGGAAACTCAGCAGGATTTCTTGTGCTAAGATTTGTTCCTTTCTCAGATTCGCCATCAGCTCTGGCCCAATCACAATTAACTGAAGGCTCAAGGCAACTAATTCTATCCAATCGCAACGCTTGTTGTTTTTTGTACCTTTTATATTCCCGTCAAGTATGTCCCATTTTCAGGCATTGTGTGTCTCTTTTTCGCTTTGTGAATTTTTGTCTGGGCTTTTCTTTTGAAGTTCAATGACTTCGTTTTTAGATAAGTGAATGTTTCTCCATATTTAAGGGAAAATAAGAATAATTTAAGTGTAATGTCATATTCAGATATTAACCAATGTGTCTGCTACTGAAATGATTTTAACTGTATACTGCCCAGCAAAGAAATGATACATAGTGACTTGACTGAGAACAGAATTACAGCGTAAAACAATCATCTTGTACTGGTAGCTTTCTATTATTACTCAGTCGCGATGCTTAACCGAAAAAACGTTTGACTCCAACGGCACTTGGACTTTCTATGACATTGGACCACCTTTGAAATGTATCGCTCCATAGATAGGCACCAAATCCATAAACCATATCGAAAAATGTTTATTTTCTTCTCACCTAGACACCTTCGAATGTCAATAAAGGATAATGGCCAGAATAGCTTTTCAGCGCTTCGACAACACTTCTTCACTTTAGCAGGCCATGGTTGATCTAATTGCGACCTCAATTCCATTTTAATGACGCTCTCCGCCACCTTTTTCTCCAGTGCAGTTGTAAACCGTTACGAATTACCATTTGGAATATAGTCAACAAAGGACTCCCACTGGTGTTTTTGGAGTATCTTCCATTGACGAATAACAATCTCATTATAACCCCAAAATCTACATCATCACATCTCCATCTGTAACAGACGACTGGTAGATTTTAGAATCGGCTCCAAAATTCCAAAATCCGAGTTGAGTGAAAACATCCTCTCAACCTCCTTTCTTGCAAGGCCACTCAGGTTATTTCATATTTCATACCAATCAACGCTTATTCTTTCATCGTGATGACTTGCACCTATCTGAAAATGATCATTGATTAAAATTATCAACAAATATTATATTTTCAACGTAGTGAAGCCTTGGCTACAATAAGGGGAATCAGTAAAGTTCGATTATAACATATTTAACTGCCCATATTCTCTAGTATGTGGTCGCTTATGTTATCCTGATAACGGCTCTTGATTGACGAACTGGAGTAAATTTCTGTGAAATCCTAAGCACCCTCATTCCCCCAAGCTCTCAGTGCTCGGGAATACACAGGTGCCATCTATCAGTCTCATGTAATTCATGGACAGATGGGAAATGATTCATTCTGGACTGAGATCGCTGCTACGATTTTCAAACCTACGATCTGTAATGTCATATGACAACCGAATGAATCTAAGCATATATTCCAGATGTCAGTGCGGATTCTGGAGTACAAGAATAGTTTATTGAAGTAACTGAACTTGTAACAGAGTGCTTTTATGATATTACTAAAGCTTTGTCTTTTTCTATTTTGATTCCCTGTATTGATTGAGGTACTGAATTTCTACTGTTCATCTCTGAAAATAAACCATGGAAACACAATCCATGAGAGGACGAACAGCTAGAGCGAATCAATCGGACACGGAATAGGAGCCAACATGAAGCGCTGGAATTTTACTCTGGAGATTTAGTGGAACAGATGTTATCAGGAAAACACTTGAAATCCAGAGACAGAGAGAGCAGTCACCACCTGTGTCTGACCTAGGAATGGAAGTGGATCAGAAAACCCAGTGATGTTATCCTATCATATCTAGTGATTCTTTGCACCTACCCAAGTTTACTTCTTTCAGGAATCACTTACTGTAGGACTGGCAGGGATGTTTCATGACAGATCAGAGAAAGCAGGACAGTTAAATAACGAATGACCTCAGAGGAGCTGTGTCTTATTGCAAATTGATTTTCTTTGCACATTTTTTTCTGAAAGAATTAGATACACAAGACTTTTACCATATATAGCATTGGGATTCTACGAAATCATTAGTTTCAAACAAACATATTTATAATTCGCTGTTTCTCGATTGTACAGTGTGAGCAAACAGGAAAAGTATAAAATTCCGGCAACAAACTCTCACACTCAGCACTGCCAGGGAATGTCAGTGATTGCAGTTTCAAGCAGAGGCTCAATGCCTATATCTGGAACTGAGGTTCCTCGAACCTAGGCCAGATGACTCATTGCACTGCACACAGGCTCAGAAAAACGGAGTGAAATTGTATCCCACTCATTAAAACTCCAGGCAACATTTACACAATCCCTGATTGACAGAATCACAAATGAAGGGACGTGATCTTCCGAAATGTATTCTAATAGAAATACCTAGATCTTATTGAAAAACTGTCAGTTGTGAACCTGAAAATGATGGAATTGGTTGCAGTGATTTTTTCTGAATTCTTCAATCTTGGCATGTAGACGTCACGATCTGGTCAAGAATTTATTTTCCATGTTGACTTGCATACAGGACAACTTATAGTCAACCATATTGCAGTAGACGATATTTCCTTCCCTAAACGTCCTTAGTTAACCATGTGAGTTTTTATAACAACTAACAACAGTTTCGTGATCACTATTTGACATAATTCAAGCTGACTATGTTGACTACAAATTGCACCATCTTGCATAGCTGGATTTGAATACATGATCCGTACACGTCGCTTCGGGTCTCTACATTAAAAATGCATCGAAAATTCAAAAAGGCCATTGCCTACGCTGAAATGTTTCCCATTATTTGCCCATAAGGTTTATAATTGCAACTATGTGCATTTCAATCTGAAATTGAGTAACAATTGCTGAGTTAAATGAATGCTTGGGAAGATGTTTTGCTGAAAAGGTGAAACTGGAAGTCACATTACCCATATCTGAGTAGAAACAATCGCAACCTTGGGCTTTGTGTAGGAAATGAATGCTCAGTCCCATAATTCTTTGGCACTTTTTGCAGCTCATAGCCCTTTTTTCACACATTATCTGATTGGGTGATATTTGTCTTCCCTCAGCAAATGGACTTCATTTCCAAACGATTCCAGTTGCAAAAGCCTGGACCTCTGGCACTTGAAATCTTTTGAGGTTCTACAGGATGGAAGCTCTCTTACTATGTATATGCAAAAAGTCGATTGGTTCTCATCAGAATCTCCTCCAAAATATGAATTTTATCCAACTCTTATTTGTAATAATTCAGAGACATTTGCAACATTATTCAAATACACCCACGGGAGATGGTGCAATTTGAATTCAACGAAAGATAACTCGAGGATTGGATCAAGTAATGCTCATGAAACTATTATGGATAATCGTAAAGAACAAAATTGGTCACTCATGTTCTTTAGCAAGGAAAACTGTGGGCCTTACTTGTTTGATTTTCACGTGACACCAGAGGCACAGCAATATCATTCACTTTTAAATACACTCTGCCCAATTAGGAATTGGCAATAAATGTTGGTCTAGCCAGTTACGCCTAGAACCCAATAACTTTGATCTGTTTTGGGAGAAACAAAATGAAACTCCCATTTTGAGATATTGATTGATTTTATGAAAGTTTTATTTCATACTATTCTGATTACAATGCAAAGCAGTTGTTCTCAGAGACATCCAAGCTGTCAGCCAGATATGCTGAGGTCAAGTCAGTTTTCAAATAGTATGAAGTGATGTTCAGACCTCACCTGGCCTAACAGTCTGTATGTTTGGATGCTGTGGTGTAACCCATGTTCAATTAAATGTCAGTGGAGGCGAACTTGTGCATTCTCTTCATACTGAAAATAAATTACTGGCAAAACATTTGGAAACAGAAATTGTGTCGCAGACCTGTCCTAATTTTCAGCATGCCAAACTTGCTTTACTTAACTATACAGCTTCTTGTTAGAAAGGTGTGCAGAAACATCATATTTAAAAACACATACCAGAGATCACCATTTCAGCAGTTATGTCATTTGAATGTTGTTCGGCTGCTCAGTGTCCATTTGTTACTAAACAGCGGTGATTGAAGTATTCACTTCGAAATATTCGAACAAGCATTGTTCAAGGCCCTGCCTCAGTTTTTAGTGCACTCGGGCGCTTTGATATTTCTGTTGGTCTGCATGGTTATTGCTACATAAAAGTTGTTACCGTTGCATGAGAAACTGTCCAACTTGCTATTCCACATCACCATGTCTCCCTCTGCTGCATTCTCCTCTCAGTCCTTGCATTATACTCAGTTCTGTATCAGTTATTGACACATTATGCATCATTCTACATTATATTATAACGACATCCCTAAAGATGTTACCAAATGTTGCAGTTCTAAACAATATTTCTCCAACTGACACATTAGATATTGACACTTTTTAGTGAGCACCAGTTCATGAACCGCTGTTATTGTATAAAATGCTGTGAAGCACTTGGAAGCCATTCATGAATTTATTGATTAGCAGAACAAGTGCATGTTCTGCATTTTCCAAATGGCCTAGAGTTTCTGAGATTCTGTCTTTATCTGATGCCTTCCTTTGAGCTAACACAGACTTCGAGAAGTTCAGCCGTAAATTATTGAAACACAGTTAAAATAAAAGCAATAAAGACCAAAACTCGTGACAATAATCGAGGTACTTCAACAGATCTGATAAACTAATCAAGAAACAATCATAACATGGCATAAGCTACAGGTGGTAAGTTTTTAAAAAGGAAGTGTCGTAGCACAGTATCATACATTTGTGATTCCACTTGATGGCGACACAAAGTCTAGTTTATGTGAGAGAATTGAAAGGCAACTTTTCAGCCACGAGTTCACTGTTGTGTGTCTAATTTAGCAATGTGAAAAGATCGACGTGGCAATGTTGAAAAAGGAAGGCAATAACTAAAGTATTTGATCACTGTGCTGCAACTGAGGTATATGTTTCACATCACGTGTCCTTCCAGAGATACTTACTTGGAATCAACGATGAACACCTCAAATGTATATCATAACTAAAGTCGTGAATATTTTCAGTCTCATAGAACAATGATGCATGAGTCAAATAATAAGCTCTTCTTTGCAATTTCATACCGTTTTCTTGATTTTTTTTTCTTTTATGACTTGGTCATAAGGATCAGCCTCAATATTGTTAATATCCAGTGTTATCCGAGTATAGCAAACGTCAAACTGCTCCTATATATACGTATACTTTATGACATTGCATTGCATTATGGCAAATCATATCATACTTTTCCCTTGCACAGTAGAATATTAAATATATATTAAACCTGTTATGCTGCAGCTCAGTTACCTAATGCTTAATTAATTATTTAATATGTGTACATTGATCCTTCAAATTATCTATAATTAAAGTGTTGGCAACATATAATGTGGCATATATTGTGTTGCGTGAAATTGTAACTTGTAAAGTTTTATAAACATTTGATATGATTAATTTGATTTGAGTATTCAGTTAATATACGTCAGAAGGTGTCAGTTGAGTTCAACAATATTTAACTGAATTTGTAATTTAACTTTGCCTGGTTTGAATTTCGTTTCTGTTTCAGATATTTATATATCTTTATTATCACTGGACGTGCCTGTCGCTTCTAAAACTTTCATCCTTTGTCTTTAATTTCTACATGAGAAGGTATTGTTGCAACAGTTGTTTACAGTCACTGCAGTACAGAGAATGGGGATACTTAACAGGAACTTTATGAACAAAATAAATCCAAACAGAGCAGGGAAATGTTACAGCAGATATCTTGAGTTTTTGTTCAAAAAAGTTGCATTAAGATGTAGAGGGGTGTGGAGATGGGGTATCCCGTACCAGGGACAATGGAAATTAGACCCTGTCTGAAAATGCATCACAGCAAAAGTAGTGTGGTTCAAATTCTGTGGCACAAGCTAGTGTAGACTTATTGGAGCACAATGATCTCAAACGATCGTCAGATTTTAAAGTGAGTGGCAAGACGATAGAAATATTTTTTTTAAAAATTCATTCACGTATTAATACCAATGTCTAGCTACAGTGGGAGACACTGTTTGTCGGCAAGCACAGGGTTTATGAATTAATTGGATGCTGAAAGAATAAATTAACGCAGAGAAAATATTAAGAATACGTTTGAATTGCAAACTTAGCTATGGAGGTCTTCTCAGGGGCTACAGCATAGACTTGTGTTGGGAGGAGATTGTAATGGCATACGCGTCAACAAACATATAATTCAATCTTAGATATCGAGCAATTACCAATGACCAAACTGAGGGCATTAACATCGATGGAATGGGATTTTTCCATTCCAGTTTGCTCGAGGCTGGTGAAGTCTCCTTGGTGGCATCTCGCTCTCTCCTTATCTCTAACTGCAAATTTAGGCCAAATGTAATTCGAGAGAGACGACCATATGAATTGTCCTGATGTGTCACCTACTTCTTGGTGGTGACAGTGTTGACTGGTTTATATCTCATCATCACCAGGGACAAACACAACTCGATTAGCCGAATTTGTTTTTAACAGTAGTGCCCTGTTCTCCAGCCTGATGCTTGCCTCTACGCCCGCAATTGCTCAGTATGTTTTACAGTGCGCTTCCCTCTTGACCACTTTGGACATCTGCTGCCAGAGTCTGGAGGATTCTGTGTACTCTGTGACCAGCTACGACACCGAGAAAACTGCATTGCTGGCCATAGTGATGATCTGTGTTCTGATCTCTATCAATGTTAAAAACGTACTTCACAACTTTATCGATCACCCTTCATACAAAGTGGATAGGATACATTGGTTCTGTGACATGAAGCCAAATTCACAATTCATCCAAATTCCTGAATTTGTTTCTGCTACAGAAGTTGATAATACCACGTTTATTTGCATTTTACTTTATCAACGATATAGTTTTCCATTCACTCGACTTGTCAAAATCTCCATGAAGAGTCTGTAGATGTCCTTCAATGATAACTCTCCCATAGAGCTTTGTGACTCTATGATAATTTAGTTAAACACAGCATTTTGGTCTGCTTTTGGCAACAGCCAGGGTTAGCCTAACCATGGGCTATCGTTAACTAACCTGATCACTCATATAACATTTTGACACATGTCTGGGTTTGGAGGGATTTGAAACTAATCCTTTAGAATCCGATGCATTACCATTGCACGAAAAAAAAACCTCAGCCTGAGAGCGCAATGTGGGTTCACCTCAATGGTGAATGCAAAAGACATTGACATCTACACCTCGGCTGAACTCAACAGTTTATCCAGCTCCCTTCTGAGCTCGATAACAAGTGCTGTGTCTTTCTGAGCTCTGATATGTGTTATGTTACAAAACAGCCTGTCGGCAGGCTTGAAACTTACGCTTGAACTGGGATGGAGTGCAGTGGAGCTAAGGTGTGGTGTGGTGTTAGTGTGAGTGGCAGGCTCTAGGTCTCTATGGGACTTTAGGAAGATGCAGTTACAAATCACAACGAGCTGCCAGGCATACAAATCTTGACTAAATGCCATTTTGTGAGTCAAGGATTAGTTGTTATGACAAGTACCATGAACAAGCATTGTACACTAAGCAGGATTTATTCTCAAACAGCTGTTTGTTTCTACCTGTTTCCTTCTCTTCTTCTGCCTTACTGCCTCTGACGTCTCTGGATCCATCTCTCTCTTCTCATTATTGATTTTTGCTTCTAATTTTCAGTCCTTTATTCTGGGTCTCAATATATTGGCTCTGTTTCCCAACCTCTCCTATTCAACAGGTTACGTGGAAAATCTAATTTCCCTAACATTCCAATTTCACAGAAGCCATCCAATGCCAAGTTGCCCTCGGAGGAACACTTCTAATTTCCAAAATGAATTACTTTGTTCTGGGACAAGTTTAAACAGGAAACGCTCATATTCAAACCTATGGAATCTAGGACATGAACTGACACAGAATGAAATCATTGTTGTTACTTAATGTGGATGGTTTAGTTCCATAATCCTAATGGTATTACCTCCCAGGTATAGTCTGGAACATTCAAAGTTAACAAAGATTGTAAAGAAGATTCAATCTGCGTTTGGTACCACCATCCGCACTGAATTATATCCGAGGAGGGAGTATAAGTGCAATGCTAACGCGGCATAACCATGGAACGCAGTGCCCCAGTAATTTGAGAATCAGACAATTTCACAGCGAAACATATTTTACTGCATATCGTCACCAGAGGGAGTTCCAACACCATGTTTTTGTGTTCGATGACACAAAGAACAAATAACAAAGAAAATTACAGCACAGGATTAGACACTTCGGCCCTCCAAGCCTGCGCCGATCCAGATTCTCCATCCAAACCTGTCGCCTATTTTCAAAGGATCTGTCTCCCTCTGCTCCCTGCCCATTCATGTATCTGCCTAATTACAACTTAAAATGATGCTATCGTGCTGGCCTCTACCACCTCCGTTGGCAACGTGTTCCACTCGCCCACACCTTCTGTGTAAAGAACTTTCCACGCATATCTCCCATAAACTATTCCCCTCTCACCTTGAATTCGTGACCCTGAATAAGAGAATCCCCCGCTCGGGGAAAAAGCTTCTTGCTTTCCACCCTGTCTATACCTGAAATGATTTTGTAGCCATCAAACAGATCCCTCCTCAATCTCCGTCTTTCGGATGTAAGTAATCCTAATCTAGTCAACGTCTCTTCATAGCTAGCGACCTTCATACCAGGCAACATCCTGTGAATCTCCTCTGCACCACACTGTTTTGGTAATGAACTGTACGCAGTATTCCAAATATGGTCAAACAAAAGTCCTATACAACTGACACATGACCTGCCAAATCTTGTACTCCATACCCCGCCCGACGAATTAAAGCATGCCATATGCCTTCTTGACCATTCTATCCACCTGCGTCAACACATTTAGGGCGAACACCCAGATCTCTCCGCGTATCAACTTTCCCCAGGGCTTTTCCATTTACCGTATAGTTCACTCTTGAATTGGATCTTCCAAAATGTATCACCTCACATTTCCCTAGATTGAGCTCCATCTGCCATTTGGCCATCCAACTCTCCAATCTATTTATATTCTGCTGCACCTCTGACAGTCCCCTACACTATCTGCGACTCCACTAACCTTAGTGTCATCTGAAAACTTGCTAATCAGACCATCTATGTCTTCCTCCAGATCGTTTATGTATATGACAAACAACAATGATCCCAAAACCGATTCCTGTGGAATACCACTGGTCACAGTTCTCCATTTTGTGAAACTCACTTCCACCACAACACACTGCCTCCTGCTGCCCAGGCATTTCTCTATCCAACTAGTTAGTACACACTGGACCCCATGCGACTTCACTTTCTCCATCACCCTACCATGGGAAACCTTGTCAAAAACCTTACTGAAGTAAATGTATATGACATCTACAGAACTTCCCTCATCTATCAATTTAGCCACTTCCTCAAATAATTCTATCAAGTTGGTAAGACATGATCTTCCCTCCACAAAACCATGCCATCTATCAGAAATAAGCCCATTTTCTTCCAAATATAAATAGATCTTATCCCACAGTATCATTTCAAGCAGCTTCCCCAACACTGACGTCAGGCTCAACGGTCTATAATTTCCTGGATTATCTTTTGGACCCTTTCTATATAAGGGGCAACATTAGCAATTCTCCAGTCCTCTGCTCAAGGTGCTCAAGGATGCTGCAAAAATATCTGTCAAGGCCCCAACTATTTTCTCACTTCCTTCTCTCAGTAAACTGGGATAGATCCCATTCAGACCTGGGGACTTTTCGAACCTCATGCCTTTTAGAATATGCAACACTTCCCCTGCTCCTTCTGCTGAATTGATCGAGAGTATTCAAACATCTATCCCTAATCTTAACATCCGTCATGCCCCTCTCCTCAGTGAATACCAACGCAAAGTATTCATTAAGAATCTCACCCATTTTCTTCGACTGTTCGCATAACTTCCCTCCTTCATCCTTGAGTGGGCCAACCCTTTTTGTAGTTACCGTCTTGTGGCTTATGCACTAATAAAAGGCATTGGGATTTTCCTTAACCCTGTTTGCTGAAGATATTTCATGACCCCTTTTAGCCCACTTAATTCCCCATTTCAGAACGGTCCTACATTCGGATATTCTTCCAAAGCTTCGCCTGTTTTCAGTCGCCTCGACCTGATGTATGCTTCCTTTTTCTGCTTTGCTAGCCTCAGGATTTCACCTGTCATGTATTGTTCCCTAATCTTGCCCTTTCTATCCCTGATTTTCACAGGGAAATGTCTGTCTTGCATTCTAATCAACCTCTGCTTGAAAGCCTCCCACATATCAAATGTGAATTTACCATCAAACAACTGTTCTCAAAACACATGCCCCAGCTCCTGTAGAATTTTTCTATACTTGACCTCAGCACTCTTCCTTTAGAACCACTCTCGAATTTGTCCATCAGTATTCTAAAACTTACGGAATTGTGATCACTATTCGCAAAGTAATCAGCTACTGAAATTTCAACTGCCTGACTGGGCTCATTCAATAGATAGTAGATAATGCGTGAAGGAGTAGGCCATTCGGCCCTTTGAGCCAGCACCACCGTTCATTATGATCATGGCTAATCATCCACAATCAGTATCCTATTCCTGCCTTATCCCCATGAACCTTGATACCACTATCTTTAAGAGCTCTATCCATCTCTTTCTTGAAAGTACCCAGAGACTTGGCCTCCACTGCTTTCTGGGGCAGAGCATTCCATATATCCACCACCCTTTGGGTGAAGAAATTTTTTCCTCAACTCTGCTCTAAATGGCGTACTCCTTATTTTTAAACTGTGTCCTCTGGCTCTGGACTCACCCATCAGTGGAAATATGCTTCCTGCCTCCAGAGTGCCTAATCCTTTAATAGTCTAAAACGTCTGGATCAGATCCGCTCTCATCCTTCTAAATTCAAGTGTATACAAGCCCAGTCGCTCCAATCTTTCAATATATGATAGTCCCACCATTCCAGGAATTGACCTTGTGAACATACGGTGCACTCCCTCGATAGCAAGAATGTCCTTCCTCAAATTTGGTGACCAAAACTGCACACAATACCCCAGGTGCAGTCTCACCATGGCCCTGTAGAACTGCAGAAGGACCTCTTTACTCCTATACTCAATTCCTCTTGTTATGCAGGCCAGCATGCCATTAGCTTTCTTCACTGCCTGCTGTACCTGCATGCTTGCTTTCATTGACTGATGTACAAGAACACCTAGATCTCGTTGTACTTCCCTTTTAACTGACTTGACTCCATTTAGATGGTAATCTGCCTTCCTGTTCTTGCCACCAGGTCCTGTATGGCCGCTTCCCGAGTTGGACTATTTATATACTGCTCGAGAAAACTCTCTTGGATGATCCTGACAAATTCTTCGCCATCTAAACCCCGAACACTAAGTGAACCCCAGCCAATGTTGGGAAAATTAAAATCTCCCATCACCTCCATTCTGTTGCTCCTACATCTTTCCATAATCTGTCCACATATTTGTGCCCCTATCTCACGGTCTCTGTTTAGAGGCCTGTAGTACAGGCTCATCATTGTTACAGCACCATTCCTCTTTCTGAACTTTGCCCATATTGTCTCACTGGACGAATTATCCATAGTGTCTTCCTTCAGTATAGCTGTGTTATCCTCTTTGACCAGTAATGGAACTCCTCCACCCCCTTTATCTCCCTGTCTAACCCGCCTGAAGCATCTATGTCCTGGGATATTTAGTGACCAATCTTGCCCTTCCTCCAACCAATTATCCATAATGGCAATAGCATCATACTTCCAGGCACTAAACCAAGCCCTAAGTTCATCTGCCTTACCTACTATACTTCTTGTATCAAAGCAAATGCACCTAAGACCACCTGTCCCTCTGTGTTCATCATCTGCTCTCCCCCTACTCTCCCCCTTAGTCACACTGAATTCACTATCTAGTTCCTTGAAGACTTTAGTTACTACCTTCTTACTATCCACTAACATTCTCATTTGGTCCTCATCCCACTGCCACATTAGTTTAAACCCTCTCTGAATAGCTTTAATAAAAGCAGTCCCTAGGACATGGCTTCTTGTCCTGCCCAGGTGTAGATCATCCGATTTGCAATAGTCCCATCTCTCCCAGAACCG
Organism: Stegostoma tigrinum; assembly: GCF_030684315.1. Lineage (NCBI taxonomy): Eukaryota > Metazoa > Chordata > Chondrichthyes > Orectolobiformes > Stegostomatidae > Stegostoma > Stegostoma tigrinum. The sequence goes on along the minus strand of NC_081396.1, from coordinate 1,224,957 downwards.
GTCCCAATGTCCAAAACTCTGAACCTCTCCTTCCTGCACCATCTCTCAAGCCACTCATTTATCCTGCTTGTTCTTTCATTTCTAAAATGATTAGCACGTGGCACTGATAGCAATCCTGAAATTACTACCTCTGAGGTCCTACTTTTTAGTTTGGCTCCTTATTCCCTAAATTCTGCTTGTAGGACCTCAAGCTTGTGAAGTCCACATTGATACCATTGGGCTGTAGGGTTCCCAACTGAAATATGAGGTGCTGTTCCTAACAACATTCGGGTGACAGCATTGTGGCACTGCAGGAGGCTGAGAATGGACATGTCATCTAAGGAATGGAAAGGTTTTTATAACCTGTATCATTGGCGCTTATATGCACCACGACATCGGACTGTTCACCCTGCCCATTCATAATGTCCTGAAGTCGATCTGAGACATCCCTGAACTGTGCACCTGGGAGGCAACATGCCATTCAGGAGTCTCGTTTGCGACCACAGAACCACCTATCTACTCCCCTTAGAATCGAATCTTCTATGACTATAGACCTGCCACTCTTTTTCCCACCCTTCTGCACAGCAGAACCAGCCACGGTGCCATGAACTTGGCTTCTGCTGCCTTCCCCTGGTGAGCCATCTCCCCCAACAGTGTACAAAATGGTATACCTGTTTTGGAGGGAGATGACCACAGGGGCACTTGCCTGACTTCCTGCTTTTTTCTGACTTTCAGTCACCCATCCCCTTTCTCCCTCAGTGATCTTAATCTGTAATGTGACCAAGTTACTGAACGTGCTATCCACGACTTCCTCAGCAACTCAGATGCTCCAAAGTGAGTCCATCCCCACTCCAGAGCAGCCAAGCTGTCTAACAAAAGCTGCAGCTGGAGACACTTCCTGCATGTGTAAGACTCAGGGCCATTAGTCAATTCCCTGATCTCCCACAATGAGCAAGAGGAGCATAACACGGGCCTGGGAACTCCTGCCATTTTTGCTTTTAAGCTTATCTTAATCCTGCTTTAAAATCAAATGCCAATTAAATGAAATGAAAAAAAGTACCACGCCACACCAACCTCCACCCCCAACCCCAACACATCCAGCACTTATCCTTGCAACCGCCGGAAGTGCTATACCTGCCCCTATGACTTCCCCCTCACCTCCATCCAGGCCCCAAGAAGAGCTTCCACATCAAGCGGGTGTTGACTTACACATCTGATAATATGGTATACTGTATCTGCTATTCCCGTTGTCGCCTTCTCTACACTGGGGAAAGCAAGCGGCGGCTTGGGGTCCCCTTTGTGAAACACCTACACTCGGTTTGCAATAAACAACTGCACCTCCCAGTCGTGCACCATTTCATCGCTCCTTTCCATTCCTTAGATGACATGTCCATTCTCAGCCTCCTGCAGTGCCACAATGCTGTCACCCGAATGTTGTTAGGAACAGCACCTCATATTTCAGTTGGGAACCCTACAGCCCAATGGTATCAATGTGGACTTCACAAGCTTAAAAATCTCCCCTCCTCCAACTGCATCCCAAAACCAGTGCAGCTTGTCCCTGCCTCTCTAACCTGTCCATCCTTCGACCTGTACCCTCCTCCCACCTCAATCCCCACCCCCATCTCCTCCCTACTAAACGAATCCCGCCCTCTTGACCAGCCCTTCCTCCTTGGACTAACATATCCCCCCCCCCCCCTAACTTTCCACCTGCAATCACCTTTACTGGTTCCATCACCATCTTTTTGTCCTGTCTGTCTCCACTCCATTTATATTCTCCATTATCCATCTTCTATCTGCCTCCCCCTCTCTCCCCATTCAGTTCAGAACCCACATCCCCTCCCCCATTTGTGAAGAAGGGCCGAGGCCCAAATGTTCAGCTTTCTTGCTCCTCTAATGTTGCTTGGCCTGCTGTGTTCATCCAGCTCTACGCCTCATTATCTCAGATTCTCCAGCATCTGCAGTTCCTCCGATTTCTGAATTGAAGAGTGCAGATTGGAGGCATATGTTTGAGCCAAATCATCATATGATGTGTGGGGGGCTTTCAAGTGTAAGTTGCTAGGAACTCAGGACCAGAAAGCGCCATTAAGGATATGGATAAGTGTAGCAAGTTTAGGAAAATTTGGATAACGAGCGTTATTGTGAGCCGTTTCACAAAGAATAAGAAAGCATTTATCAAGGCTAGGAGGCTGGAAACACGGGAAACAAGGGTGGAATGCAAGTAAAGTCGAAAGAACCTTCAGCAAACAGTGAGGAAGACTAAAAGGAATCATGACAAGTCATTGGTCAAGGAAAATTCCAAGGCTTTTCTTTATACACATCTAAAAAGCATATGGGTGGCCAGGCAGACGCTTGGCCCATGCAAGAACAGGAAAGTGAATTTATGTGTGGAACCAAACGAAATGGGCAAGGTATTAAATAAGTACTTTGTGTCAGTATTCACCATAGAGGAGGACATGGTAGATGATAAGCCTGGGGAAAGGTGTGCAGCTCAGTTGGGTCATGTTGACATCAAAAGGGAGGAAGTATTGGGCGTCTCGGAAGACATTAAGGTAGACAAGTCCCCAGGGACTGATGTGATATACACCAGAATACTGAAAGAGGCAACGGACAATATTGCTGGGGCCTGGAGGGAAATCTTCATCTTCACACTGTCTACAGGGGATGTCGCAGAGGGATGTTGTTCCTTTGTTTAAGACTAATTACAGGCCGGTGAGACGTACATCAGTGTTAGGGAAATTATTGGAAAGCATTCTTCGAGGCACGATTTACTCCCACATGGAAATAAATGAGTATATTAACGAGAGGCAACATAGATTTGTAAAGGGAAGGTCGTGCCTTACTCACTTGCTTGAGTTTTTTGAGGAAGTGACAAAGATGATCAATGAGGGTAGAGCAGTGAATGTTTGTCGACATGGACTTCAGGAAAGCCATTGACAAGGTTCCTCGTGGCAGATTGATACAGAAGATAAAGTCACACATGGGCAGATGTGAGCTTGAAAGATGGAGAAAAGACAGGCTCAGTCATAGAAGGCAGAGGGTTGCAGTGGAAGGCTACATTTCAGCAGTTGAGGGCTGTCACTCTTGACGTTCCTCAGTGATCAGTGTGAGGATCTTTGTTGTTTGTAATATATATAAATGATTTAGAGGAGTAAGGTTCGTAAATTTGTTGATGACACAAAGATTGATCGAATAGCAGATAATAATGAGGACCATCACAGTGTACAACTGGACATAGATTGGTTGGCGACTTGGGCAGAGATATGGCAGATGCCCTTTCAGCCAGTCAAATGTGAGGTAATGCATTTTGCAAGGTCCAAATCAGATGGGAAATATACAGTAAATGGCAGAAACCCTTAACAGTTCTGATAGGCAGAGGGATCTGGGTGGACAGGGACACAGGTCATTGAAAGTAGCAACGCAGGTGCAAAAGGTAATCAACAACTGATATGGCATACTTGCCTTCAACGGCCAGGGCACTGAGTTTAAAAATTGGCAGGTAACGATGCAGCTTTATAGAGCATTGGTTAGGCCGCATTTGGAATATTCTGTTCAATTCTGTTCACCATTCTACCAGAAGGAAATAGTGGCTTTGGAAAGGAACCAGGAAAGATTTACCAGGAAATTGGCTGCTATTGCAGGCATGAACTATGAGGAGTGTTTGGAAAAACTTGGGTTTTTTTCTCACTGGAACGAAAAAGGTTGAGGGGCGACCTGATAGAGGTCTACAAGGTTCTGAACGGCTTGGACAGATTGGACAGTCGGAAGCATTTTTCCCACGGTGGAAGAGTCAGCCATAGGTTCAAGCTGCAATGGGCAAGGTTTAAAGGTGAAGTGCGAGGCAAGTGCTTTGCACAGAGGGTGGTGTGTACATTGAACTCGCTGTCGGGGAGGTAGAAGAATCAGATACAATAGTAACTTTTAAAGGACGTCTTGATAAATATATGAATTGGATGGGAATAGAGGGATACGGCCACTGGAAGGGTAGGCAGCTTTAGTTGTGACGGCCAGCACGTCAATGCAGGCTTGGCGGACGAAAGGGCCTGTTCCTGTATTGGAACTTTTTTTCTTTGCTCTTCATTCTAACAGATACTAGATAGATGCTATTGGACTGGATGAGTAGCTAAAGGTAGGTTATCTGTACTGAAGACAATTGATTTCATAACAGATCCAGTTGGGTGGACATAGGGAAAGACATGGAATGAATTGGTAAATTTCCAAATTTTTAAACTGATGTTTAGTACTAAAGGCTGTAACGTCTCAAAGTGGAGATGGGATGTTGTTTTTCCACCTTGTCTTAGCCTCTCTGAAACACTGCAGTCGGTATGTCCAAACTACCCTAACGAGCTAAACAATTATGAAGTCTACTCCATTGCAATGGGGGAAATGTGTGAGTTACACACACAAAAGTTTCCCACGGGAGAAGAAAGAAATCACCTGTGTTCTTAATTTTTATTGAGAAAATAATATACTGCACGTGCAAAAAAAAATCAATTCCAAAATAGTGGTAGAGGTATTCGACAAAAAAAGGTCAACTGTGACTTAGTCAAATGGTGACAACGGCAAAAAGTTTGCATTCCCTCTGTTCTGACATGTGAGAAACAGCTTTAACTCAAAGATTGTCAGATCTTCAGCGAGTCTTGCGCTTAGGCTAACTTAATTCAGATGAAAAATGAATTTGCCTGAGCTGTGGCAGATGCTTACAAAGTACAACTTCTGGGGCAGTTTTATGTCATTGAAGTTTTTGTACAACAACAGCCGTGTTTAAACCATTGTGCTTCTCAACCCGCAGAAATATATAGCAGTGTCCTGGATCTCTGAACGGGTAATCTTCAAAGGAAGTTTCTTTTCTGAAGTTGTTTGGTTGGCCACAAATCTCCCATTGACAAAATCAGCGTCTTTTTTCCTGCTATTATCTCGATATAAAATGAATTCTGGAGCCTGATTCGATGACTGCCTGTACCAATACAGGTCAGGGTCTGTATAACTTGTTGTGTACATGCAGTCTATGATCACACCATCGCCTTCCATCACGGTGAGTGTTGTCCGAGGTTGTGTGACCGAATCTGACCGAATCTCACCTGTAATACAAATGAATTGCAGTTTTACTACTGTACTGTGTTAGAAAATCCAACGACCTCACAGATATGGAAACAGTCACAATCCATCACCAAACCTACCAAATATCAACGATAAAATGAGAAGACGATTGTACATCCTGGGAAAGATTCTGCACATCCGAAATGCCACTTACGAGTTGGCAAAATTGAAGTTCCACTCGATTAATGTCAGTTGAGAAACAGTTTAACAGAAAAACATACCAGAAAGTGAACAATAAAACTATGTTGCTGTTAAACTCTCAGGAATACATGAACCAAGTTGAAGGGATAGACCTGTTGCTGGCCTTTCTCAAAGTGCACCAACTGCAACCGTTAAGGCGAACCGTTCAGTAGATTAAGGAAGGAAAGACACAGACTGTGGCCAGTCACCTTGCTGCGGGGTGTATTCATTTCATGACTGGTTCCGCCCTCACTTCCTCATCACTGTTACTCAGCGAGTGATTTACACATGGTGCAATGTAGCCTTTCATGTTGCGACACTAAAAGACCAATCCACAAAGGAGCCTATAAAAGGGCAAGTGTCTCACAGGAGATAAAGGTAGACTTTAAGAAAGCAGAAAACAGTAATAGAAGTATACAAATATGGCATAACAGTGAACGTACGAATATTAAACATACAATGCTGTTCCATGTTTGTGTGCTGATCAGAGCCTGCAGTTTACTTCCATAGCAGTTAGCTGACAGTTTTTCGGAGTTAGTTTGGCTTTCTTTTTGTGTGAATGTTTATTTTACCCCCTGCTAGAACATTGTGGCTGTGTAGAATTCGACATAAACTTCAAAACCAGCGCTCATCCTTTTCCAAAACGGATTTTTTTTTTATTTTAAATGCGGTAAGATGCGCATATTCACAGTGAGTTCCAGAAAACACGGCTGAGTTAGTCAGCTGTGCTGATGGGCAGTCTTACTGGAAGTTATATTTGACGATTACATTTGTGTACAGAAACATATTACACTCATGAGCATACCAGTTTTCGCTGACAATATGCTTGAACTGTGTTTCCAGTAACAGAATATTGTCCAGTTGCTCCGTGTACTGTCATAGCTACAGCTTACAGTCATGGTTTCGCCTTCCCCCGGACACTGAAGAAAGTGGCGGGGTGACGGAATCTATGTGACTCATGTCTGAAAGCGTAAACACATGTCAATTGCAAAATGTCAGGATGGCATCAGTTTAAAGAATGATGTGTAAAGCAATGTGCATTGCATTTCCTGAACATTTCCTTGGTGGGAACGCTGTCAACACAACGTCGACGTTAAGTACCCGCATTGACATTGTCTTCTCTGAACAGACACTCATCCTATAACCTATCTCGCAGTTAAATGTTGTCACGTCTTTGGCTGCTTACACGTCACTACCTTTTGTCACTGGGATGCGCGAAGAGTGGAAACAAGAAAGGCATCTCTGCGGGAATTCACACACACCGATCTGAGCTTGTCTCTTTGAAATGGGGAATGAGCATTCAGATATGTTGTGTTCAATCGATGATAAGTTGTTCCCAAGATTGCCAGTAGCCATACTCTCAAGATTCTGTTTTCTTTGATCAATTTGCTGGCATAAATGTCATACTCAGTTAATTGCGACCCCAAAGCTGCCAGCTATGCCTCCATTCAGAACTCTGGAACTCCTGAAAATCACTGCCATCCCAAAAATTATCACCTCTTACGTGGCGTCAAATTTCATCTGCTATGTCACTAAACACTATCTCAAAGTTATGTCAGTATTAAAATTTTAACCAGTTTAACCATGATACTGGCCGTCTATTGCTGTTTCTTTGCATTCAGCCTGAAATATATCTGTCTGTCTCTGCTGGTTCTTCGCAGCACTCTTTGCAGGAACTTTCTTTTTACACTTGTGAGGCATGGGTGTCGCCTGCTGGTGAGAATTTAGTGCCCTTCCACAAAAGGCCTTGAACCCAATAGCTTGTGAAGCCAGTTCAGGTGGCCGGTAAGAGCCAATCATACTCTTGAGTTCCTGTAGTCGAATGTTGATCACAGCCTGATTGCACCTGTTAGAAGATAAAGAGAAGGCGATTGACGATGCCTGGCGCCCATGTTTGTGACAGAGATTAGGTTTTTCCTTAGATTGGTGAATTATTATGACATATTCATAAGTAACCTGGCCTCCATCCTGGCACACTTACATCTGTGTTTAACAATGGGTCAGCTTTGGAAATGGTCTTGTAGGCAAGATGCACCTATCGTCATCAGAGGTATTGGCACATTGCATTCTCAAGCAAGGTATGGTGCTGACACGGGATGCCTTTCTGTATGTTACCAGGGCAGTGTTTACCAATGGCGTAGTGAAGAGGCACGCCCAATACTGTACGCTCTCTGGACTTTGGCCGATGCCAAAATAAAAATATGCCATATAGAGAAGGAAGATGTGACAGTTTTCATGCTACCCATAGATTCTGGGACAATTCAGATGTGGGCTGTTATCCTCAGTGTGTACAATTGCAAGTTGGAACACTCTTGGGGGGAGCTGGAGAGGGACAAGTGGCCAATATGGATGTCTTGCGCCACCTCACACTGCCGAATACACCATCAGTAGTGTCGCCATGAGAAGATTCTGATTTGACTTCAAACTTAGTTGACACGCTTGTGGCCACCGCTGACAATATCCAACTGTGGATACAAAAATAAGGGCAAAACTGAAACAGTTGATGGCGATTGGGTAAAACAAAAGGGCCATCAGACCCAGAATTGAAACTTTTCTGGATCAAGTGAGATCACATCACCAGAGAGGACGTCATTTTTTATGGGGGGGATGAGTGTGATTTTCCCTATTAAATGTCACCGCCATATTCCAGCTGAACTCAATGAGGGGTTTCCAAACTGAAGATGTTCGTGAAAAGTAATGTCTGTTTACGATAATTCAATGTCAACATAACTGGGTTGTTGAGGTTATTCCCCGAGTCCCAACAATGGTACAAATTACCGTCAGCAGCTTATTGATACTCATAGGAATGGCTGTATAAGTTGTAAACTCATTTACACACCCGACTATGCCCGACCTTTCATGGGCTCTATCTTCTTAGTCAGTGTGGATGCCATTTCGAAATGGGTGAACGGGCATAGACTTCAGTCACCATATAGGGGGACAGCGACAAAAAAATCTGTGAGGATCTTGTGCAGTACATGTGGTGGTCACAGACAACATTCATCATTTGCTATCAAGGAATTTGGATATTTCATCAAGGCGACCTACATTAGGCATGTAGGAGCAAATCCCTGCAGCATATCATACAATTTTCTGGTGGTAAAAGGAATCCAAAAATTGAAAAATGGCCTAAAGAAACAGCTTACATCTTCAGCCAAAACAAAAGTGTCCCATTTCCTCTTTGATTGCCAGACCATTTCTCACACAACTGCAAGGAAAGTTCCAGCAAAGCTGTTAAAGGGGTGAAGACTGTGCACCACGCTTAGCGTGGTCCTTCTGGATCTGTGTGGATAGATGAAAATGCATCAGGAAAACCAATGCCAGACTCCTGTCTCCTGTAAGTGACAGAGCAGAATAGTTCAGTGAACGACGTTGGATGTCAAATTCACGGGAATGGCATTGCATGAAGAAGAGGCCTGAATGTGCAAAGCTCAGGTGGGAGAGGTGGTTCTAACCAAGCACATGGACCACGGTGAGTGCTTGAAACTTACAGACTGCTCAGGAGTTAACCATACCAGGCATCTTGCAACATCCGACAAGGTTGTCAGAATCTCCTCCTCTGTCTAGCAATAAACAAATCTCTAGGAACGATATGGACGCAGCAAATGCCGAAGCCTCAACGCCACTGCCACCAGAAGTAGCAGATTAATTTCTTCCGAGATGATCTGGACACAAGATACGGGCTACATCCTGTAAATGAAGCCAGTATCCAAGATGAGGCCAGAAAACCAGAAATGATGCGAAAACGCCCCAGGAGAGCTTTCAGAGGTAAAAACGAAGGACAGGCCTACGTCCCAGGACAGCGATGGGGAGGGATGTAATGATTGGAACAATGTCAGCCAGATGGATTATATAGAATGAATACACTGATTGGGCCATTAACCTGGTCCGATAATATTGTTCTGACACATCAACAAGAATGCGAGAAGGTCTGTTCCAGCATTGTATACCAAGCACAGGCAAATGCACCTTGAATTAGCGATGGGATACCAGACTTCGTGGAGTTATTTAAGCTGTTGGTATGTCTAAAGAGATTTAAAAATTAGCTGTCACCTCTGTCAATACGGTGTGGAGTGGAGGAGGAAATCAGCAGATCAGGTAACATCCGAGGAGCAGGAAAATCGACATGTTGAGTTTACACCCTTAATCTGGACACACTAGCACTGGGAAATGATGTGTCTGAAAGTATTGGAATGGGAGATGATTAAAAAGTTCACACGTTTTTCTCTTGAGTTGAAAATGCCACCATCTGCTGCTACTCAATGCCACTGCACGAGAGACCAGTGGAAAGCATCAGGGCTTCAGCCATTGTTGTGCGTAGCGTGCGCAAAAGCTCAGAACATGACCCAAATTGATAGCAGCACAAGATATACAATGTATATGATATACATATACAATGTATACAATATGTAGGTATACAAGATAATGAGAGGCATAGATAGAGTTGATAGCCAGAGACTATTTCCCAGGGCAGAAATAGCTAGCACGAGGGGTCATAGTTTTAAGCTGGTTGGAGGAAAGTATAGAGGGGATGTCAGAGGTGGGTTCTTTACACAGAGAGTTGTGAGAGCATGGAATGCGTTGCAAGCAGCAGTTGTGGAAGCAAGGTCATTGGGGTCATTTAAGAGACTGCTGGACATGCATATGGTCACAGAAATTTGAGGGTGCATACATGAGGATCAATGGTCGGCACAACATTGTGGGCTGAAGGGCCTGTTCTGTGCTGTACTGTTCTATGTTCTATGTTCTACAACCTCTCATACAGAGAATCATTGAATTCCTACAGTGTGAAAATGGGACCTCGGGCTCAATATGTCCACAGCAAACCTCAAAGCAACCCACCCAGAACCACTCCCTATAATCCACCTAATCTATACATCCCTGAACACTCTGGTCAATTTACAATGGTCAATGCACCTAGCTGTGGGAGGAAACTGGAGCACCCGGAGGAAACCCACACAGACACAGGGAGAATGTGCAAACTCTGCACAGACAGTATCTCAAGAGTGAAACGAAACACTGGTCCCCAACACTGTGAGATAGTAGTGCTAACCATCGAGTCACCGTACCGCCCTTGATTTAGTGACAGTTCTTGTTGTTCTGAACTGGAAGGTCACAATGAAATTCATAAATTCACCAATGACAGCAAAATTATTTGTTTTCTCCTTATGTTCGCCTGCCTGTAATTATGAGCAGCACTTATCCATTTCTCACTTCAGGTTCCTAGAGTTGCTGTTCACAGTTTGTTAAGACAAAGTATTTGTTCAGAGTGAGTTTCTGTGTTGAGATTTTTACTTTCTTTTCCTCACTAAACAGGCCTGAGCATTGTGACTGATCTTTAAAGCATACCCACGTTACATTCTCATTAATATCAGTTTTACTAAAGCTGTCTCCCTCATACTGTGTAACTTCAGTAATGTCATGACTTTTCCGTGTCGATTCAGGACATTCATTGTCACCACTGGCATCTAACGTGTAGAACCATTTACAGTCGAATACCGCTAAAGTGAAACAAATGTGGATAAAGTAATTAGACAGTTGGACCTCTGTAGAGTAATAACTTTAGAGCAAAATCTTTTTTATGTTAATAAGCACCAGAATACGTTCTCTGTAAGTACAGTGTCACAAGTCTGATTGCTGTCACTGTCAGTAAAAGTTATCGACTTTCAGTGTATAATCGTAGGTGCGTTTTAGACTCACTGTTTCTCCTTCTGTTCAACGACCTGTGGAGAGTGATTGAGTAACAGAATATTCATGACTCAAGTCTGGAATGGCAATGATGTTTAAACTAGAACATTCCCAGTTCGCACTAGTGTGGAACAGAATTTAAAAAGAAATGTGTAATGTGCTTCCTTCACAATTATGAGGTAAACGTGCTCAAAACTCAATCCAGATACAAAGCAAACATATTGCTGTTGTATTCTGTGTAAGAATGCTGCCGGATATTGAAGACATGCATTCCACAGCCTTGACTTCGGTAATCGGTTGTTGTGTATCTGGACACAATTGACTTGCGGCAGAGGCCAGGATGTGGAACGTAGAGAAGGATTGCTGACTGCTTGCTCATTACATGAAAATGATACGACAGCAGGGTGTTGACAGCAAGGAATAGAATGGGTGTGCTTACATATGATTCGCTTCTGGAGTCTGCAGTTCATTTTCTCAGAAGCTCCCGGAAATAATTGTTTTAAAGTTTGATCTGTGGTTAGTTTGGTTTCCTCTGAGAATGATTTTGATCTTCTGGCACCACATTGTAACTGCCAAGGTTGCTACACAAACTCCACCAGATTATTCACCACTTATAAACAAAGACAGTTTGTTTGATTTTATTTTTTGCACTGGGATGACACTGTTTCTCAGGACCTTGTGTCCCTAAGTGCACAATTGTGCATGGCAGCATTAGTGAACTGCAGACATGAAATAGTCAAACTCACGAATGTATTCGAAATCTGAAGAAATACAAAAAAGCAATGTTTAGCAAATTTCCCTGATCCTCTTAACCAGAAGAATATTTACTCAGGGTATACTCGGTGTATGTATCTGAGTGTGTCAGTACCATAATGATACATAACTGCTCCATGTACTATAATGGATGCAATTTAGAATCACTGCCTCTTCCTTCATATAGACATCTGAGGAGAGTGAATGAGTGCCAAAATTTCCACGACTCAAATTTGAAAGAGAAATCAGATTTCAGTTACAATAATAAGACAGACTGACATTTGTTTAACATATAATTTGAAAAGAAATGTACAACATATTTGCTTCTCCGTTGCATGATAGAAATACTGCTCACACAATCCAGATGCGAAACAGCTGCATTATCTCTGACAACAAGGCAATCAGTTAAGTAAGGACTTACACTCGAAAGCTTTACTCTCAAGAAGCTTCTGTCGCGGTCCTTGTTTTCAAAACTCATTACTTTGTGCAAGAGGTGATGCTGCTAGGGTGTCAGGAGGAAACATGACTTTAAGTGAATCCCCACATCCTGTGATAAGTTACGCTCTCTGACTTAAAACGAATCCACGTCTATTCTGACAGCTTGGTTCCCATCTATGACCAGCAGCTCCCCAGCTTTTCGTTGCCCTTACTGTCCAGACTATCTGTTTTTGCCTCAGACCCCAACTTACTTGAAAGCTTTGTTGTTAACCTGTGAATTTTCACTCCCAAATTAATGACACATATCATTTCATAAATTTCACTCCATCGTAAAACTTCTGTGACCAGACAAACTGATCCTCTCGAATTATAAACCCTCAAGTCTCACCTCCCACATTACAGCACTTAATTCTAAACTTATCCATTGCCACTGTATATATTAATTTTCTTTTCCATTCCTAATTTCAGTGTACTTAAATTTGAAATTATCTGTTTCTGTCTGCTCGTTCATTTCAATGATCACTACACAGCTTCTGCTTCCTACCTCATCATTTGTGGGTGTCTGCTAGTCTGACTGAACACAGAGGCCACACAGAACAAGACGCAATGTACATCTGAAAATTATCACAGCCCAATCTCGCCATAACACCCGCAATCCCTATTTGTTCGTAGGTGTGTTTTTGTATCAGTGTGTGCGTCAGTATGTCTTTCAGTATGTTTTGTTGTAAATACTTGCTTTCACATCTCTGGGTGTGTGTTTCTGTTTGTAAGTGCATCCCGTTGTCTGCTGTTGTTCTGTCTGCACTAGTATCCGGTGGGAAACATGTTCAAAAGTTTAGGAATGTTCATCTGGAGCATTTTATAACGGGTCTTGTTACATGAGAAGCAGCCAGTCGCTATTCTAGGATTATATTATCCAGAAGGCTAATAGTGATTTTTAAAAAAATGAATTACAGTCTCTCTCACTGTTCCTCTGTTTTGAAATTAATCTAATACCATATTACCCTCCACTGGCTGAGGTTTGTGCAAGTTTCGGCCTTAACTCATCAGGAATCAGCTAGAGGGAAGGAAATAGCACCATCCCATCTGGCAGCAGAATAATACCACACAAACGGGTAAGTTTGAAGTCTTTAATGGCATATTTAGAAAATAGACAATACGGGAATTTGGTAAAGATAGAAACATTGTTATCGAATCAAAAAGGTTTTGTAAACACTCCAGGTTATGAAAAAGTGAATGGACATTCTGTTAACACACACAAGAAAGGTACAAGGTGCAGCTTTTAAAGAGATCAGCGAATATGTAAGAAAGAAAAGTTAAAAACAGAACTTTTGCCCCTGACAAAGCAGCTAGATTAAATTCACTTGGACTATAAAGTCTCACTTGACCCTTTGTGAATGTAAGCTTTAACCTGTATTATGCTTTTTTTTCTGTCACATTGAATGCATTCTCAATTTTGCAAGTCAGCAAGTGGTCGTATCTGAGTATTGTTCTTTACACTACCAATTTTATCTGCCACTTCTGATTATCATTTCTATGCAGCCAGTCTGAGGAACTATCTTCCAAGAAGACAAATTTAAAAAGAAAATGTTAACCACATAACTTAACGCCTGTAATTAAGAAAATGTTGAGCCTTTTACAAAATATGTCTTAGCTTACTATTTATGATGTCATAATACAAGGCGGGTTAGTCAGCACAGTAGGATGGATGGACTATTTGCAAAGGAAATTAGTGCAGACAGCATGGGTACAAATCCAGCATTATCTTAGGACACATCAAATGTCCGGCTTTCTCAACTGAAAACAATGAATGCTGGAGACTACATCGGGTCGGACAGCATCCAGAGAGAGGCAACAAGCTGACTTTTCGAGACCAGGTGACTCTTCATCAGAGCTCCAGATTGGTAGCCCTCCATGGATGCAGTCTGAAAGGTTGTTATCTCCAACATTTCTTTCTTTCCATACAGATGCCAGCATCTGCAGTAATTTGCTCCTGTGCAAATTACTTCTACTCAACATCACCCATCGTCTGAAGAGTGAAGAGCTCGGGTGACTCTGTCATAGTCGTCTCTTTTGGAAGCGTTGAACTCTAGGACTATGACGAAATTATATTTGTGTTATGTGATCATTCAGTTATAATATGGCTTCCTGAAGGGGAAATGGAAATCGGAGCAGTGTGGATAAAATGGAACGAGATTAACAGAATACGTTGATAAGCTCGCGCAAGCTTGGCTACTTAATGACAAAGGAGATAGAGTCTTGGATATGGTATATTAGCATGTGAGTGTTTTTTTTTCCTTGCAAATTCAATGCAAAGAATTGGGTTAAGTGAGTGAGGGCAACTTCAGGATAGCAAAATGTAATTTAAGAGTGACTTTGTGATCAGTACTGGTCACACAATTACTATACAATACATATTCATAACTTGGATGAGGGAAGTGACTGCACTGCCACCAAGTTCGTGGATGACACAAAAATTAAGGTGGAAATGCCAGGAATGATGATGAAGCAAAACGCCTGCAGAAAGATATAAAGATGTTATATAAGTGAGCAAAAACTGGTAGATAGAATGTATCGTGGGTAAATGTGAGTTTCTATACTGTCCAGGAAAAATATAGTAACTGAATATAATATGTGAATAAAGACTGCATGAAGCCACAGCATGATCAGGATTAGAGATTCCCTGTGCATGAATAGCAAAACTCTGATATCCAAGTTCAGAATGTAATAATACAGGAAAATTGAGTGTGAGTATTTATTTAAAAGGACCTCTGTTGTTTATTTTCTGAGCTTCTAATTGCTTGAAGGTTCATTTGGCTTCCTCAAGGTTTAATTGTTTCGGGTTTAACATTGCGTTGCTCTTTGTGGCTGTAACTGCCCCGATTCCACAGAAATCTCAACAGAAAAACGTCCCTCTGACAGTACTTGTGCAACGCTGAGAGTGCAAGTGAATTTGAAAACACAGTAATGTACAGTGATTTCAGTCAGCTTCAGCCATGAGATATCTCAACTGGCGATTTTTGTTTCCTTCTGAAGTTCTGCAGAGAAATTATTTTTCGCAAAATCTGATTACCTCTTCGTACCTCTGGGTGATATGCTCAGTGTAAACTTGGGCATTTTGTCTGTGTTGTTTCAATACAACCAATAACAGTTCGTTGTAAACTCAAAGGACCAATTTAATGTCACTGGCTGGCTTTCTAACCTAACAGGTGAAGGGAGCTGCTAAGCGACAGAATTGTCATGACTCAGATCTCAAATGCCAGAAGACGAAATATCTTTAGCATATATTTGAACAGTAACAGATCGGCCCAGTGTGTACTCATAAGTAATCTGTGTTTCAGAAATCAGTGTCACTAAAAGTCCACGTGAGCATGAGAATTATGCGCAAAGCAGCACAAATGTTTAGTGGCCGCATTGCAGTTATTTTTATGAAGTGACCAGTCAGATATTGAGGGATTTTTTTTTCCTGAAGCTCATCCTTAATAAGTTGCTTAAAAATGTGTGGATGTGAACATATCACTGCCATGCGCAGTTTTTTGGTTCAGTCAGATGGCAAGATGGTGATATGGCTGTCATTGAGATAAATTACAGAAAATTAACTTCAGCAGATTGCAATTCCACTATATACAGTCACAGATCATTGGAAGTACTTCTAAACACTGGAACAATTGCTGACAATGGAAGTAATTCAATAACAAGAAGTGATGTAAGGTTGGAACATATATAACAGTTAATAAGTGTAGATGATGTTGAGAAATCACATACAGAAAAAAAAAGCTGTGAAACAAGTGCTGTGTAGAGGCTCCGAGCAGTCATCACTGTATGGGGCAAAAACTAAATCAGGAAATAGGACGGCATGTATGAAAGGCACTATTACAGTAATCGAGGCGATCAGTGGGATTGTGCTTGTGAAATCGATGAGGAAGATCAGGTTGGCTGCAGATAACCAGAATAGGGATTGTGGAATATATAAGAGGTGCTTCTTGGAATAACTTGTGGAAGAACTAAATCGGAAATAGGCACAGATAATGGGAACTGCAAATGCTGGAGAATCCAAGATTACAAAATGTGGAGCTGGATGAACACAGCAGACCAAGCAGCATCTTAGGAGCGCAGCCCGAAACGTCAGCTTCTGTGCTCCTAAGATGCTGCTTGGCCTGCTGTGTGCATCCAGCTCCACACTTTGTTGCCTTGGAAACAGGCAGTATAGATTTGGTGATATGTAATGTAGCAGACGTACCTCAGAAGTTTCATGTTCAGGAACAGTCTGTGGAACAGTGAGGAAAATATAATAGAATCCACCCTGTTGTAAGAGATGGAGAAGCTGGAATCAGATGCTACAGGATTACAATTGCATAAAGGTAACCCCAAAGACATAAGGCAGGAACTGGTTAGATTGATTGAGAGAGTAGGCAAGTCATAAAAACAGTAGGGCAGAAAAAGCGAGAGTTCATAGGGGTGAATAGGGAGGCACAGCAGAAATTAATTTCAAAGAAGAAGCAAAAACATGCAATAGGACGAAGTCACAATGGCTCACGAATTAATTCTGAGGCAGGAGGCACACACAAAGACAAAGTTAGACCAAAGAGAGCCATTGAACGTCATGTATGGATTAACAGAATTTCTTTGTCAGGGTGGGCATTTCGTTCGACAGGGTTACAATACACTGTATAAGGCTCTGGTCGGAGCACACTGGATGGGTTAGAGCAGTATTGGGGCTAAATCTAAGGACAATTATATCGGCCTTAGACTGAGTCCAGAGGAGGTTCACGGGAATGATTCTTGGGATGCAGGCCTCGTCCTATGGCAAACCATTGAATACACTGGGCCTGCACTCGACGGAGCTGAGAAGTAGAATGGGACATCTCACTGAAATGTATAGAACACTGAGAGGCCTAGATAGATATGACGAAGAAATTTGTACAGTGGAAAAGACTAGGGTCCTAGGATGCAGCCTGAGCATAAATAGACAACTCTTTAAAACTTAGGTGACGAGGAATTTCTTCAGGGAGAGTAGAGAAATCATTGCCGCACAAGGCTGAGGAGACCAAGTTATTGGGTAAATTAAAGACAGACTACGTTTTTAGCTTGTGCGGGATCAGAGATTATGTGGAGAAGCTTGGATGTAAATGCTGATAAACATAGCATATTCTGACGTCAGTTTGTAAACACATTGCAAAACATGATCGCATGAGAGCTGGAAACAGTACCTTGCAGGTTTTAGCACACACTCACTGCGGCTTTCTAACAGTGTGGAGTGCAGTGAACAGTGACTCATGGTGGAGTCAGGGACAGGAGTCCCAAGAACACTTAATGGAACTGTCTTCCGTTTTTTTCTTTTCTCCAAGGAGGCAATGAAATTCAGAGCCATCTCGCCAGGACCATTGTCATGAATATTTCTCAGGGAGCTCCCTGGATATTTAATGTCGCAGAAGAACTAATGAATACCTTCATTCGTGGAATAAATGCAGGTCAGTATGATTGTCTGCCCTTCATAAGCTATTCAATCAAAAGAACCCTGGGGCACTGCATGTATGACTCCTGCACCTGTGATGTGAATACGGAATGTCTATTAAAGAGAGGAATAAGTGCAAAACAAACAACAGTCACTGATGATATGCATTCACACTCACCAGACATCAAACCCAGTATTATCAGCAACAAGCGTGAAATAATGCATGATATCTGTTGGAATGTGATTCAATTTCAATGCTTGACATTGAAGAGTGAAAGCAGGGACAATATCCACACATGGGGAAAATGAAAATTCTCTTCAGAGAAATGATTGCCTAGTATTTCCTTACTGATGTAACCCAATCTTTGACAGTTGTGTGCATTGCATGATATATCAAAGATCATTGCAAGCAAATTTCTCTCTTTTCATGTCTCTTTCTGTTAACATATTTGCCTGTCTCTCTTATTTTGTTTTTCATTCTGTCTCTTATGCTGAATTCGAGACCTTATCCAAGCTTTCTGTCCACTACGTCTGAGGCAATCCTTCATTCGCTTCTATCCTAATTCTTCATTGATAGAAAAATGAAAGTCTTAATTATTCAATGCATGCGGTTAAAATTACAATTTTACTGAGATTAATAGCATGATACGCAGCCCTATGATGATAGTTGCGTTTGGAATTGCTGATTTATGATCAAATACGATACGTTTTAACTGAAGAACGTTCAAGAAACTGGGAGATGCACAGATATTTTTACTGTAGAATTTTCATATTACCGATTTCTGTTGATGAGTGTTCCATAATGATGATGTCAAACGCAGCCTTCTCTGCTGTCAGAAGCATCTCATTGTGGCTGTCAGGCAGTGAACTGAAATGGAAGAGGCGTGAGATTATAAGATTGAAAAGATGCTGGTCTGGTCAGTGTTAGAGTCACACAGTGAATTGAGAGGGCGTTAAAGTAATCTTCTCACCTTAATCACCACAATGGGGCATGTTCAATCGACTTAGAAGTCCAATCCAGATGTTGACAAAGATGAAAGCATTTGGAGACAATGCAATGTCGACTCATCAGAAGGATACCAGAGCTGAGAACCTCTCAAGTGAACACAATGAAAAAGTGTAGCGAAATATCTATTCATCAAATAAGATAGCAGGGACACAGAATTGACTTTCCTGAAATCTCATTTTTCATAATGAGTAGAACACACGAATTTTAAAATTATACACAGGATGGGGGCGTCACTGGCTAACCAATCATTTATTTTCTTTATAGGTGGCAGGTAAGAGTCAACCACAATGCTGTGTCTGGAGATATATGTGGTCTATATCAAGGAACGGAAGCTTCCTTCCCTGGAGGACATTAGTGAACCAAATGAGTTTTTCCAACAATCGACAGTGATCTTGTGGTCATTAATAGACCTTAACTTTGGGTTTTTATTAAACCAAAAACAAAATGACGTCCACGGAGCATTTCCTGGAACTTAAGTTTAACATTCCAGCAAGAATACCAACAGGCCATACCTTGTACAATGTAATGATAGAGTTCTGGATGTTCAGGTCCATTTTCCCCTGAAAGTGGCAACGTCGTGTGATTGTGTGGTCAAGAATGCATACGGCATGCTTTCATTCATCGGACGGGTTATTGAGTGCAAGAGTTGGCAGGTCATGTTGCAATTGTTTGGGCTTTGGTTCGACCACATTTGGAATACTGAATACAGTTCTGGTCACCACATTGTCAAAACGATGTGGATGCTTTGGAAAGGGTGCAGAGGAGGTTCACCAGGATGTTGCCCTGTATGGACGGCGCTAGCTCTGAAGAGAGGTTCAGTAGATTAGGATTCTTTACATTATAAATATGGAGGTAGGGGGGTGACCTGATTGAGGTCTACAAAATCATAAAAGGTATAGACAGGGTGGATAGCAAGAAGCTTGTTCCCAGAATAGGAGACTCAGTTACTAGAGGGTCATGATTTCAAGGTGAGAAGGGAAAGGTTTAAGGGAGATATGCATGGAAAGTCCTTTACACAGAAGGTGGTGGGTGCCTGGAATACTTTGCCAGCAGAGGTGGTCGAAGTGGGCACAGTAGGTTCATTTAAGATGTATCTAAACAGGTACATGAATGGACATGGAGCAGAGGGATACAGATCCTTGGAAAATAGACAACAGGTTTAAATAGAGGATCTGGATCAGCGCAGGTTTGGCGGTCAGAAGGGTCTGTTCCTGTGCTGTAATTTTCTTTGTTCTCCGTTCTTTGTAATTGTTTATACCAGCCGAAGACTAAAGCAGCTAATTGCATTGACAATAGAGGAGAAAAAAGATTGGAAAGGTGAGTTTTATTTACTTCACCGCGATTTGTTGCGACCTGGAAAACCATATCCAAAGTGTAGGGGAATAATTTCAACCTTAAATTTACACAATGTTGATCTAAAGACTGAATAGAAGACTAAATTCATTGAGTCCAAACGACAATACAATTTGCTTGCTGAACTTTAGATATTTATAGTCACTTGAGAGTTAGCTGACACCGCTACTCATGCACCTAACGCCTCTCAGTCGCCTGATTTTCTATTCACCTCAATAGGAAGCAGGTGCAGGATGTGGGTAAGAATTCTTGATGCTCAAGCATTGCTATTTTCATTCAATCCTTGCATCTGTGGCTGGCTGCCCTGGTCTCAGTTTTAACGTTGTGGTTTCCCTGCTTTCGTTTTGCTCTGCTGGCTTCTATTTGACCCAATTTACGCTTGAAGTGAATAGAAGCCCCTGGGAAATTCGATAGCAGCGAGAAGAGAGATGGTGGTAAGTGTTTCAAGTCTGACAAACGGTTTCCTGCATCGACAATTGAACCAGGCTGGAATTCTCATGGGAAATAGATTCGTATAACTCTTTATAATAATAGCATTTATGGTATATTTTGCTTCATTCAGCGATGCAAGTAAGAGTTTATTCCTTCAGCCAGCTGGAGGTCTTTTGGAAATAGTAGATTCATAGCTGGTTAAATATTACAGATGATTTTGATGAAGCTAATGTTGATCAGAATCAGTTTGATGCTGACTGTTGACATCACTACCGCAACCCGTTGAAGTTGGGCTGCTATCGAACAGTGGAAAATCCAATGGCCTATGTACCTATGGCAAAAATAGTTGATGTCACACTAAAGCACGCTTTCAATACAAATGAATCTGATCCTTCATTTTGCACTCGTGAAGTCACCATCTTGGGATATGACCAAAGTTCATGGTTTAGCATAATGGAGAGAATGTTCAGGGGAGCACCAAAATTACTGATTGTTTTATTAAATGTTTCACTCAACTGTCGACATTATTGGCCTAATTATTATAATCAACCTGAGACTCCCATGTATCTCTGCGCTATTAGGACAACACGTTACTATAGAAACAATATCGATCTCCAACAAGAGAAACTGCACTGAGATTTCCAGTTACTTCTAACGGAAAATTGAACATAAACGAAAAAGAATTAATACCCATTCCCTCCGCACATCTGGTGACAGGGACATCTTGCTGTTTCTCATACCTTCAGAAAAAAAAACAAAGTTCGGACTGTGCAACAGACCTTTTTTAATCCGGCTATGATTGATTCTCCAGAGTATGTTTAAAACCAGGGTCTTACTTCAGTGGAGAACTGTTACCACAAACCACAACTGCTTTGATTTTTGAGGTGTTCGTTATCATTGGAACAGAAACTGATTGGTTTTGGTCAATTAATAGGCTAGCGATCAGAAGCCTGTACTTTTCTGGGGGCTTCAAAATGACTGGGTACAAAATCTTCCATGATAAGTAGTGAAAATTGAAGTTAACCCATTAAATTTAGACTTTAAATCAAACCTATGATGGTGACGATGATGCTGCCATTAACGACCATAAAAACACATTTAATTAACGCAAGACTTTGTGAACACAGATCAGCCATCCTTACTCGGCTTGTCCAAAGTTTGTCATGCACATAACTGGGCTCAGAAAACATTAGGCAAGACATTCAACTTAAAGTAACATATGGAAATGCAACAAATGACCTGACCTTGTCAGCGTTATCACTATCCCTTGACAGGATTAATTTAAATCTATCAGATGAACGAAAATGAACATGCATTTCCATTTGTGAATAAAACTTCATGCAGGGACTTTTTATACAGCCGTAAACATGTGAGTGATTACCAGATAGATGAACAGCAGCCTCTGAAAGTCTCGACTGATAGTATCCCTGTGCAGTGAGACCTACCTGTACAAACATCACTACACAGAGAGACATAGAAAATGGAAAATCCTCGTTTTCATGTTAATCCAGTACCGATTACAGTAAAAGGAATTTTCAGTAAGTTATTCTGAATGTGGAGTTTCAGAAGATTATTTCAATAGGTATTATCTCCGTAGCTACGTGGTCTTCATTCCATGGAAATGTGCGGTAGTGTCATCTTTAAGCATCAAGCCCATCAATACTGCGAAATTGTTAGTAATGACATTTAACACAAAATATTCATTATTCATTAAATCTGTAAGAACACATGACAAACATCAAAACTTAAAAACTGCAGAAATCAATGTGGATCCATTAGGCATTATGCAGTTTTAGGTAGCTCAATAACTTGAATATTCTTGACAATTACAAGTTCCAGGTCACACATACATTTTAAGTTTTAAAAAATTCAAATTATAAATTACAGATACTGCTGTCAGATTCAACGTTTCTAAAGACAACGTCTGTTGTGTTGGAGCAGGTGTGCAGACTAGTCCTTTTACACTTCAGTTTCAAATCTCTTGACATGCACCGTGCACATTCGATCTCAAAACTTCCACTCAAGAGGCCTCGCACAGGTATGAGCCCCTCAGTTCATGTAGTTGAATAGGCTTGACACATCAACCTTTTTCCATTGCGACACTGAAAAAGTGATATCACAAACTGGATTATATCCAGAAACAAGACAAATGCTGCCCACTTTCCACATATCATCGGCCCTAGTAATACAAATCATGAAATGTCCTGAGGGCTGACTGATGTAGGGCGCAACACAGGTAAGAGTGACATTTCCTCCTGAAGATGAAGTTAGCGTGGCATTTTATTACATAGCGTTACTGCTCGGATTATCAGTCACCATAATGGTTAACAAGTAGACATTCATACCTCACTACCCTTAAGACAACGAAAGAGCCACTTGTTAATTATTATCAACTGAAAGGATCTTAGCTGCAGAGGCTTGCTGAGATTTTGCTGCGGGGCGTCTTTCATGT
This sequence comes from Stegostoma tigrinum, assembly GCF_030684315.1. Taxonomy (NCBI): domain Eukaryota; kingdom Metazoa; phylum Chordata; class Chondrichthyes; order Orectolobiformes; family Stegostomatidae; genus Stegostoma; species Stegostoma tigrinum. The sequence goes on along the minus strand of NC_081396.1, from coordinate 1,202,121 downwards.
CTGTCAGTGTGCTGCCTCACTGCAAATTAACAGGCTGTCCCGACAGCCACGCTCAATTCACGAACTTGATGCAACTTTTTTTTCTAGATGTTCTGACGGTTGCTGAATATCATCATGATATCTTGATTCGCTTTAGGACTACTGATTTATTGATTATCCAGCCCGGCGCCTGCGCTGGCTTCTAATGAAATCATTCCAGGTGTGAGTATCCAATTTTTGATATATACAGCTGAAATGCACTGTACCACCATTTTGTTCAGCGATTGCCACTGTCGACTTACTGACTGGAAAAGCACAGCCTGCCTGTGAAAATATGTTTTTTTTTTCTCAAAATAAAAAGAAGTAAAACAAGACATATCTGGAATTCCTTACTTCGGAATTTGGATTTGCATCTTCAAAACATGAAGGGTTTTATTAATGGATTTTGTTTTTTATAGTGGTACTAGCATCGCAGAAGCGTGCAGTTCCTGGCACAGAAATACAAGGTCGTGCAGAAAGCTAAATGAACATTAATGGTTTGTAATCTCAATGTTAGAATTCAGCATTGAAGACGAACTACTATATACTCTTGAGTTATTTATTATGCATTCTTGAACTATACAGTGTCTGCCATCCAAAGAGATGACTATAGCAGCTCTTAACGTTCAGTTGAGTGTGACAGTACTGTCCTCATCCACATCGTTTCAGGGAAGTTTTGCGTTATTGCCTTCATTCTAATTGGTGATCTTCATTATATTTATCATCTTCAATCATATTGTCATCACTTCAGTCAATACAAATTTAATTATTTGATTTTTTGCTATATGCTGACAACAAACGAGGAATTGAATACGTGCAGAGAAGTGATGGTATTGTAAGAGCAATGCAAACTAGTTCCACAGTATTGGAACTGAATCCCAGAAATGTTCTGTTGAACGGAAATGTGGATCCTGGCACTTTGCACTGCTGATCAAGTCAATGATAAAGAGGAAAAAAAATCAAACATGAATAAAATGTGGCCAATAAAGAAAGGTAGCTAAAACTGGCCAGAGAGACCTAAACAGATGGGAGAGATAAAAGAGCAGTGTAATAACATCATTTCTTTTTCTTCCATGTATAATCTGAAGCATTGAAATCTATGTGTCCATGAAACCCTTTGGTGTCGTTTTGAAAACATCACAAGGTCAGCAAAACGCGCAGATCAAAGTTAGGATCTACTTCCGGGCCAATTTTCAATGCACCTTATTGGCAGAAACGTTGCAACTATTCAACTGCTTCAACAGTCATGATGCACCCATAAAATATGGTACATAAAGTACGGTGCTTTTCTTTTCCTAGTGCTTTCTTCAATAATGATATTGATGCACTTTTAATCTTGGATATCATTCTGGTCACAGCGCATTCTCCCTTTAGTTCCCCTAGGTGACTTTTTTTGAGTTCTCGGCTCTTATTACTACCACACTGTTTTTTATCCCTCTTCTCATTCGTTCCTGCAAGATTATTCTTCAGTTCAATTTGTCTATGTGTGCGGCCTCTTCACGTCCCAGATTTACGCCCTTTCCTTCACTTATCCACGCGTTAAAGCACACTTGTTTGATTCTAGGAACGTTGGGTAAATAATTAACGTGGAGAATTGAAAATTGTATAAAAATTGAAGAACATATATTGGAAAATGGTACATTTGGAATCTAATTGTTTTGCCTCACTTCAAGGGCAGGATGACGACGCAACAAGCTTGGGAAAATGAGATCAAGCACTTTGATTCCAAATGTGCCACGGAAAAGTCATTTATTGTCTGAATGGTAGAGAGTGAAAATCCAGCGTCATATGTAGTTCACAATTCTGAGCAAGATTTCCCATTTTATTTTTCAAGGATACCAGATAAATGGTGGCCAACGCTTGGGAAGCCTGGATATTAAGATTCCACTCAATCATAATGAATTGTTTTTTTAACGAGAAATTCGGCGATTGTAACGAATCTCAGTAATAGTTATTTTTCTCCTTGATTGACACATTGGAGTGGCAAAATTCAAATATGCAATAATAGGTCTAAACATGAATGGTGTCCAAGTCTTGCTCTACGTGGGCAAAAATCACTTCATTGTGCTTGGATATGGAGAATTTAGTGCATAGTGGAAAGAAACTGTCTCCTTCTGGTCTCACGTCTGAAGAAACGGCTCTGCTGAAGTAGTTGAGCTTGTTTGAGGCTGACACACTGCCCTATAAACGTCCTACTACTACAGGCTGGGGACTGACCAGATAAGTCTGCAGCCAAGAGAACACTTCCCTGTTGTGCTGTTAATAATTGGGGGAGTTGTGTGTTTTGTCTCGGATTCCCAATGACTTCTATTCTATTTGGGTCTCCCTGAGCAATGCTTTGTCAAAAGTAGACGAAGTGCTTGCCGATGCATTCTTTGACCTCGATCCCCCGTGTGATGGATAGAGTCCAGAGGTATTGAGCACCAGTTGTGCAGCTTGGTGAGAACAAGGGTGCTTTGGGTGACTCAGCACAGGAACTCTGTGCCTCTTATTATTTTGGAGACGTCTGTCAAACGTCTGTCTGTCTCCCCTCAGCAGACGTCTTTTGAGTGAAAAAATCCGAGCCTTTTCAACTTTTCCTCATAGTCAATGCCCTGGACACAATGTAACATCCTGATGAACCTTCTCTGTACTCTCTCCAAAGCTTCACCATCCTTCTAGTAGTGTGGTGACCAAAATTGCACACAATACTCCAAATGTGGCCTAATAAGGTTTTTATATAACTGCAAAACTTTTGCCAACTCTTGTACTTCATCCCCTGGGCAATGAAGGCAAACATTCCGTATGCCTTCTTAATCAATTTGGGAGCTGTGGACCTGCACGCCCAGTTCAACTTGAATGTTAGTGATCCTAAGGGATCTTGCATTTAGAATGTAATTTACATCTAAATTTGATCCTCAAAAAATGTATCACCATACATTTGTCTGGAGTAAACTTCATCTGACTTAGCTGTGCCCAAATCAGCAATCTATTTATATTTTGTTTTGTACTTTCACAATCGTTGGCGCTGTCAGCAACGCCACGAATCTCCATGTCATCAGCAAACTGGCTTATCAGACCACAAACATTTTCCTCTGGAACTTTTATATATACTACGAACAAAAAGGACCTAAGACAGACCTTTGCTAAACACCATTAGTTGCTAGTCTCCATTCTGAATAGTATCTTTCCACTACTACCCTCTGTCCTGTATGACCAATTCAGTTTTCTATCTATCTACCAGTTTACCTCGGATCTCTTGTGATTTGAGTTTTTTACCAAACTGCCATGTGGGACTTCATCAAATTCCTTTCTAAAGTCCATATAAACGACATCCACAGCAGTTGCCTCAACAATTATCCTCGTAAACTCTTCAAAACATTAAAATCTATTGGTGAGTCATGATCTTTCCTGGACGAATGTATGCTTCCTGTCAAATATGTAGGTGAGCTTCCTTAATGCAGACGTCAAGCTCACCAGGTTGTAGTTTTCTGGATGAGTCCTGCATCCTTTTTGAAACAAGGTATCTTTCTTTTAATCACCAGTGCTCTGGAGCTTAATTTGTGGTCACCAAGGATGTGAAGATATCTGGCAATACCTAAATTATTGCCTCCCTTGCCTTTCTGAGCAACCTGGAATAGATCCCATCTGATCCTGGAGATTTTTCTATCTTCATGTAATTTAGGATTTCCAAAACTCCCTCTTTCATTTTGATTTCATTATATGATAATAACTCCTAAGCCATAAGAATTTGTTAATTTTAAAGCAATTAGCTAATTTCCTCTGTGACTCTCCTCGTCATTTTCTGAAATATGTGAGTTCTGTCTGTCCAGCCTTCAGTGTATTAAGAACTTCAGAAGAAAACGCTTTGTTATTCAAGTTCTTGCTCAACCAATGTCAATCACTCAACCAACAGTTGAATTCTGAAGAAGGGTCACTGGACCCGAAAAGCTAAGTCTTACTTTTTCTTCACAAATGCTGTAAGACCCGCTGACCTCTTCCAGCATCTTCTGCTTTTCTTTCAGAAAATGGTGAAAATGGCCCCACAATGAACAACTGAGCAGTATTGTGATAGATAAGGAAGACCTGCTAAGAAAAAACGCTGGCAGCACTCCAAGTAGATTTTTGCCAGGCCCAGTTGGGTGCATCTTCGATTGCTGTGAGAGATAAAGCAGCATATTTGGAAGACATTGACAAAAATTTTCCAGAATTCTTCGAACGCAGGATGTGTCCCAGTGGTCCAGAGGATGGCAAATATGGCTCTGTTGTTTATGAAAGTGGTATATGACAACCCACAAAACTAGAGACCTGTAAATATGTATCAGGAGTATAAATGTAGTAATGGAAGACACATAGTAAAATAATTTAAGTATTCATTTCGAGGAAAATAAGTTACTACCAGACAATCAACATGGCTTAATCAAGAACAGGTCACGTCTAACCAATTTGATGAGAGTTATTTGAAAAAGTGGCATGGACAGTAGATGATGTTACTGTTGGGAGCGTTGTACATTTGGACTTTAAGAAACGATTTTATCTGGCACCATATTGCAGGTTGGTTAACCAGTTAGAAATAGTTTGGATTAATAGATCCTCAGCAGCCTGCATTCGAAGTTGGCTAGACATTGAGAAACAGTCAAGGCAATAGATTGGCATTTCTAAGACTGGATATATGTTGAAAGTGGTATCTTCTGTGGATTGTTGTTGGGAACCTTACACTTCTGATTGATGAAAACGTTTTGGAGATGGGTAGTTAAGGGAAAATCTCCAAATTTGTGGATAATATTCAGGTTGGGAGAAGAGTGAATTGTAGGAATGACACTGATTTACTTCAGAGGGACTTTGAAATTTGGCAAAATACACAGAACCCTGAGAGATAAACTTCAATAGAGTGAAGGCTGAGGCAAAGCCCTCCGTTAGAAGAAATATGTAGAGGCAATACAGATTCAATAAATGCATCTTTAAGGCATTAAAGGAGCAGAGCACACTCGCTGCTCAAATGCACAATTCTCTGAAAGTGGTCAGGAATGTTAAAACGGTTATGAAAAAGGCTTATGGGATCATTGAGTTTAATAATGGAAGCAAAGAGTATAGGAGCAACGAATTGATGCTACAATTCTATGCTTTAGATCACATGGGTAGGCAAAAATTAAAGTACAAGGAAATGGAATAGACAGACACTCAATGAGATAGATACATAGATAGATAGACAGACAGACAGATAGACAGACAGATGGATAGATAGACAGAAACTTTTACGGAAGTTGGAAGCAACAGATAAATAAGTACACTCAGAAACTGATTAGGAGCTTAGTAAACTTCTGCATTCATACAGTGCTCATTCTATAATTTTGCTTGTCATACTGCTCACGCCACACAACTGTTCCTAAAATATATATCTTTCAGCATTTTTCCCCAGATTTTTAATTACTCAGATTTGCAAAACTACTCATGTGCCCATTTCAACTTCAACTTATAATTTTCCTTGATTAGAGAAAAGGATAATCAGGGTACTACCTGGTTTTACTTGCTTGCATACCATAATCAAATGTGGGTCAAATAGCTTCAGGCTTTAACAATGCCATTACAATGATTTTGACAGAGTCTGCTAAAATTTAACTTCTCCGTAGTCCCTACACTGTCAGACCCGATCTCCCAACCCCACCCTTTGTAATCACCACACTGTTCCTCGGTGTGTTGATGCTAATGTCAGTTTGGACGCTATTCTGTGTTGCGAATATCACTCTCACTGAATGGTTATCGAATTTCCCCATTTAGAGATGCACTAACATTGGGCCATCAGCAGAGTGTGCAATTTTATCATGTTAACCACAAGCTCAGGAAAGTGATAGAGAGCTCCTTCTACTTTGATCAAACACAAAATGTCTCCTATTGCACAATAAAGATCACGCATGAAAGCGCGCGCACACGCCAGCGCAGACACGAATACACGCACACAAACACACACATAGCCATGCGCATGAACTCATATCTACACTCTCAGACACTGATACACCGGGATCCACAAATATTTATGTATACGGTTAAGTTTACAGGCAGTAATGCACTTGCACATGGTCACACATAGTCACATATTGACTATACTCCCTAAATTAATCCATACTGTATAATTTGCATAGTTACAATGCCATTGTAATTTGTTGGCAAAATCTGAAAATTCTATGCATTTTCTGTAATTTCTTGAGTTGCTGACGCAAAGCCCCAGTAAAATAGATTAATATTTCGACACCTGCTCAGTTAAGTCCCACAAAATGGGCGATGTAAAGGTAGAGAATGAAACAAGTCATCAGAAGCTAATTGGGCATGTAGTCATAATACCTGTTCTCAAAGATGTGATTATACTCATTGTCCAGCACAACCTCTACCCCGCCCTGACTTTCCCATGTTAAAGGGTCTTTTAAAGAAAGAAAATCGATTTGAACCCAACATGGAATCTGACGGTTTATTTCATATCACAATAAAGTGCTTCAGAAATAAACTGCCTCATGTCATCCCTGATTTCTTTGAATGCTGTATGTATGTCTGTTTTGAACTGAGTAATAGAAAATTTAGGAAGTATGAAGCCATTTGGACAAAACCAGCATATCTTTCTGATAAGCAAATTCATATTATGAAATCTGTCAAGCGATTTTTTTGTTATTCAGAGAAGGGACAATTAGAATAATTGACTGGTAGAGTAGGCTAACGAGGGGATTCGGTCTATTTGAATTTTCATAAATCTTTTGATAATCTCCCAGGGAAGAAAGTCGGAATGGTGCATTTTCATGGAATGAGAACTTGTTGGCAGGCTGAAAAATGTGGGAATAAACGAGACTCTTTTCAAGTGATAAACAGTGGCGTTTGTTTCACTCAGTTCTCTGACGTTTATAACGACTCATTGTTGCTACCATGCAACGTAGATGCCATAACCTCGCATATTTGCATCAGATGTCAATTTTCAGGCAACCAATAGTGTGTCTCCTCAAACACGCCCCCTCTTCTGCAGTTTCATAAACCCTGTAACTGAAGATCTGAAAGCAGCAATTCGCCAAGCTACTGTTCAATTGAGTGACTAGAAGACAGATTGTGCAATAACGACCGGGGAAGCATGTGGTCAGCGAGTTGTCTTGCTCTTGTTCTTGCTTTATTGTCCAGTGCGTAATTCCAATTAATTTTCTATGCAATTTTAACAATTTCAATTGCCTGTTCATCATTTTCCTGGGTAAGCTACATGCTCTGGAGGCACACCAGTTTAATGATTGTTACTTTGCATTACTAGGTGCCAAGTCAGAAGTGGTGCTGACTCAGTCAGAGACAGAGACAAGAATTGCTGGACAGTCTCTGAAACTGATTTGTAAAACGTCCGGGTTCAATTTGCAAAACTACAGAATGTTATGGTATCGGCAAAGACCCAACAAGGGCCTAGAATGGCTGGTTGGGTTCTACAGTGAAAGCAACAATGACTATAATCCAGAGATCAGAGAACGAATTATTGCTTCTAAAGACCTTGAAAACAATATCTTCGCTTTGGATTTCAGGGCATTGACAATGTCAGACAGTGCGACATATTATTGTGTACAAAGACACAGTGAGATACATCAGTTCCGGACCTGTACAAAATCCCACAAGAGGAAACACAGTATTTTTCTGCTAGTCTCACAGCACCCATACTCTCACAACCAACAGCAGCTCACAGAATCAGATTATGTCCAAGATCAGGAGGAGAAGATTCGTTGTTTCATATCTCTGTCTACTGTTTCAAGTTACTATTCAATTATTCCCTCTCTGCTATTTCCACAGAGCTGGCAGGTTTAATCTCCTACACATCTGTACATTTGTATGTTTACCTTTTAAAAGTGTTGCTTGCTCTTCCTTTCTGGTTGTCTGAATGGAATAGTCAAGCTCTTTATCCAAATGTTCTTCACTTTTGAGACAAATAAAATACAGGGATTCGATGCAGACCGAACTTTTTAATACTAATACTCAATACGAAAAATACATTCACTGCAGCGTTTACTTGATGCTTCATATAACTTAACTTCGACTTTAATGCACTCTATTTTAGTTCATTTTCCGTCGTTTTAAATTAATTCACAGTTTTCCCTCCCTCTAATTTTCACTAGTTCAATTTAACTTGAAAATGCCTTGCTTCCACTGAAGTGGTCAACTTCCTCTTGCCTCATAGATAACTGCCCTTTCTGATAAAAAGGGGCACTTTCTCTTCAAATGTTATCTCAAAGTTTCCCTCCTGCATTTTTGTTTTGTTCTGCTACCCGTTGTCACAAAATGTGATAAATTGCAGAAACTGCTGAACCACTTATTCAATGAATTTATCAAACTCTGATCACGAAGTGAGATCACATCCAAAACTGGTTAAAAAAAAAACTTCCAGATATTTTCACCACGTTGTAAACAGCCAGATGCCATGTTTATTTTAAGGCCATAGTAGTGCTATTATGTCTGCAGGCGAGTGTGATACCTCCCTTATTTGGCGAGCAGATCGAAGTTCACAAAATGGATCAAAACATGCCAGGTTGCGGTCAGAGTTTAAATTAGCTTCGTTAAAAAAAAATTCAGCATGTCTGATTGAAGGTCGTACTGAACTCGTAGCCATTTCTGATGCTCGTCACCTGACAATATTCTCAACTCCATTTTCCTGCCCTTTCTTCATTTCCTTTGATTTCCTCACTGAATACAAAATTCTAAATGTTGGCATCACTACACTCTGAAAAAAAAAATCCTCCTTAGCATTCTCTTAAGTCTATGATTCTTTCTTTTGTGATTGAATCCTTTGGTCCCAGGCTCTCCACAACGTGAAGAAACCCCGTTGCATAAATGCTGTCAAGTCTTCAATGCTGATCTTGGGAGCAGGGACTTGAATAAAGGCCTGCTGGCTCAGAGATGGCTACTCTACTGTGATATCACAAGGGCGCTTTATGCCGTCAGTTCTTTTGACTTTAATAAACAAAAGGAAATTTTGTCACAGCAGGACGCCAGCCTTCCAGTGACTAAATCTACTTTAGTGCAGCATGCTGAATGTTAGATTAGGAATGAGTCCATACTTAAGCACACATACGTGGCAGCAAATGTCCTCTCCATTAGCTATCATGAAAAAAGCGATAAATTACGGAAGTTCTCCTCATGCAAAGAGACAGACCAAAGTCCAATCAACGATGCAGATAATACAAAGTTGTGCTACTGATTGGATCTCCTTGACTCCATTGTGAGATCTCATCATCATAATCCACCCTACCAACCTCCGGATACAACGCATTATCCTCCGACACTTCCGCCATTTACAATCCGACCCCACCACCCAAGACATTTTTCCATCCCCTCCCCTGTCTGCTTTCCGGAGAGACCACTCTCTCCGTGACTCCCTTGTTCGCTCCACACTGCCCTCCAACCCCACCACACCCGGCACCTTCCCCTGCAACCGCAGGAAATGCTACACTTGTCCCCACACCTCCTCCCTCACCCCCATCCCAGGCCCCAAGATGACATTCCACATTAAGCAGAGGTTCACCTGCACATCTGCCAATGTGGTATACTGCATCCACTGTACCCGGTGCGGCTTCCTCTACATTGGGGAAACCAAGCGGAGGCTTGGGGACCGCTTTGCAGAACACCTCCGCTCAGTTCGCAACAAACAACCAGACCTCCCAGTCGCAAACCATTTCAACTCCCCCTTCCATTCTCTTGATGACATGTCCACCATGGGCCTCCTGCACTGCCACAATGATGCCACCCGAAGGTTGCAGGAACAGCAACTCATATTCCGCCTGGGAACCCTGCAGCCATATGGTATCAATGTGGACTTCACCAGTTTCAAAATCTCCCCTTCCGCTACTGCATCCCTAAACCAGCCCAGTTCATCCCCTCCCCCCACTGCACCACACAACCAGCCCAGCTCTTCCCCCCCACCCACTGCATCCCAAAACCAGTCCAACCTGTCTCTGCCTCCCTAACCGGTTCTTCCTCTCACCCATCCCTTCCTCCCACCCCAAGCCGCACCCCCAGCTACCTACTAACCTCATCCCACCTCCTTGACCTGTCCGTCTTCCCTGGACTGACCTATCCCCTCCCTACCTCCCCACCTACACCCTCTCCACCTATCTTCTTTACTCTCCATCTTCGGTCCGCCTCCCCCTCTCTCCCTATTTATTCCAGTTCCCTCCCCCCATCCCCCTCTCTGATGAAGGGTCTAGGCCCGAAACATCAGCTTTTGTGCTCCTGAGATGCTGCTTGGCCTGCTGTGTTCATCCAGCCTCACATTTTATTATCATATAATACTATTCCGGATACAGAAACTTATTCTGAGCATGTATGCCTTCTGAACAAATTATATACCGTGAGTTCGGGAAACTGTCGTGGTTGATGGGTAAAGGACTGCTCTCATTGAACCCCTGATGAGTTTAAACGTCATTGTGCTCAGTAGTGGAAGTCTAGTCACGGATGGTGGTATTGTATTGTTCTAAACATATGTTGTGGGGGTGGGGGACCGGAAAAGAGACTCTCCAGGCATTTTATCTCCAATTCAGCACACAGAGGCGTTTGACTTGCATTAAGAACACTCCAGATGAACTCACCTAAACTTCTGAACATATTCTCAAATGGACACTAAAAGAGAAAGGAAACACACAACAGAACACATACGCACATATAAAGAAACACCTCCTGCGCATGCACGCAATCACACACAATCTCACATACCCATGTGACAGTGGTGTAGCAAGGGCTGTTTAGATTGGCAGGCATCCGAGCAGCGAGAAAAAAAGAAACAAAATAAGCATTAAAATAGGTTGACAAGTGAATTGAGTGGAGCAGAGACTGCTTGTGTGTGATTTGATTCTGATGTCAGTTTGATGGTACTGAGTACTGCTGCCCTCCCTCTGATTGAACTACTGATGAGTTTTAAAATTCTCTTGCGCAGTAGGGAACGTTCTCCAGGAAAGGGAGGTATTATATCGCCTTGAAAATAAGGGAGCAAAGTATGAAAAGAGATTTTACCTCCCAACTCAGCAGACAGTAGCTTCTGAACTTACATTAAATCCATGAATGCACTCTCCAGGTGCAATTCTTGTCTTTTGAACACGTTTCCAAACAGAAAATGAGAAACACAGGACAGCACATAGCAGAACACACACACAGAAACACACACAAAACAAGCACACTCACGCACAAACATACACAGATTGGCGATGAGTGAAGGGCCGTTCAGAATGACAAGCATCTGAGCAAAGCGAAACAAGTAGCAAAACAAACATTGAAACAGATTGGCTTGAGAAAACAGTGAAGTAAATACAGCACACAGACCTTGTGTGTGATTTGATCCTGGTGTCCTATTGATGGTGTTGTGTCCTGTATCCCTTCTTCTGATTAAATCCCTTTTGACTCTCAAAGACTTCTAGCAGTAGTGGATGTCCGTCAGCAGAGGGTGTACAGTGTCACTTTAAACATCAGGGATAAAAGCCGGGAAAGAGACAGTGAGTTTCTTTTTAAATAATTCATTCACTGTCATTTCCCCTAACATTTTAACAACCATATCAGCAGACTGCAAGTTCTGACCTTACATTAATCCCATGAAACAGTGCTCCCCGTGAGCGTTTCGTAACTTTTGACGGTGTTTCCATATCCATACTGAGACACACAGGACAACACACAGCAGACGATAGTCACAGACACAGAAACACAGACACACACATACACATGCACATACTTGCACACACACACATACATACATACACACACACACACACACACACACACACACACACACACACACACACAAGTCCAGACATAAACATGCAGAAACCGCATCACAAATATACACAATGAACATTGTAGACACGCAGACAAAAACACTTTTACACCAGAACGCACAGATGATCACCCACAGAGATGGAAAGACATGAATAGACGGAAAACACCACACAATTACATCCAAATACACGAGCACACATTAACAAGCATAAGCACCCGTACACACTCATAAACACATCACTGAGGGTGCTGGCACTTAAGACAGTCATTGTGCCATGATTCAGATCGAGAGTGGGTTTTGTTCTGTCTGGCCTCCGTTCAGTGAAGCAGAAAGAAACCGCAGAAGGAAATGAAGAAACATGGGACTCAATGAACACTTCTGATAAAAACAAAAAGAGGGTGAATGATTATGTTGCCACTAAGCAAGGAGTATTTAAGTAACTGTCGCTATGAAGAGAAATATTGCAAGACTGATATTAAAAATACGAACAGATAAATTTGCGACTGTGTCCAGTGATGCAGAAGGTTGCATTTGAGAGTGTCACTTGAGAAAAGAGGGCAACTGTTGGGGCCACAGGATTTTCTGTCGGATGAACTTCTCGGGGTGGTGTGCATGATGAATATGGGTGCATATATTCAGTGATTAATAAGGAAATGAAGTAAATTGGGTGAGCGGTGCAAAATAAAATGCCAGTTCTAAGAGTACAGCTGCCTAGAATCAGACTATTTGTTCATCATTGATGCAAGCCAATCTTACGGAAATCCCAGGGCTATGTTTCCAGGGAATGAATTTTGGCTCAGCTTGGCGAGGATTAATTAATTGAGAATCGGTTCTCCTCTTCCCATCATCATTGTAACACTGCTGCGAAAAGTCAAAAAGGTAGAAACATTGAGACACACGGAAGCTTGTTTTGAGGGCGTGGTTTCAGAATAGGTATCTTCAAATATCCAACGTCTTGTTTCATAAAAGACAGTAACAATACATCTGCTCAGCAACTGTGTGGTATAGGGAGAAATTCCAACAGATAATGGTGGAGAAATTATGTTTAGCATTCATTTATCAAAACATGTTTTAAATTGACGCCCGTATTATATTTTTACAATGTATATCCATTTTCACTTTCAGTGCTGAGTCATGCAGGTACTGTCGCTTAGTCAATATAATACCAATATAGCCAACATACAAAGCCTGAAATTATCCAATGGAAACACTTCGGAAGTTACAAATGTAAAGGAAAATCAGCTAAAATTTGTTCCTGTGCTGAATCACCCTTTCAATTTCATCAGTTTAACCATCTTGGGGTTACAGCTCACTGATACCACCACTTATGACGGCTTTCCACAGTGATGGACTGCATGTTCAGTGTCATACAAAAAGAGGGGTAGGGAGCCCCTGTGTGTTGAACTTTGTGTAGATTTGTCTGCAGATAAAATCACAAAGAGCAAGGTGATATCAGACAGTCAAAAACAAACTGCGAATAATTCAAATTAACTCAAAATCAAACTGTCACCTGTTTGTTTTCCCCGGAGAAGCTGAGAAAGTAAAGCACATGTTTTACCCCCTTTGAAATAGCAGCAATCATTTCATTTGCTTTCACTATTACTCGTTGATCTCAGACGCTTGTTCATTGTGCTCAGTGCACTTTAAACTGCCAAATACTGTTGTGCTTTAACCTTTTGTTGCCTTCACACTTTTAATTAATATGCAACTCATCTATTCTTCTCGCCTAAATTCAGAAACTCGCATTCCCCCACGTTATTTCCCATCAGCTAACTGTTAGCACATTGGATCATACTTTCCATTTCATTCTGTCTCCGATACCTAGGATTAAAACAGTTCCGTATCCATCTTGCCAACTCACCCCAATACCATGTGACTCCACCTTTTTTTTCTAACTGTCTGGTATTAGGCAGAGGAATGACGCTTTTTCCAAGTGGAGGATTGTGACTAATGATGTCCCACAGGGATCAGTGCTGGAACAGCTGTCGTTCATGGTCAACATAAATGGTTTGGAGAAAAGTGTAGCTGGTCTAATTTTTAGCACGTTCGCAGATGATAATATCAGTGGAGTTTCAGATCGTGAGGAGGGTTGTCATAGGATAGATCAGGAGATTCATTAGAGGCATTGGCAGAAAAGTAGCAGATGCATTTCAGTTTGAATTGGAAGGTCAAATACAGGTGGAAATTATGCAGTGAGTAGCAAAAGGCTTAGGATTATTGATATGTAGAGGGATCTTGGTGTGCAGGTCCACAGATCATGGAAGGTTGCAGCACAGGTAGATGATATTGTAACAATGGCTTATGGTATGCCTGCGTTCATTGGAAGGGATGATGTGTACAAGGATAGTAAAGTTATGTTGCCCTCTTGTAGAACTTTAGTTCGGCCACACTTAGAATATTGCATATAGCTCTGCCAACCACACTACTAAAAGGATGTGGCTGCTTAGGAGAGGGTACACAAAAAAATTGCTAGGATGTTGCCGGCCATTGGCAGATTTTAGCCGTTCGATAGACTGGGTCTGTTTTCTTTGGAACGCAAGAGGTTGACTGACGTCCTGACAGAAGTTTCTAAGATTGTAAATAAAATGGATAGAGTTGAATATATGAAGCTTTCCCTAAGTCAGAGAGGTCAATTACCATGGGACACAGGCTCAATGTGCAGAGCGAAGGAAAATCTGAAGGAGATGTGCAAGGTATATCTAATACATAAAGGATGGTCAGTGTCAGGAAAGCGCTGCCAGAGGAGTTTTTGGAAACGGGCACAAAAGCTGTATTTAGAAAGCCCACCTGCATGAACACATGAATAGGAAGGAGCAATGGGAAGTGGAATTGCTGGAGAATCCGAGATAACAATGAACACAGCAGGTCAAGCAGCATCTTGAAGTGAACAGTAGGTTAAGGATACTGCAAGTGAAGACAGTTTTAGAATGGAAGAACAAAATGTGTCAGCAAACCAGTTCTGTATCCATCTTGCCAACTCACCCCAATACCATGTCCGCCTTTTTTCTAACTGTCTGGTATTGAAGTGGCAAAGGGCCTATTCATGTGATGTATTCTTCTTAGTTCTTTGTTCTGCAAGCACATTGTGTCGCCATTGCCACTTGACTTTCCTCCCATTTTTGTGCCATCCACAACCATGGTGGTGCTTTCATTTCCCTTAGCCAACTCACTAAAGTATAATATAATAAAAATAACCCTCATTACAATTTGTCGCCCAGATAGTGCACACCCACTCCACCCACAGACGCCCAAAACCCACCCCCTTCCTCCCCCGGTGCTTAACCTAACTTTCTGCTTTCGATTAGATTGGAAATCATCTCTCCATGTCTAATGGTATACCAAGGAACTTATGTCTTCAAACCAGACCACAAGGGTTAATAGATCAGGGTTAATTTAGCAATGTAATAGGCAACTGGACGTAAGTGAAGGATTATTTGCTGTTGGATAACTTGAAATATTCTTTAACATGCTTGCCACGGAATCACCTGGATGACGTTTTCAACGTCTTGTCTGCATGAAGGAATGTTTAGAGAGTGCTATAAGGTAGTGGTACTGCATGTAGCCAGAACAGTGTTAATATCAGAGACTCAGTTGCATTCATCGGATTTCACTTTAGACAGGCATCATGAGAAGTGCCAGAAACCCGAGTTCTCCAAACAGGCCAATGGGCAGAAGGCAGTGAGACACGCTTTTAAATATATCTAAGATCACAGATCCACTTGCTATTTTGCATGTATCTCTATATTATGCTCTGAGTAGATTGGCTAAATAAATTTGCTTTATATTAAAGTGCACGTGACTTCTTACGATCATTTTGATGTGGAATTAAATAAACCATTGGAAACTTTCAGCTAACAATACACCATGTTAATATACTAACGTACTATCTCATGCATTTGCTAGGGTCATATCAAGTGGACAAGCTATGATACTTTATGTTCTTGTAAATCCAAATATATTACATTTTCACGTTTTCTTATATCCATGGCCCTTGAACTCTCCTCAAGTGAATCTACTATAATTGCCAGGTAACATTTCCCCTTCAGGAAGCCATGCTAAATTTCCTTCATTACTTCCGACACAGGTAACACTGCTGTAGTCCTATAGGGCTGCTTTAAACTGGAGGTGGGCTGGGAAGTGGTGAGATCACCATGCCTTACAAAGAATGAAAGGTTCAGAAGGCAGGATGTTCATTGCAAACTCAGACAGTATTGGAATTATTCCCATGTTTCCATCACTCTGAATTGCAAGTTAACTGAGCTAACGGACGCCATTTTATCATGAATTTATAAATGCACTATCGTTGTATCCTTTTTAAAGTACTAATATTTCCTTATCTGCAGATACTGAGTTAACAGAACTAGCGCTATCTGTCTCTTATGAACTCATTCCATTTTGAAAGAAAGACTTGATGGTGACTGCAGAGAAGACAAAGAATATAGAGGACATGGGCAAAACAGACCCTCAGAGGCATGGACACATGGCGATAGGCAAAGCTGAGAATGAATAGAGCAATGTAGAGAAACAGTAAGGCAAAACAAAAAGGTGACATTTACACTGTTGTGGGGACCAGCAAGTTGGGATTGTCCCTAATGTGACAGTACTCTGCTTTTAAGAGCGATGTGTTCTGTGATCTTTCACTTGCAGACAAGTATGGTGACAGTGGTGACGAAATGCCTGCTTCAGACAAGCAGTTGGTAAACTGAGCTTAAAAAGAAACTAGAGTGTCAAAAGAATAGCATCCCTACTGTGTGGAAACAGAACCTACAGCCCAACAAGTCCATGCCAATCCACAGAGCACCCATGCAGACACAGGCCCGTCACCCTATAACCTATCTAATCTACACCTCCCTGAACACTATTGGCAATTTAGCTTGGTCAATCCACCTAGCCTGCACATCTTTGAACTATGGGAGGAAACTGGAACATCCAGAGAAAACCAACACAGGCACGGGGAGAATGTGCAAACTCCACACATACAGTTGCCGAGGGCTGGAATTGAACCCAGGTCCCTGGTGATGTAAAGCAGCAGTGCTAGCCACTGAGCCACAGTGCCACCCCATAGAATTATGAGAGGGCAGGTTCAGGGCTCACAAAGACCCAGGGCGGGTTTTACTTTTTATTTCAGTCAGAACTTGTGCTGGCTACTTACATCAGAACTAAACTTGTATTCCGGATTGGAGTCTTAGACAGCGAGGACTGTTCTGAAAAATCAAATGGAGCAGATTGTTTCTGTGTTATGGACTGGAGAGAGGCAACATGTGAGACTCAAAGATAGTTTGCTGAACTGTTTTTTCGCCAAAGTGTGTTTTTTTTTGGTATGCTGCACATATTGGAACAGTTAATGATTTGGAGATAAAACAGATATTACCTTGGCAGCTGCTTCAATCAAGTTAAGATAATGCCAAATGTTCTTTTCTTTTTTGCATTTCGACTGTGTTGTAAGAATAAAGTGTCTTTTGACTAAAGACAGTGGTGGATAAATTGAATCACATTTGGAACACACGCAATCTTACATTTAATCTGAATATAAAAGTGATGACGTAATTCCATAACAAATTGAGACCCCAAAATCTCTAATTCCAGTTTGCATTTA
The DNA here is from genome assembly GCF_030684315.1 of Stegostoma tigrinum. NCBI lineage: Eukaryota > Metazoa > Chordata > Chondrichthyes > Orectolobiformes > Stegostomatidae > Stegostoma > Stegostoma tigrinum. Next base: position 1,184,764 of record NC_081396.1, on the reverse strand, counting down.
GAATTAATGGACTCTAAGATAGTGAGTGCTGAGCACTCATGTTCTCTTTTTGAGTATTCTGTTCCGTTGGTTTTCGTTGTGTGCCTTCTCTAACCATCGCTCTTCCAGAGGCTAAGATTTTCCTGTATGTAGATGCAGACACTTGGAGTCGTTCACAGAAGGTGAGGAAGTCAGGCCTTATAGATTTGCAGGTAATCTAAAGTTAGTATTACCTTTGTCCATGAGGAAAGGAGAGATAATTGCAGTAATAGCTCAGCATCTATGGTTATCAGAAATGTAATCAGAATCATTGGAAACAGCAAAAACTTTAATTGCAAAGGAACCAATGTAAAGGCAGTGGCAATGCAAACAGATTCATGGAGCCATAGTCATCGAGTCATACATCATGGTAACAGACACTTGGCCCAGCCAGTCCACGCTAAATATTCTCCCAACTAAACTATTCCTGCCTGCCTGACCCTGGGCCATGTCCCTCCAAATATTTTCTACTCATGTACTAATACAAATAAATAGAACATGGAACATTACAGCACAGTACAGGCCCTTCGGCCCTCGATATTGTGCCCACCTGTCATAGCAATCTGAAGCCCATCTAACCTATGCTATTCCATGTACGTCCATATGCTTGTCCAATGACGACTTAAATGTACTTAAAGCCCTCCTCGCCTTCTGTGAAGGACTCCAAGTGTCTGCATCCACACACAGGAAACTCTTAGCCTCTGGAAGAGCGATTGTTAGACAAGGCACACACAAGGAAAACCAACGGAACAAAATACCCAAAAAGAGAACATGAGCGCTGGGCACTCACTATCTTAGAGTCCATTAATTTTAAATGCAAACTGGAATTAGAGATTCTCAATACCTTTAGGATATTGTAATTCTACCCATGTCCACCACTTCCTTGGGAAATTCATTCAATACGCAAGTTACCCTCTGCATAAGAAGTTGCCCATCATGTCTTTGTTAAATTTGTCTCCTCTCAACTTGAAAAAGTGACCCGCGTCTTGAAAGCCTCCCTCCTATCGTCGGGAAATGATAATGATCATTCACCTTATCTATACCCCGCAGAATTTTATAAATTGCTGCAAGCCTTCCTTCTCAAACACCTAATCTCCACTGAAAACCGTCCCAGCCTATCAAACATTTCTTTATGCCTCAAACCTTCCATGCCAGGAAAACGTGGGACAAATTCATAATAGAGAGAATAATTGCAGCGGACCAAAGAGCAAATGAATTAAACTAGCTTGAATTTGAAACAGAAGGACGACAGTGTGAATTATCATTTAAAGTAGGAGAAAGTGGCGAAAAGAGAACGTGAACTTCTAAACCTGACACTGTAAAGTGAATATCGACTTAAAACGGCGGAGATAAAATGAAAAAATAATGCAAGAAATGATGAGGGCAGTGATAAACAGCAAACCCATCGTAGCCAAGGGCTGATAGGAATCTGTTTAAATATGCCCAAACATTGCCACGGTTCGACAACAGGACGTTGAAGCCTTTTTTCAATTAACTATGAAAATGGTTGGACAAATGAAATAGTCAATAACCGTGGGTGTACTGTTGAATAAAGCAATAGCGTCAGTGAGGTCTTTACATCGTTATGACAGGAGATATCAGGCGAGTATGATGAAGTGAAAATAAAAACATTTTAAGTGCAAATGAACTCGTGCCAGAAGCCTTCAGACAACTAAGTTTCGAATCTGAGGAGGGAACCTGTTCAAATTTACATATTCTTTGAAAGGAACGAAGAAAGTTATTCTGATACGTGGATAAGGGCATTGAAAAGAGTTTAATCATACGACACTCTCAGAAATATTGTTATTTTGGAATACAAAACTTCAATTTCTCAAGGAGTGAGCAGAAGAGCAGAGAGTTAAAACTGCAAGATTAGTAGCAAAAATGGTAGATGAACACAAGTTAGTTCCTGAATCAAACTTCGAATTCCGACCTCAATTTTGTGCTGGTGTTGGACTAGGGTGGCCAAGGGCAGACATCAGACGACACAAGGTTATAGACCAACATGTTTGCTTGAAATCTCAAAGGTTCTGAGCGTTGCAACACTCAGAAAGCTTGTGATTTTGAAAAAACCCGTTGGACAATAACCTGTTGACATCTGACTTCTCACAACAGAAATTTCAACATATAAGCGATAGAAATCAGAGAAAAGATAAATCCTCAGTTGGAAAGGGAAAAAAGGCTTTCGCTGAAGATAGAGTTTGCTACACCTTAGAAATTATGAGGGACATGAGGGAGTGGGTCCAGACAAAAGCTGAAAAAATACACGACTGTTATCATTGTAATAAAGTAGGACATTAAAGACAGTGTTGGTTCTTGAAAAGGAGCCATTGTATTAGTTGTTAACTGTGAACTGCATGACAGCTCACCTTACCTAAATTTTAAATCTTCACCAGTGACCCAGAACAGTGAAGTGGACGCACCAGAGATCCACCCAACAGTTTACTGAGGGCGTTGTTTTAGAATGACTGACTTCAAATATCCGCCTGCTGTTTTTCAGGCACGCAAATAAACGGCTGGCAGACAAAGTGAAACAAAGGCCCAAATATATATTAAGGTATTACGTATAATTGATGAAATTTTTTTCAGCTTGAAATGCGGTTTGAGAGCAGCGAAGACGCACACTGAAGCTGTTTGAGTTTTGATGTTGGTGCCAGTTTGGCCGTTGTTGCTTTGGGATGCAATCCTTTTGAATGAATCCGTGATATTTTTTATTCAAAGTCTTGTAATGTACTGAGTGACAAGCAGCAGACATTGCCATTGCATTACGTTTAGCACAAGAGTAACAGTGGCAGAGACTTTGTACCGTTTTAATTCACTCATCTTCCAGACTAAGTATCTTCCATTCCAGATAGAGACAAATACATACAAAAACAAACTCAGACTTTGACGCCTACCCAGATACATACTCAGAGACAGAGGTAGAGAGAGCTAAAGTGGGAGAGCGTAAGTGGGCTACAGATCTACTCACAAGCACACAGACACAGACGTGTACAACATCAAATGCACAAATATTCATACAACCATGTGGTGATACTTACAGATATGCATGCGCACACGGTCATGAATAGATGTCTAAATAAATTGCTCTGTAGATGATTGACTGTGCCACTTTTTTTTCATCGCGGCGTCATTGTAACTGTTTGCATCAATTAGATTTGCATTCTTTCCAAGATTTGTAACAGTTTTTTGTAACTTCTGAAGATGCTGATGCAACGCTTGAATATAACAGAGTGACAATTGAACTTCTATTCCTATGTCCCGCTATATCTCCAGAACAATGGACATCGACTTGGCCTCGAATTGTATGGCACAGGAAGAAGTCACTTGGACTCCATGTACATCATCCGTTCCACAAGAGTGGCCATTTTATGTCATATGGCTTGATTCTTTTGCAAGCTGCATGTATCTCTTGGTATAACGGGATAGTAGATCATTTGTAAAGCATTAAAGGGATTAAATAAAACCAGCGTGTAATTATTGCAAGTGAACTATGATTGACAAATCTACAGGAATTCTTTTCTTCGGGCTGTTAGTGATACAATAGATCAGCAAGAACCAGTGCATTTGGTGTATTTGGATTTAGAGAATGGATTTGAAAAAAAGAAATATCCATAACAGGAAGCTTCTTGTAAAAATTAAAGTGCACGGGATTCAGGATATTGCATTGTCATGGATCATGAATTGTTGGATAGACATGAAATAAAGATTAGAAGCAGAGTACTTTTTGTTCCAGTTGGAGATATTGTCTTATTGGATACTGCAAGCATCAGGCGTCTTGCTGACAACTCCTGATATAAATAAATGAACCTGATGAGGAATCTAAATGCAACATGTTAACCTTTCTGGTGCCATAAAATGGGGTGGCACGGTGGCTCAGAGGTTAGCACAGCAGTCTCACAGCACCAGGGATCCGGCTTTGACTCCAAACTCAGGTGACTCTCTGTGTGGAGTTTGCACATTGTCCCCATGCCGGTGTGGTTTCCTCTGGGTGCTCTGGTTTCCTCCCACAGTCCAAAGATGTGCAGGCTAGGTGGATTGGCAGTGTTAAATTGCCCGTAGTGTTCAGGGTTGTGTGGGTTATAGGGGGATGGGTCTGCATGGGACGCTGCAAGGGTCGGTGTGGACTTGTTGGGCTGAAGGGCTGGTTTCCACACTACAGGAATTCTGCAGCACAGCGAGACAGGTTAGATTGAGACCTGTAAAAAAAAACGCACAAGAGAAAATATGGTATTTTCTATTATTCTTAAAACACCAATACATCCGAAAGCAGCTCGATTAACCAGTATATTGGAAAGAAAGTCAATGGGCCATTCATGTTTCTGCCTGCTATTTCAGTTAACAGTTGGATTCCTTCACATTTCTCTTCCATTTTGTTGTAAATGCTTTTACCTGATTACGTTCTGCATGCACTATGTTTTTCATTTCCCCTGTACCAATAATTTGATCGTATATCACTTACCTTCACAAATCCCTCATTAAAGTTTCTCATCCATAACCAACTTGTACGATTTGTTTCAAATAGTCTTACCGAAATAGCAACACAGAGACAATTTGCCCATCCATATCTCCCAGCACATTTAGAAAAAGACACAGTCAATCTCAATTCTCCATGTGGAAGAACCCAATCAATACGATCTCGCCACATATCTATAGCCTTTCATTCCTGGTAACATTGCAACGAAGTCTCTCTGCACTCTACCTCCCCGAAGGACGACGCTCTGTCGCTGCAATGTGTATCATCTGTAAGATTCCCTGTCGATCGAATGCAAGCCTCCTTATGTAATCCATCCCAAAACGCGCCTTTCACCATCTAGAAGGATAAGGGCAACAGACGCATTAGAAACAAAACTCACTGTAACTCTTCCTCCAAACAAATCACTTTCCAGACTCAGAAATGAATAGGCAATGGGCGATTGGTATTATCATGAGACGACAAATCTGATGACATGGAATCCATGACCTATGTTCAGAATAACGGGGTTTGAATCTTGGGTATAGCTGTTGGTGGAATTTTAATTCATTAAGAGGCTAATGACAATCTTTATGGATTGTTATAAAAGCACATCAACATCATTGTTGTCTTCCAGGGAATGAAATCTGCTGACTCTATCCGATCAGTCGTAGATCTGGTTCCAGACAAAAAGGAATGTGAATGACTCTTAATAACCCTTTGCCAATTTGGGAGTGGACGATTAAAGCTGACCCAGCCAGCGATCACTACAACACATACAAAATTAAATAAAAGAGAATATTATTCAAGCACAGTCTCTGGGTCAAAATCATATTATCATGCTGGGAGGGGAATCAGAAGAGATTTACCACGACGTTAGCAGTATTGAAAGTTTGAATTATAAATAAAGACTGCATAGGTAATGTCCCGTAATCAATTAAGCATAGGCGATTGAGAAGTGACTTTACTTACAGAGGATTATACAATTGTGAGGCGAATAAATGGGATTATTGTAGGTACACTTTCTCCAGGATGGCGAATTTCAAGACAGCATATTATTTACGGTAAGAGGAGAACAACTTAAAAGAAGACATGAGAGGCAAACTTGAGACACAAAGGGCAGTTTGTGTGTAGAATGAATGTCCTAAGGAAATGATGGATGTGGGCACAGTTAAAACATTGAAAAGACACTTAGATAAGTACGTGAGCAGGGAATCTTTGGAGGAATAGGCCATAATCAGGGAGGTGGGACGAGCTCAGTTTAGGGTTATTTGCAGCACGGACTTGTATAGAAGTCCCTGCTTTCCATTTGCTGTATGACGCAATGACTTTATAACAGACTCCCCAAACATACTGAGGGTGATCCTACTCCCTGTGAACTGCAGCATTTTAAGAATGTATCTCACGACCGTCTGCTTCAGGGCAAGTCGGAATAAACAACAATCATTGATGGCATAGACTGTGAGCCAACATCACATGAATGAATTAAAATAGAAGTCCCCCGAAGCAACAATGCTTATTGCTTGCTGCGGGAGTGAGGAACTGTTCTTAAAATTTATTCCACCATACTACAATTTGAAAGAGAATAATACATCTGAATATTGATTCGAGAGTTTCAGGTCTGCACTGAGTTCCTAGAGTTGGTGCTGCCCTCGCATTATATCCCTGTGGTATGCTTCAGAAACGCACTGAATAGCGGATTTGTTACAAAGCAGAGAGAAACCATGGAGTCCATTGTATCAACACCCAGAACATGGAACATAGAACACTTCAGCGCAGTCCAGGGTCTTCGGAACTCCATGTTGCACCAACCTGTGAAACCAAACTGAAGCCCATCTAACCTACACTATTCCATTATTATCCATATGATCATCCAATGACCTTTTAAATGCCTTTAAACTTGGCAAGTCTGCTACTGTTTCAGGCAGGGCATTCAATGCCCTTAATACTCTCTGAGTAAAGAACCTACGTCTGACCACTGTCCTATATCTATCACCCCTCAATTTAAAACTATGTCCCCTCGTGCTACCCATCTCCATCTGAGGAAAAAGGCGATCACTGTCCACCCTATCTAATCCTCAGATCATCTTGATGTCTCTATTAGGTCACCTCTTAACCTCCTTCTCTCTAACGAAAACAACCTCAAGTCCCTCAGCCTTTCCTCATAAGACTTCCCTCCATGCCAGGCAACATCCTGGTAAATCTCCTCTGCACCCTTTTATGCTTCCACATCCTTCCTATAATGGGGCGACCAGAACTGTACACAATACTCCACGTGTGACCACACCAGAGTTTTGTACAGCTGCAATATGACCTCATGGCTCCGAAACTCAATCCTGCGACCAATAAAACCTATCGCACTGTACGCCTTCTTAACAACCCTATCAACCTGGGTGGCAAGGATCTATGTACATGGACGCCGAGATCTCTCTGCTTATCCACACTACCAAGAATCTTACCATTATCTCAGAATTCTGTATTCCTGTTACTCCTTCCGCAGTGAATCGCCTCACACTTTCCTGCATTAAACTCCATTTGCAACCTCTCAGCCCATCTTTGCAACTTATCTATGTTCCTCTGTTACCTGCATCATCCTTCCATACTATCCACAACTCCACCAACTTTAGTGTCATCTGCAAATTTACGAGCCCATCCTTCTATGCCCTCATCTATGTCATTTGTAAAAATGACAATCAGCAGGGGCCCCAAAACAGATCCTTGCAGAACACCACTAGTAACTGAACTCCAGGATGAACATTTCCCATCAGCCACCATCCTCTGTCTTCTTACAACTGATCCAAAGCGCTAAATCACCCTTAATCCCATGACTTCGTATTTTATGCAATAGCCTACCGTGGGAAACCTTATCAAACGCTTTACTGAAATCCATATACACCATATCAACCGCTTTACCCTAATCCACCTGTTTGGCCATCTTCTCAAAGAACTCAATACGGTTTGTGAGGCACGACCTACCCTTCACAAAGCAGTATTGACTATCCTTGATCAAATTATTCCTTTCTAGATTATTATAAATACGTCTCTTCTAATCCTTTCCAACACTTTACCCACAACCGAAGTCAGCTCTGTAACTACTAGGATTGTACATCCTCTTCCTTTTGAACAAGGGGACAACATTTTCTATCCTCCAATCTTCTGGTACTATTCCTGAAGATAATCACGGCATAAATATCAAAGCCAAAGGCTCTGCATTCGCTTCCCTAGCTTCCCGGAGAATCATAGGATGCATCCCATCCGGCCCAGGGGACTTATCTATTTTCACACCTTCCAGAATTGCTAACACCTCCTCCTGTGAAATTCAATCCTGTCTAGTCTATTAGCCTGAATCTCAGTATTCTCTTTGAGGACATGGTCTTTTTCCTGTGTGAATGCTGACGAAAAGTATTCATTTAATGTCTCTCCTATCTCTTCAGACTCCACGCACAACTTCCCACTAATTTCCTTGACTGGCCCTAATTTTACTGTAGTCGTTCTTTTTTTCCTGACATACCTATAGAAAGCTTCAAAGTTTTCCTTGATCTTACCTGCCAAAGTCTTCTCATGTTCCTTCCCTCTTCTTGGCTCTCTCTTTAGGTCCTTCCTGGCTAACTTGTAATTATCAAATACCCTAACTGAGCCTTCACGCCTTATATTTAGATAAGCCTCCCGCTTCTTTTGGCAAGAGTTTCAACTTCTTCAGCACACCATGGTTCCCTCGCTTGACCACTTCCTCCCTGCCTGAAAGGTACATGCTTATCAAGAACACGCATTCGCTGTTCATTGAACAAGCTCCACATTTCAATTGTACCGAACCCCTGCAGTTTCCTTCTCCATCGTACACAACCTAAATCTTGCCTAATCGCCTCATAATTGCCTTTCCCCCAGCTGTAACTCTTGGCCTGCGGTATGTACCTTTCCCTTTCCATTGCTAAAGTAAATGTAACCAAACTGTGATCACTATCACCAAATTACATACCTGCATCAAAATCTAACACCCGGCATCGTTCATTAAGCAGAACCAAATCCAAAGTGGCCTCACCAGTTGTTAGCCTATCGACATACTGTGTCAGGAAACCCTCTTGTGTACATTGGGGGAAAAACTGACCCATCTAACGTATTCGACCTATCGCGTTTCCAGTCAATGTTTGGAAATTTAAAGTCCCCCATAACAACTACTTGTTACTTTCGCTCCTATCCAGTATCATCTTGGCAATCTTTCCCTATACATCTCTGGAACTTTTCGGAGGCCTATAGAAAACTCCCAACAGGGTGATCTCTCCTTTCCTGTTTCTAACCTCAGCCCATACTACCTCAGTCGATGAGTCCTCATCAACCTCCTTTCTGCCACCGTAATACTGTCCCTAACTAATAATGCCACACGTCCCCCTCTTTTACCACTGCAACCAACCCAAGTTAGATTCTCACCCTTAACATTGATATAATCTTTTTCGTATTTACATTTTGAAATATCCTAATTATTATATTTTTAAAGATCCGTTTGGTATCCTGACTTCGAAATATATGGACATTCATTCACTTCCATTCGATTAAAATCCCACAATACCTTCCCAAAAGATATTATGAGTCTACTTAGAGGCCAAAAATAGTCGTGGTTTGCACAAGTGTTTCTCTACCACTACGTTTGGGGTACTAGTGAACATTAATAACTGCTCACTCAGCTCCTGGTGCCCATATTCACAAAGAGAACGAAACTACCCTGAAGAGAATTGAATAATATAAGGGACCCATTTGCACTCACTGTAAAGAGAGAATCTAGGACTCTGACGCATGGTGGGGTGGAATTAAATGCAGTAAACATAAATGTTGTCTATGTCTTTTCAGGGTATATAGACAAGTACAGGAGACAGAAATGATAAGGCAGCAATTCAATAGTTTGAGAAGAAACAATGGATTCGATAATTCACTATAAAAATTGGTTGGGATGAACGGTCTGTTTCACTGTTGGGAAACAAGAAATGTTTCCAGGTAGCTGGATACTTGAACCATTAACTCCTCTCAACCTTTCGCCCATGGTGCATAATTTCATGTTACTGAGCCCAAGACGAAAGAGCAGATCATATGGCACTGTAAACTACAGAACTTATAGCTATCAAAGATTCCTTGGTGGAAATGAACCACAGCACCAGCACATTGCTCAGCTCGTGAACAGATACCAGAACCATGATGGATGGAAACACCAGCCTCTTAGGATCGGCTTGGACATGTGTGGCCAGAGAGAGGATTCGAACCACTCTTAACTGGGAACTCTAACAATCAAAAACATAGGAATTCGAATGTTGCCATCTACAACTATTCGATGAGCATCACCATATTATAAACAATGAACAGCTCATGCAGAAACCCCTGACAGAAAGGACCATACCATCCGAATTTCCAACTCAAACTTAAAAACCTTACATAGAACATCGAACATAGAACAGTATAGGACAGGACAGGCCCTTCAGCCAACGATGTTGTGCTGACCTACTATCCTACTGGGATTAAACTACCCTGCATACCTTACATTTTACTATCGTCCATGTGCCTATCCAAGAGTCGCTTAAAAGCCTCTAAAGCATCTGACTCCATCACCACTGCAGGCAGCGCATTCCACATGCCTACCACTCTCAGTATAAAGAACCTATCTCTGACATTTCCCCATACCTTCACCAATCACCTTAAAATTATGCCCCCACGTAATATTCATTTTCTTACACAGGAGTACTGCCATAAACGAACATATTACACACCACAGATTGATGTCTTCAAAACAAATTGAAAAGGCCTCTCAACATTGCACCACAGCACATGGTCAAATACGCCTTTAAAACGTTCGTTTATATTAAAGTAAAAACTGTCTTCCTATGTTATTATACGTTGTACTGCCGTACGGGTATCAACAGATTGTCGTATGAAGATAGCTTCAACAAATAGGCCCTAGATCGACTGAAATTTAAAACAGTCAGATGAGGCTAAATTGAAATGCTTAGATGTCCTGAAGGGAAGAGGCAGCATGGATGTGGAAAGGATGTATCCTCTTATGGAATAATCTGAAAACAATAGTTATACGGTTTTTAAAAACCAGAACAGCTCTTATTTCAGATAGAAAATAGATTTTGTTTTTCTCTCTCCCAGAATGTTTGAGTCTTTAGAATTTCCTTCATCAAAAGACAGCAATTGCAGAAATTTCAAGTATTTTTAAAGAGGCATGAGCAAGTTGACAAAACATTATTGGCATTATTCAGGAATGTAGGAAAGAGGTTAAAATTAAATCCGACTGGGAAACCAGGCTGCAAGGTTTCTGGCTAGCTGTAATATGTTATATTCGCATGGTTGTACATATATTCTGGAGCATCAAATTCTAAACCACATGAAATGTTTGATATTAAAATAAATAGTTAACTTCTTGTCTGCTTCTTCTATCATGGTCTGAAGTGCGTGCGTTCAGTTTCTGCAAATGTCTATGGATAACTCATGCAGCAATAAAATTCTTGTCCTCAAGGGAGCCTATCTGAATCGATCACCCACAAACTGGAAATCACAAACTGATGTAGGTGATGAAAGGGGATATCCAGAGATGGATAGATAGATGGATGGATAGATAGATAGATAGATAGATAGATAGATAGATAGATAGATAGATAGATAGATAGATAGATAGATAGATAGATAGATAGATAGATAGATAGACAGACAGATAGATAGACGGATAGATAGATAGACGGATGGATAGATAGACGGATAAATAGATAGATAGATAGATAGATAGATAGATAGATAGATAGATAGATAGATAGATAGATAGATAGATAGATAGATAGATAGATAGATAGATAGATAGATAGATAGATAGATAGATAGATAGATAGATAGATAGACCGACAGACAGACAGATAGATATCAGACAAACAGACAGGCTTTTTAATTTGCTGTGAAGTATAATTGCGACTGTATTATGCAGGAGCTGGGAGCTTTAGATTTGAAAATCTTTTGGAAGGTAAATTCATCAGAGACAAGTGATGTAATGACCAGCTGATCAGAGTACAAGACCGGCAACTTTCTGGGAGAACTAAATCTAACAATGAAAGGATTCAGGAACTCTGGATGACAAGAATTATTGTAAGTTTAGTCGAAAAGTAAAGGACTCTTATATAAGGTTCAGGAAGCTACAATCAGACAAGGTTCTTGAAGAAAGAAAGTGAACTGAGAGGGCGAAAAGAGGCCAGGAAATGTCCATGGAAAGTATGACTAAAGAGATTCTCAATAAATTTTATGCGTTTATTAGTAACAAAAGGGTTTGCTGGGAAAAAGGACGTCCCATTCAATGACAAGACAGGGAGTTTTACGACTGAAGCCAGAGTTAGTCAGTGGATTGTTAACGAATAACAACCGAAACAAGTGTGGAAGTTGTAAATCAGGAATAAAACCGGAGGTAGCTAGAAAAGCTCAGCAAGTCTGGCAGCATCTGTTGCGAAAAAGGTGAGAGTAATCATTTCAGATCTGGTGACAGCTCCTCAGAATTCCGGTTCTACACGACCTGCTGACTTTTTCCAGCTACTTCTGTTTTTGTTTTCTCTCCTGATTGTTAATTAATGCAATACAAAGTTGGCAGATGAGTTGGTCGATTATAGAAAAAGAAATTAATGTAGGTAAGGCACCAAAGACACTATAGACTGATGAATCTTGAATCAGTTGCAGGGAAATTATTGAAGAACATTCTTAGAGACTGTATTTACTTGCTTTGGGATGATAATGGACTTTTTAGAATCCGATAGAATGCCTCCGCGTGAGGCAAGGGTGTCTTATGTCAAAATTTAATTCAATTTGTTTTGAAAGTGACGAGGATGATTGATAGGGGTAGGGCAGTAATTGTACATACATGGGCTTTACTGCAGGGTTTGCTAAGGTCCCTTATGATAGGCTGGTACAGAACATGAAGTTACATGCGATCCTCGATGTGTTGAAAACTTGGGAACAAAATTGGATTGGTCATAGGAGATAGATGAAAGGTGTGGAGTGGTGTTTTATTTTGTGACTTGAGGTAGGTAGCTAGTGATATTCTGCAAGGAGCAGTGTGGGGACCTCTTCAGCTTACAAAGTATAAAGTCGATGAGATGAATATGTTGATGTTCTGACTGGTAAGTGTGCAGACAACACCTGCATTTCAAATCGTAAGGAGGTTTGTCAAGTGATATAGCAGCATAGAGATCATTTGGAAAGTTGGACATGAAGTAGCATTTGAAGTTTTATACGGATAAGTATAATGTGATACATTCTGAGAGGTTAAATGCAAGAGGAAAGATTGCAGAAAACAGCAGGACATGGATATCGAGGGATCCAAGTTCACGAAAAGTGGATAAGGTGGGTAAAAAGACATGTACGACAAGGTTGCCATCAATATTTGTGGCGTAGATTGTAAAGCTTGACAAGCTGCATTTTCCAGCTGCATAAAACTTCAGTCAGGCCACGTTTGGAGTACTGTGCAGAAAACTGGTTGGCACATTGAAGAAAGGACATGGAAATTTTCCATTCAGTGAAAAGGGGATTACTCATGATGCTGCCTGAATTAGTGTGCATTCACTACATGGAGATGTTGGACAACCTGGAATGTTTTAATTTAAGCTTCCCAACCTGGGAAGGAGACCTAACAGAAGTATAAAAAAATTTATGGTGGCAGAAATAGGGTGAATTGTCGGAGTCTATCTTTTTTTCCCCGAGGATGGATATTTTAAATAATAGAAGACTACGTAGATGGCGAGAGGGAGAATGTTTAAAGGAGATGTGCAAGGACCGTTTATCACACAGAGGGTGGCAAGCACCTGGAACGCAAAAATGATAGAAAAGCTTGAAAAGTACTTAGACATAGGGATAAACAGTTCTGCAATGGTGGGATATACATCATCTACAGGCAGATGAAATTGGTTTAGAATGGCATGGCAGTCAGCACTGAAATGGCGGATGGTAGAGTCTGTTCCTGAACTTTCCTGTTCGCTGTTCCAAATAGGTAGATATCTCAATTGCTCATTCGATCAATGCAAGTTGGATACAACAAACAAACAAGTGGATTAAGAGACTGATCGACATTTGAGTAAAGGTCTGCACTAATGCAATGCACACACAGTAAATGTATGTTTCGATTTTGTTAGGCCACATTGCTCCTTCAATCAAAATGTTTCCTCAATCATTTGCCTGCCTTTTTTTTGGTAGACTCAGATTTTCAAACTTGCACTTGCTCTGGTTCCCACACTTTCAAGTACATTTTTTTTTTAATTTTATTAATTTTAGAAATATAACTTTTGGGCTCTCAGCTTTTCTTCAATGTGCAGGCCACGTCCAGAGATGTTTGGGATAGCTTCCGATTTTAACAAAGTCGTTGAAAAGTTTTGTGCATGTTCTGATAAAACTAGATCTTGTCCTTTAAACAATCACCCACACCCACCCCAACCCCATATCCACTACATCCACCCAACGCCCGCCATCTCTGTAATCCAAACGGATATTGAAGATAACGCTTATTTGGATTATGCTGTCTGCTGCTGCTCTTCCTGTGGCTGAAGTGCTGGTGGTTTTCACTGTTCGCAGTAACAGTAACAACAGACCATCAGCAGAGTGTACCATTTTATCACTTTAAACTTAAGCTGAAGAAAACAACAGAGAAGTTCTTTCTAAATCAGCAATGACAAAATATCTCGTATTGTACATAAAAGCACATGCATACACATAAGAACACGACATGACCAGCACACGCTCACATGCACATGAATACACACTGACAACCTCAGACACTGATACACACTCAGACTCATGCACACAAGTATACAAATATTCATGTACCCAGGAAACGATACAGACAGGATTACACTTGCACACTGTCTCACAAACTTATCTGTGCACAAGATTCCCTAAATTAATGCCTGTTGCAACATTTTGCATAAGTGTAATGCAGTTATAAATGTTGGCAGTAATTGCAAAGTCTGTGCATTTGCTGTACTTTTTTGAGATGCTATTGCAACTCTCTGGATAAAATAGAATGAAAATTCGCCCCATGCTCAGTTGCCTCACAGAATGCAGGTAACTTGAAGTAAGAGAATACAACAGCTCAGGAGGAGGTTGGTTGGGGCTGCAGTCACAAGTTCATCACTTAGGACCACATCCACCACGAGTCCCTATTCCCTTGGCTCAGGGCGTTTGAAATAAACGGAATTGCATAGAATCCAGCGGACTACCAAGCAGTTTATTTCATGTTGCAATAATTGTTACAAAAATGAACTGTCCCTATTTTGTCTATGATTTCATTTCTCACTATATATACCTCTGAATCGAGCGGCATAGCAAAGAATTTTGGAAAGATCAAGTCGTTTGGACAAAACCTGCATGGGTTTCTAAAAGCAAATAAATTTAACAAATTTACTGAAGTTTTTATTTGAGAATAGGAATAGTGGAATGGCTGACGGAGAGCCACGTGATTTGGTCTGTTTGAATTTTCAGAAAACTTTTTATCACGTCCCGTGGAAGATATTAATGAAACACATCGAAGTAGATATAATGTATTTGCATAGAGCGAGCACTGGTTGGCAGACAAGAAACAGTGGCAATAGATGAGGCACTTTCTGAGTTACAGACAGTGACACTCAATTCACGCAACTCAACAATGTTCGCAATGAGTCGATGCTCTTAATCAGGCAACATGGATGACAGAAACTCACGTATAATGCCTCAGACGTCGATTGCTTGCAACCACTAAGATGTTTCCACAAACAAGCTCCCTCTTCTGACATCTCATAAACCCTTGTGATTGTGGATCAGAAAACAACAATCTGCCAAACTGCTTTTCAGTGAGTGACTGGAATATAGACTGTCTCATTTAACATGGCCTCAGGAAAGATGGCACCAGTGATGTTTCTCACTCTTGTTCTTACTTTACTGTCCTGTGCGTTGCTCCAGTTAAGTTTTTGCATAATTTTAGCAATATCAGATTATCTGTTCATCCCCTCCTCCGGGAGTGTTAAATGTCCTGGAGTCACCGGCTTAATGAATTTTCCCTTACCTTACGAGGTGTCCATTCAAAGCCGGCTTTAACTCAGTCAGAAACGCACACAGGGATTACAGGACATTCCCTGACACAGATCTGCAAAGCCAGCGGATTCGATTTGCGCAGGTCCAGGATGTGCTCGTACCGACAAAGTCCTTGAAAGGGCCCTGAATGGTTTGTTGTGTACTACAGTGAAAGCATCAATGATTATAATATGGAGGTCAAAA
Organism: Stegostoma tigrinum; assembly: GCF_030684315.1. NCBI lineage: Eukaryota > Metazoa > Chordata > Chondrichthyes > Orectolobiformes > Stegostomatidae > Stegostoma > Stegostoma tigrinum. Next base: position 1,169,034 of record NC_081396.1, on the reverse strand, counting down.
ATCGAGTTTTTGCTTCTAAAGACCTTTCAAACAACATTTTTGCTTTGGAAATCAGAACATTGACAATGTCAGACAGTGCAATATGTTATTGTGCGCAGTGACACAGTGAGACAGATCAATTGCACACTTGTACAAAAATCCAGATGAGGAAATGTAATATATCCAATAGTCAGAAAACATCATTATGCTCGCAATTGACAGCAGCTCACATGATCAGATTATACCAACGAGCAGGCGAAATCCATTCGGCCTATTGTGTCTTTGCCTGATCTTTCAAATTGGTCCCCAATTATTCCCTTTCTACTACTTCAATAGAGCTGAAAGTTTTAAACTCTTACACGCCTCCGCAATTATCTGGCTATCTTCTAAAATTGTTGCTTTCATTTCTTGTCTTGCTGCCAGAAGGTAGTCGCCAAAGCTCTTACTCAAGCAGTCTTCCCTTGTGTGACAGGCAAAATATAGAGATTCGACTCAGACATTTTGTTCAAACAAACTCTTACTTGTTTTGCTCTTTAGGACCAATACGCAATGTAAAACATGATTCTGTTTCAATAGTTGCTTCTTACTTCATCTAATTTAACTGCTAAATCTATTTAACATCACTTTACATTGCATTACCTTGAGTCACAGTTAACCCTAAGTGTAACTTTAACACTATAAGTTTAGATTTAAAGAAGTATTACCCGAATGGAATGAGGTGGCCAATATGCTCTTGATGTAGATCTGACCTCATGCTTCGTCGTCTTCTTTGAAGATAACTTCAAGAAACAGGCTTCACAAATGTGGTCTCGAACTCTGTATATGACAAAATTATTTGATCTGCTAAATTTAATCAGACAATGTAGTCATTTCCAGACACGTCTATGGCACTCGTTAAATGAATTTAGCAAACCCTCATCACAATGTGCGTTCCCACTCAATGGAGTTTCCTGGTAAACTGTTCCCAAGTGTGTGTGCCAAGTCACAATGATCAAAATTGCTACTCACCAGGCAGTTACTGGTGGCAATATGTCCAGCAGTCTAGTATGATTAGATTCCCTACACTGTGGGAATATGCCCTTCGGCTCAACAAGTCCACACCACCCTTTGAAGCATCCCACCCAGACCCATCCCCCTATAACCCACCTAATCTACACATCCCTGAATACTGCAGGCAATTTTGCATGGCCAATCTACCTAACCTGTACCTCTTTGGACAGTGGGAGGAAACCCACGCAGACACGGGGAGAATGTGCAAACTCCACACAGACACTCACCCAAGGCAGGAATCGAACCTGGATCCCTGGCGCTGTGAGGCTGCAGTGCTAACCACTGAACCACCATGCTGCCCAGATCTGCTGAACACATGAAAGCACGGGTCACGGCTTATTGAGCAGGTCACAATATGTCCAGACTACAGCTTTAGCCTTTAACACTTTAAAATAGCTGGACGAAAATTCCCAGCTTGCTTGATTGTTGCTTGTAACCAATCTCCTAGTCAATTCTGAGATAACACGGTGTGAAGCTGGATGAACACAGGAGACCAAGGAACATCAGAGGACAATTCTATCACTGACCACCTGACCACATTCTCAGCTCCTCTTTCCTGTTTTTTCTTCAGTGCTCCTGATTTACTTGCTGAGTAAGGATTTCCATATCTCAGCGTCATGACTTTGTGAGACAACAGATTCCTCGATAGCTCTCTCTTAGGTGTGTGATTCCTTAGTTTGTACTTCTACCCTCTTGTCTGAGACTCTCTATAAAAGGAAGCAACAGTTTTGCATACGTTGTCAAATCTTCACTACTCAATTCTGCAGTTTTTGGGACGTGGCTTCAAGGTTCCTGGCTTCGATGGAATTACACTAGCATAACATTACAAGAAATATATTATGCTGGCAATTATTTTGATGCAATGAACGTAAAGCAAATTTTATCAAATGTCACTTTACAGCTGAGCACTATTCCATGAACAAGAAAATCTACTTTTGTGATATATTAATGGGTCTAAGTTAGGAATGCGACAGACTGAAGTCCAAACAATAATGAAGACAATTCAAATTTTTGCCCGGAATATGTTCACCACAATTACATTGCCAGATTTGACCAGGATGTACAAAGTATCCCAGGTTGACGAACAACTCTTTCTGTGCAAGTATGACCTCTGAACAAACTGTAAATTGTAACCCTTGTATGTTATGATAGATGATATTGTGCAGTTCAGAATGATGACAATCTGAGCAAAGAGAAAGAAAATCAAAGCCAATATTAAAACATGTTCTTATGGAAATTGAGAGAAACAAAGACTGCTTGCAGATCTTGTGTGTGAGGTGATCCTGCTGTCAGTTTGATGGTGCTGCCTACTGCTGCCCTTTTTTATAGAATCCTTTACAAGTTTCAGTTCCCCTTGTGCAGAATGAAAGTTCGCCAGCAGAGGATAATTCATTCATTATCATCTCTGAAGGCACTTTACCCCCCCAGTTCACCTGATCACAGCATATGAACATAAATTAAACTCATGAAACCAAACTCGAGTTGAATTATTTTCATCTTTTAAACATGTTTCCGAAAAGACATTGAGTCAGACAAGGCAGCACACAGAAGATTGCAGAACACACACACACACACACACACACACACACACACACACACACACACACACACACACACACACACACACACACACACACATATGGACACAGAGACGCACAGTGAAGAATGGCTGAAACAGCTGCTCTGCAAATATTCCCATCTGTAGAGGGTTTTGTTCTGTACGGCCTCCATGCTTAGTCAAACAAAACTAAATCATTGATGGGATGAAGAAAAGTGACATTGATGTCAAGAAAGAGTTCTGAGGTGCACAAAAGGAAGGAAAATTATTATGTTGTGCCTGAATACAGAGAAATTGAAAATAATGGATGTTATACAGGAGAATCTTACAGCAATCATATTAGAGTTAGTAACCAACAAGTTTAAGATTGAGTTCAGTGCTGAAGAAGGTTGCATTTGAAGATCGGGCATTTGGGAAGGAGCCAGATTTTTTGGGCCTCAGGATTTTCGGTGCATGGATTTATCAGGAGTGATGTGCAGAAGCAATATGTGTGCACGCATTAACTGGTTAAGGAGAAAAATGGACTAAATCAGGATAGTGGAACAGAGAAAAGTTCCCTTGTGGGACTATAGCTGCCAGAAATCTGAGTACTCTTTTATCATGGATGGAAGTCAATCTTACAGAAATCCCATGGCTCCATTTCGATGAGACTAACCACAGTCTGGCTCATCGAGGGTTAGTTAACTGACAGTCAGCTCTCCTCCATCTTTCCTCACTATATCACTTATTCAAAGAGCAGGCCCTCTCCTGATTACTGCTAGAGCCACGTGTAAATTGACATGGGTGTACAAGATTTTGCAAAGCAAACACTTGGCGAAAGGTGTGTTGCAGCAAAGAGGCGTTCCGTTTCATGGGTCACTGCCAACAGTATAGGAAATGTGCCACTGAGATGGTCTCCACCTAACCTAACTGGGACCAATTTTCTCGTGGAAATGTTAAATAGGCTGATAAACAGGGCTTCAAACTAGAAAGTGATGGGAGGGTAGGGTAAGACTTCTTCCAGTGAGGAACAAAGCAACAGGGTAACATCTGTAGGGGAATTTTGGAAAAATATGAAATAAATTGGGGAGAGAGAGGTCAAAAGTGTTAATTAATGTCTCCATCTCAGACAAAAATTGAGAAAACGTTTGTAAATGGTTCGGAAACAAACCTCAAGCACACTGGATAAACAAGTGACGATGAGAAGAGGGGTGGATGCTACAGTTATGAAGATGCTATATCTGAATACACGCAGTATATGTAAGAAGATAATGAGCTTGTGGCGCAGATTGAGATAGTGAGCATGACAGAGGCATGGCTGCAAGGAGATCAGGATTTGGAGCTGAATATCCAAGAATATACATCCTATCGAATAGATTGGCATGTGGGTGGAGGGGGTAGGGTAGCCTAATTGGTAAGAAAAAAAATTATATAGATAAGAAGTAAGGAAGTATGGTCACATGTTGCAGATATGTGTGGGTAGAGTTGAGGAACAGCAGAGGTGAAACAGCACTAGTTGGAGTTATATGATGACCTCCAAACAGTAGTCAGGAGATGGGACACAAGATACACCAGAAGATAGCAAAGGTATGTAAAAAAGGCAAAGTTACAGCGATCATGGGGAATTTCAATATGCAGGTGGACTGAGTAAATCAGGTTGTTAGGGGATTGTTAGAAAATGAATTTGTGGAATGGCTACGAGATGCCGTTTTGGAGCAGCTTGTGATGGAGCCCAAGAGAGAACAAGCAATGCCCGATTTACTGTTATACAATAAGGCAGACTTATAAGGGAACATAAGGCGAAAGAACCCTTAGGAAGCAGTGATCATAATATGATTGAATTTACTCTGCAATTTAAGAAAGAGACGATAGAATCAGAGGCAATGGCGTTACAGCTGAACAAAAGCAATTACAGAGACATGAGGGAGGAGCTGGGCAAATTTGACTGGGTGAGGAGCTTTGCAGTAAAGACAGTGGAACAGCAACGGTAGGAATTTCTAGGGGCATTTCAGGAGACTTAGCCAAATGTCATCCCGAGTAAAAAGAAACATGGTACAGAGACTTTGAGACAGGCATATCTGACTAGGGACGTCAGGCATAGCATAAAAACAAAAGGAAAAACATATAATGTGGCGAAGGGAAGTGGGAAAGGAGTGGATTGAGAAACTTACAAAGACCAACAGAGGGCAGAAAAAATAAATATGGGTGGAAAAGATTCAGTATGTGGGTAAGCCAGCCAGGAATATAAAGAATGACTTTAAGAGTTTGTTTAGATGTGTAAAGGGAAAAAGAGAGGCAAAAGTGGACATTGGACCGCTGGGAAATCACTCTGGAGGGATAATAGTGGGGAACAAAGAAATGGTTGAGGATCCGAATCATTTCTTTACATCAGTCTTCACGGTGGACGATCTGAGGAATATCCCAAAAGTTCGAGAAAGTTGGTTGCAGAGCTTAGTATGGTTCCCCTTTACCATGGTGAAGATGCCAGAAACGTTATGTCGTGAAGGTGGATATATCACCAGGACCAAATTGACTACACTCCAGATTGTTTTAAGGAGATAATGGAAAAGATATCTGGAGGCGTTAGAGGTGAACTTGCAGGAATCGCAAGAGTCAGAGAGGGTTCCAGAGGGCTGGAGAATTGCTACTGTGACACATATTAAAACTTTAAAAATGGAATAAGGCAAAAGACGGAAAATGGCAGACTGATGAGCCTAACCTTGGTTGTCAGTAGTATTTTACAGTCCATTGTGAAGGATGCTATTTCTGAATATTTCGAAGTGCATGGTAATATAGGGAAAAGACAACATTGCTTCGTCATGGAGAATCCATATCTGACAAATCTGTTAGAATGTGAGTTTGCTCGCTGACCTGGAAGGTTAGTTTTCAGACGTTTCGTCACCATTCTAGATAACATCATCAGTGAGCCTCCGACGAAGTGCTGGTGTTATGTCCCGCTTTCTATTTATCTGGTTAGGTTTCCTTGGGTTGGTGATTTCATTTCCTGTGTTGGTGATGTCATTTTCTGTTCTTTTTCTCAGGGGATGGTAGATTGGCTCCAAAGAATGGGTACCCTGTGAACACAGTCAGCCGATTCCTCAGCAATAAACCCAAACAAACAGACAAAACGGGCTCAGAAACCATAACCACTCTCCCCTACATCAAAGACATTTCCGAAATGACTGCCAGACTACTCGGACCTCTTGGCATCAGGGTAGCCCACAAACCCACCAACACACTAAAACAGCAGCTAATGAACTTAAAAGACCCTATACAGACGACAAATAAAACAAATGTTAGCTACAAAATACCTTGCAAGAACTGTGACAAACAGGGGACAAACTGGGACAAACTGGCAGAAAGCTAGCCACCAGAATACATGAACATCAACTAGCCACAAAACGACATGACCCACTATCACTCGTATCCTTACATACAGATGAGGAAGGACACCACTTTGATTGGGACAACACATCCATCCTAAGACAAGCCAAACAGAGACACGCACGAGAATTCCTAGAAGCATGGCATTCCAACCGGAACTCCATCAACAAACACATTGATTTGGAGCCAATCTGCCATCCCCTGAGAAAAAGAACAGGAAATTACATCACCAACGCAGGAAATGAAATCACCAACCCAAAGAAACCTAACCAGATAAATAGAAAGTGTGGCATAACACCAGCGCTTCGTCGGAGGCTCACTGATGATGTTACCTAGAATGGTGACGAAACGTCTGAAAACTAACCTTCCATCTCAGCGAGCAAACTCACATCCAGAACCTCAACCTGAGCTACAAATCTTCTCAAAACTCGCTAAATCTGTTAGAATTCTTCAGGAAGTAACAAGCTGGTTAGACCAAGGCTAGTTATACCTCTGATCATTTTGTTCACCTCTATCAAGTCACCTCTCATCCTTCATTGTTCGAAAAAGAAAAGCCCTTGCTCTCTCTACCTTTACTCGTTAAGACCTTCCCTCAATTCCAGGCAACATCCCGATAAGTCTCCTGTACACATTTTCCAACGCTTCTACATGATTCCTATAATGAGGCGACCAGAACTGGATACAATACTCCAGATGTGGCCAATTCAGGGTTTTGTATAACTGGAGCGTAACTTCACGGCTCTTGAACTCATTCCCTCTATTAATGAAAGCTAACATACCTGACATCTTCTTAACAACACTATCCACCTGGGTAACAGCTTCCAGGGAACTGTGGATATGAACCCCGAGATCCCTCTGCTCCTCCACACTGCCAAGAATCTTTCTGTCAACCCTGTATTCAATTTCTAAATTTGTCCTTCCAAAATGAATTGCCTCACACATTTGAGGGTTAATCTGCCACTTCTCAACCCAGCTCTGCATCCAATAAATGTCCCCTATTGAATTTTGTAAAGATGAGGTGGTATCCATTTGAAACTTACTGAACATTGAATGGTCTGGACAGAGTGGATGCTGGGATGATGTTTCCATTGGTAGGAGAGACTAGGACCCGAACGCACAGCTTTAGAGTAAAGGCAAGACATTTTAGAAGGAGAAACGTTTTCTGCCAGAGAATGGTAAATCTATGGCATTCACTGCCAGTAACGTCTACGGAGGCCAAGGCATTGAGTATATTTAAGATGGAGGTAGACAGGTTTTTGGTTGTCGATGGGGATCAAGGGTAATGGGGAGAACGCAGGAGAATTTGGTTGAGAAACTTATCAGCCATAATTGAATGGCAGAACAGATTCAATGGGCTGAATGGCCTAGTTTCTGCTTCTATGTCTTATGATGTTATTATGGCCTTTTGAGGCATGACAGTGAGTTGGGATCATCAAGGCACCAGGAAGCAGGTATTGAGGGCATAGTTTTAGAATAGGTATCACTAAATTTTCCACGGCTTTGTTCTATACAGGATGGGGACAGAGCATCTGCTCAGCATTAGGCTGTGTGCAGAGCAATCCTAACAAATAAATGTGAGAAATTCCATTTTTCTTTCCTTTACCTAATCATATTTTAACTGACACCAATCTTACATTTTGAAATGTATATTGTTTCCCCTTCCAAATGTGAGTCACGAGGGTTTTGTCAGTCACTCTCCTCAGATGTTTGGACATGACAGGTGGTGACACTGAACTGTTCCTCTGAGACTACTGCAAGCTTTTATTAATTATACTGTTGCCGACATAACTCATACCCGCAGCTCAAGTTTATACTGTGGTAATAATCTGGATATTCTGAGGATAAAGCAGCATTTGCTAAAATTACCTTTTGTGCATTATTGCAGACTTCAAATTCACTGGTTCAACAATATTGGATGACAGGTCGCAGACACCATAATCTATTATTGTGTTATCAAAGTCATCGTGATATATGACATGCTCAACATCGTACAAAAATAGGCAACATAAAGTCCTGTGTCTTGAGCTTTATATGCAATCACGGGCAGATACAGACGCAAAGAGCAACGTGATGCCTGATGTCAGGAATCAAATTAACATCGAGTCACGTTGTCACCTATTTGGCCTTTGTGGTACAGCTCCGAAAATGAAACACAGATTGTACTCCATGCGAAATAATAACAGGAGTCAATTTTCCTTCCCTATTACTTGCTGATCTTGGATGCTAGGTAATTGCGGTCTATGCACTTGGACAGCCAGTTCCTTCTGTGCCATTGTTTAATTTTGCCTTCTTTCCAATGTTAAATTATAGTCAGCTCCTCTGTTCTTCTGGCCAAAATGTATAATCTCACATTTCCGGATATAACTTCCCATCTTCGAACTGTTAGCACCCTCGATTAAGTTTCCAACATTCTTCTGTCGACACTTTGTGGCTGCCCTAGCCATTGTCATCCACAAATGGTGAAAGTGCATTCACCTCCACGTCATGTAAATGTAATATTTTTAAAAATTGCTAATCATGGCAATTTATCACCCGGAAAGCGCCACCACGCAGCCCCCCAATAGCTTACCCTAACTCTTTGCCTTCAATTAATTCAGAAATAATCTCTTCATGTGCAGTGATACGCTTAGAAAATAAAGTATTCAAGCCAGACCATAAAGGCTTAATCTTTAATATTTAGATGGACCTGACCATGCACAAACTGTAGACAAGTGGATATTTACTGGCATGGTGTAAAAACAGTTCGTATTCACTTTTGGGTAACAACATAACGTTGAACCATTGCTTTGTGTGATTCTCACAGGATAATATAGATGATGTCTTCAACTTATTGTCTTCACAATGAAATGTTTGGAAAAACAGTGAAACCATTAAAAAATAGCGACATAGCATGCAATCTGAATAGGATTCATATTATGGACTCTGTCGCCGGATTTCACTTAGGACCGAGATCACAAACAATGCTAGGAACCATGAGTTCTCCAGGCCAGTCGTCGTGAAGCACAATCACGGCTGGGCAGCAGATAGTGAGCCATGCCTGATGGGCATAAGACAATTAGAGTCGTTGTCAAACATATCTAATGTCATATATTCATTCATTGGTTTGCACTTATTTCAAACATATATCAAGTCGATTGTTGATAAGTTTGCTTCATATTCAAAGCTCACGTGCATCTCTCCAATCATTTTTATTAGACATGACAGAACAGTTAAGCACTTTTGAACTAACAGTACACCATGCTCATGCACTAATATACCACCTAACACACCGACTCCTGTCATATGAAGTTGCCAATGTTTGGTATGATACCTTCTTGGAAATTTAAACATATTGGATCTTCTCAGTCTCTTTTGTCCACTATGCTTGAACTCTCCCCCAAAAATTCGAATAAAATTGCTAGGCAGCATTTCGCCTTCATGAAACCATACTGCATTTGTCTCATTATTTTCTACAAAAGTATAATTGCTGTGGATGCAGAGGATTGCTTTCCCATCAGGAACGTTGTTTTTGCTTGAAATTGAGGATTAGGGTGGCCTTTGTGGCAAAGTGACAGTTTTCATATCCATCGACCAAGGGGCATGGGTTTAAGTCTCACCTTCCCCAGAGTTTTGTCATTGCAATCTAAACATGTTGATTAAAATACTTTAAACTGATGGTTGCAGATATTAGACAACGAGTGAGGTTCAGAAGGTAGGGTTCCCATTGTGCTCTCAGATAACACCGGAACTGTACCTGCGTTGTTTCCATCACCCTGATTTTTGAAGCATCCCTACAGCCAACTGACCCAGTGCATCATTACTTTTACAATTTTGCTATTATTGTATCCTTTTCTAAACACCAGAATCTTCCCAATTACAAATGTTAAGTGAGCAAGCTGCATGTTCTGATTTTCTTTATAATTCCTTTCCTTTTAGAAGAAATGAATTGATACTGAGAAAATGTAGGAGAAGACAGGAAATAAAGTGGACAGTGGGAGAAATGATACTCAGAGCTCAGACCACATGCTCATATATAAGCTGAGAAGGAATACGGTGATGTAGACAAAGTATAATGAAAGGCAAAAGATAAGGCTTTTTCATTGAAGTGTTCACCAGCGAAATTAAATGGCCCATGATGTGAAGGTCCTGTGCATTTAAGAAATATGTGTTTTGTGCTGTTTCTCTTGTAATTGTTGTGACCACGGTAGTGTTTCAGCGTCACCTTCAGACAGGCAGTTTGGAATCAATTTTTGAAATTTTCCTGTGTTTTATTTTTAACGAGAGGCAAAAGAATAATGAGTGGGCAGGGTCTGGTCTCACAGAGAAACAGATAACGTTTTAGTTTAACTTACATTTTGTGAGAAGGTCCATCTGGCTGCTCAGTTCAAAAGCTTATGTTCTCTGTTGTAGTGAAGTATGCAATAGCAAGGCTATCTCTTAAAAATCAAAACGGGCTATTGTTTCTTTCTTCTGGACTGGAATGATGCAAAGAATCAGCAAAGAAAGTTTGATAATCTTCAGCCAGAGTATGGAAAAGCAGGATGGAAGTCCAGGCTAAATGAGAAAGTGGCAAAAGTGATATCAGAGAAACAGGGAGATAGGTTTGAGACAAACTTCAATGTTGCAGGACTTGCGATTTAAAGTACAATACTTTGAGAGTAGACATATTGTGGGACGACATGGATTTTCAGATGAGGAGAAATTCTCCGGGGTACTTATGTTGGCAATTTGGTGACCCCTATTAACTTGGTATCTACACAGAATGCAGCAAATTAGTGCAGCAGTACACGGAAAAGAATCGTGAGAGTAAGTGTGCTGGGAGTCTGGGAGTTGCTCATCATGGATGGAAAACCTGCATATTAGAATGTTGCAGCTACGCTTTGAGGAGAGTGACTGTAATCCATGGTGGGTTTCCTCAGTTCAGCGAGAGTCTGTTCTCCTCACCTTCCTCAGTGCACCACTGCCCACACAAAGCAGTGAGGTGGATGAAACCAGAAACACGACAGCACTGATTTCTGAAGCAAGGTCCCGACCCAAAACATCAGCTTACCTATTCCTCTGATGTTGGCTTTCGGCTCCACACTTTGTTGTCTCTGACTCCAGTTTCTGCTCTTCTTACTGTCTCGCAGTTTACTGATGTTTGGATTTCAGAAGGGGAGCCTTCAACTATCTAACTATCCTGTTACACAGAGGAGAGCATCAATGTGAATACTCAGCATTTTGTTTGTTTGTGAAGAACTTCGAAAAGCTCAATGCAGAGGAAATACACCACTATTTTTCAAAGCATATTTTAAACAGACGCTTGTTTTACATTTTAAGAATGCTTATCACTTTGCTTTTCAGACCCGAGTCAGTGAAATTCTGTAACTCAGACATTCTCCTCAGATATTCAGACACAAAGATTCATGATGACTCCGGGATATACTTATGATCTTGTATATGGAAGCTAAACATGATTTTGGCAAAGACAGCTCCAGTCACGCAACGTAAGTATTTTCTGAGCAAAGATACATATTGTAAAGTCGGTAAATATCGTTGATAATCACCTCTCTGGAGACGTTCCAGCCTTGAATTCTCCTCAGCCTGCACTCTGAAATATTCAGATCACTGGTGCATATCTAACTGTCAAATGGAAACCGAAAATTGAAGCTCTGCCAGAATCCTGTCAGTGACTTATTTTTAATTCATATTAGCTTTCTTTTAATATAAGCTGTTCCTGTGTCATCCTCGATTATATTCTCGCATCTCCGAGGACAGTGAAATGGCATTCTATTTTGAAAATGGTTTGAAACAAGTCACAAAGTTTATAGTTGTAAACTGCTTAACAAATTTACTGCATTTCTCAGGATGTATCTGGTAGAATAGATATGAGAGAGCTGGAGGATGTGGCATGTTTTGATTCACAGAAAGGCTAGATAAAGTCCCACCAAGGAGATTGTCTTATTGGGCAAAATTAAAGCACACCAGATTCAGTATGATGTATTATAGATGTAACCAGCACCTAGCAACAAATCTTCATCCAAAGGATGATGCATTTGCGTGCATCGTCAATTATTTGACAGGCAGAAAACAGAAATTATGAATAAAATGTTTTTCCCCATACGGCAGGCATTTACATGTTCAATGATGCAAAGATCAATGTTTGGGCCTCCCAATATTTATGATATAAAGAACTGATAGTGATGAGCAAATCAATATGACCCATTTCTCAGTTTTTTGACGCCAAACAATTGGTTGGGATTATGAGGATGATGCAAGGAGGCTTCAGGTTGATTCACACAAGTTGAATGGATAAGCAAGTACAACTGGGCAGAAAAGTGGAATTTAAAATTTATAGCAGATTTGAAAGGCAGCAAGGATTATGGGCAGAGACTGGGAATTAAGTATTGAGGTAATGGATCGGCCTTGACGATACAAATTGGTGGAGCAGACACAAAGGGGTGAATGACCTGCTTATAATTTTGATGTACCTTTTAGACCCGAAAAATAACTGTTGTTCTTGGAGTTGGTGGGGAAACGGCTTTAGAGCGGAGTTGTCATCTAATGCTGCTATTTCTGAATGAAACACTTCCTAAAAATAGCTCCAGCATGGAACATTGAACTGCCACCCAATGCTGACTTGTTGCACGAACCGTTAGGAATATATGCACTTTGCCAACGCTCGCAATAAGACAGTGCTGCACCACAACCTTCCTTTGAATTGGCAGAAAGTCTCTTGAGACTAGACATCGATTTCAGACAAACAATCCATCGGTATGATCTAAAAAGCTGTGCAAACAAAGACAATTTACTTATCCAAATATCCAGTACTTAAAGAGTACTAAAAGTAGCCCTCTGTTCTCCATGTAGAAGACTGCGGGTTTCTCCAATCTTGCCACATAGCTGCAGCCTTTCTTTCCAGACAGAATTCTAGTGAAGCTCTGTGCGCCCCTCTACAGGGCTAATGTCAGCCGTTGCATTGTGCATCGTCTACAAAATTCGCAGTTGTTCGAACATTCGGCTTCTTAGGCAGTACGTTCTGAACCAGTGTCATCTATCCTCTGAAAATACAAGGGCATCAGATGCATTAGAAGAACCACAACCTGCAATTTCCCATCTCGCCTACTCAACTTCCAGGCACGTGAACAGGAGGTGATGGTGAGTGGCGTTATCACTATAGCCTGTCAATCCAAAGAAGCGGGATGCATGGCCCATGTTCTCAGAAACCAACTTTTAATATTGCTATGAAATATCCGAATTTTAATTCACTAAGGGACAAATAATAACTATTGATGATTATTGTGATAAGCCATTTCATTCTCGAATGTCCTTCAGGGAATGAAATTTTTCTGTATCAGGTCTGGCTTACATATTTCGTCAGACATACGGTGATGTGTTTGACTGTTAACAACCCTCTGGTTAATTCAGGGTAGATGATAAGTGCTGGCTAACCAATGACCACCATATCCTGTATATAACAAAAGGTAAAAGAAAATCCTTCAACCAGTCACGGGATCAAAATCCAAGACTTTCCCCCTTAAAAACACTCTCAGTGTTTTTGCAGTCTCAGAACTGAAGCTGGTCAAGAATATATCCCATCACCACCTTCTCCAGAGCAAGTAGTATCAAGCAGCAATAATATGATGGCATAGACAGCAAGCCCTAAGTCACACGAATGAATTAGAACAGAAAGCTTCTGAAACACCAATATATCATTGCTTGCTGCGGGACTTTAGACTAGTCCTCGATATTTATTGTGCCATGCAACGTTACAGAAAAAAGCCACGTTTTCAAATATTGATTCTACATACCCATGAGATTCCTGGTTGCAGGACATTCCCAGATCCATAGCTCTTTCTCGGGGCTGAATGTCAGACACTGTGACATATTCTTGTACACGATGACAGTGAGACAGATCAGATTCAGACCTTTCTAAAACCCCGCAAGAGAAAATGCAATGCTTTCCTAAATTCTCAATTTACCTGTATGTCACAAGCAACAATTGATAGAACCATATTATTGTAAACAGCAGGAAGAACACGATCAGCCTTTCATTTGTCTGCCTCCTGGTTCCATTTCTTGCTCAATGCCGCGTCGCCACTGCAAACTACACAATATCATGTTCTTTTTTCATATCCTACTTATCTATACATTCATTTGGTTATACTCTGAAAGCAGTGCTTATTCTTTTCCTTGCAAGAAATTTGATCATGTGTCCTCGTGCTTATCAACTCGTTGTATGGAGATTTACATCCAGTCCAGTCTCCCATTTCTCTCCATTCTGAAGGCCTGTAGAAGGTAAAACATAGACGCAGAAATATGCCATTCATTACTGCATAATTTGCAGTGGAGTGGCTTCATTGAACAGTAAAATGCAAGCAGGAGGCGGACATATCAAAGGCTGATCGCGTTCTTCCTGCTATTTACAATAATGTGATTCTTTGACTTGCTATTCATGGTGTATATGTAATTTGAGAATCAAGGAAAGCATTTCATTTTCTCTTTCAGGGTTTTGAATAGGTATGAATATGATCTGTCTCACTGTAACCGTCAACAAGAATATATCACATCGTCTGACTTCAGACCATTTGGTGCTTTTCACTCGCAGTGAGATCATGGCCAATCTAATCATTCTAAAATCCATTTTACTGTCTGTTCCTCATAGCACTGGATTCCCTCTCTAATTTAAAAGCAATGTTTGTTTCACCCTTGAATGTTTAATTTGATTTAATTTGATTGTTGTATGCATTGAGATATAGTGAAAAGTATTGCAATGGATGATCCAGTATTCACTGCCCTCTGTAGCAAATAACCATACAGATTCATACATTCAGATCTGTCTTAAATATGTACATTTTAATTCTGAGATTGCACCGTCATGTCTTACATTCTCTCAGAAGTGGAAACCAAACTCAGCATACTTCCGGTGAAAAACTTTCATGCCCTGACCAGGTCGGACTTCAGCACGGTCTTCCTGGTTCAAACGTACGGATCCAATGCCACCCACCAAAGTCCCTGCACATTTATATATTGAAGAATTAAACTCACGGTGATAAACACAAAACATATTTGCTCTTAGTCCTTTGTCTGCAGACATCAGGCTCTTGAAAAGTATAATCTAATCTTGTGTGAAGTTTTTGGTGCTGCCATGGGAGTGGATGAACATTTCAGTGTCCAAGGGTGGTGAAAAATAACTGTCTGTTAATTGTCATCAACCAACCAAAAAATTAAGGACCATTTTGCAGCATTTGGGAAGCCGTCTGAAATATAAATGATATTGAGGATAATCTGGATAAATTTCTGTTTTACATATTGTGCCTATTACATTGTGAGATCTGTTCAGCCTGTAAAAATCATCCCTGATCTAGAAATTCATTCTAAGCAAAACATATTCTCAACAAATTGTGGACTATAACTCCAGAAAAATAACACGGGAGAAAGTTAAGGGAATGTTCAGAATGACAGGCTGGCGACCAAAGGTAAACTTAGGACAAAATAGTCATTAAATTATCATCATTGAATTTAGTAAGTTCAACTGCTCACAGAGTTAAAAGCAACGAAGACTGCCTATGCATGAGTTGATGCTGCCATCAGGTTGAATGGCGCCAAATACTACCCTCACTGTAATTGAATTATCATAGAATCCAAACAGTGTGGAAGCAGGCGATTCGCCCTATCAAGTCCACACCATCCCTCCGAAGACTTCCCACTCTACACTCTTCCTGTATTTCTCACCTTTGACATTATGGACAATTTAGCATCGCCAATTCGCTTAACCAGCACCTGTGGGCAGAAACCAGAAAACCCAGAGGAAAACCACGCAGACACCAGGAGAATGTGTAAACTCCACACAGACAGTCACCCGAGGCTGGAAACGGAGCCAGGGTCACTGGTGCTGTGAGGCAGTGCTAATTACCACTGTGTCACTGTGCCACTGTGTCAAACGTGGTGAGCTTCGCCTTCCTGTTATGCAGAAGTGGGAATTCACCAAACAAGGTGTATTGCATCATGATAAATTCAACGGAATGAAACAAGGAATGAGGCAGTGACACTTTTTTCAAAAATCATTCATTGTCATCTTTCAAATAATTTATCTTCTGATGCAGTAGCCATCTGTTTCTGCACTCTCATTAGAACAGTGGAGCAGCGAATCAGATGAATATTTCTCATCTTTTGAGTTGTTTTATTTCATGGGACACGGAGACGGACAGATCAACTGACTGCACAACATGTACATACATTGAAATGCTCAGGAAAAAAACCTCAAAACAAATATGCACAACTGGCCAGTCATATTGACAAACAGACAAATACACGTAAGTAATTACGACTGAATTTACCGATGAAAACAAATATCAACACTGAATCTCCCACATGGGCACAAGCGTATACAAACACATGTTCAAACAGAAACCAAGGGTGTTAATAGCTACAGGTACTATGACATTATTAAGATGTAACGTGGGTCCAGTTCTATGAAGCTTCTGTAATCAGTCAAAAAAGATACCCATAGTGGGAAGTTGAACTAAGCCCGGTGAAAGATACTGAGGGGAAACAAGAGAGGCAGAGCTGTGTTGTTCGGTCTGAATGCAGAAAAACAAGAATAGAGATTCAGAATAAAAGAAAAACTGATGAAAGTTATATCAAAGTTAGCGACAAAGTTGAGTTCTGAGGAAGGATCACTGGACCCGAAATGTACACTCTGTTTTCTCCTCCACAGATGCTGCCAGACCTGCTGAGCTTTTCCAGCAAACTTTGTTTTTGGCCCTGAAAGTTGAGATTGAGTTGGGTGATGCGGGAATTGGGATTTCAGGGATTTCAATTCAAAGCAGACAGTTTATGGGGCCTGCAGAATTACAGGTGCGTGTGATTCTCAACTATACCATCTATAGGCTAATTGGTAAGTTGAGGATTGTGGCTGAATGTGTAGTCTTCAAAGTTAAACTTCTGAAAATCTGAGAATTTCCTTACCATCAATGGAAACCAATCATCTATTTTGGTAGGAACAACAATAAAACGGATTATGTTGTAAATAGTTAAAAAAAATTTGAAGCACGCTGTTGTGCAGAGGGAGTTGGGTGTTTCTGTGCATGAATCACTAAAAGTAGGATTGCAGGTGCAGCAGGTAATTAAAAAGGCAAATAGAGTTTTGCCTACCATTGCTAAAGGATGGAGTTTAAAAACGGGGAGGCTATGTTGCAGCTGTATACGGTCCTGGTGGGGCCACACCTACAGTACTGTGTGCAGTTTTGGCTTCCTTACTTGAGAAGAGACATAGTACTGGAGAGGGTGCAGAGGAGATTCACTCGATTGATTCCAGGGTTGAGGGGGTTAAGTTATGAGGAGAGATTGAGTATACTGGGATCATACTCATTGGAAGTCAGAAGACTGAGGGGAGATCTTTTAGAAACATATAAGATTATGAAGGGAATAGATAAGGTGGAGGCAGGGAGGTGGCTTCCGCTGGCAGTTGAAACTCAGACTAGAGGGCATCACCTCAAAATAAAAGGAAGCAGATTTTGGACTGAGGCCTGTAGGAACTTCTTCACCCGAAAGGTTGTGAATCTGTGGAAGCCACTACCCAATGACATGGTTCAAGCTAGCTCGCTGTATGTTTTTATGGCAAGGCTAGATAAATTTTTGAACAGTAAAGATATTAAGGGTAATAATGAGTGGACAGGTAAGTGGAGTTGAGTCTCAAAGATCAGCTATGATCTTATTAAATGGCGGGACAGGCTCGAGGGTGCAGATAGCCTACTCCTGCTCTTAGTTCTTATGTTCTTATGTTCATAAATGTATCAGTTGCTTGTGTCTTGGCGTTAAGAACATTATCTAAAATCCATCTCAGAATCTGTGAATTCACTGAATGTCATCTCGACTGTCCGTGCCCTCAATCATCACCTTCAAAAAAGAAAAAGAGGTGGGAACATCCAGACGTATGACATCAGTTTACTGTGGGCGGGATTTTAGGATGGTGTCTTCAAATATCCGACTGCTCTGTTGCATAAGGAACAGTGAAAATGCTGCGACTTAGCATCTGTGTTGTGTGGGGAGCATTTGTTACAGGTAAACGAGGAGGAAATACATTCTTATACTTTGTTGCAAATTCTTATTTTAAGCTGTCACCATTGAGACATTCAGAACTTGATAACTTTTTTTCCCTTTCAGACCTGATTCATGGAGATTCTGCCATTCAGCCACTCTCATTAGATACGCGAACTGAAGGAGAGGCAGTGACTCTCAACTGTACCTATGATACTACTTTGAGCAGCTATGCATTGTCCTGGTACAGGCAGAATCCAGGCACACAGCCCAGGTATATCATTAGCAAAGATATTCTTGATGTTGAGGATAAAGCAGATTTTATGAAAAATCGCTTCTCCATTGAACTTCAGCCCTCGAGGAAGTACAGCAGTTTGACTATCACCACGCTGGAGCTTACTGGCGCTGCTGTATATCACTGCACGTTCAAGAACAGTGATGAGAAACAGTCTCACTCCTGTACAATAACTGCCTGTTTATCTTGGATTGACGTTTTGCCTGTTGAAGTTTGTGCAGATTCCCAGGTGAATGAAATGTGATGTAACGAGCTCAAACTGGTAATGAGAGGAAACAAAACTAACCTCAGATCAAACTGACAGTCAACTGTTACCCAGAGCAGCTGAAAATAAAACTGTTGAGAGGCCCAGACGCACAAAGATACAATACATAATCAAATATAAACATTTTCTTTTAAATTCCATGGACAAAAGCATCATATAACCTTCATATAACGTCAATCTATAATTTTTGATACAGTTAGATTTCATGGTACGGAGTGCTGATATGCACAACGAACGCCTCATGATTTTTCTCTCCATTTGTAAAGTAACATCTCTCCCAGCAGAGAGTGGAAATGCATCACGTAAAACTAGCCAGTGAGTCAGGATTATGGCATTGTCAATTTTTAATTAGTTTATTCTGCTACGTACTCACCTGTGCAGAAAAAAAGTATTTCTAATTACTCACAAGCTGGCATAAACAAACAGACACTTGCACATACCTAGCTATAAGGTCCAGTACGAATAAGAGTGACAGACAACAAGCACATGCCAACAGTCACTAGAGATATACAGAGGACAGACAGAGACACACACGCAGATGGACAAGCGCTCATTCTGCCACGCAGCTATACACGCAGACATACACATGTAAACATATTGCACATTGCACATTGCAGTGTAAAATAATCCATGTTGCCATTTTTGCATTATTTTCATGCAATTTATTATATGGATTCATTTGAATTTGAAAATGCTTTGCAATGTCGCCTTTTGATTAAAATTCTGGACATGATGATGCGAAATGGTTGAAGCAATAGACTGATTCCTATTCCTGGAATCCAAGATTTCGCCCAAAACATCGTTGCCTACATGACACACGACTGGGTGGCACAGGAGGAGGCACTTCATGTTTTAGTTACTTGGCCAGTTCTGAACAGAGTGATTCAACTCATTGCATTGCCCTATTTTTCACACAGCTGACCAACATGCATTTCTCTTCCTCGAACATATGTCACACCTCTTCAATGGAAGAGAAGTTAGCGGTTCCAGGGTCATACAGGCACATTGTTTCATATCGCAATATATTGTTGCTAAAATACTCGATTCCCACGTCAACCTTAATTCCTTTGTAACATTATGTATCTCTGGATAAAATAGAATCAGATAAAACAGAATGGATTTATGAAATGCAAACTGTGATTAGCTAAGAACATGATGAAGTGACCAATAGAATCGATAGGGTTGCTACGCTAGATTCGGTACATTTGGATTTTCAGAAACAGTTCCATTCATCTTACAAGTAACCACGTCACATAATTGTCACGGATCGGAATTTAGTCAATTGGCAGGACTCAGAACGTACGTAAATTATTTTGTTTTTGTTTTCAGTGACACAGTGACGCACAATTCATTCACTTCTCCAATGTTCACAGTGAGTCGGTGCTTCTTTCCAAAATCTGTTGGATGTATAGATCCTTGTCTACTTACATAAAATTTTGATTGTAGAGGACTGAAAAGTTGCGTCCTCGGTTCTACCCCTTCAACAAACTCTATCAAATTCTATCGAGGGATAGAATCTAATCATCTGCCACCTGATTTGTCAGTGAGTGGCAAGGAGCAGATTTTCTCATTTAACTCAGCATCTGGAATGAAGGTTTTGCCGAAATCTTTCCGCTCTTTCTCACTTTCTCATCTCAAATTGAGCAAAGCTTTCTGCTTCTCCATTAATTGCCTCACTGGGAAAAGTTACATAATGCAGTGTGTGTCGCTTTAGTAAATGCTGCTTTACTTTACAAAGTGCCAGGCGGAGACGGTGTTCAATCAGCCATAAGCAAAGGCGGAAATTCTGGAGACATTCTGAGACTGACCCGTGAAACGAGCGGGTTCAATTTGGGCAGCTCCTGTTCACTACTACTGGCAAATTTCCTGAAATGGCCTGCAATGTTTGTTTGCTGCTACCCTAAATGCAACCAGTAACTTAATCCTGACGTTTGACAGAGAGTTACTGATTCGAAAAACCTTTCATGCGATATATTTGTTTTTGGTATCAAAACAAGGACTATGTCAAACAGTATGAAGTTCATTGTCCACTAAAAGATAGTGGACTCAGTTCCAGATTTGTGTAAGCGCCCACAGAAGGAGATGTAGTATTTTCTACTCATCACATCGATAACAACAGATGAATTAATCAGGATATCAAAATAAGAAACAGGAGATCTTTCAGCCCTTCTGTTTCAGATTGCCACTCAATTATTCCCTCGCCCTAGTATTTCTACAAAACCAAGATTTTTAACCTCCTTTGTATATGTTCAGTTATCTGGTTAAAACTTAAAATGAAGGTTTTCGTTTCTCTCTACCAGTAACTTGGTCGAAATTGACAGATATTAGAAACTTCCTGTGTAAGAGTTCATACAATCACACCTACTCTACCATTAGAGTGCACTCAATAGTCCCGAAATTTCGCCACAGACCAAAAAAATTTCCTGTTCCAAATCTCCCAGAACTTAGAAAAAACGAACCCCATACTGCTGTCATTATTTCACATTGTAGAACAAGAGCAATTTCTCACATTTATTCTTGCAGCTGCAGACTTTGACACTTGAAAATTTTCAGTGAAACTCACCTGCAACCATTATATCATGATGCTCCATAGCTGCAGTGCCCACCATCTATAAGACTCACTGTGAATAGAAAACGACACTCTTTACACAGCAATTTCGGAACCTGTGTTGCCTACCATTTTCAGGGACGTAAAGGAGAACCTTTTGTAGTTTGCACTCTCACCCTTAACAGACCGTCTCAGAAGTGGGGAGATGAAGGCCAAGTGGTATTATCATTAGACAATTAGTGCACAAACATGACTCATGTTCTGGCGAAATGGTTTTGATTCCCAGTATTGTCGATGGCAGAACTTGAATTCACTGAGAATCAAACAATAATCAATGTCGAATGCTGAAAAAGCCTACCTTATTCAAAACAAAAAATCATTTAACTGGTGGAAATCTGTCATCTTTACCTTTCCTGGTCCACATATAACTCCAGACTTACAGCAATACGGTAAACTCCTAACTGCCCTGTGTTAAATTAGAGGTGGGTAGGAAATGTTGACGCAGTCATTGAACTCCACATCCTGTCAATAATTTTTTGAAACAAATTTTTCTTCATTCATAGTCGCTGGACAATATCCAAGAAAGCCTTCATGGAAAAAAAAGGTACCCCTTTATCCGAAGGACTACAATCGTTCAAGAAGGAATCCCAACTGCTTCTTCTCCAGAGCATTTAGGAATGGGCAAGAATAATCACTGGCACAGCTAGCGACACAACGTGACATGAATGAATTAAAACAGAAGCATCCGAAAGCACGATTCAATAATGGATCATTCTACCACTTCTCGTTGCTGGTTTGTTAGCCTTTCTGAATATATAATCTGGCTTTCTATGTTACAAACAAAACTACGTTTCCAAAAATTAATTGCACATTGCAAGAGACGCTGCGCTGGTAGGGTAGGTGGGCTTCAGTGCTTGACAAAATCACAGAATATTTATGATGCTGTCGAAAGATATTCAACCAATCGTGGCTTGCATCTGTTCCAGTACGTTGTGTCAGTATTCTGCCTTTTCCCATATCTATGTACATCATTTCTATCCAAATAACCATATCGCTTGAAATCCTCGTTCAATCAGCTTCCACCACACTCCATTAACATTTGAGCAGCTAAGTACTTTTTTGTTCCCTGCAAATCATGATTAACAAACCTACCAGAGGTTTTCAGGAAATAACTCGTAGAATAGATAAAGGAAAACCAATGGATGCAATGTATTGAATTTTCAGACATTTTTGATAAATTCCCACTCAAAACGTTAATGGGCAACAATCAACCATATGGGAATGGAAAAGATGTGTTGGCCCAGGTCGACATTTGGTTGACAGGCAGGAGTCTGGGAATCGTAGTAAATGAGCCCTTTTTTGTGTGTGGCAGGCACTGATTCTCAATTCATTCAAGTAACTTGACAATGAGTCAGTGCTGCCGCCCAGCCTACGGTGGATGTTAAGAATCTCGTGCATTTCCATCTGAATTCGTTTACAAACAATCAATAGTACGTGTCGTCAACCATGTCCCGCCTTGGCCGATTCACAAAACTCTCTGGCAGAGGATGAGAAATCCACAAGCTTACAAACATTTTTTTTTCTCTCACTGAGTCCCTGGAGGACAGCTAGTCTCGTTTAATGTTACAACTTATCGAGTGTATACTACAATTATTCTCAATTTTAACAAGGCACTTAGTTCCTCTGCTTATCCGATCTCTGGTAATTTTTCTCATAGCCTGGAGTCAAGCCATTTTAATTAATGCTGTTTTACTTTGCTAACTGTCCCATGAGTGATGATGTTCATGCCGCCAGTAACAAGGACACAAACAGGAATCATTAGAAAATATCTGAGACAGACCTGTAAAACCAGCAGGTTCAATTTGAATAATTGTATCATGTACTGGTACTGACAAAGCCCAAGGAATTGCATGCAAGTGTTTGGCGCATTAATGAATAAACCAAAGGTTTGAATCAATACGTTCAATAAATCACTACTTCCAAAAACCTTCCAAACAGTCTATTTGCTTTGAATATCAGAATGTTGACAATGTCAGGCACCAGTCCATGTTATTGTCCACTGAAACATGGCGAGTTTGATCGGATCCAGACCTTTACAACAACCCATAAGAAACACCAAACACCATATTCTCATCCAATCATCGATTCAGATTACTGTAAAGAGTAAGAGGAGATAATTCAATCCTTTGTCTATCAATCTATTATTTCACATTACTGCTTCGCTACTGATCCTCTCTTCACTATTGCTTTCACAGAGTCAATGCTTGTAGGCTGTTCTGTTTATATGCATTTCTCTGACAACATTATGAAAGCCTCCCGTTCTATTCCTCTCAACCAGTAACTTGATCCTGTCTTGCAGGTCTTCACGACTCACTGCATAGAGGTTTATGTCGACAAGCCTACTGTATCATTTGGCTGCCATCATATTGTCATAACAACATAAGACAGAAAAACAGAGGATGGAGACTCAGGCCATCAAGAATGTTCCACCAGTTAGTCAGATTGCAGTTGTTCAGATCATCCTCAAATCCACTTTCCCGAATTTTCCCCACAATCTGTGATTTCTTTAATGATTATAATGAGGTCTATCTCAACTTTGAAATACAATCTTCCAAGAATCTGTCTGTGAGATTCTGAAGTCTTGCTCTTTCCTCACTGTTTCCCAATTGTCTCATTCCTTCTGTCCATTACCTCTAATTCTCAACCGTGTATGCACCTCCAACGAATGACTACATCCCATAGACTGTTGTGGTGCCAATGATTGCAGAATGCTGAGCCCCTTTCGTGACTCCTCAGATACTGAAGCAGCCCATGCCCAAATGCAACAATATTCGAACAATATCTAGGCTTCAGCTAACAAATGGCAAAGAACATTCGTTCCATACAAATGCCAGGTAATGTACAGCTCCAACCAGAGACAATATAAGAGCCACACTGTGGCCTTCTATTGTGTTATCATCACAGAATCTCGCACTATTGAGAACTAGGGGTTACGATTGACCAGAAACTCAACTGGACTTTCCAAAGAACGCAAAGGCTGAAAGCATAAGTCAGCAACAAAGAAGTTAGCAGCATGTATCTCGGCTCCTGACTACTCACAACTTGTCTGCCATCTACTGCCACGACTCAGGAGTGTGATTGAATACTCCCAACTTGCCAGATGGCTGTGGCTCCCACAACACTATGAGGCTTGGCACTATCTTGAACAAGGCAGCTTGCAAATTGATACCACATCCCGAATCATGGACTCCCTCCAACATTATCACACAGTAGCAGCAGTGTACTCTCAACAATGTGCACTGTAGACATTGTTCAGAGATCCATATCAGCATCTCACAAAACCAAAACCATTGTCATCTGGAAGGAAAGGAGCAACAGACACGTGGAACCACCACCATCTGTAAATTCCCATCGATGCCACTCACCGTCCTGACTTGGAATTATTCAACGTTCCTACAGTTTTGCTGGATTAAAATCCTGGAATACTCTTCCAAAGGGCTTCAAAGATTTTTCTACAGCATTGGCACTGCAACTGTTCAAGAATCCAGCATCACTCTTCCTGGAGTTATCCCAGAAGATTAAAAAAAAGTTTATCAAAGTCTCGAAGCTCCCCATTTTATATATGCTGTACACCCAGATTGACAGAAAGCACGGACTAAGTTCCTGTGTTGAACAGGAATCAATATATATGATTGATTTCAATGAAAGAAGGTGCACTTCAAATCCCGGTAGGAATACACGCAGTAGCAAAGAGTGCATTATCTGGAGGATTTGCAGCAACTAGCGCACATTCTTCCTGAGACGGCACTTCCCAATGTGATCTCAACCATCTGGAAGGCCAAGGGCAGCAGATGGGTGAGACGGCCCTGGAAGCCATCTTAGCCACGCACCATCTTGAAGTGGAAATCATTATCACTTGGTGAAAACTAAGTAACCCTACTGTAAAAATATTTTGATGTCCTCATAACCTAAGGACTGCAGCGTTTGAAAAGCTATTTCAGTACCATCTTTACAAGGCCACTTAGGAATTTGCAAATATATATTATGGCATAGATGGACGCACATATCAGATGAACTAGTGCAATAAAGATTTCCTCTTAACCTCCATACCCTAATGGGTCATTAGCCCATTTCTCAACACAGAAGTGCAGATCTGCCCTCAATATTGATTCAGCTGTTCCATATTATGGAAGAAAACAACAATTCTAAACTGGCCGAACATCCTCAAAATGTGCAGGACTATAGAAAGTTACCTCAGCCGTGTTCACCTCGTTTCCTATATATACAGTAGGCATCACCGGGTCGCAGAATCACAAAATTACTATCGTACTCAAGGTGGTCATTCGATCCGTCATGTCTGTACTGGTTCTATTTCCTCTGTGATGACGTTGGTGTGATTTGCTAATCTGTAATTTGAGACGGGTCAGTTTATGAGGCCACAAGGAATTTAGGGTGGGTTGGAGCCCTCTGGGTAACGTGCGTAGGCAGTGTGGGGCACCCATTAACTTGGTAAATACACCACATAAACAAAATGTGGAGACAGGGAAGAAAAGAAGATCAGCTTGAGAATAAATCTACTCTGATTCTGAAGGATTCCTGCCATGAATGGAAACCGATGTATCTTAATACTGGGCACTCCATTTTCAGGATAATGAAGGTAACACAGTTCGTGGTGTGTCAATTCATAAAGTTCCACCCACACAGCATCCCACACAAGGCACTGAGGTGGAACATCTGGAGACACGATAACAGTTTTCTGAGGGGTGAGTTTTAGAAAGGGTGACTCAACTATCTGACTGTCTGCTTCGCAGAGAATAGAGACAATGTGGCTACTCACCATTTGGGTTGTTTGGTGGAAATTTCTATCAGATAAATGTGGAGAAAATATATGTAACTTTTCTTTATCAAAACCCATTTGAGCCTGACATCAGTGATAATGGGAACTGCAGATGCTGGAGAATCCAAGATAACAAAGTGTGAAGCTGGATGAACACAGCAGGCCAAGCAACATCTCAGGAGCACAAAAGCTGACATTTCGGGCCTAAACCCTTCATCAGAGAACTCTCTGATGAAGGGTCTAGGCCCGAAACGTCATGTTTTGTGCTCCTGAGATGCTGCTTGGCCTGTTGTGTTCATCCAGCTTCACACTTTGTTATCGTGAACCTGACATCATCAGATTTTTTTTTTGCAAATGGTATCTATTTGCCCTTTCAGACCTGAGTCATGAAGATTTTGTCACTCAGTCACTCTCCACAGCTGTTTGAACAGAAGGAGACATCGTGACATTGGGCTATTTTTATGAGGCTACATAGATTTATTATTGGTTGTTATGGTAAGAACAGCAAACAAACTCATAGCGTCATAATTAGAGGGAGCACATTTAGGACTGAACATTGAAGGAACTTCTTCACCCAGAGCGTTGTTAATCTATGGAACTCTTTCCCCAGTGAAGTCGTTGACACTACTTCAGTAAATGTTTTTAAACCTACGGTAGTTTTTTTTTGAACAATAAAGGAATTAAAGGATACAGTGAGAGTGCGGCTAAGTGGATGTGGGTCCATGAAAAGATCAGCCATGACCTTATTGAATGGCAGAGCAGGCTGAAAGGGCGGATGGCCTACTCCTGCTCCTAGTTCTTATGTTCTTATGTAAACTCACATCCCGAGTTTTCACTATTGAAATACCCTGAAGATGCCGAGCAGAAAGCAGAACTTGCTGAAATTCATTTCTCTGCAGAATTCTGGACCAACAAAAACTACACCAGTTTAACTATCACAGGATTGCTGCTGCCTGACACCTTCATGTATTACTGCAGTCTCAGACACACAATAGTAGAATACATTATCAGTGTCATACAAAAACAATCGTTGGGAGCATTTGTTAGGATTTCTTCAGAACCGCAGGCGATACAAGAACTAACAAGTCGTATCAGTCACCCAGACAAAAATTATAATGAATCCAAATTACCCTCGAATCCGACTGCTACCTGAATGCTTGCAAGAGTAGATAAGGCGATAATCTAAATTTGAATTCCTTTGAAATAAAGGCCAACATTCCAAAGGCATGCTCTCCTACCATATGATCCTGCATGCTAGCATTATAACATCAGGAGAGAAGGACCGCCATATCTCTCCATGTTGTTGTCTTCAGTCATCCTTACACATATATATAAAATTCAGCTCTTCTATTTCTTCTGCCAAGCATTACTTACTGTCGGCTAAATGTGGTCTCCTCGTTGTACCTTTCTATGTCATTCTGTAGAACCTTTGTGTCATCCTCACCAGTCTCATTCCTCCCAATTCTTGTGTCATTGGCAAACATGACAATAGTTCTTGGTTTTCTTCATCCAATTCAGTAAGTGCCCTGAACTGCTTTACGCAACTCTTCTTCCTCGACCATTTGTGTATTCCCATACTACCAACGCAGTGGGCTTGTGTTATTAAGCAGCTAGACGTGCAGTGTATTCTCAAATGCCTTTTAGAAATCAAAATGTATTAGATCTTCTCTTTCTCTTTTGCAGCTATATAAAAACCCTGTTGGGCCGCATTTGAAATGTTTCTTGTAGTTTTGGTTGACACATTGCCAGAAGGATGTGGAAGCTTTGGAAAGAATGCAGAGAATGTTCACAAAGTTTTTCTCAGTCTCAAAGACATTGGCAATGAGGAAAGGTTAAAATAGGCTGGGATCGTTTTTACTGAGAAGGCAGTGGCTAAGAGGATGCATTATAGAGGTTTACAAAATTAGGAGAGCCATAGATAGGGCGGATATTCAGGGCTTTTCTTCCCAAGGCTGAAGCTTCAATTACAAGGGGGTACAGTTTCAAGCTAAGATGGCAAATGTTTAAGGCAGATGTGCAAGGAAACATTTTCACGTACAGATTGGTAGGAGCTTGGAATGGCATGCCCGGAGAAGTGCTGAAAGTAGGCAAGTTGGCGACATTAAGGGGCGTCTGGTTGGTTACATGAATGAGGAGGGAATGGAGGGATGAGGAATGAATAAGGGCAGAAAGCTTTTTTTTAGCTTAGTCAGCGCATTATGATCAGCACAGGCTTGGAGGGCCGAAGAAGCTTCAGCTGTTCTGCACTTCATTTGTTGTTATATGTTCTTTGTTCCCTTTCTAAAATCTACTTTAGTTGTTATTTCCTCAAGAAATTCCACTGAATGCATCGGGAACGATTTTCTCTTCCCAATGCATATTAAATCTCCTTGATTATGTGGTGTGAAGGTGAAATCAGCAGAGTTACAGAGAACAATATGTTTTATCTCCTAATGCAGAAACACAATTGGTGGTAGGTCGAAACACAGGGTCACCATGACAGACGAGGCAAAAGGCAAGACATTCACTATCGTTCTGAGACAGTGTGAGAATCTTGGTGTTATCCTAAATTGCAATCCATCTGGTCGCCCAACGGAGTTAACAAAAGTTGAAAAATCATGTATTTATAAATGCATTACGTCTATACCCTTTATAAAAGATTATCATTTTCCCAATTACAGTTGTTAAGCCAACTGCCTTCTTGCTTTATTGGTGTTGTCACTTTTGTGAATAAAGATCTCGAGGCTGCATGTAAAGAAATAATAATAGATGACAACAGATATAGTGGAAACTGCTAATAAAGCTAAATCAGGCATATTTTGACATGGTGATAAGTAAGGTTGAGAATGAATACAGTACTGCAGAGAAATAATAGTACAAAGCAAGAAAAAGAAGAATGGGGAGTCTAGCGAGACTATATTGGCCATAGGGCTTTCTTCTACTTGCTTTCCTAGGACCAAAAGAAAGTTTTTTTTTTCTCAACACATCTTTTGAAACACCTCTTGACCCTTTTAAGAGCTGTTAATTTATATTCGTACTTATTTTCAGAGTTTTTATTACATTTTCTTTTCTTTCATTACCTGACATGTTCACAAGCCTCTTTTTGCTGAAATGTCCTCAATTTGTATCAAAGACCTGCAGCTTACTTTACAAAGTGTCACATTAAAGATGCACAGTGACCCTGACCCTGAGAAGGGGCGGAGGTGGTGGTGGTCTCACTCTGATTGAATTTTTGACAATATTCACCGATCTCTTATAAAAGATCCTGAGGCTCTAAAATCCCCACAGCGTGGAATCAGGCCATTCAGTTCACCACACTGTAATCATCGTATCCCATCGCTGATACGTGTTATTTTCAAATACTTAATCTATGTTACATTCATATTTTAGGCAATTGAGCATAAACATCTTAGGACTGTAAGATGAATCCTGAGAAAACGTGCACCGACATGGGGAGAATGATCAAACTCCATGAAGACAACCATTTCAGGATGAATTGAATGGTGTCGCGAGCTCTGTGAATTATCAATGCTAACCACAGAGCCACAGTGCAACCCCGACTGACAGAGTTATGAGTTAAAGTTTCAGACACAAGAGGCTGATCATTTAACACTGAGATGAGGAAGCATCATTTCTTTGAGAGGGTTCTGAGTCTGGAATTTTCACTCTGGAAAGAATAGTAAATGTAGAATCCTAACTTTTTGTTTTAACAAGAGTTGAATGGATTCTTGATGAGCAAGGAGATGAAATGTTATCGTCTTATGCAGGATTTTAGGGACCCTGTTGAAATCAGATTTGCCGTTAACTTGTTGAGTGAGGTAGCTGGCTGTAAAATATTGTGTGTCTTACTCTGACACACTCTTCGATATTTGTATTATCGTATCCATCTTCTGGGGAGTCACTTTGTGAAAAAAATAAAGTTGTCAATGTTTAAACAGTCAACTCATTTCTTCTCTGTCCCTCCTCTCCATTATTTGAAGTGTGTGAATTCTGTCGTAAAATCTCCTGTGAATTAACCCTTTCCTAACATTATGTTGTTTTTTGTTTGCTGTGTGTTTTAGGGGTCTGTCTGAATTGAGCACTCACCAGTCAGAGATCTGTGTAACCGCTAAGAGTGAAGACACTGTCACCTTCACCTGCAACTACACAGAGAGGCGAATGTTGAGCATTCCTGGTATCGGATGCCTCTCTCCCTGGGCCACAAAACTTTTCTTAATCGCTGCACAGGCGACTTCAATGGCAGTGTCGCGCTTCCAGAAGATACATTACATCTTCTCTGGTCAAAGCCTGCAGAGTTGTCAATTTAACAGACTGACAGCTCTTGACTGAATGTCCTCATCAATGCTACTGTTTCTAAACTGCTTTCATGGTTGTACATGAGCAAATGAAAATGTACAGCGCAGGAACAGGCCCTTTGACTCTCCAAGTTCGTGCCGTCCATTGTTCCCTAAGTAATCTAAAAATATACCTGTCATTTTTCTATCTGTATATCTCTCTTCCCTCGCTATTTTTTTTTCACTGTGCCCACATCCACCATGTTTTCAGGCTGCTACCGCTCTCTGCATGAAAAATGTCCCTCACACATCTCTCTTATACGTCCCCCCCTCACCTAGAACCTGTGTCCCCCTGTAATAGAAGATTAAACCCTCGGGAAAAGCCTGTGACTAGTCAACTTGTTCATGCCTCACAATTTTGTAGGCTCAGCCGCCGTCTTTCTACTCATAACGATCCTAGCCTTCTTAACCTTTCCTCATAAACAATGCCCTGGAGACCAGGCAACATCCTGGTTAACCTTCCCTGTACTCTCTCAACAGCATCAACATTCTTCTTGTAGCGTGGCAAACAAAACTACACACTGCTTACACGACTCCAAATGTGGTCTAACAACGTTTTGATAGAGTTGCAACATGTTTTGCCAAATCTGGTACTCCACACCCCGGGCGATGACGGCATCATGTCATATGCCTTCTGAATAACCTTGGCGACCTGTGTTACCACTTTCAGGGAACTGTGAACCTGCACGTTCATAACCACCTGACTGTTTGTGTTTCTTAGTGTTCTGCAATATATGACATAATTCACACCTAAATTTGATTCTCCAAAATGCATCACCTCCATATCATCAGCAACCTTGTTAATCAGGCCATCCGCTTTTCCTCTCGACCATATGCAAAGGACCTAAGACTGACCCCTGTGGAACATTAGTAATCACTGATATCCATTCTGAAAAACATCCTTCCACTGCTACCCTTCTTGGTCTTCTATGACCAAGCCAGCTTTCTATCCATCTAGCCAGGGCACACCGAATCCCTAGCAATTTTATCTTGTGTACCAACCTGCTAAGAAAGACTTTATCAAATGCCTTATAAAAGTCCAAATAATCCACATACCATAAGACCAGAAAACCATAAGACATAGGTGTGGAAGTAAGGTCATTCGGCCCATCAAGTCCACTCCGCCATTTAAATCATGGCTGATGGGCATTTCAACACCACTTCCCTGCACTCTCCCCACAGCCCTTGATTTCTTTTGAGATCAAGAATTTGTCGATCTTTGCCTTGAAGGCATCCAACGTCCCGGCCTCTGCTGCACTCTGCGGCAATGAATTCCACAAGCCCACCACTCTCTGGCTGAAGAAATGTCGTCTCATTTCAGTTTTAAATTTACCCCCTCTAATTTTAAGGCTGTGCCCACGGGTCCTAGTCTCCCCACTTAATGGAAACAACTTCCTAGCATCCACCCCTCCTAAATAATACATTATCTTGTAAGTTTCTATTAGATCTCCCCTCAAACTTCTAAACTCTAATTAGCACAATCTGAGGATCCTTAGCCGTTCATCATACGTTAGACCCACCATTCCAGGGATCACCCATGTGAATCTCCGCTGAACACGCTCCAGGGCTAGTATGTCCTTCCTAAGGTGTGGGGCCCAAAACTGGACACAGTATTCTAAATGGGGCCTAACTAGAGCCTCATAAAGCCTCAGAAGCACATCGCTGCTTTTATATTCCAACCCTCTTGACATAAACGACAACATTACATTCGCTTTCTTAATTACAGACTCTACCTGCAAGTTAACCTTGAGAGAATCCTGGACCAACACTCCCAGATCCCTTTGCACTTCTGATTTGCGAATTTTCTCACCGTTTAGAAAATAGCCCATGCCTGTATTCTTTTTGCCAAAGTGCGAAACCTCACATTTACTCACATTGAATTTCATCAGCCATTTCCTGGACCACTCTCCGAAACTGTCTAAATCGTTCTGCAGCTTCCTCACCTCCTCAGTACTACCTGCCTGTCCACCTATCTTCGTATCATCGGAAAGCTTCACCGGAATGCCCCCAGTCCCTTCATCCAGATCATTAATATATAGAGTGAACAGCTGTGGCCCCAACACTGAACCCTGCAGGACATTACTCGTCACCGGTTGCCATTCCGAAAAAGAGCCTTTTATCCCAACTCTCTACCTTCTGTCAGACAGCCAATCCTCAATCCAAGCCAGTAGCTCACCTCGAACACCATGGGTCCTCATCTTGCTCAGCAGCCTCCTGTGAGGCACTGTATCAGAGGCCTTTTTGAAGTCGAGATAGATGACATTTACTGGGTTTCCCTGGTCTAACATATTTGTTGCCTCTTCAAAGAATTCTAACAGGTTTGTCAGGCACGACCTACCCTTACTAAAACCATGCTGACTTGTTTTAATCTGACCCTGAACTTCCAGGAATTTAGAAATATCATCCTTGACAATGGATTCTAGAATTTTACCAACTACCGAGGTTAGGCTAATTGGCCTATAATTTTCCATCTTTTGCCTTGATCCTTTCTTAAAGAACGGAGTTACAGCTGCAATTTTCCAAACATCTGGGGCTTTCCCTAACTCCAGTGACTTTTGAAAGATCACGACCAAAGCCTCTGCTATTTCCTCAGCCACATCCCTCAGAACTCTAGGATGTCGCCAATCGGAGCTCGGAGATTTGTCAATTTTTAGACCCTTTAGCTTTTCTAGCACTTTCTCTTTTGTAATGCCTACTGCATTCAACTCTGCCCCCTGGCTCGTCCTAATTGTTGGCATACTACTCATGTCTTCAACTGTGAAGACTGATGCTAAGTACTTATTAAATTCTTCAGCTATTTCCTAATCTCCCATCACTAGCCTCCCAGCATCAATTTGGAGCGGCCCAATATCTACTTCTGCCTCTCGTTTGTTTCTTCTGTATTGAAAGAAGCTTTTACTATCATTTCTAATATTACTAGCTAGCCTACCTTCATATTTGATCTTCTCCCTCCTTACTGCTCTCTTTGTTATCCTCTGTTTTTGTAGCCTTCCAAATCTTCTGATTTCCCAGCCCTCTTGGCCACTTTATAGGCTGTCTCTTTTTCTTTGATATATTTCCTGACTTCCTTTGTCAGCCATGACTGTCTAATCCCACCCCGGATAATATTTCTTTTCTTTGGGATGAACCTCTGTACTATGCCCTCAATTACACCCAGAAGCGCCTGCCATTGTTGCTCTACTGTCTTCCCCAGCCATTCCCTCATCAAATACATTCTGTACCTCTTCAATAATGCCAATCGTGTTGGTGAGACATGACCTTCCCTGGACAAAACCATGCTGCCTGTCACTAACTAGTCTATTTTCCTTCAAATGCGCACATATATTGTCGCTCAGTGCCTTCTCCAAGAACTTCCCCACCACAGGCGTGGAGCTCACTGGCCCATAGTTTCCTGGACTATCCTGGCATCCTTGATTAAATAAGGTCACAGCATTCGCTAATCTCCAGTCATCTGGAACTCCACATGTGGTCAATGAGGATGTGAAGACATCTGCCAATACCCCAGTTACAACCTTTTTTGCCTCTCTGAGCAATTTGGAGTAAATCTCATCTGGTCGTGGGAACGTATCTATCTTAATGCAATTTAGGATTTCAAAAACTTCTCTCACAATAAGTTGACATTTTCTCGAGTATTCACACGCTCGTCCATGACCTCACCATTCGCCATGTTCTCATGGCGACAGCTAACACATTCAGGATCTCCCCAATTTCCTGTGATTCTACGTATACTCTCCCTCCTTCATCCCTGAGTGGTTCTACTCTTTCTCCTAAAATATGTATAAAAGCCTTGGGATTCTCCTTGACCTTGTTTGATGAAGACATTTCATGGTCCCT
Source organism: Stegostoma tigrinum (assembly GCF_030684315.1). NCBI lineage: Eukaryota > Metazoa > Chordata > Chondrichthyes > Orectolobiformes > Stegostomatidae > Stegostoma > Stegostoma tigrinum. The sequence continues at coordinate 1,134,992 of NC_081396.1, read as the reverse complement.
TTTTGACTTCCTAATTGTGCGTTAAGTTCACTTCTAATTTCTCCAGGGCTTCATCAGCTTGTAACTTCCTACACTAGTTATATGCTTTCTTTTATTTTTCTTTTCACTAACCTTACAATTTTCCTTGGAATCCAAAGTTCCTGAATCCTGCCTTTCCAACCCTTTCTTTTTGCAGGTACATGCATGTCTTGCACTTTAGTCAATTGATCTTTCAAATCCTCCCAAATGCCAGAGGTAAGTTTCCCCTCAAATAACTGCTTCCAATCAATTTTCACAGGTTCCTGTCTAGTTTGGGTGTAATTGGTTCTTGCCCATTTAAGCACCCTCGTCCGAGGGCAACTTGTGCCCGTTTCCATGACTACATGAAACCTTATGGAGTTGTGGTCATTCAGCCTGAAATGCTCTCCTACTGAAAAATCCATCACCTATTCTGTCTCATACACTATGACCAAGTCTAATGTGCCCTCCTTTCTGTTTGGGTTCTCAACATACTGCCTCAAAAAGCCCTCTACTAATAAATTGCTATTCATCCGAAACCAAGGGACTCCCACTCAGTCAGAGGAACATGAAAGTCACCCAACTCAACTACCCTGCTCTTTTCACACTTTTCTGTTATGTGACTGCTTATCTACTCCTCTGTCTCCCATGAGCTGTTGGAAGTCGATGTAAATTCACAACACTGTAATTTCACCCTTCCTTTTCCTGAGCTCCACTCATAATACCTCAATGCAAATTCCCACCAATGTGTCCTCCCTCAACACAGCTGTGATGTAACCCCTAATTTGCAGTTCGACTCTCCCACACCGTTTGTTTCCCTTTCTGCCTCTTTTAAAGCAGTGATATCCAGGAATGTTAACCTTCCAGTCCTTTCTCTACTTTAGCCACGTCTCTACAAAAGCAATAACATTATAGTTTCACGCAGTAATCCATGCTCTTAGATCTTCGCACTTACCTGTGATACTTTTTGCTTTGAAGTAAATGCTTTCCAGTCCTACAGTCCCTCTGTTGCCCGTGATTTGCCTGTGCCTGTTCTTACACTACGACCTGCATATCTCTGTCACAGTTTTGTCCCCAGTTCCAGCATTTAATGGCCAAGTATTCCAGTTCCCACCTCCCTGCCACACTAGTTTAAACTCTCTTAAAGAGCTCGAGCAGAACTCCACCCCAAGATATTGGTGCCCCTCCAGTTCTGGTGCAATCTGTCCTCCCTGTACAGGTCACACCTTCTCCAGAAGACATCCCAATGATCCATATATCTGAATCCCTCCTTCCAACACCAGCTCTGTAGCCACGTGTTCAACTGCACGCTCTTTGGTAGCCCTATGTTTTCGTTCCCTACCTGACTCCTTGGATTGCCTTCCTTCTTCCCACCTATATCATTTATATCAAAGTGGGCAATGACTTCTGGCTCGTTTCCCTCCCTTTTCAGGATGTCCTGCACCCGCTCAGAGACATCAACAGCCCTGACACTACGGAGGCAACGAACCATCCGAGAATCTCGTTCATGGCCACAGAAAGTCCTATCCATGCCCCTGGCTATTGAGTCACCCACTAATATCTCTCGCCTAGATTATGCCACAGCCTGGTCTACAGCAGAACCAGTCGTGGTGCCACAGGTCTGGCTACTGCCATGTCTATGCCATGAAAGGCTATACCCTGCAACGGTATCCAAAATAGTAGACTTGTTTGAAAGGATAATGGCCACAGGAAACTCGTGAACTACCTGCCTGTCTCTCCTGGTAGCCTCCCACATATCTGCATGGACCTGTGTTGTGACCACCTCCCGAAAGCGAGAATCTCTCTCTCTCTGCCCCCTGTATGCACTGCAGTGTGTCCAGCTGTTTCTCCAAGTGAACCAAGTGATCTGTGAGAAACTGCAGCTGGTCACATTTACTGCAGATGTAGTTGCCAGGAACACTGGACTGCTCCATGATTTATCACATTTGACGGGAGGAAGATACCACTGCCCTAACTGTGATATTCTTCCTTTTACACTTATAAAAGATATCCCCACCGTCCACGTAAACTGATCGGTGTATACAGCCTGTGAGAATTCGGAAGTAGTGGATTTGACGAAGGGACTGTGCAACATCATTTTGAAGAACAGAGAGCAAGCGTGATTTGAAAAGGAGCATAGAAACATAGGCCCACGGCAGACATATATGCAGAAAGAGACAAGAATACAGAGAAAGTGAGAGAAAGGTAGAGAGAGGGATGGAATCATACAACATTGAAACAAACTCTACCATCCAACCAGTCTTCGCTGACCATATTCCTAAACTAAGCAAATTCCACCTGTCCGTGCTTGGCATATATCCTTCCAAACCTTTCCTATTCATGTACTTATCCAAATTTCGTTCCAATGTTGAAAATTTAACTGCATCCAACACTTCCCCTAACAGTTCATTCCACACACTAAATAGTCTATCTGTTAAAAAAAAGTTGTCCATAGGTCCTTTTTGAACTCTTTCTCCTCTCACTTTAAAAATGTGCTTCTTCGAATTGAACTCCCCCAATATTGGGGAAAGACCTATTGCATTTGCCTTACAGATGATGCTCATGATATTTTAATAATTCAATCACCCCTCAAAGTCCTAAGCTTCAATGGAAATTGGCACGCTTATCCAACTTATATTCAGAACTCAAACTTTTAAAGCACTTTCTGGTTTCTCTGTTCTTAAAATTCTTTGGTCGTCGGAGAGGAGAGGTGGAAATACTTGATACAGAATTATTTTGGTTTCATGAATGTTGCTTTCATTTGTAGGTATTTATTTAGGTATCTCATTAACTCAGCCAGAAGCAGAGGCGGGGAAGCCGGGATTGTCTCTGAGTCTCATCTGTAAAATTAGCAGGCTCGATCTCGGCAGCTACATTATGTTCTGCTGTGTACAAAATCATGGGAACAGACCATAACGAATATTTTGGTGTATCAATGAATAGAGCAAAAGTCCTCAATCCCAACATTAGGGAGCAAGATATTTCTCCAAAAAGCCTTACAAACAATAACTTCAATTTGGATTTCAGGACATTTATAATGTCAGATATTGTGATATTTTCATGTGTACGGAGATACAGTGAGAAGGGCACAGTTTCTCATTTCTTTCTGAAATGGCACTAACCCATTCATGAACATTCCTAGTTCTAGACTCTTGCACAAGAGGGGACATCATTTCCACTCCCGCCTGCTCAAAATTATTCATGTTTCCTTCAGTCACATCTGACTTTTCGAAACTACATCGGATACAGGCCCAGGCAGACTAACTTTTTTTTGTATGAGTCCACTCATTCCAAGCAATTTCGACCAGGACGAATGGAAATATTGGAAAGGATATTTAAATTTAATGATAATGACCATTCTTAAGGATTTATTCAAGGTGTGCAAGGGTGATTACTGTACTATTTCTACCAACTTGACATTAAGACAGCAATTCTGCTGCCTTAATGATACTCATTTAGGACAATGTCCGCCTCCTGTGACGTCATTGCTGCTGAGACAGCGCGGCTGTCCGCATGGGTCCTGTCCGTCCATGGTTTGTGCATGACTGCATATTAGATTGCAACATGGTGATGATCACTGAAAGGAAGTAAATGGCAGCATTTGATTTTCCGATGGTCAAAGCACGGTGTCGATGTTCCCAGTGAGGACTGGCACAAACCTTGGCTGCTCTCATCATGCTGTCAGAAGTGGTAACCTGAAAATCAGGCTCTCGTCGGTCATATCACTTGTACCACAGCACGAAGCTGAGTAAGTTGTCTGGCGCTGCAGTTCATTGTCAGTGAGGAGCCTCCACAACCACCAGAGGAGATTTGCTATTTCGCCATGAATTCTGTGACGTGGAACAAGGCCCCATGGGAGACACGGTTATAGGAGATTTTGGTGCATGCATCAAAAATCATGGATTGTGCCGAAAATGCAAGAAACTGGATTAGAGACAATCAGAACAGCTATGATCCCTTTGAGATGTTAATGTGATAACATCCCATTGATTTCTATGCTTCTATAAATTAAAGTCTTTTATCTGCATTTGATTCCTATGTAGAGACTTTAATTTATAGAAGTAAACTCATAACAACCTACACATAGTATGCAGGCACTGCCCTGAAGCTTCCTGCCCAGCTAGGAATTCAGTGTAAAGCTTTTGTAACTCCTTTTCTTCTCACACATAGGTATGCAGGCACTGCCCTGAAGCTTCCTGCCCAGCTAGGAATTCAGGGTAAAGCTTTTGTAACTCCTTATCTTCTCACACATCGGTATGCAGACACTGTCTTAAGCTTCCTGACTGAATTAAGATTAGAATCAAACTGTTTCAAATAGGGTTAGGTGGGGAAAATTTGTAAAGGTGTGAAACCTCTAAAGCATGTAACTTCTGTCGCTGACAAAGGGGCCAGGGCACTGACTTTGTTCCAGCCAGACACACTGGCAACTTGAAATCAGAATCTGTCCCGGACAACAAGTCGGAATCGCCTCCTGCCATTAGCAGCTACTTCACTCGCAATCGATACTATATCCTGGTCTTTTATGTTCTTGATGTAATACTTGTTTGGTATCCTGTCTTTGTCTGCTGTAGTAATTGTGTCATGAATCATGTCTTTTGTAAATTGTGAAATTGTTTTCTGTATCATGTCTTCTGTAAAGTATAAAAGCGGGGACTGTCCGCTGCTCGGGGAGAGTTACTTGCGAGACTCTGCACTCTGTGCCGGCTTGAGTACAGTGATTCTTCACAGCTTGTACTTGCTCTGTAATAAAAGGATTTGTGTTTTTCTAAACAGGTCAGTGTCTTGTCCGCGAGGGTCTCCAAAAACGAACTTGACACCTTGGAGGAACATTAACAATAGGCTCAATGGCCTACTTGTCTTCTTTGACTTATGTCCTGAAGACCTTTCAATTTCAGCCAAATGAATGAGCAGACACGTGGATATGACCCTTTATAAAATGAGTAGTTAAGACCTGGTATACCTGATCAAATTGCTGGTAGACAGAAAAATACAGCAAGATTTATAAAATAAAACCCAACAAATTTACTGACATCCAGCAGTTTGAAATGGTGGTTCTCTGTCAGCAGTGATGTGGAAAGGGAGATTGCACAGTATTATGAATTAGCCAGCAAAAATGAAGATCAGAATGGTTTTCCTGTGCAGTTCACAATAAATTGCTGAGGTTCTGTCAATGGTAACTTACCACTGTTTGAGAGTCAAAGAAGTCACGGTGTTACCTCTTGTGGGTATTTGTACAGGTCGTTTTTGATTTGTCTCGTTGTGTTCCTCTTCGCAATAATATGCTGCACTATCTGACATCCCCAATGTTCCAATATCTAAAGCAAAGACATTGTGTGAAATATCTTTGGAAGCAATAGCTCTTCCTGTAACCTCTGGATCATATCTGTTGCTGTTTTCGCTGCAGTACTAAACAAGACATTGCAGGCTCTTTGCACGGGTTTCTCGGTACAAGTGCATGGTGTAGATGCCCAGCTGGAACCCGTTCTTTTTCCAGATCAGTCTCACAGCGGGTCCGGCGATTCCTGTCTCTGCCTTTGGCTGAGTCACTACCACCGCTGACTGGGCACCTAGTAACGGAGAGCAGCATTAGTTAAACCAGGCTGATTCTTCACAGGGAAGATGTTTTCCAAAAAACTGAAAACCTCTTCGAATTTTGACAAGTGGAGCAAATTGAGCTACGCACTGGATGCGAAAAAAAGTAGCAGAGGGAGGCTTCATGAGGCCACATAAAATGGGACAATCCGTGATCGAGTCTGTTACTGAAAAGGCACTTTGGAGATTGAAATACTCTGATTATCGCTCACAGAAGCTTATGAATTGGCGACAGGGGGAGGCAGCTTTGACAAGACAGGTTATTGGTTGCCTACAATTGACGTCTGACGTAAACACATGCACTTCTGGTCAGCCACAGAGGAGTGAGTCGTAGTGCTGTATCATTTTGAAGTCTGGGAACATTGAATGAATTAAGAATCATGCCTGACACCCAGAGAAAGATTGTCCTATTCCCAACTTCTCCCTTCAGTGTGTTAAACAATTCTCAAATCCCTAAACTTATGTTGCGTGCTAATGTCTTATTTAGGAGTTTCCCCAAATCTCCTTGGAAATTCAAATGCACCAAAGCGACCACCCTTCTATTCTATTCTGTGTGTTACATCTTCAATAAAACGCTGATGGATTTGTTACGCCTGATTTGTTAATCATAAACACTTCTTGATTTTGACAAATACGTCAATGATATGTGATCTATTCCATGCACAGGATCAATCAAATGAACGAATATTTCAACAGGATGCTATTGCGATTAGAAATGACCTCCATGAAAGGATGTTGTGCTCTTTCAGTTCTCTTTTGTCTAAGAGTTGGGTACATTCCAAGAATAGAAAAAAAATTGGATGCATTATGGGGAGAATAGATCATTGTGATGAGCTGATTCACCTGGTTCAAAGTGATTTGGGTATTTGAGGTGATAACCAAAGTGTACATCGCTGGATTGTTAATCAGAGGCCCAAGTAATATTCTGGGTGTTTGAATTTGATTCCTGCCACAGCAGATGATAACAATTAAATTTTATAAAAACTTAGAATTAAGAATTTAATCATGACCATGATCTCTTGTCCAAATTCAAAACCAATTTAGCTCCTCCCATGATTGAAGGAAACTGCCATCCTTTACTGGACTGGACTGGACCTTATGTCACTGCAGACTGCAGCAGTTTGTTTGACTTATAACTGCTCTGCTAGATGGCTTTCTGGTGTGAGTGAATTAAACAAAACAACCAGCAATGTACCTGGAGCCTGAGTGGCATTATTCCGAGCTCTCCCATTCTATTAACTGAGGTTACCGATAATGTGGAAGTTTTCTGGGCTTTGCATCAAGATCACCAGAGTATATCGAGGTGGCACTGGCTTTTAAAATAAAATTCATGACCAAACGATGCCAACACCTATACCAGCATCATAGCGATACAAAAGCTACTACAGCCATTAATGTAGTGACCCATATGCATACTTCGGTATTTGTGACTGTGCACAAGTGTATGCATGTGACTAGAGCTGACTGGGAATGATCATTTGTACAATTGTGTATATTTACTTGTCTCTCTGTCAACACCTGTGTACCTATCTGTCCACGTGTAGCGATCTGTCAAGATGTGTGAGTGTGTGTGTGTGTGTGTGTGTGTGTGTGTGTGTGTGTGTGTGTGTGTGTGTGTGTGTGTGCGCGCGCGCGCGCGCGTATGAGAGAGAGAGAGTATGTGTATGTTTGCACACGCACGTGCACACAACGGGAAATAGTTAGCTTGGGACTTGATTGAACGGAGAAGATTCAAATCCTTTCAGCATTTTACATAAGTTTGTATTTAATGTGATACAATAGCAACCTCTGCTTTCAGCAGACACAACTGTATCTGTGATTGAGAAAAATTCAGTTTGAAGGAGAGCATCGGCACCTCGCATCCTAACTGATAGAAGCATCAGCAAACATCACGGCGTTAATGTGTGAACTACAGTGTTCCTCAGTGTGCGGATGACAGAGGGGCTCAGTGCCTACAGAAAGGGTGACAGCAGGGTGTACGGGGATCACTTTAGAATAACAGCGGGGCTCAGTGTGGGAAAGACTGCGTTAATCAATGTTGAAACTACAGATATGTTCAGTGTGAGAATGACAGAGTTGGTAAGTGTGGGACGGACAGAAGTGGTGAGAATGGGAATTACACTGATTCTCTGTGCGAGAATCATCATCGTGGCCAGTCTTGAGATCAGGGTTGGAATTAAACGGGCAGTTTGTTTTGCATGTATAATGTGGTTCATGTGGGAATTAAAGAGTCGCTCAGTGTGAGCATGACTGATTTTGTTACTGTGGAGATAGCAGAGAATGTCTGTGTGCACAAATTTCAGAGGCAGTCCGTGTGGAGAGAACAGAGTTGGTCTGAATGTGGATTACTTTTTGTGTCAGTGTGGGGTTTATAGAAAAGATCAATTTCCACAGAGAACATGGTAAACAATTTAATGACTTTGTTAAAGTTTGAAACTATTTCAAACGCATTTAGATATACTTGACACAATGCATACAGGTATAAAGCTGAAGTAGCTATATTTCTCCAGGTAACTGAAATGTCAAAGAAAAATAATGTGTGGAAATGGAAGATGGCACAGCAGATGATTGTTCTGATCTTACAAACATAGACGAGTATGCCAGAGTCAGATATTTGGCCTTTGAAGACCATCTTCCGCATTTCAGTAAGATCATGGCTGATCTGAATTTAACAATCACAGGACGCTCCAGCATACCACCAATAATCTTTCATCCACTTGGTCATGAGGAATCCGTATAATTCTGCCAGAAAAATAATTAATGATTCACTGCATTTTGTGAAGGAAAATTCCAAAGACTCACAACATATCCAAAGAAAATGTAAGTTTTCTTTTCATCTTGCTTTTACATTTGCATCCACTTCTGAACTCTGAACAACTAGTTCAAGGATCTCCCACAAAACGAAACAGACTTTTCATACTCGCCTAATAAAATCCTCTCAGGATCTTAGATGTTTCAAATCATTCACGTCTAACCTTCCCAAACCCCAGAGGATTCAGGCCCAGGCCGACTAACCTTTGCTCGAAAGGCAATATTTTAATTCTCAGCAAGTAGATGCAGGTTGGGTGATAGTGATATTGTACATTTAATACTAACGAGCATTCTTTAGGAAGTTTTAAGGTACAGAGTGGTTCCAAAAGGATATATATTTTGTGGTTGACATCGGGACAACAAATCCATGGTCTGATTGACAGTTAGTTAAGCTAAAGCTGTTCCCTAAGGTCGTTAATGTTGAGATAATGTTTATGTCGGTGTCACTCCTGTCTGGTCAAGTCGTTCCTATGATTATCTGTTCAGGTGTAACATGCTGATGATCACTGCACAGACGTCGTCAGCGTCATCGCCCTCCTGATGTCTATGAAGCTCCAGCTCCAATCTGCCAATGTCCGTAGCTGAGCAAGGTATTGGTACTGCAGCTTATTGCCACTGAGGTAGCTGCCACACAATGCCATAGGGAAATTAGTGCATGTAAAAAACCGCTAACAGTCTGACTTGCGACTAACCTGGCTTGATTACATGCAGGATAATAAAGAGAATCAACGTGAACCACACCTCCACACTTGTGTGCTATTGATAAGTGTCCAACATTGAAATGAATTGTTTCCTTTCTCTTTATAATGCTTGGAAATCCAGAGGAGCAAGTGTTGCTGTGAGACTTCCACTCATACAATAAGCAATTAGCAAAGCCAGGGACCACTTACACACAACATTCGCTAAACCTGGAGAACTATAGTGGTGTCAGTAGCAATATGAATCTCTGTGAAAATGTGACTGAGTTCAAAACTGGACAAATTGAGTTTCTAGGAACCATCATGTGATTGTATTGATTTTTTTTTCTGCCCTTGATGTTTTCTCCAATTGATTGAGGCTAAGAGCACAGGTAAAGAAAGAAAGCAGATGAAGGAGAGATTGGGGGAAGAAAAGGAGACGCAAGAAGAGGGGGATAAAATTGGCACTGAGTGATACATTGTGAAACCAAGAGGAAATATAAATATAAATATATAAATGTGAGATAGTTCACAGGCATATGAGAGGGAACAGAGTTTGATACAAAGGACAGCACTGGAGTAGTACTGATAATGTTACTACTATCTACACACACGCACACACACACACAAACACACAACACACACACAGACTCACACACACACACTCACACACACAGAGACACTCTCACACGCACACACACATACACGCGCACTCATGCACACACACGCACACACGCACAGACACTCACACACACGCACACATGCACACACACACACTCACACACACACATACACACACACACACACACACACACACACACACACACACACGCGCGCACACACACACTCACACACACACATACACTCACACACACTGGCACACACACACACACGCACACACACACACACTCACACACACACACACACTCACACACACGCACACACACACACTCACACACACACATACACTCACACACACACATACACTCACACACACACACACACACACACACACACACGCACACACACACACTCGCACACACGCACAGACACACACACACACACGCGCACACACACACTCACACACACATACACTCACACACACTGGCACGCACACACACACGCACACACACACACACTCACACACACACACACACACTCACACACAGACACTCACACACACACACACACGCACACACACACACACACACACTCACACACACACATACACTCACACACACGCACGCACAGCCACGTTACTTGTTGTGCTATCTAGTAAATATTATTTAGTAACATCCTATTCTGTGAGCTGCTATTCATGATGTCTGTATTGGTGCTCTTTGTGAGCACAGAAGAAAATACTACATTTCCTCTTGTGGGTTTTTGTACAGGTTTCGATCTGATTTCTCGCACTGTGCTCATTGCACAATAATATATTGTGCTATCTGAAATCCTCAAGGCTCTGATATCCAAAGTAAACATTTTGTTTGTAAGGTCTTTGGAAGCAGCAAATCGCTTCTCAAAATCTGGATTAAAATCTTTGCTGTCTTCAGTATAGTACCAAACTAGCCATTGTAGACCATCCCCAGGACTTTGCTGATACCAGTACATATAGTAATCATCCAGATCAAATCCGCTGGTAATACATGTCAGTCTCAGAGACTGCCCAGAAATGCCTGTCTCTGCCTTCGGTTGAGTCAACAACACTTCTGACAGGGCACCTTGGAAAGAAAAGGAAACATAATTAAATTGCAGGAATGTGAACCCTGTAACTCTTCCACTACTAGTCCCTGCCACAAGATCCAGGAAACATAAATCCAAAGAAACTGAAAACCGCGTTAAAATTCGGTTGAAAGAAGCAAGTGGACCTACGCACTGGAGACAAAAGCAAGAAGGAGAGGGAGAACTCTTGGCGACCACATGCTTCCTGACGCTGCCGTAAATGAGAAAGTCTGACCTTCAGGCACTCACTGAAGAAGCAGCTCTGCAGACTGTTGGACTCTGATCCACATTCTCAGGGCTTTATGAATCAGAAACAGAGGGGATGGGTTCGAGATCATAAGAGATTGGCTGTCTGCCATTAACTTGCATTGTAAATACATTGGGATTGACGTCGTATGTAAATACATCAGGTTTTAACCAGCCCACTGGGCTGGCTAGCAGGGCCATCACATTCCAAACTTTGGTGATTGCGTGAATTGGCAGTCGCAGTATTTTTTTTATATATTTCAAAACTCTAATTTATTCATAAAAACAAATTTATATGCAAAGAATTAGATTAGAATAGATTAGATTCCCTACAGTGTGGAAACATTGATTAAAGCACTTCGGTCCTGCATGTAGCACATGAAGAAACAAAACAAAATTGGATTCAGAATCTATCCAGCAAACATTCTTAAGGCATTTTTAAATGACTTCAGGTTTTGCTTAGATATATGAGAGGCATAGTGAGAATCCAATAGGTGAATGGATCCCCTTTTACATTCCACAGAAAAAGACTGATCTTTTTTCCCACTCATTTCCCATTGTCGACTGATTTGTCTTCCATGACAAAATTATATCCTTAGAACATTGAGGGTGACTGTTACCCATTGGAATCGTGCACAGTAAACTTTCAAACGTTTTCTGGAAATTCAAGTCTAACAAATATAATGGCTCAACATTATCTATTCTACTAGTTAAATCCCCAAAAATAACGCCTCCATTAAACTTGTTGCCCATGATTTTCCTGCCCTAAAAATGGTTCTGTCAAATTCCATTAAATCTTACAGAAGTTTTGTTGCGTACTATCATTCCAGAGTTATATGTACATTACAAAGGGATTGGGCTCACATGGAGATAATTTAAATCAGCAGCAATTCACAATGATACGATAGGAACTGCCCAGTAGGGTTCCAGAGACTTTCCAGCGTTCAATTGTCAAATTGCAAGTTGATAGTTCCAGGAATCGAAATATTTTGAGGTTGTATATTTAAGAGAGTAGGGGAGTACGATAAGTGAATCACGCATTTCAGTGCTGGTAGTGCAGCTGGAGCCCAACTGACCACAACTGAAGTTCCCATTCTATTACTTGAACTTACTGACGGTTTGGAAAGGTTCTTGAATCCTAAGAACCGAACAGGAAGCAAACCTTTGATTGATTACAGCCACTATGCCTATATCAACATCTTAAGAGTGCACAGCAATGCCACAGGACTGTAATTGCAAAGAAATTGCGATCCAAATGAATTGTACAAAGGTTACAACAGGCAGTAACATAGGAACCTAACAACATGGTGAGATACCTGCCACTGTGAGCAAGTGTGTGTGTGTGTGCGTGTGTGTGTGTGTGTGTGTGTGTGTGTGTGTGTGTGTGTGTGTGTGTGTGTGTGTGAGTGTATGTCTGTGTGTTTGTGAGTAAGTGTTTGTACGTGCAGGCCTAATGGTGTGCACACTTGCACTTGTCTCACTTTCTGTGTGTTTGTCTGTTCATCTGTCAGCCTGGCTATATCTGTCATTCTGTGTTCATGAATGCCTCGAGAGAAAGAAGTGCCGCTATAAAACTTCCACCACACAAAGAAAACAGAGAACAGTGTTGGCGTCAGTAACACCCATGGAAACGCAGTTGTAAAGAAGACTCGATCAATTGTGAATAAACACACCATTGTAGACTTCCTTTTTTTGGTGGGGCCGGGGCCATATTTTGTTCCATTATCGTGTCTGCAATCAAATTTCAGCTGAGTTCACTAACATGTAGAGAATGTCCAAGAAAGAGAGAATGAAGGTGAAATTCAATGCAAAAGAGAGGCGCAAACAGAGGGCAATAAAGATGGCACTGTTGTATCCTTATAGAAGCCAACAGGGGAGACTCATAAATGTGAGTCGGTTGGCACTGATACAGTGAAAAACGAAGAAAGAGGTTTAGGTGCTGGCCTGTTGGCACTGCAACTATGAATTGTGAAAATCACCAGATCAGTTAAATGGAGACCAGCAGCAAACAACAGCAACAAATCTGACAGCAGCATCAATTCATGCGAGCACAATACAAACAAACACGCACACACACACGCACACACACACAAACTCACACACACATACGCAGAAACAGGGAGAGAGATAGTAAAAGGAGAAAGCCAACTGAGGGGCCATTCTTGTGGGGCAGAGTGACAATAGATGAATAACACATGGAGTAATATTATTGGCACTGTATCAACGTACACATTTGTGAAACTCTCTCTCATTCAGTCTTGGTGCCCAGTTTATCTCTGGGTGAATATCCACTCATCGATCTATCTATTCTTCCGGCTATCTATCTTTCTGTCCATCTATCTACCTATCTGCCTATCTATCCGTCTGGCTTTCTATCTGTCTATCTGCCAGTCTGTCTATCTATCTGTCTGTCTATCTATCTATCTATCTATCTATCTATCTATCTATCTATCTATCTATCTATCTATTCTTGTTGCTATCAAAATGTCCAGTATTAGATAGGAAGACAGCTGAAGAGGCGTTGATAAGAATCTGACGTTTACTCTGTTTTCAACGATCAGGATCAATCTCTTGTAAAATCTGTCAATTATGTCAGAAATAGCATCCTTCCTCAAAGACAATCTGAGCAAACTTTCCTTCTTTAAAAATAAAATATGGACAATGATTCTGTTAATTTGACATGGGGTAGTGGAAAGGGGATTTCAGAATAACAGTTATCCCAGCAAAGAGAAGCACAGCACGAAAGATACTTTAAAATATAAACAAAGAACTTATGATTTTCAGTTGATTTTGCGACTTGAAATGACAAAAGACTCTATACTGTTCCTTTGTGGAAGTTACTGCTGCTTTTTGGTTTCAATGGTGCCATTCGTTGCTGCTTACTCTCTGACTGATTTCATAATCAGTTTCACATTTCCCTCATGCAGTGGAGGACAACCGTCAGTAGACAGGGTAGAACTGCATTGCATTGAACTTTAGGGCGGAAAACAGGGAGGAACACTGAGAAACAAAAACAGGAATGGCTGGAATTTCTCAGCAGGTCTGCCAGAATCTGTGGACAGAAATCAGATATAAAGTTTTAGCTTGAATGACCCTTCCTGAGGGCTATTTTCTCTCCACAGACATTTGCTCAATGTGAACATTCATAATCTGAGACTGACACGTGTCGAGATATTGTGAAGAGTGTACATGTCTTTTTTTTAAAAAAAACTACCAGGTAGACAAGCACGGATTGTGAAGAGAACAGACTGAACAAAAAAATAAATTGGGAAGAACCAGGATGTGTGAATGCATACTGGGGTATGCCCATTTGAATGAATGGTTTGTTTCCCTAACAGGAAATTCAATGTGTTTCCAGGAAGAAGTGTGCTCCCTTGTCTCCTGTCATCATTTCGCACATGGGGACTTAATTCCGTATTTCAGAATTCCAGTCCAAAGTACGGATCACACAGTCGCCTGTGGCACTAGTAGTTGTGAAAGTCCCCTCAGAGGCAAAGATTTACAGCACATTGACATTGCTCAACCTTGCGAAGTGGTACAAGTGGCATGGAGGAGTGGAGTCAAATTTTCTAACCACTGCCTCTATCTGCATAGAGGATTCGGGATACTCTTCATGGGAAGAGAAACGGAGCACATTCATCATCAGAGACATCAGGAGGAAGGATACTGTAATTTACCACTGCCTGGTGATCATCACCATGTCACAACTCAAAGGGCAACCAGTACAGATTCTCCAGGCAGACAGGATTCAGACTGACAGCTTTGCGATCTGAGCATCAACAATCTCACAGGGGAACAACAATCACTGACTGAAAATAAATTAGGTGAAACTACCCTGTTCAATGTGGAAATATTGTGTGAATCGACTTTGGTGAGAATTTAATGCGCGTCCATTTTCTAAGGAACATGCTAATAGACGTTATTAGGTGCATCTAGAATAGGTGACGCAAGAACTGGAACCAATTGGAATCCGAGGGAGGGACTCTACCACTGACATCAGTAGATCCTCAGAGACATACAAGAGCCATTGATCTGTAACTCGTCTAGATGATTTCAAATCAGGAACATGAGGATAATCCATGTTAATCGTACTTCCATCTTCATGTCCTGTTGACAGGAGTGCAACTTAGAAACAAAGATTCTGCTCTTTAAAGTGCACTACAGACCAATGATGGCAATGTCGCATTTGCACATGCATTAGCACATGAACTGAAAACAAAGAACCAAGATAACTTATTCAACACATAATTTAAACATAGAGAATAGTAGTGCACTCAGTAATGCGAGTTACTATATGGAAATAGCAGCTGAAAATTCTCTTTAAAGTGAGATTATAAAAATCGTCCTGTAACACTTTATTGTTCCATTACAGAGTCTCCAATCAAATTGAGATAGAATTCAGTGACACACGAAAAAAAAAGAAGTACAAATGAAGTTGAAACTCAGATTTTTGACAGTCAGACACCAACAGCGGGGGTTAAAGATGGCAGGAAAGCGAGATTCAAAAAAGTACACTGAGGGTCGAACTGAAAAATTAACAGTTACAGTGACTCTCCACATACTGATGCATACGTTATCTCTCTCTCTTTCTGTGTGTGTGTGTGTGTGTGTGTGTGTGTGTGTGTGTGTGTGTGTGTGTGTGTGTGTGTGTGTGTGTGTGTGTGTGTGTTTGTGTGTGTGTGTGTGTGTGAGAGAGAGAGAGAGAGAGGGAGCGAGGGCGTGAAAGAGAGAGAAAGAAAGAAAGAGAGAGGGGGGAGCGAGTGCTTGGTGAAATGTTGTGTTTTGAGCAGATAAACACAATTCTATGTCATCACTTCAATGATAAATTCAGCATTTCCTCAAAGCAGTCGAATCAGCATTTTCAGTGACTCCAATTTTAAAAAGCCTGCCCATGATGAACTGATGCTGCATTTCCAGATGCGCCGGATTCATTCCTTCATTGCCGGGTCAGCGTCTATGCGAGCTCAGAATCTGCACTTTCTTTTCACAGTCGATTTGGGAAACACTTGATGGCAGTTTAATTCCCGGTTAGTTTGGCTTCCACATCAGAGTGCATTTAACCTTCTGAAACCACATAATAACGACCTGAGGCTCTGTAAAAATCTCACCAATTAGAGCAGTCTGTGGTCTCAAGGCAGTTTTTGTACAGGGAAAAGACTGCTTCTCGTGCCCTAGTGCGCAGTAATACACGGCAGTGTCAGTCAGAAGGATCCCGCTAATGGTCAAACTGGTGAATTTCTTCGCGATCTGAAATTCTATAGTGAAGCGACTTTTAGCAAAATCTGCTTTATTCTCGTTACCATTAGTACTTTTCCTGAGTATATATTCGGGCTGTGCGCCCCGACATTGTCGGTACCAATACAACCTGTCGTAACTCAATGTTGTATCATAGGTACAATTTAGAGTCAAAACCTCGCCTTCTGGACGAACATCTGAGGAAAGTGACTGGGTGACAGAATTTCAATAACTCAGGTCTGAAAGGAAAAATAAATGTTAATTACAAATTATAAACTTACATCAATCTAAAATATCATTGTTAAAGGAATGTGAACTGTATTTCCCCTACAAGTACCTATTAGCATTGGTCCCCACACACCCCAGATGCTGAGTAGCCACATTATCACCACACTCGATGTAAAACAGCTGTTGAATATTTGAGGAAACCCAGTCTATAAACAAGACTGCAGTAAACTTCTGACCTGTCAATACTGATTGCCACCACACGTCCTTGTGGACGCTGTGGTACACTGAGGGCAGGAGGAAGAGGGCAGCCTCTCAGTGAATTGACACATCTCGATTGACACTGTATTGTGTCAATGTATGTAAAATGGAAAACTCGTAGTTTTGATAGATTGACTTCCATCCTTAACAAGTAATTCCCCAGATTCACTGTACAATTTACTCTCAATGCCCTATTTCTTTTTTCCTGTCCCACATCCCAACTTGACGTGAGTTGTTGATCTTAGCCAATTAATGGCTGCACCTAAATTTGCAACACCACCATTCTTGACTTTTCCAGCCTACGCACAAGCCTTGCAGCTCTGCAAACACTCCACTCTCAAATTACTATCTCACGTTTGATATCACCGGACTCAATCTCAGCGTTAACTTAACAGCATCTCTTCTATCACTTTTACCAGATTCTCATTTATTCTCCTTCTCTGATGCTGCTTCGCGGCCTTCAGGCTCAAGATTATCATTTTCTCCCTCTGTTCGTTCTGCTCAGCACTCCTCGCTGAGCTCAGGTTTCACTTTCCTTCCTCCCATCTGGAGGTGTTTTTCTGATTGACTGAACGCAGACTCCTCATAGAACAGGATTCACTGTACATCTCATTGTTGCTTTATGGATATTCCATTCCAGCAGGCTCTGTCTGTCTTTGTGTGTATGCGTGCGTCAGCACGTGTGTGTATATATGTGCATGCACTCGAATGAGCATGCCTGTGTGTCTCTCTGTTCAAAGCGAGATGCGTTTTCGGCTTTGATGTTATTTAAAATGTTGAAATTGCACTTCAATTTGTGTTTAAAGTGAGACTTCATCACCCTCAGCTGGTGCAGTGAAGCTACTTCACTTGTGCAAAGTGAAATTTGTCACTGAATCAGTCAGAAAATCGGTAGCAAACGTTAGCATGTAACTTCACTGATGCCTTAACACACACACATGCAAGAAAATTACAGAGATTAAGGTCAGCCACCGTGAATATTCCGGCGTGTTCTGTGTGGCAATTATACAGAGAGTCAGTGCTGAGAACGCATATATCGTCATCGTGTGAATTACATTTGTACAGAGGCAGGTGATGAAGGCCACTCAGGACCTTATATGTTTCAGTTCAATCACGTCTGTCTCTTGTAAACGCCAGTTAGAAGCCAAAGATATCTACGCCTATCTTTCACTTGAATATAATTAGCATCCAGACTCTGTAATAAATTATACAAAAGTGCCTTTCCCTCGTAGGGAAGAAATACTTCCTCATCTCTTTCTTGGATGCTTTACTCTTTATTCTGAGATTGCTTCTGTGTCCTTATTCCCCATTATGTTTCGATCACGTATCTTTGCAACATTGAGACTTGAAGGTCTGCCTCATGAATCAAAGTTAGGGACACTGAAACAACATCACAAGAACTCTCCACATCACACTCTTATATTCTGACAGTTTTCTGATGTTAATAAACACAAAGCATGCCTCCTGAAATTTAGGAATTGGGAAGTGAAAATGGATGACTGTCTGTTAATTGCAGTGAACAAACCAAGAAATTAAGCGAGTTTTTCAGCATTTGGATAACAGCTGAATTAAAACCCGCCATTGAAGGGAATCAGAAATTGTCTACTTTCAGGGCCAGCCTCGTTACATTTTTAAAATCTGTCCTGAGTGTACAAACCATTCCTGATTCAGAGTTTCACACTGAGCAATTACTATTTTAGCTAGTGTGCTGTTACACTGGGGAACTGACGTGGGAGATGTGGAAGGCGTTGTTCTGAATGATACATGGGTGAACAAAGGAAAGCAAAGGACACAGGAAGCATTACCAAACCGCCTTCATTCCCGACTGATTCCATAATCTACTGGATGTTTCTTGATCGAACATGTGATGCAATTATCGATGGGTAGCATATGTTTGTTGATCATTCCTAACACCATTGAAGGAGGCGGTGGGTAACTTGTTTTACAAATTGTTCTAACACTTGGCGGAGAGGTAGACACAGGAATTTGTTAAGAAGGGGAATATACAAAACTGACCCAGTGACACTGAAGGAAGAGTGATACATTTCCAAGTCGCAATCTTGAGGGAATTGGAGAGGAGCTTGCCTCCGATGTTGTTCCCATTTTTATGCTCCACTTGTCCTTCCAGATGGAAATGATCATTGGTTTGGAGAGTGATGTCAATTTCATTTTCTTTTGTTACTTCTGAACACTAAACAGTAAAAGATATATTTTACAAATGCAGAACTAATTTTATCTTGAACTGTGAATGTGAAAAGACCACATGACGGTTACTGATGAGAATTTAATTCATAACTCACCTGGAATTATTGTATTCAGCATGAGAATAACGAATGTGAATTGGAACTCTGTTTTCATTTTCTTCTGGCGGGAATCCAACACCGAAATAAACAAACAGAGCAGAAAGTGCTGTTTCGCCTCCATGGACACACTCACCAAAAGGCAACAACCTCGGACTCAACGTGTGTGTGTGTGTGTGTGTGTGTGTGTGTGTGTGTGTGTGTGTGTGTGTGTGTGTGTGTGTGTGTGTGTGTGTGTGTGTGTGTGTATGTGTGTGTGTGTGTGTGAGAGAGAGAGAGAGCGTGAGTGTGTGTGTGTGTTAGTTTTAGTGAGTTTGCATCTTTGAATGCTTATGTGTGTAACCTATGCTCGTTATGGATCAAATCAGACACCACACCTAACAAGACATTTGTTCCAGTTATGATGTGACTGGTCAAACTACTTGATGTTAAGCAAAACAATTTATTTGAAACATTTCGTGACATTGTAAACAGTAGAAAGAGAATTTAAAACAACTTAATATCGGAAAACATAACGAATATGTGATACAGTACTCATTGTTCCAGTATACTAACATCGCATAAGTGCAACCATTGACAAAAAGGCAAATTCTTACATGCTGTTCTCCAACCCAGGAGGAGGAAACTTCAAGAGATGATTCAGAAAGTGGAATGAAATGTTATTGGGATAACATCCCATTGATTTCGGTGTCCTCTATAATTTACTGCTCTTTATCTGCTCATACAGAGGTATTCAGACACTACCTAAAAACTTGCTGCCCGATTAGATTTAGGTATAAACTTTGTAAATCTTTATCTTCCTGCACAGGGTTATGTGGAAAATGTCTCAAATAAGATTAGGTCAGAAGTGTTTATAAGGTTGTGAGACTTCTGAAATCCTACAAAATATGTGACTTCTGTTTTTTCTAAAGGGGCCAGGGAACTGAATTTTGTTCGAGCGAGACACTTCGGCGGCTTGAAATTACATTCTGTCACTTTGGCAAATTAAAATTTCCTCCGGGCGATAGCAGCCACTTCTCAAATGATCAATACTGTATCCTGCTCTCTTTATGTTTTCGATGTAGTAATTGTTTGTGTATCATGTCAGTATCCGATGTAGTGATTGTTTCATGTAACATGCCATAGTGAGATGTAAAATTGCTTTATGTATTATGCACTCGATAAGGTATAAAAAGCGGGGACTGTCTACTGCTCACGGAGAATTGCTTACGAGACTCTGCATTCTGTGTTGGGTTGAGTACAGTGAATCTTCATGGATTGTACTTGCTTTGTAATAAAGGATTTGTGTTTTCTTTCCTAAACAGGTCAGTGTCTTGTTATTGCATCAAGCCCGTAAGGGTCTCTGGAAATGAACCTAACATTTGGTGCAGCGAGCAGGGTTCCAACATGTACAGCAGTCTTACGTGGAGGACTGAATAAGAGAACACTCGATCGTTCGTGGAGTGAGGCGGACGGGCCCGCAAAGTACGAATCACCTTGCCTCTCTAACAAACCTGCCACCCGTGTGACCCCTCGTTTCTCCGTGACTCTGTACTGATGGAACCCAGAGACGTCTCACAGTCCGAACACTGTTAATTCCTAACACCTGCAGGTTCGAGTCCCCAGGTTAGGAAAGAAAAATCCGGGAGGTTAGAGACCCCGGGGACCAGGATTAGAATCCCCATGTCAGGTATTTGAAAAATCTTGGAGGTTAGAGTCCCCTTGGTGGCCGGGGCTAGCGTCCCCAGGTCAGGTAAAATTGACTAAGTAAGTCCGGGGGCGTAGGTATAAGAATGGCAGGTAGAATAAGTGCTCAGGCGTAAGGTATAGGACAGTTACAGTGTCTGTTCATCTCAACCGCCCTGCCTTAGACAACTTGCTAAGAGGGGAGATCCGCCACGCGAAGGTCAGGGCCCTGAAGTGAGTGTTGAGACTAAGGACACTGGTGTAGTATATAGAGATAAGTAAAAAGTAAAAGAGCTAAAAATGGGACAAACATTAGATAAGTTGGGTGTCGGAACCCCTTTGCACCGGTTATGCCAGGATGACCCCGAAAATGAAGTACAGTACAGACGTCTGTTGGCATGCCTAAACAAAATTTGGGAAATGAGAATTGGCCTGTGGGGGAACATGGGATACAGATCTATATATTAAAACCAAGGAACCACTATGGACATGTAATGCGGGAAGCAAATGGAAAGGGTTAATGTCATCCTGGAGAAAGAGAGCTGAGGAGCTGACTGAGAAATCAAAACTGGCCAATTGGGTGAATAAAGCATGTAGGAGAGGGATTAGAGCATGTGATAGTGAGGGGAAAGCCTAAACCTTGGAGGTGTTAAAGCTGCAAAGTCAGGATTATGATATTAAGGAACAGGAAAGGGTTAAACAAGGAAGGCTGGAACGGGAAAGACGAGACAAAGAACTCGGATTAGAGCGGCATTGACAGAAACAAAAACTATCGGAGATATCTCCTGGCATAGCTGGCATGCCGATGTTGCTGCAAAATTATGATACATATGAGCAAGACGAGGAGGACTGGGGAAGGCATCCCTCTGCCCCTTCGGGAGCACTACCCCCTCCATAACCCTACCCGTCCTTGGCCAACCTACATCTGCAGGCACGCCAACACTGCCATCAGTCCCAGCAATCGCCTGTAGCCCTATCACCGCAACCGTACGCTGACCAAACTAAACCTCCAGGTCTAGAATCTCCAAGCCCTTCAGTAATCAGTGCACATGAATCTCCTGACAAACGCATGGCTTGTACAGACCTTATCTCCTGTCATTCTAGGTCTAAAACTAAACAAAAGAACAGGAAACAGAATACAGAACAGACTGCTGGTGGACAAACGGAAGGACGACAGGATTATTTTAAAACTCGCAAGGGAAGCTTGAAAAATTGTCCTCAGGTACATCGATCCAGAATTCCCTGTATGTTAAAAACCTTCTCCAGGCAATCGTCCTCCCTAAACAATTGGCTAATATCAAATGCGCTGCCCATACCTCCGATGATTCTATAGTTACTCAGGGAAATGCTGGGGCTGATCAGGCTGCCAAATAGGCTGCTGCAGATCAAACTTTTAATGTGCCCTTTTTGAACAAGACGCAGTAAATCACACTTCCTTCAGTCAAGATGGGCATGGCAGATATAGCCACTGTTCAGCACTTACAGGGAGACGCCCCTGCTTTTGAAAAGTATATTTGGAAGGCGCATGGACATTCGCATTCTGCGTCCTCAGGGAGTTCGGTTACTTCCATTGGCCAAATGTGTATACCTGATGTTTTGTTTTCAATGCTTGATGACTGTCTGCATTTTGACACCCACCTTGGCAAGGAGGGAATGAGTGGTATTATGCTCCGTACCTGGTGGCAGCCCAGACTGGCTGAGGCAGCCCAGTCTTGTGCAGCATCATGTCTTACATGCCAGTAAAACAATGTTGGTCAGAGAGTGAGATGCTCACCAGGAAAAACACCCTTGCCAGGTGGACCGTTTGAATGTATTCAGCTGGATTTTATCGAATTACCACGCGTAAACTGTTATAAATATTGTCTTGTCATTGTAGATGTATTCAGCAGGTGGATACAGGCTTTTTCAATGACAAATAACAAAGCCTCAATAGTAGTAAAATTATTATTAACTGAAATAATACCGAGGTTTGGAGTGCCTCGACAAATTAGTTTGGACAGTGGCCCTCACTTTATAGGAAAGATTAATAAGGAACTGTGTGATGTGTTAAGCATCCAACAGCAATTCCACTGTGCCTACCACACGGGGGCGGCAGGGATAGTGAAAAGAGCGAATGGAACACTCAAAGCAAAATTGACCAAGTTGACATTAAAGACCAACCTTAACTGGTTAAAGGTTTTGCCCCTAGCTTTATAGCACATGTAAATAACATCCCATTCTACTACTGGAATCTCGGCAGCAGGAATCGTCAGTGGCAGACCCAGCAGAACAATCTGGGATACCAATACCAGCCCACCCAACAAATTGACCTGAATGTGATGGGAGAAGAAATGCAAAGGTACTTCTGGTAACTAACATCACCTCTGAAGCTTCTCCATTCACAGGCGAAGTGCACCTTCAGACACCTTCTGCAGACGCCAGACCAAGACCATAAGGACCAGGATCACTCTTTGTAGCCACAGATCGGAAATTTCGTACTTGTCCGGGACTGGGATCATCCCAAGCTTGCACCAAGGTGGAAAAAAAACATTTCAAGTGCTTCTTCAAACTCCAACAGCTCTTAGAGTTACAGGGCAGAATCACTGGATCCACCTAAGCGACTGCAAACGATGGATTCCCTCATCAGCTTGCAATTAACCATCGGACTGAGTATTATTCTGACTGTGCGTGGTCAGCAGGATAATCTGTTTTAGAGAGCACACATGCAGCTGCATGGGAATTGGACAGCAAGTTACCTGCTAGCACGGTCTGTAGAGGCGTTATTTGTGGCAACACCAGGCTAGAACCCTAGCCAGCTCTATGAAGTGAAGTATTCCGGTAAACCTTGCAGAGGGGAGAGGGGAACTTGGACGAGAGGTGTGCAGGGTAGGTGTTGTAATTGGTAGTTAATGGCCCCTCTGATTGTATTAGGACTAAACCTCGGCATGGGAAGGAAGGGGCTAACTGTACAAATCCCAAAAGCTATCCGTTTTGCTTTAATGGAACTGGGATTTGTGGGTATGCTCTCATCACTAATCACTCCCACAACGTTTCCTGGCTCCATCGGTGTGTAAAAAGAACTTGCACAACTAAGGGAGGACTGTTGAACTGCTTCTGTTTAGAATCTAAGCCATTAACTGTGACCCCGGACATACAGTGGACTTGTGGTTATTGTAATGGCACCCATGTAGAAACGGACTACGGGGCGTTTCCATTGAATTCCGCTGATTCCCATTCATACAAGGGTCTGTCCTCCTGGAATAGCTATCAAGTATTATGTGCGGCTGTTACCAGCTACTGGGCTAAGAAGGGATTCTTTTTCATTCTTAACGGGACCTTCGCGACTGTCACTCCAATTTTGCCAGTTCTGTTTGCTGTTGGGACCATTGGGCCTCTCACAGTCCCTTGCCCCAACGAGCACGGATTCAACGGTGAATTGTCACACACTTCCTGAGCCGGGAGTTTTGCACTGCATGGCAGAACACAATTGCCTTGAGGTCTTCCTTGGGATATGGCTTGCTGGGAACTGTTAGCTTTGGAGGATCCCCAGGGGTGATGGCGGCAAAAAAACCCGAAATTACCTTGTATGTGGACTCACTGCCTTGGGAAACAGCACAATTAAGGTATTGGAGGCAGTCAACCAAGAAATAGCCAAACGTCGGCTCCATGCTCAACAAATCTGGCATGCAGTGGGCTATCAACTAGCACAGCAAGAAGGAGTATGTACTATTATAGAGGACAAGTGAATTATCCATGTTACCAAAGAGTCCTACAATATTACCCAGGCTATGCAAGCCAGACAAGGGCAGTTGGAACAGTCCAGAGAGGGACACCAACGGGGCGGGGGGAGGTAGCGGAGGTGGGGCGGGGGGTGCTTGTTGGGATGGCTTATGGGCGGTTCTTGGGGCTTCTACTTGCTACATGGGTTAGTTGTTCTAATAGTTATTATAGCTATCTGCTGTATATTTATGGTATGCCTGAACTTGTGCTGCAGAATTGTGTTTGACAGAATAGCAGCTCACTGCTCGGCCACAATACAGGTTATCAAGAAATGATAAAAGAAGGGAATGAGATGTTATTGGTATAATATCCCATTGATTTCTATATTCTATATATAATTTAATACTCTTTATCTGCTTCCACAGAGGTATGCAGACACTACCTTAAAATTTCCTGCCTGAGTAGAATTAGATATAAACTTTGTAAATCTTTATCTTCCTGCACAGGGGTATGTGGAAACTGACTCAAATCACATTAGGTGGAAAGCGTTTGTAAAGGTGGGGGACTTCTGAAATCCTGTAAAGTATGTAACTTCTGTTTCCGCTAAAGGGGCCAGGGCACTGGCTCTTGTTCAAGCCAGACACTTCGGCGGCTTGAAATTACATTCTGCCACTTTGGCAACTTGAAATCGCCTCCTGCTATTGGCAGTCTCTTCGTGAACAATCAATACTGTACGCTGCACTCTTTATGTTTTCGATGTAGTAATTGTTTTTGTATCATGTCATTGTTCGGTGTAGTGATTGTTTCATGTATTATGCCATTGTGAGATGTAAAATTGTTTTGTGTATTATGCACTTGATAAGGTATAAAAAGGGGGGACTGTCTGCCGCTCAGGCCGAAGTGCTTACGAGACTCTGCATTCTCTGCTGGATTGAGTACAGTGACCTTCCACGGCTTGTACTTGCTTAGTAATAAAGGATTGGTGTATTTTTAAACAGGTCGGTGTCTTGTTATTGCATCAAGTCCGTGAGTGTCTCCGAAAACGAACCCAACAGTAACAGCCAAGAGACATTCATGGAATTTCCCAACTCTTCTGAGACGCTGAAAAGATTCTGACGTAACTGAGAAAATAAAAACAAAATCCAGAAATCTGGACCTGTGAGAGCTGACCACAGTCATTCAGGCTGCTTCTATTGTTTATTCAAGTTTTCTTCAAGTTGGCAGTTCGACGAAATTGCCTTTCAACATCTCGTCTAAAAATAAACCAGGACCAAAGACCCGTTTACAATGATCGTGTCGTCTCATGACTGCATAAAGGTGCCTGACAGTCCAGTGTAACAACGATATGATTCGGAACATTCCGTTTCTATACATTGTATTAATCTCCCTCTCCTCTGTTCGTTTCACTACGTGTGTTCTGGATGCGAAAGTGTGAATATTCAACGTAAGAGTTAACTTATCAGTTCGGCTCCATGCTGTAATTTACATCAAGCTCCCTTTCTTGCTGTCAACCATCTTGCATTTATAGATCTCTCCTGTTGGTCTCCCGAAGTATCACTTAGAGCTGTTTTAAACCCATTTGTGGGCAAGTGTGTCTCTTCACTCTTGACTTTTCGTTTAGAACCTGGATCATGCTAAAGTCTGACCAATTATGTTTCATGCATTATTTTCAAATTGAAGACGGGTGCTTCACGATATCCATTTTTGCTCAGTTATTGATTCTTCTCTGAAAGGTTGCAGTAGTTGACGTGGTGAGCCTATCGGTATAGCGCCTGTCTCCCGGGGTTTCTAGACAGGCTGTTCATTGTGTTGTCTCACGATGATGACAATAGTGCAGAAGTAGAGGGCCTTTCCACCTTCTTGATGATGTTGATAGGGTACTTGGGGAACAACTTAACAGGTAAATGTGGAGGAAATAGTTTCAAATTCCTTTACCAAATCGTAGTTTAAACTGAGCACAGCCTGACACTTTTATTGAAGACCATTATACCTTTTAGCTCTGAATCAAGGAGAGTCTGTAACTCAGGCACTTTCCACTATTGCTCATAAGCCTGACTCTAGAAACTTCCAGAGGATACAAGCCCGGTGCATGGTCTTTCCTAGTCGATTTCAGATGTACACATATTTATGACTTAGATTGTTTGATAAATTATACCAGATTCTGCTCCCGTTAAGAGAATAAATGCCTACTCATTTCTGTCCTAAATTTGTCACTCCTTATTCTACGATTCTGCCGATAACTCCTCGAATATGTCAAAGGGCGAAACAACTTTTCCGTGTCTACTCCGTCCATGTTTCATTGCCGAGCTCTTGAGCACGTGTGTCTTGAAGATGTGTCTCATTCCTCTGAAGAGGGACACTACCGTATCGTTACCAGATTCCCCCATGCAACTAGCTCGCATGCTGACAATGTTCTGATATTGATAAACATAAGTCATGCTTGCTCGCACACATTTCGCTGCTGCCCTCAGCAAAGGAATAACACAAACTGATTTTATGCTACGTTAACAGTATTCGAATATCCATCTGTCATTTATAAATTCGCTGGCAATATTTTCGCATTTCTTTTGTACTTTCATCTTCTTTGTTCATTTCCTATCATTCTAAAATGTTGTTTCCATATCTTCTATGTTAGTTTCCGGGATTAGCAATCTACAGTTTGTGAAGGGGGGAAATTTGCTCAGTGAGTCTTTCTGTTTCAGGAATGGTTTGTACACAATGGGCATATGTCACAATGTAATGAGGCTGGTGCTTAAAACAGATGCAAAGTTACGTTCTCTTTGGTGGCAGGTTGTTCTTCAGTTGTCTGCATAATGCTGCAAAACCTGCTCCATTACTTGATTTAACAAACCAGACGATCAACTTAACTCCTGACTCTAAAACGTGGAACTATTCCAAATCGAACCCCACTGCTGTGTTAAACCAGGAATGGAGGTCTGCAGAGAAATGAGTTGAATAAACATTCATTGTGCTTTAGAACTTCCGCAAAATTTGTCAGAGTCCAATCAAGCTGAGTGGAGGGAACTTGTGGCATTGTGGTAGCGCTCATATTTGTAACAGGAAGCTCACATTGAAGTGTCACATGTTCCTGAATCTTGTCATGAAATGTTGTAGGAGTGGGCGCATGAAGTTGTTTTTTTCCCAACTGTGGGTAAGTCTACCAGCAGACAGAATAATGTACTACTAAGAAGTCAGACATTTAAAATCGAGATGATAAGCAATTTCTTCTCTGCATTCGAAAATAATCTGTGGAATTATTTATCACAAAGTCTTCGTGTTAAATATTTTTTTAAGTCTGAGTTAGACATGGAAAAACTACAATGACTGGTCTTGTATCTTCTGGAGGCTGCAATAGTCACAATTGTCAGAACTGAAACATAAGATTTTGAGACAACTTGGTTAAATAATCGGTCATCCATGCGCTGATCATGTTTGTTTTCTCCACACTGATCTTCTTTGTAATCCACACATTGACCCCTTTGTCATCTTCAGCGTGGACATCTCTCTACTGCCCAAACGACCTTTCCTTGTCTTTATATGTGTTCCGACACTGCTGTTTGATTAGATTTGATGTCTGCTACTGCTGTCACTCTGACTGATTCCCTGGCGATTTTCTCCGTGAGACTGCAGCAACCTCAGGCAGACAAGTGAGAGTGGCACTGTGCCACTTCAAATCAAGTTGAAGTGCAATGCAGAAAGACGTTGGCTTTGTGAAAGCACTGACAAACAGATCCTATCACACGGAGAGATTAACGTCCTACACAGAAGCACGCATGCACACACAATCGTGTGCATTCACATTTCCTGCTCGAACTGAAGACCGGGACTGCAAATTTTTCAGACATACAGTGGTTCCTGCCATACGAAGCCTCTGTGTCCAGCGAGTCGGAACGAACTCACAGAGGGGAAGAAGGAAGTTGAGACTACACTCATAAAAGAACGCTGAGAGGGAGTAACACAGAGTGAAAGTGATAATCTTGAGGCTGAGAACAGAGAAACAGCAATAGAAGAGCAGAATAAAGGAGAATTTATTGAAATTCATAATGGAGATAACGCTAGATAAGGCTGAGTTTGGGTCCTCTCATGTAGAAAGTGGAATTTGAGGATTTGTAATTTGAGAGGACGCAGTTATGGTTGAAATCAAAATGGTGGAGTCAGCTGTGCACCCGCAATCTCACAAACTGATTAAAAAGAAAAAATTGGAGTCAACTGGAGATTTGATCAGTGAAAACGAAAAAGGAGACTTCAGTGTAAATGCTTAAGTGCTTGTTTTTTGGGAATTTCTTAGCATGAAAGCAAGTTAATCTTTCAGAGTTCTCGATGCTCCATTATAAGTGCAGTGACTAGGGATGTGTCAATTCATTCACAGTCTTTGTCTTCTTCCTGCCCACATGGCACTTTGGTTCTGTGGGTGGCAATTCTAACAGGTAACTGTGAACATTCTACACTTCTTCATCACTTCACAGGTGAAACTGATCCCAGCCTGACAGTTTCCAATCGATTAATGCTTTTCATTTCAGATCTGAGTCATGGAGATTCTGTCACTGAGTCATTTTCCTCTGAAGTTTGGACAGGAGGATATGGGGTTACTCTAAGTTGCATCTATGAAACTACAGTGAGCTACTGTCTACTATTCTGGAACCGGCAGCAACCATGCATACAGTCTGATTTTATTTTGTTCAAAGATACTAGCGGTTTTAATGACAAAGCAAATTTTGCACAAGATCCTTTCTCTATGGAACTTCAGACCATGAAGAAATTCACAAGGTTGGCTTTCACTGGGTTGCAGCTGACTGATGCTGCCATGTACTACTGTGCATTTCAGAATAACATAGTGAAGAGAAAACACATCTCACCGCTGTACAAGAACTAATGAGAATCATAGATGGCTCTCTATGGGAGTTTGTGTGAATCCAGTGTGGTTGCAATGTACTGTTAGAAACGTAAAATTGCACTGGACGGAATCTAAATTAACCACAATTCAAACTGTCACTCAACTGTTTCACGGAGCAGCTGATAATGTAAACTAAAGGGTGCGAGCACTCACGCAAACCAGAATAAAGTCATATTTGAAAAACAACTTTCAAATCTCCACTAGCAACAATATTCTGTCATCACATCTGCACATAATGCGCTTGGGCAGAGCTGTACTTTTACATGATTCACATGTCTTCCACACATATCAGGGAGTATGGGGCATCCAAGAGACATAATAGCAGTTTATTCATTGCGGGCTTTCAGAGTGGCTGATTTGATTGTATTGAGGGAATTGTGTACAAATGCTCCCATCATCGATGTCATCACATGGAACTAATGTTGAGAGAGTGAAGAGCATCAAGTCACTTCGATTGACGACAATCCACAACTTTCCTCGATTCCACAGAGATGTAACAATCAGGAAGGCACAACAACACCTTTTCTTCCTCAGGTGACACAATTGAAATTTTGCATGTCCAGGAGGTCCCTCACCAACTTCTGCAGATGCACCATTGACAGTATATCGCCCAGGTGCTTAACAGCCTGGAATTGCTAATGGTTTTCCCAAGGCCATAAGAAAGTACAGAAGGTGGTGTGTCCAGCCCAGAGAATCATAGAAGCTTAGCTTAAATCATGGAATCCATTCACCGGGTCTCTGCCGCACAAAGGCTACCATCATTATCAAAGACTGATTAAAACCCTGGAATGATCGTCTACAGTCTCTTCAATCAAGCAGAAGATGAGCAGCTTCAGGAATAGTTTCTTCCCAGCCATTGCCAGACGCATAAATGAACTCTTTGGACTCGGCTAATGCTTGTCTTGCTCATCTGGCTTTCACCTCGCGCTCATCCTGTCAAATATAACCTGCATGCCTCTGTTTATCTGTTTTTGGTCTGTGCACCATTTGCTTACTGCGATCTCCTTTTACGGCATTTAAACAAAGGTTTTCACATTAGTTCAGTAACTTGGCAATAAAATAATATTAATAAAATTATCTGCTGAGAGCACAACATAGCTCCCTGCTATCTGTGTGTGCATATATGTGCGATGTGTGCATTTCTGCATTTGACTCTGAGTATAGAAATGTGTGTGAATGTCTTATTGCACAAGAGCAAGGACAAGCCAATCAGAGGGAGGACAACAGCATACAACATCATTCAAACTGAAAGCATTGACAAATCTAAGACATGGACAGTGTGCAGTCTTGTATCTAGATCCCTGAAAAAAACATTTGGAATCCTAACATCAAAAGTGCCGTTCATTCTAATGGATGTATGCTAGTATGCATTCACGCAAACCTGTTTCTTCTCAAACTATTCAAAAAAATGTCGATTCATTTCTCTCTGTTGTGCTGTCTATCCTGCCACTAAAACATCTGCAGCATACTTTCATATCCAACATATCTCAGAGTCCTTGTTTCTCGAGAATCACTGAGTGAAATTGAATAATTTCGAACTTCCATCTTCAATGTGGCAATAAACTGTATCGATGAGCATCTACAGTGTATCCATTTTCTAACTAACCCAACCAGAGATTTTATTACTTGCCTCTACGCTGGTGAATCTAGAACTCTAGAACTGTACCTACGTGGCACAAAGGAAACGTCATTATAACTGCACAATCACAGGCTGTAGAATTTCAAGGGCAACTCCCCTAAGATGTTTATGTTCAGTATTATGGAGATAACCAAAGTTATTTGTATATCTGTATCCTACAACAACGAAATGCACAGTGACTCTCTATTTTGTCGTACAAAGTAGGACAGAGAATAAAGTGCAGCCATTAAACTTCCACTCTCATATTAACCAAAACTTAAAGACCCTAGATATCTTAGCTAAACCTAGAGAACGTCTATGCAGTCTGCAAAGAGATTAGTCACTCGGAAAATGCAATTGAAAAGAACACTCAGTAAATTGGAATTAAAGACCACATCTGTAGGATTTGCTTTGTTCGATTGTGGAACCTCAAGTCAGAGAAATGTCGAGTCAACTGACACAGAAAAAAACCCAACAGAAGGAGGCAATGAAGATGAAACCGATGATAAGGAAGTGTCAACAGTGTGGGATAAAGATTGGTCCAATCTTCTGGAAAAACATAGTTCTGTCTCATCATGTTGATGATGAACGTATGCTCATTACATTCTCAGCACTTTCCATGACGCCCATTTTGAAACCCCGACCTCATAAACACGTTTCGTCACGCTGGATGCTCACATCAAATTGCCTTTGGTTGGAGGTGAAGATGTTAAACTCGGAAAATGAGATCTCTGTTCCAGCTCGCTGTCGGCAACTCCAATGACACTAGATTATTGAGAGTTGGAAGTAGTAAATGTGAACTCACATGTGTATCTCTTCTCTCTGTGTCTTTCACTAGGGATCTGTGGTTTATTTTCACAGCAGCTTCTGGACACAATTCGGTGACATTTCGATATGAGGTTCGTTGCCTTGCCTACCCAGTGTCAGATTGAATTAGTGACAGCTAAGTGCGCCTGCTCCGGATTTTGCACAATTTAGGTGGAATTTATTTTCCAAAGGATTCTTTTTAAAAAAAAACAGGGTTGAGATTGCTTCTCATTGGTGAATAAAGCACAGTATTACATGACAGGGTGTTACAGCTGTCGGCCAGGTGTAGTCAAACTGGTGAATTTCTTCGAGGTATTTATAACCTAGAGAAAATTTATCTTCAGCAGATTCTGCTTTCTGCACTTTACGAGCTGCACTTTTGCTCAGTCTATGCTCGTTTCATGTGTCTGGCTACTGTTCACATCAGAATAAGACATAGCTTCTCGATGCAGTAACATAGGTACAGCTAAGAGTCACTGCCTCTCATCCCTCATAAAGATCTCTGACTAAATCCCCATCACTCTGACGTAAAAAAGAAAACAAATGTCAATTGCACAATGGGAGATAGTCAGAATTGCCAATGCTGGAGTCAGAGATAGCACAGTGTGGAGCTGGAGGAGCACAGCAGGTTAAGCAGCATTAGAACAGCAGAAACTTTGACATTTCTGTTCGGATATTTCTTTTGAACGACAATTAAAGACAGAAGTCTTTCATTATATGAACAAAAAAGCAAGCATTGGAGTGCATCTCTATCCAGCAAACAGTCGCAAGGTATTTCTTACTTATTCAATAGTATACTTAGAAACAATGAAAAATATCTGATAAGCGAATGCACTTCCATTTAATTTCGGTAGAAAATACCCATTTCTCCCCAATCCCGTTTCTTGTGCCCTGTTGAGAGATTACAAAACTGCAAATAGCCAAATCATGCATGTCAGGAGCAGCAATGCAGCTGGACCCCAACTGACCACATCGAGACAGCTCCCATTCTGTTGCTGGAATTAATTGATAGTGTGGGAAGATTCTGGGATCCTAAGGAAAGAAATCAAATTTACACTTTATTGCATCGACCAGGTTTGCATCGAAATCTTCTCAGTTTGCAGCAAATACACAGAATTTGCAAGAAAAAAATCAAACTCCATGCATGGCACAAAGGGTGCCGCAGGCAGTAACTTAGGACCCAAACTGCGTGGATTTACACTTGTCACTCAGTAGAAGTATCAGTCAGGGCATTCGCCAGGGAAACAGCCAAAAAGAGAGTATCAGCAGCAGATAATATCCAATATGGGAAAAACAAACAACACATGCCAAGGAGCAGTGTAGGGTTTATGGAATTTGTCACTGTGAAGAATACAGGGGAGATCAGCATGAGGATTACAGAGATGTTAAATGTCAATAAAGATAACATTAAAACATGTAACAACATTTTCGAAGATTGGAACATTGCCAAACGCTTCTGGATATGTTGTCAATCAGTCGAAGGTTTTCTTATATGTGTATGTGCCCAGTTTCTATCCGTTAAACGGTCTGTCTGACTATCAATCTGTCTGTCTATCTAGCTGTCTGTCTCTCTGTCTGTCTGTATCTCAATGACTATATCTTATTGCTTGACAGTCCAGCTTTCTGTGTGACTATTTCTCACGATGGCCGACTTTCCTTTTGTCGTTACATGCATTTGTCGGCCTGTCCCGCTGTTTTCCTCTCTATCTATGTTCGTATGTTCGATTATGTTAATATAATCGACTCAAGCTCTGTTGTACTCAATGATGCTCAACAGTGCCTTGTAAAATATCAGGTATTCTTGCCTTTCAAACACTCTACGATCAGATCAGTATGTGTTAACATTGTTCCATTAAATTGAGGAGTGTGAGCATGGTTGCCCTTCAGAAATATTTCTAGGGATCAGAATCTGACAGTTGTGATATGGCTAATATTACAACACTGTAGATTTTGGCCAGAGAAGATGTGAAGTGACTTCTGACATATGTGGCACTGTCATTGAAGCCAACAGGAGAGCAGATGATAATCTAACAATGACAAAGGGAGAGAGCAGCCAGTCCTAAGGCTGGAAGACACTCTCACCATCTGTGTAGAAACAGTTGAGTGTGACAGTCTCTCTACTATTAGCGTTCATCTGTTCCTTTGCCGTTATAATGAGCGATTCAGACTGGCACGGAGAAGGACACAGATGATAAGACGTTATGTGTGGAAGCCAATCATGCCCAGAAAATTGGAATACCAAAACTGACACGATTCACACTATAGAGAGGAGAGGCAAAGAAGAATTGAACTGATTGTTTTGACATCAACATTTCATTTGGCTAGGGATTTGGCACGCTACTTTTTTTTATGATTTCCCGAACAGAAGATGAAGGTACAGGAGAAGGTCGGTCAGCCTTACAAGTATCCTCCACAGTTGAATGAGATAATGTTTGAAATGATGTTAACCTCAACTTTACATCACAGCATATTCTTTAAAATCTTTCGAGAGGTCGGATCAAAACTGGTTATCTTCATCCCAGGCAGTTTTCAGCCGTCAACATCATGTCATATTTTCAAATTTCCATTTTGAGACAACATTATCGGTGGTCTTGTAGACCATGCCGTCATTTCTAAGATTTGAGAAATAAGCAAAGGCCAAAATGACAGTAAATCTGAACTAAAGGCCACTTTCAACTAGAAGGGGCACCTGCAGCAAATCGATTTGGCCACTCTTCACCTGGATCAACAACACAGTAGTTTGACGCTTGCAGACATCGGGAAGGGTGCTACTGCCAGTTAGCACTGCTTGGTGGTTAGCACCATGTTACAATTCAAAGGGCAACAGTGGAGACACTCAAGGCAGACAGGAGTCAGATGAACAGCTTCGTCACCATCAGCAACAAAACAGAGGAGCAACAATCGCTGACTGAAAGTGAATTTTGTGGAACACCCCTGTTCAATGTGCAATTATGATGTGAATTGTCACTGGTGAGACTTTCAAGCTGGCTCAGTGGTTAGCACTGCTACCTTAGAGTGCCTGGTCACCGATTTCGATTCCACTACAAGGCGAATGTTTGTGTGGAATTTGCACATGATCCCCGTGTCTGTGTGCCTTTCTTCCCACATTCTAAAGATGTGCAGGCAAGGTGGATTGGCTGTGCTAAAGCTCCCTCAGTGTTCCGAGATGTGGAGATTAGGTAGGTTATAGGGGATGTGTAGCTGTTGACATTCTGAGCTGCAGAGCTTTTCCACACACAGTAGGTGTTCTATGATAAAAGATTTCTCTTTTCTATGCAAAGTTATTCGAATATATTATTAGACACCTCTACAGCAAGTGAATCTAGAAGTGGAATGCATTTGAAACAAACGTAGGGATTCTATCACTGCACATTGGTAGCTCGTCAGAATTTAAATTGTAGCTCACCTGTATTGCTTCTTTTCAGGATAATGAGAACAATTAATGTTCATTGCACCTCTATCTTGATGTCGTTTTGACAGGACTGCAAAACCGAAATAAACAGTCGTTCTCCTCATGATTAAGCACAACAGGCCAAAGTAAGAAGCGTCATACGAACACTTCTATTCAAACACTGCACAAAAGAAAAGACATGGGATGACACAGAATCAACTTAATTTAAATCTAAAGTACAGTATTGCAGTCAGTAACGAAAGTTATCATGTGAGACAAGCAACGAAAAAGAAAACTCTTGAAATTGCGATTCAATACCCCGTCGTGTAACTGATTTTTCTTTATGTTGACATGATGGGGTCTTCAATCAAATGGAGATTAATGTCAGTAATAAAGTGGGAACAGAACAAATGGTCAGAATGAAGGAGAAACTGAGACTAGCGAAAGTGAGAGTCCAACAAAGGGGGCTGAATATATCAGGACGGCGAGTCTGATATAAAATAATGAAGGATTAGATACAAATTATACGCTGAATCTCTACGTAGTCATACACACATTATCACACACCGATACACACACTCTCAAAACACAATGGTGCACATATGCATATATTCACACATACACATTCGTACACACACACACTCAGACATACACACAAAAAAAACAACAGCCATGTTGTGTTCTCAGCAAATAACCAAGCACACATACACTCATACACACACACACACACACACACACACACACACACACACACACACACACACACACACACACACACACACACACACACACACACACAAAGCATCTTTCGTGGTTGTGTTATTTAGTAAATATTATTTAGCAACAATTCTATTGTAGGAAATTGATGATGTGTGTATTTGTTCTCTGTCTGAGCACTGAAGAAAATGTTACATTTCCTCTCGGTGGTTTTTCTCCAGATTTTCATCTTATCTGTTTCACTGTGATCTTGTACAATAATATGTTGTGCTGTCTGAAATACTCAATTGTCTGTTGTTCAAAGTGAAGATTTAGTTTGTAAAATTTTTGGAAGCAGAAAATCGGTTTTCAATCGCTGAAATAAAATCTTTGCTGTCTTCAGAATAGTACCAAACTAGCCATTATGGCCCATTCCCAGGACTTTGTCGATACCAGTACATCGTGTATACATTCAGGTCAAACCCGCTGGTTTTACATGTCAGTCTCAGAGGCGATCCGGCAATGCCTGCCTCTGCCTCAATTTGAGTCAACAATACTTCCGACTGGGCCCCCAGTAAAAGAAAGGGAAATTACTTAAATTGCATGAATCCAGATCTTGTAACTCTCCCCTCACATGACACTACACTCCACCACACAGCCCTGGAAAGATATTTCGATAGAAACTGAAAATCACGTCAAAATTTAGTTGAAAGAAGCAGTTAGACCTAGGCACTGGAGACGAAAGCAAGAAGCAGAGGGAGAATCCTTGGTGACAATGAGACAGTCTGTCATCCAGTCAATCACTGAAAAGGCAGGTTTGCTAACTGTTGGATTCGGATCCACACTCACAAGGTTTTATGAATCAGAAGAAGAGGTAGTGTGTTAGAGAACACACGAGATTGGCTGTCTGCCATTCACATCGGATGTCAGCACATGGGGATTGTCGTATGATGGAAATACAGCGGGGTGTTCTACCTTCTCGATTGGGCTGGCGTGCAGGACAGCACATTCCAGACGTTGGAGATTAAGTGAATTGGCAGTCACTGTCTGATTATTTGTTAACATTTCAAAAATATCGTTTATTTATATAAATAACTTCATATGTGTGAACAGTCATTGCAACAGTTCGGTCCTATACGTAACATATGAAGACACAAACCAGCATTCGATTCGGACTCTGTCTGACAAAATTATCTCAAGGCATTTGGAAATGATTTCAGAGTTTTCATAACTATGTTAGAAGCATAGCGATAATCTGAGAAGTCAATGGTCACCCATTTACATTCGGTAGAAAAAAGACTCATTTATTTTTCTAAATCTCGTTTCCTATAGGCCTACTGCTTCGCCTTTCATGACAACATTATATCGCAATAACATTGAGACTGACAGCGAATTACTGATGTCTTAATAAGAATTTTTTCAAAAGCTTTATGGAAATTCAATCTAACAAATACAGTAAATCAACATTATTTCTTCTATTAGTTAGATCCCTCAAAAAAAGGACTCTCGGAAATTTGTTAAGCATCATTTTCATGCCATAAAGTAGTTGTGTGCAATTCTGTTGAATCTTTACAATCATGTCGTATCCTTATCTGTCCAGATGTGCACGCAAGTTACAGAGGGACTGGGGGTCATATTTTGAGAGCATGATTCTTTGTCTCCACTCGGAGATAGTTGTCAGGAGTTTTATTTGGAACAAACAGAGTGAAAGCCTCTGTGTCTTTGTTCCATCAGTAGTTGTTGAAAGTGAGACAATCTCAGCCCCTGCTGCCAGCCTGTATGTATTGGAATTGTGAAAGGCAACACTGCTTGCCTGTCTGTCTGTCTAACTCCATCTCTCTCTCTTCTGTATCTGTCTACCTATCTATCTATCCGTCTATCCAACTATCTATCTCTAATATTCTACATATATGCTTGACAGTTTATCTTTCCGAATGCCTATTTCTAATGCTGGGTATCTTTCTGAGTCTTGTCACATGCATTTGTCAGTCTGTCTCCCCGGTCTCCCCTTTTTCCATGCTTGTTTAATCTACTTTGTTTGCATCATCCATTCATTCTCTGTTGCACACAATGACGTTGAATATGACCGCGTAAAACGCAGGTGCTCTTTTCTCTCAGAGAGTCTACATTCAGATCAGTTTAGAAAAGCATTATTCCAACAATTTAGGACTATGAGCACGGTTGTGATTCAGAAATATTTGCCGTGATCTTCATCCGACAGCTGTGAGACACTTCAACTGGCAACTTTGTAGGCTTGGTCCAGAGAAAAGAGGAAGTGACTTCTGACAAATGTCGCACTTCCATGGGAGCCATCTATAGAGCGGGTGACAATATTTTTGTGTCCAAACTAGCGAGTCACCCAGTCCTATCACAGGAAGGCACTCTCTACATCTCTGTAGAAACAGTTGAGGGCGATCGTCTAATGACTATCCACCTGTACCACTGGCTTTTCAGTGGCCAACCAGACTGGTTGCCAGAAAGATACTGATAAGGCATTGAATTTGAAAGACTTTGAGCTGCACAACACTGGAGTGACAAAACTGATACACTTCAAATTCTACAATGGAGACGCAGAGGATAATTGAACTGATTAACTCAAAATCGGCATTTCATATGGCTGAGAAATTGGCGCACGAATTGACTGTCCTGATGATATGAACACTTAAAGAGGCTACAGAAGAAGGTCAGTCGGCACTTAAAAGCATCCTCTACCAATGAATAACATCGTGGCTGATACGATGTTAACTTCAACTCTACATCGCTGCATGTTCTTGAAAATCTTCCATCTCTTTGTTGTCAAGAATCTACTTACATCTGCCTTAAAAATGCTTCAACATTCTGCATTAACTACCTTACCACAAAAGACTTCGCAAGAATTCACAGTCTACTGAATTTGAAAAAGTGCCCACATTGCTGACATTAAAGGGTGCTGCCTATTTGTTTTAACCTCCTGCTCCTGATTCTTCATTCTCCCACAAGAGGAAGCATTCTTTCCACATGCTACTGATCAACTCCAATCAGAGTCTATTTTGTTTCCATTCATGTGTTCTGAATATATGATCCCACAGAGGCTATAGTTCCAGGCTGTGCAGCATTTCTACCCCTGTATTACTCTTGAGCATGCTTACAGAACAGGCCCTATGGCAAATAATTTAACAAGTTCAGTTTCATCTGATGAAGAAATGCTTTGTCGTGTCTGTTGATTATCTATTCCACGCCCATGGGGTGGAAGTAATGTGAGGTGGTTAATTTCTCCATGTACTCTGTCAGGTTTGCATCATATATCTTGACAGCATGCGGCAGTTGAAGGTTGGCCTCTTGACTCAAAGTTAATTATATTAGGAGAATGTCACAGCAAACTTTCACCCAGCTGATTTATATCCTCACTTATATTGTTCTAATGCTGACAGACACAAAACAAGGTTGCTCGCACTGATTTCTCAGGAATTCTTGAGTCAGACAATAAAATTACGCACATTTTTGTTACATTCATGAAGTTTTAATGGGAGTAACTCCTCGCGTTATACTCCAAAGATGGACTGAATTCCAGAACTATTACTTGTTATGAGCAATTCAAGAAAATAAGCAACTTTCCCAGCAGTCAGGAGACAGATGGATCCTGTTATACAGTTCAGAATCGTCACATTGCGATATCTGTGCGTTGCGTACAAGCCAACGTTTATCCACAATCTCACACTGAGCAAATACACTCTCTTGACAAACTATGGGCTCTGACTCCTGGAAGTTGGCATCGGAGGAAGGGATACACCTGATTGGAGTCACATGCATCTGAACAAAGATAGACAAAGAGGAAAAGGAACATGATAATATCAACAGTGAATGTATGACTATAAGGTGGTTATGTGAATGGAGAGAAGCAAAGGCTGCACGCTGTCCTTGTCCGTGAGTTGTTGCTGTTGTCGATTTGAAATGTGCTCTGGATTGTTGCGCTCCTTCTGATTGAATCCCTGATCATTTCCACAGTCATATGTCCAATTGATGTATCTCCCAATACATAGCCCAGTTAATTCTGGAATGACATTGGACATTAGACATGTCATACAAACCTGCAAGTGAACATTTCTAATTTTTTGTACAGGTTTATAGTCAGACACTGTAATGGACAGAACAGTACACTGCAGCACATGCACACACATTGAGAAACAAATACAAAGCCATCGAAATAACTATGCACAAATAAAGATTGATCGAAAATTTTACCCACAGAGACACATGAGCATTTATGAGAGAACGGGTGTGGAAGATCCAGGATTTTTTTTTCATTTAGACTTTTAGAGCAGATATAACAGTTGAGTTTCCTGAACTGGCCAGTAACGCAATACTAAAAGTAGTTCTCCTGTTTATTTCAATGGTGTTGTGCAGTTGATATGACATGAAGACGAAGATAGCATAAGCATTGGTTATCTTCAGCATGAATGCTATCATCCCAATTGCGTTTTAGTTGCGATTCTCAGCAGTCAAATTCATGTCTGTGTTCAATTTCCATTTACTCATGATTTTGTGAAACAGGCTTTTGTTTTTCAGAGTTTGGAAGTAATATAAGGCAAAATGACAGCACCTTCTAAATCAATGGCCACTTCCACCAAGA
The DNA here is from genome assembly GCF_030684315.1 of Stegostoma tigrinum. Classification (NCBI taxonomy): domain Eukaryota; kingdom Metazoa; phylum Chordata; class Chondrichthyes; order Orectolobiformes; family Stegostomatidae; genus Stegostoma; species Stegostoma tigrinum. The sequence continues at coordinate 1,094,547 of NC_081396.1, read as the reverse complement.
AGGGCATCTGCCGAAGATACATATGCCTACTGTTTACCTGGACCAACAACACAGAATATTGACTGTTGGAGGCATCAATACTACTGAACGCTTGATGATTAGCTCTCTGAAGCAACTCAAAGCGCAACTGTACAGAAACTCTAGGGAGACAGGAGGCAGACTAACAGCACCGCCAGCTGACCACCAACAACATTACAGAGGAGAAACAATCGCTGTCTCAAAGTGAATTTTGTGGAGCTCCCATGTTCAATTTGAAAATATTACAAGAATTGTCACTGGTGATAATCTAAAAAGTACCCATTTCTAAGCAAAGTTTTCAGAGATGTCATTTGTCAACTCTACAGCAAGTGAATCTAGAACTGAAATCGATTTTAAACAGAGCTACTGTGCAACTGCTCATTGGTAGCTCCTCAGAATCAAAAGTGCAACTGACCTGTTGTAATTCCATTCAAGATAAAAGAGAATTATCAATGTTAATCGCATCATCACTTTCATGATCTAATTACAGGAGTGATAAACACAAATATACCATTGATTCTCCTACTGATTATGAACAACAGACTAAAGCGGGAATTGGCGTGTGAACACTCCTATTCAAGGGCGAGATGAAAGCAACCACCTGACAGCACTTAGGCACGAGTTAATATAAACCTAGAGTTCAGTATTGAAGTCATTCATGAAATTTATCATGTGCAAAATGCAACTGGAAAAAAAGACTATTTTTCAAACTGAGATTAAATTAACTGTCATGGATCTGACTGTCTTTCTGTTTCTATTACGGAGCCTCCAGTCAAATTCGGGTTGAGTTCAGCCACACAATGGGAACTGAACAGAAGGTGAGAATGAAGTTGAAACTGAAACTAGCTAAAGTAAGAGACTGACGAGAGGGTCCGAATATATCAGGATGGCGAAATTGATATATGGTACTGTCGGATTTGATATAAACTTCACTGTTCTGCTGAATCTCTATGTATTCATACATACATTATTACGCAGCATTAAATACAAAAAGCACACACAAACGTGCACTCATTCACGCATTCACGCATACACAATCATACACAAGCACACACGCACAGAGACAGAGAAAGAGAGAGAGTGAGAGCCTGAGCCTTGGCCCATGATGCTGTGATACCATCCTATGCTGTGAGCTGCTGTTGATGATTTGTGTGTTGGTTCTCTGAGTGAGCACTGAAGAACATGTTATATTTCCACTTGTGGGTTTTTGTACATGCTTGGGTCTGATCTGTCTTACTGTGCTCATTGCACAATAATATATTGCGCTATCCGAAATCCTCAATGGTCTGATATCCAAAGTGAACATATTGTTTGTAACGTCTTTGTAAGCAGCAACTCGCTTTCCAAACTCTGGATTAAAATGTTTGCTTACTTCAGTATAGTACCGAACTAGCCATTGAGGGGCATTCCCAGGACTTTTTCGATACCAGTACATATCGTATGCATTCAGATCAAACCCACTGGCTTTACATGTCAGTCTCAGAGACTGTCCAGCAATGCCTCTCTCTGCCTCCATTTGGGTCAACAATACTTCCGACTGGGCACCTAGTAAAGGAACGGAAAGGAAAATTTATTAAATTGCATCAATCCAGATCTTTACCTCTCTCCTCACATGCCACTACTCCCCACGACACAGCCCAGGAAAGATATGTCCATACAAACTGAAAACCACGTTAAAATTTAGTTGAAAGAAGCAATTAGACCTACGCACTGGAGACTAAGGCAAGAAGAAAAGGGAGAAATTTCGGTGACCACATGATTCTAGACGCTGTCTTAAATGAGGCAGCCTGTTCTCCAGTCGCTCGCTGAAAAAGCAGCTCTGCCTACTGTTGGATTTTGATCTACACTCACAAAGTTTTATCAATCAGCAGCAGAAGGGGTGGGTTTGAGATCATAAGAGATTGGCTGACAGCCATTGATCTCTAATGTAAAGACGTGGGGATTGACGTCTGATATAAATACAAAGGGTGTTTACGATCCCCAACAGGCTGGCTGGCAGCACCGTCTCATTCCGGTTGTTAAAGATTTCGTGAATTGACAGTCTAAGCCTGTTTCTTTTTTTACATTTCAAAGTAATATTTTATTCATAAAAGCAACTTTATATGTGTAAACAGTCATCAAAACAGTACAGTCCCCTATGCAACACATACAGAAACAAACCTACATTGGATTCGGACTCTATCTCGCTAACAATCTCAAGGTATTTCTAAATTATTTCAGGGTTTGCTTGAATATATTACAGGCATAGCGAGAATCCGATATGCAAATGGGCCCCCATTTCCCTTCGGCAGAAAAGTGCTCATTTTTTCCCACTCTCGTTTGACATCGATCTGCCAATTTGCCTTGCATAAGAAAGTTATAACCCGAGAGCCCTGAGGTTGACTGGTACCCGCTGTCGTCTTGCTCAGAACATTTTCAAAAGCTTTGTGGAAATTCAAATCTAACAAATACAGTGACTCAACATTATCTATTCTATTGGCTAGATCCCTAAAATAAAGCTCCCAGCAAATTTGTTAAGCATGATTTTTCTGCCAGATAATGGTCATGTCAAATTCCAGTAAATCCTTACAAACGTTTTGTTATCCACTGTCTTACCAAAGGTACATACACGTTACAAAGGGTTTGGGGATCGCATGGAGATATTTTAATTGAGCAGCACTTCATAGTGATATGAAGTGAACTGCCCAAAAGGATGCTCGAGACTTTCCAACGTTCATTTGTCAAATTGTAGATGGATAGTTCCAGGAATCGAAATATTTTGAGTGTGTGCATTTAAGAGATTTGGCAAGTATGATGAGGTGATTATGCACGTCAGGAGCGTCACCGCAGCTGGATCCCATCTTGCCACATCTGCAGAGTTCGCAATCTTAAACATGAATTTTCTCACTTTGTCAGAAGGTTCTTGAATCCTAAGGAATGACAGAAATTAAACTTCGATCTGTTACATACTTACTACAACAGCTGCAGAGTTTGCAGCAAGTACAAGGGCTGCAAATGCAAAAATAATGACGTTGCATATTAATTATACATAAGTTACAATAGGCAGGAAGGTACAAACCACACAGCATGGATACGTACCTGCCACTGTGTGCAAGTGAAAATCGGCGTGTACAGCTGTGTGAGTACATAAGTATTTGGTGTGTGTGTGTGTGTGTGTGTGTGTGTGTGTGTGTGTGTGTGTTTGTGAGTGTGTTTGTCAGTATGTTTGTGTCTGTCTGTGTCTCTGTCTGTGTACGTTTATGTAGGTTTTTCTGTGTTTGTAAGTTAGTTTGTCTCCGTGCATGCCTGATGGTGCACCAAAATATATCGTTCTCTGTTTGAGCACGATTCTCTCTCCACGACAGGAGATTTATTTAAGTTGAATGAAGGAAAAGCCTCTGTACTGTTTTTTCACTTCTTGCTGAAAGCGAAGCAATTCCTCCCCCTGCCGGCCGTCGGCGTCTATTGCAACTGGGAAAGGCAAAAATCACCAAGGAATCACTCAAAACGTTAAGGAGCAGCATACAGTCCCATCCAATCTGACAGCAACGCCAAAATATACATTGGATCAGCGTGGGGATTTCGGAGATGGCCACTATGAAGGATAGAGAGAGGTTCATCGTGGGGATTAGAAAAATTGTCAATTTTAACAGAAAATGCATAAATTCATGTAACAAAATTGTCAAAGAGTGCATTATTTTCAAACGCTTGCGCATATGCTCTCTCTCAATCGAAATGTCCTATTTTAATGTGTGAGCACCGCGTTTATATATCGAACTGCCTGCCTGTCTGCCTGTCTAAACTATCTTTGTCTCTATTGTCCAACGAACATGCATGACAGTTTATTTTTTCTGTGTGCCTATTTATCACGCTGGGTATTTTCCTCTTCCTCCTTCCCTGCATTTGCCAGCCTGTCCCTCCGTTTTCTCCTGCTTCCACATATGTTCAATCAACATGTTTGTTGAACTCACCCTGTGTTGCACACAATGATGTTGAACACAGCCTTTTAAAGTTACGTGCATTCTTGACTCTCAGTGACTCTACATTTGGACCAGTATATTTAAGCACTGTTCCATTAAATTCAGCACTATGGGCATGGTTACGATTCAGAAATATCTCTCAGGGTCCTCATCCGACGGCGATAAAACGATTCGTACAGTGGCTGTTAATATATTGGGGAAAGAGTCAGACAGCACCACAACAGCAAAGCATTCTCTCCATCTGTGTAGAATCAGTTGAGGGTGATACTCTCTCCACTATTTGCGGTCATCGCTATCACTGACGTTTCAGTGAAAAATGAGACTGGAACCCAAAAGGACACAGATAATAAGGTTTTATGTTTGGAAGACTTTCATCCACAGAATATTGGAGAAACAAAACTGACATTCGTCACGTTATACAGAGGAGAGACCGAGAACGATTGAACTGATTGTTTTGACATTAACATTTCATATGGCTGAGGCATTGACGCTCCAATTGATTGCTATGGTCATACAAACGTAGACGAGGGCACAGGAGAACATCAGTCGGCATTTAACTGCATCCTCCACCATTGAATATGATAACTTCCAATAAGACGTTAACCTCAACTCTACATTATTTTCATATTCCTGAAAATCTTGCATCCCTTTGTTGGCAAGAACCTACTTACCTCTGCCTTATAAATGCTTCAGGATTCTGCATTCATGACCTTAACATAAAAGATATTCAAAAAAACTCACAGCCTACTGAATGTAAAGGAAAAACCTGTTCCACATTGCTGAGACTAATGGATGCTGCCTAATGTTTAACCTCCAGCTTCTAATTCCTCACTGTTCCACAAGAGGAAACATGCTTTCCAGATATTCCTGATCAACTCTTCTCAGGTCTAATATGATTCCATTCATTCGTTCTGAATTTTTGATACTCCAGACAATCCAGTCTGTGTATCTTTTCTATACCTGTATCAGCCTTGAACATACTTAAAGCACAGTTCCTATAGCAAATCTGTTGACAAGTTCAGTTTCCTCTGTTGACGCAATGCTTCCTCGTACCTACCTGATTATCTATTCCATTTCAACGATGTGGGGTTGGTGTTGGGTGCGGGCTATTCCCCATTTACCCTGTCAGGTTTTCGTCATACAACTTTAGAGCATTTGGCCTTTGAAGTTGGGCAAACAGATACAAAGTTAAGGATTCTGACAGATTGTCACAAGATCCCTCTACACAGCTCGCTTATATACTCACTTGTATTATTCTAATTCTGATAAACCTGAAGCATCTTTTCTTCCATTCATTTCTCAGGAAACCTCTCATAATTGAATAATATCACACAATTTTGTGTTACATTCACGGCGTTCTAACAGGAACACTTCCACGCTTTATTTGCCAGAAATTGATGTGAATTCCTGAGCTGTTAATTGCGATAAACAAGTCAAGGAATTAAACGATTACTCCAGCATTCCGGAGATAGATGGATTCAGCGTCATTACATTTTGAGTTCGGTCCATTATGTACATTCTGACATGTGTCCACAAATTCAAACTAAGCAAACACACACTCTTGACAAATTGTCGGCCCTGATTCTGGTAAATTGACATGGGAGGAGGGAACAGAGCTGTTCAAAATGACGTACATCCGTGCAAACTGACAAATGAACAATACATTTACAATCGTGAATTCAATAATATCAGGTGGTTATGCGAATTGAGAAACTCAAAGATTGCACGCTTTCCCTGCACGAGTTGCTGGTTTGCAAGGTGCAGTGTGCTACTGCTCTCCCTCCGATTGAATCTTTGATTAATTTTCGCTTCGTTTAGTGCAGAAACCTACAAAAGAGTTTGGAATTCTATAGTGCTGAACTGAGGGGAGTGTATCAGGGAAAGTGACAGGCATTTTCTTTTCATTACTTCATTCATCATTATCTGGAAAATTGATTTATCTCCAAAACCAAAGGCAAGTTGCTTCTGAACTGACATTAAACACGCGATACAATGCTGCAAGTGAATGTCCCCAATCTTTTGCACAGATTTCTAATCAGTCACTGAGATGGGCAGAATACTATACAGCAGCACATACACAGACATTGAGAAGCAAACGCAACGATATCAAAACAATTGTGTACAACTAAAGAGTGACAGAGATCTGTACACGCATACACATTAACATTTATAAAGTTTGCATGTGGGAGATCCAGGCCATTTTCTTTAGTTTTGTCTGTGCATGCAGGTATAACCACTGAATTTCCTGCTCTGACCATTTCCACATTACAAAGTGTAGACCCCCTGTTCATTTCAGTGGTGTTCTACACTTAATATGACATGAAGGTGGAGGTCGGATAAAAATTCGTCACCTTCATCGCAGGTGAATTTTACTTAAAATTCTCAACCATTAACGTCATTTGTTGCTTTTTATTTTCCTCAAATTTCCACTTTGAGAGAGCATTATTAGAAAATTAGTAAAAACATGTCTTCATTTTTCAGAGTTGTGAAGTTGATAAAGGACAAAATGACAGCAGGTTTTGAACCAATGGCCACTTCCACCTAGAAGGACACCTGCAGTAAATGCATCTGCCCAATCTTCACCTCGATCAACAACAGAGATCTTTCCATTTTGCAGATATCGGGAGAGAAAATATTTCCGATTATCACTGCTTGCTGATCAGCACCATGTTACAACTCAAAGGGTAACAGTGCAGATACTCCAGGCAGACACGAGCCAAAGCAACAGCTTCGCTCTCTGACCATCAACAACATTCCAGAGGAGAAACAATCGGTGACTGAAAGTGAGTTTTGTGGAGCATCCCTATTCAATGTTTAAATATTACATGAATTGTCACCAGTAAGATTCTAAAGCTGGCACCGTGGGTAGCAATTCTTCCTCACAGCGCCAAGTTCACTTCCACGGCCTGGCGATTGTCAATGTGGAGTTAGCACATTCTCCACGTGTCTGAGTGGATTACCTCCTCGTGCTCCGGTTTCCTTCCACAGTCTGAGGTTATGCAGGCTAGGCGGATTCACCATGCTAAATTGCCCATAGTGTTCAGGGTGGTGGAGCTTAGGTGGGTTTTTGGGGGATGGGTTGATGTGAACTTGCTGGTCGGAAGTTCCTGTTTCCAGACTGCAGGGATTCTATGATGAAGGATCCCTATTTTCGAAGCAACGTGCTCAGAGATATTATTAGACACCACAAGTGAATCTAGAACTGGAATCTGTTTGAAAAAGGCATAGGAATTCTACCACTGCACACTGATAGCTCCTCAGAATCTAAACTGTCAGTTCCATTCACATAATGAGGACAATCATCATTTTTCAGAACCACCAACTTCATGTCCTACTCACTGGTATGCAAAGCCAAAATAAACAGTGGTTTTCCTCCTGATTATGTACAACAGTCCAAAGCAGGAAGTGAATTTGGAACAATCCTGTTCAAAGACAAGACCAAAGCAAAGGCCAGGAATCACTTAGACACTATATCATGTAAACCTTGAGTACAGTATTGCAGTCAGTAACGAAAGTTATCATGTTAAAAATCAGCTGAAAAGAACTCTCTTCAAATTGACATTATATACACGGTCACATGGCTGATTTTTATTGTTTCCAGCATGGAGTCTCCAATCAAATTGAGATTAAATTCAGTAATTAAATGGGAACGGAAGAGGTGATCAGAAAGAAGGAGAAACTAAGACTAGAGAAAGTGAAAGATCAATTAAGGGAGCTAAATATATTGGGACGGGGAGACTGATATACAGTATTGTGGGATTGCATATAAATTTAACTGTTGCACTGAATCGACACGTAGTCATACAAAAACTATCATTCACATCTGTAAACTTAGAGAAAACACAAACACGCACGCACAGACACACATACATTCACACACATATATTCATACACACACGCACTCACACATACACACACGCACACGCAAACACCCAACTGTCAAACAAAGCCTAGTTCGTTGTTACGTTATTCAGTAAATATTAATCAGCCACAACACTATTCAGTGAGCTGCTGTTTACGATATGTGTAATGATACTATCAGTGAGAGCCGAAGAAAATGTATCATTTCCTCTCGTGAGTTTTTGTTCAGGTTTGGATCTGATCTGTCTCACTGTGCTCTCGCACAATAATATGTTGCGCTATCTGAAATCCTCAAAGGTCTGATATCCAAAGTGAACACATTGTTTGTGAGGTCTTTGTAAGCAGCAGCTCGGTTTTCAACGACTGGATTAAAAGCTTTGTTTCCTTCACTATAGTACCGAACTAACCATTGCAGACCATTCTCAGGACTTTGTCGGTACCAGTACATATCGTAGACACCCAGATCAAACCCGCTGGTTTTACATATCAGTCTCAGAGACTGTCCAGCAATTCCCATCTCTTCCTCCGGTTGAGTCAACGATACTTCTGACTGGACACCTAGTCAAACAAAGCAACATTAAAAAACTAAGAAGCTGAAAACCACGTTACAATTTAGTTGAAAGAAACAATTAGGTCTACGTACTGGATATGAAAGCAAGAAGAAGAGGAAGAAAGCTTAGCGAACTCATGCTTCCTGACACTGTTTTCATTGATGCAGTATGTTCTCCTGTCACTCACTGAATAAGCAACTCTGCAGACTGTTGGATGCTCATCCACACCCACGGGTTTTATGAATCAGAAGAAGAGGGGGTGGGTTTGAGAACATTAGAGATTGGCTGTCTACCATTGATGTCTGATGCAAATACATGGGGTTTGACTTCTGATATAAATACATGGGGTTTTTGCCATCCTCACTGGGCTGGGTGTGGCAACATCTCAGTGCGGTCTTTGGAAATTGTGTGAATTGACAGTGACAGTCTGACATTTTTCACAATTGAAAAATATAAGTTAATCATAAAGGCAGCATTACATGTGTAAACTGCCGTTACAGCAGTTTGGTCCTGCCGCGGCATATGAAGAATGAAACGAACTGCAGATTGGGACTCTTATCCAGTAAACAATCTCAAGGCATTTCCAAATGATTTCAGGGCTCACTTAAATACTTTAGAGGCATAGCAAGAATCCAATAAGTGAATTGACCCCCGTTTACCTTCGGCAGAAAAAGAACTTTTTTTCTCACTCTCGGTTCCAATAGGCCTACTGATTCGCCTTCAATGGAAAAATTATATTTTTATAAGCTTGACGTTGACTGTTACCCACAAAAGATTCGTAGAGTAATTTTCCAGTAACTCAATGCAAATTCAAATCGAACAAGTATAGTGACTCAATATTATTTGATCGACAAGTTAGAGCTCTAAAATAACGCCTCCAGTAAATTTGTGAAGCATGAATTTCTGGCCGTAAAATGGTAGTGTCCAATTCCAATAAATCCTTACAAACCTTTTGTTATCCCCATCTCTGCAGAGGTACACACAAGTAACAGAGTCACTGAGGTCACATTGATATAGTTTAATTCAGTGCCTGATAGGATGCTTCAGGATTTCCAATGTTATTTCATCAAATTGAAGACGGATATTTCCAGGAATCTAAATATTTGAGGGTGTACTGATGAGACAGTAGTGGAGAACAATTAGCTGAATCATGTGTGTCAGGAGTGTCAATGCAGCAGGAGCCCAAATGACCACATCTGAAGAGTTCCCATTCTGTTGCTAGAATTTACTTACGATGTTCGAACTTTGTGGGATCTTAAGACCAGAACAGAAAACGAACCTTCGATCTATTATATCTACCCTGAGTGTATCAATATCCTTAGAGTTTTCAGCAAATAAATAAAATTGCAAATGCAAAGAAATTGCAAACCAAATGAACGGTACAAAGGTTAGAACAGGCAACAAACAGCATGGTTGTATATCTGCCAATGTGTGAAAGCTTAGATCAGTGTATACCGCTTCCTAGGTGCATGAATATGCTGGTGTGTGTGTGTGTGTGTGTGTGTGTGTGTGTGTGTGTGTGTGTGTGTGTGTGTGTGTGTGTGTGTGTGTGTGTGTGTGTGTGTGTGTGTGTGTGTGTGTGTGTGTGTGTGTGTGTGTGAGTGTGTGTGTGTGTGTGTGTGTGTGTCTACAGGCGAGTATGTGCATGTTTGCGTCTGTTTTTGTGTGTTCTTGATTATGTGTTTCTCCATGCACCCCGCTCGGGCAGCAACACCCATCATTATCTGTGAGTGTATGATTCTATCTCTACAATGGATGGTAGTTGTCGAGGGTTTTATTCAATATTAAGTAAACCCTCATTGTCTTTTTTCATCAGTTAGTGTTTAAAGTAATGAAAAGTCACACCCTGCTGGCGCCCTGCATCCATTCCAACTATGAACGTTCAAAAATTACCAGGGTATCAGTCAAAAGGTGAGCCGCGGTAAACAGCACCTTCCAATGTGAAATCAGCACCAACACATACACAGGATCAATGTGCCTATTTAGATCATGGTCACTATGAAGAATACGGAGAGGATTAGCATGGAGAATAAAGAGATGATCATTGTTAACAGAGAAGGCATGAAACTATGTAACATCATTGCCGACAATTGTGTTGTCTTCAAATTCTTCTGCATATGTCGTCTATCAGTCCATTTCTGGTGTATGTGCACAGCATCCATTCATCAAAATGACCACCCGTTTATCTGTCTATCTATCTAGCCATCTACCCATCTTTGTGTGTATCTACCTACCTAGATATCTATCTGCCTGTCTGTATGTATATATCTATCCATCTATTTATCTCTCTATCAATCCATCTACCCATCTACATTTTTGTCTGTCTAACTACCTATCTATCACTCTCTCTACTATTCTACATATATACTTGAAAGTTTATCTGTGTGCTTGCCCATTTATCAGACTGTGTATCTGACTGTTTCTCATTCCATGCATTTTTTTCAGTCTGTCCCCGTGTTCCATTCTACCCCTGTTTGTTCTTTCGACTATTCATAAGTTCGACTCACATTCTACTGCGGTTAATGATGCTGAGCAGTGCACTGTAAAATACTGGTAATTCTCGTCTCACAGACTCTACATTCACATCACTATATGAAGGCATTGTTCCTTTAAAATGAGCACTGTGAGTATGTTTCTGTTGCATAAATGTTTCTTGGAATCCTCGTCCGATATCTGTTGAACCGTTTAAACTGACAACTCTGAATGTTTTGACCAGAGAACATGTGAGACGACTTCTCGAAAATGTGGAATTGTCACTGAAGCCGTCTGTATGGCTGATGAGAATATATTGGTGTCTAAAGGAGAGAATCAGCCAGTACTACGACAGGAAGGCACTCTCCCCGTCTGTGCAGAAACAGACGAGAGTGCCACTCTCTGCAATATTCATGCCATCTTTACTTCTGACTCGTCAGTGAGCGGTTTGGACAGGGTTCCAAAAGGACAATCAGGCATTGTATTTGGAAGACTTTCTTCCACAGTAGATTGCAGAAACGAAATTGCCGATCCTCATGTGATAGAGAGGAAAGGCAAGGAAGAATTGAGCTTTTTTTGAAATCAACATTCTATATGGGTGAGGATTTGGCACTCCAATTGATTGTTATGATCCTAAGATTGTATGACGAGAGTACAGGAAAAAGTTAATTGGCACTTTAGAACATCCTCTGCCATTGAATAAGATTATGGAGTCTCCAAGCAAATTGAAGTTGAGTTCAAGCACAAAGAGAACAAAGAAAAAAGGACACAGTGACAATCAATCTCAAATTAAAAAATGTGAGGCACCAGTACTGGGGAATAAAATAAATGAGAGTGAGATTGACATGAAGTACGAGATGCAAGTGGAACCGAAAATGAAATCATGACAGTGAATTTCTACTTAATCAAACAAATTTCATCTCTCTCTCTCTCTCTCTCTCTCTCTCACACACACACACACACACACACACACACACACACACACACACACACACACACACACACACACACACACACACACACACACACACACAAGAACAGCTACTGCCTAGTTGTGATTTAAGCAGATAAGCACTTTGCCGAGATTACGATGGTGATGAAAGGATTACTTTAGCATTCCTTCAATCGAATCGGCACCTTCAGTGGCTCTCGTTCTAAAACTCTGCACCTGGTACATTGCTGTTGTATTTTTGGATGCGACCAACTCATTCCTTTGTGGTGAAGGTGTGGATCTGAATCTTGAAGAAGGAGAGATGTCTGCCCGCACACTGTCACCAAGTTACGGCACAGCAAACTGCAGTGGATATCAATTGGAATGGGTATGTTCAAAGATGACATTTCCCTGTTTCTGTGTTTGAGTTCAGAATATGCATTTTACTTTCTCATCAGCTCAGGGAAACGGTTGGTCGACAGTTTGATGCGAGGTTAGTTTGGTTTCCTCTTGGTGTGTGTTTAAACCGCTGACAACACATAGTAACTTCTCAAGACTCTGTGAAAACATCCCAGATGGATCAAACTTTGGTCCAAAGTCAGGTTATGTAAAAGGGTAAGACTGTTTGCAATCACTGTGTCCCAGAGAGCACAGTAATACACAGCAACGTCGGTCAGTTCTAATCCAGTGATAGTTAAACTGGTGAGTTACTTCGAGGTTTGAATTTCTACAGAGAAGCAGTATTTCACTAAATCTGCCTTATCCTCACTGCCTACAGTACTTTTCCTCAATATATAAACGGGCTGCGTGCCTGTGTACTGCCGGTACCAGTATATCAAATAAGAGCTCTTTGTAGTCTCATAGTTACAACTTAGAGTCACTGCCGCTCCCTCTGTCTGAACATCTGAAGAGAGTGGCTGAGTGGCTAAATCTCCACGACTCAGGTCTAAAAGAGAAAATAGATATCAATTGCACAATGTCAGACTGACATCAATTCAGTATATGATTTGGTAAAAGAATGTGAGTTCCATTCCTCCCACATGCACCTGTTAGAAATGTGCCTGACACAACCCAGATGCTGAGCAGCCATATTGCCTCTGTCCTCAGCACAATGGGGCTGCCAGATATTTGAAGGCACCCATTCTGAAGCCCTGTCTTCAATATACTGCTTATCTTAATGTGGATGTTCCCACCTCACTGCTTTTTCTCAGTCGTGATGTTGAGATGTTGGGAGAAGGAGAGCTGACTTTTAGTGGCTTGATGGCGCCCCAAGCAGTGTTTAAGTCACGATTCTTAATAGTGGGACTCTAAGCATTCTGAGAGTACGGTTTTGATTCCAGATAAGCAATTTCCCACATTCCAAGCACATTTACTCTCCCGAATCTGTACTTTTCTTTGACTTCATTTATTGTGATAAACGTGTTAATGGGTGTACTGAAGTTGCCCAGTAATACCATCCACGAGATTTACAGCCCTCACATCATCCTTGCACATAGACAAACTGCCCGTTCTCAAAACAAAGTCATTCAATTAAATCTCCCACATCATAAAAATTAATCTCAAACTTTCGTCAGCAATATCTCTAATGTTATGTTTGTTAGATTCCTTTTCATTGAGATCTTCTGTTGCTGTTTCTCTGATCTTGTGGTCAAGATTATCACACTTGCATTTTTTGTTTCCCCTTAGATATTTTCAGTTTCTTTCCACTACCTCCCCGATTCTTTTTTTTCCCTCATGAAAAGCAGGCACCTCATGAAGCTGGACTCATTGTACTTTTGAATAATGCCATAGCAGCTGTCTTAGACATCAGCATCCTCAGTGTGTGTGTTTGTGTGTGTTTGTTTGTGTATGTATTTTCTGTGTGTGTGTGTAAACTCGAGAGAGAGTTTGTTTGTTTATGCATATTTTTGCAACAGTGTAATCTGGGTTGATTGCTTAAATCAATGTGTCTGTGTGTAGATCTGAATGTGTAGACGGACACATTTCTCGTCATGTATTTGTCGTTATGTATTTTTCACTGATGTGTTTTGCTCATCTGTCTCAGTACCCTCTGGGAAACATGCTCAAAATTTTTAAACATTAAGCTGGTATGTTGTTTTGGGAGCCTGGCGTGAGTACAGAAGCCACTGGTCATTCCTCTGGGAGACAAGGTGTCCGGAGGCATGAAATAGTTGAACTTTGAGTCTATTACCTTCATTGCCCGCATGAGTTGAATGTTATCAGTTGTCACCATCTGCTGGTGTATCTCCGCTACTGCGCAACAGGATGTTCAAACTCATCAGGTATTTACTCAGAAGGAGGACAGCCGCACAGCACATTCAACTGAAAGCCACATCAGATCATCACGGGTGGAAAAATGTACAGCCTTTGATGCTGTCAATCTACATCTCCAGTTAATATTCGTAAAAGTGCTGGTGATGTTTCAATGTTCCTTTTGCCATTTGTATCTCTTTGCTTCGAAGCCTTTCACAGCACTTTCTCCATTTCCTGTATCACTTTCCTGGAATCACTATCCGCAGATTGTGGAGATGTGGTGAATCAAGGAATGTTTGTACACACATAGGAAATCGCACAATGCAAAGAGTTTTACCATTATATTGGACAACAATTCAGTTTCTCTTCACTGACGGCTCTACTTCAGGCTGACCTCCTCACTATTGAAAAATGTTCCTCAATTCTTGATTTGTTTGTAACTTTTAGCAGACCTGAGATTAATCTCCATTCTGGATGACAATCTGTGCAACTACTCACAATAGACCAACACTAATGGAACACGGAATTAGATTATTTTATTGCACGGCTGCAAGTCTGTAAAGAAATGACTAAACAAATACGTTTATGTTTATCAGAACGAGAACAATTCTTCAGTGCATAATCAAGCAGTGTGAGGGTTCTTGTGGCCTCATGGTCACTGTGCCTACCTTTGAGTCATATGGCCAGCATATCCATCCCTTCTGCTCTGCAGGTGTGCAATGAATACCGGGCAGCTGAAAAGAGATAAGTTGTTTACATCTGCAGAAGAGTCCATGACAGGAGGACAAGGTTTTTAAACAAAGTGCTGCACATTTCAAATGGAGATTAAGAGGAACAGCTTCTCCCAGATGGAAATACATCTGAGGAATTCTTTATAACAGAGATTGGATTGATAATTGGTTAAGGTTGAAAAATGCGTTTGATTACGAGAATCAAAGACTGTGACGAAAACACAGTGGAGTAGAATTGATGCTAATCAGATGAGCTGAGATTTCATGTTTCAATGGACTGAGTGGCCTATTTCTGCTTCTATGTTTTCTGCACTTAAGACCTCATGATGGCAAGCAAACGAGAGAGTATGTCTGTGGGCGTGCGCATTTATGCAGTGATTTGTTTAAAGTTGGATTGCACGACCAAGTTCCAACAAAAGGGGAAAAGAAACCAATGTTTTCAGAATGCAGCCATGTAAATTTCCAGACAAACTTCAATAGTGGTGGAAAGGAAATCATTGATCAGTCATTGATCTGTGAAATAAAGTAGCATTCATTAACCTGGAGTGAATCTGTTGTGTAACTACCCTTGGAAAAGAGGTTGACAAAGGAGTGATGTTAAATACAACCATAAAAATGGGTTAGTAAAGAAAACAATTTGACCTGCACCATTGAAAAAAAAGCAAGAAGCAGAGTGATAGACCTAGGTGGCACCATGGTTGCTGAAGCTGTGTTAAATGTGTCCGTCTGTCTTCCAGCCACTCATTGGTAAAGTTATTTGGTGGATAACTGGACTCTGCCTCGCTGTCACAGGGTTGTACGAATTGGCAGAAGAGGGGGCTGCTTTAACGATATAAGGTATTGGTTTCCAACCATTTGAGTGCCTGGTGTAAATCTACAGGATTCTTAATACCCCTGGTGGACTGCACAGCAGCAGCATCTCATTGTGAACATTAGAGAACAGAATGAATTGAGAGTTACTGTCTCGATCCAATTCATTTCAAATATATATATTCATCAACCAAAGCAGTTTCGTAGCACATGAAAAGAAAAACAAACATTGGAGCCTGACTCTAACCAGCAAACAACTTCAATGTATTTCTTGCTTGTAGACGACTGTACCTAGATATATAAAAGGTGCAATGATTGCCCAATAGCGCACAGAACCTCATTTTGCTGTTGCAAAAAAAGACTCGTTCCTTTTCCCACTCTGGTTTCCTTTATGACTATCAACTCCTGTTCTGCGCCAATATGTTGACACAAAAATCTTGAAGTTGACTGCAACCCATTATCATCTTACGTCGGATGTTTTTAAAACATTTCCAGAAAATCCAATATTACACATGCATTGACTCAAGGTTTTCAATTCTACTGTTAAATCGCCAAAAAATAGAATTGTTAAACATGATTTGCCTACCACAAAATGATGCTGATTATGTCTCATGCCGTCATCTTTTTCCAAATGTTTTATTTACCCAGTGATGTATAAACCTTGCAAAGGAATCAGGTATGACATGGAGATAATTTATTCAAATAGCAATTTGCAGGGGTATGAACTGACTGCCCGATGTGACAATGGAGACTTTTCGATTTTCATTTGTCAAATGTTAGAATGATAGGTTTTAGGTAGCAAAGTACTTGAGGCTGTGCTGCGGAGAGAACAGGGTAGTGTGATTATCTGAAAAATATATTTCAGGAGCAGCACTGAATCTGGAGCCAACTGATCACATCCCGAGAGCTTCCAACCTGTTACCTGAATGTACTCATGGAGTGGAAGGGGTCTGGACCACATTGAACAGGCGCCAAACTTTCAGTCAATTCTATATCCCAGGTTTGCATCAAAATCTTCACAATTTGCAGCAAGTACACAGAATTCGCACAGAAAATGCAATCCAAATATATGGTACTCATATTACAACAGGTATTACGTTACAAATTAAGATGCATGGAAGTGTATCTGAGACTGTCTGCCAGTGTAAGTCGCGGTATATCACAGGCTAGGTACATGAATATTTGGTCATTGTCTGTGCACGTGCGTGCGCAAGTGCGCACACAATTGCAATTGACTCACTTTCTGTGTGTTTTTCTCTTCGTGGTGAACGCCTCTATTTGTGTCATGGGAGATATTTGTCAGTGATTTATTGAATTTAGAGGTGAAAGCCTCTGTGGCATTCTCACCAGTTTGTAATACAATGCGGCGCGGCAAAAGAGAGCCAGATCTTGGACAGGGTGGTCAGACCAGGAAGGTTTCATGGCACTCTTCAGTGGGAACACAAACACAGCAATTGGACAATCAGTGACATCGAGATGAAGGACGTTGCTGTCTCTCTCAGAATGATGACCATTGCCTTGATACAAAGAGCAACCAGTACAGAAACTTTGGAGAGACAGGAGTTAGACTGCCTCACCAACTCAACCCTATCAGCTTTTCAGAGGAGCAGCAGTGACTGGTTAGAAATGAATTATGTGGCCCTCCCATGCCCAATATGGTTGTTATTACATGAATTTTCATCTATAAGAATCAAGAGCGCATCTATTTATTAAACAGCCTGTTCAGAGATGTTGTACACACTTCTAGGCCAGGTTAAGCTAGAAATCCGAGCCACTTGATTCAAAGTGGGTGACAGTGGCTTTGAAAATCATCAGACCCTGAAAATCTGAAGACTAAATCACTTCAGTTGATTTCATTCAGGATAATCAGGATAATCCGTGTTAATCACATATGCATCTTCATTTTACATTTAAAGGAGTACAACATTGAAATAAACAGTTGATCTATTCTTTATAATGCACAAAAGATATGAGCGAAGGAATTGTCGCTGTTATGCTTCTATTCACTTGCTAATTGACATGCAAAGACCTGGGACATCTTACACACCACATTAGTGAAACAGAGAACAATATTGGCGTCAGTAACCCCCGTGGAAATGCAGTTGAAATGAAGACGTGAACAATTGTGAAAAAAGACGCCATTATAGATTCCCTTTTTGGTGGTGTCGGGGGTGGGTTGTGTTCCATTATGGTGTCTACAATCAAATTGCGGCTGAGTTCACTAACATGGAGGCAATGGCCAAGATGGAGAGAGCGAGTTTGAAATTCAGTGCAAATACAAAGAGACACAAACAGAGGGCAATACAGATAGCACTGAGTGTCCCCGAAGAAGCCAACAGAGGAGACTAATATATGTGAGTCGGCTGGCACTGATACAGAGAAAAAACAATGGAGGGGTTTTTTTTAGGCGTTGGCGTGCTGGTACTGCAACGACGAATCATAAAATCACCAGGAAATCAGCCAAGTATAGAGCAGCAGCAGACACCATCACCAAATCTGACAGCAGCATCAATACATGCGAGCACACACACACAGACACACACACACACACACACACACACACACACACACACACACACACACACACACACACACACACACACACACACAGAGAGAGAGACGCATGCACACACATACACTCACACATGCAAAGAAACAGAGAGAGCAAGAGAGGCAGTCGAAGTAGAAAGACAACTTAGGAGCCATTTTTGTGGGATAGTGTGACAATGATACAATAAAACAAGGAGTTACATTATTGACATTGTAGCAACGTACTCATTAAACTAACTCTCTCTCTCTTTCAGTCTTGGTGCCCTGATTATCTCTGTGTGACTTTCCATCCATCAATCTGCCTACTCCTCCATCTAACTATATTTTCATCTGTTTATCTGTCTCACTTTCTTTTTATCTATCTATCTATCTATCTATCTATCTATCTATCTATCTATCTATCTATCTATCTATCTATCTATCTATCTATCTATCTATTTATTTATCTATCTATCTGTCTATCTATCTATGCCTATCTACCTATCTATCTGTCGAACTATCTATCGATCTATCAATTCATCTATCTATCGATCAAGATGTCCAGTAGTAGAAAGAAAGACAGCTGAAGAGGTCTTGTGAAGAATCTAACGTTGATTCTGTTTTCAAGTATGAGAATCAATCTATTGTGAGATGCATCGATTCATCCTGAAAGTCAATCCGAGCAAACATACCTTCTTGAGAAAAAAAAATAAGTTCTATGATTCTCGTAAAACTGACATGGGTTAGTGGAAAGGGGTTTTCAGAATAACAGTCATCCTAGCAAAGAGCAGCAAAGTACAAAAGATACATTAAAATATAAACAGTGAATTTATGAATTTCAGATAACAAAGTGTGGGTCTGGATGAACAAAGCAGGCCAAGTAGCATCTCAGGAGCACAAAAGCTGATGTATTGGGCCTAGACCCTTCATCAGAGAGGCCCGAAACGTCAGCTTTTGTGCTCCTGAGATGCTGCTTGGCCTGCTGTGTTCATCCAGCTCCACACTTTGTTATCTTGGATTCTCCAGCATCTGCAGTTCCCATTATCTCTGCTACAATTTCAATTTATGAATTTCAGTTGGTTTTGCAACTTGAGATAAGAAAAGACTCGACACTGCTTCTTTGTGTGAGTTGATGCTGTTTTCGGTTTGAATGATGCCATTCGTTGCTGCTCTCTCTCTGGCGGATTCCATGATCAGTTTCACCTTTCCCTTGTAAATTGAAGGACGTCCATCAATAGAGGCTAGAACTGCATTGCATTGAACTCCGTGGCGGAAAACAGGGATAAACACTCTGAGAAACAAAAACAGAAATGGCTGGAATTTCTCAACAGATCTGCCAGAATGAAAAGTATATTTATATAAAAAAAAAGACTGCCATGTAGACAAGCACGGATTGTGGAGGGAACAGACTGAACAAAAAATAGATTGGGAATAAACAGGATGTGTTAATATAGATCAGTGAATGCCCTTTGGAATGAGCGGTCTGTTTCCCCAATGGCAATTTCAATGTGTTTCCAAGGAGCTGGAAGCGTGCTCCATTATCTCCTATCATCATTCCTCCTGTGGGGGCTTAATTCCATGTTACAGAATTCCTGGCCAAAGTACGGATTACACAGTCGCCTGTGGCACTAATAGCTGTGGAATGCCCCTCGATGGCAAAGGCCTACTGTACCAGGACATTCCTTAGCTTTGTGAAGTGGTACAGGTGGCATGGCGGAGGGAGCCACAACTTCTGATCATGGCCTCTGTCTGCGTAGAGAAGTCGGGCCAATCTTCACCAGAGCAGAAACGGCACACACTCATCATCAGAGACATCAGGAGGAAGGGTACTGTGATTTACCACTGCCTGGTGATCATCAGCATGTAACAACTCAAAGAGCAACCAGAATAGATACTCGAGGCAGTCAGGAGTCAGGCTGACACCTTTGCGGTCTGAGCATCAACAGTTTTACAGAAGAACAACAATTATTGTCTGAAAAAGAATTATGTGAAACTATCCTGTTCAATATGGAAATATTGTGTGAATCGAGATTGGTGAGAATTTAAAGCGCTTCCATTTTCGAAGCTATGTGTTCTTAGATGTTTTTAGACACATCTAGAGTAGGTGTCACGAGAACAGCAATCAATTGGAATCCGAGCGTGGAACTCTCCACTGACATCAGCAGATCCTCAGTAACACACCACAGCTACTGATCTGGAACTCATCTAGTTGATTTCTTCTCAGGAGCATGTTAATCACACCTCCATCTTCATGTCCTGTTGACAGGAGTGCAGCTTCGAAACAGACAAAGATTCTGCTCTTCAAAGTGCATTATAAACCAATCAAGGAAATGTCGCACGTGCACTTTCACGAATGCGTGAACTGAAACCAAAGAACCAAGATCACTTAGTTTAAACACAGAGAATAGTAGCGTACTCAGGAATGTGAGCTGTGACATGAAAATATCAGCTGAAAAATCTCATTAAAGTGAGGTTTTAAAAATCGTCCTGTAACTTTTTTTTCTTCCATTAGAGTCTCTAATCAAATTGAGATAGAATCCAGTGTCTTACAGGTAAACAAAAAGAAGTACAAATGAAGTTGAATGTCAGCTGAATGACAGTGAGGCACCAACTGAAGGGGCTGACGATGGCAGATAAACACAGCTCTATTTGATTACATCCATAATGAGAGGATAGATTCAGCTTCCCCTCAATACACTCGAATCAGCATTTTCAGCGACGCCAATTTAAAAAGCCTGCCTGTGATAGAATCATAGAATCCCTACAGTGTGGAATTAGGCCCTTCAGCCCAACAAGTCAAGGCTGAACCTCAGAGCATCCCACCCAGCCCCATCCCCGAAACCCACCTAATCTGCACCCTCCTGAACACTTCGGGCAATTTAGCATGACCAATCCACTTAATCTGCCCATTTTTGGACTGTGGGAGGAAATTGGAACACCCGGGCGAAACCCATGCAGACACAGAGAGAATATGCAAACTCCACACAGACAGTCACCTTAGGTTGGAATCAAGCCCAGGTTCCTCGCACGGTGAGGCAGCAGTGCTAACCAATGTGCACTGTTTCACTGGGCCAGCCCACTCATGAACTGATGCTATGTTTCCAGATGATCCCATTTCATTTCTTCATTGCCAGGGCCGCGTGTGTGTGAGCTCAGAATCTGCACTTCCTTTTCTCAGCAGATACGAGAAACCCTTGGTTGGCAGTTTCATGCTACATTAGTTTGGTTTCCTCAGCAATTAGAGCAGTCAGTGGTCTGAAGGCAGTTTTTGTACAGGGTAAAGAATTTTTATCATGACTGTGTGCCCACGATGTCAGGAATACACAGCAGTGTCAGTCAGAAGGATCCCAGTGATGGTCAAACTTGTGAATTTCTTCGAGACCTGGAGTTCTATTGAGAAGTGGCTTTTAGCAAAATCTGCTTTATTCTCATTACCATGAGTACTTTTCCTCAGTATATATTCAGAATGTGTGCCTGGATGTTATCAGCACCAATATAACCTGTGGGAGCTCAATGTTGTATCATAGGTACAATTTAGAGCCACGACCTCATCTTCTGCATGAACATCTGAGAAAATGACACAGTGGCAGAATTTCCATGACTCAGGTGTGAAAGGAAAAACAAACGTTAATTTCAAGTTATTACCTTGCATCAATTTAAAATATTATTGTTAAAGGAATGTGAATTGTGGTTCCTCCACAAGTAGCTGTTAACATTGATCCCCAAACACCCCAGATGCTGAGTAGCCACATTATCTCTACCCTCAGTTTAATACGGCTGTCGAATATTTAAGGAAACCCAGTCTATAAACACGTCCTCAGTAAACTCAGGACTGCCACCTCACTTCTTTCAGGATGCGGTGGTACACTGAGGGCAGGAGGAAAAGAACAGCCTCTCAGTGAATTGACACATCTCAAGATGGGTTACAGTCACTGTACTTAAAATGGAGAACCGAGAATTCTGACAAATTGACTTCCATCCTTAAAATGTAGTTCCCTAGATTCACTGTACAATTTACTCTCAATGCTCTGTTCCATTTTTTCCTATCCCACATCCCAACCTGACACGAGTGCTTGGTCTGAGCCAAATAATTGCTGCACCTAAATTTGCAGCGCCGTCATTCCTGATTTTCACGGCCTGCACACAATTCTTTCGGCTCCGCAAATACTCCACTCTCAGATTACTATCTCACGTTCGATATCACTGGACTCAATCTCAACTTTAACTCAACAGTATCTCTGCTATCACTTTTACCAGATTCTCGATTATCCTCCTTCTCTGTTGTTGCATCACAGCCCTCAGACTCACGATTATCACATTCTCCCTCTGTTAGTTCTGCTCAGCATTCCTCGCTGAGCTCAAGTTTCACTTTCCTTCCTCCCATCTATTGATGTTTTCAGAGTTACTGGAGGCAGCGTCCTCATAGAACAGGATTCACTCTACATCTTAATGTTATATTATGGATCGCCCATTCTAACAGGGTCTGTCTGTCTTTCTATGCGTGCGTGCACGTGCACATATTTGTATGTGTGTGCATCCACTCGAGCGATCATGCACATGTGTCCCTCTGCTGAATGTGAGATAATTTTTGGGCTTTGGTGTTATTTAATATGTTGCAATTGCACTTCAATTTGTGTTTAAAGTGAGACAGCGTCACCCTCAGTTGGTGTTGTGAAGCTACTTCACTTGCACAAAGCAAAAATCGTCACAGTATCACACAGAAAAGCAACAGCAAACAGCCGCATTTAACCTCACAGATGCATCAACACACACACATGCAAGAAAAGCACAGGGATTGCAGCGGGTTCTGTGCGGCAATTAGACAGACAATCAGTGTGGCGAGCACGTACAACTTCATCGTGTGAATTATATTTGTACAAGGGCAGCGAATGAAGGCCTCTCAGGACCTTATATGTTTCAGTTTAATCACGTCTGTCTAAAAGCCACATAGAGGCCAAAGATATCTACTATTACTATGCCTGTCTTTCACTTGAATATAATTAGCACCTAAACTCTGTCAGAAATTATAGGAAAGAACTTTTCCCTCTCAGAGAAGAAATATTTCTTCATCTCTTTCTTGGATGTTTTACTCATTATTCTGAGATTGCTTCTATGTGCCTTCTTCCCCATCGTCTCTCCATCACCCATCTTTGCAACATTGACATTTGAAGGTCTGCTGCAGGAATCAAAGTTAGGGACACTAAAACAACATCACAAGAACCCTCCACATCACTTGCTCATATTCTGATAGTATTCTAATACTAACAAACACAAGGTATGCCCCATTACACTTTGGAATTTAAGAGTGGAAATGAACGTCTGGTCTGTTACCTGCAATAAACAAATCAAGAAATTAAGCAAGTTTTCCAGCATTCAGAGAACAACTGAAGTAAAACTCGCCATTGAGGGGAATCATAATTTGTGTTTGATTTAAGAATCAGCCTCTTAATATTTTCAAAATCGGTCCCCTGTGTACCAGCCATTCCTGATTCAGGGCCTTACACTGAGCAATTGCGATGTTACTTAACAGTACATTGTTACACTGGCGAACTGACGTGGGAGATGTGGAAGGTGTGGTTCTGAATGACACGTGGTTGAATGAAGACAAGCAAAGGACACAGGAAACATTACAAAAAGGCCAGTTAATTTGTGAATGTCGGCTGGACATATGAGCTGAGCGGAATAAAGACTGCACACTGTCCATGTCTTAGATGTGTTCGAACAAGATGTAAAGCTGGATGAAAACAGCAGGCCACGCAGCATCAATGGAGGAGGAACGCTGACGTTTCAGGCCTAGAACCTTCTTCAGAAAATTTTCTGAAGAAGGGTCTAGGCCCCATAAAGCAGCTTTCCTGCTCCTCTGATACTGCTTGGCTTGTTGTGTTCATCTAACTCTATCCTTTGTTATCTCAGAATTTGAGCATCTGTATTCCTCCCATCTTGAATGATGTTGTATACTGTTGTCCTCCGTCTGATTGGCTTGCCCTTGCTCTTGTGCAATAACAGATATTCATGCACATTTCTATGCTCATAGTCAAAAGCAGAAATACACAAAAGGAAACATATATGCGCACTCAGATAGCAGGGTGCTATGTTTGCCCTCATCAGAAAATTTTATTATTATTATTTTCTTGTCATGTGTACTGGACTAACGTGAAAAGCATTGTTTATGAGTCGAAAAAGCAGATCGCAGTAAGCAAATAGTGTACAGATCAAAAATGTGTAGGCAGAGGCGTACAGGTTTTATTTGATAAGATGCACGTAAGGCGAGACCCAGGTGAGCAAGTCCAGCATTAGTTCAGTCCACAGAGCTCATTTATCATTCTGATAACGGCCGGGAAGAACCTGTTCCTGAAGCTGATAAACTTCTGCCTGATTGAAGAGATTGTAGACGATCATTCCCGGATTTCAATCCGTCTTTGATAATGATGGTAATCTTTGCGCAGCAGAGACCAGGGGAATGGATTCCATGAAGGAAGCTTGTCTTCCATGATTGTCTGGGCTGCAGACACCAGCTTTTGTCGTTTCTTATTGGCTTGGGAAAACCATCTGCAATTACAACCTGTTAAGCACCAGGGCGGTATAGTCTCAATGATGCATCTGTAGATTTTAGTGAGGGACATACTGGACATGCACAATTTCAATCAAGCCTCCTGAGGATGAGAGGTGTTGCTGTGCCTTCTTGACTGCTGTATCTCCGTAGAATGTCGAGGACAGGTGTTGGTTGCCCTCACTCCAAACGACTTGATGCTCTTCACTTTCTCAACATTTGTTTTTATTTTGTGATGTCATCGTTGATGGGAGTGTTGATGCACTATTCCGTCAATACAATCAAATCAGCCATCTGAAAGACCGCTATGAATAAACTGTAATCGTGTCTCTTATATGCTTACTACTCCCTGGCATGTGTGGAAGATATGTGAATCATGTAAATGGACAGCTCTGTCCAAGTTCACTACGTGCAGATAATACGACAGAAAGTTGTTGTTATTGGGGATTTGAAAGATAGTTTTTAAATATGACTTTGTTCTGACTTGTGTGAGTGCTCGGACCGTTTAGTTTACATTATCAGCTGCTTCGTGAAAGAGTTGGGTGACAGTTTGAATTGTGGTTAATTTAGATTCCTATTGGTGCGATTTAAATTTCTAACAGTACATTGCAACAACGCTGGATTTACCCAAATTCTCATAGAGAGCCCATCTGTGATTCACTGAAGTTTTTGTACAGCGATGAGACTGTTTCGCTTCACTGTGTCATTCCAGAATGCGCAATAGTACATGGCAGCGTCAGTCAGCTGCAGCCCAGTTATAGTCAAACTTGAGAATTTCTTCGAGGTCTGAAGCTCCATAGAGAAACGATCTTGTGCAAAATTTGCTTTATCATTGGAACCACTAGTATCTTTGTACAGAATAAAATCAGGCTGAGATTCTAGTTTTTGTCGGTACCAGAATACTGTATAGGAGCGCGCTGTAGTTTCATAAGTACAACTTAGAGTAACCCCATATCCTTCTGTCCGAACTTCTGAGGAGAGTGGCTGAGTGACAGAATCTCCACAACTCAGATCTGAAACGGAAAGCATAAATTAATTGGAAACTGTCAGGCTGGGGTCAGTTTCACCTGTGACTAGATGAAGAAATGTGGAATGTTCAGTTACCTGTTAGAATTGCCACCCACAGAACCGAGGTGCAGAGAAGTCGCATTGTCGCTGTCCTGTGTGAAATCAGGGACTCAGATATTTGAAGACACCCAAACTATAACCCCGCCCACAATTTTAAAAATGTCGTATCACCAGACATTCTTACCTCACTGCCTTGCGTGGGCGGTGATGCTATGTGGATGGGAAGAAGACATAGGCTGTGAATGAATTGACACATCCCTAGTTGGTTACAGTCACTGCACATAAAATTGAGCATCGAGAACTCTGAAACATTAATTTGCATTCATGATAAGAAATTTTCAAAAATCACTTTAGTGTTTACTCTGAAGACTTCTTTTTCCTTTTCACTGGCCAAATCTCCAGTTGACGCCAATTTTTCTTTTAACCAGTCTGTGGGAATGTGCGTACACAGCTGACGCTACCCCTTTGTTTTCAAGCATCATTGTGTACTCTCAAATTACATCCCTCAAATTCCACATTCTACATTAGAGGAGCCAAACTCAGCCTTTTCCAACATTAACTCAATTATGACTTTCACTAAATTCTCCTTTATTCTGCTCGTCTACTGCTGTTTCTCTATTCTCAGGCTCAAGGTTATCACTCTCACTCTCTGTTCGTCCCTCTCAGTATTCTTTTGTGAGCTTAGTCTCACCTTTCTTTTCCCCTCTGTGGGTTCTTACTGATTCGCTGAACACAGAGGCCTCCTTTGGCAGGAACCACTGTACGTCTGAAAAAAAATTGCAATCCCAGTCTTCAGTTCGAGCAGGAATTGTGCAGGCATTTGTGCATTGCATTTCAACTTGATTTGAGCTGACACAGTACCGCCCTCACTTGTTGACCTGAAGTTGCTGCAATCTCATGGAGAAAATCTCCAGGAAATCAGTCGGATGACAGCAGTAGCAGGCATCAAATCCAACCTGACAGCAGCGTCAACACAGACATAAAGACAAGGAAGGGTAGTTTTCATATTACAGAGATGTCCGCTGTGAAGTTTGCAGAGGGGTCAATGTGGGGATCGCAAAGAAGATCAGTGTGGAAAGGCACACGTGATCAGCTCATGGATGACAGATTCTTGATTCAAAGGATTCCTGAGCCTCCCTCTATGCCAACTGATACAGACGTTTGTAACGGCAGTTCACCACCACCTTCTTCAATTGAATTAGGTAAGGTTTCACATACAATGCCAGCCAGAGACATCGACATCACGCCAGGGGCAAAGAAACACCCAATAGCTAATAGTATCTTTCGGTAATGAAGAGAGAAATTTTCTCAAAGTGAATTGTGAGAGTCTGATATTCTAACACGTGATGTACGAATGTGAACGGTGTAAATATCATTTTATTTTTCATTGCAGTTACACAATAACAGAGGAGGGAATAAAATAATTTTCATTTTTAAAAAATGTTTGATAGGTCAATGTATGTGTGAATATACACCAACATATGCTCATTGCACTAAACAGACAATTTTCCCACTGAACAATAAAACGTGTTTCCAGGGAGCTAGATGCTTGCTTGCTTATCTCCTCTCATCATTTCTACGATGATATTTCATTCCACGTTACAGTGTTCCTGGTCAAAGAGCGTATCACACAGTCTCTGCTGGCACCAGTGATTGTGGAAGGGTCCTTGGTGACAATGAATTGCTGAGACAGCGCCTTGCTCACCTTTGTGACGTGGTATTGGTGGCGGGGCAGACGGTAGTTGCAGTTTCTGATCACTGCCTCTGGCAGCAGGGTCAGAGCGTGAAGCATTCCAGCTACAATTCATTGGGAACAAACATACAGATCTTTAATGATCAGAGACATTGAGAAAAATGATTTCGTTTCCAACTCTGTGCTGTGACAATCACCGTGTTACAAACCAATCTATCCATCCATTTTCTTTGTTTGTATCTATCTAAATAATTGTTATCTTATTTCTCTGTCTAACTATCTAGCTGCTGGTGTGTCTATTCCAGTTTCTACGTATTTGTATTTCTTGCGGAAAGTATTTCAGACTGTTTAGTTGTCTTTCGGACAATCTTGTGACTTATTCTACACAGTGAGATTGCATAATACTCTGTCAAATAGGAGGCCATCAATTCTCTCACAGGCCTTACACGTAGGTCAGCTAATGAAGAGGTTGTTGCAGCAAATACAGCACCATCAGCGTAGTTATCAGACAGAAACATTTTGCTGAATCCTCATTCAACAACTGTCAGTCTGCAACTGACAGATCTGCATGTGTTAGCAACCGTGGCAACATCATTGAATGGGGAGGACCCAGTCAGGGAGGCAGCGGTATCAGGTCAGACTGGGGCTCACTTTCTTTCTACAAAGAGCAGGTTAGAGTGACACCCTCTCCTCTCTTTGCTGTCATCTCTACTGCTAGTTGGTGAGTGACCAAAACAGGTAGGCTCTCAGAAGGGCACAAATCATAAGGCATTGTGTCAGGATGTGTTCAATCCAAAGAAGATGGGACATTTAGAACTCATACATTTCAAATAACGGAAAGGAGAGACAACGTTAAGAAGAAAAGGGTAATTTTTAAAAATTAACATCTTTGTTTGGTTTGGAAAGTAATTTTAGAAAGTACACTAGGTTACTGTTCTGATCATGCAAGCAAGCAGGAAGGATACAAGTGTGAGCCACTCGACTCTTCAAAGCCTGTTTTGCCATTAAGTAAGATCATAGCTGATATGAATTTAACCTCGACTCTGCATTTTTGCATGTCTCTAATATTTTCTCATATCCTTGGTCATCAATAATCTGTCCAATACTGCCTTCCAAAAAAAAACCCACAAAGATTCTATATTCACTGACTTTTGAGAAAAGGAATTACGCAGACTCAAAATCCATTAAAACAATATGCGTTCTCATTTCTGTTTTGCATAGTCATCCATTTATTATTACACTGGACACATCTTTTCTGATTGACACAAGGACAGCAAAACTGCAGCCTAAATGCTACTTCAGAGAGTACTTCTCTGGATATGTTAAGATGGTGAACCTGTGTAAGGCACTAGTGTTACAGTTCATTGTCGCTGAGAAGCCTTTCACAGCTACAGTGCCAGGAGCCACATTGTGATACGTTCACTGCCTGAGAGCCCGATAAGCTAGAAGCAAACTCCATGGGAGAAATGATGAGAGGCGATAATGATGTAAGCATCCAGCTGCCTTGAGAAAAAATTTGAATCCTAATGTCAAAAGTGTCGTTCAATCTTATGGACATATGCTAGTCTGCATTCACACAACCTGCTTCTTCTCTAACTGTTCAAATAGATGTCGATTCATTTCTCTCTGCTGTGTTTGTCTCACCATCCACGAAAACATCTGCAGCATTTCTTTCATCTCCACCGTATCTCAGAGTCCCTGGTTCTCGAGAAGCACCGACTGAAAATGAATAGTTTCGAACTTTCATTTTCAGTGTGGAAATAACATGTGATTCTATATCGATGAGTATCGACAGTGTATCCATTTTCTAACTGACCCGTTCTGAGATTTTATTACATGCCTTATGCAGTGAATCTAAAACTCTAGAACAGTACCTACGTGGCTCAAAGGAAACGTCATTATAACTGCACAATCACAGTCTGTAGAATTTCAAGTGCAACTCCCCTGCGATGCTTACGTTCAGTATTATGGAGATAACCAAAGATAGTTGTAAATCTATATTCATGTCCTAAAATGACGAAACGAACAATGAATCTCCATTTTGTCGTGCAAAGTAGGCCAGACAAGGGAGCACAGCGATTATACTTTCACTATCACATTAAATAAAAAATAAAGATCCTGGATATGTTAGCTGAACCTAGACAACAGCCGTATGCTCAGCGAAGTGATAAACCACTTGGAAAAGGCATTTGAAAAAACACTCGGTAAATTAATATTAAAGACCACGTCTGTAGGATTTCCTTGTTCAATTGTGGAGTTTCAAATCAGAGTAATGCTGAGTTAACTGCCACAGATGGAATCCAACTGAAGGAGACAATGAAGATGAAACTGACGATAAGGAGGTGTCAACAGTGTGGGATAAAGATTGGCCCAATCTTGTGGAAAAACATAGTTCTGGCTCATCACTTCAAAGACGAACATATTCTCATTACATTCTCAGCATCTTCAATGACACCCATTTTGAAACGCCGCCATCAGTAAACAAGTTACTTTACACTGGATGCTCGCACCCAATTGCATTTGGTCGGAGGTGAAGATGTAAAACTCAGAAAATGAGATCACTCTTCCAGCTCGCTGTCTGCAACTAAGTTGTCACTAGATTATAGAGAGTGGGAAGTAGAAAATGTGAATTCATATGTGTATCTCTTCTCCCTGTATCTCGTGCTAGGACTCTGTAGTTTATTTTCACAGCAGCTCCTGGAAACAATTCGGTGACATTTTGATTCAAGGTTCGAACAAAGAACAAAGGACAATGAAAATTACAGCACAGGAACAGGCGCTTCGGCCCTCCAAGCCTGCGCCAATCGAGATCCTCTGTCTGAACCTGTCATCTATTTTCTAAGGGTCTGTGTCCATTTGCTCCCTGCCCATCCATGTACATGTCCAGATACATCCTAAAAGACACTACCATGTCTGCGTCTACCACCTCCACTGGCAACACGTTCAAACACCCCAC
This sequence comes from Stegostoma tigrinum, assembly GCF_030684315.1. NCBI lineage: Eukaryota > Metazoa > Chordata > Chondrichthyes > Orectolobiformes > Stegostomatidae > Stegostoma > Stegostoma tigrinum. The sequence continues at coordinate 1,064,165 of NC_081396.1, read as the reverse complement.
CACCCTCTGCATAAAGAGCGTTCCACGCATATCTCCCATAAACTTTCCTCCTCTCACTTTGAACTCATGATCCCTAGCAATTGAGTCCCCCACTCTGGGAAAAAGCTTCTTGCTATCCATCTTGTCTGTATTACCCTCATGATTTTGTAGATCTCAATCAGGTCCTCCCTCAGTCTCCATCTTTCTAATGAAAATAATCCTAATCTACTCAACCTTTCTTCATAGGCAGAGCCCTCCATACCAGACAACATCCTGGTGAACCTCCTCTACACTCTCTCCAAAGCTTCTAGATCCTTTTGGTAATGTGGTGACCAGAACTGTACACAGTACTCTAAATGTGGCTGAATCGAAGTCTTATACAACAGTAACATGACCTGCCAACTCTTATACTCAATACCCCATCTGCTGAAGGAACACATGTCGTATGCCTTCTTGACCTGCGTTACCACCTTCAGGGAACAATGGACCTGACCACCCAGATCCCTCTGAAGAGAAATTTTCCCCAGGACTTTTCCAGTTACTGTATAGTTCACTCTTAAATTCGATCTTCCAAAATGCATCACCTCACATTTGCCTGGATTGAACTCCATCTGCCATTTATCTGCCCAACCTTCCAATCTATCTATATTCTGCTGCATTCTCCGACAGTTCCCTTCACTACCTGCTACTCCACCATCTTCGTGTCATCTGCAAACTTGCTAATCAGATCACCTCTACATTCCTCAAAATCATTTATGTATATCACAAACAACGGTGGTCCTAGCACAGATCCCTGTGGAACACCACATGTTACAGGTCTCCAATTTGAGAAACCCCAATTCCACAACTACTCTCTGTCTCCTGTTGCCTAGCCAGCTTTTTATCCATTTAGCTAGCACACCCTGGGCCCCATGCGACTTCACTTTCTCCATCAGCCTGCCATGGGGAACCTTAAAAAACGCCGTACTGAAGTCCATCTATATGACATCTACAGCCTTTTCCTCATCAATCAACTTTGTCACGTTCTCAAAGAATTCTATTCAGTTTGTAAGACATGATCGTCCCTGCACAAAACCATGTTGTCTATCACTGATAAGCCCTATCCCTCGGTATTTTCTCCAGCAGCTTCCCTTCCACTGATGTCAGGCTCACGGGTCGATAATTACCTGGGTTATCCCTGCTACCTATCTTAAATAAGGGAACAACATTAGCAATTCTCCCGTCCCCCAAGACCTCACCCGTGTTTAAGGTTTCTTGGCTTTCCTACGCGGTGTAAAATTGAATTCGTGACAGCTAAGTGTACCTGCTCCGGATTTCGCACAATTTAAGAGGACTTTATTCGCCAAAGGATTTTTTTAAGGGGGGTTGAGATTGTTTATCGTTGGTGAATAAAGCACAGTATTGCATGACAACGTCAGCCAGCTGTAGGCCAGGTACAGCCAAACTGGTGATTATCTTCGAGGACTGAAGATCTAGGGAAAAGTGATTTTTAGCAAACTCTGCTTTCTGCATTTTACCAGCTGCACTTTTGCTCAGTCTATGCTTGCTTCGAGTATCTGGTTACTGTTTACATCAGAATAAGACATAGTTTCTCGATGTAGTATCATAGGTACAGCTAAGAGTCACTGCCTCTCATACCTCATGAAGATCTCTGACTAATTCCACATTCCCAGGACTTTGCCGAAGCCAAAATATAGTGCATGGATTGGCCATGCTAGGTGTTCAGAGATGTGGAGCACAGGTTCGTTAGAGTGGAATGGGCTGCTGTGGACTTGCTGTTCTGAAGGGCCTTCACACGCACTGTAGGGAATCTATGATAATGGATCTCCATTTTCAAAGCAACGTTATTTGTATATGTTATTAGACACCTCTACAGCAAGTGAATCTAGAAGTGGAATGCATTTGAAACAAACGTAGGGATTCTACCACTGCACTTTGGTAGCTTGTCAGAATATCAATTGTAACTCACCTGTGTTATTTCTATTCAAGATAATGAGAACAATTAATGTTCATCGCACCTCTATCTTCATGTCCCTTTGACAGGGCTGCAAAGCAAATATTAACAGTCGTTCTCCTCCTGATTAAGCACAACAGGCCAAAGCACCGTTGGAATACTCCTATTCAAACACTACACAAAAACAAAGACACGGGATCACTCAGAAATCACTTAATGTAATCCTCGAGTACAATATTGCAGTCAGTAACGAAAATTAGCGTGTGAGAAAAGCAGCTGAAAAGAAAACTCTTGAAGTGGAGATTAAATACACAATCTTGTAACTGACTTTTGTTTATGTTTCCATAATGAGGTATGAAAACAAATTGAGATTAATTTCAGTAATAAAGTGGGGACTGAACAAATCTTCAGACTGAAGGAGAAACTGAGACGAGCGAATGTGAGAGACCAAAAAAGGGAGCTAAATATATCAGAACGATGTGTCTGATATACAGTAATGAAGAATTAGGCATAAATTTAATTTATACGCTGAATCTCTCCGTAGTCTTACATACATTATCACATAGCTATATGCAGACATTCAAAACACAATCGTGCACGTGCACAAATGCATACATTCACATGTATACATTCGAACACACACATGCAGGCATACACACAGACAGTGGCTCAGTGGTTAGCACTGCTGCCTCACAGCACCAGGTTCGATTCCAGCCTTCCAGTTTTCACATTCTCCCCGTGTCTGTGTGGGATTCCTCCTGGGTGATCCGGTTTCCTCCCACAGTCCAAAGATGTGCAGGCTAGGTGGATTGGCCATGCCAAATTGCCCGTAGTGTTCTGCGGTGTGTGGGTTATAGAAGGATGGGTCTGGGTGGGATGCTTCAAGGGGCAGTGTGGCCATGCTGGGCCAAAGGGCCTCTTTCCACACTGTAGGGAATCTAATCTTTAAGAAAAAAACACAACTGCCATGTTGTGATCTCAGCAGATAACCATGCAAAGACACAAAGCCTCTTTTGTTGTGTTAATTAGTAAACATTACTTAGCAACAATCCTGTTGTGTGAAATTCATGTTGAGTGTATTCGTTCTCTGCCTTAGAGCTGAAGAAAATGCTACATTTCCTCTCTCGTGGGTTTTTCTACATGTTTGGGTCTTATCTGTATCACTGTGCTCTTGCACAACAGTATGTTGTGCTGTCTGAAATACTCAATTGTCTGTTGACCAAAATGAAGAATTTGTTTGCAAGGTCTTTCTCAGCAGCAAATTGATTGTCAGCATCTGGATTAAAATCTTTGCTGTCTTCACTATAGGGCCGAAGAAGCAATTGTGGGCTATTCCCAGGACTTTGCCGAAGCCAATATATAGTGCATGCATTCAGATCAAACCCGTGGGTTTAACATGTCAGTCTCAAAGAATATCCAGCAATGCCTGTCTCTGCCTCCAATTGAGTCAACAATACTTCTGACTGGGCACCTAATAAAGGAAAGGAAAATTAATTAAATTGCATCAATCCAGATCTTGTAACTCTCCCCTCACATGACACTACACTCCACCACACAGCCCAGGAAAGATATTTCCATACAAACTGAAAATCACATTAAACTTTACCTGAAATAAGCAATTAGACCTAGGCACTGAAGACGAAAGCAAGTTGGAGATGGAGAATCCTTGACGACCACATGCTTCCTGAGGCTGTCTTCAATGAGACAGTCTGTTATCCAGTCAATCACTGAAAAAAACACTTTTGCAAACTGTTGGATTCTGATCCACACTCACAAGGTTTTGTGAATCAGAAGAAGAGGGGGTGTGTTGGAGAACACACGAGGTTGGCTGTCTGCCATTGACGTCTGACGTAAGCACATGGGTATTGATGTATGATGGAAATACAGAGGGATTCTATCATCTCCATTGGACGAGCTAGCAGCACCATCTCATTCTGGACATTCGAGATTGCGTGAATTGATGGTCACTGTCTGATTTTTTAACATTTAAAGATGTAATTTATTCATATGAATAACATTATATGTGTAAACAGTCATTGCAACAGTTTGGCCCTACACGTAGTATGTGAAGACACAAACCAGCATTGGATGTGAACGCTGTCTGGCAAAAAAAAAATTCAAGGCATCTTCAAATAATTTCAGGGTTTACACAAATATGTTAGAGGCATAGCGACATTCTGAGAAGTCAATGGTCCCCTATTTACATGTGGTAAATTAACTCTCGTTTCCTGTAGGCCTACTGCTTCGCCATTCATGACAACATTATATCGCTAGAACATTGAGATTGACTGCTAGCCACTGACGTCTTAAGCAGAAATTTTTCAAAAGCTTTTGGAAATTCAAATCTAACAAATACAGTAAATCAACACTATTTGTCCTACTAGTTACATCCCTCCAAAAAGGACTCACGGAAATTTGTTAAGCATGATTTTCCTGGCATAAAGTAGTTGTGTCCAATTCCATTGAATCTTTACAGTCGCTTTCTGATCCTCATCTGTCCAGATGTACATGCACATTACAGAGGGACTGGGGATCATATTTTGAGAGCATGATTCTTTCTGTACAATTGAAGATAGTTTTCAGCAGTTTTATTTGGAACAAATTACGTAAACGCCTCTGTGTCTTTTTTCATTAGTTGCTTGAGGTGATGCAATTTCAACCCCTGCTGGCGGCCTGCATGTATTACGCCTGTGAAAGGCAATACTGCTTGCCAGTCTGTATCTCTCTCTCTCTCTCTCTCTCTCTATCTATCTATCTATCTATCTACCTATCTATCTACCTATCTATCTACCTATCCATCTATCTATCCATCTATCTATCTATCTATCTATCTATCTATCTATCTATCTATCTATCTATCTATCTATCTATCTATCTATCTATCTAGCTATCGATCTAGCTATCTAGCTCTCTCTATTATTCTTCCTATACGCTTGACATTTTATCTTTTTACGTGCCTACTTCTCATGCTGGGTATCTTTCTGTGTCTCATTCCTTGCATTGGTCAGTCTTTCTCTCTAGTTTCCCCTTTTTCCATTCTTGTTCAATCTACTATATTTGCATCTGCAATTCACTCTCCATTGCACACAATGACGTTGAATATGGCCTTGTAAAATCGCAGGTGTTCTTTTCTCTCAGAGGGTCTACATTCAGATCGGTATATATAAGCATTGTTCAATTAAATTTAGCACTATGAGCATGGTTGCGATTCAGAAATATTTTTCGGGATTCTCACCCAACAGCTGTGAGACGGTTCAACTGACAGCCCTGCAGGTTTTGTCCAGAGAAACGAGGAAGTGACTTCTGACAAATGCCACACTTCCATTGAAGCCATCTGGAAGACAGGTGATAATAGATTTGTGCCCAAACTAGTGAGTCACTCTGTACTACGACAGGAAAGCACTCTCTACATCTCAGTAGAAACAGTTGAGAGTGATTCTCTCATGACTATCCACCGGTACTTCTGACTTGTCAGTGGCCAACCAGACTGGTTGCCAGAAAGACACTGATCATAAGGCATTGTATTTGAAAGGCATTCAACCTCAGAAGACTGGAGTGACAAAACTGACACACTTCAAATTATACAATGGAGAGGTGGAGAATAATTGAACTGATTACTTCGAAATCAGCATTTCATGTGGCTGAGAAATTGGTGCACACATTGACTGTCTTGATGATGCAAACATATAAAGAGGCGACAGGAGAAAGTCAGTGGCCCTTTAAAAGGGTCCTCAACCACTGAATAAGATCGTGGCTGATACAATGTTACCCTCAACTCTACATTGCTGCATGTGCTTGAAAATCTTTTATCCCTTAGTTGTCAAGAATCTACTTACATCTTCCGTAAAAATGCAAGATTCTGCATTCACTACCTTAACATAAACGACTTCGCAAAAATATCACTGGCATTAAAGGGTGCTTCGTTTTTTACCTCCATGTACTAATTCTTCATTTTCCCACAAGCGGAAGTATTCTTTCCACATGCTTCAGACCAACTCCACTCAGGGTCTCTTTTGTTTCCATTCATTTGCCTGAAGTTATGTACTACAGAGTCTATAGTTCCAGGCTGTGTAGCTTTTCTATCCCTGTATTGGTCTTGAGTGTGCTTACACAACAGTCCTTATGGCAAATAATTTGACAGGTTCCGTTTCCTCTGATGAAGAATTGCTTTGTCGTAGCTACCTGACTGTCTATTCCAGGGATCGAAATATTTTGAGTGTGTGCATTTAAGAGAGTAGGGAAATATGATGAGGTGAATTATGCACGTCAGGAACGTCACTGCAGCCAGAACCCATCTGGCCACATCTGGAGATTTCCCAATTTATTACATGAATTTCCTCATGTTGTCAGGAGGTTCTTGAATCCTAAGGAATGAACAGAAATCAAACTTTGATCTGTTTTGTCCACTGTATTGAGTACAACATCTTCAGAGTTTGCACCTAGTACACAGGACTGCAAATGCAAAAATAATTGCCATGCATATCAATTATACACAAGTTACAATAGGCAGTAAGGTAGAAACCAAACAGCATGGATAAAGACCTGCCACTGTGTGCAAGTGAAGATCGGCTTGTACAGCTGTATGAGTACATAAGTATTTGGTGTGTGTGTGTGTGTGTGTGTGTGTGTGTGTGTGTGTGTGTGTGTGTGTGTGTGTGTGTGTGTGTGTGCGTGTGCGTGTGCGTGTGTGTGTGTGTGTGTGTGTGTGTCTATGTGTCTCTGTCTATGTATGTTTTTCTGTGTTTGTGAGTTAGTTTTTCTCCGTGCATGCCCGATGGTACACCAAAATATATCATTCTCTGTTTGTACACGATTCTCTGTCCACAATGGGAGACAGTTAACGGGAGATTTATCTAAATTAAAACAGTAAACGCCTCTGTACGTTTTTTTCATTGTGTGTAAAGCAATGCAATTGCCCCGCCTGCTGGCCGCCGCCATCTATTGCAACTGCGGAAGGCAAAAATCACCAAGGAATCATACAAAAGGTTAGCAGCAGCACACAGTACCATCCAATCTGTCAGCAACACCAAAACATACATTGGAACAGTGTGGAGATTTCGGAGATGGTCACCATGAAGAATAGAGAGAGGTTCATCGTGGGGATTAGAAAAATTGTCAATTTTAGCAGAAAATGCATAAGTTCATGTAACAAAATTGTCAAAGAGTGCATTATTTTCAAACGCTTGCGCATATGCTCTCTGTCAATCGAAATGTCCTATTTTAATGTGTGAGCACTGCGTTTATATATCGAACTGCCTGCCTATCTGCTTATCTAAACTATCTGTGTCTCTATTATCCGACCAACATGCTTGACAGTTTATTTTTTCTGCGTGCCTATTTATCACGCTGGGTATTTTCCTCTTCCTCCTTCCCTGCATTTGCCAGCCTCTCCCTCTGTTTTCCCCTGCTTCTATATATGTTCAATAAATTATGTTTGTTCAACTCACCCTGTGTTGCACCCGATGATGTTGAACAGAGCCTTTTAAAATACCGGGTGCTCTTGTCTCTCAGTGACGTGTCTATATAAGCATTGTTGCATTAAATTCAGCACTATGAGCATGGTTACGATTCAGAAATATTTCTTAGCGTCCTCATCCGACGGCTATGGGGTGGTTAAACTGACAAGTCTGCTGGTTTTGGCCAGGGAAAAGGGGAAATCACTTCCAACATATGGGGCACAGTCAATAAAGCCATTCGTACAGTGGGTGTTAATATATTGGTTTCCAAGGGAGAGAGTCAGACAGCACCACAACAGAATGGCACTCCCTCCATCATGTCGAAACAGCTGAGGGTGATACTCTCTCCACTATTCGCATTCATCGGTACCACTGACGTTTCAGTGAAAGATGAGACTGGAAAGTAAAATGGCACAAATAATAAGGCTTTGTGTTTGGAAGACGTTCATCCACAGAATATTGGAGAAACAAAACTGACATTCGTCACGTTATACAGAGGAGAGACCGAGAATGATTGAACTGATTGTTTTGACATTAACATTTCATATGGCTGAGAAGTTGACGCTCCAATTGATAGTTATGATCATACTAACATAGACGAGGGTACAGGAGAACATCAGTCGGCATTTAACTCCATCCTCGACCATTGAATATGATAACTCCTGATATGACGTTAACCTCAACACTACATCATTGCATATTCTTGAAAATTTTTCATGCCTTTGTTGTCAAGAACCTACTTACCTCTGCCTTTAAAATGCTTCAGGATTCTGCATCCACGACCTTAACATAAAAAAAATTCAAAAAACTCACCGCCCACTGTATTTTAAAAAAAAACCTCCGCATTGCTGAGACTAATTGGTGCTGCCCAATTTTTAACCTCCAGCTCCTAATTCTTCGCTGTTCCACAAGAGGAAACATGCTTTCCAGATATTCCTGATCAACTCCCCTCAGGGTCGAATATGATTCCGTTCATTTTCTCTGAATCTTCGATGCTCCAGACAATCCAGGCTGTGTATCTTTGCTATACCTGTTTCAGCTTTGAACATACTTAAAGCACAGTCCCGATCACAAATACGTTGATAAGCTCAGTTTCTTCTGTTGACGCAATGCTTCTTTGCATCTACCTGACTATGTATTCCACTTCAACGGGGTGGGGTTGGTGATGGGTGGGGACTATTCCCCATTTACCCTGTCAGGTTTTCATCATACATCTTTCGAGCATTTGGCCCTTGAAGTTGGGCAACCTGATACAAAGTGTTGGAAAAGGTTATAAGTGATAGGATTTATAATCATCTAGAAAAGAATAAATTGATGAGGAATAGTCAGCACGGTTTTGTGAAGGGAAGGTCGTGCCTCACAAACCTTATTGAGTTCTTTGAGAAGGTGACCAAACAGGTAGATGAGAGTAAACCGGTTGATGTGGTGTATATGGATTTCAGCAACGCGTTCGATAAGGTTCCCCACAGTAGGCTATTATACAAAATGCGGAGGAATGGGATTGTCGGAGATATAACAGTTTGGATCAGAAATTGGCTTGCTGAAAGAAGACAGAGGGTGGTAGTTGATGGGAAATGTTCATCCTGGAGATCAGTTACTAGTGGTGTACCACAAAGGTCGGTGTTGGGTCCACTGCTGTTGTCATTTTTATAAATGACCTGGAGGATGGGTGGGTAAATTTGCAGATGACACTAAGGTCGGTGGAGTTGTGGATAGTGACGAAGGATGCTGTAGGTTGCAGAGGGACATAGATAAGCTGCAGAGCTGGGCTGAGAGGTGGCAAATGGAGTTTAATGCAGACAAGCTTGAGGCGATGCACTTTGGTAGGAGTAACCGGAAGGCAAAGTACTGGACTAATGGTAAGATTCTTGGTAGTGTAGATGAGCAGAGAGATCTCGGTGTCCATGTACACAGATCCTTGAAAGTTGCCACCCAGGTTGACAGGGCTGTTAAGAAGGCATACAGTGTTTTAGCTTTTATTAATAGAAGGATCGAGTTCTGGAACCAAGAGGTTATGCTACAGCTGTACAAAACTCTGGTGCGGCCGCACTTGGAGTATTGCGTACAGTTCTGGTCAACGCATTATAAGAAGGATGTGGAAGCTTTGGAAAGGGTGCAGAGGCGATTTGCTCGGATGTTGCCTGGCATGGAGGGAAGGTCTTACGAGGAAAGGCTGAGGGACTTGAGGCTGTTTTCATTAGAGAGAAGAACGTTGAGAGGTGACTTAATTGAGACATATAAAATAATCAGAGGGTTAGATAGGGTGGACAGGGAGAGCCTTTTACCGAGGATGCTGACAGCGAGCACAAGGGGGCATAGCTTTAAATTGAGGGGTGAAAGATATAGGACAGATGTCAGAAGTGGTTTCTTTCTCAGAGAGTAGGAAGGAAATGGAACGCTTTGCCTGCAAGGGTAGTAGATTCTCCAACTTTAGGTACATTTAAGTCGTCATTGGATAAGCATATGGACGTACATGGAATAGTGTAGGTTAGATGGGCTTCAGATCGGTATGACAGGTCGGCACAACATCGAGGGCCAAAGGGTCTGTACTGTGTTGTAATGTTCTATGTTCTATGTTCCATGTTCTATATAACAACTGAATTTCCTATGCTGGCTATTTGCACATTGCAAGGTGTGGACGCCGCTGTTTATTTCAGTAGTGTTGTGCACTTATTGTGACATGAAGGTGGAGGTCGGATAAAAATTGATCAACGTCATTTGTGTTTTTTTTTCAAACTTCCATTTTGAGATGACATTGTTGGAAGATTTGTCAAACATGCCTTCATATTTCACAGTTGAGAAGTTAACAAAGGGAAAAATGACAGCACGTTCTGAGCCAATAGACACTTCCAACTAGAAGAACCATAAGACCATAAGACGAGAAGACATAGGAGTGGAAGTAAGGCCATTCGGCCCATCAGGTCCACTCCGCCATTTAAATCATGGCTGATGGGCATTTCAACTCCACCTCCCTGCACTCTCCCCACAGCCCTTGATTCCTTCTGAGATCAAGAATTTGTCGATCTCTGCCTTGAAGGCATCCAACGTCCCGGCCTCCGCTGCACTCTGCAGCAATGAATTCCACAAGTCCACCACTCTCTGGCTGAAGAAATGTCGTCTCATTTCAGTTTTAAATTTACCCCTTCGAATTTTAAGGCTGTGCCCACGGGTCCTAGTCTCCCTGCCTAACGGAAACAACTTCGCAGCGTCCCCCGCTTCTAAACCATACATTATCTTGTAAGTTTCTATTAGATCTCCCCTCAACCTTCTAAACTCTAATGAGTACAATCTCAGGATCCTTAGCCGTTCATCATACGTTAGACCTACCGTTCCAGGGATCATCCGTGTGAATCTCCACTGGACACGCTCAAGGGCTAGTATGTCCTTCCTGAGGTGTGGGGCCCAAAATTGGACACAGTATTCTAAATGGGGCCTAACTAGAGCCTCGTAAAGCCTCAGAAGCACATCGCTGCTTTTATATTCCAACCCTCCTGAGATAAACGACAACATTACATTAGCTTTCTTAATTACAAACTCTACCTGCAAGTTAACCTTGAGAGAATCCTGGACCAACACACCCAGATCCCTTTGCACTTCTGATTTGCGAATTTTCTCACCGTTTAGAAAATAGTCCATGCCTGCATTCTTTTTTCCAAAGTGCAAAGCCTCACATTTACTCACGTTGAATTTCATCAGCCATTTCCTGGACCACTCTCCTAAACTGATAAATCTTTCTGCAGCTTTCCCACCTCCTCAGTACTACGTGCCTGTCCACCTATCTTCGTATCATCGGCAACCTTCGCCAGAATGCCCCCAGTCTCTTCATCCAGATCATTAATATATAAGGTGAACAGCTGTGGCCCCAACACTGAACCCTGCGGGACACCACTCGTCACCGGTTACCATTCCGAAAAAGAACCTTTAGTCCCAACTCTCTGCCTTCTGTCAGACAGTCAATCCTCATTCCAAGCTAATAGCTCACCTCGAACACCATGGGCCCTCACCTTGCTCAGCAGCCTCCAGTGAGGCACTGTATCAAAGGCCATTTGGAAGTCTAGATAGATAACATTTACTGGGTTTCCCTGGTCTAACATACTTGTTACCTCTTCAAAGAATTCTAACAGGTTTGTCAGGCACGACCTACCCTTACTAAAACCATGCTGACTCGCTTTAATCTGATCCCTGCACTCCCAGGAATTTAGAAATCTCATCCTTGACAATGGATTCTAGAATTTTACCAACTACCGAGGTTAGGCTAATCGACCTATAATTTTCCATCTTTTGCCTTGATCCTTTCTTAAACAAGAGAGTTACAACAGCAATTTCCAATCATCTGGGACTTTCCCCGACTCCAGTGACTTTTGAAAGATCACGACCAAAGCCTTCACTATTCCCTCAGCCACCTCCCTCACAGCATTAGGATGTAGCCCATCGGGGCCTGGAGATCTGTCAATTTTTAGACCTTTTAGCTTTTCTAGCACTTTCTCTTTTGTAATGCCTACCGTACTCAACTCTGCCCCTGGCTTGCCCTAATTGTTGGCATACTACTCATGTCTTCCACTGTGAAGACTGACGCAAAGTGCTTATTAAGTTCTTCAGGTATTACCTTATCTCCCATCACTAGCCTTCCAGCATCAATTTGGCGCGGTCCAATATCTACTTCTGCCTCTCGTTTGTTTCTTATTTATTGAAAGAAGCTTTTACTATCATTTCTAATATTACTGGCTAGCCTACCTTCATATATGATCCTCTCCTTCCTTATTGCTGTCTTTGTTATACTCAGTCTGTTTTTGTAGCCTTCCCAATCTTCTGATTTCCCAGTGCTCTTGGCCACTTTATAGGCTGTCTCTTTTTCTTTGATATATTTCCTGACTTCCTTTGTCAGCCATGGCTGTCTAATCCCACCCCGGATAATCTTTCTTTTCTTTGAGATGAACCTCTGTATCGTGCCCTCAATTACACCCAGAAACTCCTGCCATTGTTGGTCTACTGTCTTCCCCGCTAGGCTCTGCTTCCAGTCGGTTTTCGTCAATTCCTCTCTCATGCCCCTGTAATTACCTTTATTTAACTGTAGCACCATTACATCGGATTTTGCCTTTTCTCTTTCAAACTGCAGACTGAACTCTACCATATTATGATCTCTGCCTCCTAGATGTTCCCTTACTTTAAGGTCTTTTATAAAGTCTGGCTCATTACATAGCACTAAGTCCAGAATAGCCTGCTCCCTTGTGGGCTCCATCACAAGCTGTTCCAAAAAGCCATCCTGCAAACATTCCATGAATCCTCTTTCTTTGGATCCACCAGCAACATTATTCACCCAATCCACCTGCATATTGAAGTCTCCCATGATCACCGTGACCTTGCCTTTCTGACATGCCCAATCTATTTCTCGGTGCATCTTGCGCCCCTGGTCCTGATCACTGTTAGGAGGTCTGTACATAACTCCCATTATAGTTTTTTTTTGCCTTTGTGGTTCCTCAATTCTACCCACACAGACTCCACATCTTCTGACCCTATGTCATTCAGTGCCGTAGATTTAATTCCATTCTTAACTAACAGGGTAACCCCACCCCCTCTGCTTTTTCAATATGTTGTGAATCCTTGGATGTTTAACTGCCAGTCCTGAGCTCCCCGCAACCATGTCTCTGTGATGCCTACCACATCATAATCATTCAGGAGGATTTGTGCTGGTAATTCATCTACTTTGTTGTGAATACTATGAGCATTTAGATAATGTGCCTTAATGCTAGCTTTCTTATCATTATTCGAGAGGTTGGACATCCCAAGATGTCGTAGGCTATCCTTCCTTTTTATCAGTATTCCTAGTCTGCCTCGAGCTTAAATCCACCTGTACACATGCTATCCTGTTGCTTATCTTTCCATTTAACTCCATACTCCCTGACTCTTTCACTTTCCCTTCTCCCCGACTCACTAGTTTAAAGTCCTACTGACCACCATATTTATCCTTTTCGCTAGAACACTGGTTCCAGATCCGTTCAGGTGGAGACCATCCCATCGATACAGTTCCCGCTCCCCCCCCCCCGATTCCAAAACTGATGCCAATGCCCCATGAAATGGAATCCCTCTTTCCCACACCAATCCCTTAGCCACGTGTTTACTTCCCTAACATTCTTTTCCCTATGCCAATTGGCACGTGGCTTGGGCAGTAATCCTGCAGTAAATGCATCTTCCCACTCTTCACCTAGGTCAACAACACAGAACTTACAATTTTGCACATATCAGGAGAGAGGATGTGGCCGACTATCTCTGCTTCCTGATCAGCACCATGTTACAACTCATAGGGCAACTGTCCAGATACTACAGGCAGAGCGGAGCCAAAGCAACAGCTTCGCTCTCTGACCATCCACAACATGACAGAGGAGAAACAATCAGTGACTGAAAGTGAATTTTGTGGAGCATCCCTGTTCGATGTGTAAATGTTACATGAATTGTCACTGTTGAGGTTCGAAACTTGGTACCGTAGGTAGCACACCTGCCTCACAGCACCAGGATCCCAGGTTCACTTCTCCGGTCTGGCGACTGTCAGTGTGGAGTTAGCACATTCTCCACATTACTTCCTCGTGCTCCGGTTTCCTCCCACAGTCGTAAGTTGTGCAGGCTAGTTGGATTCACCATGCTAAATAGCCTGTAGTGTTCAGGGTGATCGAGCTTAGGTGGGTTTTGAGGGAATGTGGACTTGCTGGGCTGAAGTGCCTGTTTCCGGACTGTAGGGATTCTACGGTGAAGGATCTCCATTTTCAAAACAACGTGTTTAGCGATATTATTAGACAACTCAACAGCAAGTGAATCTGGAACTGGAATCTGTTTGAAACAAGCGTAGGGATTCTACCACTGCACATTGGTAGCTCCTCACAATTTAAACCGTCAGTTACATTCGCATAATGAGAATAGTCATTGCTTTTCGAAACCATCGTCTTCATGTCCGACTGAGAGGAGAGTAAAGCCCAAATATGCAGTGGTTCTCCTCCTGAGAATGCACATCAGTGCAAAGCAGGAAATGAAGTTGGAACAATCCTGTTCAAAGGCAAGACAAAAGCAAAGACCAGGGATCACTCAGGCACTGCTTAACGTAAACATCGAGTACAGAATTGCAGTCAGTGTCGAAAGTTATCATGTGAAAAATCAGCTGAAACGAACTCTCTGAAAATTGACATTACATGCATTGTCACGTAACTGATTTTTATTGTTTCCTTTACGGAGTCTCCAAACAAATTGAGATTAAGTTCAGTACCTCAGTGGGAACTGAAGAGGTGGTCAGAATTAAGGAGAAACTGAGACTACAGAAAGTGAGAGAACAATAAAAGGGGTCAAATATTTCAGGACAGCGTGACTGATATACAGTATTGAGAGATTGCATATAAATTTAACTGTTACACTGAATCTCCATGTACTCATAATTACATTCTCAAGCACATCTATACTCATAGAGAAAACACAAACATGCACGCACACATGCACGCATACATTCACATGTACACATTCATACACACACACATGCACACAAACACCAAACAGTGAAACAAAGCCTCATTCGTTGTTGTTTTATTGAATAAATATTATTCAGCAAAAATACTATTCAGTGAGCTGCTGTACATCATGCGTGTTTTGATGCTATCAGTGAACACCGACGAAAATGCAACATTTCCTCTTGTGGGTTTTTGTTCAGGTTTGGATCTGATCTGTCTCACTGTGCTCTTGCACAATAATATGTTGCACTATCTGAAACCCTCAAAGGTCTGATATCCAAAGTGAACATATTGTTTGTAAGGTCTTTGTAAGCATCAACTCGGTTTTCAACCTCTGGATTAAAACCGTTGCTGTCTTCAGTATAATGCCAAACTAACCATTGTGGAGCATTCCCAGGACTTTGTTTGTACCAGTACATAGTGTAGGTACCCAGATCAAAACCGCTGGTTTTACATGTCAGTCTCAGAGGCTGTCCAGCAATTCCCATGACTTCCTCCTGTTGAGTCAACAATACTTCAGATTGGGCACCTAGTGAAGCAAAGGAAAATTAATTAAACTGAGAAACTGCAAACCAGGTTAAAATTTTCTTGAAAGAAACAATTAGGTCTACGCACTGGATATGAAAGCAAGAAGAAGAGGAAGAAAGCTTAGCGACCTCATGCTTCCTGACACTGTTTTTATTGGTACAGTATGCTCTCCTGTCACTCACTGCAAAAGCAGATCTACAGACTGTTGGACGCTCATCCACACCCACAGAGTTTTATGAATCAGAAGAAGAGGCGGTGTGTGTGAGAACATTAGAGATTGGCTGTCTACCATTGACGTCTGATGTAAATACATGGGGTTTGACTTCTGATATAATTACATGGGGTTTTTGCCATCCTCACTGGGCTGGCCGTGGCAACATCTCAGTGCAGGCTTTGCGTAAAATTACAGTCACTGTCTGACTTCTTTTTACCTTTCAAAAATATAAGTTGTTCATAATGGCAACATTGTATACATAAACTGTCATTAAAGCAGTTCGGTCCTACACGCGGCACATGAAGAAACAAGCCACCTTCGGATTGGGACTCTATCCAGTAAACAATCTCAAGGCATTTCCAAATGATTTCAGGGCTCACTTAAATACGCTAGAGGCATAGCGAGAATCCAATAAATGAATGGATCCCTATTTACCTTAGGCAGAAAAATACTTTTTTCTCTCACTCACGTTTCCAATAGGTCTACCGATTCGCCTTCCATGGAAAAATTATATTTTTATAAGCTTGATGTTGACTGTTAGCCACTAACGTTTCATGCAGTAATTTTCCAGTAACTTACTGGCAATTCAAATCGAACAAGTACAGTGACTCATTATTATTTGTTCTATGAGCTAAAGCTCTAAAATAAAGCCTCCAGTAAATTTGTAAAGCTTGAATTTCTGGCCATAAAATGGTTGTGTCCAATTCCAATAAATCTTTACAAACGTTTTGTTATCCCCATCTGTCCAAAGGTACACACAAGTAACAGAGTCACTGAGGTCACATTGAGTTAGTTTAATTCAGCGCCTGATAGGATGCTTCAGGATTTCCAACGTTCTTTCATCAAATTGAAGACGGAATCTAAATATTTGAGAGTGTACTAATGAGACAGGAGTGGAGAACAATTAGCTGAATCAAGCCTGTCAAGAGTGTCAAAGCAGCAGGAGCCCAACTCACCACATCTGAATAGCTCCCATTCTGTTGCTACAATTTACTTACCATGTGGGAAGTTTCTGGGGTATTCAGAGCAAAACAGAAAACAAACCTTCTATCTATTCTATATACCATGTCTGTGTGAATATCTTCAGAGATTTCACAAATACACAAAATTGCAAACGCAAAGAAATTACAAACCAAATGAGCCGTACAAAGGTTACAACTGGCAACAACAAGCCTGTCATATATCAGCTAATATGTGAAAGATTAGATTGGTGCATACTGCTTCCTGGGCGCATGAATATTCCGTGTGTGTGTGTGTGTGTGTGTGTGTGTGTGCGTGTGTGTGCGTGTGTGTGTGTGTGTGTGTGTGTGTGCGTGCGTGTGTGTGTGTGTGTGTGTGTGTGTGTGTGTGTGTGTGTGTGTGTGTGTGTGTGTGTGTATGATAGCATCTGTTTTTTGTGCGTTTGTGAGAATGTGTTTCTCCGTGCTCCCCACTCATGCAGCAACCCCATCATTATCTGTGAGTGTGTGATTCTATCTCTACAATGGGTGGCAGTTGGCGGGGGTTTTATACAAAATTAAGAAAGTAAATGCTCTGTGCCTTTTTCATCAGTTAGTGTTTAAAGTGGTGAAAAGTCACACCCTGCTGGCGCTCTGCATCTATTGCAATTATTAACTTTCGAACATTATGGGAGAATCAGTCAAAAGGTGAGCTGCAGTAGACAGCACCATCGAATCTAAAAGCAGCACGAAAACGTACACAGCATTACTGTGAGTATTTTGGACATGGTCACTATGAAAAATATGGAGAGGATTAGCATGGAGAATACAGAGGTGGTCATTGTTAACAGAGAAGGCATGAAACAATGTAACATCATTGGCGACAATTATGGTATCTTCAAATGATTCTGCATATGTCGTCTATCAGTCTATTTTTGGCGTGTGAGCACAGCACTCATTCATCGTAATGCCTGCCTGTCTATCTTTTTGTCAATCAAACCATCTATCTGTCTACTTGTAATCTTGCTTTCTATCTGTCTGTCAATATGTATATATCGATCTATTTATCTCTCTATCTAACCATCTGTCCATATATCTATTTGTCTGACTATCTGTCTATCTATCTGTCACTCTCTATTATTCTACAAATGTATGTTACAGTTTACCTGCATGCATGTCTATTTATCAGACAGTGTTTCTTTCAGTTTCTTATTCCATGCGTTTTTTTTCAGTCTATCCCTTTGTGTTCCATTCTATCCATGTTTGCTCTTTCAACTGTTTGTACGTAGACTTACATTCTACTGCACTTAATCATGTTGAACAGTGCCTTGTAAAATGCCGGGAATTCTCATCGTTCACAGACTCCACATTCAGATCCCTATCTAAAGGCATTGTTCCATTAAATTCAGCACTATGAGTATGCTTCTGTTGCAGAAAGGTTTTTTTTCAGAAACCTCGTCCGATATCTGTTGAACCGTTTAAAACTGACAACTCTGAAGGTTATGACCAGAAAAGATGTGAAGCGACTTCTGGCAAATGTGGAACTGTCACTGAAGCCGTCTGTCCAGTTGATGACAATATATTGGTGTCGAAGGGGGAAAGTCAGCCAGTACAACGACAGGAAGGCACTCTCCCCATCTGTGCAGAAACAGAGGAGAGTGTCACGCTCTGCAATATTCATGTCATCTTTACTTCTGCTCATCAGTGAGCAATTTGGAGAGGGTCCCAAAAGGACAATCAGGCATTGTATTTGGGAGACTTTCTTCCACTGTAGATTGCAGAAACGAAATTGTCGATCCACAAATGAGAGAAAGGAAAGGAAGGGAAGAATTGAGGTATTTTGTTTTGACATCAACATTTTATATGGCTGAGGATTTGGCACTCCAATTGATTGTTAGAATCATAAGAATGTATCACGAGGGTACAGGGAAAAGTTAATTGGCATTTTAGAGCATCCGCTGCCATTGAATTAGATTATGGAGTCTGTAATCAAATTGAAGTTGAGTTCAAACACAAAGAGGAAACCTGAAAAAAGACAGAGTGAGTGTCAAACTCAAACTAACGAGAGTAAGGTAACAGCACAGATGAATAAAATACCTGAGAGCGAGATTGACACGTATGAGGTATGAGGTACAAGTAGAACTGAAAATGAAATCATGACAGTGAACTTCTACATAATTGTACAAACTTTATGTTTCTCTCTCGCTCACACACACACACACGCACACAAACACACAAACACACAAGAACAGCTACTGCCATGTTGTGATGTAAGCAGATAAGCACTTTTCTGTGATCACAATCATGATGAAGGCATTAAGTCAGCATTCCTTCAATCCAATCGAATCGGCACCTTCAGTGGCTCTCATTCTAAAACTCCGCCCCTGATTGCTATCATGTTTTTGGATGCTCCCCCCTCATTCCTTTGTCGTGAAGGTGTGCATCTGAATCTTGAAGAAGAGGAGATATCTGACAACTCACTATGTCCAAATTTGGGCCCCACACCTCAGGAAGGACATACTAGCCTTGGAGCGTGTCCAGCGGAGATTCACACTAATTATCCTGGGATTGTACTCATTGGAGTTTAGAAGTTTGAGTGGAGCTCTAATAGAAACTAGCAAGATAATGTATGGCGTAGAAGCAGTAGATGCCAGGAAGTTGTTTCCGTTAGATGGGGAGACTAGGACAGGTGTGCATAGCCTTAAAATTAGAGAGGGTAAATTTAAAACGGAAATGAGACGACATTTCTTTGGCTAGAGAGCGGTGGGCTTGTGGAACTCATTGCCACGGAGTGCAGTGGAGGCCGGGGCGTTAGATGCCTTCAAGGCACAGATCGACAAATTCTTGATCTCACATGGAATCAAAAGCTATGGGGAGAGTGCAAGGAAGTGGTGTTGAAATGTCCATGAGCCATGATTTAAATGGCGGAGTGGACTTGATGGGCCGAATGGCCTTACTTCCACGCCTATGACTTATGGACTTATGCTCTAACGGTCTGCAAGTTATGGCACAGCGAACTGCAGAGGATAACAATTGGAACGGGTGCGTTCAAAGATGACACTGCCCTGTGTCTGTGTTAGAGTTCAGAATATGCATTTTATTTTCTCATCAGCTCAGGGAAATAGTTCGTCGACAGTTTGATGAGTGGTTAGTTTGGCTTCCTCTTGATATGTATTCAAACGCCTGACAGCACATAATAACTTCCCAAAATTCTGTGAAAACATCACAGATAGAGCAATCTATGGTGCAAAGACAGTTTTTGTAAAAGAGTGAGACTGTTTGCAATCACTGTGTCCCAGAAAGCACAGTAATACACAGCAGTGTCACTCAGCTCTAATCCAGTGATAGTGAATCTGGTGAGTTTCTTCGATTTTTGAAGCTCTACATAGAAACGATCTTTCGCAAAATCTGCCTTATCCTCACTGCCTCCAGTACCTTTCCTCAGTATATAATCGGGCTGCGTGCCTGGGTACTGCCGGTACCAGTATATCCAATAAGAGCTCTTTGTAGTCTCATAGTTACAACTTAGAGTCACTGCCGCTCCCTCCGTCTGAACATCTGAAGAGAGTGACTGAGTGACTGAATCTCCACGACTCAGGTCTGAAAGAGAAAATAGATATTAATTGCACAATGTCAGGCTGACATCAATTAAATATATGATTTGATAAAAGAATATGAATTCCATTTCTTCCACATTTACCCATTAGAAATGTGACCGACACAAACCAAATGCTGAGCAGCCACATTGCCTCTGTCCTTGGCATTGTGGGGCTGCCAGATGTTTGATGACACCCATTCTGTAACCCCGCCTACAATATGCTGCTTGTCTTAATGTGGATGTATCCACCTCACTGCTTTTTCTCGGTGTGATGCTGAGATGTTGGGATAGGGAGGGCTGACTCTAACTGATTTGGCAGCCCCCAAGCAGAGTCAAAGTCACTATTCTTAATACAGGACACTATGCATTCTGAGAGCACGGCTTTGATTCCAGATAAGCAATTTACCACATTCCCAACTCATTTACTCTCCAGAATCTGTTCTTTTGCTTACTCTTACACCAAGTTGAAGTGGCTTGTGATAAACATGTTAATGGGTGCACTGAAGTTGCCCAGTAATACCATCAACGAGATTGACAGCTCTCACATCATCATTGTACACGGACAAACTGCCCCTTCTCAAAGCAAAGCCATTCAAATTAAATCTCCCACATCATAAAACTTAATTGCAACTTTTAATCAGATGTATGTCTAATAATATGCTTATCAGAATCCACATCATTGAGATCTTCCATTGCTGTTTCTCTATTCATGTGGCCAAGATTATCTCACTTACATTTTTTGCTTCCCCTTCGATATCTTCAGTTTCTTTCCACTCCAACCCTGTGTTTTTTTAATCATTTAAAACAGGCACCTCATGGAAATGGACTCAATGCACTTTTGAATAATGCCATAGCAGCTGTCTTAGACACCAACACCTTCAGTGTGTGTGTGCTTGTGTGTGTGAGTGCGTGTGTGCGTATGTGTGTGTGTATCTGCATGTGTCTCTGTGCATGTTAGCATCTGTTTTTTTGTATATCTGTGAGAATGTGTTTCTCCGTACACCCTGCTCGGGCAGCAATACCCATCATTATCTGTGAGTGTGTGATTCTATCTCTACAATGGGTGGTAGTTGGTGGGGGCTTTATTCAAAATTAAGAAAGTAAAGCCTCTGTGCCTTTTTTCATCAGTTAGTGTTTAAAGTGATGAAAAGTCACGTCCTGCTGGCGCCCTGCATCTTTTGAGCATTATGGGAAATCAGTCAAAAGGTGAGCTGCAGTGGACAATACCTTTCAATCTAAAAGCAGCACCAAAACGTACACAGCATCACTGTGAGTATTTTGGACATGGTCAACATGAAGAACACGGAGAGGATTAGCATGGAGAACACAGAGATGGTCATTGTTAACAGAGAAGGCATGAAACCATGTAACATCATTGCTGTCAATTGTGGTGTCTTCAAATGCTTCTGCATATGTCGTCTATCAGTCTATTTTTGGCGTGTGTGAACAGCAACCATTGGTCGAACTGCCTGTCTGTTTTTCAATTTATCTATCTCGCCAACTATCTGTCTGCCAGTCTATCTATCTATCTAGCTTTCTATCTGTCTGTCATTATGTATATATCTATCTCTTTATCTCTCTATCTAACCATCTGCCCATCTATCTGTTTGTCTGTCTCTCTATCTGTCTATCAGTCTCTATTATTCTACGTACGCTCATTACAGTTTACCTGTGTGCGTGTCGATTTATCAGACAGTGTTTCTTTCGGTTTCTTATTCTATGCATTTTTCTCAGTCTGCCACTCTGTGTTCCATTCTATCCGTGTTAATTCTTACAACTGTTTGTACGTAGACTCACATTCCACTGCACTTAATCATGTTGAACAGTATCGGGAATTCTCATTGCTCACAGACTCTACCTGCAGATGACGATCTGAAGGCAATTTTCCATTAAATTCAGCACTGTGAGGATGCTTATGTTGCATAACGGTTTTTTTTCAGAAGCCTCGTGTGATATCTGTTAAACCGTTTAAACTGACAACTCTGAAGGTTTTGACCAGAAAAGCTGTGAAGCGACTTCTGGCAAATGTGGAACTGTCACTGAAGCCGTCTGTATGGCTGATGAGAATATATTGGTGTCGAAGGGAGAGAGTCAGCAGGTATTATGACAGGAAGGCACTCTCCCCGTCTGTGCAGAAACAGAGGAGAGTGTCACTCTCTACATATTCATGCCATCTTTACTTCTGGCTTATCAGTGAGCAATTTTGAGAGGGTCCCAAAAGGACAATCAGGCATTGTATTTGAAAGACTTTCTTCCACAGTAGATTGCAGAAATAAATTGTCGATCCTCATATGATAGAACAGAAAGGCAAGAAAGAATTGAGCTATTTTGTTTTGATATCAACATTTTATATGGCTGATGGTTTGGCGCTCCAATTGATTGTTACAATCATAAGAATGTATGACGAGGGTACAGGAAAAAGTTATTTGGCACTTTAGAGCATCCTCTGCCATTGAATATACTAACGAGAGTGATTCACCAGCACCAGTGAATAAAATAAATGAGAGCGAGATTGACATGAAGTATTAGGTGCAAGTAGAACTGAAAATGAAATCATGACAGTGAGTTTCTACACAATCAAATCAACATATGCTCTCTCTCTCTCTCTCTCTCTCTCTCTCTCTCTCTCTCTCACACACACACACACACACACACACACACACACACACACACACACACACACACACACACACACACGCACACACACACAAGAACAGCTACTGCCATGTTGTGATGTAAGCAGACAAGCAATTTTCTGTGATCACGATGGTGTTGAAGGCATTAAGTCAGCATTCCTTCAGTCTAATCGAATCGGCACCTTCAGTTGCTCTCATTCTAAAACTCCACCCCTGATCCATAGCGATAGTGTTTTTGGATGCTCAAATCTCATTCCTTGGTGGTGAAGGTGTGGATCTGAATCTTGAAGAAGGAGTGATATCTGACAGCTCACTGTGTCCAATTTTGGGACCCACACCTCAGGAAGGACATACTAACCCTGGAGCGTGTCCACCGGACATTCACACGGATTATCCCTGGAATGGTAGGTTTAACGTAGGATGAACAGCTAAGGATCCTGGGATTGTCCTCATTGGAGTTTAGAAGGTTGAGAGGAGATCGAATAGAAACTTTCAAGTTAATGTATGGCTGAGTAGGGGTAGACGCTCGGACGTTGTTTCCATTATGCAGGGAGACGAGGAACCGTATGCAAGCCATAAAATTAGAGGGGATAAATTTAAAACGGAAATGAGACGACATTTCTTCAACCAGAGAGTGGTGGGCTGGTGGAATTCATTGCCACGGGGTGCAGTGGAGGCCGGGACGTTAGATGCCTTCAAGGCACAGATCGAAAAACTCTTGATCTCAGAAGGAATCAAGGGCTACGGGGACAGTGCAGGGAAGTGGAGTTGAAATGCCCATCAGCCATGATTTAAATGGCGGAGTGGACTTGATGGGCCGAATGGCCTTACTTCCACACCTGTGTCTCATGGACTTATGGTCTTATGGTCTGCAAGTTATGGGACAGCAAACTGCAGTGGATAACAATTGGAATGGGTGTGTTCATAGATGACACTGCCCTGTGTCTGTGTTAGAGTTCAGAATACGCATTTTATTTTCTCATCAGCTCAAGGAAATAGTTGGTCGACAGTTTGATGCGAGTTTATTTTGGCTTCCTCTTGGTGTGTGTTTAAACCCCTGACAGCACATAATAACTTCCCAAAACTCTGTGAAAACATCAGAGATAGAGCAATCTACGGTGCAAAGACAGTTTTTTGTTAAAGGGTGAGACTGTTTGCAATCACTGTGTCCCAGAAAGTACAGTAATACACAGCAGTGTCAGTCAGCTCTAATCCTGTGACAGTGAATCTGATGAACTTCTTCGAGGTTTGAAATTCTACTTGAAATGATCTTTCGCAAAATCTGCCTGATCTTCACTGCCTCCAGAATATGTCCTCAGTGTACAATCGGGTTGCTTGCCTGGGTACTGCTGGTACCAGTATATCCAATAAGAGCTTTCTGTAGTCTTATAGTTGCAACATAGAGTCACTACCGCTCCCTCTGTCTGAACATCTGAGGCAAGCGGCTGAGTGACTGAATCTCCACGACTCACGTCTGAAAGAAAAAATAGATGTCAACTGCACAATGTTAGACCCACATCAATTAAATATATGATTTGTTGAAAGAATGTGAATTTCATTTCTCCCACATTTACCTGTTAGAAATGTGCCCGACACAACCCAGATGCTGAGCAACCACATTGCCTCTGTCCTTGGCATAGTGGAGCTGCCAGATATTTGAAGACACCCATTCTGTTAACCCTGCCTTCAATATCCTGATTATCTTAATGTGGATGTTGCCACCTCACTGCTTTTTCTTAGTAGTGACTCTGAGATGTTGCGAGAAGGAGAGCTGACTCTCAGTGATTTGACAGCCCCCAAGCTGAGTTAAAGTCCCTATTCTAAATACGGGACACTGAGCATTCTGAGAGCACGCTTTTGATTCCAAATAAGCAATTTCCCACATACCCAACGCATTTACTATCCATAATCTGTTCTTTTGCTTACACTTATCCCCAGTTGATGTGGCTTGTGACATGTTAATGGGTGCACTGAAGTTGCCCAGTAATACCATCCACGAGATTTACACCTCCAACGTCATCCTTGTTCACAAACACACAGCCACTTCTCAAAGCAAAGTCATTCAATTTAAATCTCCCACAGCATAAAACTTAATTGCAGAGGTATGACTCATAATATGTTTGTCAGAATCCACCTCACTGAGATCTTCCGTTGCTGTTTCTCTGTTCGTGCGGTCAAGATTATCACACTTACATTTTTTGCTTCCCCTCACATATCTTAACTTTCTTTCGACTCCGATCCTGTTCTTTTTTGAATCATTGAAAACAGGCACCTCATGGAAATGGACTCAATGTACTTTTGAATAATGTCATAGCAGCTGCCTTAGACAGCAGCACCATCTGTGTGTGTGTGTGTGTGTGTGTGTGTGTGTGTGTGTGTGTGTGTGTGTGTGTGTGTGTGTGTGTTTCTGTGAGCGAGAGAGAGACATAAAGTTTGTACAATTATGTAGAAGTTCACTGTCATGATTTCATTTTCAGTTCTACTTGTACCTCATACCTCATACGTGTCAATCTCGCTCTCAGGTATTTTATTCATCTGTGCTGTTACCTCACTCTCGTTAGTTTGAGTTTGACATTCACTCTGTCTTTTTTCAGGTTTCCTCTTTGTGTTTGAATTCAACTTCAATTTGATTGGAAACTCCATAATCTTATTCAATGGTAGAGGATGCCATTAAGTCCCAATTAACTTTTTCCTGTACCCTCGTATTACATTCTTATGATTCTAACAATCCATTAGCGTGCCAAATCCTCAGCCATATAAAATGTCGATGTCAAAACAAAATTCGTCAATTCTTCCTTGCCTTTTCTTTCGATCATGTGAGGAACGACTATTTCGTTTCTCCAATCTACTGTGGAAGAAAGTCTTCCAAATACAATGCCTGCCTGTCCTTTTGGGACCCTGTCCAAACTGCTCACTGATAAGTCAGAAGTAAAGATGACATGAATATTGCAGAGAGTCACACTCTCCTCTGTTTCTGCACAGATGGGGAGAGTGCTTTCCTGTCATAGTACTGGCTGACTCTCTCCCTTCGACACCAATATATTGTCATCAACCATACAGACGGCTTCAGTGACAGTTCCACATTTGCCAGAAGTCGCTTCACATCTTTTCTGGTCAAACCCTTCAGAGTTGGAAGTTTAGCCGGTTCAACAGATGTTGCACGAGGTTTCTCAAAAAAAAACCTTTCTGCAACAGAAGCATACTCACAGTGCTAAATTTAATGGAACAATGCCTTTAGATAGGGATCTGAATGTGGAGTCTGTGAGCGATGAGAATTCCCGGTATTTTACAAGGCACTGTTCAACATGATTAAGTGCAGTGGAATGTGAGTCGACGTACAAACAGTTGAAAGAACAAACATGGATAGTATGGTACACAGAGGGACAGGCTGAGAAAAGTGCATAGAATAAGAAACCGAAAGAAACACTGTCTGATAAATAGACATGCATGCAGGTAAACTGTAATGTACATATGTAGAGTAATAGAGAGTGATTGATAGATAGATATACAGACAAACAAGTAGATAGATTGACAGATGGTTAGATAGAGATTTAAATAGATAGATATATACATATTGACAGACAGATAGATAGAAAGCCAAGATTACAGACAAACAGAGAGACTGCTAGATAGAAAGATAGACAGGCAGGTATTTTGGTGAACGGGTGCTGTGCACACAGACCAAAAATAGACTGATAGACGACATATGCAGAAGCATTTGAAGACACCACAATTGTCAGCAATGATGTTACGTGGTTTCATGCCTTCTCTGTTAACAATGACCATCTCTTTATTCTCCATGCTAATCCTCTCCATATTTTTCATAGTGACCATGTCCAAAATACTCACAGTAATGCTGTGTACGTTTTCGTGCTGCTTTTAGATTCGATGGTGCTTCTACTGCAGCTCACCTTTTGACTGATTCTCCCTTAATGTTCGAAAGTTCATAATTGCAATAGATGCAGGGCGCCAGCAGGGTGTGACTTTTCATCACTTTAAACACTAACTGATGAAAAAATCCACAGAGGCTTTACTTTCTTAATTTTGAATAACACCTCCGCCAACTACCATCCATTGTAGAGATAGAATCACACACTCACAGATAATGATAGGTGTTGCTGCATGAGCGTGATGCATGGAGAAAAACATACTCACAAACACACAAAAACAGACGCTAACATGTACAGACATGCATGCAGACACACACTGCAGCGAAGCTACTGCCAGGTTGTGATGTAAACAGATAAGCACTTTTCTGTAATCACATTGGTGATCAAAGCATTACTTCAGCATTCCTTCAATCCAATCGATTTGGCACCTTCAGTGGCTCTCATTCTAAAACTCCGCCCCGCTATATTGATGTTGTGTTTTCGTATGTTCAAACCTCATTCCTTTGTGGTGAACCTCATTCCTTTGTGGTGAAGGTGTGGATCTGAATCGTGAAGAAAGAGCGATATCTGACAGCTCACCGTCTCCAAGTTATGGGACAGCAACCTGCAGTGGACAACAATTGGAACCGGTGTGTTCAAACATGTCACTGTCCAGCGTCTACGTTCAAGTTCAGAATATGCATTTTATTTTCTCATCAGCTAAGGGAAATCGTTGGTTGACAGTTTGATGCGTGGTTAGTTTGGCTTCCTCTTAGTGTGTGTTTAAACCCCTGACAGCACATAATAACTTCCCAAAATTCTGCGAAAACATCACAGATAGAGCAATCTATGGTGCAAAGACAGTTTTTGTAAAAGAGTGAGACTGTTTGCAATCATTGTGTCCCTGAGAGCACAGTAATACACAGCAGTGTCGCTCAGCTCTAATCCAGTGATAGTGAATCTGGTGAGTTTCTTCGATTTTTGAAGCTCTACATAGAAACGATCTTTCGCAAAATCTGCCTTATCCTCATTGCCTCCAGTACTTTTCCTCAGTATATAATCGGGCTGCGTGCCTGGGTACTGCCGGTACCAGTATATCCAATAAGAGCTCTTTGTAGTCTCATAGTTACAACTTAGAGTCACTGCCGCTCCCTCCGTCTGAACATCTGAAGAGAGTGACTGAGTGACTGAATCTCCACGACTCAGGTCTGAAAGAGAAAATAGATATTAATTGCACAATGTCAGGCTGACATCAATTAAATATATGATTTAATAAAAGAATATGAATTCCATTTCTTCCACATTTACCCGTTAGAAATGTGACCAACACAACCCAGATGCTGAGCAGCCACATTGCCTCTGTCCTTGGCATAGGGCGGCTGCCAGATATTTGATGACACCCATTCTGTAACCCCGCCTACAATATGCTGCTTGTCTTAATGTGGATGCATCCACCTCACTGCTTTTTCTTGGTGTGATGCTGAGATGTTGGAATAAGGAGGGCTGTCTCGAACTGATTTGGCAGCCCCCAAGCAGAGTTAAAGTCACTGTTCTTAATAGTTGGACACTAAGCATTCTGAGAGCACGGTTTTGATTCCAGATAAGCAAGTTCCCACATTCCCAGCACATTTACTCTGCAGAATCTGTTCTTTTGCTTGCACTTATCCCCAGTTGACGTCATTTATTATGATAGACATGTGAATGGGTGAACTGAATTTTCTCCGTAATACCATCCACGGGATTCATAGCCCTCACTTCATCCTTGTGGACCAACAAACTGCCCTTTCTCAAAGCAAAGTCATTCAAAATAAATCTCCCACATCATAAAACTTAATCTCAACCTTTAGTCAGCGGCATCTCTGCTATTATATTTGTCAGATTCTGCTTCATTGAGACCTTCTGTTGCTGTTTTTCTGTTCTTGTGGTCAAGATTATCATGCTTATTTTTTTTAACTCCCCCTTAGATATCTTCAGTTTCTTTTCACTCTCTTTCCTTGTTTTTTTTTTCTTTTTGGCTCATTAAAACAGGCTCCTCAGGGAGTTGGGCTCAATGTACCTTTGAATAATGCCATAGCTAACTTGGATACCAGCGCTCTGTGTGTGTGTGTGTGTGTGTGTGTGTGTGTGTGTGTGTGTGTGTGTGTGTGTGTGTGTGTGTGTGTGTGTGTGTGTGTGTGTGTGTGTGTGTGTGTGTGTTTGTGTGTGGATGTGTGTGTGGGTGTGTGTGTGTGTGTGTGTTTTGATAATTTTGTTATTGTGTTAATAACACATTCTGCTGTACCTGTTCATGTGTATGTGGCTGTATGAATGTTTATTTGTATGTTTTGGTTTGCTGTATTTGTACATGCGTGTTGGTGTGTTCTCAGGTCCACACTGTATTGTTCTGCCTGTCTCAGTGTCTCATTGGAAACACGTTTAAAATTTTAGAAACCTTCATCTGCAACGTTGTTTCACTGTTCTAATGTCAATTCAAAAGCAGTTGGTCTTGCTCACAGAATATATTGTCCAGATAGATGATAATGAGTGAAATAACAAACAAGCCTCACAATCATTTCCCCTGCTTCTCTCCTGTCTGTTGAAAGCAATAAGATGCTGCATTCTACAAGTTGATGTGCCATCCTACACTAGAGAAGGATGCTGCTCAGAAACAAAAACAAAAATTGCTGCGAAACTTCAGCATCTGTGGAGATATATGTGAGTTAACATTTTGGGTTGAGTGACCCTTCCTCAGAACTAACATTAATGAAACGTTATAACAAGGTGAAGAGCTGGATGAACACAGCAGGCCAAGCCGCATCAGAGGAACAGTAAATCTGATATTTTGGGCCAAACCCTTCTTCAGGAAATGATGTTCTGAAGAAGTGGCTCATCCCAAAACGTCAGCTTTCCTGCTCCTCTGATGCTGCTTGGGCTGTTGTGTTCATCCAGCTCTGCACCTTGTTATCTCAGATTCTCCAGCATCTGCATATCCTACTATCTATTAATGAATCGTTAACTCTAATTTCTCTCCACAGTTGCTGCCAGCGTTACTGGGGTTTTCAAGAAAGTTCTGTTCATGTTTCTGATTTACAGCATCCACTGTTTTTTTCAGAAGACTATACTCATTTTGGACTGCCTCATATGGAGGACAGCAGCACACCACACCATTCAAACGGAAAGCAGATCAACTCGTACAGTCCAATACAGTCATCAAGTCCAGTATAAGACTTTTCTGCCTCCCACTCCCATGTCAAGTTAGCATGCATCAATTTACTGGTGATATTTTAATATTTCTTTCATTCTCTGCTTTTCTTTGTTCACCTGTCCATCATACTGAAAATTGATTTCTGCATCTCCAATGCCATTTCCAGAAGTCACACCTTTGCTAGAGTGCGTGTTTGCCAAGAGGGAGTTTTTGGATCAGGGATATTTTGTAAACACTGAACAGATCTCACAACTTTAGTCGGTTTGATCGCCAAGATAGGTTGAAAGTTAGATTCTCGTCGACGACAGATGAACTTCACCTGTCTCCCTAAGGCGGTGAAAAGTCCTAATTTCTTCACTTCTTCATATCTCTTACCAGACCAGTCATTTACCTCTACCCCTGGACATTCTAGTCTGGAACCAATCGCATTAGAACACCACTAAATTAAAACTGGAATTCTGCAGAAAATTGACAATGAGAAACATACTTTTTGCTTATCACCCTGATTTTTTTTTCGGTATATGCACGAGCCACAGTTGTGATTGGGGCGGGGCGTAGAATGTGACGTTTTGGTAGTGTCCCTACTGTTGATGACGAAGTACCAATTTCAATCCCACGTGTACCAAAAGTGTACAATTAATATCTGACACCGCAGAAACATAAATGTTGTTTCTCCCCGTGGAAGAGTTTCTGAATAGAAGTCGTAATCTTTGAGTTCGCAGTCGCAAATTTAAGAGAGGATTGAGGGGGATATTTACCCAGACAGGAAGGAATCTGTGGAATTATGTACAACTGATTGTGAAGTCCTCTGTATGTTCAAGGCTGAATAAAAGATGTCGTTTCAAAAAAGAGGGAATCAAAGCTTCTGGAGTAAACGCAGAAATGTGCAGTTGAATATTATTGGATCAGTCATGTTCTCTTTGAACAATGAAAAACTCTTTGAGGCTCGCAAGTGAATTACTGGCAAAAAAGGAAAGAAAAGCAATTCTTAGAGAAAGCTAAAACATAAATATATTTCAAACTGCCAGTTCTGTGAAGGAAGTAGTGGTGAAGATATTATGAAGCAGAAGATGAGTCACCTGCAAAAATATGCAGATTAGACAGATTTCCTTTATCAGTTCACACTGGTCTAAATAGCTGAGCCACTGACAGTTATGAGCCAATTTGTGCTTTGAGAATCGAGGGGAAAACAACATTTCCTCTTGTGTTTTTTTTTGTTTTGTCAGTTTTTCTGTGCCCTGTACAATAATATGTTGTGCTGTCACATATGCTCAATGTTCTGACATCCAGAGAAGTTATTTTCTGAATGGTCTTTGGAAGTATTCACTCGTTCTTTAAACTCTGGAGTTTTCTTTTTCTGTTTTCTCTGTAGTGCCAAATTAACAATTTCAAGCCATTCCCAGGCCGCCGTTTCCACCAACACATGGTATAGTTTTCGGCTCTGAACCCGTTGGTTTAACAAGTCAGTCCAAAGACTGTCGGGGGATCCCTACATCAGCCTCTGGCTGAGTTAATGTCATCTTCGACTGTGCAACTAGTAATGTAAAACAGCAGTAATTAAGCCAGTGTGACTCGGGCTCATGTTCCTCTCCTCGGGGTGGGAATTAACAAAGAAATTGATAAACTCTTAAAACTTGAGGGGAAAGTAATTTGAGATACGCAGGGGATAAGAAAGCAAGAAGGTGAGCAATAGGCCTCTGCAGCATCATCCTTCATGAGGCTGCACTAAATGAGACAATCTGCCCTCCAGTCACTCATACACAAAACAGTTTTGTGGATTGTTAGATTCTGATTCTCTGACACAAATGTTTATGAATCGGCAGGAGGGAGGGTTGGTTTGAGAACACAAGTCATTGATCGCCTAAAATCTATGTCTGATGTAAATACACAAAGTCCAGCTCACCCGTGGGGTACTGTGTAGTAGCACCATTTCATTATCAACGCTAATTTAAAAGTCGGAATTGAGAGTTACTGCTTGAGACTCAGAGAAAGACTCAGTTTCAATGCACACAATTGGTCAGTACGGCGATAACACAGAAGTTAAAGTGAGATCGACAGCTGCGTTCATTGTCGGGACTACAGAGTGAATCATGTTGGGCATAGGACCAGCTGCTCATGTATTCTGATAACAGAATGTGTCAGTGTGCGAATCACAGAGATTATCAGTTAAGGGATTCCAGTGGCAGTTTTATTGGAATGCAGAGCAAATCCATGTGGCAAGTAAAGAGTGAGTCAGTGTGGAGGGAACAGATATATTCAGTGTTGGTGTTTTAAAAAAAATGCCAGTGCTTGGACTGCGGATTTTACAGCTTGGGATGACAGAATTCGTTAAAGATGGGATTTTGGAGAGTATCAGCGTGCGTATTACAATGATAATCAGCAGCAATAATAGTGCTCGTTAGAGCGGAGATTTCAGAGCAGGTCAGTGTGGAGATTACAGAGGTGGTCAGGTGTGGAGTACCAAAGGTGCCGGTGTAAGGAATAAAAAGCCCTCAGTTTTCACAGAGGAGAAAAGCAATATTCCAAAGAATCCTCAGACAATGTCTTTGAGACGGGGAGACTGACAGTTTGATAGGTTTTTGCAAGAGAAAATGGAAAACGTTTTATGGCAAATGTGGCACTGCCAATCAAGCTGACCATACAGTGGATGAGAATATATTGGGAGCTCTGGGAGCCAAGCAGCACGTACCAGGCAGACAGGCACTCACACCCGCCCTGTCTCTGTAGGAGCACGAATGATTTACACTCTCTCTGACCATTGCTGTCACTTCAGTCTCCGGCTGGTGTTATGTCTGTTATGACAAAACATCAAAAGCTATCACAGACTGAAACATATAATTCACATGCAGTACTGTTAGTAAGAGGGTGGCCAAATGATGATGCTGTTTTGTCCCCTGGTGATTATTTTTTCGTTGTCTAAAGATCTGCTAAGTGTTCAGTAGAAAAATCTACTTAATGTATTTTATTGGTAACATCTTTCTTCAGTATATATATGAGTTGCACGCCTATGTGTTATCGGTACTGGAATAACGCATGCTTGCTCCATGTCATATGCTAGGTACAGCGCAGAGTCACTTCTTCTCCGTCTCTCTGAGGATCTGAGTAGAATGACTGAGTTAGAGAATTTCCATGACTCAGATCTGTAAATCAATTATCATTTGTAATATACCTGGCTAAAAGTGGTTTATCATGTAATTTGACAAAGAATTGTGATCAATATTTCCTCGAAATTTTCCTGTTTGAATGGGTCTCCAGAAAACTCAGCTACTAAGTAGCAACATTGTCACCATCCTCTGTGTAACTGGGCAGTCGAACACTTGCAGACACCCATTTAAAACCCGTGCCAATAAACGGATGCTGTAGTCTCTCCCGATGTTCCAGCTCATGCTTTTTGTTGGAGGAACACTGGCTGTCATAGAATTAACACATTCAGAGCTGGGTAACAGTCACTATTCATGAATTGGAGAACTGAGTATTCTGACACATTGGTTTCTCTCATGATAAACAATCCCCCAGGTTCCAAGTTTTGTTACTCACAAGGCTCCTTCATTTTCTGCCGCAATTTCCAATTGACTCAAGTATTGCTTTTCGCTGGTTAATCTGTGCCCCCGAAATGCCCCCAAAAACCAAAAAACCATAAGACACAGGAGTGGAAGTAAGCCAATTTGGCCCATCGAGTCCACTCTGCCATTTAATCATGACTGATGGGCATTTCAGCTCCACTTCCCTGCACTCTCCCGTTAGCTCTTGATTCCTTATGAGATCAAGAAATTATCAATCTCTACCTTGAAGGAATTTAACATCCCGGCCCCCAATGCGCTCCTTGGCAATGAATTCCACAGGCCCACCACTCTCTGGCTGATGAAATGTCTCCTCAGTTCCGTTTTTAATTTACTCCCTCTATTTCTAAGGCTGTGCCCACGGGTCCTAGTCTCCCCACCTCACGGAAACAACTTCAGAGCTTGCACCCTTTCTAAACCATACATTATCTTGTAAGTTTCTATTAGATCTCCCCTCAACCTTCTAAACTCTAATGAATACAATCCCAGGATCCTCAGCCGTTCATCAAATGTTAAACCTACCTTTCCAGGGATCATCCGTGTGAATCTACGCTTGTCACACCCCAGCACCAGTATGTCCTTCCTGAGGTGTGGGACCCAAAATTGGATACAGTATTCTAAAAGGCGCCAAACTAGAGCTTTATAAAGTCTCAGAAGCACATCACTGCTTTTATATTCCAACCCTCTTGAAATAAACAACAATGTAACACTCGCTTTCTTAATCACAGACTCTACTTACCTTTAAAGAATCCTGGACCAACACTCCCAATAGTCTATGCCTGTTTTCTACTTCTGTACTTCTGCTTTACGAATTTTCTCACCGTTTAGAAAATAGTCTATGCCTGTTTTCTATTTTGCCAAAGTGCAGAACCTCGCATTTGCTCACGTTGAATTTCATCAGCTATTTACTGGACCACTCTCCTAAACTGTCTAAATCTTTCTGCAGCCTCCCCACCTCCTCAGTACTACCTGCCTGTCCAACTATCTTCGTATCATCGGCAAACTTCGCCAGAATGCCCCCAGCCCCTTCATCCAGATCATTAATATATAAAGTGAACAGCAGTGGCCCCAACACTGAACCCTGCGCGACACCACTTGTCACTGGTTGCCATTCCGAAAAAGGGTCTTTTATCCCCACTCTCTGCCTTCTGTCAGACAGCCAATCCTCAATTCAAGTCAGTAGCTAACCTCGAACACCATGGGCCCTCACCTTGCTCAGCAGCCTCCCATGAGGCACTGTATCAAAGGCCTTTTGGAAGTCTAGACAGATAACATCTACTGGGTTTCCCAGGCCTAACATAACTGTTACCTCTTCAAAGAATTCTAACAGGTTTGTCAGACACGACCTACCCTTACTAAAACCATGCTGACTTGTTTTAATCTGATCCCTGCACTTCCAGGAATTTATAACTCTCATCCTTGAAAATGGATTCTAGAATTTTACCAACTACCGAGGTTAGGCTAATTGGCCTATAATTTTCCATCTTTTGCCTTGACCCTTTCTAAAACAAAGGAGTTACAACAGCAATTTTCCAATCATCTGGGACTTTCCCAGACTCCAGTGACTTTTGAAAGATCACGACCAAAGCCTTCACTATTTCCTCAGCCACCTCCCTCGCAGCATTAGGATGTAGCCCATCGGAGCCCGGAGATTTATCAATTTTTAGACCTTTTAGCTTTTCTAGCACTTTCTCTTTTGTAATGCCTACCATACTCAACTCTGTCCCCTGACTGTCCTTAATTTTTCGGATACTACTCATGTCTTCCACTGTGAAGACTGACGCAAAGAACTTATTAAGTTCTTCAGGTATTTCCTTATCTCCCATCACTAGCCTTCCAGCATCAATTTGGAGCGGTCCAATATCTACTTTTGCCTCTCGTTTGTTTCTTATGCATTGAAAGAAACTTTCACTATCATTTCTAAAATTACTAGCTAGCCTATCTTCATATTTGATCCTCTCCTTCCTTATTCCTCTCTTTGTTATCCTCTGTTTGTTCTTGTAACCTTCCCAATCTTCTGATTTCCCAGTGCCCTTGGCCATTTTATAGGCTATCTCTTTTTCTTTGATACATTTCCTGACTTCCTTTGTCAGCCATAGCTGTCTAATCCCACCCCGGATAATCTTTCTTTTCTTTGGGATCAACCTCTGCACTGAGTCCTCAATTACACCCAGAAACTCCTGCAATTGCTGATCCACTGTCTTCCTCGCTAGGCTCTGCTTCCAGCCGATTTTCGTCAATTCCGCTCCCCTGCCCCTCTAATTACCTTTATTTAACTGTAACCCCATTACATCGGATTTTGCCTTTTCTCTTTCAAACTGCAGACTGAACTCTACCAAATTATGATCTCTGCCTCCTAAGCGTTCCCTTACTTTAAGATCTTTTACAAAGTTAGGCTTTATAAAACCACCCATGAACCAACAAGTTATCATTGTGGACCCACAGAATGCTACTCACAAAATGCAATATCTCAAACTCCAACTCCCACATCACTGAACTCGATCTCAAGCATATACAACAGCACCCCATGTCAATTTCAACAAGAGTCCTTTTTTTTCTGAACATCTATTGTGGTTTTGGTGAACTCAGGCAGAAGATTATAGCTCTCCTTTTCTTTGATCCACCACCCCAAAATTTTTCACTGATCTCAGTCTCACTTTACCTCTGCCCCCCCTGTGAGTGTGGGTGTTTTTCTCTCTCACTGAATAGGGAGGCATCCCAGGACAGTGCTAATTAATAAAGTCACAGGTTCGCTCTTTGGTTCTAGCAATATCAGTCACTGCTTGTGTGTGTCCATAAGATTCTTTACACGTGTTTGTGTGTGTGTGTGTGTGTGTGTGTGTGTGTGTGTGTGTGTGTGTGTGTGTGTGTGTGTGTGTGTGTGTGTGTGTGTGTGTGTGTGTGTGTGTTTGTATGTGTGTGTGTGCGCGCGCGTGTGTGTGTGTGTGTGTGTGTGTGTGTGTGTGTGTGTATGTGTTTGTTTATGTATATTTGTGCAACTGTGTAGCCTGGGTTGAGTGCATAATTCAGCGTGTTTGTGTGTGGATCTGAATGTTTAGATGTACACATTTGTCATCATGTATTTGTTGTCATGTATTTTTCACTGATGTGTTTTGCTCATCTGTCTCAGTACTTCATTGGGAACATGCTCAAAAAATTTAATCATTCAGCTGGAAAGTTGTTTTGGGAGACTGGCATGAGTACAGAAGCCACTGGTCGTTCCTCTGGGAGACAAGGTATCTGGAGGGATGAAATAGCGGAAAACTTTTGAGTCTGTTTCCTGATTTGCCCCATGTGTGGAATGTTATAAGATGTCGCCGTCTGCTGGTGTACCTACTCGACTGCACAAGACGATGTTCAAACTCATCAGGTATTTACTCAGAAGGAGGACAGCCGCACAGCATATTCAACTGAAAGCGGCATCAGATCATAACAGGTGGCAAACTGTACAGCCTTTGATGCTGGCGATCTACATCTCCAGTTAATATTCGTAAAAGTGCTGGTGATGTTTCAATGTTTCTTTTGCCATTTGTATCTCTTTGCTTCGATGCCTGTCACAGCATGTTCTCCATTTTCCGTATCACTTGCCGGGAATCACAATCCGCAGTTTGTGGAGAGGCCGTGTTTGCTGTGAATCAATTTGTGAATCAGGGAACGTTAGCGCAAGCATAGAAGATCGCACAATGCAAAGATTCTTACCATTATAATTGACGACAATTCAGTTTCTCCTCACTGATGGTTCTGCTTCAGGCTGACCTCCTCACTCCTGAAAAATGTTCTTCAATTCTTGATTTGTTTGCAACTTTTAGCAGACCTGAGATTCATCTCCATTCTGGATGGCAAACTGTGTAACTACTCACAATGGAACAACACTAATGTAACACAGAATTAGATTATGCTATTGCATGGCTGCAAATATGCAAAGAAGTGATTGAACAAATATGTTTATGTTTATCAGAACGAGAATAATTCTTCAGTGCGTATTCAATCCATGTGCAGGGTTCTTGTGGCCTCGTGGTCAATATACCCATCTTTGAGTCAGATGGCCAGCATATCCATTCCATCTGCTCTGCAGGCGTGCAATGAATACTGGGCAGCTTAAAACAGAAAGGTTGTTTACGTCTGCAGAAGGGTCTACGACAGGAGGACATGATTTTAAAAGAAAGAGCCAAAATTTCAGGCAGAGATTAGGAGGAACATCTTCTCACAGAAGGAAATACATCTGAGGAAATCTTTATAACAGAGGATTGAATTCACAATTATGTTCAAGGGTGAGGTTGAAAATGTGTTCAATTACGAGAATCAAAGACTGTGATGAAAACACAGGGGAATAGAATTGATGCTTATCAGATGAGCTATGATTTCATGTTTCAATGGACTAAGTGGCCTATTTCTGCTTCTATGTTTTATACTCTTAAGACCTCATGATGTCAATCAAATGAGAAAGTATGTATGTGGGCATGTGCATTTATGCAGTGATTTGTTTAAAGTTGGATTGCACGACCAAGTTCCAACCAAAGGTCAAAAGAAACCAATGTTTTCAGATTGCAACCAAGTAAATTTCCAGACAAACTCCAATAGTGGTGGAAAGGGAATCATTGATCAGTCATTGATCTGTGAAATAAAGTAACATTCATTAAACTGGAGTGATTCTGTCTTGTAACTACCCTTGGAAAAGAGGTTGACAAAGGAGTGATGTTAAATACAACCATTAAAATGGGTTAATAAAGAAAACAATTCGACTTACACCATTGAGAAAAAGCAAGGAGGAGAGTGATAGACATTGGTTGCTGAGGCTGTGTTAACTGTGTCCAACTGTCTTTCAGCTGCTCATTGGTAAAGCTATTTGGCGGGTATCTGGACTCTGATTCACTGTCACAGGGTTGTACGAATTCGCAGAAAGGGGGCTGCTTTAAGCATATAAGATATTGGATTCCAACCATTTGAGTGCCTGGTGTAAATATACAGGTTTCTTAATACCCCCGGTGGGCTGCACGGCAGCAGCATCTCATTGTGAGCATTAGAGAACAGAATGAATTGAGAGTTACTGTCCAAATTCGATTCATTTCAAAAATATAATATATTCATCAACCTATGTTTATAAACATACATAGTCACCAAAGCAATTTGGTTCTGTTTTGCAGCACATGAAGAGAAAAACAAACATTGGAGTCTGACTCGAACCAGCAAACAACTTCAATGCATTTCTTGCTTATAGTCAGCTATACCTAGATATATTAAAGGTACCACAAGTGTCCAATAGTGCACAGAACTTCATTTAACTTTTGCAGAAAAAGACTCATTCCTTTTCTGACTCTAGTTTCCTTGATGACAATCAACTCCTGATCTGCGCCAATATGCTGACCCCAAAATCTTGAAGTTGACTGCAACCCTTTTTCATCTTACGTAGGAATTTTTCAAAACATTTCCAGAAAATCAAATATTACACATACATTGACTCAAAATTTTCAATTCTACTTGTTAAATCCTAAAAACATTCCAGTAGATTTGTTAAACATGATTTGCCTGCCACAAAATGATGCTGATTACGTCTAATCCCGTCATTTTTTTCCCAAATGTTTTGATTACCCTACCTATCCAGTGATGCATAAACCTTACAAAGGAATCAGGGATGACATTGAGACAGTTTATTCAAATAGCAACTTACAGTGGTGTGAACTGAACTGCCTGATGTGACGATGGAGGCTTTTCAATTTTCATTTGTCAAATGTTAGATTGATAGGTTTTGGGTATCAAAGTGCTTGAGTCTGTGCTGTGGAGAGGACAGGGGAGTGTGATTAACTGAAAAATATATTCCAGGAGCAGCATTGAATCCGGAGCCAACTGATCACATCCCGAGTGCTTCCAATCTGTTACTTGAATTTACTCATGGTGTGTAATGGTTCTGGGCCACAATGAACAGGAGTCAAACTTCCAGTCAATTCCACATCCCAACTTTGCATCAGAATCATCATAATTTTCAGCAAATACTCAGTATTCACATCGAAAATGCAATCCAAATGATTGGTGCTCATGTTACAACGGGTACTAGCTTACGAATTAGGATGCATGGTTGTGTACATCACAGACTAGGTACATGAATAGGTCATCGCGCGCGCGCGTGTGTGTCTGTGTGTGTGTGTGTGTGTGTGTGTGTGTGTGTGTGTGTGTGTGTGTGTGTGTGTGTGTGTGTGTGTGTGTGTGTGTGTGTGTGTGTGTGTGTGTGTGTGTGTGTGTGTGCACTTGACTCACTTTCTGTGTGTTTTCTCTGTTCATGGTCAGGGTGCTTGAAATCTGTCATTCTGTGTTTGTGAATGCCTCTATTTGTGTAATGGGAGATATTTGTCAGCGGTTTAATGAATTTAGAGGTGAAAGCCTCTGTGGCATTTTCACCAGTTTGTAATACAATGCAGTGTGGCCAATGACAGCCAGAGCTCCTGCCGACGGGTTTGGGCGAGGTGGTCAGACCAGGAAGGCTTCAGGGCACCCTTCAGTGAGAACACAAACACAGCAATTGGACATCAGTGACATTGGGAGGAAGGGTGTCGCTGTCTACCTCTGAATGATGACCATTGCCTTGACACAACCCAATGAGCAGCCAGTACAGAAACGCTGGGGAAACAGGAATTAGGCAAACAGCCTCATCATCTCAATCAAAAGAACTTTTCTGAGAAGCAGCAGTAATTGATTGGAAAATGAATTATGTGCCTCTCCCATGATCAATGTGGTCGAATTACATGAATCTTAATCTGAATCAAGAGTGCATCTATTTACTAAAGAGCCTGTTCAAAGCTGTTGTACACTCTTCTAGGCCAGGTGAAGCGAGAAACCCGACCCATTTGATTCAGAGTGTATGATATTGGCTTTGAACATCAGCTGACCCTAAGAATCTCAAGAGTAACTCACTTCAATTGATTTCATTCAGGATAATCAGGGTAATCCATGTTAATCGCACATCCATCTTCATTTCATTTTTAAAGGCGTACAACATTGAAATAAACAGTGGATCTACTCTTTATAGTACACAGCAGACACAAGAGAAGGAATTGTCACTGTTGTACTTCCATCCACACGGTAATTGACATGCAAAGACCTGGGACATCTTACACACCACATTAATTAAACAGAGAACAATATTGGCATCAGTAACCCACTTGGAAATGCAGGTGAAAAGAAGATACGATCAATTGTGAAAAAAGACGCCGTTATTGATGGTGTCAGGGATGGGTTGTGTTCATTTATGGTGTCTACAATCGAATTGCAACTGAGTTCGCTAACAGGGAGACAAAGGACAAGAAGGAGAGAAAGAAGTTGAAATTCAGTGCAAAGACAGAGACTCACAAACAGATCAGAGTACAGATAGCACTGAGTATCCCCAAAGATGCCAACAGGGGAGACTAATATATGTGAGTCAGCTGACACTGATGCAGAGAAAAAGCATGAGAGAGGCTTATAGGTGCTGGCCTGCTGGGACTGTAACAATGAATTGTAAAATCACCAGGAAATCAGTCAAATGGAAAGCAGCAGCAGATGCCACCACCAAATCTGACAGCAGTATCGCTACATGCGAGTACAAGCGCGCGCGCGCGCACACACACACACACACACACACACACACACACACACACACACACACACACACACACACACACACACACACACACACACTCTCTCTCTCTCTCTCACACATGCACAGAAACAGAGAGAGATGGAGATAGAGACCAAGTAGAAAGACAACTGAAGAGCCATTTTTAAGGGATAGTGTGACAATTATACAGTAATGCAAGGAGTTACATTATTGGCATTGTATCAGCATACTCATTAAACTAACTCTCTTTTTCAGTCTTAGTGTCCTGATTATCTCCGTGTGACTTTCCATCCATCGGCCTGCCTATTCCTCCATCTAGCTATGTTTCTGTCTGTTTATCTATCTCCCTATCAATTGAGCTTTCTATCTGTCTGTCTGTTTTTCTATTTATCTACCTGTCTATTTCCCTATCTGACTATCAATCTATCTGCCTATCTATCTGTTTATCTGCCTATTTATCTATCTGGCTGTCTATCTAGCTATCTGTATATCTACCTACCTATCTATCTAACGATCTATCGATCCATCTATCTATCTGTGAAGATTTCCAGTATTAGATAGAAAGACAGCTGAAGAGGCTTTGAGAAGAATCTAACTTTGATTCTGTTTTCAAGTATGAGAATCAATCTATTCTGAGATGTATCAATTGTGTACAAGATAGAGTTCATCCTGAAAGTCAATCGGAGCAAACATACCTTCTTGAAAACAAAAGCTCGATAATTCTGGTCAACTGACATAGGTTAGTAGAAGAGGGCTTTCAGAATGACAGTCATCCTAGCAAAGAGAAGCAAAGTACAAAAGACATTTTAAAATATAAACAATGAATTTATGAATTTCAGTTGGTTTTACAACTTGAGATAAGAAAAGACTCGACACTCTCCTTTGTGTGGCTTAATGCTGTTTTCAGTTTGAATGGTGCATTCCGTGCTGCTTTCTGTCTGGCTGACTCTATGATCAGTTTCACCTTTCCCTTGTGCAGTAAAGGACATCCATCAGTAGAGGGTAGAGCTGCATCACATTGAACTCAATGGCGGGAAACAGAGATAAACACTCTGAGAAACAAAAACAGGAATTTCTCAGGTCTGCCAGAATCTGTGGAACGAAATGAGAGATAAAGTTTTGACTTGAATGACCCTTCCTGAGAACTAATTTCTCTACACATACATTTGCTCAAAGTAAATATTCATAATCTGAGACTGAAACATGCTGGGATATTGTGAAG
This sequence comes from Stegostoma tigrinum, assembly GCF_030684315.1. Taxonomy (NCBI): domain Eukaryota; kingdom Metazoa; phylum Chordata; class Chondrichthyes; order Orectolobiformes; family Stegostomatidae; genus Stegostoma; species Stegostoma tigrinum. The sequence goes on along the minus strand of NC_081396.1, from coordinate 1,021,952 downwards.
AGCATTCATGTCTCTTGTGAAGAGAATTGGATTGTGAAGAGAACAGGCGGAACCAAACATAGATTGGGAAGAAACAGAATGTGTGAATATATATGTATGCCCAACAAAATTAATGGTCTGTTTCCCCAACAGCAATTTCAATGTGTTTCCACGGAGCTGGAAGTGTGATCCCTTACCTCCTATCGCCATTCCTCCTGTGGGGGCTTAATTCAATGTTACTGAATTCCTGGCCAAAATACTGATTACACAGTCGCTTGTGGCACTAATAGCTGTGGAATTCTCCTCGATGGCAAAGACCTACAGTACCAGGACAATGCTTAGCTTTGCAAAGTGGTACAGGTGGCATGGCAGAGGGGAGCCACAGCTTCTGAATGCAGCCTCGGTCTGTGTGGAGAATTGGGGATATTCTTCACCAGGACAGAAACGGAGCACATTCATCACCAGAGACATCAGGAGGAAGGGTATTGTTATGTAGCGCTGCCTGGTGATTATCACCATGTAAAAACTTCAAAGGGCAACCAGAATAGATACTCCAGGCAGACAGGAGTTAGACTGACAGCTTTGCAAACTGAACATCAACAATCTTACAGAGGAGCAACAGTCACTGACTGAAAATGAATTATGTGAAACTACCCTGTTCAATGTGGAAATATTGTGTGAATCGACATTGGTGAGAATCTCGACGGCTTCCATTTTCTAAAGAATGTGTTCTTAGATGTTTTTAGACACATCTAGAGTAGGTGACACGAGAACTGCAATCAATTGGAACCCAAGTGACGGACTCTACCATAAAATCAGTAGATCCTCAGAGTTACACATCAGCAACTGATCTATAAATCATCTAGTTGATTTCCAATCAGGAGCATGAACATAATCACTGTTAAAAGCACCTCTATCTTCATGTCCTGTTGGCAGGAGAGGAACTTCGAAATAGACAAAGATTCTGCTCTTTAAAGTGCATGACAGACCAATGAAGGAAGTGGAGGACATGCACATGCATTGACACATGAACTGATCCCAAAGAGCTGAGACCACTTATTCAACACTAAATTTAAACATACAAAAATAGTAGGGACTCAGTAACACCAGTTATTATACAGAAATTGCAGCTGAAACACATTCTTTAAACTAAGATTTTAAAAATCATTCTGCATTTTTTTTGTTCCACTCCATAGTCTCCAATCAAAGAGTCCTCACAGGACAGAATTAAGTGTACATTTGATTGTGACATTACCTATCTCTCTTTCCAGCAGAGGGTGTGTGTGTGTGTGTATATATGTGTGTGTGTGCAAGTGTGCATGTGTGTGTGTATGAGCGCGTGTGCATGCACTCACCCAGGCGCATATCTGTGCGTGTTCAATGTGAAAATATTGTGTGAATCGACGTTGGTGAGAATCTCGACTGCTTCCACTTTCTGAAGGTGTTCTTAGATGTTTTTTAGACACATCTAGAGTGGGTGGCACGAGAACCGCAATCAATTGGAACCTGAGGGGCGGACTCTACCATGAAATCAGTAGATCTCCTTACATCTCCTTACATCTGCGCATGTCTTTCCATCCAATGTGAGATTTGTTTTGAGCTTTGATGCTATTTAAAATGTCTAAATTGCACTTCAATTTGCGTTTAGAGTGATTAGGCGTCACCCTCTGCTGGTGCTGTGAAGCTACTTCACTTGTGCAAAGTGAAACATCACAACGGAATCAGTCAGAAAATCAGTAGCAAACAGTAGAATTTAACCTCACAGATGCATCAACACACGCACATGCAAGAAAAGAACGGGGTTTAAAGTCGGCCACTGTGAAGTTTGCATCAGGTTCTGTGTGGCGACTAGAAAGAGAGTCAGTGTGGAGAACACATGCATCCTCATCGTGACATTGACAGATGTACAGAGGCAGCTAATGAATGCCACTCAGGACCTTATATGTTGATTTCAATGACGGCTGTGTCTCGTACACGCGAGATAGAAGCCAAAAATATCTAGTTTTACTCTCCTATTTTCCACTTCTATACAATTAGCACCCAGACTCTGCAGTAAATTATACAAAAGATTCTTTCCCTCTCAGAGAATAAATACTCATCTCTTTCTTGGGTGACTTACTCATTATTCTGAGATTGCTTCTACATGCTTTGTTCCCCATCCTGTTTCCATCCCTTATCTTTACAGCATTGAGATTGAAGGGGTGCGCCCAGAATCAAAGTTAGGGACACTAGAACATCAAAATAACCCTCCACATCACTCACTTATATTCTGACGGTATTCCGATGCGAATACCACAAATCATGTCTCCTTACGCTTTGAAATTAAGGAGTAGAGATGAATGACTGGTCTGTTAATTGCAATGAACAAACTAAGAAATTAAGGAAGTTTTCCAGCATTTCGGTAACGGCTGAAGCACAACCCACCATTGAAGGGAATCTGACTTTGTGTTTGATTTAAGGACCATCCTTTGCTTTAAGGACCATGCTTTGTTACACCGGGAAACTGATGTGAGAGATGCGGAAGGGGTTGTTCAGAATGACACATGGTTGAACGAAGAGAAGCAAAGGACACAGGAAACAATACAAAACCGCCAGTGAATTTGTAAATGTCAGCTTGAAAACATGAGCTAGGATTAGCAAAGACTGCATACTGTCCATGTCGCTGATTTGTTGATGCTGTCATTTTGAATGATGTTGTATGGTTTCGTGTTCCCTCTGCTTGGCTTGCCCTTGCTCTTGTGCAGTAACTGACATTCACACAAACATACTTCTATATGCATAGTCAAATTCAGAAATGCACAAAATCACACATACATGCTCACACAGAGAGCATGGTGCTATGTTGTGCTCTCAGCAGTAGATGCATTATTACTATTTTATTTTATTATCATGCATACTGAACTAATGTGAAAAGCTTTGTTTACGAGCCATAAAAACAGATTATCTGTAAGCAAATGGTGTACAGATCAAAAATAGGTAGGCAGAGGCATACAGAGTTTATTTGACAGGATGTGCGCAAGTCAAGTGCCAGATGAGCAAGAACAGCATGAGCTGAGTCTAGAGAGTTCATTTATCCATCTGATAGTTTCTGGGAAGAAGCTATTCCTGAACCCGCTCATCTTCTGCCTGTAGGAAGGCATTGTAGATGATCATTACCGGATTTCAATCAGTCCTTGATGATGTTGACAGCTTTTGCGCAGCAGAGACCAGATAAATGGATTCCATGGATGGAAACTTGGCTACCATGATGGTCTGCGCTGTGAACACCACCTTCTGCTGTTTCTTAATGTCATGTGCAAAGCATTTGCAATTCCAGGCCTTTAAGCACCAGGATGGTCTACTTTCAATGTTGCACCTGTAGAAATTGGTAAGGGGCCTTATGGACATGACAAATTTCCTGAGCCACATTATGAAGAAGAGTTGTTGTTGTTCTTTCTTCATTGTCGCGTTTCCATGGAAAGTCCAGGACAGTTGTTGGTTGTCATCACTCCAAGGGTCTTGATGCTCTTCACCCTCTCAACATTAGTTCTATGTGATGACATCGATGATGTACACAATTCCCTCAATACAATCAAATTCAGCACTCTGAAAGCCCACCATGAATAAACTGCTGTCGTGTCTCTTGGATGCTTCATACTCCCTGCCATGTGTGGGTGACATGTGAATCTTGTAGAGGTAGAGCTCTGTCCGAGCTCGCTATCTCCAGATCAGATGACAGAAACTTGTTGCGAGTGCTGATTTGGAAAGTAATTTTCAAATATGACTCTGTTCTGTGTTGTATGAGGGCTCGGAGTCTTTAATTTGTTTTCTCAGCAGCTCCAGGAAACGGTTGGATGACAGTTTGAAAAGAGGTTAATTTAGTTTCCTCTCGGCACGACTTTAAATTTCTAACAGTGCATTGTAACAGCCCTGGATTTACACAATCTCCAAGAGACACTCCATCTGTAGCTCAAGGAAGTTTTTGTACAACGGAGAGACTGGTTGTTGTCACTGTGTTGTTCCAGAAAGCGCAGTAGTACACGGCAGCATCAGTGAGCTGTAGCCTTGTTATAGTCAAACTTGTGAATTTCTTTGAGGTCTGAAGTTTCATAGAGAAACGATCTTGTGCAAAATTTGCTTTAAAACCAGAACCAGTACTATCTTTCAACAGAATAAAATCGGGCTGCGTGTCTGTCTTCTGCCGGTACCAGAATAGTGTATAGTACCTCGCTGTAGTTTCATAGGTACAGCTTAGAGTAACCCCGTACCCTTCTGTCCGAGCATCTGAGGAGAGTGACTGAGTGACAGAATCTCCATGACTCATATCTGAAAGGGAAAACAGAAATCAATTGGAAACTGCCAGGCTGGATTCAGTTCAACCAGTGACTTGATAAAGAATTGTGAAATGTACACAGTTACCTCTTAGAGTTGCTGTCAACAGAACCAAGATGCAGAGTCGCCGCATTGTTGCAGTCCTCTGCATGCCAGGGCGATCAGACATTTGAAGACACGCATTCTATAACCCCGCCCACAGTAAAATATTGCTGTGTCACTGGATGTTCCCACCTCATTGCCTTGAGCGGGTGAAGATGCATTGTGGACGGATGCAAGACAGCAGACTCTAAGCGAATGGAAACCAATCAGCTACGTAGAGTCACTGCACTTAAAATGGTACACCGAGAACTCTGAATGATTGACTTCCATCCATGGTAAGAAATCTCTCGAATAACGGTACAATTTACATTAAAGATTGATTATTTTTCACTTGCCAAATTCCCAATTGACCCCAAGTTTTCTTCTTAACCAATTTTCGAGGTGGTGGGATCTGTAGCCGATGTCACCCCCAATAATTCAACTATACACCTAATTCTACTCGACTTATAAACTGCATCTTCTCAAATTGTAGACACTCATATACCACTTTCCAGTTAAATGGAACCAAACTCAGCTTTATAGAGCATTATCTCTATTACGATTTATACAAAAGACTCCTTTATTCTGTTCCTCTATTGCAGATTCTCTGTTCTCGGGCTCAAGATTTTAACCCTTCCCTCTGTTCCTCTCTCCCAGCATCCATCAGTGAGCTTAATCTCACCTTTCTTCTTCTCCTCTGTGGGTGTTTTCTGACTCACTGAACACAGAGGCCTCATATGACAGAATATATCTGAATAATTTTACAGTAGCTATCTTCAGTTTGAGCACTGTGTGTGTGTGTGTGTGTGTGTGTGTGTGTGTGTGTGTGTGTGTGTGTGTGTGTGTGTGTGTGTGTGTGTGTACATGTATATGTGTATGTATATGTGTGTGTGTATTTCTCTGAGCATGCTTGCTCGTCTCTCTGCGCAGTCGGAGATGTTTGTCAGTGTTTTCACAGGATCAAAGCCTTTCCGCACTGCATTTCAAATTGTTTTCAAGTGATACAATGCCACTCTCTGCTGGTGGCATAAAGTTGCTTCCACCACACAGCAAAAATGGCCAGGGAATCAATCAGAAGGAGAACAGTAGCAGACATCAGCATTCTATCTGACAGTAGCATCAACACACACATATAAAAAAAGCAAGCTCAGTTTAGATATTTTAGAGTTGTCCACTATGAAGACTACAGAGGGGGCAATGTGCGGATTACAAAGAGGAACATTGTAGAGAAAACAGGCATGATCAGCACATGGATTACAAATTCTCCAGAGAATTTCTGTCAGGAACTTTTGCTTCAGTTCTAACACGTATGACTCTTGCATCCTCCAGAGGATACAAGACCAGGTTATATTAGTCACTCTATTTCTAACCCAGTCTTGAACATATTTATCACAAAGACTCTTCAATAAATCATTCCACCGATTATTTTCCCTCTGAGAGAATAAATGTCACGTCCTCTTGATTTTAAATGTCTAACTGTTTATTCTCATATTGTCTTCGACTCTTAGACTCTTCCACGGGGCTGGATGTTGGGGGAAGCAACCCTTCTGCTCCACTCTGTCAATTTTTCAAGGCATACATCTGGAGTGTGTGGCATGTGAGTGTGAGCTTCCTGGCACAATTAGGAACATACCACACTTCCAAAAGACCCCTTCATGCAGCTCACTTTGAAACAATTTGAATTATGCTGATCATGACAAACAGAAAATATTTTTACTCAAGTAACTTATTTGCAAATGTTCAGCCCTGGATTAACACAAACTAATTATGCACTCTGTTAATAGTGCTCAAATAGGAATAGATCCACGTTTTAGAGTCCAGGAGTGGAGATGAATGTCTGGTAGTTAAATGTCAGATACAAAACCAGTAATTGAGCCAGTTTTCCAGCATTTCGAAAACAGCTGAAGTACAACTCGTCATTGAAGAGGATCTAACTTTGTATCTGCTTTAAGGATCAACGTCATTCCATTTCAGATCTGCCCACTGTGAACAAACCATTCCCAATCCAGAAACTCACGCTGAGCAAATATATCCACTTGCCAAACTACAGATTCTTACTCCAGGGAACCGCCAGGGGGAATGTGGAAACGGCGGTTCAGAATGGCAGACGGGTGAACAAACACAAAGAACAACAGAAGCATGAGAATATACCGGCGAATTTATGAATGTCAGCTGGAGATACGAGTTGAGAGTAGCAAAGTCTGTGCACTGTCTATCAGTGAGGATTGCTGATCCTGTTAGTTTGAATACTGCACTATGCTGCTGTCCTCCCTTTTTTTGGACCCATGATTTCCTTGACCTTCTTGTGCAGTAATGTGCATCCAGCAACAGAGAGATGCATTGCATCGTATTGAAGTGAAGGGAGTGAAACAAGGAAAGAGACTGTGAGATTTTGTGATCAATTCATTCATTAACAACCCTCCAGACAAATTATCGCACAAAACAACAGCGGGCTGCTGCTGAGCTGGCATTAGATCCCTGAGACAAGGTGCCACATGAACGTTTCTAATCTTGTGAACTTGTTTTCCAAGAGAGAATAAGACGGTCAGAAAAATACAAGGCAGAATATATCAAAACACACAGTGAAGCTGTCAAAACAAATAAGCACAATAAAACGTTCTTACACACAGACACACACACCTGGGTGCCATCTTTGTTCGCAGCACATAGACACAATTTTATGGGATCAGATTGGTGACGAAAGGATTGATGGGACATTCACTCAATGCGATAAAATCAACATCTTCAGCCATTCTAAAAACACCGCTCTTTGTAAACTAGCCTCCTCATTGACTTGTGTACGTGATAAGGATGTGAAACTCAGAGTAGGAGAGGTGTCTCTCAACTCACTATCTACCCTTCATAGGATGCCAAATTGTTGGTGGTAGGGATTGGAAAGGATGAGTTCCCATGTGAATCTGTTCTGTCTCTGTGTGTGCTCGACATCTGCAGGTTATTTACTCATCAGCTGCGGGAAATAGTTGGCTGACAGTTTAATGCAATGTTAGTTTGGGTTTCCATTGGCATCTAAGTTCCTGAAAACAATTTGGAACTTCTCAAGTCCCTGCAAAAGCTCAAGAAAAATCAATGTATGTTCCAACGGCGGTTTTTGTACAGGAGAAAGACTGTGTATCATCATTGTGCCATCCCTGAGAGCACAGTAATACATGAGAGCGTCAGTCAGGTTTAGTGCAGTGATCATCAGGCTGGTGAATTTATTCGCAATTGGAAACTCAGCAGAGAAGCGACCTCTAGCAAAATCTGCTTTATCCTCATTTTCAATATTACTTTTCCACATTATATACTCGGGCTGCGTACTTAAGTGCTCTCAGTACCAGTATAATACATAGACCCTCCATGTAGTATCATACCTGCAGCTTATAGCCACCACCTTTCCTTCTGTCCGAACATCTGAGGACAGTGACTGAGTGACAAAATTTCCAAGATTCAACTCCGAAAGGGAACACAAACTTCAGATGTAAATTATCATTTAAGCCTATGATTTGGTGAAGAAATATGAATTCCATTTCCTCCACAATTGCCAGTTAGAATTGCTCTCCACACAACACTGATGCTGAGTGGCTCTATTGTCGATTTCGTCTGTGTTGCACAGCAGTCAGATAATTGAAGATACCTATTATATAAACACCGCCCACAGTCGACAGCTGACATTCCAACATCACCGCCTTCGTGGGCGATGGTGCGCAGAGGGCAGGAGGAAGATTGCAGACTCTCAGTGAATTGACACATCCAGAGCTGAGTTACTGACACTGTACTTAAAATGAAGAAACGAGAGTTCTAATAGTTTGGCCTCAATACAAGTGTATCTCCAGAATCATGGTACATTTTATTCGCAAAACTCTGTTCTTGTTTCTGTCCAACTTCTTCAACTGACATCACTTTCCCGTTCTTAACCAGTAAAGGGTGCTACGAAATTGCCGGCACTACCCCGAGATTTCCGCCACATCCCATAATCTTTGCGGCTTCACAACTGTGCCTTCTGGCATTACAATCACACCTTCCCATCACTGGACTCACTCTCAAACTTATTCAGCTGTATCTCTGACATTACTTTTACCAGATCCTCTTTTATTCTGCTCCTCTTTTGGTGATTCTTTGCCCTCAGGCTCAAGATAATCACTCTCTCCCCCTGTTCGTCCTCTCAGCACTCTTTACTGAGTTCAGTCCCGTCTTCTTTCCTCCCTCCTGTGGATGTTTTACTGATTCACTGAACACGGGGTCCTCACAAAACGGAATTGCCTGCACATCTGAATGATATTACAGTAGCCATCATCGATTCTGGCACCTTTGGAGAGTGAGTGAGTGAGAGAGAGAGAAAGAGAGAGAGAGAGAGAGAGAGAGAGAGAGAGTGTGTGTGTGTGTGTGTGTGTGTGTGTGTGTGTGTGTGTGTCTGTGTGTGTGTGTGTGTGTGTGTGTGTGTGTGTGTGTGTGTGTGTGTGTGTGTATACGAAAGAGAGGGGGTAGAGAGAGAGAGAGACAGATACAGAGAGACAGAGATACAGAGAGAGATAAAGGGCCAACGCCTGTCCTCATTGCAAGTTACCTGCTATTGAAGTGATGAAATGTCACCCTCTGCAAGAGACCTGTAGCTGCCACGACTGTGTGAGTAAAAATAGCCAGGAAATTAGTCAAAGGGAGAGCAACAGCAGATATCTGAATTCAGTCTGACAGTAGCATCAACAGACATACAGGGAAGTGTAAGGATTAGAGCTGGCCAGTTTGAAAATGACAGATGGTCAGTGTGGAGAAAATTGGCGTGATCAGTGTGTGGATTACAAATTCACAATATTAAACCCTTTCAGGTTCCTTTGCACAGCAATTCAATCACGTCTAACTCTTGTGATCTCCAGAGCATACAGGTATTGCTGCCTATCCTTCCTATGTCTATCTCACCCTTGAACATATTTAGCACACAGACTTTGCAGTAAATAATTCTACAGATTATTTTCCATCTGAGGGAAGAAAAGGTTTCTTACTTCAAATTTCAATCTGTGATTCCTTATTCTGAGGTTACGCCAACTGCTCCTAGGCTCTCCCAAGTGGAAAAACAGCTTTTCTGCCCCATGCTGTCAAGTTTTCATTACACATCTCTGGAGTATGTGGGATTTGAATGTGTGTCTCCTGACTCAGGTAGGGATGCTACCACAACGTCACAAGATCTCCATGCAGTTTGCCTATACACTGATGAATTCTTCTGATGTAGATAAACAGAAAGTAAGTTTGCTCATATTCATTTTTCTGCAGACCTACTGCCCAAGAATAAGACAAACTAATTTTGTATTATGTTCGCTTGCCCTGATGGGAATGGTTAGAGACTTGAGACTCTTAAGATTGGAAATTAATGTCTGCTTTGTTAACTGTCATGAACAAATCAAGAAATTAGGCACATTTCTCGGCATTAGGAAAACAGCAGACGTGCAACATTAAATTCTGACATGATTCTGTTGTTTCTTTGGGTATGCTAAAAGTCTGCAGTTGATTTTTTCAGCAACTCGGGAAACCAGTTGGGTAACAATTTGATGTGAGGTTAGTTTGGTTTCCTCGCCGTGTGTGCTTAATCTCCAGAAATAGCAACTAAGATAGTAACTTCCTGAGACACTGTGATAGCCTAAATATATGCATCAATGTTTGGTCCAAAGGTAGATTTTATACGGGGGGAGAGTGTTTATCATCCCTGTGAGGTCCCAAATATACAACAACATTATCAGTCAGTTCCAGTCCGGTGATAATGAAGCTGGTGAATTTCTTCTGGGTCTAACGTTCTACAGAGAAGTAACTTTTAGCAAAATCTGTTTCATCCTCATATCCAGCTTTTCAACAATATAGACTCCTGTGTGCATTGGCGTTCCAACAGCACCCGTATGATGTAAAGTAGATTGATGTTATATCATAGGTACAGCTTAGAGCAACTGCCTGTCCTTCTTTATCTTGCCTGTCTATGTCGATCTCAGACTTGAACATATTTAGCCCCCAGACTGTTCTCTAAATAATTTCACTGATACTGTTTTTTTTTCATCTCAGAGAAGAAATGCCTCTTCATCTTTATTTTAAATATGTGACTCCTTATTCTGAAATTATACTTTGTGCTCTTAGACTGTCCCACAGGCTGAAACAATTTTCTTCATGTACACTGTAGAGTTTTAATGACACGTCTCCAGAGCCCGCAGGACTTGACAGTATTCCCATGATTCAAAGGCACATATACTACCACAAACACAAGAGATCCCTCCACACAGCTCATCTTTTCTCATTATTTTTCTGATTTTGATAATCACAAAGTATGTTTGCTCCCATTCATTTATCTGCAGAACTCCAGGCCTGGGATAACACAAACAAAAAGTTGTGTTAGTTTAATGATGTTCTAAAAGGAATGGCTCCACGCTTCATCGTCCAGTAGTGGAGATGAACATCTGCTTTGTCAATTCTCACGCAATCAATATGTTATGCAACTTACCCAGCATTGTGAAGATAATAGATGCACACCAGTGAAGAGAATCTAACTTTAAGGCTTTTTTTTAAATTTTAGGATCAGCCTCATTTCATTGCGAGGTTTGTCCATCATGTACAACCCATCCCTGATCCAAAAACTCACCTTCTTTACAAACTATAGGTTGTTACACCGAATTGTCATGGAGGATGTGTAAGTTTGATAGGCAGGAGAACTAGGAGAAACAGAGGACAAAAGAAACATTAAACTGATCAGCGAAATTATGAATGTTAGCTGGACATGCAGGTTTAGAGAACCAAAGACTGCACACTATGTCTGTGCATGACCTAATCATGCTATCAATTTGAATGAGGCTGTGTGCTGCTGCCCTCCAACTAATTGAGTCCTTGATTCGTTTGATTTTCATATTGAGTACTAATGGACAGCAGCTAGCAGAGGAGAGCGCTGCATCATGTTGAACCGAGAGGAGTGAAACAGGGAAAGAGGCTGCGAGGGTTTTGTTGATTAATCATCCATTATCAGCTCTCCAGTCAATTTATACCACAAAGCAACAACAAGCAGTTTCTAAGCTGACATTAGATCCGTGAGACAATGCTCCAGATGAACGTTTCTAAACTTTTGAATATATTTCCCATCAGACACTGAGACAAACAGAACAATACACAGCAGAACACATCAAAACACAAACACAAATAACGCAAAACAAACATGTACAACAAAACGGCCACACAGGCGCTCAGACACATACACATTAGCACTAACACCAGAATGCACAGTTGGAAACGGTCGCGGGCCCACGTCGTGTCCTTTTGGTTCTTGTTTATGTGGAAGTATAACAACAGCACTTCATCATCTGCCGTTTTATGCACTATCAAGAGAACAGCCACTGCCATGTCGGTATTTTACTCCTAAAAATATGTCATGAAGGTGGGAAAGATGTTAATGTTGATCATTCTCAAGCTGAATGCAAGCATGCCGGGTGAGTTACACTTTCGATTCTCACCCCAAACCGCCATGTGCCATTTTCATGTTTCTTTTTTGAGACTTTGTTATGACTGGACTTTTCAACACACACTTTACTCTTAAATGGTGGGAGGTAACCAAAGAAAAGAAGATGCAGCCCCTTTCCAAAGCATTGACCACTTCCAGCTAGAATGACAAGTATAGCAGATACATAGCATAAGTCACTAGTTCCACTCCAATTCACTCACCATTCTGACCAAAGTATGGATCATCCTTCCTTCAGTGCTACTGAGCAATATTGTGGCTGGGCCTCCATTCCAATTTCCTGTTTCTATCTCCACGTCAAATGAGACATCTGTTTGAAAAGGCAGCTCACCAGCGCCTTTTCCAACAGATGTTAGAGATGGGCAGCCAATACCGTGGCAAGGCAGGGACGCGCACATCTCCTCAGAGAACAAGTTATCTAGTAGCTAATACCATATGCCGTATTCAAGTTGAGACATTTTCTCAAAGTGAATGTTGAGAAGCTCAGACTCTGATAAACAGTGGGCAACTGTGCAAAGTGTAGGTGTCATTTTATTCCCCCAGCAGTTATAGAAACGCAAGGATGTGAAGATTTTTTTTTTATTTAAAATACTTTGAGAGACATATGTGAATATATCTCAAGGTATGGTCATTGAGAAGAATAGTCAGTTTTCCCATTGATGAATACAAATTTTCCGGGGAGCTGGATGCTTGCACCCTATTTCATCTCGTCATTTGTCCCGCGGGATTTTATTCCATGTCATTGACCTCCTGGTCAAAGAGCGCATCACACAGGGTCTTGTAGCTTTTGTGGCTGTGGGAGGCATCTCAGTGACAATGCACCAGCACCTTGCTCAGCTTCATGCAGTGGTACCTGTAAGTGTGGTAAACGGGAGCCATAGCTTCTGGGCACCGACTCCTGCAGTACAGCCAGATCAGGGAGGACTCAGACAACTCCTCAGTGGAACAGAAACGCAGGATTTTGACCAATAGCGACATTGCAGGGCGGAGTGATCCGCCTCTGCATGGTATTCTTCACTAAGAAATAAAACAATGACCAGCCAGTACAGAAACAACGAGGAGACCGGATTTGTATCGAAAGCCTCGCAATCTCAATGGCAATGGCCTTATGGAGGGGCAGCAATAACTTAGAAAATTAATTTTGGGGAGCACCCATGTTCAATGTTGAAATATTGCATGAATCATAATCGGTGAGAACTTAGAGTGCATCTGTTTTCAGAAACGTCATGGGACTTGTCCAGATCAGTTGATCTAGAAACCGGATTTATTTGACACCAGAGGAAGGGACACTGTCACTGGACATCAGTAGATAATACCAATCTGAAGTGTAACTCAACTGGGTTGATTCTGTTCAGGATAATAAGGATAATCAAAGTTAATTGCACCTCCATTTTCACGTTCTATCGAAAGGAGTATGACATCGAAAGAAATAAACAACAGCTCTCCTCTTTATATTTCTCAGCAGGCCAGAGCAGGAAGCATAGCTGCTACATTTCCACCCACAACTAAATGAAAAGCCAAGACACAGGATATTTAACACATTACATTAGTCAAGCAGGGAGAACAATATTGGAGTCAATAAAGAAAGTAACGACCATGAAAATGCAGCTGAAAAGAGTATTCAATAAACTGAGATGAAAGATACCGTTGTGTAAATGTATCTTTTCAAATCCAATCAAATTGAGGCTGAGTCGACTGAAAAGAATCCAAAAGAAGAAGAGAATGAAGGGGAATCACAGATGAGAGAGAGACGAACGCCTACAGATGATGATAAAGACGGCAATGAGGATCAACAGAGGAACAAAGAGAGGGGATCAATAAAGGCAGGGGTGTTGGTAGTGATACAGAAGAAATATCAAGTAGAGGGAATTGATATAGAAATCAGTCTGCGATGCCTCTGACGATTTGCCTGTTACATTGAGCTTTCACACACCCACGTTATCACACAGATACACACAGAAACAAGTAGACAGAAAGAAAGGAGGAGAACACGTCCCCATCTACAGCAACAGAACTGAGGTTGAGAGAGTGAAGTGCATCAAGTTCATTTGGGTGACAATAATCAATGACCTGTCCTGGACTTCCCTTGTAAATGGGACAGTCAAGAAGGTACAACAACGTCTCTTCTTCCTCAGGCCGCTCAAAAAATTTGGAATGTCCATAAGGTCCTTAACCAACTTCTGTGATGCCACACCAGCTTCTACGATGCGCCATTGAAAGCATACTGTATGGGTATATAGCAGCCTGGTATGACAATTGGTCTGCCCAGGACTGTAAGAAAGTTCAGAAAGTGGTGCACACAGCCAAGATCGTCACAGAAGCCAACCTTGCATCAGTGGGCTCTATTGGCATCTCTCACAGGTGCGGAAAGGTGGCCAACATTATCAAAGACACATTGCATCCTGGTAATAACGTTTGACAACCTATTCCATCAGACAGATGATACAGAAGCCTTAACACATGTCCGAGCCAGTTCAGGAAGAGCTTCTCTCCATCCGTTATCAGTTTGTTGAATGGACTTTATCTCCAAATAATGTGGTCTGCAATGTAACTGTGCGCCTGTAAGTCTCTTTGATCTGCATACCCTCTGCTTGCTATGATATGCCTGTACCATTCATAAATAAAGCCTTTGCTCTGTATTTTCATACACACGATAATAAATTAATCAACACAATCACCCACACTGATACCAACAGACAGACACTCAGAAATGCCAACACACACAAGTACATGGACTCACACACAAGTATCTGGTTTACTACCGGTGCCACGAGATAGCGAGGTGAGGAACAGGGAGCGGGCGCAGCTGAACACGTGGCTACGCAGCTGGTGTAGGAGGGAGGGTTTCAGATATGTTGATAATTGGGATGCCTTCTGGGGAAGGTGGGACCTGTACAAGAAGGACGGGTTGCATCTGAACTGGAAGGGGACCAATGTCCTGGGTGGAAGGTTTGCTCGAGTAGTTCGAGAGGGTTTAAACTAGTATGGCAGGGGGGTGGGAACCTGAGCTGTATACCAGAGGTGAGCGTTGATGCAGGTGAGGCAGTAGCAAGAGGTAGACCAGCTAGTGGGAAGGATTTTCCTGGGAAGGAACCAAGGGATCGGTTAAAGTGTGTTTGCTTTAATGCAAGGAGTATCAGGAATAAAAGTGATGAACTTAGAGCATGGATCAGTACCTGGTGCTATGATGTTGTGGCCATAACAGAGACATGGGTTTCTCATGGGCTGGAATGGTTGCTGGATATTCCAGGGTTTAGAACATTTAAAAAGAATAGGGAGGGGGGAAAAAGAGGAGGGGGTGTAGCACTACTAATCAGAGAGGGTATCACAGCTACAGAAGCTTCCATTGTCGAGGAAGATCTGCCTACTGAGTCAGTATGGGTGGAAATTAGGAGCAGCAAGGGAGTAGTCACCTCGTTAGGGGTTTACTACAGGCCCCCCAATAGCAGCAGGGAGATTGTAGAAAGCATAGGTCGACAGATTTTGGAAAAGTGTGGACGCAGTAGGGTTGTTGTAATGGGTGACTTTAACTTTCCTAATATTGATTGGAACCTCCTTCGAGCAGAAGATTTGAATGGAGCTGTTTTTGTAAGGTGTGTTCAGGAGGGTTTCCTAACGCAGTACGTTGACAGGCCGACGAGGGGAGAGGCCATTCTAGACTTGGTGCTCGGAAACGAGCCGGGGCAGGTATCAGATCTTGTGGTGGGAGAGCATTTTGGTGATAGTGACCATAACACACTCTCATTCTACATAGCTATGGAGAAGGAGAGGATTAGGCAGAATGGGAGGATATTTAATTGGGGAAGAGGAAACTATGATG
Source organism: Stegostoma tigrinum (assembly GCF_030684315.1). NCBI lineage: Eukaryota > Metazoa > Chordata > Chondrichthyes > Orectolobiformes > Stegostomatidae > Stegostoma > Stegostoma tigrinum. The sequence goes on along the minus strand of NC_081396.1, from coordinate 1,006,284 downwards.
CGATTAGACACGAGTTAGGAAGCATGGACTGGGAGCAGTTGTTCCATGGTAAGGGAACTATAGACATGTGGAGATGGTTTAAGGAACAGTTGTTGGGAGTGATGAGTAAATATGTCCCTCTGAGACAGGCAAGACGGGGTAAGATAAAGGAACCTTGGATGACGAGAGCGGTGGAGCTTCTAGTGCAAAGTAAGAAGGTAGCTTACATAAGGTGGAGGAAGCTAGGGTCAAGTTCAGCTAGAGAGGATTACATGCAGGCAAGGAAGGAGCTCAAAAATGGTCTGAGGAGAGCCAGGAGGGGGCACGAGAAAGGCTTGGCAGAAGGAATCCGGGAAAACACAAAGGCATTTTACACTTACGTGAGGAATAAGAGAATGGTCAAAGAAAGAGTAGGGCCGATCAGGGATAGCATAGGGAACTTGTGTGTGGAGCCTGAGGAGGTAGGGGAAGCCCTAAATGAGTTTTTTGCTTCTGTCTTTACGAAAGAAACGACCTGTGTAGTGAATGAAACCTTTGAAGAGCAGGTGTGCATGCTGGAATGGATAGAGATAGAGGAAGCTGATGTACTGAAAATTTTGTCAAACATTAAGATTGACAAGTCGCCAGGCCCGGATCAGATTTGTCCTCGGCTGCTTTGGGAAGCGAGAAATGCAATTGCTTCGCCACTTGCGAAGATCTTTGCATCCTCGCTCTCCACTGGAGTCGTACCTGAGGACTGGAGAGAGGCAAATGTAATTCCTCTCTTCAAGAAAGGAAATAGGGAAATCCCCGGCAATTATAGACCGGTAAGTCTCACGTCTGTCGTCTGCAAGGTGTTAGAAAGGATTCTGAGGGATAAGATTTATGACCATCTGGAAGAGCATGGCTTGATCAAATACAGTCAACACGGCTTTGTGAGGGGTAGGTCATGCCTTACAAACCTTATCGAGTTTTTTGAGGATGTGACTAGTAAGGTTGATGAGGGTCAAGCTGTGGATGTGGTGTATATGGACTTCAGTAAGGCATTTGATAAGGTTCCCCATGGAAGGCTCATTCAGAAGGTCAGGAGGAATGGGATACAGGGGAACTTAGCTGCTTGGATACAGAATTGGCTGGCCAACAGAAGACAGCGAGTGGTAGTAGAAGGAAAATATTCTGCCTGGAAGTCAGTGGTGAGTGGGGTTCCACAGGGCTCTGTCCTTGGGCCTCTACTGTTTGTAATTTTTATTAATGACTTGGACGAGGGAATTGAAGGATGGGTCAGCAAGTTTGCAGACGACACAAAGGTCGGAGGTGTCGTTGACAGTGTAGAGGGCTGTTGTAGGCTGCAGCGGGACATTGACAGGATGCAGAGATGGGCTGAGAGGTGGCAGATGGAGTTCAACCTGGATAAATGCGAGGTGATGCATTTTGGAAGGTCGAATTTGAAAGCTGAGTACAGGATTAAGGATAGGATTCTTGGCAGCGTGGAGGAACAGAGGGATCTTGGTGTGCAGATACATAGATCCCTTAAAATGGCCACCCAAGTGGACAGGGTTGTTAAGAAAGCATATGGTGTTTTGGCTTTCATTAACAGGGGGATTGAGTTTAAGAGTCGTGAGATCTTGTTGCAGCTCTATAAAACTTTGGTTAGACCGCACTTGGAATACTGCGTCCAGTTCTGGGCGCCCTATTATAGGAAAGATGTGGATGCTTTGGAGAGGGTTCAGAGGAGGTTTACCAGGATGCTGCCTGGACTGGAGGGCTTATCTTATGAAGAGAGGTTGACTGAGCTCGGTCTCTTTTCATTGGAGAAAAGGAGGAGGAGAGGGGACCTAATTGAGGTATACAAGATAATGAGAGGCATAGATAGAGTCGATAGCCAGAGACTATTTCCCAGGGCAGAAATGGCTAGCACGAGGGGTCATAGTTTTAAGCTGGTTGGTGGAAAGTATAGAGGGGATGTCAGAGGCAGGTTCTTTACGCAGAGAGTTGTGAGAGCATGGAATGCGTTGCCAGCAGCAGTTGTGGAAGCAAGGTCATTGGGGTCATTTAAGAGACTGCTGGACATGCATATGGTCACAGAAATTTGAGGGTGCATCCATGAGGATCAATGGTCGGCACAACATTGTGGGCTGAAGGGCCTGTTCTGTGCTGTACTGTTCTATGTTCTATGTTCTATGTTCTATACATAGACACACACAAACGCACACATACACAGAGAGAGAGAGAGAGAGAGAGGCGGGGGGGAGACAGACAGACAGACAGAGACAGAGAGAGACAAGGATAGACACGGAGCCAAGTGATATGTTGTGTTGCCAGCACTTCGGTAATGGGAGGGTGACACACCATTTCCTTAGTGCAATCAAATCAGTACCATCAGACTTTGCAAATGTCACCCTCGGTAAACTGCTGCGGTGTCACTGGATGCTCCAAACCTCACTGCCTTTGTTAGCTGTGACTGTGGCAAACTTGGAAAGAGGGAGCTCTCTCACAGATCACTATCTATAAATCCACATGGCAACAGACTGCTGAAGGAACGGATTTGAGTGGGAGTGTTCAAATCTGATTCTATTCTCCGTCTGTGTGAGTGTTTGCACACCTCAACTAAAAGAGAGGCCAACTATGATTCAAGAAGTTTTTTTTTGCATGGGATTGAGACTATTTCGCAACGCTGGGTAGACCCAGAAATTGTAGTCATAACCGAGTGTCAGTCAACTGTATTCCAGTTATAGTCAAACTGGCGAATTTCGTCGAGATCTGAACTTCTATACAGAAATTATCTTGAGCAAAATGTGCTTTAACATCATCACAATTAGCATCTTTACACAGAATAAATTCAGGCTTTGTCCCTGGGTGCTTTTGGCACCAAAACAATGTATTGCTGCTCTCTCTGCTATCATAGGCACAGCTTGACTTCACCACCACTCCCTCTGTGCGAACGTCGGTTAAGGGTGACTAAGTGACAGAACGCCCATGATTCAGCTCAGAAAACAGAGATCAATTGTACAATGTTAGTCTGGGATCAGTTTGATTTGATGGAGAAATATGAAGTGAATTTTGCCTGTATTTTTCTGTTATAATTACTCTGCATCCATCCCAGACACAGAGCAGCTACGTTGTTGCTTTCCTCCGTGCAACTGGGCAGTCAGAATCTTTAAGAAACCCTTTCCATAACTCTGCTTTGACTAAAATGCTGACGTTACTCTGGATGCTCCCACTTCGCCACCCTTTGGGGGAAGTAATTAAACGAGCTCAGGAGGAAGAGAGCAGAATATCAATGAATGGACACATCCCGGGCTCGTTTACAGAAACTGACTAAACCTGGAGCACCAAGAATTGTGATAGATTGACCTGCATCCATGATAAACAAATGCCAGATTCATTGCATCTTTTACTCTCATGGTTCAGCTCTTTCTCTCTTTACCTTCCTCAACTGACGCCGTTGCTTGCTCTTAACCAGTTAAGCGATTACTTACACATGCCACCAAGGTTTTCACACTACACATAATCCTTGCAGCCACAATATTTTCCTCTCAAATTACAATCACACCTGCCATTGCTCTGGGCTCAATCTCGACATTATCCAGCAGTATCTGTCTCATCACATTTAACAGATTCTCCTTTATTATGATTTACTAGTCCTGCTTCTCTGCCCTCCGGTTCAAAATTATCGCATTCTCCCTGTCAGTACCCATTAGCATTCTTCATTAAACTCAGTCTTACTTTCCTTCCTACTCCACTGTGGGTGTTTTCAGACACATGGCATGCAGAGACTTCACAGAACAGGATCTACTGTACATCTGAATGATGTTAAAATACCCATCTTCAGCTCCAGCATCCTCCATGTCTGCGTGTGTGTGTGCATGAGCACATTTCTCTGTGCAATGGGAGATACTTTTCCAAGGCTTTCAATTTACAAAACTTCAAATTCCCTGTGTTGCACAATGACTTCCTCTGATGGTGGCCTTGAGTTACCACAACTGCACATTGCAACAATCATTAGGGAATTAGTCAGAGGGATAACAGCGTCAACACACACACAGAGGTTAAGTAGAAGTTTTTTTTTCCTTTATTCGTGGGACAAGAGGTGACACTACCTGGGCAGCATATGTTGCCTGAAGGTACTTGCATAGAAGGGGTTGTTTTTTCATGAATTCAAAATTCACTATCTGTACTGGCAGGGTTCAAACTCAAGTCCCCAGAGCATGATTGAGATGCCAGGATTAATAGTCCAGCGATAATACCACTAAAGCATCACCTCCCTGCAAACTTCGCAAATGTGAAGATTACAGAAGGGTGAGCGTGGGGATAAAAACAGTGTAGGGAAAGCAGACATGGGCAGCGTGTGGATTACACATCTATCTACACACACACACACACACACACACACACACACACACACACACACACACACACACACACACACACACAGAAGCATGAATTTTTGTGTTTCAATTCAATCATGTCGCAACACACGCACATAATTGAACACAGGGAGAGAGAATGAGACTCGAGCATCATGTTGTGTTCTAAGCAGACAGACATAGTTCTACATGATCACATCGATGATGAGCGTATTAATGCAACATTTCCTCAACACAATCAAAAACATCATTATCCATCCTAAAACCCCGCCCTCAATAATCTATTCGCAAACAAATACTCGAATTGCAGGAAGGTCCTGAAGATGAGTCACTGGGCCCAAAAAGTAAACCTTGGTTTATCACAGTTGCTGTCAGACCAGCTGAGCATTTCCAGAAATTTCTATTTTTCTTTTCATTTGCGATTTCCAACCTGGACGGTTCTTTAGGTGTTTACTTAGTATACTGCAGTAGTGTCTTGGATTTTTGCCCCTCGCTGCCTTCTGTGGGTGATGAGAATGTGAAACTCGGAGAAGGAGAGCTGTCTCCCAGATCACTGCAATCTACAAAATCGCAGAACAGCAAATTTCTTTTGGTGGTGTTTAGAACGGGCTCGTTCACACATGTTTCTGTTCTGTGCCTGTTTGCCCATGCTCAACGTCGGCGGTTCATTTTCTCAGAAGCTCTGCGAAACAGTTGGGTAGCAGTGTGATAGGAGGTTAGTTCAGTTTCCCCTCAGTGTCCTCCTGAAAGCAGGTAGTAACTTTCCAAGTTTCTGCGAAAGCCCCAGTAGGTAGATAAATCAATTATCCAAAGGCAGTTTTTGTACAGTGCAGAGACTGTTTCTTATCACTGTGCGGTCCCTGATAGCGCAGTAATACACAGCAGTGTCAGTGAGTTCTAGCCCATTGATAGCCAAACTGGTGAATTTATTCGAGGTAAGAAGGTCTGCAGAGAAGTGATCTTTGGCAAAATCTGCTTTATCCTCATTACCATTCTTGTGTTTCCACAGTATATACTCGGGCGGAGAGCCTGGATGCTGTCGATACCAATATAATCTATAGCTGCTCCGGATAGTTTCATAGGTACAACTTAGAGTTACCTTTTCTCCTTCTGTCCGAACATCTGAGGACAGTGGCTGAGTGACAGAATCTCCATGAATCAGTTCTAAAAGGGAACACAGACATCAACTGTTAAATGGCCTCGGTTTAAACTATGATTTGAAAAAGAAAGGCAAATTGGATTGTCTCTACATTTACCTATTAGAATTGCTCCCCACACAACCCAAATGTTGAGTAGCAGCATTGTCGCTGTCCTCTGTGCAACAGGGCACTGCGATATTTGAAGACATTCATTCTGTAAACACCGCCCTCAGTCAACTGCTGACGTGCATCTGGCGGTTCTCACTTCGCTGCCCTGCAGGGGTGGTGATTCTGTGTGCACTGAAGGAAGAGAAAGACACTCAATGAATTGACACTTCCCGATCAGAGGTACACTCACTGCACCTAAAAAGGAACATAAGGAAATCTGGTAGATTGACGACCATCTTTGGTAAACAATTACACATGTTCCCCTTTGCTCTCAGGGCTCTGCTCTTTTTCTGTTCGACTTCTGCAACTGACGTCATTTTTTTTGTTCTTAAGCAGTTCAAGGGTGGCCTCAAATTGCTCACACCGCCACCCAAGTTTCCACCCTACGCCTCATGGGCGGCATAGTGACTCAGTGGTTAATGATACTGCCTTACAGCGCCCAGAAGCCAGGGTTGTTTCCATCCTTAGGCAACTGTCCATGTGGAGTTTGCACGCCTTCCACATGTCTGTGCGACTTTCCTCCAGGTGCTCCAGTTTCCTTCCACAATCAAAAGATATGCAGACTAGGGGGATTGGTCATGCTAAACTGCCCATCGTGTTCAGGGATATTTAGGTTAAGTGAGTTATACGGGGTTACCTCTGAGCGGCAGTGCAGACTTGTTGCGCTGAAGGGCCTAGCTCCACACTGTAGGGATTCTACGATAATCCTTGCAGCCCCAAAAACTGTCCCCTCACAAAATGCAATCACACTGGACTCTATTGTATCCAGCATATCTCTGATATTAGTTGTACCAGATGATTCCCTATTGCTGTTTCTCTGCCCCCAGCCTCAAAATTATCACTTTCTCCCTCTATTAGTTCCTCTCAGCTTTCTGCACTGAGCTTTTTCTCACCTTCATTCCTCCCCTCTGTGGGTGCCTTTCTCTCTGACTGAACACAGAGACCTCACAGAGCAGGGCTCACGCAACATCTGAATAATGTTAGAGAAACTATGTTCGGCTCCACCAGCCTCAGTGTGTGTGTGTTACAATTCAATCATGACTGACTCTTGAAACTCCCAGGCTGTCTAGTATTTCCCCATCTATCTCACACTTGAACATTTTTAGTGCTGAAACTCTCTGATTAAAATGTTTCATAGATTCTTTTATCTCTGAGGCAAGAAATGCTTCCACATCTCTAATTTCAATGAGTGACACCTTGTTCTGAAATCATGCCATCTGCTGTTAGATTCTCCAATGGGGGAACAACTTTTCTGGTCTGTTGTGTTATTTTTTTCTTACACACTTTGGGAGCATGTGGAATTGAACGTGTGTCGCCTGATTCAAAAGCAAGGACACTTCAACAACATCACCAGACCCTTCATGCAGTTCACTACATATTGACATTACTCTGAAGTTGATGAACAACAAAGTTTGTTTGTTCACATTTATTTTTATGCAGATTTCCGGCCCTGGAAGAAAGTCAGAAATCGTATGACACCAAATTACAGTATGGCCGATCCAGTAGAAATCACAAGCTTTCATAACACGACTCCTTTATTGGGACCAATTATTGTAATTTCAAGCAAACTTGTTGGACTATAACCTGTTGTCATGTGATTTATAACTTTGTCCACCCCAATCCAACACTGGCACCTTCACATCATTGTTCTGGAACAACAGGAACTAATTTTGTGTTACATTAGTGGCCTTTAAAAGGGAATTGTTTAACACTTCAGAGTACAGAAGTAGAGATGAATGTCTGGTCTGTTAATTGTCATGGACAACCTAACAAATTAAGTGCATTTTCCAGTATTTGGAAACAGCTGGATTACAACCCGCCATCGAAGAGAATCGAACTCTGAGTGTGTTTTAAGCATCGTACTGATTACAGTTTGAGATCTGTCCACGGTGTGCAAAACATTCCTGATCCTGAAACTCACAGCGAACAAACACACTCTGTTAACAAACTGTGGATTGTAAGTCCGAGAAACTGGCATGGGAGATGTGGCAAGCGCTGTTTAGAATGATAGATTGTTGAACAAAATGAAACAAAGGACAAAAGAAACGTTCAAATGTCGCCAGGGAATTTATGATCGTCAGGTGGTCATGCGAATTGAGAGTATCAACGACAGCACTTTATTCCTGCCAGTGAGTTGTTATTGCTTCGAGTTTGAATGGTTCTGTGCTGCTGTCCACTCCATTATTGAATCCCTGAATAGTTTGACCTTCCTCTTGTACAGTATCGTACATCCACTAACAGTGGCAATATCGTATTGCATGGAACAGATGGGAGTGAAGCGTAGAAAGAGATTTTGAGATTCTTTTTGACCAATTCACTCATTATCGGCCCCCAGTCAATATAACTAACATGGCGACATCCAGCAGCTTCTGAGCCGACATTAGATCAGTGAGACAAAACTCCACAAGAAGGTTTCAATTATTTTTAATGTATTTAACAACAAACACTGAGACACTCAGAACAATGCACAGCAGAAAACATCGAAATGTACACGAAGGGACCTCAAACCAGTTATGCACAGCAAAGCATTCTTACACGTTAGCACTAACATCTGCATACAGAGATGGGAAAGGTTGGAAGCCCAGGTCGTTGCATTTGGAGTTAGGGTGTGGTTGGAAGTACAACAGCACTTCCTGCTCTGATCCATAAAGAGACGGGCCGCTGCTTATTGCTTATTTCAATATTGTACTCCTATCAATTGGACATGAAGATGGGGTTGTGATTAAAGCTGATTATCCTCAAGCTAACTGAAATCGTCCCAGGTGAGTTAATTTTAGATCCTCACCCCAACACTCACGAATCTTATCCCATTCCCACTTTGAGACAGAATTATTACTGGATTGATTAAAGATACACTTTATTTTTGAGGGCTAAGAGGCAAGCAAAAACTAAAGCATCACTTTCCAAACCAACCACCACTACCTTCTGGAAGGGCAAGGGCAGCTGACACATGGGAAAACCATTAACAGCAAATTCCCCTCCAAGTCACGCACCAACCTGACTTGGAAACACATCACAGTTCGTTCAGTATCGCCAAGTCAAAATCCATACTCTACTCTCCAGCAGCTGCGTATGCCTACCTCCAAAACAAGAGTTGCAGCATTTTGAAAAGGCGACTAACCACCAAATTCTCCAAGGTATGAGGGATGGGCAGCGACCACTATGCCAGCCTGCAACACCCAAATCTGCTCAGGATCTAATCATCCACTAGCTAACAGCATTGTTGAGGCATCAAGTCGATACATTTTCTCAGAGTGAATGTTGAGAAGCAAAGATTTTGACACTTGATGGGATAATATGATTAATGTCAATATCTGTTTTTCCTGGTGGATTGAAGCTCACAAGGATGAATGGAGAATAGACTTTATTAAAAAATAGTTTGAGCAGGACAGTGTGTGTGAATATATACCAAAGTATGCCCATTGAGAAAGACTATTTGTTTCCAAGAAGCTGGGCACTTGCACCCTTATTTTCTCTCATCGTTTCTCCCATTACGTTTGATTCTACATCATAGACCTCCTGACCAAACAGTGGATCACGCAGCCATCTCCCTCACTACTGCTTGTGGAAGACTCCTCAGTAAGAATGAACTGCAGCACTAGCATCTTGTTCAGCTTTGTGAAGTGATACAGATGGCGTGGTGGATGGTGGCTGGATCTTCTGACCACCATCTTGAGCAGCATGGCCAACCATCGAGGATTGAGACCATTCTTCACTGGGAACAAAAACACAGCACTTTGACAATCAGAGACGTCGGGAGGAATGATGCTGCCATCTATCCTTCTGCAGTGATTATCGCCATGATGGAATCCAATCAGTTCATAACCCAATTACAAACCCCTGGGATACAGGAGCTATGCTGACAGCCTCACAATCTCAAACACAGCGATTTAAAAAGGGATAGTTATAACTGAATGAAAGTAATTTTTTTTGAGCTCCCACGTTCATTGTAGAAGTATTGTATGAGTCTTAATCAGCGAGAATCCAAAGCATACCCATTTTCTAGTCAGTGTGTTCAGAATTGCTATTGCATTCTTCTACAGCAGGTGAGTCTACAACATGTATCTACTTGATGCATACATACGGAGAAACTCCACATCAGTAGGCCCGAAGAATCTCAATTATAACTCACTTGGGTTGATTCCATTTAGGATAATGAGGATAATTAATGTTAATCGCAGCTCCATCCTCGTGTCCTATGGACAGAAGTGCAGCATTGAAGTAAAGAACGGTTCTCCTCTTTATCATGCACAGCAAGCCAGAGCAGGCGGTAAGCTATTACACTTCCACCCATACAGTAACCGAAATGCAAAGATCCGTTAACTGCGAGAGCAATAGTGGAGTCAGGAAGAGAAAATGCAGCTGAAAAGATAGCTCAATAAATTACAAATAAAGACATTGTGACGTTTTAATTCTGAATCCATTCTGATCCAATCAAATTCAGGCCGAATTCACTGAAACAAGCAGAATCCAAAAGAAGGAAAGTACAAAGGTGACACTCAGACTAAAGATGGAAAGAATCCAAAATAGAATGACAAAGACAGCACTGAGTATCCACAAACCACGAGGTAAGATTGGTAAAGATGTGACGGTGAGCAGTGAAACACCAGTAGAGAAAGTCTGATATAAATTACAGCACGGCAGTACATCTGAAAATTTCCCTGTTTCATTGAACCTTCACATGCTTATACATATTCCAGGGAACCAACAATGGACACCGACAAATGTGAGACAGTTCGCCGTGATCACGAGGAACATCAGAACACCCAGGTTGATATAAAACTACAGCGGAGTTGGCGTACAGATAATTTCATAATTACATTGAGCTGTCACACACTTGCACGCTGAAAGACAGAGGAAAATATACAAAATTAATAGACACACACACAATGAAAAACTCACAAGCACAAACACATATACACGTACATAATAACATACAAAATCATATATGTGGATGCATACACACACACACACACACACACACACACACACACACACACACACACACACGCGCACGCGCACAAAATTCTCTGTACTCAGAGAAGACCGAGAGCTCACAGAACATGACCCACTCTACATATGAATCACTTTAAAGTAGCAATATTTGGTTCGAGCACTTTGTGTGTAGTGTTGGTGTGTGTGTGGGGGGGAGGGAGGAGAGAGAAAGAGGGAAAGAGAGAGAGCATGTGCATCTGTCTGTGCAATGGGAGAAGTTTGTTAGGGCTTTCATTCAAAGTAAAAAGATCAAATCCTCCCTCTCTGCATTTCACGTCAAATATTGTTCAAAGTGATACAATGTCTCCCTCTGATGTAGACCTTCAGCTATTAAACTAAGTAGAGCGAAAATCACTCGGGAATCAGTTAGGGGGAGAGCAGCAGCAGCAAGCAGACGAATCCAATCTGACAGTGTCATCAGCGCACACAGGCAGACACACACAGAAAAACACGCACACACACACAGACGCACATGCACAAACACAGAGAGAGAGAGAGAGAGCGTGAGAGAGAGACAGAGAGAGACAATCGAGATGCGGAGTAACTGCATTGCTTCTGTCCTCTGTGTAACAGGGCAATCGGTTACTTGAAGACACCCATTCTAATAATACGCTGTGAGTTAAATACTGACGAGTCTCTGGATGTTCCAACCTCACTGCCTCCTTTGCGTGTGTAGGTGGGAGAAAGACAGCAGACTCTCAGCGAATGGAAACATCCTGACCGGGTTATGGTGACTGCATTTTAATTGGAGAAGTCAGAATTCTGGTAGACTGGCTTCCTTCTATGATAAGTGATAGCCCATTTCACTGCACCCTTTACTATCACACTGTCCTCTTTTCTTTTCCTGTCTCATTTCTCCAAATGATGCCTATTCTTGCGCATAACCAGTTTAGGGATATCTACATATTGTCTTCACGATCCACACCATTCCACCCCGAAGCAATCATTGCAGCCCCAAACACTGTCTCCTCTTAAATTTCACTTGCATCATCCATATCACTGGAATCAATCTCAAACTTGTCCAGCAGTAGTTGATGAATTGTGGAGGATGAAGGGCCCTGACCCGATTTTTTGTATTTTTCTGCTTCTCTAATACTTTCTGACAAATTCTATTCCTCCAGGACCACACTTTATCCACTCTGACTTGCAGCATCTGTAGCTCTTGCTTTTTCCTTGACAATCAGTAGTTCTGATGTCTTTGTCACCGCTAGCTCGCTGATTTTGGACTTCTATTCCTGTCTCTCTCTGCAATTGGTCAAACTTATCACACTGTCTCTATAGCAGTTCATTCAGTTTTCTTCACAGAGCTCCATCAAAAACAGATGTTTTTCTGCCTCAAAAAACACAGAGAGCTCTCAGAACATGATCCATTCTACATATGAATCACGTTAAAACATCAATCTACGGTTCAAATGCAGCGTATGTAGTGTCTGTATGTCTGTGCCTGTGTGTGTGTGTGTGTGTGTGTGTGTGTGCGTGTGTGTGTGTGTGTGTGTGTGTGTGTGTGTGTGTGTTTGTGTGTGTGTGTGCGCGTGCATGATTGTGTGTGTGTCTGTGTCTGCGTGTATGTGCGATTGTGTGTGTGTCTGTGTGTGTGTGTTTGCGATTGTGTGTGTGTGTGTGTGTGTGTGTGTGTCTGTGTGTGTGTGTGTGTGTGTGTGCGATTCTGTGTGTGTGTGCGATTCTGTGTGTGTGTGCGCGCGCGCACGATTGTGTGTGTGTGAGAGAGGGAGAGAGAGAGTGAGTGAGAATCAGAGAGAGTGTGAAACTGACAGAATATACACATCCTTCTGTGCAATGGGAAAAGTTTGTTAGGGCTTTCACTCAAGCGAAAAGGTTGAAATCCTCCCTCTCTGTATTGCACATCAGATTTTGTTTAAAGTGATACAATGTCTCCCTCTGATGGAGATCTCGAGATATTTAACTAAGCAGAGCGGAAATCTCTCGGGAATCAGTTTGGGGGAGAGCAGTAACTGTAAGCAGAAGTATCCAGTCTGACAGCGTCATCAGCGCACAGAGGCACACGAACACAGGCACACCCACACAGACGCACACACATACTCACTTACATGGCTCTACTTGACCACACAAATGGTGGTATGAATAATGCAACATTCCCTTATTGCTATCAAATCAGCAGCATCAGCAATACTACACCCCTTCTTTCAGCAAACTTCTGTGCTGTCTCTGGATGCTTCCATCTCACTGACTTCTGGAATTTCTGAGTAAAGCAGCTCTCTCACAGCTCACTAGCTACAAATCACTGAACAACAAAATGCTTGTTGGTGATGATTTGAGCGGGTCCTTTTACATGTGATGCTGTTCTGTGTCAGTATGCACGGTCAGTGTCTGCAACTTATTTTCTCAGCAGATCAGTGAAACAGTTGGATTGCAATTTTATGCGAGGTTGGTTGGATTCCACTCGGTATGAGTTTAAACTCCTGATAATAACTACACAATGATTTCAAGAATATCTTCACAACCCTCTTTAAACAGAAAAATCTATGCTCAAGATGCAGTTTTTGTACAGGTGTCAGACTGTTCACCATCACTGTGTGGTTCCTGAAAGCGCAGTAATACACAGCAGCATCGCTCAACTGTAACCAAGTGACAGTCAAAGTGGTGAATTTATTCGAGGTTTGCAGTTCTGCAGAGAATCGACGTCGGGCAAAATCTGCTGCATCCTCAGAGCCAGTATTAGTTCTTAACAGTATATACTCGGGCTGTGCGCCTGGGAGCTGTCGGTACCAGAATAATGTATAGGAACTTGATGTAGTATCATAGGTACAGCTTATTATCATCGCCTCTCCTTCTGTGCGAACAACTGAGGAGACTGATTGAGTAACAGAATCTGCATGACTCAAGTCTGAAAGAGAAAACAAATTAATTGTAAAATGTCAGAATGGGCTCAGTTTAAACTACGATTTTATGAAGAAATATAAGTTGGATTTCTTCCACATTGACCTGTTAGAATTGCTGCGCACACAATCCAGATACGGAGTAGCTGCATTGCTTCTGTCCTCTGTGCAACAAGAAAATTGGGTACTTGAAGACGCACGTTCTAATCATACGCTGTGAGTTAAACACTGACGTGTCTCTGGATGTTCCAACGTCACTGCCTTCTATGGGTGTGTGGGTGGGAGGAAGACGACAGACTCTCAGTGAATGGGCACGTCGCAACCTCAGTTACAGTGGCTGCATTTTTATTGGAGGAGAGAGAATTATGGTAAATTAGCAGGCAGGCATGATAAGCAATTCCCCACATTCACTGTACCCTTTACTCTAAAACTCTCTTTTTTTTTCGTGCCCCATTTCTCCGAACGACGCCTAATCTTCTCCATAACCAGTTTAGGGCTGTCTACATATTGTCTGCACCATCAACACCATTCCAACTCGGATTGAATCATTGCAGCCCCACAAACTGTCTCCCTGAATTTTTAACTTGCATTTTCCTTATCATTTGTGTCAATCTGAAACTTATCCAGCAGTTGTCGATGGATTGTGGAGGATGAGGGGTCCAGACCACATGTTTTGACTTTTCTGCTTCTCTAATGCTTACTGACAAGTGCTGTTCCCCCAGCTCCACACTTTATCGACTCTCACTTGCAGCGTCTGCAGCTCTTGCTATTTCCTGAACCAGCAGTAATTCTGATGCCATTTTTTACCCCTATTTCCTTTATTCTGGACTTCCATTCCATTCTCTCTGCGCAAGTGATCAAAATTATCACTCTTCTCTGTGTTCATTCCACTCAGCATTCGTCACTGAGCTCCGTCACAACTGCGAGTGTTTTTCTGCCTCAGTGAAGACAGAGCTCACAGAACATGATCCATTCGACATATGAATCACGTTGAAGCAGCAATCTTCTGTTCAAACGTAGTGTATGTGTGTGTGAGAGGGAGACAGAGGGAGACACAGAGAGAGAGATTATGTGCTTCTCTCTGTGCAATGGGACAAGTTTGTTGAGGCTTTCACCCAAAGGAAAAAGATCAAATCCTCCCTCTCTGTGTTGCACGTTAAAATCTGTTTAAAGTGATACAATGTCTCCCTCTGATGGAGATCTCGAGATATTTAACTAAGCACAGCGAAAATCTCTCGGGAATCGGGCAGGGGGAGAGCAGCCATAGGAAGCAGATGCATCCAACCTGACAGCGTCATCAGTGCACACAGACACACACGCGCACACACACAGACACACACACACTCTCACACACACACACACACACACACACACACACACACACACACACACACACACACACGTGTCATGCTGTGATTGAAACAGATAAACATGCTTCGATTTTGATCACACAAGCGATGATATGATTGATGCAACGTTCCCTCTTTGCAATCAAATCAGCTGCATCAGCGATTCTAAATCCCCGCCCTCAGCGAGCATTTGTGCTGTCTCTGGATGCTTCCGTCTCAATACCTTCTGGAATCTCTGAGAAGGGCTGCTCTCTCCCAGTCCACTCTGTGCAAATCACAGGACACCAAATTCTTTTTGTTGGTGCTTAGGACCGATGCGTTCGCGTATGATTCTTTT